>NC_091834.1:11312515-12562515 GCF_037783145.1 Equus przewalskii | reverse complement strand
ATTCCTGATACCGTGACTCCCTGTGAGCCCTTGACTAAGTTGGCTGAGCTTTCCTCTAGGACTCTGAATTACTTGTCTTGTCTGCTGGCAGTGTCTTTCCCTCCCACTCCAATGCACCCTTGGTTTTGACAGCTTAATTTAGAAGTCACACCTTTTCCTGACTCCCTCCCCGACTTTGGATTGGATCCCACTTAGGCGCTCCTCTTGCTAGTGTATTATGATTATTAGTCTACTTGTTTGTCTCATCCACTATAGTGTAAACTTTTGGGGATCAGAAGCTCTAGGATTTGTTCACTTTTGTATCCTCGAACCCATAAAAGTAACTAGCTCCTAGTAAGTGCTTGAACAATTTGCACCAATCTGGCGCATATCTGAGCACTGATTGACTGTCGTGTTGATTCTTTTTCCCCTAAAGCAGTCCAGCGCTCTGAAAGAGCTTCATCTGGTACTAATGGTTCTCAAACATTAGCATGCATCTCAATTACCCAGAAGACTTGTTAAAATGTAGATAGCTGTACTCCATCCCTGGAGCTTCTGAGTCAGTAGGTCTGGGGTGAGAACTGAGAATTTGCATTTTTAACAAGTTCTCAGGTGGTGCTGAAGCTGCTGGTCCAAGACACATTGAGAATTACTTACTGCCTTGGGTACTTTCTTTAGTAAATCATTCTCACCATCTACTCACCTCTACCTTCTGCCTTTTAGGTCAGCCCTAAAACTTGGAGATGTTTCAAATCTGACCTAAATGAAGCTGTCCAAAGGTGGCTTGATCTTATGGCTTCAACCAGCTTTGTTCAGTACATTCGACGAGGCCAGGTCCCTCTTGCCTAGGACCTTTGCTGACACTATAGCGAGAGGTACCTGCAGGATCTCATTCTGTACTCATGCCTATATAACTCTCAAGTTCAGAGGCCCAATGGTTAAACAATTTCCCCTTTCGTTCTGGGACACACATTTCTTAAGGCTCCTTAGAAGGTCTGTTGAGACTGAGCGCCAGCCTCTGGAGATGGCCAACTTGATCATGCATCCCTAAATTGGCTTCTCCTCCTTCCATGACACTCCCCAGACCCTCACTCCTGCTCCTGGGATGACGTTCTCAAATAAAATACTGTCTAATAAACTTCTTGTCTCGGCTTTGGGGGGAATCCAGGCTAAGATATAACCCAAAGCAAAAAGTCATATTGAGAGGCGAAAGTTTTGCCTCAGGTCTGTAAGACCCATGTGCATTGCAAAGTCAAACCAGAGCTAGACGTGAAATACAAATAGACGTGGTTGCTTTTCACTTAACTACTTGATTGGTATTCTCTGACTTAAGTGGTTTGAAAGCTTTGGAAGCAATCCTTTGTACAAGTTTAGAGCACCGTTTAGAAGCTTCTGTGTCGGTGTGAGAGGACATGGAACAGATTTATGAGGCAAAGCAAAAAGAAAACCGTCCTTTCGCCAAACTTTTGGAAATCTGGGGACAATAAAGATATCCATGTCTAGCTAAACATGAGTATTATTAATGACAATAAAAATAATACTATTTAATGATATGTATTTGGGCAGAACTTAAGGATTTTCTAATTTAAATTGTGAGTAATAATAATATTGTTATTTCTTTCACTTGTATGACAGTTTGCACAACCTCAGACTTTTCAAAGCATGCTGAAATTGCGATTGACTTTCTCAGCCAGTGTGGGAGTTAGATAAGGCCAGTATTTTCATCTCTGAAATGAAGTAGCTGAAGCTGAATTAGGTTAGCTGCCCCCACCCCACCCCCTCGCCCCAACAAGGTCCCTTCCAGTTTCTAAAATTCTATGTTTTATTTTAAGGGCAAGGAGATTGAGAAGTTCAGGAGCTTACTTAAAATTTCAGAGCCAGTTAATGTGGAGAGGAACAAGAATCCAGGACTTCTGCCTCCCAGGTTAGCAATCTTTTAAAACTAATGCTCTAGGCAATAAGTTGACAACACTTCCATCGCCCCTGGGCCAAAACCTGGCAGGGAGGGTCTCTGGAGCCCTCCGCTTTCTCCAAGGCTTCCAGGAACCATGTCTTGCCTCCTAAAATATTGCTGCAGTAATTGTAAATCAGCACAATGGGTTGTCTGGGACTACTAGATTAAATACTACTATAAAGAATAAAACCAGAAAGAAATGCCTAAAAGTTTAGGTTGAAGGCTGGCCCGTCTTGAAAATTATTTTACAGAGATTGTAGATTATTTGTTTGCCTGCAATTCCTTTCTAAAGCAAACACAGCCCATGAACGAGATTTATCACTATAGTCTTTTCTAATTGGCTTTATTTCCATGGCAGCCAGGTCTCCCACACACAGGACATGCCCTCCTGCTTACACTGGAGGGCACACAGAATACGGTTCCCACATGGGGTGGCCAGATGTCCTGGATTAACCAGAATGACACAGGAGCTGGAGCTACTGTCTGCCTGGTGTTGTGTGCAGACATTCTGGAGGGAGTGTCCTTCAGAGCAAGGTTCTTGGAACTCTTTGCAGGGGAGACACTCATGGCTTTCACCATTTTGGTCTCAGGAGGATGAGGAATGAATCTCTCTGGGCCAGCCCTGGGGAGTGCTTGATTGCTTTTGTTTGAAAGGAAATGTTTCCAGTTCTATAAAGAGCTATCCTTTATTCCTAAGAGGAAAGGAATGATACAAGCTTACACATTTTGTAAGACTCCTAAAGGGGGCATTCCTGAAAGTTTGCCACTTCGGATAGATTACTAAGAGATTCCAGGGAGAGAAGAAGAGAGGAGGGTGGGGACAATTGGTGCTCACCCAGAGGGGACGTTGTCTTCTGCACGTTAACACAGGACAGAGTTCTCAGAAAGCAAGAGGGGGGATTTGGGACTGTGGCAGAAATTCCAGCAAAGGGCTGGAGAGCCATCTATTTTCTGGGCTTCTGCAGAGCCCAGAGGCTCTCTTGAAGTCGACCTTAATTACTGCTTCTCCTTCCGAAGAAGAAATGTGTTTTCTATAAGCCGGTTCTTATGAATACGGCTGATTACAAAGCTGTAAAAGTCAGACATGAATTAGTGTACAGAGTCCCCAAAGTCCCTGAATGCCACACCAAGGCAGGACTTTTAAGTGCAATTATAACTCTGGAACCAGCATAACACGATGTTCTGCATTTGAAAATCTGGGAAAGTATCTGCATGAATTTCTTATTCCATTTGCTATTTGCATACTTGCAAAATGTAAAAACCTGCTTTGGCATATGTCAGAAAAACTATAAAATCCCTTTCAGAATAATGAAAGTAAAAAAATGTAAAATGCAGTGTAAATATTTGTGTCAAAGCCTTGATAAGGGCAGCTACACATTTTTTTTCCTTTTTATTAATAGTTTCTGGCTCTTCTTAGCACAGTGGTTTCAATGGACAAGAGTTAGGAGAAAAAGTGTCGATTACCCTAAGTTATTAGGGAGAGTCTGCTTTAACTAAATGGTAGAGCTAAAACCGCTTTCTCTAGGGCTTCCAGGAACCATGTCTTGCCTCCTAAAATATTGCTGCAGTAATTGTAAATCAGCACAATGGGTTGTCTTTGCCTTAGCAAAGTAAAACTTTGCCTTAGCCAATCAGATTTTAGCACCGGTTAAACTTCTACTGGGTTGGGTTATTACTAAGCTCAAGCGAAGGGAGACCCACACCCTGCCAATGCCCCGCCCCGCTCACCCCAGCTCCTTTCTCCAGCAGCCTCTGAACTGCAGTGGGTAATTTTTTCTGGGTTTCAGTTAATAAAGGGTAAGTAGCCTCATTTTGCTTTTTTTTACTTCGAGGTCTCAGCCTTGTCTATTTGCCATCAAGTCCACAGCCCACAATGGTTAGACATGAGTGCTTAGGGGTAGTTGGAGCACAAGGGCAGTTAGTTGGATTTTGATCTTTTTTTTTCCCTTTTGAATTAGATTTGCAGGCATAGAGTCAGTAAATTCCTTGAGAAAACAGTCCAAGACTCTTTTGTACATCCAGAAGTGGGCATCAAGCAATGATATTTGGATGAATAACAATGAGTGGATGAGTACACTGGAGAATGGGAAAGCCAACCTTGAGAAATGCCTCTTGGGACCTTCGCATTTGGCTATTTACAGAGCACGTAAGTATCATGTGCATCCTGAGTACCAGGCGCTGTTCTGAGCACTGCGGACGTGAAGATGAATCAGATATAGTGCCTGTATTTGAGAAGCTGATTACCTTTTGAGGGCAAAAGACACATAAACGGCTCCATTGTGAGATGTCGGGGCCTAGCATGGAAGAGTGGCCCACTCCCGTAGGCCCCAGCTCAGCCCTGAGCAGTTCAGCCACTAAAAGTTGTCCTCCATCATTGGTCTCTCACGTCCACTCTCAGAAAACACAAGCCTTTTCTAGGGTCAGAGAACTGGACTTGCGAAACTCCTAAACCCAGGGCTTTCATAATAGGCAAGGTCATGGTCTACTCATACTATTTTAAAAATAACCTTTCCCTTCGTTACAGATGTGATGACAAACAGGTTCATCTAGAAAACTTGAAGTTGCCCAGCTGATACCACCTGACTCTGCTACTCTTGTTAGCATGCTGTGTGAGTTTTAGCAATTGTTATTCACAGTGATGGTTGGGCAAGAAGTGTGCCCAATCTGTGGACTAAGGTCTACGAGGCGGCCTGGTGCCAGAGCTCTGCCCAGCAGAGAGAGGGATGATTAACCGGATGGGACTTTGACTTGTAGACAGAGTTGACTGTTGACAGCATGGGCAGAGGCTGAGAGACACACAGTGAGAAGCCGAGGCCAGAGATTAACTGGGCTAGTATAACAGGAAAACATTAAAAAAAAAAATCAAGACTAATTATAATGATAGCTGAAATTAATTGCTTACGATATGCCAGGCACTATTCTAAGTGCACTTTACATCAATTATCTCCCTTAAATCTCACAACAACTCTAAGGAGTAGAAGAATTTTCACCATTTTCCAGATGAGGAAATGGAGGAACAGAGAGGTTAATGAACTTGCCCAAGGTTACGCTGATTGGAAGTGGCATAGCTGAGCTATGAAACCAAATAGTCTGGCTGTAGAGTCTATGCTCTTGTGATTTACACCCTACCGTCCTGTAATGGAATACGTAAAAGCATATGTATGTATGTATGTATATGTGTGTGTGAATGTATATGCATACACTGATATTGATATACGTCAGTGGAAACTGGCTGGGGAGAGGGTGACCAGATTACATCAGTCAGCAGATCCAAGAAACTCCTCAGGTTCCTCAATCATGTTTCAAGGTCTGGGTAGCAGCTACTGTTCCTGCCCTAGCCCTGGGTAGGTGACCAACCATCCTAGTTGCCAAGTATGTTTGTGGTTTCCCCACTGAAAATCCCCTCTTTGGTCAGATTCTGGTCTTTCTCATTTCTCTCTACTCCTCACAATAGGATCCTGTGTGACTGCCTCTCTTCTTTGTAACCTTAAGAAGCCTGGTTGACATCAGTGCTTCTGGTCACTGGCCTCCCTTTGCATACCCTCTCCCCTGAGAACCCCATTGCTCATCCCCTCCTCCTGATGGTACTGGCCAGATGAGAAAAAGAATCCGCTCTCTCTACCTCTTCTGTCTCTGCAGTGTCCCCTCAGGCTTTGTCCCCCAACTTGGTAACAAGGATTGACCACACTGATGATGCCCTTTCCTCAGAGGTCACCTCAGCTCATCCCCTTTGAGCCACTGAGTTCGGTAGGGGAGGGAACCCATTTGGAGAATGGACCTCAGGACGTGTTAATTCCCTCTTCTCATCTGACACAGAAATTCCCTCATCTCCTGGACCTCCCTCCTAACTCCTCCACGCTGAATTGTTCTTGTCACTTTCCACAGCTTTAATTTTTAGAAGTTTTCCCTCCAGTTAATGTGGAATATGACAAATCCCAGTTTGGCTTTCTGAAGTCACAGAAAATAAAGCTTGCACCAGTGGAATAATGGTCTCCTCCAAGGAAGTAGAGCTCACACAGACTGGGAGGAAGGACGAATCTAGAGGCGGATGTGATCTGCAAGCTATTTGCACGGAAATGGACGGCGCGGTTCTCAGGAGGAAATGCAGATAATATAACGCTAGATATAGAAAGACAGAAAATTTCATACGCAATATGATCTCAACGTTAGAAAAATATACATGGCATAAAAGAAACTTGTAAAATTTTAAATAAAATGTTAATATTGCTACTTTAGGTGGAAAAAAGTAACTTTTTCTCAATGTTTTAATAATTTTTCAAAGTTTTGAAACACTAAAAATAATGAACAAGTACACTTTTTGTTTTTAAGAGTTTTCTTGCTCTCTTCTTAATCAGACATCAGACTATTACCAAACATCATTAAAAATTAGCATTAGACTGCCTTATGTTGACAACCCATAATTTACTTCATCATTCCTATATTAAGCATTTGACTTGTCTCCAGTCATTAATGTAATGACTCTGTGAGGAAAATAATCCTACGTACATTGATCTTTGTTTGCTTTTTGTGAATAATTTTCTTAATATCTATTCTAAAAATAGAATTACTCTGTCAGAGAATATGATTTTTTAAGGTTTTTGATAAAATTGCAAAACAAAAACATTCAGAAAAATTGTAAAAATTAACACTGCCGGGGCTGGCCCCGTGGCCTAGTGGTTAAGTTCGTGCGCTCCGCTGCAGGCGGCCCAGTGTTTCGTTCCTGGTTCGAATCCTGGGTGCGGACATGGCACTGCTCATCAAGCCACGCTGAGGCAGCGTCCCACATGTCACAACTAGAAGGACCCACAACAAAGAATATACAACTATGTGCTGAGGGGCTTTGGGGAGAAAAAGGAAAAAAATAAAATCTTTAAAAAAAAAAATTAGCACTGCCATAGCACTGCATGTGGGTCTCCCTTTCATACAGACTTTATATACAAAAGGCATTATCAGATTAAAAATTTGCTAGTTTTGTAGATGTGGCTTTTGCTGCAATTTTCAGTTCACTGATTATTAATGAAATTGAAAATCACATTATATAAGAACAAATATCATGCAAGAAGAAGAAAGCCTGAGACCAATCAAGTAAGTACAAATTTTGAACTTTCCTAACTAGTCAATTTTCCCTTCTGCTCTCAGAAAGTACTCTGTTTACCCATGTTAGACAGAGCCATAGGCAAATTCTTGTAAATGCTCAAGGGAAAGATTATTTTAATGTTTTATTAATTGTGTAAGAGCACCAAATTTGAGGAGAACGTCACATCACAATTTAATTTTTATACTAGCAGAAACACGACCTGAAAAATGTAACATGCACAAGAAAAGAAAACTGAAGGTAATTTCACCTATGACTACAGATACTAAGTTTACTATTAAAAAATTCAAATCCAGCAATTTATTAAAAGAATAATACCCCCAAATCAAGTAGGATTTATGCAAAACAGTAATGGAATTTAATGAGAATTTGATTAATTTAATTAATCATATTACTCAGTCAATAAACAAAAGTCATCTGATGATCTTAATTGATATCAAGAAACCAGTTGGTTAAATTTAACATCAATTTTTTCTGTAAATTATCAATTAGGAATATTAGAATACATCTATAGCATGACAAACAATATATATCTCAAGCTCATATCCAATTTAAAAATTAGTGATGGGGGACTGGCCCGGTAGCATAGTGGTTAAGCTCATGTGCTCTGTTTCAGCAGCCAGAAGTTCGTAGTTTCGGATCCCGGGTGCAGGCCTAGCACTGCTCGTCAAGCCATGCTGCAGAAGCATCCCACGTAAAACAGAGGAAGATTGGCACAGATGTTAGCTGAGGGCCAATCTTCCTTATGGAAAAAAAAATTAGTAATTAAATATCCAAAATGCTACCATTAAAGTCAGCGGAGAAAAATGTTCCTTTACCCACTTTGATTTGACAACAAACGCAAATAAGATTATAAATACTAGAAAGGAGAAGATAAATGTGTTATTACTCCCAGACATGGTGGTTGTCTACATAGAACACCTGATAGAATAATGAGAAAAACAAAGAAACAAACCAAACATTGGCATGAGTAAGATAAGTAAATGAGATGGCCAGTTACTTTGTCTGTTAGGTTCTTTGAGGAAAAGAAACAACCTCAGGTTACCTCAGCTCTAGGGTTTTTTGTAAAGCTAGATCAGTATGTACTGAAGAGTTGTCTGTTTTTACCACAGCGGCCACTTTCTTCAGTGGCTACAACAATAGTTTAGTGGTTCAAAACCCACTCTCCTGACTCAATGGCTCTTCCAATGGTTGTCTGCCCATAGGCTGCTGGCCAGTCTATAGATTTCTTTCCAGTTCCTGGCCTGCTGAATAATGCAGTGGGGAAGAGAGGAAATAAAGCCTAAACTTAAGACACATAAAGGAGCTAAATATTTGAAACTTTAGTAAATATAGAGAGACATGTTTTATTATGTATAGGAAACTCTCTTCTTTGGAGAAATCAAATGTTAAAGACATGCAGAAGATACTCTGAATATAACAATGTAAGTGATTGAGTTCTCCAGAGCTGAAATCGTTGTCTTTTGGTTTGAGATCTTGAGGATGGAATGCACAATGGAATTTCCAATTCTGAAAATGATATTAAGCTCCCACTTGTGCCAAGCCAGCAAAGGCCACATCAGAAAGCTACGTGGGTGGTAAGAAGACAGTTAGATATGCCTCATTGTGGGCAAACGGAAAGAAATGAATTTCAAGAAAAGTCATCTAAACTTGACTCATAAAATAATGAATACCAAACTATTGGCTATAAACCAGAGGAAGAATGTTAAGAAAGGTGGACTTCTTCCTAAATTCACTAACTTGTGTATGGAAGCCACAAATAAAGGTCAGCACAATGCTGGGCATCCCCAGGAAGGTCACAAGAAAATAAATGGACAGCATGCATTCACTGCACAGACATTCAGCAAACAGCTAGTGAATGGTGGCCCTCAATAGAGACAGGCCACTGGAGGGACAAAGTAGAATAAAAGACGCCAAAAACACCGTCGGTTATGAGTAGAGGCCAGAAAAAATTAGGACTAGTTGAGGAGTAAGGCAGTACAGAAAACCAGGATGCAATATACTCTCTGAGAAGGTAGTAGGTGCTTAGCAGAAAAAGAAAGCGAGGGAAGGCAAAGGAGTTAGGGGAGGGCAGGGAACAAAGAGTTTGGATGCTGGGAACTCTTTTAAAAGTAGAATCAAAGGGACATGCTGATGTTTTTGATGTGGGATGTTAAAGAAGAGAGACATCAAAGGTGATGAAACTTTTTGGCCTAAGCAACTGGAGAATTGAGTTGTGTTTTCTGAGATGGAGAGGTCTAAAGAAGGAACAGGTTTGGGAGTGGCTCAGGAGTTCACTGTGGGGCATTTTGAGTTTGAAACAACATTAAATAACCAAAGAGAATATTGAATAAGTGATTGCATATATGAATCTGGAATTCGGGGTTGCAGATATAAATTTTGGAATAATCAGCATAAAAGTGAGACTACCAAGAGTGCAGTTATACTCAGAGAAGAGAAGTGAAAGGTCTGGTATTCCAACTTGCAGATGTTGGAAGACGGGAAGGAATGGACAAAGGAGACTGGGAAGAAGCGGCTGGAGAGAGGAGGAAAACTAGGCAAATACTTTGCTCTGGAAGCCAAGCAAAGACAGTTTCAAGGAGGAGAAAGTCATCCACTGGGTCAAATTCTGTTTACAGGTCACCTAAGATGAGGATGATTGGGAACAATTGATTAGATTTAACGAAGTAGAAGTCATTGGTCACCCTGATAAGAGAAATTTCAGAGGAGAGATTGGGGTGACAGCTCAACCGGACTGGGTTTACTAGAGAATAGAAGGAGAGAAATTGGACAGCAAGAGACAACTCTTTCAAGGAGTACCTCTGTGAAGGAAAGGCGGGAAATAGGGCAGCAGATGGAGTGTGAAGTGGGATTAAAGAGCATTTTCTTTAAGATTTAAAGAATTGATAGCCTGTTTGCTCTGGAAGAGTCTAGTAGAGAGGGAAAGATTGCTGATGGAGGAGAGACAAAAGAAAAGGCTGGAGGCATGTCTTCAAGTAAGTGAGAGAGGATTGTATCTAGTACAGAAGTAGAGAGGATAGTCTAATCCAGGGGTCTGGACAGTTCCTCCATGGAAAAAGAAAGGAAATGGAGAATAAGGCTACCTATAGTGCAGGTGAGCAGATGCAGAGGATCTTGTAGAAATTCTCTCCCCGTTGCTTCTATTTTCCCAGGAAAGCAGAAAACTGGGCTGTCAGTGGAGAGTGAGGTTGGAGTAGGAAGGGTTGGAAGTTTCAGGAGGAGAAAACACAAAATGGTAGTTGAGTAAGTGGGAGAGTGAGCGTACTTGGAGCAGAGTATGTGAGTAAGGGAGAGTTAAGGCTTCATGTGAGATTCATGGTCATGAATTACAGATGGCACATTACCACAGTGGTGTGCGCTCATTCTGCTCAGAGCATTCCACTGACTACATTGTCTTCAGAAGACTGTTAAAGGTCCGTGATATAACTGACAAGGGTCTTTAAGGCTTTGTTGGGGCAATCTTCTTCATTCAGCGCATGGTCTCTCAGTACTCACCAGCTCACGCTCTTTTTTTCTAGCTGTTTCCCCAAGGGCTGCTACTTTGGTACCTGGATCACCCTCTCCCTCAGCTACTTCTCCTTCAACGTTTAGTTCCTACATTGCCTCCAGAGGGAGGCTTCTCCAGAAAGCCTGAGGTGTCCCTGTGTAATTTAATAATTGCTCCATCTTAACATTTATTACATAACTATCTTATGAGGTAGATATTAGCATATCATTATCATCTTTATTTTATGGATGATGAAGAGGAGGGATAGAGATGTTGAGTAACTTGATGGGCTCCTACAAGTAGAGTAGTAAAGGTCAAGGTTGGGAATTGAATGGCAACCAATCAGACCCAGAGTCCATGCTCTTAAGCACTGTAATGCTATCTCTTTTGTTTTGGGTCAGATAAAAATGACATCATTCCAACAGGGGGAGACTCAGCCGGCTAAATCTATGATTTGTAGCTAACACAGATTTTCTGCAAAGATATATTGCTATGTTATAAGGCTAAATACACCACCAATGAGTTTGGGATTATTCTTTTGTGTTTCTTTTGAGATTGTGAGTGTTATGCTCCCTGGAGGCAACTGAAGACATGAGATGTTAATGTGCTTTGATATCATTCTGTTTAAAAGTAAGAATTTGTTGTTAATATTCTGTTGTAAGGGCATTGAGGAAATGTATATTCTGCCTACATGTTTTGGTTAAGAAATAAGTATTTGAATCTTGAATTCTGAATACTTCCCCATGAAAATTCTTGAGGATGGATTTCAAAAGCCTTCTGACAACGGCTACCTAATTTTCTAAGGTTATGCAGAAAGAAACATTTTTAAGGGCCAATAATATTCTCTCATAGTTAGCTAAAATCAAAACTGCATACAAAAGGAGGAGCAGACGTGACACTAGTACTTACAGGATTTACTTCTTAAAAAGGAGCAAGCTTTTCTTAAAAGCTTTATTCAACGGCTCGTCTGACAATAGTGAATATAAACTATTTGGCTTCCTTAGGCAACTTTTTCTTAATGTATTGTCTAATGGCCTTTGACTCTGTCTGCCCAGCCCTGTGTGTTCAACACAGCAAAAGCTGTATGGAGCGCTAACTTGCTGTTCACAGCTGTGTCCTGTTAGTGTGTTCACCTACACAACTGCCATGCCTCCCCACAAGCCACAAGCCTGACAGTGAGTGTGTGACTGCAGAATCACTGGGATCCCTAGGATGTGAAAGCAAAGGAATCAGAAGACTGACTTTTAATTTAAGCCACCAGAAAGAGAAGAGCAAGATGCCTGGATCACTGTGCTGTTGTGTGGGATAGGAGTAAGTGACAACAAATGGCATCTGATTTTTAGATACCATGATTGTTACCTCTTGTCCTCCACTGGGCATGGCACTTTACATATATTATTCCATTTAATCTTCACATCAACATTCAACATGAGATATTTCATTTAAGACATATGTGTTAAGAGGAAATATATCCCAACCCTCTGCTCTGCACTGGAGTGGCTGTGCACCTCAGTAAAAGATAGTCCCTGTCTTCATAAAGCTGACAGTCTAGAAGGGGTGCGAAGGGCCTTTTGCTGAGTAATGTATGACAGCGATAGGTCCTTGGGGAAGCAGAACTGGGGATGAGGGAGTAAAGAAACTTTAAAGGCCCCTGAATATGGCTCTCTAGAAAGAAAACAAATGAGATTTGTCAATAACGTCTGAAAAAAAATCACATAAAAAAGAAGGGGAAAGGAGGCCATACCAAACAAAATAAACAAGGCTCCACTGATGTCAAGCTTGAAGGTGAAAGCCAGCCAGCTTCCCAGAAGGTGGCCACATGGCACATCGTAGACAAGTTCCTCCTCTCTACTGGGCTGGAGCCAACAAAGCTTTCAAGGCTACAGATATTTCAAAGTTTTGTTAATAAGTGTGACAAATACATTTTTAAGGCTGGGCTACCCTTTGCAGTGTGCCCTAATGTTTGATGTGTTTGTTATATACTATGTCTGTCCATAAAACGTCTCACGTTATTAGAGGAAGATAAACTTATCCCATGTTTCAGAAATTCCCAGATATGCCAGGAAAGCAGAACAAGTCACTTAGAAACAGTACTTTAAGAAAACATTTATTCTGGGCGAGCCCCAGTGGCCTAGTGGTTAAGTTCGGCATGATCCACTTTGGCGACCTGGGTTAGGTTCCTGTGTGCTGACCTACATAACTCATCTGTCAGTGGCCATGCTGTGGTGGCAGCTCACATACAAAAAGAGAGGAAGATTGGCAACAGATGTTAGCTTAGGGACAAGCTTCCTCAGCAAAATAAATGAATAAATAAAGTTTAAAAAAATTTATTCAGAAAAATTTATGCAGCCAACATGCTGATTCAGTTGTTACAGATAATGGGAAAATTATAGAAATAACATTTATGAGGATATATGTGAAAGTGCCCTAGGAGAGGTACAAAAAGCACAGGCTTTACAGAGGATTGCAGGAAAATATTAAATCAGAGGAAATAATAAGTGTCTTATAGAGGAGGTGTCTTTTAAAGGAGGTCAAAAACAATGGCTAAGCTTTTGATTAGTAGAAATGAGGGAAGAAGTTCTTAGTATTCTGACAGTAGAAGCAAAGGCACGTCAACAACCAAGGATGAATTCAGTGTGAATTCGAGTAAGAAAACAATAAAATCAAGGCTGCAGATTTAGGTTGGGTTCAGGCCAAAGAAGGCCTGAAAGCCAGGCCAGTGGCTTTGGTCTTAATTCAGTTGGCTGCTCCTGTAGGAACAGGCTACCAAAAGCTTAAGAGAAAGGGAGAGATATGATTGGAGTAGGGCTTTGGGAAGACTAATCTGACAAATGTTGTGATTGGAAGAGAGATGGAGATAAGCACTCTAATGACAAGGCTATTAATTGTCTAGATGGGACGACTGAGGGTTTGAATTAGATGGATGAGAATGATGGAGGGAGAGAATGGCATGGAAAGAGAATGGAAAGGAGGGAATGGAGGTAAAGATGTTGCGGTGGTCTTAGGACTTGCCTGCCTGTGGGGAAAGATTCAAAGTTTCAGAGTTGATGGAGAACTCTAAGTCAGATAACAGATATGGCAATATGACGTGAGCTCTGGTAATGGCCTTGTCTGGGAATGAGAGGTATAACATATGCTTAGAAGACATATTTATTACTAGACTGTGATAGCCCCTGTCCAGGAATAAATATGATTATGAAGCGATGACTTAGCATGCAAGGATTCAAATAATTTCATCTTCAGGAAACGTGATTCACCATTTTTGAATATGAATGAGTAAAATGAGAAGAATCAAACATTTCATGTGGATTATATCAGTGGTTCTCAAGCTCCACACTCATGAGGATCACCGAAAGAGCTGGCAAAAATTCCAGACACTCAAAAACAACTTCTAAAGATTCTCATTCAGTAGGTCCTCAGTGGGTCCCAGGAATCAATAATGTTCTGACGTATATCCAATGATTATGGATTACGTGATCAGAAAAAGAAAGCTTGAGAAACACTGGGTTATGCATCTCAAATAGTACCCCCCCCACACAGAGAACTTCAGGTAATCACAGTGTACATTGTGTATTCTGATGTGGCCACAAATCTTCTTCCCAAGAGAAGTGAAAAACATCCCACCATGGACAGCCGAAAGGTAACTGTCTGACTCATCCTCATCTTCGTTCTTTTTAAACCATCCTCTCCTTGCATTCCACTCAGTACTAACTTTGGGAGATTTTATTCCCTTGAATGCTCCTTCTTTAAGACTGTTGGCTGTAGGCACTCTTAGACTCCATTTACATAGAGTTTAGTTCATTTTAAACTAGACGATATATAAAAATTTTGTGACTTTGCTGCTGCCACCACTGCCAGTACTGGGACCATAGGAAAGTGACCTAACCTTACTGAGTTTGCATTTTCTCATATTTAAAATGAGGAGATCTGACTGGACCCTTTTTATGATCTCTTCTCTGATTCTGTAGTCTCATGAGTTATCATCTAGATGCAAATCCATTTCAGGGTTAGAAGGAGTCTTAAGTGGGATTTTGCCAGGCCATCCTTCCAAATGGCCCCTTTCAGTGTAGAGACCACCGTCTCCCTTGGCAGCCTGATCCCAGGGAGGGCACAGGACTCCCATATGTGAAGCTGGAAAGTCTGTGTTGACTCTCAGATACCGTGATTGCCCACCTGAGATATTCTTCTCTGATCTTCAGGATTTTATGATCTCAGCAAACTTTCCCCCATGGTTTTAGATGAAAAATAGTAACTTCTGGGCAAGCTCTAGGAAGACTGACCCTGAGGGAGCAACACGTTCCTTTTCTGAGGAAGAGGTGTTTAAGTTTTGTCAGTGCTGGACCACAGGAACAGAAAACAGTCATGAGCGGATCAGGTCAATGTTTTACTAACGAAAAGAGTGAGTTAAGAGAGTTTGTGCTTGGGGTCTGAATATTGAATGGGTCCACACATATAAGCATACTTCTTTTTCTACTTTTGTTATTATCTTTTATAATGGCCCAATTTTATGCACTTATTTCTTATTCTAAAGCAATAGAAGTTCAATGTAGAAACTTCAGAAAATATAGATTATTAAAAAGAAGAAAATTAACTAAATCCTTCCAAGCAGGAATAAATACTTGGGTGTATATTCTTCTAGTCATTTCTCTTTCTTTGTCTCTCTGTCTCTGTCTCTCTCTGTGTCTCTTTTTTGCTTCCTGCCTCTTTCTTTCTCTAGGTTCATGTGCGTGTGATTTTATTTTAAAGGGACCAATAACATAGGTGCTAATCTGATTTTTCCCCAGGTCACTTTTTTTATTTTTTACTGTTTTGAGTGGCAGTTTTGAATTCTATCTGATAAATAAATCACAATTTGTTCATTCTATTCTCTTGATTTTAGTGGAGTTAATTTTAAGTGGAGCTTATTACATAATGACTAATCTTTGCCTTCAATTTCAGCTGCTTGATCAAACCTCCAGCAAAGGCGCTCAGTACTACAACAGAGCAGTGGTCAGTCCTTATCAGTGCAGCCCAGTGGAATCAGACAATTGACTTCCTCACGTTTTGTTAGATATCTCACATGGGCTCCATCAGGCCCACAGGCCTCAAACTGGATGCCCGGGACCTCGTATGCTTTTTCCCCTGGGGACCGAGCAAGAGTCATGCCAGCTGAGTTTAATAACAAAAGCTATAGCTTTATTCAAACGGCCATTAGCCCAGTAGAAATAGCTTTCTGACGTTATTTGATCCCAGGACATATGGGCTATAGAAGTTCTTTGGCCTTCTAGTGTTTAAAGAGTTTTTGTCCAAATCAAGCAGCGTAAGTCTTACTTTTAGTTTTTGTGAGCCTTACTAGCGCATATTTAAAACTGCAGGAAGAAACCTCTGCATTAACAGTTCCAGTTGGAGCTGGGGAAAGCTGAGTTCTTTTAATTCCAATAAACCATTGGCAGGCTAGTCTACATATACATTTGCGCCTCCTGCCTCTTCCAACTGAGCCAGAGAGTCTCGATCGTTACTGCCTTCAAGCTGTGAACAGCTCATGACCAGTACGTGAGAGCCTTTGGCCCTTACAGGGATGCTCTTTGCGTTCAACCTTTCTGCAGGCATGCTTATGAACTTTCCATTACAGCCAGGCCAGACTTGCTGACATCTCCCTGCGGAGTATGTACCTGGCTGAAAACCACTTGCAAAAACTTTTAGCTAAAGTGTAAAAGTACGTGCATTGGCCAGCTGTAAGTACTATACCATGTGGAAAAAGACTCCAGCCAAGCAGAGCCACCTTGACAATAGGCTGGACCAAACACGAGAAGCAGGTGTGTTCCCGCCCATCATCCCTGTATCAGTACAGCTACCATGCGCTATGGATGCTCCCTCTGAAACATCTAACCCGTTCTTGGCTGTTCATCTCCATTGCTGCAACCTAGCCCAACTTTCTGCCTTATTTGTCTATGATATTTCTAGAGCTCTCTCTGTTGAGCTCTCTCAGCTTCCTTCTGCCACCTTCCTATCCGCTCCCTGCACTATAGCCAGAGCAGTCTTTTTAAAATGCAAATCTGCTGATGTCTTTCCCAGTGGCTTTAAAAACCTGAACATGACCCATCAGGCCTTCTCTGCCGAATCTCTAGCCTCATATCATGTCCCCATCCCAGATATAAACAAGGCTCGCCCTCCCAACTTTTAGGGTTTAAGTGTCACCTACTCAGTGAGGCATTCATTCTCTAAAGTTGCAACACCCCTCCCCCACCACACGCTCACCTCCTATTCTCCTTTCCTGCTCTTTTCTTCTCCTTGCTATGTTTCACCTTCTAACCTACTCTACATTTTATTTCTTTACTTTGTTCATTTTCTGCCTCTTCTCTCTGAATTTACGTTCCCTGGAGGTAAGGAGTTTTGTCTGTTTTGGTGATTGTTTCATTCCTAGCAACTAGACAATTCCTGGCAAATAGGAGATATTCAAAATATTTGTTGAATAAACTTCCTGCTTTATAATCTACGCACCAGCAGTACATATTTATAAGGAGTATTTCTATAGCATTCCTGAAAAGCAGGTGGATTCATTACAAAAAGTTTTGTTAGTAACCGTGCAGGAGAGGAGGGCACAGATAAACATTTTTTTCAATTCCCCTCTGCTACATCTCTGAAATTAAATCACACTTGACAGTCACATATTATGCTGTATTTCCTTTTTGCAGCCTTCATCACACTTAGAATTAAATAATATTTTTGTGTATTTTGTGGTTATTGTCTGTTTTCCTAGTAGGTTGGAAACATTGTGGGGTAGGGACCGTGTTTGTTTCGCTCAGAGCCAATGAATGAATTAATGAATGAATGCCCCTGTTGCAGCAACCATAGATAATGGAGCTGGGAAATTTACCCTTAAGGCAGAAAAATTAGTTTTTAAGGAAAGTCTGAAAAATGGTCTTTCTCCCTGAGAAGTATTGGATCCTTGGCTTCTGAGAGAAATAGCAGAATTTTCTGCCTCCAGATCTTCCCCTAAATTGCTAGATTCCCACACGCTAGGTCTTACTTGAATTAAAAGGGAGGTAACATTGCAAGATGGATCCCCAGCACTGGGCGGCCTGTTCTTTTGAGGTTAAGAGAATAAATAGTTACAAGAATCTTCACTTGTATTGTTACGGACACTTTGGACTTTACTGAACAACATTTAAGAATCTGATTTAAGAAGTAGTATCAGAAACTGATCTGAAATCAAAGCAAAACGGAGCACCCTATGCAGGAAAAGTCGACTTAATCCTTTGGAAGATTTTTCACTAATCTTGGGGGGAGGGAGAGAGTTTTTCTCTTCTAATTATTCAATTTTTGCTCTAAAAACTGTTTTCATTCTACTGTACTGAATGCCAGATGGTAGAAACTTATGAAGAAGAAAGTATTTGTGAATAATCATGCAGCCTTTTGGTCGCCAGCTTTCCTAGTTATCAACTCAACTTCTTGCTTTCTTCCCCACCTACCACAACATGGCTGATACCACGAGCGAGCGGGAGGGGTAGCTGCACATGAACTCAGCTTGGGAAATCTCCCTCCTTGGAAATTCGCCCAGTCCAGGCTGGGCTCCAAAGCAAAGGGCAGGATACTTTTCAGGTGGTTAAAAATGCAAAATAGAGGAGCATGGTGCCTACGTAATTTTCTCAGTAAGCATTTGCCACAAACTCCTCAAGCACTTCAGCTATAGTGGATTATGCTGACATTTTTCTTTTCACTGTTTTCATGAGTTTTGAATATTGAAACAGATTTTGCTGGGGATAATGGAAAGCAGACTTGGGAAACACTTTTTTTTTTTTTAAATCTAGATCAGATCTAGCTTTTGATGTAGGACTAACAATAGGAATATAATGAAGCAGGCAAGTGGGATTATACAAGTTGGTTTTGTTGATAGTATCTAAAAACATTTTCATTTCAAACCATTTCCTTAAATATAATATTTGCCTTTTAAAGGTCTAGCCTCTGCCAAATGTTTCCCAATAAAAAGCTTGCCCATTATTTACATTATGGTTACATTTTGATTTTCTGGTTATTTGAAGAATGCTCCATGGATATCTAGCACGTTGTGATCTTTGTTATTTCAACCGTATATTGGAACAAAATAAACAGGAATCACTGGAATGATCGCCAGATCACAATGAAAAAGTATATTGAGGTTGCTTAAACCAAAGAATTGTCCAGATTCAGCAAGAAAGTCCATGATTGGCCAAGTCTTACTCCACATACTATGTCTACCAACCAACTTAATTGAAACAACACCCTTGTGAAGTGGGGCTATTATTATTAATCCCATTTTAAAAAGATGAGCTAACAAAGGTCTAGTGGTTACCTAATTTGTCTTGGGTTATATGACCACCAACAGGTCGAGTTGGACGTGAAACAGGTAACCTCAGGCAGAATTCACATCCTTAACCACTGCCCCATACTACCTGCTTGATATATGACCAAAAATACACCCCAGAGCTGTTTTCCTAACACAATTTGTAAAAGATGGTGTGCTTTCCTTTCTTTATAGTGTTCTTTAGATTTCTCACCTTGAAAATATGAGGACACTAGTAATCCTCTGTGTGAGTTGGGTGAGCACTTGAAATCTGATTGCCTCCATCTTCTCATTTATGGAATGAAGTCATTGCAATAATATTTCTGAGGTCCCTTCCAGCTCTGTGGTTCCACTTGTTCTCTGTATAAGGGTCTTGAGTATGTGTATGTGTGGTTGGGAGGGTGTGCTGCATGAGAGAGAGGGGTGTGGGATTACGAGGGTGTATGACGAAGAGGATAGTCTTCAAAGAAATGGAATTAAATAATTCATTAAAATGACTGAGAAAGCACATTTCTGTCTCTTGCGAGCAGTGGGGACTTCATAACTCAGAGCTTCATCACTTGGAAGTTTTAGGCCATGTATTTACCGGCAGGAATTAGGTAAGACACCCCTGACCATTCACAAGTGGTTCAGATATAGAAATGGTTTTTTTCACCTCATCAGACCTGCACATGGAAGCAATTAGAATCTACCAGCTACAAGGAAATCCTGTTTGATATCATCACCTAATGTTTTCCCCAAGACAATCAGCAGAGGTTGATCTGCTTTCTATGGGAAATCAAAGCATCTTGAGGAATGTAGATACCCACTTTCCTTGGGGATATTTAGACATTCTTCCCCCATGATTTGTAAGATTAATAAATAACAATTACAACAATAATGGTGCTATTTTGGTGGTGCCTGGTAGACACATAAAGCAATATAATCACCCCAACAGCCATACAATGATAAAATTATTAGCCACAATCAGTAGAAAAGAAAAATGATAAGCACTACACTGGAAATGGCAGAAACAGGATTGAACCTGAGGACTATCCAGCTTCAACTACACAGCATGCAACGCAAATTCATTCCAGGAACACGCAACAAAATGCTAACCTAGGAAAACACACCACTACCATTTTTTCAGTAATACTGAGATTTTCATTCTCTGGACCTCTCAAATTTTTTCTCCCTTTCCATTTTTTTCCATTAATTTAAGAGCATTCCTAACTCCTGACCAGATTTTGCAACAATGGCCTAATTTTAGCCACTCTGTTTGCCACCTAATCAAATCCTCCTTTTCAAGGACTCTTCATGATTTGAAAGAAATCCCAACACCAAATTTCTTCTGATAAGCGTTGTCTATACCACGCATGATGGCATCTCTTCTGTGCTATTCACTAGTGGCCTCTCTTGTGCAAACTTTGCATCACGAATAAAATTGTGGGTTCACCAAGGAGAGCACAGTTAAGGCACAGAGAAGCACATTTTGAAAACCACTGAATGAGTTTATCTCTTTTGGTTCTCCTACCTCCTACAGTCTAGGATTTTACATCTGAAAACCAGCCACCACCTAACTGCATGTCTGTTTTGTACTAGTCACTATTCTGTAAGGCCCTGTGCCTACTGTGTTGTAGAAAACAATCAAATTAGATTTGTGTCTTACGCAGTTGATAATTTAATCACGGGGAAAACCTAACTAAATTTTGATTTTTGTTTTCCCAAATCTGTACCACTATTTCAAATGAATCTGTCTTAACTGAGGGTCAAGAAGAAAGTAGAAATAGATCAGGAAAAATCAGAACATTTGGACATGTGGTTTAAAGGCAAGGCATAGAAGAAGGCAGGAAGGATTAAATTATGTTAATCATTTTATCACTAAGTAATTTAATATACTTTCAACAATTCGACTTATTTCACCAATTGCTTGTTTATGAATTAGAGCAGGCAGATTCAAGTTCAGGAAAGAGCAAGGATGAGGGATCCACAAATTTTGTACTTTTAATTGTCTTTGGTACACTATTTCATAATTTTCCTTTATTAAAAAAATTAAAACATCAATTGAACACATGCAAATGAGGGAGGATTAACACACACACACAATTTTCCACTGTCTATATTTATTTATGATTAATTTTTAATTCCCAAAAAATCTCGCAAGGCTGTATAAAAGGTAAAATCTCAAGTTTTGCCACTGACTGAATTAACTTCATATCTCCAGAGTTCTAAAGTTTTTTATACAAATCCAGAAATTCCTAAAATCATAGTATAATGTTCTATTTATTTGGAATGTATTTGGTAGTGAGCAATTGAATATTCAATGAATCATGACTTAAAAGATATGGGATTTGTTATTTCACATGACAAGATGTCTGGAGGCGGTTTGGTTCCAGAGTTGGTAAATTCAGAAGCTCAAGAATGTCAGGGTTCCATGTTGGCTTCTCTGTAGGTCCCTTGTCCTTCCTCTCGTGGTTTCACAATGGCTACAGCAAGTGCAAGGACCATGTCCTCCCAGACAATGTGCAAAGGCAGGAAGAGCCCAGTGTCTGTCCTGGGTTACTATTTAAGAGTAAAGAAGATGTTGCTAGAAGGCTGTCCAGCAGAACGTGCTGGTCAGAAGAGCGCATGCCCATGCCTAAACTCACCACTAGCAAGAGGGAAGAAATTTACACCGTTGCTTAGCCTAGTAAATACCAATCCCTCATCCCACCCAACCCCCACCCCTGCCCAGCCTGAGGAGGAGGTCCCTGGAGAATATGGCTGCTCAATATCAGAATAGAATTGAGGTTCAGTTAGGAAGGAAAATAGGAACTATTGGGTAAACAATCAGTGTAGCCTGCCCCAGATATCACTGGGAAAATGCAACTCTATAGTTATATGACAAAAAATATTTACACAAAAATCTCACAATAGCTCTTACTAAAAAGCATGTTGATGATGTGTGTGAACCCACAGAGGGGCACATGGATTAAATTTTCCCTAAAATATACATGGGTTTAGATTGTGGGGGGACGTTCTTGGGAAAACATGTTGTGAGTTTTACCAAACCCAAACTTTTGGGGAAAAAAGACAATTGACAACTGAAAACATAGTGAGAGTCACCCGCTGGAATTCCATCCTACATGTGGTTTGTCGAAAGTTTTGAAACCCTGTGGTATGGCCCCTGTGGATCTTGTGCCTCTGACCACCTACAGCTTCTTAAGATTGAACCAACCTGCAGCAAAAGCTCCGACAGGGGAGGGCCAGGCTGAGTGGGTTCAAGTGGATTAACTATTTGATCCATGTGTCCATTCGTCCATCGCACAAAGACTTTTTGCTCTCCTAATACGCAGCAAGTAGTATATTGTGTTCTAGGGATCCAAAGTGAAGAAATCTGAGTCCTTGCTCTTGTGAAGCCTGTGTCTTGTAGAGAAAAACAGTCAACTCTCAGTGACAGCTAATGGCCATAATGAAGCATTTCCACGGGTAAGAGAAGCTGAGAAGGGCTGCCTGCTTGTACCTGCTGGGTGGTTTCAAGCATGCTCTTCCTAACCAGTGTGCTTACAACTCCAATTCAAATACATGAGACTGGATAAAACCCCAAACACAGGTTTCTGAGGCATTTTCCCCTTTAATTCTTGAACCCACATGTATGTGAAAGGAAATTTAATCCATATGTTTCTGAATCATTCATACTTAAACCATCATCATTTGTTTTGTAAAAGCTGGTAAGGTCCAAGAAGCCTTTGGAGCCTTTTTTTTTTTTGTCAACAGGAAGTTGATTAAACCAAGAAAGAATGACCTCTGATAGCAAAGAAGTCATCGAAGGCCCAATACTATGAATCCATGAAATTCAAATGGCCTGTGAGCTTGGCAGACCCTGCAACAAACTCAAACACGTTGCCTGTGGTGCAATCGCACGCCTCTTTTCCAGGTTATGGCCCCTCATCAGAAATCCTGCCGGGAGGTATTTGGATGATACGTGCCCCAATTACGTCTTCTTTGTGTGCTTAAGTGATGCAACAGTCCAAAGGCCGAGGGAACCAGAATGCTAATTCAATCCTGAGCCATCATTCAGGCCTTTTTGAAAATTGGGAAACTGGTTTTCCCTTCTTGTAAATGCTACCCCGAATGCCCCCCAAACAACTGTTACAAAGTTTGCTTTGGGATTTAACTAAGATTCCTGGGGATTTAAGATACTGGCTGCCAGATTGTTAAAATGCGTTAATGTTTATAGTGATTATGATTACGAGAACTAATAATAAATACTTGCATATACCTGGAACGGAGCCCAAATCCTACTGTTTCGAAAGAAAGACTCAGTGTAAAGCCACAGCTCTTCGGAAAGCTGCTCAGAGGAAAATGTGAGACCAGTCTAGACCCACAGAACTGCAGCTAAAAGCCAGAAGCAGGCTAATCAAATTCTCCCTAGACCCCTTCCAATGCTTTAGAAAATTAAAAAGAAAAATGGCTACCTTAATTGTATCTTTTCATTACTACCAATTTGGATAGGCTGCCTGGGGGAAAATAATTATGTTTCTGATTTCATCAAGCACAGCACAAGTAAAAGAAATAAATAGCTGTAGTCAGAAGTCTTTCCGAAGTGCAACTGTCCTGGACACAGTTAGTTCCTATGTGCTGTTATAACCTGAATGGCTGACCTGTCGCCAGTCCCATCATGCTTCGTTCTGTCTCCGGATGCTCAGCTCGAGTGGTCAAGGCCTCTTGCGGGTGAATGAGGCGCAGATCGAAGGTCTGATTCATTATGGACCTGTGAGCTCTTCTGAACCACACAGGTCACACCCAGAATGGGGTCACGCCCCAGGATGGGGTCACGGGTCCCCAGGAGCCAAGTCCTTCCTTCTACCCAGAAAGCAGTTCCCGGTATGTTTGTTCCAGTCGCCAGCCAGTAGCACTGCTCCTGCATGCAAGGGGCAGCGTGATCAGCACTTTGGTTCCAAAGTTTCTCTGTCACGCTTGAATCTAATGCCACGTACTCGTCCACCACAGAAGCCACAACAGAGGTTGCTGACTTCTTTGTTCTCAGCAGAAAAAAAATGTTTTCACACCTTTTGATAGTAATCTTCATACTCCGGGACCATTCAGGGTATCATTTTTCCTTTCATGGTCATAGAAAAGATTTTCACTGTAACATATATCTCACCAGGGAAGATGATAAGGAGAGTAAAAATTACAAGAAAATGGAAGACATACTTTTCAGAGTCAACAGAATGTAAAAATCAAACTTATCCTAAAGAAACATTTGCTGTATTTAAAAAAAAAAAAAAAAGAAAGACAGAAAGAAAAGAAAACAACTGAGAAACTGATGAACTTTTAAAGCTATTCTAATCTCAGAGGGTATTGTGTGTCCCTTTTATAGGACAAACGGGTAACCTGTACCCCATGCATAATACCAGGGACTATATAAGGCAAGTGTTTACAAACTGTGCTGGATTGTTTAATCCAAAACGTTTCCCTCCTGCCTCAGGATTGTGTGTCTACATGAAGTTTAAAAGGCTTTTAAAGATAAGCAGGGCCAATAAGCACTTGAGAGCCAATGGGGCGGCTTTTTGCTCGTTAACTTGATACGGGCTGATCTACTGATAGCCAATCCACAGCTTGAAAGTGATGAAAGAAACTCCAGCAGAGAGAAAGTGGCAGTGCCATCCCCAGAAAAGATGATTGGCTTAAGCCAAAGGGGGAGACACGAAGAATGGTGGGAGAAAGCCTACTCTATAATTTTACACTTTATCCACCACTTTTTTGTTGTTGTTGTTGTTTTTTGTGAGGAAGATTGGCCCTGAGCTGACATCTATAGCCAATCTTCCTCTTTTTGCTTGAGGAAGATTGGCCCTGAACTAACGTCTGTGCCCATCTTCCTGTATTTTATGTGGGATGCTGCCACAGCATGGCTTGATGAGCAGTGTGTAGGTCTGCACCCGGGATCTGAAACTGCAAGCCTGGGCCGCCAAAGTAGAGCTCACAGATTTAACCACTATGCCACCAGGCTGGCCCCAATCCACCACTTTTAAACAATTTTTTTAGAGTGACCAATTTTTTAGAGTGATCCCTGCACTTGGCGTTAGAAGATTGCAATCAGGGTGTGAGCACCTTGGACAAGTCTCCCACTTTCTCTGATATTCACTCCTCTGTGTCAAAGTCATGTGCGACCTAAGTGGCAGGGAGAGTCACCTGCTTTTGGCAGAGATTCTTCGTACATCGTTTTATCAGATTTGCCTCCCAAACTGATAGAATATTTTTTGTCTTATTTTTATTAACAGCTTTATTATGGTATAGTTGGCATACAATAAATTACCCACATATAAAGTATTAATTTGATAAGTTTGACACCTGTATACATCCAGGAACCTTCACTACAATTAAGCAAATAAATACATCAATCAGCCCAAAAAGTTTTCTCATGCTCCTTTGAAATCTCTTCGTCCTGCCCCTTCTCATCACCTCTTCCTCCAGGCTGCCACTGATCTGGTTTCTATCACTATAGATTAATTTACATTTTCTAGAATTGTTATATCATTGGAATCATACAGTATATACTGTTTTTTGGGATGACATCTTTCACTGTGCGCAATTATTTTGAGATTCATTCACACTGTTGTGCATCTCAATAGCTCATTCCTTTTGACTGCTGAGTAGTATTCCATTGTACGGATGTAGCACCCTTTGTTTACCCATGCATTTGTTAGTGAACATTTGGGTTTCCAGTTTTGTTCTATTTCAAATAAAGCTTCTATATGCATTCATGTACAAGTTTTTGAACAGCCATATGCTTTCATTTCTCTTGGGGAAATACCTAAGAGTGGAATGGCTTGATCACATGAAGATGTATGTTTAACTTTTTAAGAAATTGCTGAAATGTTTTCCAATGTGGTTGTACCATTTGACACTCCCAGGATATCAAAGTTCTAGTTGTTCCACATCTTCACACTTTGGTATGATTAGTTTTGTAAAGTTTAGCCATTCTAATAGGTGTACAGTAGTATGTCATTTTGATTTTCTTTGCCTTTCCCTAATGATTAATGATGTAGAACATTTTTTATGTACTTATTTGCATCCATACGTATCTTTTTTGGTGAAATGTCTGTTCAAAACTTTTGCTCATTTTTTGGAGGGGGCATTATTTATTTTCTCATCATCAAGTTTTGAAAGTTCTTTATATATTTTGGATATACGTCCTTTATCAGATATGTGATTTGCAAATATTTTCTCCTAGTCTGTGGCTTGCCTTTTTATTATCTTAACAGTGTCATTCATAGAGAAAAAATTTTTAATTTTGATGAAGTCTAATTTAGCAGCTTGCTCTTTTCTGAATAGCGATTTGGGTACTATATCTAAGAAATCTTTGTGTAACTCAAGGTCATAAAGATTTTCTCCTATGTTTTCTTCCATAAATTTTATAGCTTAGTGTTTTACATTTATAGCTATGCTCTAGCTTGAGTTATCTTTGTATGTGATGAGGGTATGAATTGAAGCACTTTTTTTAATATGGATATAATCAGATAGAGTTTTTAATCAGATGACTGCAGAGATACATATTGAGAAAAAATAAGGATTTTTAGCAGTATTGTGATAAGGTTGAAAGCGAAAAAAGGAGTAACTTATGTGATGCTCATAATGGTAAAATCACGTGCAGTGTTGTTTTCTTCAGCTGAATCTACCTAATATGTATGCTTTTTTTTTTTAAAAAAACATTTTTTTGTCTGGTATTCTAACTGCTTGTTTATTTTTATTTATTTATTTATTTTGAGGAAGATAGCCGGAGCTAACTACTGCCAGTCCTCCTCTTTTTTGCTGAGGAAGCCTGGCCCTGAGCTAACATCTGTGTCCATCTTCCTCTACTTTATATGTGGGACGCCTATCACAGCATGGCTTTTGCCAAGCGGTGCCATGTCTGCACCCGGGATCCGAATCAGTGAACCCTGGGCCACTGAGAAGCAGAATGTGCAAACTTAACTGCTGCGCCACCAGGCCAGCCCCCCAATGTGTATGCTTTTGAAGTGGTTTTGGGGTTTATAAGTCCTTTAATTAATTGTGTATAATTTGTCAAGTAAGTCAAGGACAAGTAATATCAATAATGAAAAATTCAGCAACTCAGAATCTGTTAGAAGCATTGGCTCTCACTGAATCAGCGAGTCAGCAACAAATGGAGGAAAGAAAGGAAATTCTGGGAGGATAGGTTATATCAAAAAAAACAAAGGAAAAGGAGGAGGAGAGGGAGAGACAGTGCTGTCAGACAGTAAGAGTGTCTGAGCCTGGGACAAGCCATTCCTTAATGACCGTACTTGTAACTTTGGCTGCTGAGTCATCACCAATGAGACAGCGAGCCAGCCCTGGAAAAGTGTGAGACCTGAAAGAACAAAAGAGACTGTTGGGAACCAATAGGGGCTCCTTACCAGGCAAAATAACACCTCCTTGCCTATTGTGTGGACTCTGCCCTTCCCGAGGCTCTTGGAACCTGGCATGCCTGAAGACAGAGCTAAGCTTTGGCTAGAGTTAACCAACACACAAAATAACCAAATAAGAATTGATTAATATTTACGACGAGGCATTGTGAGAGCTGCCATATTTGCTTGCCTGGTTGAAAGTCCGCAAGAAGTATCCCACATGCTTTCTGTTATGTCACTCCTGCAATAGAATAATGAAGTTCCTCTCCTTTTTAGTTTCAGAAAAAAAGACAATTATTCATTTCCTGGGTTGCACATGGGAAAAATACAAAAGAGTAGAGGAAAAAGGCTTCAGACTGAATCCTCCTGGTCCTCTCACCCTTGTCCTCACCCTCTTCCTGAGCCAAGGGTCGTTGTAGTACCTACTTGTGGACCTTGGGGAAAATCGAGTTCATCCTAAAGGTGAGCGTGTGTGTGTGTGTTTTAGTACAAAAGGGCATGAGAATGGCTAATATATGATAAATTGATCAATGCTAGAAATCTCTTGGGACAAATCTTGCCTCTTTACAAGTACTGCCACACAGCTCATTTCTACCAGTAATTGAAAGTTACCAATGTTTACTGAGCACCTAAGTCCTCTAGCATCTTCCTAAGCCTTTTATGTCTGTCATCTCAACTATTCTTCATAACAGCCTGAAAGTCAGGAAACGTTAATGTTCTCATTTTACAATGAAGGCCACAGAAACTCCAATCCATTAAATAACTTGATCAAGATCATATTTTGATAAAAAAGCAACATAGGTAATGTAATTGCCTTACTGGCTTTCAAGGCCAGAATACCTCTTGCTCTATGTAACTCGTAATAAGAAATTAATAAACATCTGTTTTGATGAAAACAAAATGAAACAAATAAACAAACAAAAATCACATGTTTATAATGACAGCAGAGGCTTGAACCCAAGTCTTTCTGACTCCAAAGCTTGGCTTTCCAGTAGAGGTACTGCATCCCACAGCCCCATGCAGGCCTACTTCTGCAAAAACTCACATCACAGGAAATTCCAATTATTCCAGAGTAATGGAATTAAGTTTCTTTTTTAAATTATTAAAACTATTTTTTAAGTGGAAATATACTCATAACACAAAATTTTACCTATATTATTTCATTTTATTAGGATTAATATCTGTTCATAAAAGATATAAAAAGCCAAAGAGAAAAAGCAATCCAAAGTTTCTTTCTAAAATCCACCAATTTAACGATCCAAAGGGAAAAAAATGGTTGTACCAAAGAAGCTTTGCATCCAAACTTGAGGATTAGATTGATCAATTATGGGTTAATAAAAGGCAGTTAAAAATTCCTTGTGTCCAGGTTATTGGAAGGAACACTGGAGTAAGAACCACGAGACTATGGTTTCATTTCTGCCCCTGCCTCTGCCCCTAACACTGTGCAACTTCATGTAGGTCACTCACCAGCTCTGGTTTTCTGAGGGTTGGAACTATGTGATCTTTAGGACCCCTTCCAGCTTGGACATTCTGTGACAAGAGACAGGCATTTGTCAGGTTTGCCATTCATGGTTTATCGTTTTACATCTTTGCAAGAGAGAGGGCAGATCTTGCACGCCATTCCCCAGCCCCACCACCTCCAACAACCTAATTTAAACTCTCCAAAGAAAGCGAAAATCTCTAACTGGAGGGCTCATTTATTCTCCTCAACATGTGTCTGGTTTCCAGGGTTTCTCAGCTGACACTTCCTGGACGGTGTCTTTGCCTCTTTGCAGTAATTACCTTTCGCACACAAGCAGGAGTCAAGGGAAGAGTGTGTGGAGTGTGAACCCTTGGCTGGGCTAGGATCTGGAAACAGTGGTCAGTGCTTGGATCTTTGCTGGCCAATCTAAATTTAAGAACCGGATAGCTCGCAGCAGGCACGTTTCACGTTCTTTGTTTGTTGGACACCCTTGTTTGGCAATGGCGTATTTATTTCTTTGGGATATTGTATCGAAAGAGTTTTGTGAACTCATTTTTGTTTCTCTCTCTCTGCCCATTTCGATGATGATTTTATTCGAAATGCAGTTCTGAGCGACACTGGCCTGCAGGAGGAAACTCTGCTATGCCCACCACCCCTGACTCGCTGCATGCTCAGTGCTTATGGCACAACCTGCCTGCCTAAGTCCCTAAGCGCGGGGGAGGGAAATGCATATTAGCCTTCCTATCTCCCTCAGCACTGGTTGCGAGCTTTCCTCGTGAACAAAATCCAGACGAGTTGGATGTGTACATATATGTCTAACAAAGGATTAGAGAGAATAAAGGTACATTGGGAATTAAGCAACACAACATTTACATAACAACCGTTTATGACATTGGGGGATATAAAACAATGGAGAGAATTCTCAGCACAGGGCTGAGGTTTCCACTGCAGGATTCCCAGGACCATTAATGAGAATCGTGTGGCTGGATCCTGTCACATCTGCTGAGAACTTAGCCCGAAGCGTCCTCTTTATGCTAACTTTGGGAGTCCAGCAGTGGATAGAGTTGGCATGCCCTTTTCCAGCTGCCATATGCTTGTCCATTTTCTTTTGGCCCCTCCATTGCAGCATGCAGCTTTCCTTCTATCATGCTTTATTTTCCTCAGGTTATTTCTGGGCCGCAAGTGGGAAGGGCAAAGGGCAGAAGAGGAAAATAAGTTAATGATGAATATCGGCTCCGTCCGATCCACCGCCACTTGCTGATGTTATCTCTCATAGGAAGACCCATTTCAGTTGGGCTTTATGGCATTATAGAAATAAATTGCTGTCATTTTCAGCATCTGAGCTAGATGTGTCATGATGACACAGCCCCTGTCAAAGTTCCTCATGAGGAAGCATTAACGTGAGTCCAAGGATGTGGTTCCAAGCACTGGATAAACCACACTGCCTGTCCACCTGGGAGCTTCCATTCGCAGCCGGGGATGGAGCACTGAATCGCCCTCCTCTGCCAGGCCCTGAGAGGCCCCATAGCATGGTGCTATGAAATGGCTTATCTCGGTACCATGTACTTTGGAAACAAAGAGCACTCTTTCTGCTTCCCTTGAAGTCTGTGTCTCTCATCGTTCCGATGCCTCATGTTGCACTTCTCACATGGGCACACCCAGAGAGCAACAATGGGGAAGGCCCTGCTCAATAGCACACCAAAGTTCAGAGAATTTAATCACATCGCCAATGCTGGGAGCTGGCTCAAAAATAAGTAGAAAATGCCTTCTGAGGGTCTGAAGCACTTTTCTTTTCCCCGTCAAGTTCACCTCAGTTTCAGAAGTTATAGCCAAGGTTTTTCTTTGGCTTGGTTTTGTTTTTAGCATAAGTTAGGGCAATTTTCAGACAACTCATTATTCAAACGCAAAAACACTCTGTGATATGGACCTCATTTTATTTGTTGCAAAACTCATCATTTTGGATGTGGTTCATGAAATTTGATTAAGAAATAAAGTTTGGTTGCGTCTTCCTTTTACCCTTTAAACATTTCTTGAAAGTCAAAAAGAACAACACATGTGGGAAAGATGTGAGATTTTGAAAAGGAATAAATCATAGGCCAAAACCTAAAAGAAAACATTTTAGACTGCCCCAGGGACACAATGACACTTAATGACTCACCTGGTGAATTGAATCTCTGGAGGAAAGCGTCCGATTCAAGAACCACATCTCCAAGTTTTGGGGGAGTGGTTCTAAATTCCCACCTACTGGTTCACAGCATTAAACATTTTAAAAATAAATAACATAAAACAAAACACTCCAAATAAGTGCATCCACTAAACATTTAGTAGCAAATATCCTAATTTTTCCAGATGTACAAGAAGCTATTTTTAAATATAATTTCCTAATTTGCGTTTTATTGCAGTGGAAGAGAATTGAATGTTGAAAATGGATTTTTGCCTTTAATAGAAGAATGTTTGGGCATTCTCACTTCAATCTGATGATTCAGAGGAAAGAATTTAGATTATGTGCCAGTGTTACCATGTTCTTTAAAAACAAATGCCACATATTGTTGGGATATGCTGATCTATGGGAAACTTAACTCAGATTTACACCAGTCTCCTAAGGGATTAGCTACCTACTGTCGCTCCTCTTTCATGCTTCGCATTGCTTCTATAGTCACTTTTCTACACTAAAAATCCCAGTGATGTTGCTTTTCTGAATAATGATGTCCCCCACTCCTTCCCAATGAATAGTTCTAGTGTGGCCGACACCCGTGTTCATGGTCGGGCCCCCCCACCTCCACTCTCCTGTGGACTTCTGCTCTAATGACACAGATTCTTTCGCTGCTCCCTGAAAACACCACTCCTCATAACCCTTTCTGTGTGCTCCTCCTCTTGACAAAAATATTCACCCTCAATGTTGCACCTGGAAAAATGCCTTCTCTCCTTCAAACTCAGCCCAGACGTAATTCCCTCCATGAACCATTCTTGATTCCTCAAGCAGAATTGGCCACTCTGTCTTCTATACTGTAGAGTGGTTACTGTTTTAATATGAAGTGTCGTCATCTATTCGCTTTTCTAATATTTTCCTTTGGAATATAAGCTTTTCAATTTAGGGGACTATGGCCTCATCTGGTATCTCTGTCCTAGCACATCATGAGTGCTCAATAAATCTTTATTGAAATGGTAAATGAATGACTGAACAGCAGTATTTTGGAACCCTGAACACCAAGGGCAGATGCAACCCTTTATCATGCTCTTAACCCTACATCTGTGCTTTGACGTACTCTTGTAAATCACGATTTTTAGTGAATTTGTGTATGCATGTTACAGCTCTTCCTTCATCTTCACCTCAATGGATCATGGCCATTTTTTGAAGTGAAAGGAAGGGGACACAGAATTTTTATTTAACTGAGGTCCTTGTTGACTCTGGACCTGAAAGCTGCTATATTCTTATGATGATTAGTGGAATGGACCCTGGTACAAGTATATGAACAAAGAGGTTTTCTCTGCCAGGTTTTGGAAAAACAAGGCCATTGGAATGTGGGGCCTTCTGACTATGTGATACAACAGAACTAAAAATTGTTTGCACTGATAAATGAACTGAGAAGCATTTACATGTAGCAATACCTCACAGAATTATGAATGAATTTGTGCTAAGGTGGTCTTTTAAAGAGAGAAATTACCCACCAAGCCTTGGCAGGGAGTGCCACTGGTGAGAGTCCGTTCTGTTGGGTGTTACTTGCAAAGGGAGGTCACTGCGAAGTGTGTGCCTACTGAAGCTTGGTGGTTTATGCAAGTTACAGACTCAGCTCTGCTTCTCTTCTTTTTGTTTCCCCTTCAGCAAAATGATGAGAACAACTTGTAGCATATGGAAGCATTTCCACACTGCAAGTTATTCTGAGGGGGAAAAATGTGATTTGCAAATTCTGTCAAATGAAGAGGCATTTCCAAATGCTACTACAATGTTCGAACACATCCTTGTGTGTCAGAAGTGTCCTGTAGATGTTTCGTTTTGCGTTTTTTAAATCCTCCATGGCTGCAAATGAGAAGAGTGGGAAAGTGCACGCTTGTCCCACAGTCATTGAGGGGGAAGACCCCCCTCAGCTGCTGCTTCTGTATCATCAGCCTCATCACAGAGACTTGCTCCATTATCCTCAAAGAACCACATGTCGCAAACAGCTGTGTACCAGAAAAAGGACTGCAAAAACTACATTTGTAGACAAGATGATACCTGAAGATCAGGACAAAACAAACAACTTCTTGCAGGTGCCTCCACTCCTGTGGGCTTGTCTTTGTCAAGGCTCACGGAGAACGTTTCAATACTGAGGCAGGGAAGTGTCGTTCCCCACGGAGAGTGGGAGTGGGTCCCTGAGCAGTGGAATTTGAACGGGTGGTGATGTGGGTTAAAGAAAGGATAAAAGCAGCACTACCGTAAATGCCAGGTTTATCGCTAGACAATGTCGCAGAGGAACAGAATTACACAATTTCATAAGAATGAATCCTTACCTCATTTTTTAACAGAAGAACAAAATAGGATAGGGAAAATCTGTTACAGGGAATATCAGTCCACCAACAGAAGATGGAGAAATGTCTGTGTTTGTTTACTGATGGTGGAATAGCAAGAAAGTCAATTCGCCGTGGACAAGGAGCCTCCTTTCATCATAAGGCAATAGAATCTTCTCTAGGATATTAAAAGGGCTGGTTTCCCAACGGATTTACAGAAGAAGAAAAAAGTTATTTAAAATAAATGAAATTTACTCTTGTAATAGCTGTTTCCTTTTTGAAGCAAGAAGAATATAATGGAAAGTAAAAGCTAATAAAACTGCCTCCATCACCCTGTGGGGAGACATTCTTTGCTCGCAGCCTTAATAAAACAAACTGCCCATTTTGTCTGTATGCTTGGTTGTTTTGGACTTAAACTATATTTTAATTTATGAGTGAAGAAGACGCTGAAAAAGAGGACTATATTAATATAACTGGCAAGAAATTTGCTGTGAGCTATCTCACATTGCTAAGTAGATTCAAAAGCAGAAATGTAAAGAAAGATAACATTTTCATATTTTTAAAAAAGCTGATCGCAGGGTAAGGAGTACACTTAAAGACTGCACAGGATAAGTTCTTTCTATGTTACAAAATGGAGAGCATCTCCGGGAGTGGATCATAACTTGGTCCAGAGTTCTCCCCAGCTTGTAAATGCAGCCGCTAAAAATGCATCAGGTACTAGACTAGGGGTTCATGTGGAATTATCTCAATTAATTCTCACAGCAACCCTACAAGATAGGCATGTTATATTATTCTTATTTGACCGTTGAGGAAATTGTATCTTAGGGAGATTAAATCTCAGAGCCGAGAAGTAAATGGGGACAGAAGTCGCAGTCAGGCTGTGGGATTCCAGACCTCCCACTCTTGACCAGCCCACGATGCCCGGCACAGGCACTCTTGCTGCTTCCACTCTAGGGCTATTTCTTGCAATGGGTTAAAGAACTTGGTCTTCACCTGCAAATACTATTCACACCAAATTGAAAAATAAGCTAACATATTGTATTGCTCTGGTATCAATTCCAATGTGACAGGGATGGGTTACCCCACACCACCACCACCAAGCAATTCTCAGTCACCAGAAGGGTGTCCAAGAATTCAACTAAACTCGGAGAGTGGTTACCAGGAGGGAGCATCAGATTCCACAGGTAAGAGTTCAGTCCTACAAGGCTGCCCCCATCCACGCACCACCACCGCTGCAGATGCCAGCGGCAAGCCCAGGCTGTTACCGACACTTCTGACCTACCGGCTCCAGACTGGAAGTGCCTACATCCCCTCCTTGAGTTTGAATAATTTGCTAGAGTGGCTCACAGGACTCAGAGAAACATTTCACTTACTAGATTATCGCTGTTTATTGTAAAAGAATATAACTCATGTTGACGAAAATAATCCATAGCCAATCTATAAATGAAAATTTGGGAGAGTTTATTCTGAGCTGAAATCTGAGGACCATGGCCCGGGGCCTTTCTACCCGAAGGAAGAAAGGGCACCAAAGAAGTGAGGTGTACAGAGTGGTTATGTACCCCCAAAGAGGATATTTCACATATGATTGAAATGTCCCTCCCACCATAGTCACAAGATTGCCCTGTCAGCACAGTGCTTGATGGACACAGCAGGTAGTGGGTCTGCTATCTCGGCGGGCGTAGCAGGAGGCAAATCTATTGTCTTGAGCTGGGTGGTCACAGGTGAGCACAGCAACCAGTTCCTAGCCTAAGGAAAGATGCTTAATCCTTAAGGAAATGCCAACGTTGGGAGGGGGAGGGAAGTTGCACCTTTATCTCAAGGGCCTTTGTTCTTGCCATAGGGAATATCTAAAGCAGATATACAATGCATGCTCAACAGCCACAGTCAGGCCCTTTTGGAAAGACAAGGTCAGGCCCAATTAGGTTTACACCAAATGGCTTCCTCATATACTCCAATATATCCTATTACTTGCCATTTTTATTTGTCACTCAGGAATAGCCAGATGGAAGAGATGCATAGGGCAAGGTATCTGGGCAGGGGTGCTGAGCTTCCGTGCCCTCTCCACACACGCCCCCTCTCCTAGTACCTCCACGTCTTCACCAACCCGTCTTCACCAACCTGAAAGCTCTCTGAACTCGCCCTGTATGGTTTTTATGGATGCTTCATCACACAGGCATGATTGATTAAATCATTGATCCTGGGTGATTGAACTCAATCTCCAGCCCCCTCCCCTCCTCGGAGTTCAGGGGATGGGGCTGAAAGTTCCAATCCTCTAATCACACAGTTGGTTCCACTGGCAGCCTGCCTCAGTCCCTAAGTGGGGTCCAAAAGTCACCTCATTAACCTAATAAAGGACACCTTTAACTTTCTTATCACTTAGGAAATTCCAAGGGTTTTAGGAGCTCTGTGCCAGAAAAAGGGATGAAAACCAAATACGTATTTCTTATTATAAATCACAATATCACACCTGTGAAAGAGAATGAATATCTAAATAAACTCTAACTTTTCAGAAGTTCATAAAGTTTATACAAAGGAAGCAGCAGAAGAACCAGGCACTGATCACAGTGATTGCTCAGCAAATAAGACTCATTCGACAAAGTGCCCGCATCCTAGGCTTTATCCAGCCTAATTCTTTGTTTCTCTTCCTTTTTCCCTCTGGATTCTTTCTGAAATCCATTGCTTTCTGTATCTGTTCGACACAGTGGAGAATACTAAAACCAGAAAACAAAATAACTTTTCTTGTGTTACTAATAATGTGGATGGTTTATTCTCTTCAATGTATGTTTCTCATAAATTGCTTTAGGAGAAATGAGTTGAGCAGAATGCATGTCCATTTGTAAAACAATTAAAAACATATAATAGCAAATTCAGTGAGTACATTTTAAAATACCTTCTGAATAAAAAAAGATTTCAGATTTTACATGTAACAAACGATCATTTATGAACTAAGTTATGTCAAATACACTGTATTTTTCAAAAATAATGGGTTGAGTTCAGGTTTACAAAACTCCTAATTTCACTCAAACCCCCTCACTTTTTAATATTCTCTTGCTTTTTTGTAATTTCAAAACTTCTATGAATTTTTTAATTTTTAATTAAGGTCTGATGATCTCATGTCTAGCATATCATGTTAAACATCTTTTCATTTGATTCTCCTCTTTATTCTTCTTCTCCAGTCTAGATGTTACCATGATGGTTAAGAATTTTCTTTCAGTTCTCTGGAATATAAATCGTGACACTCCTTTGTTGAGGTTTGGGATTGCAGCTGAAGCAAATTTATTTCAATATGCTTCCTAACAGCATTTTTTAACTTAAGTAAACCCAATATTCTCATGGTTGCATAATTAGACAATGCCCTTTTGGAGAGTTTTTCAATGTTGTGGCTTTCTACCTAAAATACGCTTTTTTCCTTCTCTCTGAAAATTATACCAATTCTGTAATGCCCACGCAAAGTCTGCCTTTTCCTAGAAAACATTGAAACAACTCTGTCCCATTGTCATCTCCTCTCTTCCTGAATTTCTATAGTACTCCAACAGTTGATTGACATACCAGAAGGACAAATTTTTGCAAACTCAAATTAATTGACGGTTCCATCCCTCACGCTAAGGACAGTTATTACAGTTTCTCTCTCCCCACCTCTTTTGTCTTCATTTCATACTAGGATTTCATGGTCAGGAATTTAGATATTTTACCAATCTTTTGTGAAGCTTAAGTGGGAAATGTTAATATCACATATTTTAGTAGTACTGATACACTAATTTGTAGTGATTTCATATTGATTCATGAGTGATAGACACATTATCTCAAAGGTCCTTGAAACCTGAGACTTCTTTGATTTCCCTCAAGAAGGACATGCTGACTGAATGAGAGTCTTGTAAGAGAGAGCCATGTTGTCTTTCCGAGGCAACTTCTCATGGCTTTGAAGATGGCACAGCCAGTCTTCTGATTTCCAAAATCTAGGAGAAATCATGCATCTATCTACCTGCTTTTTAAAATAAGAATAGAGTACTAGAGTTTAGCAAAGTCATATACTTATATATCTATAAATTCTGTGAAAAACCATCTAGATCAAAATAAGAAAGGAAAACAAATCAAATTATGGACTGTTTTCAATGTACTTATCTATTATTTAATAGCTTTGTGGATTTTAGTCTCTCAATATTCAACAAATAGGTCCTGAGCACTATGTGTATCATTCCGAATCTTCCAGGCACTGAGTGTGGAATAGTGACAAGAAACAAATGAAAATTCCCTTCTTGTGGAGTTTACATTCTAGGGCAGGGAGTGACACGACAAACAAGGTACATAATTAAAGTGCATAGCCCATCAGGGAGTGGTAACTGCCATGGATAAAAAGCAGGGAAGAGGATGGTGTTGAGGGAAGACAGTTGCAATTTTAAGTAGGATGTTCAGGAAAGATGCTACCAAGAAGGCAACATTCAATGAAGGCCTGACATTGATGAAGAGGAAAAATCAGTTAATCTCTGGGAAGAGAGCATTTCAGTAGAAGGGGAAAGTCAGTGCGAAGGCTGTGATGTAGGATTCTGCCACCATAAGCAAAGGATGGCAATGAGACCTGTACGACTAGGGTCGAGGCAGTGACAGGGAGACTAGTGTGAAATTAAAACATACTGTGCCCACACCTTACACTTGCAGATCAGCATTTGCCTTTATCCATCCACCTCAAACTGTTGTTATACTGCTCAAACCAAGAATTAGATTTCTTAGGACTCTGGATGCTTAAAACATGAGGGAGACTGGATTGGTTTTAGTCTGTTTTTGATCTTTCATTATGTGGTTGGTTATAGATAGTTGGGGTACAGAGTCTAAATATTATTTATCTTGGTTTCATCAAACTTGTCATGTCAACATTCTACTTTTGCGTGTAAATTTGGGAATGATCATGTTGAAGGTTAAACATTTAAAATAAAAAGGAAGTATTGATTTTTATCCCAGCAGGTGGTGAGAGGTATTACTACAAAATAACTAAAGATTTGACATATCAATAATTATTACTTTTATTAGCAATAGATTTTAAAAAAACTTTTTTTTCATAGGTTACAAGTTAATTATGTTAGGCCAAGCATTTCTCTTTAATAAATGAACCAATTCCTTGAGAAGTCAATGGGGAAAGGATCTCATCAGCCCAGAATTTCTAAGGAGGAGGTTTCCGCAGAATCATTGTTAATCCAGGCATTTAGGTCCTCTGAACATATGATGTGAGTTACCAGTGAGGGCATAAAAACTGTAAAGTTAGTTCAAGGCTTTATCAAGTTAAACAAAGACGTTTATAGAGTCCTTATGACCTGAGGGTTATGATGCCAGCTACCTAATTGTTCTAATTCATTCTTCCTCAACTCTCCATCAAAATGTTCATGAAACCCATAGGGAGGTAGAAATTTGCCAAAGCAGAGACCTAAGGAGAGCTCATTTATAATTTCCCTTCATCTGAAAGCAATATGAAGAGTTACACGAGTGATGGATGGGATTGAGAAACTTTCTGAGGCTGCCACATGTTTCTTTTGAAAGAGAAAACATAAGACAACATGATGTGAAGCAGACAGGAAGGCGCTCACACCCACGTTGCTGCATCTCACAGACATGAAACATTACTGGACCAAAGAGCCCTGCAGAAGCACTCGAATTTATGAGAGTATTACTTTCTGAGACAGCCATTGACAACTCCCTGTCCCCAGTCCATGTCCACCAGCATATATCTTCCATTAGCTATTTGGAGATTACAAGCCCCGTGAATGTAAAATGGCAGAATGAGGAAGGGCATAGGCAATGGCACATTGCTTCACAAAGTAAGATGATCATTGACGTGCAGGTGGACACAGGAAGAGCCCGAGAGAAGCACAGTCAAGAGATTGTTGTTACATCTACTTTTTATGGTGAAGACTCATTCACTGCCTCCTGGTATGAAGGAAAAAATTCTTTAATCCAGGTGACAAGACCAAGCTCTGGGAACAGAAGACTATTTTTATTTCAGCAGAGCCACATGGACATGCCTCTGCAACTTTTAAGTTGGAGTAGGGCTGGGAGAAAATAGTTGACTTAATCAGGAATAAATGTCAGGTTTGCCTTGGACTGCCCACCTTATTGACCATCAGGGGGACAGGTCTGTAGAGTTGAGAGGGAGAAGAGGAGACCAAGTGTTTACTTTTTAAATTAAAGTAAAATCAACATACTTAATAAAACTAATAAAAATACAAACTTCTTGAATAGAATTACCTACTATTTAGAAAATAATTAAAATGCAAACAAAAATGTTGCACTTAAAAACATATAGGAATGTGCCAAAGCTCTTTTCAGAGGTAAATTAATGCCCTTAATAGTATCGTTGGAGAGGTGTCAAGATGGTGGTGTAGGCAGACTCTGAACTGACCTCCTTCCATGGATACAAAAAATTTACCACTACTCTGGGAAGAATTACCCCTGAGAGAGAACTGAAAACTTGATAAAAAGAACCCCCACAACAAGAGACAGTCCTAACTGAGATGCAAGAGGCAGAAATTCCTTTATGGAGAGAAAAAGAGCCACCTTTGGAGGCCATGGCTTCATGACCAGCTGAGAGAAATCCTAAGGTATGCAGCTTTCCCTGGAGGAGTAGGGGCCCTGAGCAGGGGAGCATTACCACTATAAGCATCCTTTGGACTCAGCACAGCTGGGACAAGTGTCATAATATCCGGCTTTGCTGGCTACAAACAACAACAGGGAATACCCCTAGAAAGGCTATCAGAAATAAGGAGAAAAAAATCTGGTTCTTAAAGGGCCCACAAACAAATGCACTCATTTTGGAAAGCAACCTAAAATCACCAGAAAGAAAGGTGACTGTCCTTCGGTGAAAAGGGACTCACTTGATAGGCTCTGGGTGCGTTTCGATGAGAGGTGAGTCCTCTCCAGGGACTGAGACATTGGCAGCAGCCATAATTGTGACCCAGTACAGGCATGTGGACGCAGACACTGGAAGATGCCACTGGAGTTCTTCCCCTATCCAGTTAGCCCAGGGTCTGCCTCAGAAACTAGGGTACCAATTTAATCTAGCTTAGCCAGGGCAGGCAGCCAGCCCTAGGGACTGGTGCCACCCAACAGCAAGCCCTCAGGCTACTTGTGGGCCTGCATAGGCTGGGTGCCCAGATCCTCTGCAGCTGGGTGAGTGGGTCCATCTCTGTGTGGCAAGGCATGTGCAAGCAGTGGGTGGAGTGTGTGGGGTGTTGGTGGAGTGTGTAGACCTCTGCAGTAGGGTGACTGGGTCTACTTCAGGGGGTTGGAGCATGTGCAAGGGGCAGGACTGTGTTGACAGGGTTTGTGGCCCTGGGGGCAGCGTGCCTTGTCAGCTGCAGAAGATTGGTGCTTCTCAAACAGCCACATAGGGGATCAGCGCCATCTTCCAAAGCCTGAAACAATTGGGTGCTCTCATGCCTGGGACCAGCTCCACTCAGCTGCAATCCTGAGAGAGCTGACAACAGCCTTACAGGCCAGAGGCCTACAGCAATTGTAAGCCTCTGAGCCTACCAGTTAGCTATGCTGGAGGCCTACTCACTTAACAGAAAAACTGCAACAGGAATGTGCTCACACCCAGGCCTTGCATCCAACTGTGCTGGGGCTTCCCATGCCTGATAAAGTGACTGAAGGGTCCATAGCAGCCACAAACAGCTGAGCAGGGGGACAGCCTAGCTTCCCTAGGCACCTGCAGCAAGAACAACCCTGCCACAACAGAAGGACACACATAGCCCAAACAGGGGTTACTCCTGGAAAATTTAGAACTGGTGATGAGAGGGAAGCACAATGCTGGGCCTCATAAGGCATCTCTTACATAAGGCCAACTCTCCAAGATCAGGAGATATTACTGACCTACCTAATACATAGATACAAGCACAGAGAAAGAGGCATAATGTTGAGGCAAACGGATACATCCCAAGCAAGGGAACAGGACAAAACCCCCAGAAAAAGAACTAAATGAAAGAGAAATTAGCAATTTATCTGACAAAGAGTTCAAACAAAAACTCATAAGGATGCTCATTGATCTTGGGCGAAGAATGGATGAATTCAGTGAGAATGTTAACAAAGAATTGGAAAATATAAAAAAGAATGAATCAGAAATGAAGAATACAATACTGGAAACGAAAAATTCACTACAGGGACTGAATAGCAGAGTAGATGATACAGAAGAGTAGATCAATGAGCTGGACAAAAGACTAGAGGAAATAACTCAAGCTGAACAGAGAAAATAAAAAAGAATTAAAAAGAGCTAAAACAGTCTAAGGGACCTTTGGGGCAACATCAAGTGCACGAACATTCGTACTATAGATGTCCCAGAAGGAGAAGAGAGAGACAAAGGGGCAGAGAATCTATCTGAAGAAATAATAGCTGAAAACTTTCCTACCTTAAGGAAGGAAACAGACATCTGAGTACAGGAAGCACAGAGAGCACCAAAGAAGATAAACCCAAAAGAGCCCACACCAAGACACATTATAATTAAAATGTCAACAATTAAAGAAAGAGAGAGAATCCTAAAAGCTGCAAGAGAAAGGCAAAAAGTTACATACAAAGAAAATCCCATAAGGCTATGAACTAACTTCTCAGCAGAAACCATACAGGCTAGAAGGGAGTGGTACAATATATTTAAAGTGCTGAGAGGAAAAAACCTACAGTCAAGAATACTCTACCAGGCAAGGTTATCATTGAGAATGATGAAGAGATAAAGAGTTTTCCAGACAAGCAAAAACTAAAGGAGTTTATCATCAAAAAAGCAGTTTTACAAGAAATGCTAAAGGGACTTATTTAAGTGGGAAAGAGAAGACCACAAATAGGAATAAGAAAATTATCCCTTCAAAAAGGCAATAAAATCACCATTAAAGGCAAAAATACAGTAAAGGTAGCAAATCAACCACCTATGAAGATAATATGAAGGTCAAAAGACAAAAGTACTAAAAATATCTATTTCCATGATAAGAGGGTAATAGATATACATGCACAAAAAAAGAGGTCAGATATGATATCAAAAACATAAAATGTGGGAGGAGGGGAGTAAAAGAGTATAGTTTTTAGAAGGAAGTTAAACTAAAGAGAGCATCAAGTTAATACAGATTGCTATACAGGTTCATATTATATATGAACCTCATGGTAATCACAAACCAGGAACCTATAATAAATACACAAAAAAATGAAGACGAAGGAACCCAAATATAATACTAAAGAAAGCCATCAAGGGGCCAGCCTGGTGGCATGGCAGTTAAGTTTGCGTGCTCTGCTTCAGTGGCCCGGGGTTTGTAGGTTCACATCCCAGGCACGGACCTAGCACTTCTCATCAAGCTACACTGCAGCAGCATCCCACATTAAAAAGAGGAAGTTTGGCAACAGATGTTAGCTTAGGGCTAATCTTCCCTGCAGAAACAAAAAAAGAAACCCATCAAACCACAAGAGAAGAGAGCAAGAGAAGAAGAAAGGAACAGAGAAGAACTACTAAAACACCCAGAGAAAAGTAAGAAAATGGCAATAAGTACATTCTTATCAATAGCTACTTCAAATGTCAATGGAGTAAATGCTCCAATCAAAACACATAAGCTGGCTGACTGAATAAGAAAACAAGACCCATATATATGCTGTATACAGGAGACACACTTCAGACCTAAAGACACAAACTGAAAGTGAAGGGATGGAAAAAGATAACCCCTGCAAATGACAAAGAAAAGAAAGCAGGAGTAGCAACACTTATATCAGACAAAATAGACTTTAAAACAAAAACTGTAACAAGAGACAAAGAAGGGCATTACATAATGATAAAGGAAAGAATCCAACAAGAGGATATAATACTTGTGAGTACCTATGCACCCAATATAGGAGCCCCTAAATGTATAAAGCAATAATTAACAGAAAGAAGAGGAGAAATAGACAGTAAAACAATAATTGTAGGGGACTTTAACACTCCACTTACACCAATGGATAGATCATCCAAACAGAAGATCAATAAGGAAACACTAGTCTTAAACAAGATATGAGATCTATACAGAACATTCCATCCAAAACCTGCAGAATACACATTCTTTTCAAATGCACATGGAACGTTCTCCAGGACTGATCACATAATAGGCCACAAAACAAGTCTCAATAAATTTAAGAAGATTGATATAATACCAAGCATCTTTTCTGACCACAAATGTATGAAATTAGAAATCAACCACAGGAAGAAAATCAGAAAAGCCACAAATATGTGGAGATTAAACAAAATGCTACTGAACAATGATTGGGTTAATGAAGAAATCAAAGGAGGAATCAAAAAATACCTGGAGAGGGGGTGGCACAGTGGTGCAGCGGTTAAGTGCTCATGTCCTGCTTCGGCAGCCCGGGGTTCGCCGGTTCAGATCCTGGATGTGGACATGGTTGGCACACCATGCTGTGGTAGGCATCGCACATATAAAGTAGAGGACGATTGGCATGATGTTAGCTCAGGGCGAGTCTTCCTCAGCAAAAAGAGGAGGATTGGCAGCAGTTACCTCAGGGCTAATCTTCCTCAAAAAAAAAAAAAAAACCTGGAGACAAATGAAAATGAAAATACAACATACCAAAATTTATGGGATACAGCAAAAGTGGTTCTAAGAGGGAAGTTTATAGCAATACAGGCCTACCTCAACAAACGAGAAAAATATCAGATAAACAATCTAACAGTGCATCTAAAGGAACTGGAAAAAGAAGAACAAAAGAAGCCCCAAATCAGTAGAAGGTAGGAAATAATAAAAATCAGACCAGAAACAAATAGAGAATTAAGAAACAATAGGAAAAAAATCAACAAAACCAAGACCTTGCTTTTTGAAAAGATAAACAAAATTGACAAATCTTTAGCTAGACTCACCAAGGAAAAAAGAAAGATGGCTCAAATAAATAAAATCAGAAATGAAAGAGGAGAAATTACAACAGACACCTTCAAAATACAAAAGACTAAAAGAGAATACTATGAAAAGCTATATGCCAACAAATTGGATAATCTAGAAGAAATGGATAAATTCTTAGAATCATAGAACCTTCCAAAACTTAATCAAGAAGAAATAGAGAAATGAATAGGCCAATCACCAGTAAGGAGATGGAAACAGTAATCAAAAACCTCGCAAAAAATAAGAGCCCTGGGTCACATGGCTTCACTGGTGAATTCTACCAAACATTCAAAGAGACTTAATACCTATCCTTCTCAAACTTTTCCAAAAAATTGAAGAGAAGAGGAAGCTTCCTAACTCATTCTACAAGGCCAAGATTACCCTGATACCAAAACCAGACAAGGACAACACAAAAAAACAAAATTACAGGGAGATATCACTGATGAACATTGGTGCAAAAATCCTCAACAAAATGCTACCAAATTCAACACAACAATGCATTAAAAAGGTCATACACCATGATCAAGTGGGATTTATTCCAGGGATGCAGGGATGGTTCCACATCCACACATCAATGTGATTCACCACATTAACAAAATGAATAATAAAAATCACATGATCATCTCAATAGATGCAGAGAAAGCATTTAACAAGATTCATTTATGGCTGCTGAATAAAATGGGTATAGAAGGAAAGTCCCTCAACATAATAAAGGCCATGTATGACAAACCCACAGCTAATATCATTCTCAGCGGAGAAAAGCTGAAAGCTATCCCTCTAAGAACAGGAACCAGACAAGGATGCGCAATCTCACCACACTTATTTAACAAAGTATTGGAAGCCCTAGCCAGAGCAATCAGGCAAGAAAAAGAAATAAAAGGGATCCAAATTGGAAAGGAAGAAGTGAAACTGTCACTATTTGCAGATGACATGATTTTATACATAGAAAACCCTAAAGAACCCACAAAAATCTTTTAGAAATAATAAATGAATATCGTAAATTTGCAGGATACAAAATCAACATATAAAATTCAGTTGCGTTTCTATACATGAAAATAAAGTAGCAGAAAGAGAAATTAAGAATACAATCTCATTTACTTGCAGCAAAAAGAATAAAATACCTAGGAATAAACTTAACCCAAAAGGTGAAAGATCTGTACACTGAAACTGTAAAACTTTGTTGAGAGAAATTGAAGAAGACACAGAGAAATGGAAAGATATTCGTGCTCTTGGATTAGAAGAATTAACATAGTTAAAGTGTCCATACTTCCTAAAGCAATCTATAGATTCAGCGCAATCCCTATCAAAGTTCCCACAACATTTTTCACAGGAATAGAACAAAGAATCCTGAAATATATGAACATGACGTAATCTACACAGGAATCAAAATATAATGATGTACAGCTGAAATTTAAACAATGTTATAAACCAATGTTACTGCAATAAAAAAAGTAGTATCATTAATACAAATGAAGGAATAAAATAAATTAAATGAGCATCAAATTCAAAATATTTAAGAACACATGGCAAAAAAAGCCTAACGCAAATTGGATCTAGAAAATAATGAATGAAAACAAAAACTAATGAAAGAGAAAAACAGTCAATTGATAAATCTAGGAAATAGTTCTTCAAAAAACAAAAAAGACGTCTTGGTCAAATTTAATCAAGAGGAAAAAAGAGATACAGACACTGAAGCACCCATAGTAAGGGATAAAAAAAGAGCATATACTCTTTATGGGTAATATTTGGGCAATATTTACAGATAATATTTTTTAAAAAAGAGTACAGTGTGAAGCTTATTATAATACATTTGAAAACTTTACTGAAAGAGTAATTTTCTGGGAAAATAAGAGACACCAAACAGAACACAAAGAAACAGAATGTCTATGGGGTCAATAGCGACGGGAAAAAGAAAGAAAAGAGTTTGTGAAGAAATTACCCCCCAAAGCGACTCCAGGTCCCGATGGCGTCACTAGGGTATTCTTTCAGACTTTTAGAGAAGAGGTGATTCCCACACTTTTAACTATTCCCCGAAAAAAATGTTAGAAAGCTTTCCAATTCTTGATAAGCGTAACTTATACTGACAGCTGAGAACACACATTTCCAAAAGAAAATTGGAATATCAACATGGATATAGATACATAGTAGTTAAGAAAGTGATCAGTAATCAAATTTAATAAGTTAAATTAATAGCTCCTTAAGACGAAGTGAGGTTTATGACAGAAAACAAGAATGTGTGTTATTTAATCAATTAATAAGATATATTACATCAATAGGTCAACGGAGAAAAACCTCCTAATCATGAAGCTTAAAAAGGCCATGAAAATCATAAATATATATATATACATACACACACAAGAGAGATGAAATACCACGTTAGTAGAACTGGAAAGTGACAGAGAGCTGTTTGTCAAGAATTTGCATATTAAGCAAATGAGCTTAAATAAAAACCATTAATAATGGATATGGTTAACTCTTTGAGGAAGTAAAGTTAGGGATCATCTGCAAATATGTGACTCAAAGTTGTAATGATATCCCTTACCCAGGATTAACAAAGTGGAGGATTTTGCATTTTCTAGAGGGGATAGGTATGCCCAGGACACCTCCCCCAACCCACCTTTTGAACCACCTGAACATGTGACCCAGCCGGGGAAGGATGTGTGTCTCAGGAGGAAATGTGGACCTTTAAGGAGGCCCAAGTAAATGGTATTTCTAGGTGCCACCTGGCAAGCAGGAGAGAAGGACAAGGACAGAGGATTTGGGGGGAGAATCCAAGGAATTGGTGTTCCAGATCTCCTCTTCTTAGTGATGGCTGCTCCTCTTTATCTCTTTTGTACATTGGGGTCCATTTTAAGATTTTTCTGAAAAGTGAGCTCCCAATGCCAATTGCAGACAAATAACTTTGAAACTCACTCCTTAACCAAGTCAGTCAGTACAAGCATTTAAAAAGTAATTAGAACTTAAAAAAACCTCATTGTTTACAATTTGAAAAGGTAGAAGATTTTTGAGAATATTAGCAGGCACATAGGCTGAAAAAATTTAAATATACAGAATTATTTTGTTGACTCATATTTCAGCTGTCTGTAATTTCTGTTTGTCTGTGTGTGTGTGTGTCTGTATCTCTTAGTCTTGTTCTCCTACACACACTCAGACACAAACTCTCACGTGTTTTGTGAAATACTATGCTCTCTATCAGTGATTTACGATATTAAGAATTGATGAAGTGGTTGCCAGGGGCCAGAGGTGGGAGCTGGGATTGACCAAGGGGACTTTTTGGGGTGATGGAAATCTTCTAAAACTGAATTGTGGGAATGGTTGCATATATGCATAAATTTACTAAAACTCATTGAAGTGTAGATCTAAAGTGAGTGAATTTTATAGTGTATAAATTGTACCTCAATACAGCTGTAAAAAAAAAAAATTGATGAAATACATAGAAGTACTCCGACTTTAGTGTGTAACAGAGTATTTGTTTTTCTTTTTTTCTGAGGAAGATTAGCCCTGAGCTAACATCTGCTGCCAATGAGTGGTGTAGGTCTGCACCCAGGAACCAAACCTGGGCTGTGGAAGCAGAGTACACCGAACTTAACCACTACGTCCACATGGTTGGCCCCCAACAGGGCATTTTTTATTGAGATATAACTGACATATAACTGTATAAGTTTAAGGTCTACAACGTTTTGATTTGATACATGTATATATTGTGAAATGATCACCAAAATAAGGTTAGTTAACACATCCATCATCTCACGCAATTACTTTTTTTCTTAAGGTGATAACATTCAAGATTTACTCTCTAAGCAACTTTCAAGTATACAACAGAGTACTGTTAACTATAGTCACCAAGCTAAATACTAGATCCCCAGAACTTATTCATCTTATAACTGAAAGTTTGTACCTTTAGGCCAACATCTCCCCATTTACCCCAATCCTTAGCCCTGGCAATCATTATTCTACTTTTTGTTTCTATGAGTTTGGCTTTTTTTTTTTTCAGATTCCAGACATAAGTGAGATCACACAGTATTTGTCTTTCTCTGTCTGACTTATTTCACTTAGCATGATACCCTCAAGATCCACGTTGTTGCAAATGACAGGATAGTCTTCTTTTTTACAACTGAATAATATTCCGTTGTGTGTATGTATGTATATATATACACCACATTTTTCATTTCCATTCACTTGTCAATGAACACTTAGATTGTTTCCATGCTTTGGCTTTTGGGAATAATGCTGTAATGAACGTGGGAGTGCAAACATCTCTTTGATATCCTAATGTCATTTCCTCTGGATGTATACCTAGAAGTGTGATTGCCTGGATCATATGATAGCTCTATTTTTAAACTTTTGAGTAACTTTCATATAGTGTTCCACAGTGGCCACACCAATTTACATTCCCACCCACAGTGCACAAGAGTTCCCTTTTCTCCACATCCTCAGCAACACTTATTCTCTCTTGTCTTTTTGATGATAGCCATTCTAACAGGTGTGAGGTGATGTCTCACTGTGGTTTTGATTTGCATTTCCCTGAGATTAGTGATGTTGACCACCTTTTCATGCACCTGTTGGCCATTTGTATGTCTTCTTTGGAAAAATGTCTATTTGGGTCCTCTGCCCATTGCTAAATCAGATTATTTGAATATTTTTGCTATTGAGTCGTAAGAGTTCCTTATGTATTTTGGGTATTAACCCCTTTTTGGTATATAATTTGCAAATATTTTCTCCCATTCCATAGGTTGCCCCTTCATTCTGTTGATTGTTTCTTTTTGCTGCAGAAGCTTTTTAGTTTGATCTAGCCCCACTTGTTGATTTTTGCTTATATTGCTTGTGCTTTTGGTATCATATCCAAAAATTCTTGCCAAGACCAATGTCAAGGAGCTTTTCTCTTATGTTTTCTTCTAGAAGTTTTACGGTTTCAGGTCCTACATTAATTCTTTAACCTATTTGACGTTAATTTTTGTGAGTGGTAGAAGACATGGGTCCAATTCCAATCTTTTGCATGTGACTATTCAGTTTTCTAACAGAGCATTTTTGCTACCCAGTCACACTCTCTAATTCCGGGATAGAAAATTAGTCAAAATCCTCATCTCTTCCTCTTCAGGCCATATGAGATCTTATTTCATAGCAGCTCAATGGGTACTTTGAACGTTTTGCTAAGACATTATATCTTCTCACATTTAACAGGTGAGTATAAAGCCTTAAACGTTTTCTCAAGTAATCCTGCCCTGGAAGTAGACTCAGAAATGTGATAAAACCAAATCCCAAGTCACCAGATCTCAACACCCCCCCAACTTTACATCAAGAATTTGTAGTGTCTTTCTAGTAGTCATTCTAAACCCAAATCCTGTTATACCTCCCCTGTTCTTCAATGGTTTTCTATTGCTTAAAATGGCTTTCTATTCAAAGTCTTCAACAGCTTTTTCTTGCTTAAACATACAATATAAACCTTTTTACTCTGCCTTCCATTTACTTTTTAAACTTTTTCTTTTACTACTCCAGTTCATATTTTATGTTCTAAATAATTTACAATTTCTTTTACAAGCCCTACATACTTGAGAGAGATCTTCAGAAAAAACGTACACTCTTCAAGCTGGCAGTGACAACGGAGGTCAATTCGCTCTGCCTCCATGGAATGCAGGCCCCTCGAATACTGGTGAATACTTTTGGTTACAAGGAGCCCACCACTTCTCAGGGAATCCATGGGTCCACCCTCATGAAGATCAAGAATGCAGGCAGACCAAAGGCAGTAAAATATTATTGCCTCTCTATTGTCTGAAAACACTTATTTCCCTACTTGCCAAAAGCCACACTTACAAACTGGAAGTTGGAATCTTAAAAGCTCTAAGACATTTAGCGTCAACAAAGCAGCAAGGGGTGAAATGTGATGTAAAAGCAAATTTTACTTTCCTGATAACTTAAGACTATTAATTTACCTGTAAATAATAACTTTCCAAAGCTTAATGCATATATGAATTGACATAATGGATTCTTTCATTCCATGCAAAACTATTTGTATGCTCCCTCTTCAGTCTCAAAGAGTTAGGATCAACTACCTCTTCTGAAGAGTGTAAGGAGGCAGTTAGGCAGTGAGGTGAAGATTGTGTAAAATGAAGAACACTGGCAAATACGAATTAAATTCCATTTTACTCTGGATCTTGCCTTGCTTATGTGACTTAAGTTTTCCCCATCTGGGAAGTGGGAGTAGTAATACCTTCCTGGAGCATTGTGGTGAGGATTAGTGACAATCTATAGAAAGCATCTACCACAGCGCCCAGTTCATAGGCTTCTAATGACTGACGCCCATTACCGTAGGCGACCCATCCCCTAAGCTCGCAGTTGTAGAGTGCTGTTTTCCTGTTTGAGAGGCTGGTTTTCACAGCCCTCTGTAACCTGGAAACCCTGCCCTAGGCAGTGTGATCTTCTACATCTTTCCTCTCTGAATCCTGGGTTCCCATCAGCAGAGGCTGACCATCACAGGATGGTTCTCTGCCCTTCATTCATGCTCTGCACAGTCCCCCACCCAAGCACACATGGGATGTCCTCCCATGAACCTCTCAGTGTTCAAAACCCACCCCGTCTCTTTCAAGACCCACTTCAGGAGATTTCCCCAAACATTATCTACACACTCCTAGACAAACAGGGTTCAAAGCACTCAGAGGGGCACCAAGCAGGGGTCTGAAGTGGAGGTGGGAGCCAACATTCATTCATTCGTTCGTTTAATACATATCTCTGGAGCCTTACTGTTTGCCAGGCACTGTTCTAGGTACTCGGGATACAGCACTGAATTAAACCTGCAAAAACCCTCCTGTTATGAAGTTACTTTCTTTACATACAATTCTATCATGGAGTAAACAATAAAAGAATATTAAAAAGTAAAATATGTATTTTGTTCAATGGTTATGGTCCGTAAGAGAAAACTGAAGCCAGAAAAGGGTGCAGGGACCAGGAAGGAAGGCAGTACACTTAGATAGGGGAGCCCGCGAGGACATTGACATCTGAGCAAAGACTTAAAGAGGGGAGAGACGAAGTCAGAGACATCTGGAGGAGGGGCACCTGAGGCAGAACCTGGCCACTTCTGGAGAGGGCAAGGAGTCCAGTGTGGCTGGAGCAGAGTGAGAGAAAAGAATGGAAGGCATGAGGTCAGAGCACTATGGGGGCAGATGGTGTGCACCTAGCAAGGCATTGTCAAGATTTGGCTTCTACACTGAGTGATACGAGAGGCCATTGGAAAGTTTTGAGCAGAGGGATGTGATCTGACACACATTTAACAAGATCTTTCTCACTGTCTTATATAGAACAGATTGTAAGGGGTGTGGTCTCTGGGCTCCAGAGGTAGCCCCCAGTGAACTACATCTCCCAGCATTCACACATTTTCATAGTCCTCTCCCACACTGAATCTGGGCTGGTCCCGTGACCGGCTTCACCGAAGAATTTGCTGATCATAAATCCATACTTATATAGCATAACAAGAGGCACTCACAACTAGAATATACAACCATGTACTGGGGGGCTTTGGGGAGAAGAAGAAAAAAGAAAGACTGGCAACAGACCCCAAGGGAGACCGACAGGAAAACTGTCTACCTGAGCCTCAGTCAACCCCACAGAATCATTAGCAATCACAGGTACTGTTTTAACCCCTAAGTGTAGGGGAGTCTTGTTACAGATAACTGGAACAGTCAGCAAAAGCAGAAGCAGGAAAATCAGTTTCGGGACGATGCAGCTTTGGTCATAGTAGAAGCATGGAGATGGGGAGAAGGGGTCGAACTCCCCATGTTTTGGAAAGGACTTTCCGAGGCTTGGATGTGAGCTGTGAGAGGAAGAGGAGTTCAGGATGACTGAAGCATCATTTGGCACTGGGCTGAGAAGAAAGCACCCATATAGGGGACCACAGGGCGCCTCAAGGAGGCCTGGCAACCTTCAGGTGGTCCCCTCACAGAGGGCTGGACTGGGAGGTGGAATCTCAGCCTCAGACAGTGACGTGATTATAGGAAGATCAGAAACGAAAGCGGAAGGTGGTAGCCAGACCCCACAGGAATTCTCCGAGCCAAGCGGTCTGGTTCCCAGGTCTTATAAGGTGCCAGTGGCTTCAGAGACACAGGCCTTGAAGGGGCCCTCCAAGCTGCTGATCTGGCCTGGACACTCTGAACGCCCCTATCACAGGACAGCTTAACCAGCACTGTTCACTTCGCCTTTCCTAGAAGCCTAATCTTCTTAAGCTGGGCAGGCGGCCTGTTGCTTCCTCAAATTCCCACCACATCTACAACGGCACTTAGACAGAAAAGAGCTAAAACAAGTTCTTCTCCCATTTGTACGGAGACTTCCTCCTACCACAAAAGCTTTGCAGATCCCTGGCCATTTTTCCCTTCATAGATCCATGGGTTGCCCAGAGATAAAAGATAGTATTTTTATGTGTGAAAACTTGCCTTACTAAATGTCCCACTTCCTCGGGAAGCAGCGCATTATTTTCTCCATCTGGCATATGCTAAATGGTTGTGAAAATACAGGAAGTTCCTGTGAATTTCCTCAAGAAAATCTTGACAGGCTCTGCACTATTTTGGACTATTCTGATTTGTGTTATGACATCCAAACGGTGATAAAATAATGTAACATGATATAAAATAATAACATAAAGTAGAACCTGGTTAGGTGGTATGAAGCTTTCCGTATCTGCCCTGGTAACAAGTAAGAACATTTATATAAACAAAAACCCAAGTGAAAACAAAAACGAGGGAAGATCTTGTTTTTGAAATGCATGGAGTTGAAATCAACACAGTCAATTTAAGTTGTTTTATCAACATTTTAGGAACATTTGCTAAAGTATTTAGTTTGTTTATATCATAGAATCATGAAGTATTTGAACTCCACGGAAGCTGAGTGTTATTCTGGTCCAGTGTCTTCTCCTTAGAGATGAAAAATCACAAGTTCAGAGAGGTTATGATTTTTCAAAGGTCACACAACTGGGTTGAGGGAGAGTAAAGGCTAGAGTCCAATTTGCATAATTCTCAATCCAGTTTTCTTGCCGGGGGACTCCTGAAATAGTTCTGATGTAAGTGTTCACACCTGGGTACCCAAATGGCTGCACCAGCCAAGGAAGGAGGGGGGACCAATGAGGAGGCCAGGGAAAGGAGGGTGAGGAGAAGATGAGCGCAGTCCCTCACTGTCTGCTTTCATCCTTGTGGGGAGCTACAACAATGGTGTGGCATGGAGAAGTCAACCAGTCCTATCCTGTAGGGACTGCGCTTCCTGAGCATAATACGCCTCCCGTCCACCAGACCTGGCGCTTCACTAGGAAAAAGCTGCAGGGCATTACTAAAGCACACAGACTACACTGATTCCTTTCCTGGCTCTGTCAATTAAAGCTGTTTGACGTTGGGCAAGTTACCTTACCCCTCTGTTCTTCAACGTCCTTATATGGAAAATGGGACTAAAAATAACATCTACCTCACAGGCTTGTGATGATTAAAGTTTATAGTTTTAGAGCTTAGAACAGTGCCTGGCATATATTATGTACTAAATAAGTATCTGAACAAGGAATTCACAAAAAAATTTAACCTATTTCATCATACTGTATCCATCTTTCTTGAAATTTCCCATCACTTTAGAGCTCTTCAGAAGACAGTGCCTGTCCTGCGATCTCCTTTTTCTTGGCCAGCCCCACCTCCCATCACCCTGTGCTAAACTGGAGGGTCAGAGCAAACAAGCAGGACACTCAGAACTGCAGACAGCCGTCCTGTGGCTGTCGCTGCTGTCACCGCCTCTGAAGTGCTAAGCCCAGGGAAGATTCATCATCCAACCCAATGAAGCAGCTTCTTCCAAGGCATAGATTCCCACCGCTTCCAGGCGTGAGGACACTGCCCACTGAGCAGCGCCTGCAGAGCACAGGCCCCACCGGCGGGGGAGGGGAGCTCCCAGCTGCACCCATCAGCACAGTGTGCCCAGCCCCTCAGCCCTGCTTATTGCTCTTGTGTTTGGGATCTATGAAACGGTCCTTGGCTCTCTGCTATTAGGGAGTCTGTCCTTTTTGCTTGTATTTTTGTTTTCCAATTCAGAATCCTTTTCACACTCTGGTAGTTTGGCTTCTTTCTGCTGGATCTCTAGGTAGGATCAGAAATAGCGTGAGAATTTGATTATATTTTTCTTCTGGCTCTTGCTAGCCATAAGAAATGAAGACATTTTCTTTCTGAAGATCGGTATATATATAGCCTAGAAGAATCAAAGTCTCTCTCAGCCAATCAATTATTATGCATTAAATACTTTATATGTGCCAAACAATGTGCTTTTCCTTAGCCGGCATTTGTTATGCTAATTAGCAAGGTCTCAGAGCAGGGATTTAAGCCAGAGCTGGAAATGGAATGCGTTCAAAGACCAGAAGAATGTCAGTAAGTAATGCCAGGTAAAGAAAAAGTGTAAACAATAGGGAACAGTGGGACCTGTGGCAAACTGATGAGATATACCCTAGCTAATTCAAATAGAATTGAAAGACATTCAAGTATAATTTTTTAAAAATTCAAAAGTCATCATCCATGTCTAGGAAAATTTGTTGGGATGGCATAAGGGGCTGGTTAGGTTATCCAAGTTCTGACCCTCTGTGTTTAGGTCCATCCAGGTGTACCTGCAAGACTGGGTCACGTCTGGAGCCACCTTGCAATATTCATCTACAAGCCAGCCTCGGGGGAAAGAGTCATGTGCTCCTCCCCAGAATCTATTGTAAGAGGCCACAGGGGAAACAGCAACCTCCTAATCTCCCTAGCAACATTCCTAAAAGAGAAGACTCACCCTGAAGAGAGTTTTGATGACTAACTTCTAGAGAGGAGGGGCAATTAGATGCTTCAGGACACAAAACTTTGATTCACTTCCAGTCCTGCCCTGTAAAAAGAGCAAGTATCCATAAGAAATGGGGAGGGGATGGGGACAAAAGGCTCTACTTTGTTTTATTAGTACTAGAGTATGTGATAGCAGATAAGGTCAGTCCCCTGTTTATAGTTGTGATGCTTGTAGGAGAACAAAGTAGCGCCTACCAACAACACAGAAGAAATGGAGTTAGTTCATTTGTTCATCAAGAGTGCCCTGAGACCTCGAAATTCAAAGGGATAGGAGCAGTGGATTTCACTGGGAGAAAAACAGTATCTGGAGGATCATGAAGAAAATAGTGGCTACCAAGGGGTGGAAGAAATAGACCAGAGTATTCTGGGTGTTGATCAAGTTGTGTAGGAAATCCCATGGAGACTTTTTACTCACAAGGGAGGGACCTCAAGAGTCCTTGGGCTAAAGGAATTTTGCTCGAGGAGGCTGAGCCCCTTTAACTGAATCATCACCGTTGTGTTCCAGGGCCTGAGAAAGCTCAGGCGACAGAATGTCTACTTAGGAGAAGACTAAGGAGCCGCCCATTTGGTCTCCTGTCACAGCATCACAAAGTGATCAGTATTGGAGGTGGTTTTAAAATAGTCAAATCTGTAATGTAAAGTTGAAAACACCTAGAAGATTTTCTAAACAGCATTTTCCATGGCTGTGAGCAGCCTGAGAAATCATGTAGAAGCCAATCGCACAAAGGAGAATTTTAAGAGGAGCCTCTGGGTGTCCCAGCTATAGCACACACTTCATAGTTTCAATACGACATTTGTATAAATGTAAGTAGGCATGAAATCAGATATTTTTTAGGCATGAAATTTGTTGATTTATGATTTCCATTGGGTCCCCCTTCAGACAAGAACATCAGAATGTGGCCTAAAGGCTCTTCTGCCTACACTTGTAAAGAGGCAGATAATTGGTTATTTTTCTCAGCAAGGCACAACTGGTTTTGATTTAACTGGAGATTGGGAATGGGTTTTGTCAGTTGGCTGATGATTGGCTCTTTGACATTTTTCTCCTCTTCCACCGGGCACCTCTCACTCTTGGTTGCCATCCCCTCTGCAATCCTGTTTGTTGGCCTCCCATGTACCATGGTATCCCGAAAGAACATCCTCGGTGATAGCTTTTACTGCATCTGACAGATCATCAAAAGTCATGGTGCGTTTTAAGAGGAAAGGCCTCCCTTGATCCTTTTAAAAGAGAGAGGTTAATATGGTTCAACAGGAAGCATTTCCCTCAGACACAGTGTCCTTCCCCTCATGCAACGTTCTTTACATAAAAAAAGAAACTTGGAGAAAACAGGATAAATTAGTTTTTAAAGATGAGAGAAACATACAGATGCCCACAAAACTCCAACCTCCAAAAAGAATATTTAAAAAATGTTAAAAATATTAAAAACCACATTGGAAAAGTTTGCATCATGCTGAAAAATGGAGCATTCCATTTCTGCTGCCTTGACTAGATCACTCTCAGGATCCTTTCCATTTTTAGAATCTATGATTTCAGGACTTTTAATTTTCATGATCCTTTTTGGGCAGTGTTCTTTAAAAGACAAAAGGAAAAATGAGATTTAAGTTTTCAGTTTTTATGTTCTATGGGCAATTGGACCCCATGAAAGATGCAAGAGAAACAGAGAGGGCAACAGGAAGCTAAACAAGTTACATCTTCTCTTCAACCCATGGCTTCTGTTTTGTCCTCAAGCCTCATATTTTACCAGTAACTACTTTTGAACTTGATATTCCTGCCTGTTAGTTTTCCCCAAAACTAATTTCTCTCTTACTTCTAGAAGAGTATTATTTGGTTGATGGATGAATGAATGAACAAGTGAGTGAGGAAATTTATTGATCTCTTTGGAAATATAAGGAATGCACTTATAGGTTTGTTCCATCTTCCATATCTAAAGATGACTCTATGTTAATACACTTTTAAGGATGAGAATTCATTCTCTCCTGGGACCATTGGTTCCATTTAGGGTAGAGAAATATTTCACACTAATTTGAAAAGGGGGCTGCATGTGGTACTGGAAATATTTGTGGAGGTGAGAAAGAAAATGTCTTATCTTGGAGGGTGTCTCAGTGGTAAGCAGAACTCAGAAATAAGAGATCCAGGAGTGAGATTCTAAAAAGTCTGGGTCAACATGGACTCACTTTGGAATTCCCTTTCAGTGCTCGTTATAGGTCTGGCTCAGGGTAGCTGAAAGTCCAGGTTAGAATTCCATGTTGTAAAGATGTACCAGATTCAAATAAAGAAAAACATGCATCATTGTGGAACTAATATTATAGGTGACAGCTATGGAAGAAGGCAATGGATGATGTAGTTCTTATGCAGATACAAAATTGGCACCAAGGGAAGGTTAAGTAGGGATATAGAACCTCTCCCTCAGGACACCTGGAAACATTAGTCTTGCAAAAGCACAGCATCTGGTATGTCTTGAGTTTCTTAGATCTTGTTTGCACCAGCTAATTGCTCCCTGGAACTCAGAGCGATGATGCTGCAAAGTGGAAAGAATTAGAACTAAGAAAATGCATCCACATATCTTAGAAATTTTGATAGCCAGGGAGGAAAAGGTAGGATATAGTGAGACACGTACTTTAAGTTATATGTCTATATACAACCTATAAAGGCCACACACACACACACATATATATTCATATGCCCTATAAAGGGCACCATCAGATCCTCTGCTCTCTAAATATGTGGAGAACAATTGATGTACAGATGTTTTTAAGTAATACACTTCTTTGAACATGTTTGTTGTTTTTATTACCCTAAGAAACCAATGGTGTTGAATATGAGTTGGCATTTCTGTGAATTCAGATGTTAGGAGGTTTTGTTCTGAAGTTGAGCTCAGGATAAAAATAGGAATTTTGTGTAATTTCTGAGAGTTATATTATGAAGATCCAAGTGGAAAATAAACTTGGGATTCCAAAAGTCACTGAAAACAATAACGAGGGCTATTCTGATGAGATTTTTATTAAGATAAAGCTCAAATAATTGATTACTATCCATGTGAGAGCCATGGGGTCATGCAGATGATGGGGCAAGAAGAAAATTTGCAGAATAGGCTGTTGACTTATTGTTGATAATATTTAAAGGATAACAGTGATTGGAAAGTATAATACTGAGAAGGAGCAAAATGTGTTCAATTCTGAGTAAAGGATATATGAAATGTACATTAGTTCTGTAAGGTGACTAAGTAAATAGATGGATGAATGGAAACAACTGCAAGGGAGGTGTCTAGTGGAGTCATGAATGGCTCTGTACTCAGCATTATCCTTTTCAATAAGGTTATCAATTTCTCAGTTATATGTATATATAATACATTTGTACGATGAACAACATTAACAATTACTTGGTTAAAGGAAACAGGCTAATGAAATTTTCAGAAGGAATCAAATGGGGAAGGTCAGAAAATATACTCAACAACAAAATTAGATTTTTAAGAATGGTCTTGAGAAATTGTAGAAAGTGAGAAAATTAAACATGAAATTTAAGGGATAAAATATAATGCCTTCGCCTGCACCAAAAATATGAACATCTCCAGGTTTCCCAGAAAACTAGCTGTGGAAAAATGTTGGGAACCATTTTGTTCAAGGTCAGTCTCTCCTTCTTAAACATTTCAGAGTGGGCTCTCCGGTCCCTATTTGAACATTTCCAATTGTGAGAAGTGTATTTCATAGAGCAGCTCTTTTTGTTTTTGAAGTATTGATTGTCAAAAGTTTTTATGACCCCTTCCTAAAAGCAGTCTGCATGGAACAACCAGACCATACTAAAGCTGTAATTTTTGAATTGGCCAGGTCAGACTGGTTTCCGCTGTTGAGGATTCCCCCGCAATTTTCATGCCCGCTCTCTGACGCCTAGCGCCTGAGGGCTGCATCCTCACTTCCCATGACAACCCCCTCCTTCATCCCGTCCACCCAAACATAATTCAGGCTCCTAAGTTTTCTCCACCCAACCTCTTATCTGAATTTACGCCAATAATTGCTCTCTTTGGGATTTTCTTTATCAATTAAATGACAGCTCACAAATCTAATATACTAATGCGATCAAATATGCTACTGGATTACCTCTCTCAGCAGTCTTTGCATTATACCATAATTCCCTTGTAATAATGGAATATTCAAGTCCCTCCTTGGCCCTTAAATCACAGCAAATACGTAATTCATGCAAGGGCAAGCCCGTTTCCTCAGCTCCACTTCAAACTCATGATGTAGCTGACCCCATTTCTGGTCCATGATGCATTTCCTTTTGGTGGATGTGACCCCTGCAAGGCCAGGGCAGTCTGACCGTACGGGAACAACACTCATGGCTCCTATAGAGCTGGCTTCTATATATAGACTCAATAAGGACTCTTTCTTTTTCCCTGGAAAATGATCAGATGCTTTATTTTATTTTTATAATTTCTGCAGCAATTCCATTTAAATAATAAAAATGAAATAGATAAGTAAATATGAGATGAGACTGGAGCTATGACTCAATAATCCCATAGGGATAAAGCCTCTGTAAGACAAAACGATAAATGTTATTAAGCAATAGTAAAGAGGAAACCATGCAACGAAAGCTCTGGACACATCGTAGGTGCTTAAATAGACACTAGTTGAAATGAGAGGTGACTCCAGGCCTACCCATCAGGCTCGAGAGACTAGGCTCCATCATTAAGGGCTGTCCTGGCTGGCACGAAGCCCCTGATTGGACAAAACCTTGTACTTTGCTCTCCAGGGCCTGGGTAACAGGAATGTCAGCAGTCTCTCTGAGATGTAGGGTTCCACTTCTCTAGGATGGAAGGTAAGTATGGAGTTTAAGAGTGATTTCTTTTGCTGCTCAAAAGTAGTTGTTAATATCCTGAGCCTAAGAATGCTTGCCTTAAATGCCTGCGCTAGTCTCAGAATTAGGACTCCAGGCTACACGGGGAGGGTGATGCATGCCAAGGCCGATGCCTTTCTCCTCAGCCTTTTCCTCCCTTGGGCAGCACTTACAGTCAACCCTGCTGACCCAAGAGCTTCATGACTTCACTCGCCATCTCTCCATTTGCATTGACTCGTCCCCTGCCTCCAAAGCTGTTTCCAGGATTCAGCCTGAAATGTATTGATAAGTCAAGGCAAATGAGTATCTGCCACACCTCACCCTCAACAGGGCAGAAATAACCACTTCCTGCAGGATGGAGCAGGTGAGGTGTGGGTGGAATCTGGCATCAGATCAGAGTCTCAGCCAAGGGAGGGGATTTTTCTGCTAGGGGATGCATCGGATTCTAATTTGGAGGGGTTTCTTCTGATGTGGAGTTTCAGAAAGGATCATTATCATTGTCAACCATGGAATTTAACTTATGCAGCAATTTTACATAACCTTAAAGGAGAACATTAGATATTCGTGTTATGAAAACAGAATATGCTTTAATCAGTTAAATAAACTTTGTTCTGAATTAATTCACATGAGGAGCATCCCCATGAGGGGATCGACCCACCTACGCTTGGTAGAGACAGCCTGGTTCCCAGTGATTAGGGCAATTTCAAGCAGCAGGATGCAGCCCGGCCTGCAGTAGGCACTTAGTAAGTATATGCTTAATGTGTTATAGGCGGCTCAGGAGCAGCCAGAAATGCCACCTGTCCTAACAATGCAGCTGGGGCTTCTGACTTAGAGTTTCGCGGATGTATATTGTAATCATAAGAACCACCTTGGGCAAGTGATAAACATACAAACATACACGTGCCAGAGCCCCACCACAGGTGTCCTGTCCGGGGACGGCCCTGAGAATTCTATGTTTAGCAATGCCCCAAGGATATCTCACATAAGAATAATTTACTTAAGTCAACAAAATCACCGTAATCTACAGCTGGGACTTTTTTCCCCCCACTTAATCAACAGACTCCAGTTTCCTTAATTCTACAGGGTAACGATTTATTCCTTTATTTAACACATTTGTTGAGCATGTGCAGATATCTGGATGATGGTGTTATAAAACCAAGAAAAAACCTTGCCTGCCATTGAAAACTTGCAGTCCGGCGAAGAGACTGGTATATGCACAAAACATTAGGACAAACGTGGTGTGTTCTGGTCAGAGGGAAGAATCAGGGCTGCTGAGGTCGGATGGAGAGCAGCAAGCTGACTCCGCCCGTGCAACTAAGACTTAGTGAGAAGGCAGAAGAGTGAGGCACTCTCCAGGGGACATGGGCTGCACGGAAAGAAGATGCCTGAGGAGCACTGTGCATGGCCTGGCATCGCTGAGTGGTGGAGCAGTTCAGTGAGGCAGAGGTAGAAGGGACTTTAAGGGGGAGTGAGAGATATGAAGGGTCTTCTTTTCCAGGAAATTTGGATTTCATCTCACAGGCAATAGGGTCTGCTGGATTTCATCCTATTAGCCAGCAGGGGAATTACATGATGAATTGGTATTTTGAAAAGTTAATACTAGAGATAGGACAGAGGATGCACGGTAAAACAGTGGGGCAAGGAGAACAGTCAGGACAATGGGATGGGGGCGGCAGCCGGGGACCCTGTGAGATCTTAGCCCCTATCAACGTCCCTGCTTCTATACCATCATTTCTCCTACCCAGGACCTTGGCACCAACTTGAGCAGTGTGAAGCTCCCCTTAGCAGGGTATTTAGAAATATTTCTTTACTTAGATTCTCAGTGAAACAAATGTCTTCACAAAATTCCAGAACAAAGTGCTTTGGACGTTTGGCTTAGGTGAAAATAAAATGGAATACAACACAGCACAATTTGAGACCCTAAGCAATATTTTCAATGCCCCGCTCCTTGGGGCTGCCAGTTTTTCTAAGTTTCTAAGGTCTACTTAATCTATGGGGAAAAAAGTTACAAAACACAGCTCTGTTCAATTTATGTTCAGTGAGGCAATGCAGGCTGAATAAATGACATGTGATCTGCGTATACCTTGAAAATATTTCCTATGGACTTTGGGTGATAATGATGTGTTCATGTAGGTTCATCAGTTGTAACAAATGTACCAGCCTGGTGGGGGATGTCAACTGTGGGGGCATGTGTGGGGGCAAGGGAGAATATGGGAGCTCTCTGGACCTTTCTCTCAATTTTGCTGTGAACCTAAAACTGCTCTAAAAATAAAGTCTTCAAAAGGAAAGAAAAGTGAGTTGCCGGAAAGTTTATAAAGTATGGTCCTATGTTAAACAACATATATATATGTATCAAAGCTCATCAAACTGTACACTTTAAGATCTGTGCATTTACTACATGTAAATTATACCTCAATAAAGGAAAAACAATACATGTATATTAAAAATGTATAACATATGTTACTTTTCAGGAGATGCTTGCCAATTTTTAGTTCCTTTAAGAGTCTTGTGTAAGTCCATAATGGAAGCAGCAACACCCTTGCATTGATAACAGGACAGATGTTGAGAGTGGGGTCCCCTTTCCCATAGTTGTGAAACTCAATCTACTTCTATAAAATGTGATAATGGTTTTAGTTTAAACAACTAGAGTAGACATAAAGGGATACTGAGTTCTTAAACAAATGCCTTCTTAAAGATGCCCTGACTTCCTTAATCAAGGGCAGAACCCACGTCCTAACACACATAGACTTTTTACCCCCAGAAAAATGATACAGATATTTTGAATTTATAAACCCTATTTGAAAAAGAAAAAGAAAGCTTCCTTACTTTATAATCAGGTCTTTTAAATGTACGTTTCTCACACTCTGTTCACAGAAAGATACACAAAGTGAGGCAAGGCACTTTAAGATTGCCTTAATCTTAATGAGCCAAAGCACCTTTGAAAATGTTAAAAAAAGAGACTTTCAGCTACATCCATGAGCTGAATACTCCATTATGTTGTTCTTTAATTGCAGTGTCCTTGGCCTCCTGAGTAAATGGACCCCATGGGAATCCATGCACATTTAAACATGAATGGCTGCACCAATGTGTCTATGTCTGCCTACATCTATATATTTCACACATCATCTCTCTCTATATATATCACCTAAACATTTGTATATAGGGCGTGCCCTGCCTTAGCAGACTCTGTGAAGAATAACTGACATTCTATGTGTGTGTGTGTGTGTGTGTGTGTGTGTGTGTGTGTGTGTGTTAACAAAAGATCTCTGTTCCCAAACAAGAAGGCCCCTCAATCCTCCTGAGAAGGCACTTGGAGAGTGTCCAGGGCTGACACTTGACCCTCGCTCCTAGGAGGTGAAAGGCAGCACGCACCATGTCACCTGGCCCCTGACGCCCTCACCCTTTATACTTAATCAGCCCCAGTCCTGATAAATGAGCTGGCCTGGAGGAATGCAAAGGGCCAGTGCTGGGTCTGTGCCTGCCCTCCACCTTCTCCTGGACTAAATGCGCCGGCTGGCAGGGAAAGCCAGGCTGCCACCATCCGACCCATTTTGACCTGTTCAGAGGCTCTGCTCTCTGTAATGCCCTCTGCTGATCATGGTGCCATGCACCCTGGACACCTGCTTCTTGCAAGGGAAGGTCCCACAGGCCTGGCCTGTGTCACCAGGGCCTAGACTCAACAAAGCCCCTTGGCCAGCTTATTCCAAGAGCCGCTGTCTATCTAAAGAGCAGGAGATCCCACCAGACACCAAATGGAAAACAACTGGAATTGCACAGAAATTATAGATCGGAAGACTTTACACACACGCACGCACACACAAAAGAAAAAAAAAACACCCAGAAAGTAAAGGATTTGATCTTTAGCGTCAAACACAGAGTAACTGAGTTGCCTGGTCTAAAACCCATTCTACTGTTTTGGAAAGCTGATAATATCCATTGTTCATTAGCAAGGGTGAAGAGAATTGGGCTCTTATATACTGATGATGGGAATGCAATTTGGAGAACCCTATTTGAAGTCCGACAATACTTTCCAGAATCCGAAATGTGGTTTTTTTTTGACCCAAGAATTCCACTTTCAGAAATCTACACTGTAGAATCCTTGTACATGTACCCGAAGATATGTGTTTAAGTATCTCTTTTGTATGAAATGGCCAAATATTAGAAACAACTAGATACCCATTTACAAGGGGCTCCTAAAGTAAAGTGTGACATATTATTTAACACTTTCCCCTACATACTGACAATAAATTTGCCAAGGTACCCTATGTAGTAACAAGCGACAAACAAAAAACATGTTTATGAAATCAGACACACAAAAACCCCCGCAAGCTTGCTAACTAGAAGGATGCATCGAACTGTTTCAAGAGATTATCTGTGGGAAGTAGAGTGGAATTAGGAGTTGTGAAAGCAATCTTTCAATCTTAATTCACTATATTCCTATATTGTTTGAATTTTTATAATTCACTATGTTTGTGAATTTGTTTCACTTAAAGAAATAGAAGTATCTGCCTCATCTCATGTATTTTAAGATGAGTGGGACAAGATGCACAAAGAAACGGGCAAGCAAAGAGATGATTAGATCTCTAACGTCCACCTCTCTAGAGAAAGGCAGTAGCTTGCTGTGCTTTGTGGACATCACGTACTGTAAACGCGTTTCTTTACATCATTCATTTTTTTTCCTTTTTAGTATTATAAATGTATTGTAAATGTTTTGAGAATGAGAAGCCTTACTTCTTTCTGATCCGCAAAGTACTGAGAGTCAGGCGAGAATTGCAAGTCGGGGACATATTTGAGATGGACGTGGAAGAATGAGTTTGCTAGTTGAGGAGAAATTTCCACTCCTGGCAGAGGGCCCAGGAAGTGCGTTATGTGCCGTATTAATGGCTGCCACCGTGCACGCCCCTTGTACGGGCTACATGGAAAGAGAAGCACAGGGCAGAGTCGCAGCCATAGGAGTACAGCTGGAATCTGTGAGTCCCGCCCAGAGCCGGGGCCCCGTACTGAGAAGCACATTCAGGCAGCAGTGGCATCTCGCATGGTTAGAATATAAAGGTGCCTGAGGTCAGTGAGTAAAGGGAGGAGACAAAAATTGGATGAGGGAGAGACAATGAGAGGCTTTGCTGTGATTCCGACTCTAATGAGTGGATGTTTTCCTGTCACATAGAGAGGGACACTGATGGTTTTAGCTTGCAAGCATAAAAAGCAACTCTGACTTGGACCGAAGGCTCCTAGTCTGTTTTATTATTCATAAAATACCCTCTATCTAGGCCCTGGTAGAGATAACAGAGATAAGCTGAACTTCTGAGTCTGACACCTTCAGTGTCTTCCTTGTGTTCTTAGATATAATTTTAAATCCTTTACATAGAATATTCTTACATAATACACAGTTTTTCATAACTTGTGGTCAATGATTTTCTACACTTTAAATCCACTTTACTATTCTTCAAAGTTCTTTAAACTAAGTTCTCCTTAGATCCCAATTTTCTGCTTGTCACCAATTTTATCAAGCTTGTCTTTCATCCTTGAGTCCCTAAAACTCCTTTTTTCCTGAGGTGGATTGAATGGTTAACGTGTCTAATAAGAGCATCCATTTCAGCACAAAACTTCAGAATACTTGGTATGAAGGTTGTTTATACATAGGTACAGTTTCATTTTCTAGGCAAATGTCAGGGTAAGACCAATGGTGTGCTAGAAAATGTTTAAGAATTGACTCTTCGGAAAAACAAAAAGTCCCTCATGTGAAGCATTTGTCAATTTCTGTGGTGTAAGTTTTCCCACCACGGCCAATTTTAAGTTACCAACTTAATGTCAATGAATGTAGAATTGGACAGAAATACATACTATCGATTATCCTAGGCTGCTACAAAGTTCTTGCCCTCACGGAACTTATATTTTACTGGGGGGAGACAGACAACTGAAAAAATAGGGGCCAGCCCAATGGCATAGTGGTTAAATCTGGCACATGCAGTTCAGGTTCAGATCCTGGGCAAAGAACTACACCACTCATCAAGACACATTGTGGCGGTGACCCACATACAAAATGGAGGAAGACTGGCATAGATATTAGCTCAGAGAAAATCTTCCTCATCAGAAAAAAAAAGCTCATATTTCATTTGGTGACAAATGCCATGGAAAAATATAAAGAATAGTACGAAGGAAAGAGAGTTGGTGGCAGAAGCGCAGGGGAGAAATTTCTGTTTTTATAGGAGAGTTAGGTAAGGCCCACATGAGGAAGAGACTGAGAAAAATAAGAAAGTTAGACAGAAATCTTGAGCAAGAGCTTTCCAGGCCAAAGAAACAGCATGCGCAAAGGTCCTGAGGCAAGAATAGGCTTGGTACCTTGGAAGAATAGCAAGGAAGCCAGTGGAGCTCAAGCAAAGTGATTTCCAAACCTCCCAGTTTGGAGATCTATTGACATTTCCTCTACAAATTTGTTCTTCATTTCCTTTTTCCTTTCCAACGACATCAAAAATGTTTCTACTTAAAAGAACAGATGACATTATTACTTTTCATTTTCCTTAGAAAGGAAATGAGGTATATAGAGATTAAATCAAAGGCTTAATTACAGATCCAAAATTATGATTGGTCTCTGTTTTATATACACTGTAACAAAACTCATGCCAGGCAAGTTCCTGCCTGACCTCTCGCCGCGTCCAATAACCACATGTTGGCTGCTTCACATATTTGCTTCGACATCTGGAGCTCTCCAGAAAAGAAAATGTTCTCCTGAATCTATCAGTAGACTGTCTGTAAATTGTGTGATGTGGTTTCCATTAAAAAGTCATTTCTTCTGTAGTGAAATAATAATATAATTTATTTGTTTTTTTATTCATCCAGCAAAGATTTATTGAACAAAAACTATGCTCTAAAAAATGTGCAAGGGACTAAAGATACAGCAAAGGACAGAACACATTTTCGTCCTTCCCCAGTGGTGATTAAAGTTCAGTGGAACAAGCAAACATTCAACAAGCGTTTAGACCAGTAATTCTAGAAATCTTATTATGATGATCAGCATTATAATAATACATATTGGAACAGAAATGTTATTGATAGAAGAGAAATTAAGGAATCTCGGACAAAAGATGATTTGAAATATAAAAAATATCTCGGGAGACAAAATATAATGATGAGTTAGAACCCAGCTGGGGCTGAAGAGGAGTGTTCTGTGCTTTCATTAGAGAGAAGAGTTGCTGCTGCAAATGTCACAGGGAAGGTGGGGACAGGAATTCGGGTAGGGAGAGTGACAACTTCAGAATTGAATACAAGAGGAATTTAGGGCTGCAATCTGGTTAGAAAAGGGGATGGCGAGAAACCGCATTCACAGAGTACCTCGCATGAGATGGGAAAGGATGTCAAGTGCTCATATTAAAGTATGTTGGGGCTGTGAGAAGACGAGACCCACCCCAGCCTCTGGCTCCTCCCCGCCTTGGCGTATCCAAGGAGAGCTTTCCTTCCCAGTGGGTTGGAGGCACTGGGAAGTCCCTGCTGGTGGCTCCTTTTTAATCAGTATCCTGGGCAGGGACCATGGGATTTATTGAGATGAAAGAGTAACCCCTCTCAGGAGGGGATCCTGGAGGAGGCAGCCTCCCAAATTAGACCCAACGTGGCCCTTCTGGGCCCTTCGGAAAGGGCCTGCCCCTGGACAGCGATTGTGAATGAGAAAGTAAAAGCTCTGTGATGCTTTGGGGCTCGAGCCAAGGAGGATACGGAGGTGCCAGGGGTAGCCGTATGGCTATGGCTTGATTTTCTTTCCTCCTAAAAAACTACTGAGAAAGAGTTCTGCTGCCCCATCAGTGTCAAGTCCTAAATCACAGGACCTTGTTCTGACTGTCAGGAACTTGGCCTTTGTTGGCCCAGTGCCGCCCTGCATCTCCTGACAAGTGCCTTGAGTCTGCAGACGGGGAGAGCACCTTGCCAGGGGCCCTGGGCCATCTTTTGCCCAAACAGCAAGACTCTGCCTGAGCTGAGGCTGGGGACAGTTTACATCCAGCAGGCCTGGGTTCAGGGGGCTGGGCCCCCTCTACTGAGCACAACACTGGGAGGAAGGCCCTCTCGCCAAGGGCAGCATAGAGATGGGCGAAGAGTAGACCGCTGCTAATAGGGAGCAGGGGACGGAGGAGGTGAAGGGAGCCCAGGAGTCAGCTGACTCGGATTGATGGGGTGGTCGGTTGCATCTCCACCTGTGCAGAGGATGTCCTGTGACATAAGGTCACAACCTGTTTGTAAAATATCAGACCCATTAAGTCTATCTCTTAAACTTATTAGATCTGAAAAGCTCTTCTTTTAATGCCAGATTTGGGGGCCAAATTAAGGTATGTTTTTACTTCTTTTCATAAGAATAAAGATTTCTCATGAAATTTTTTTTTTTAAAAAAAGACAAGAAAGAAAAAAGGGAGCAGGCAGCCTATATGTATCCAGTCTGAGTCTCATGTAATCGGAAGTGTGGGATGTAGGAAGGCTTCCTTGCCAACAAAGAAACACTGCTGAAATGACACAGAGTGAAGAAACCACAGGCCCCCAATTCACAGCAGTGTGGGACATTGTCAGGCCACACACACAGAAGGCAGACTCTCTGGGCAATGTTAAAGGAAGTCGAGAATTGGAAATTCTCAGAAAATAGATAGAGACAGGAATTGGGGCGGGAGTGGGGGGGTTGGGTTTGAGAAAGGACATTTCAAATAACCTCAACTCGTCTGAACCAGATGGAATAGTCTTACTTCTTGAAGGCAGCCACTTGAGACAAAGCACATGTCTGCACCACAACAAACATCTTGGTAGGGAGTAAAGCAGGGCACATGTCCTGGGAAGAGATGCTCACGTTCTGTGTGATCTTGTATTCAGTGTGCAGGATGCTCCCCCCTCAGCCATCCTCCATGCTGCTGGACCACGTCAGCAATGCTGCCCACAATGTTCTGGGCATTTTTAAACAAGGATGACCAACCATCTCAGGAGGGGACAGTGGGGAGCTCTTGGGAAATGGGATTTTGGTGCTAAAACTAGGAAAATCCCAGGTAAACTGGGTGATTTGGTGATTCTGTTTTATCCTCCCTGGTTTGGGACAGTCTTTGGCAATCCTCACGTTTGTTCAGCCAAGGTCTCAGCCTAGCAGATGGCCTCTGTTCTCCAGGGCGGCGACATGGACTTGGCCTAAGCCCAGTGGAGAGACGCTGCGGACAGAGGCCGTGGGAGGTTTCTATACCAAGGGCTGGATGTGACCAGTTAAGAGTCAGAGTGACACAGTGAGCTTGAAGAGAGAAAGATGCAAATTCTTTCCTTCTAATTGGTCTTTACTAGTCTGTAGCTTTGTGAGCCCTGGAAGCTGACACCAAGAAGCACATTCTCATCCACTAAGAGTCCAGGGGCATCAAAGACAGAGCCAGGGGCTGCCCTCGAGTGGCTTCATGGGCGCTGGGCATTGCCTATGGGAGCAGACAGCAAACATCAGAGGTCTGTTGGTGAGTACACGTGAGGTGCCCCCAAGAGCCCTAGAGGCAACCAGGAGTCTAGGAGTGGGAGAGAAGAAAGGATGGGAGTGGGGGCTTGAGATGAGGAGGAGAGGAGGCAGAGTCATGATTCTGTGAGATTTCATTGTTACGGCTATGTGGCCTCATCAGTGATTATCAACTTCAGAGGCCCAAAGAAATCTGGATTACTTATGGGTCTGATAGAGCTGAAGGGTACGGTTATTGAAAAGAGTATAATAATTATTTTTTTGTGGATTACTCCATGTCAGATATTGTGCTAAGAGTATGCGAAAGAACCGGGTTTTATTACCTCAAAGTAATTTAATTAAATAAGTACTGTTACTATTCATCCTAATTTTAAAATAAGGCACAGAGAGTTTTGGTGACTTACCCAAGGTCACACAGGCCTTCCGGCTCCTTTCTCAGTGGTTACACAAAGGCCATGTTGCAAAATGGTGAAGCCTGGAGCCACGCTTCTTGGAAAAGAAACCTGGAGTCTCTCACTTCTCAGTTGCTGTGGTGTTAATTTACTGCAATAACCCTAGAACAGGGCCTGGCACATAGTAAGTGATAAATAAACGGTGGCTATTGACTAGTTGTTGATTTATCGTATACATCACCAAAAGCCTCCTTGGGAGAATCTGGGACTTCATAGTCTGAGCTCTAAACTTTTGCTCTGGGTTAAGCCCTAACTGTGAGAGCCAGAGTCCACACTGTCTCCATCGCCAGCTGCCCCAGCACAGGGCTGTCTGCTGGACTAGCTGTTCTATCAACAGTTGGTACATTTCCTTCCAAACTTTTTCTCTAGGAACTGTCTATATCCCCCGTCTTGAATGGTCACATGGGGATGTCAGGAATATACATGGCTGGATGGTTTTGCTGTTGTTGTGGTTCTGTGTTTGAAGGCAGGTTTCTGGTCTCATGGCTTCCTCTTACATTTCGACAGAGCTGCTCAGAATGGGAGTATTTCACAGTTTATCCCCTCAAGTTTCATTATATTAGAAGGGAGCCCTGCAAATAGCCCTCACGGAACTTCTCCACACAGAAGCCTTGATCTCGTCTAGTCAGTTCTCAACCATTTCCTAACATTTGACATGTAATCTACTTAAATATAAAGAGGCTGCTTTTTTGGCATTCTGCTTGATCTGTAAGAATGGAATCTTCAGTTCTTTAGCATTTGACACAACACCATATGCCTTTTCCAGAATTTCCTAGCATTCAACTGCTGTTCAGTTGCTCTCTTTCCCACGAGCTAAGTGTTAAGCTTGAAATAATAGATTTGCTAACAATTCTGCTTCTTTTATCTCTTATAGAAACAGTGTCATTTTGCAATAATTTTCTTGTGCTTCTGGGTATCTGAGATGAAAATGCTAGAATGTGATTTTTATTTTCTGGGCAAAGTTGATACTGATGGTATCCAGCAGCTGGCTTGCCAGTTCCTGCCCTCTCTCAAAAAACAAGCTGATCTCAGCAATGGCTGTTTAGAGAAAAATTTGTTTTGGCCATCAGAAATTCAACAACATTTCTGAAATATTTAGCGTTTGTAATAAATTCACATTTTTTTCCAGAACTATATTTGTTGACTTATTGGCTATCACTGATTTTTAAAAATCTCTTTTTAGCCAGCCTGGTGGCACAGCACTTAATTTTGTTCGTTCTGCTTTGGCAACTCGGGGTTCGCCAGTTCAGATCCCGGGTGCAGACGTATGCATCGCTTGTCAAGCCATGCTGTGGCAGGCATCCCACATATAAAATAGAGGAAGGTGGTCATGGATGTTAGCTCAGGGCCAGGCTTCCTCAGCAAAAAAGAGGAGGATTGGGGGCAGATGTTAGCTCAGGGCTGATCTTTCTCAAAAAAAATGAAAAAAATTTTTTAAAAAAATAAACAGAAGTCTTTTTTAAAATTGATATATAATATATTTTAGACACGTAATTAACAAAATTTATATTTTGTTTTCTTTGTTTTGGATTTCTTAAGTCATACAATTTCTGGACATGGCTGAAGCAAAAAGATACATTTAAACCCACTTAAAATAGCTTTATTTTTCTCACATGTGATCTTTCAATTTCCATAGTATTCTTATAAGTTTTAATGATGTTGTTGAAACGAATAGTCTCTTTAACAACTGACACATTATGCAAAATTGCAGGTTTTATTGTGGTGAGCCTATATACTTTGCAACTCCAACTAAGGCCTTAACTGCTTGGGACAAACCAACTCAAATTGAATCTTTTCTTTACTTTTTTGGAGGAAGATTAGCCCTGAGCTAACTACTGCCAATCCACCTCTTTTTTGCTGAGGACGACTGGCCCTGCGCTAACATCTGTGCCCATCTTCCCCTACTTTATATGTGGGATGCCTGCCACAGCATGGCTTGACAAGTAGTTCGTAGGTCCGCACTTGAGATCCTAACCAGTGAACTCCAGGCTGCTGAAGCAGAATGTGCAAACTTAACCACTGTGCCACCAGGCTGGCCCCTAAAATTGAATCATTTTGGAGTGTCAGTTTATAATAGGCCCTTTCAGATGGAAATAGGTCCTATTCAAGCACCTTTCTATGAGGTTGAAATCCCTAAGATTCACTGACGTTCCCATTAAGGTACCGGAATAATGATAGTAATTTTGGTTAGATTCGTGTACCTCTTGCCTATTCCTGAGCAAGGGGTTAGTAACTTGGAATTTAGCTGAAAGTAACTGAAACACACTGTGGAATGAAATAAATATGATGGACACCAGAAAACCCCTGCCCATTGGCCCAGAGAAACAACATGAAGCCTTACCTTTGCCAGTGATGATATTTCCTGCATGAGTGTTATTGTGAGGTGAATTCTGCCCTCCAGAAGATATGTTGAAGTCCCAACCCTTGGCACCTATGACTGTGACATTATTTGGAAATAGTGTCCTTGCAGATGTAATCGAATTAAGATGAGATCATTTTGAATCAGGGTGGACCCTCAGTCCCATGGTTGATGTCCTTATATGAAGAGGAGAGGACACACGTGACACTGGAGGCAGACATTGGAGTGATGCAGCTACAAGCCAAGGAGCGCCAAGGTGCTGGGTGCCAGGAGAAGCTGGAAGAGGTGAGGAGGGCTGCTTCCCTAGAGCCTTCAGAGGGAGCGTGGCCCTGCCTAGACCTTGACTTCAGACTTTCTGGCCTCCAGGACTGGGACAGAATAAATTTCTGTGGCTTTAAGTCACCCACTTTGTGGTAATTTGTTATGGCGGCCCTAGATGTGAGGTTCAAATTTCCATTTTGTATGTAATTTATAAGAAATTGATATAAAAACTCATGCCAGGTAAGTGCTACTTTTGGAGTGCCTTATGTAACAAACACAAAAATTCTCTAATACCGCTTCTGCTCCACACCAGACACACACACACAAACACAACACTCACGTAGACGACACACTCATTAACAAAATATCAAAAACTATACAAGGAAACAATCTTCTATGAGGAGGAGACAGCAAACAGCATATAGGAAGATTAGAATCTGGAGAATTTAAGATAAGTAAGAGACTATAAAAGAAGTAGGTTTGGGGCTGGCCCCAGTGGCCTAGCGGTTAAGTCTGGTGTGCTCCACTTCTGCAGCCCAGGTTCAGTTCCAGGGCCCAGGGCCTGGCTACTCATCTGTCAGTGGCTACGCTGTGGCGGCAGCTTACATACAAAAAGAGGAAGGTTGGCAACAGATGTTAGCTGAGGTTGAATTTTCCTCAGCAAAAAAAAAAAAAGAAGTAGATTTTGAAATGATTTAAGAAATATGAAGAGAAAATATGCCACAATGAGAAAAAAACAGGCAGTTTTAGAAAAATATAGAATGTCTAGACTTTAGAAGATAAAGTAAAATAAAAATTCCAGTGACTGAAACAAAAATCTTAATGGATAGTTTAAATTAAAAAAAATTTTTTTTTAAAGACAGGCCCTGAGCTAACATCTGTTGCCAATCTTTTTTTTTTCCCCTTCCCAAAACCACCCCGTACACAGCTGCATATTCTAGTTGTAGGTCCTTCTGGTTCTGCTATGTGGGTCGCTGCCTCAGCATGGCTTGATGAGAGAAGCTAGGTCCACGCCCATGATCTGAACTGGCAAAACCCTGGGCCGCCAAAGCAGACTGTGTGAATTAGCCACTCAGCCACTGGGCTGGCCCCTAAATAACAAATTAAATGCAGTTAAAGAGAGAGAGAGATCTGAAGAAACTATAATAGGGACTAATTGTGAAGTTTCAAAATATTTATTCCTACATATCTTTGCCAGGTGTCTTAAATACGTTATTCTCTACAGTATTATACAATAACAAGGAAATGAATGTCATCTCTACTCTCTTTGCTTCTACTTTATGTTTAAGTGGAAGGAAATCCTGGACCAAATTTCCACGAATTTTGCTATTGTGGTTGAAGTTGATTGATTCTGGGTGACAAGATCCTTTCCTACACACCAACTTGCCATGCTTCGTCTGCAGCTGTGTATGCAACGTGAGTTTAAAAGCAACACAAAAGACCCATAGCCAAAACCATCCTTTCTCTTAGCACTAACACGAAGCTAACATATAAAAGAAATAACTCTCAAAATTCAATAATATCTGATTCCATAAATTATTGATCAAACATCTAACACAACGCAAAAAACGCGATAATAATGGCTTATGGCAAACTCTGGCTTCAGATGATCTAATCTGAAAGGCAGCGGGAGAAAGAGATGGCTGCATTACGAGTTTGCTCTGGGCTCCATGGCAGCTAGTCCACAGCGCAAAGTCATTCTGAGTGGCGGGAGAAATTTTAAGTAAAGGAAAGAAACTCGGTTTGTCACCAGTGGGGAGAGCAGCTTTGGAAGACCTGGCTATGTGCTTGTACCCAAATTCCTTCTCTCCCTCTCTTCCCTTGTTCTGTGCCTCTTAGCTTCCTCCTTCATTTACATGAATTATTGAAATATTAACTAAGTAACGGCACAGTTTGGACATAGATATGGTAACTATAAAGAAGGTCATTTAATGACAAGATTGCAAAACACTGGTTTAATGCTGTCCTTCAAAATTTACCAGTAGAATATTATTGCAGCCCCAGTAAAATACTGAACACTCCATTTGTAAGCATATGCGTTCTGTTTGTAAGTATGTACATCAAGTGAATCTAAAGTTAAATTTCAATAATAATGAGGCAAAAATGATTTTTGTTGCTAGTTTTTAAAGAATAAAGTGGTGAGATTTCTCTAGGAGGTATTATAATTGATTAACATAGCATATATGCATATCTGTGATCTTAGTATAAATTAAAGGAAGGATTACCAATCAATGAGAAAGAGACAAATAATTTAATGATCCTAGGGTAAAAGAGAGAATTTTTAGAAGAAACAGAAATAGGATTATTCTCTTACATGTTAGGTCAACATATGTTCCAAATAGATTAAAGGTTTAGTCTAACAATACCAACAAGAACAAATCAAGAAGAACATATAGATTAATATGAAAATCCCATTTTTGACCATTAACAAAGCCCTTTGAGTAGAGTTTCTGTGGGGAGTAGAGATTGACAAGCTGAGGGTATTGGCATCAAGAAAAGAGTGCTGTTCAATGTGACAAAGAGGGAGTCAATGTTCACTGCAGCATTACTCACAATAGCCAAGACTTGGAAGCAACTAGGTACCCATCAAGAGATGAATAGATAAAGATGTGGTATATATACACAATGGAATACTACTCAGCAATAAGAAATGATGAAATCTGGCCATTTGGGACAACATGGATGGTCCTTAAGGGTATTATGCTGAATGAAATACGTCAGAGGGAAAAAGTCAAATACCGTATGATCTCACTCATAAGTAGAAGATAAAAACAAAGACAAACAAACACCTAGCAACGGAGATTGGATTGGTGGTTACCATAGGGGAACATGGGGGCGGGTAGGGCAAAAAGGGTGACTAGGCTCACATGTGAGGGGATGGACTATGATTAGTTTTTGGGTGGTGAACATGATGTAATCTATACAGAATTCAAAATATATTATGATGTACATCTGAAAGCTATATATTGTTATAATCCAATGTCACTGCACTTAAAAAAATTAAAAATTTCAAAAAAAAGATTGAGTCAAGATAAAAGAATTTAGTAAAAGGCTGAATATGCAATACGTTTGGTATTTATGTCCCATTTGATTCCAAAATTAGACGAAGATGGTTTGCAAAGTTATATATGATATAGCCAAATAAAATAATTTAAAAATCAATACAAGGGTATAGGAAGAATAATTATAATTGTATATTATATATAATAAATTATTACACATTATTATATGTTATAATTCATGTTGTGAATTTTGATACATTTTATGAAAGTATCACTGTGACTACAAGCTTCCCAAAAGCAAGTAGGAAGGCTGAACATGGTCATTGGTGGAATGCCCATAAAATCATATCGTTGTCTTCAAATCCAGAATTTTCATATAGATCAGAAATGACTAATTAGAGGATATAATGATCACAGTCTTAATGGTAGCCACAATTATAACAGTAACAAAAATTATCAAGCTGGCAATGTTATTTTTTCTAAAGAATCATAATACTCAAATACTGTGCAATGGATACTCGAATAAATGGATATTAAATTATCAGTTGGTACATACATTCTGGAACATCTTTTGGCAGCTTGTAAGAACTTTAAATAAGTTCATATTCTGCCCCAGAATTCCACTTCTAGGAAACTATCATGGGAAATAATTGTAGATGCTCACAAAGACTTATGTTCAGGGTAAATTACAGTATTAGTTTATACTAGTAAGAAATTGAGAACAAATTACATGTTTAACAAAGGAAGAATTGTTATATTACATCCATTTAACAGACTATTTTGCAGGCATTAAAATAATGTTAACATTTAAAAAATATATGTTATGTTTAAAAGCCATTAAATACAGTGTGATCTCAACAAACTAAATGACACAGACAAAATGAAAGGTATTTGGGTATGAATTTAGTGAGTACCTTTTCTTCTTTCAATTTTCCGATTTTTCCATTTTGGTTTCTGTAGATGTATAGGTCTTTTAGAAACAGCGAATATTTTATTCTGTTTGGAAAACATTTCTACATTTCTGTGAATGGCAGAGGAGATACAGACCCAGGTGACGGTTTTTTGTTTGTTTGTTTGTTTGGTGGTGTGTGTGTTTGTTTTAGATAGGAAAGATTGAGGTTTGTGCTAATAGAGAAAGCATTCTAAAAACATGACAAAGAATGCAATTAGTCAATAGATAAATCCCAGAATTGTAGCAGACTGAAGGGGATGGAATTAGACTCGATGCTAGAGGGATTGACCTTGAAGAGGGACACAAGTGAGGGTGCACACAACACAGAAACATTTAAGCAAAGGCCCAAAAGCCTTAGAGTATCAAAGTATCACCTCTAATAGCCCAGAAATCCACAGTGAAGCAGGGGAAGGCACCAGAGACACTGAAGGAGGCAGGCAAGATGAGCAGAAAGCCGTGAGGCTGGGGGCTGCCATTTTGGAATAGCCAGTGTATACAGAGTGGGAGACAGAGCAGGTCAGAGCTGTGGAGAGGTGCAGAGGAACAGCCTGCGGTTGGAGAGCCTCAGTTTGTCACAGCACCAGTGTAGGGCGTAGATGCAGCACTGAGAAGGACATTAGCTGGGAAGGCAGTGTAGGGGTTTGCTGGAGGCAGCGAAGGACAATATGCCTATGCCAAGGGGTTCAGGCTCACAGCGCAGACAGTGCAGGCAGTGCAGGCAGAGAAGTGAGCAAAACCACGTCCCATAGGTTTAGGTCAGCTGGATAGGAAATGCAACCATGAAAGGAGGCTATAGGAGAGAAGGAAAAAATTAGAGAAATGGGTATCTCCCAGGGAACCTTGTGAAAATGAAGACAGCTGAGTCCCCATCCTCAGAAAGTTTAATTTATTGGTGGATTCCGGCACACTGCATTTTTATTAATGTCAGGTGGTCTAGAGGCCATGCTTTAAGAAATCTTGGAGCTGACATTACAGAGCACATAAGACTTGTATGACTTATTATAATACTCCTAAGACTTGAAAAGCAGGAGTAGGGAGAAAAGAGGAGAGACAGGGAGGAATAAGAGTATCTGTTGAGAAATTTAGGAATTGAAGGTGAGGACTCCAGAGGCAGGAGGTCCCTGATGGTGGCAAGGTCCAGCCCACAGCTCGCCCAGACCCTTGCTGGGCAGGAGCATGTGTGAACCTGTTGGATGTTCCATAGTCAGGTCATTTAGAGAAACACTGGTTTGAAAAAGCAGGATGATATGTTTGTTGTGTATTTCCCAGCTTTCTTCTGCCACTGTGTTTTATGAATTCTAATGAAGAGAATTTAGCATGCTGCTCAGATGTATTTAACCAGAGAAAACTTTTTCCCTAAAAACATATTTTAATATCTCTGGGAACTAAAGATCTGCAGACGAGGGTAGGGAGAAGGGGGAAGAGAAGAGAAACGAAAAGAGAAGCAAGATGGAGATTCCTAAACTCACACTAACCAAACCACCGCCCAGTCCTCCTTGCCTGGTCTCCTTCCTCTCTCTCCTCCTGTCCCCTACGGACCGTCCATTTCTGCACAATTGGCCTCAGCACCTCTCACACTCTGAACATATTCACAACTTCTGGAAATTCCCATCAACCCAACTTTTCTAAAATGTTTGTTTACCCTAAATTGTTCCAAAACTGTTTAATGGAATAATTCGAAGCTTTCTTACTTTTTGCTAGCAGTTTTAGAATATATGCTTTCTCAAAGTGTTTTTTTTCAAACATACATTGAACTTCAGCAGATGCCTCTGGGCATTTATTAAGGCAGCAATTTTCCCTTTAATCTGCAAATTATAGTAATAGATTTCTGCTATTGGACCTTCTTTGCACTTCTTGATAAACTGCAGTTGGTGATGATGCATTATTTATTATTTTTAAAAAATATACCCATGGATAGGTGTGGCTAATTTTTCACTTAGAAGTTTTTCATCTAAGTGCATAAGACTGCCTTACAGATTTATTTTCTTATGCTCTTCTTTTTGTCCAGTTTTGTTATTAAAATCATGCTAGCCACATAAAGTCAAATAGAGTGGCTTCCTGTCATCATTGATGCTCTGGAATTTTAAAAAAATGCTACATGATTATTATGAGTCCCTGATGGTTGATACAGTTTATACAAAACTATCTGGGCCTGGTGATGTTTGATAACATTTTATTTTCTTCTAGATTGGTGTATTTAGGCTTTCTACTGTATCTTCAGACAAATTTGTATATTTTATTTTCCTAGAACACTATTTATTCCAGCATATTTCCAAATGTATTGAAATAAAGTTGTACATTATTTTAAAATTTCAAAAAGGTTTGTTATTTTACACAGTAAAATATGCACTTGGTAAAATCAAATCTGTAAAAAGGGGAAAATGTGGTAAACAATGTCATGCTCCTGCCCCTACTGACAGCCCCCACTCCTCCCGCCACTTATAGCCAAGTGGTTTCACAGGTTTCTTGTTTAATCCTTGTACAGAGATAGCTTATGCGTATACGTGTGTGAGTGTGTGTCTTTACATATAGACACACTCGTGGATATGTTCCTTCTAAAAATACAAATGTTAGGCTATTGCATACACTGTTCTGCACCTTAATTTTTTCACTTACTATTTTTTTGAAGATAGTTACATATCAGTAATTATTAACGGGAACTTTTTAATGGAAACAAAATATGGCTACCAGTACACTGTAATTTATTCAGTCTGTCTCCTTATTTTCAGTTTTTGGTTCTGTAATTAATAGCAGAATCTCTTATTCTCCGTTTATATTAACTAATGGGGTTGTTACAAAATAAGAATAGACAAGAAATAGATTAGTGAATTTCCTATGCCAATGAGAAAGCATATCTCCCAAAGGCGTAACCTAGGACAATGGAGTAACGTGGGCACAGAGCGGAGATTGACCACAGAGGGTCCCTGGCATTTCTACACATGGTAGCAATTAAACTACCAGACTTGAGGAATGAATGGACCCACTAAAGGGCCAGTCTGCTGGCATGAAATTAGTTGGACAGAGAGAATTTCATAAATTATAAGGCACCATCTTCCGACCTGTATTCAAGGAGGTCCCCAGTCTTGCTGCTCCTGCCAGCCTCATCCAGCAAGCACGTCCTGAGTGCCACGTACTGCAGTGGGCACTGTGGAGGTTACAGAAAGGAGCAAATACTCTACTCCCATGTACTTTGGGTTTCACTGTCCTATCATTATTTTGTAGCATCTATATTCTCTACTGTAGGTCACAGGAATAAGGGAGAAGGAAAAATAAAGAAAGGATGGATAGAGTGAGAGTATCTGAGATGGAATTTATAATGTTAAGGGTAAGGGGTCTGTGGAGACAGATATTTTTCCATTGTTTGACTCTTTGGCAGCTGAGAAACAATACTTTAATTAAAAAGGAGTTGATATAATTGTCATTCAACATTGTTTACAGTTTTACTGGAGGATTAATGTGAATTTTTGATTTTTGGTTAATTAAAAGTCTTCCGTCTACACAGTAGTTGGTGTGTATACGTGTAGTTGGATCCCATATGTGCAGAATATCGTGGCATTGTAGACTTTTACATGTCTTCAATCACCACCTAGCTCCTTGAAAGGGTATAATCAGAATCAAGATGATGATTATGTTCACTGTGCCTTACCTTTTTGTCAGTAAAAATAATACTTCCACACTGCTTACTACAGTAGGTGCTTCTGGATCACTGTACTTTATGCTTTGCAAAAGGGTCACATTCTGAATCATTCCATGATTATTTAATGCTACATGGGTCAACTTACACCAAGGTTAGAATTTTTTGAACATTATAAATTATGATTATGCGTGTTGCCCAGTTAAATAAAATATGCGTTCTTTGAATGATTTCTATCTTCATTTAAAAATTCACAACTTATCACATGTTTCTGATTCATTTCCACTTCACTCATCAAAATGTAATCATTTAGTAGCAGCATTTGATCCCAAGATACTGTTTAAATTTTAAACTCTTTTCTTTAAGAAGCAGTAAGCAGCGTTTTGTCAGTGGCAAGAAAGCTAAAACACCAAAGAATTCAGATTTGATTCTGAAATGTGAACTGCAACTAAAATTAATCCAACAAGTTCTTCCACCCTTTCTTCAAGCGGGCTTACTGTCCTTCTAACTAAGTGAGGTTTTCCATTATTTTTCATTGAACAGTGCCGGAGCGATGTTTCCAATCCCACAATGAATAAACAAAGAGACCGAGGCGACTCCACCCTTTAGGAGAATGGTTTTGCCTCATACCAGAAACACTGCAAGCTTGAAAACCTTAGAACAACATCTGTTTAGGAACCACAGGTTGCTAACAAATAGATTGTTAAGACTCCATCGCTCGGCATCTCCACAGAAACCGTAATATTTGCGTCAGGTCTCTCTCCCGCAACAGAGGCTCCGTCTAGAATGCTAAGAAAATCTCCATTGCCCTAGAGATTACGGGAACACAGAAATGGCAAATAACGATGTCGCTAAATATATAACATTCCATTCCAAGCACAATAGGCAACTGGAACATTTTTTTGTACTCTTAACATCTTCCAGTGGACCCAAAACAGAAAGGAAATTTTCAGTCATTTAGCACTATGATTTTGCATTATCTCTAAATACAAGCAGTGACTCTGGAGAGAGAGGGAAAGAGATTAAGAAAGAAAAAGTATGGGGCTGGCCCCATGGTGTAGTGGTTAAGTTCAGTGTGCTCCATTTTGGTGGCCCAGATTTACAGGTTCGGATTCCAGGTGCAGATCTACACCACTTGTCAGCCATGCTGTAGCAGTGACCCACATATAAAATGGAGGAAGATTGGCACAGATGTTAGTTCAGGGTGAATCTTCCTCAGCAAAAAAAAAAAAAAGAAGAAGAAGAAGAAGAAGAAGAAGAAAAAGTGTGGAATGATTAAATCACATTTCTCATTAAGAATACAGATGATGTGACAATGGTACAATCAAATTATGCTTTGTATCCAGAAACCAGTGTTACTGAGAATCTTCAGTTATGATTCCTGGAATCCAGTACTAAGCACTTACCCAACTTAAACATAAATGGGCCTCCTCTCATGTAGGCCAATTATAGCAAGTCCCCTGGAAGCAAAAGATGGCTGAGTTCTCTTGTGCTATATCCAGCTATTATCAAGCGTCTTTGATGTTTCAGAGCTCCATTTTATCTTTAAGAAGGGTAAGAGGTGGCTGTTAGCAAAGAAATATTTCCCAAGTTCTCACAATAGATGTGGCTCTCCAGAGATGCTTGACAGCTACTGTTCTCTGTTAACGTCTCTGTTCTGAAATTTAATTTGGAAGTAATATGCGTGCATGCATTTAATTAATGCTATGAATAACCTTTCAAGACAGAGATAGCAATTGAAAAACACAGAAGAGGCAAAGTGAACCTTTCAGTAAGGATTTTCCTTAAATGAGTCAATCTTGCAAGCAGTCAATTGTCCCGCCCATTTCTTCTCCTAGTCTTCTCTAAACCATTTCTCTCCTCGGCTCTTGATTCCATGTCTTAAGAAGCTTTTATCACCCAAAAAGCTTTCAGTCCAGTGGATTTACTTTCTTGGTCTATGGATAACTGGTTTCCAGTTAGGTGTAACTCAGTCCTCTGTACTACAAGGTAAGGGAGCCCCGGAATTGTCCCCGACATCCAGCAAAATCTCTTGGTCCAACAGACAGTATCTTAAAGCATAAAGAAAGTTCTGTGGTATGTCCATGAGCCTCTTTGATTTATTTCCCACAGAAACAGTCAGTCAGCAGGGCATACAAACAGTTTTTAGACTCCCCCCAGTTTTGCTAAAGCAAACCTACAATTTTAGCATAAAATCATAAATAATTCTTTAATATCACCAAATAAAAAGTGCATCTGTATTAACAATATGGACACTATTTTCAGTCTTGGGCCCTGTTGCTGATTTTATTTGTGCTACTTTACCATTGTTTTAATGATCTTGGACTAGGAATTTTTATTCTCCTTTCTCTCCTATACTTTTCCCCACCCTCAATCGTTCTGGCTACATTTAAAACTTGATTGATTTATGGTGCTTGTTTTTTATTGTTTGTTTGTGTAGTTTGGTTGAGGTGCAGATAGTTGTCCTCTTTTACTGGTTTGTTTAATTGGTTGTTGCCATGGTAACATTTTTAGTACGTTTTTTCAGAAGGTTGAAGGATGCTTTGGGGCTTTCGTGTGGTGGTCTGTTAATCTTCAACAGAACCTAACAGGATTCCTTTGTGCCTTTTTCTCCCCTATTTTTGAGTGACTTGACTTCTTTAACCCTTCAGAGACTAGGTACCATTATTTCTAAGCATCACATCTTTAGACAATTGTTTGACCAGAGTTGCAGGGTGGTGGCCAGTCCGTAACCACAGAATCATTGTCATGAGAGCTTCAAAACAGAGGCTGTAAAGAGGCATCTGAAATTTTCATACTATAATTATGAAGTTTATATGACATAATGTGGCTGTTTATTTTATACTCGGTTGTCAATAAAAGGAAGTATGACTTTGTATTTTTTTGTAGACGCTTTTTTGACTTAATTGTTTTGTGCGGCTGTTCTTAGTGAACTGCTCTGAGAACACAGAGTTGTGTCCTCTAAGTGTAAAGGATTCTGTGAGACAAAAGAAATGAAATCATTCATGAAATATATTTGGATGTTTGTTCACTTAAGCATATCCACTCAGCAAAGAACAACTCTGAAATCTAGAAATGAGTATAATAACTTTTGAAAATGCAAGTTTCATGGTGTAGCTACATTGGAAGACAGGAAGTTTCTTACAAAACCAAACATACTCATCATATGTTCCAACGATCACACTCGTTGGTATTTACCCAAAGGAAGTGAAAACTTTTGTCCACACGAAAACTCACACATGAATGTTTATAGCAGCTTTATTCACAATTGCCAAAACTTGGAAGTAACCAAGATGTCCTTCAGTAGGTGAATGGATAAATAAACTGTGGTGCACCAGGCGACAAAATATTATTCAGCACTAAAAAGAAATGTGCTATCAAGCCATGAAAGATGTAGAGGAAACTTAAATGCATATTTCTAAAGAAAGGAGCCAATCTGAAAAGGCTACACACTGTGCGATTCCAACTATATGACATTCTGGAAAAGGCAAAACTATAGAGACAATAAAAAATTGGTAGTTGTCAGGGGTTTGTGTCGGGGGAAGAGACAAATAGGCAGAGCACAGGGGATTTTTAGGGCAGTGAAAATACTCCGTATGATATTGTTCTGATAGAAAAATGTCATTACACATTTGTCTAAACCCATAGAAAGTAAAACACCAAGAGTGAACCATAAAGAAAACTATGGACTTTGAGCGATTATGATGTGTCAATGTAGCTTCATCCTTGGTAAAAAATGTACCATTCTGGTGAGTGATGTTGACGATGGGGGAGGGTGTGCATGGGTGGGGACAGCAGTATATGGGAAATTTCTGTACCTACTTCTGAATTTTCTTGTAAACCTAAAACTACTTTAAAAAATAGAGGCTTTTAAAAATGCAAGTTTCAGACTTTAGTGTAGTTCAGATATAAAGTTTGTACTCATATGTACTTATGTGTTGAAATAATGGCATGGAAGAATTTTATTTTTGTTGTTATTTTTAATAATAGCTATAACCTAAAATATTTATCACATCCATCCTAGGTTCTAAAAGAACTTTCCATGGATTCTTTATTAATCTTGATGCACTTAGCAGTCAAAAGAGACCACATGTGGTTCAATATTCAAATGTAGCAGCCATGTAACATATTCTAGCTCTCTACTTTTTTTCTGCTTCATTTACTACATTCTAGTGAAGAAAGAGGCTGTGAAATACTGACCCAACAGGGAGAGTACCTATACTATTGTTTATATTTAATATTAATATAAAATCTTATGTCATGAAATGGAAAATAAGCTAAAACAATTGTTAAAATTATCCTTCTTTAGTTATCATGAAATTATCCAAATATACAAAGGAGACATTTTAAATTATGTAATGCTTCAGTCAATCTAAGTAGTCAGACTCATTGTTCAGATATTTTTCCTTCCAATTGGCCAAAGTCCATGATAATGGACATTATAATGAATTATAGGATCTTCAAATGGATTAATAGCAAATGAATTTCATCATGATAATTATATTGCCAGAAATCATATCTCAGATTTACAGGATGTGGAAATGAAATGGAGCTGATACCCTAGCTTTTATAATTATTTAAGAAGTTAATGAAGATACTCTGCAAACTGTGAGAGGAGAAAGATTCTTCCCTTCTCCTTCTTTATGTTCCTTAGCCATGGCACGTTTCATCTGGCTGGGTGAGTACCAAGCACTGTGCTGAGCATTTTGCATGCATTGTCGCTTTCAAGATGGCTAGGACACCACCACATGGGCTAAGAACATGGATGTGGCATTCAGATAGCACTAAGGTTGAATCCTGCCTCTGTTCACTGCTATCTGTGCCCCATTGGGCAAAGAACCTAACTTCTACACATCTCAGTTTCCTCCTCCATAAGATGGGACAATAATAGTGTCTACCTCATAGGTTTCTTGTGAGGATGAAATGAGATAAGTGTGACTCAAGAAGGTTAGTTGTGTTTAACCTTCTTTTAGTAGAAGTGATTAGTATTTCTGTGATTCAAGGAAAAATAAAAAGAAGGTGGTAACTTGATGGTAGGGCAAAATGGCAATACAAATGGTATGCAATAAGGTGCTTTCTCTGCAAAAAAAAATGCTTTAATTAACTAGGACCAGATAAATGATTTAAGTCATAAAATTATTTCATTATAATAGAATTTAGGGAGAAAATCATTAGGAGCAAAAATATAGGTCTGCTATAGAGAACTCTACTTAGTGTAGCATTTGCTGTTTGGAATTTTACCTGGTTGTGAATTCACTGATCATATTAAGACTCATATAGTATTGACTGCTTATCTGTACTGCCAGAAATTAAATCCTGTATCATTACAAGAGGATATTAACTCCAAGGCAGTCTCAATAGATGCTGCCATCTGATGATAAGGCTTCATATTGTTTTCCTGGATCACAGAAAGATGAAATTATTAGCATACAGTTCATCCTCAGGAGAAGTTAGGAAAGGTGAAAGGTTAGCATTTGGTACAGAGATTTGGATGCATCTATAAAATCAGAAGATGTTTGTACATTAAACTCTCAGAAAAATGCACATTCTTAATCCTGGATTAAGAATTAAATGCTGGAAATCTCTTTTGCCATTTGCTTTTTAACATCAAGAATACCCTATAAATCTTTTTTAAATGTAAAAACATATTGCAAAAGTATGTTGCCCAGGCACATAGTAGGAAATTTTTTAAATATATATAATAAAAAAAGAAAATTAAGATCATCTTGAGTGCCTTAATCTTAGTTCCTGTTATTGTAGCCTTAATTAGACTCAATATAGAATTACATGACAATCCTCTTATAAAATTTACTCTTACACTAAATATACTAGAAACAAACTTCTCTTATTCTGTGTTCTCCTAGAACCACATTATAAACAGTTGCATTTTATTAATTTTGCTTGTTTGTTTGTTTGTTTGTTTTGGTAAGGAAGCAACATCTTAGCTAACATCTATGCCAATCGTCCTCTATTTTGTCCGTGGGATGCCACCACAGCATGGCCTGACGAGCGGTATGCAGGTCTGTGCCTGGGATCTGAACCCACAAACCCCAGGCCACCAAAGCGGAGTGCGCAAACTTAACCACTACGCCACCGGGCTGGCCCCTGCATTTTATTACTTTTTATGAAACACTGCTTCATTGATTCAATCCCTTAATTATGTATATTGAGTGAGTTCCCTTTTACTTCATCTTGCCGCTAAATCTTTGTACTAATTTATCAGTATTCATTTTGCATAAATTTCTGCAAGTCAAATTGGTAAGTTAAAGGGTATGTAGGTTTCCTTGGCTTCTGCTATATAGTATTTATATGCAATTATTTAATTATAAATAGTTCATAGTTTGAGAACTCATTTTCCCATTAGTACTGCCATTAATCTTTTGCTTATAATTTTTGGTTGGCATAAAATATTCATAGGGAAAAAGCTACTCAATAACTTTCCAGCACCATAGTGTGGCATCTTCTGAAGGACACAGGGCTCAATATTAGATGCCCAACATCACTATGGGAAGATAGAAGAGACAACCAAGCATGAAAGCCCTACATGATGTTGGTTTACAAAATCGAATGCCTGAGAACTTATACAGAAAGGCAAGTGTTGGAACAGATAAAGCTTCCAGCATAAATTCCCCCCAAAGCATACTTTTCTCAGTAGTTAAGGAAATAATTCAAAACCCCCAGTAGTCTACATGATACTCTTCTCTCCACTTCCAGTGCCTCACAGGCACAATTTTAGTGTCTGGATGAACTGAGTTAGGTTGAGTTTAGAACCCATATTCAGGAATTGACCATCTAGGAAGTCCAGTTGAAAGCTGCACGTGACAATGTGCCCTTGGCGTGCCTGGGGAACAGGAGGGAGATCAGGGACGACCACATGATGTGTGATGTGTGCATTGTGAGTTGAGTGGGATGAAGTGATTGTAAATAAACTTTGAATAGTATTGTTTATTTTGGCAGAAGGATTGCTAACAAAAAGGGGTCATAATTTCATGAATTTATATGGCCTTGGAAAAGTATCACATTTAACTACCTGGGGCCTGAGTTTTTGAGCACGAGGATACACATATCCTAGTTTAGAAACAAATTGATATGTGTGGGCCAAGGATTTAACAAACCCCATCCTCTGAGGTTAAAAATCATCTGCTCCCAGCAAAATTCAACATTCTGTTTTGTTTTGTTTTTTTCTTTTGCAAGTGAGGGACGGAGCAGGAGGAAAAGGGAAGGGAGACCAGCTTTAAATGACTTATAAAAAGGACCCAGAAAAAAACTTGCTGGACATCAAAAAGCTCTTACAAAACAGGCTTTTAATGATTTAAGTGTAAATGAATCAAAAACATATGGATAACATTTTCCTTTAAAATACCCTTGGGTTTAAAAAACTTAAGGGGAAAAGTAAATGGAAGAGAATGTTTTAGCTTTGGTGGAGCAGAAAAACATTTTAGAAAAGAGCTTGAGGAACTTGAGATGCCCCAGTAGCATCTGAGGTTGCTTGTGCTCACTGGAGGAAGGAGTTGTGGTGACTCGGGTCCCTACATCCAGGAACCCGGCTCGTCAGCTACTCACACACAAGAGATGTGACAAGCAGAACCACCTTCCACAATATATGCTTTGGCATTGGATCTGGGGGAGCATGTCTGGGAGCTGATACTGAGAAAACACATGTTGCATCTTCAAACCTTCAGCTTTTTGGAAAACCAACATCCAACTGCAAACTACCACTGGGGGTGGAGGTAGATGTGATGTGATCCAGGTGGAGGAAGAATGGACACTCTGTGAGGTCTTGTCCCCAGAAGCACATAACCATCTTCCGTGTCCCTTTTTGTTTGTAAGCTCTTACATTTTTGATGCAAAATAATAAGACTTTTTCAAAATATGTTAATCATTTTATTTCTGCTGCAGGTAATTCCTTTTCTCCACCCAGCTTTATTGAGGTGTAATTGACAAATAAAATTGTAGTATATTTACCTATAAAACATGATTTGATGTTCATATACGTTGTGAAAGGATTCCCAAAATCAAATTAATTAACACATCCATCACCTCACGTACTTACCTTGTTTTTATGAGAATGCTTAAGATCTACTCTCAGCAAATTTCAAGTATAGAGTCCAGTATTATTAACTACGGTCACGATGCTGTACATTAGATCCTCAAACTTAGTTATTTTATAACTGAAAGCTTGTACCCTTTCACCTACCCCTCCCAGTTCCCCCATCCCTTAGCTGCTAGTAACCACCGTTCTGCTCTCTGTTTCTATGAGTTCAGCTTTTGCAGATTCCACATATAAATGAGATTATACAGTATTTGTCTTCCTCCAGCTTCTTTCACTTAGCATAATGTCCTCCAAGTTCATCCATGTTATCACAAATGGCAGGGTTTCCTTCTTTTTTAAGGTTGAATAATATTCCATTGTTTATATATACCACATTTTTTTTACCCATTCATCCACCGACAGACACTTCAGTATTTTCCATAGCTTGGCTATTGTGAATAATGCTGCAATGAACTTGGGAGCACACATAGGGGTTTTGTTTCCTTTGGGTATATACACCAAAATGAGATTGCTGGATCATAGAGTAATTCTATTTTTAATTTTTTGAGGAACCTCCATACTGTTTTCCATAGTGGCTGCACCAATTTACATTCCCACTAAGAGTGTATGAGGGTTCCCTTTTCTCCACCTCATCACTAACATTCGCTGTCTCTTGTCTTTTTGATAATAGACATCCTATCAACTGTGAGGTGATATGTTATTATGGTTTTGATTTGCATTTCCCTGATGATTAGCAATGTTGAGCACCTTTTCATGTACCTATTGGCAATTTGTATGTCTTCACTGGAAAAGTGTCTATTCAGGCATTTTGCCCATTTTTTAATCAGGTAATATTTGGGTGTTTTTGCTATTGAGTTGTAATAGTTCCTTATATATTTTGAATATTAACTCCTTATATGATATATGATTTGCAAATATTTTCTCCCATTCCATAGATTACCTCTTCATTTTGTTGTTTCCTCTGCTGTATGGAAAGTTTTTAGTTTGATGTAGTCCCACTTGACTGTTTTTGCTTCTGTTGTCTCTGCTTTTGGTGTCAAATCTAAAACATTATGTCCAAGACCAATGTCAAGGATTTTTTCCCCTATGTTTTCTTCTAGAAGTTTTACAGTTTCAGGTCTTAAATTTAAGTCTTTAATCCATTTTGAGTTAGTTTTTGTGTATGGTGTATGATACGGATCCAATTTCATTGTTTTGTTTGAGGATACCCAGCCTTCCCAACACCATTTATTGAAGAGACTATCATTTTCCCACTGTGTATTCTTAGCACCCTTGTCGAAATCAGTTGACCATATATGTGTGGGTTTATTTCTGGGCTCTCTCTTCTGTTTCACTGATCTATATGTCTGTTCTTATGCCAATACCATACTGTTTTGATTACTGTAGCTTTGTAATATAGCTTGATACCAAGAAGTGTGATGCCTCCAGCATTGCTCTTCTTGTTCAATATGGCTTTATCTATTTGGGGTCTTTTGTGGTTCCATACAAATTTTAGGATGATTTGTTCTATTTCTGTGAAAAATGTCATTGGATTTGATAGGAACTGCATTGAATCCATAGATTACTTTGTGTAGTATGGACATTTTAACAAGGCTAATTCTTCCAACCCATGAACATGGGATAATTTTCCTTTTAGTTATGTGTTCAATTTTTTTTTATTAAGGTTTTATAGTTTTGAGTGTGCAGATTTTTCACCTCCTTGGATAAATTTATTCCTAAGTATTTTATTCTTTTTTTCTTTTGGTGAGGAAAATTGGCCCTGAGCTAACATCTGTTGCCAAGCTTGCTCTTTTTGCTTGAGGAAGATTGTCACTGAGCTAATGCCTGTGCCAATCTTCCACTATTTTGTACGTGGGATGCTGCCACAGCATGGCTTGATGAGCAGTGTGTAGGTCCAGCCCAGGATACGACCCCACGAACTCTGGGATGCCGAAGTGGGGCATGTGAAATTAACCACTACACCACCAGGCTGGCCCTAGTATTTTATTATTTTTGATAGCATTGTAAACGGAATTGCTTTCTTAATTTTTCTTCAGATAGTTTATTGTTAGTGTATAGAAATGCAACTGATTTTCGTATGTTGATTTTAGTATCCTACAACTTCACTGAATTCATTTTTCAGTTCTAACTGCTTTTTCATGTAGTTTATAGGGTTTTCTATATGTGATACCATGTCATATGAAAATAGAGACAATTTTATTTCTTCCATTATGATTTGGATGCCCTTTATTTCTTTTCCTTGCCTAATTGCTCTGGCTAGGACTTCCATTACTATGTTGCATATAAGTGGTGAGAGTGGATACCTTTGCCTTGTTCTTCGTCTTAGAGGAAAAGCTGTCAGCTTTTCACCATTGAGTACAATGTAAACTGTGTACTTGTTGTATATGGCCTTTATTATATTGAGGTACATTCCATCTATACCTAATTTGTTGAGAGTTTTCATCATGAAGTGATGTTTATTTTTGTCAAATGCTTTTTCTGCATTCATTGAGATGAGTAAATGATTTTTATCCTTTATGTTGTTAATGTGGTGTTTCATATTTATTGATTTGTAGAAGTTGAACCATCCTTGCATCCCTGGAGTAAATCCCACTTGATCATGATGTATGATCCTGTTACTGTGCTGTTGAATTCAGTTTGCTAATATTTTGTTGAGGATTTTTGCGTCTATGTTCATTAGGAATGTTGGCCTGAAATTTTCTTTTCCTGTAGTGTCCATGTCTGGATTTAATAACAGGGTAATATTCATCTCATAAAGTGAGTTTGGACATGTTCCCTCCTCTTTAGTTTTTTGGAAGAGTTTTAAAAGGATCAGTATTGATTCTTCTTTAAATAATTTGGTAGAATTCACCATTAAAGCCATCTGGTCCTGAAATTTTCTTTGTTACTGATTGAATCTCCTTATTCATTCTTGGTCTGTTCAGATTTTTAATTTTTTTATCATTCAATCTTAGTAGGTTGTATGATTCTAGGAATTTATCCATTTCTTCTAGGTTGTCCAATTTGTTGGTGTATAATTTGTTCACAGTGGTCTCTTCTGAGCCTTTGTGTTCCTGCAGTATCAGTTATAATGTGTCCTCTTTAATTTCTGATTGTATTTGAATCTTCCCTTTTTTCTTAGTTTAGCTGTTTGTCAATTTTGTTTATGATAAAACGAACTCAGTTTTGTTGATCTTCTTGATTGTCTTTCTATTCTCTATTTTGTTTATTTTCTTCTCTGATCTTTGCTATTCCCTTCCTTTTACTACTTTGGGCTTCGTTTGTTTTTCTTTATCTAGTTTCTTAAGATGTAAATTTAGATTGTTTATTTGAATTCTTTACTTTTGCTCAGTGTAGGCATTTATTGCTATCAACCTCCCTCTTGGAACCGCTTTTGCTTCATTCCATAAGTTTTGGTACGTGTGTCTCGAGATATTTTTTGATTTCGCTTTTGATTCTTCTTTGGCCCATTGGTTGTTCAGGAGCGTGTTGCTTAATCTCACATATTAGCAATTTTTCCAGTTTTTCTCCTGTTATTGATTTCTAGTTTTATACCGTTGTGATCAGAAAAGATGCTTGAGGTTATTTCAGTCTTCTAAAATTTTTTAAGACTTTTTTTGTGGTCTAACATATGATCTATACTGGAGAATGTTTCACACACACTTGAGAAGAATGTGTATTCTGCTGCTGTTGGATGGAATGTTCTGTGTATGACTGCTAGGTCCATTTGGTCTAAAGCATATTTCTAGTCCAATATTTCCTTATTGATTTTTATGTCTGAATGAGCTGTCCACTGTTGAAAGTGGGGTGATGAAGTCCCATACTATATTTGTGCTCTGTATTTCTCCCTTCAGATCTATCAGTATTTGCTTAATATATTTATGTGCTCCTATGTTGGGTGCATTTATACTTATAATTGTTATGTTCTTTTAATGAATTGACCCCTTTATCATTATATAATGACCTTCTTTGTCTCTTGTTACAGTTTTTGACTTACAGTCTATTTTGTGAGATGTAAGTATTGCTACCCTGCTCTCTTTTGATTTCCCTTTGCGTGGAATATCTTTTCCATCCCTTCAATTTCAACCTATGTGTGTTCTTAAAGTTGAAGTGAGTCTCTTATAGGCAGCATATACTTTGCTCTTGTTTTTTTATCCATTAAGACATGCTATGCCTTTTGAGTAGAAAATTTAATCAATTTACCTGTAAAGAATTATTAACGCACAAGCACTTTCTAATGCCACTTAATTAATTGTTTTCTGGACATTTTGTAGTTCCTTTATTCCTTTCTTCCTCTCTTGCTGTCTTCCTTTGTGAGTTGATGACTTTCCAAAGTGTGATATGCTTTGATACCCTCCTCTTTATCTGCTGTTGGTTTTGCCTTGTGGTTTCCATGAGGCTTATGTAAAACATCTTGTAGTTATAATGGTCTATTTTAAGTTGACGACAGCTTAACTTTGCGTACAAAAACTCTACCCTTTTATTTTCCCTCTCACACTTTCTACTTTTGATTTCACAGTTTACATCTTTTTGATATTGTGTATCTATTAACAAATTACTGTAGCCATAGGTATTTTTAACATTTTTGTGCTTTATCCTTTGTACTGGAGTTAAGTAATTAACACACCACCATATTATAGTATTAGAGTATTCTGAATTTGACTATATACCTAACCTCAGCAGTGGGTTTTTTATTTTCATATGTTTTCACGTTACTAATTAGTGTCCTCTCATTGTGGCTTGCAGAACTCCTTTTGGCATTTCTTATAAGGCAGGTCTAGTGGTGATAAACTTCCTCAGTTCTTGTTTGTCTGGGAAAGTCTTTAACTCTCCATTTTTGAGTGGAAATAACAGCTTTACTGGGTAAAGCCATCTTGGTTGGCAGTTTTTCCCTTTCAGGGTTTCGTACATATCACCCCACTTTCATCTGACTTACATGGATTCTGCTGAGAAATCTGCTGATAGCTTCATGGAGGTTCCCATGTATGTGAGGAATTTCTTTTCTCTAGCTGTTTTTAAAATTCTCTCTTTGTCTTTGATCTTAGGCGACTTTATTATACTATGTCTTGGAGAAGATCTCTGGGTAGAATCTGATTGAGGACCTATGTGCTTCATAGAACTGGGAAGTCCAAATCTCTCCCAAGATTTGGGAAATTCTCAGCCATTATTTCTTTAAATAAGCTTTCTGCTCCTTTCTTCTTCTCTTCTCCTTTTGGAACACCAATAATGCATCAATTCTTTCTCTTGGTAGCTTCCCATAATTTACCTAGGCTTTCTTCACTCTTTTCATTCTTTTGCTGTTGTTGTTCTCCTCTGAGTGGATAATTTCAAATGACCTACCTTTGAGTTCACAGACTCTTTCTTCTGCTTGATCAAGTCTTCTTTTGATTGTGCTCTCTATTGCATTTTTCATTTTATTTATTATATTCTTTAATAATGGAATTTCTGTTTGGTTCTTTTTAATGATTTGTGTCTCTCTGTTAAACTTCTCAATTTGTTCATGTAGTTGTTTCCTAAATTTATTGAATTATCTTTCTGCATTTTCTTGTAGCTCACTGAGCTTCCTTAAAATGCCTATTTCGAATTCTTTCTGGGCAAATTGCAGATCTCCTGTTTTGGGGGGGTCGGTTACTAGAAAATTATTGTGCTTCGTTGATGCTGTCATGTTTCCTTGATTTTTCACATTCCCTGAAGTCCTGTATTGCCGACTTTGCATTTGAAGAAGGAGTCACTTCCTCCAGGCTTCACTGACTAGCTTTGGGAGAGAAATGCCTTCTGTCAGCCCTGCTAAGGATTCTGAGGCTTTCTCAGACCTCTTCTATGGGTACACCTGCTCCACACTTCTTACTCCTTCTTGGGGGGCAATTCTTAAGAAGGTATGGTTTCCTGCAAAGCCAGGCCAAGTGCCGACATCCTCCCATTTGCTTCCCCTAGGGTGATGCAGAATTCTCAAGTTCATGTGTTTTCTCCCAGTCCTGTAGAATCAGTCTGGCTTTCTGCGCATGCTCACCAGCTGGCTGCAAAGGCTTGTACTCGCTGCTATTGGAAAGTGCACAGGGAGCAGACGAGAGGGTGGGGGGTAGTGTCGGTGAGGTGCACAGAGTGTTGGGGGTGTCTGTGGACCCACTGGGGGGATATGCTAGAGAGGCATCCTCAGTGGCTTGTGCTAGGCTCCCTGATGGAGTCCATGCAGTGGTTAGTAGGATCCACAGCTCTTTGATATGTGCTGAGCCCTGGCTGCTATTCTCCCTGCCCCTCCCCGCTCCTCAATCATGCAACTCACCTCAGGCTTCTGGATGGGACAAGAAAGAGGTGGGCCTGTTTGCACTGCTGGGGAAGGCGAACACTCACTCACATACTCTCACTTTCCCTCTTGGGAGAAATTGCAGGCCAAGAGGGTCTTCCAGCACTGCCCTGTGCCACCTTGGTGGGGAGGGTAACATTGGTAAAGTGAAACTCTTCCTCTAACCCTCTTCAGTGCATCTACTCTTGGATTTTTCTGCTCCAACGTGCGCTGAAACTCCTCTGCTGGACTCCTAGACTTCCACAGAGATATTCTTGTCTGTGGACAGTTGTCAAAATCAGTTTTCTTTGGGGAGAGATGGTAAAAAAAAAAACTTTTCTGCCGTCTTGTTCCCTAGTGGCTTGTTTACTTTCTTTCTACAGGGCACAAAACAGCAGTAGAGTTAAATGTATCCTCTGAAGTTTGAGAAATTATGATAAACATACATCGATGTTTATTTCCTATCCTCACATAAAGTTAAAATTCCAAAGTCTGGGAAGCTGTGAACCAGAGTCAAGGAGATTTACCTCCATCTCCGTACAACCTTTTCTATTGCTGCACAAAGGATTTGAGCCACAGCAGAAGCAGGCCTCTTTGTCAAGGGTCCAGGAACTCCTGCCCCTAGGACAAGGAGTTCCTCAAATGTGTGGTCCTTAGTGATTGGAGAAAATTTCATCCACAGACTTTGATCACCTATAAAAAGGAAACTCTCTCCCAAGCTTTGCTTCAATAAAACCATCTTTTCTCATCAGAGGGAGACGTGCACATTTGGAGAAGCCTGTAGACTTATTGGTCATGTATTTCCATGATTAGGAAGACAATGGACTAAATAAATCCACTTCAGACTCAGTCTTTAGCTGGCCTAGTTTATTTCCTGAAAATTCGGCACTTACCAGCAGCAATTGACAATGGAAATATCTGAACAATTAGCACAATTTTTTATTAATTCAGGAAACCTCTTTGGTCCATGGTGGGTTCCCAACTCAGTTGATTTAGTTTTAGCAAAATTTATGAAAACACATGAAATATTAGGACTAGAATATCTGTTTTCATTCTCTGGCACATTATAAACATTTGATGTTCCTTTCCTCTCAGTATACTCTTCTCTGTCTCATAGAGAACGTCAGTCAGCGTCTCTCTTTTCTCACTGACTGTTCAACCCTCCAGTATCCCTTCCTTCCTGATCCTTCCCAGATGAAATGGTGACATCTAGAACTACTGTTTCACCAGCATGTTCAACCTCTCCCACTCCTCTACCCCGTGTTCCTTCCGACCTCCTCCCACTTCCTGTTATGCCTGCTAGGAAAAATTTCAGGTCCATGTTTTATCTCCTCTTTTCTATTTCTAAATTGCTGCATTATGCTGAAGAGGCTCACACAGTAGGGCAGGTTGCCCCATCTCCTCATTAATGGTCTTCAGCCTCAGCTGGGCCACCTTAACTTTGTTCATCCATCAGCCCGAGCCGGCTGCCATTCTGGTTGTCCCAGGGCCTCTTTCACACCTTCATCACCCAAGTCTTTTATTTGACGCCATAGCCTTTCTCTGATTTTGCCCGCTCCTTACACTTCCACGTCATCAGGTGTGAACTACCTCAACCTCCTGCCCATCCTTGCCACATAGAAATCCATCTTCATCTGTCCCTTCCCTGCCTCTTTGTCTCCATGGTCAGAGGACAAGATGTCCTGTCTCTTGTTCAATGCCAACATCTTTAGTGTTGCCCTTGATCCCATCTGTTTTCCTTCAAGACCGTGATCAATCAAATATAATATTTACTGTTTTATCTTCAACCATCCCTTCTGTCTTGGCTTCTTTCCCTTGGCCTAAATAAATGTTTAAATCTTTGCACACTTAAAAAGCAAAACAACCACAGTAGATAAACCTCCCTGGACTCACATGCCCTCTGTGAGTGGTCCCTCTGACATTCTCCTCTTTGCAGTGAAACTTCTTGTAAAAGTCATGGCAAGACTCTCCCTTCCGTCGATTCTCATCGTCTCAGGCCACAACCCCTCAAACTGCTGCCGCCTCCAGTCCTTACTGCTTTTGGAAAGGTCGCCAAAGGCCTTCTTCTTTCTAAATGCTATGATCCTGCATCGGTGCTTCCCTTGCTGGGCCTCCTGGCTGCCTTTGATACCATGGCACATTAATTCCATGTGGAATCACTTGCCAGTGTTGACTAGTCTCACTGGTCCTCAGTGACTGTTCCCTCTCTGTCCCATTCTTGGGACTCTCCCGCTTTGCCATACAGATGGTTGCCTGCTATTTTCTCTTGATTTTCTATTTTCCACTAGATTTTCTCTAGCACTCCTTGCACTACCATCCATTTGGATTTAACTATCATCTGTTTGCCGACAACAGTCAATTCCTTTTTTGCTGAGCCATGCCTTTTATTCTCGCGTATCCATACTATTGCTTACTTTTCTACCTCTTCTCAAGCTAGTCTCCTTTCTCCTGCTTCACTTTTAATCATCCTTCAGATTGGGATCATGCATCGTCACTTCCAGGAAGCCTTCCCTGAAACACCAGGTTGCCAGTGACTCTCTCCCATGCTCCTCAGCTCCACAGTTACACTTCTCCCACAGCTATCCCCACATCACAGGGACATTATCTGGTCTTGTGTCCCCTAGTCTCACCACTCTGCATGTCCTGAAGGACACCAATGCTGAGCTTGGTAACTAGTAGATATTCAATGGTTTTTTGAGGAAATATAAGTTTATTTCCTTAATTATTAAGGATTTGTATCAGATATAATTTTTATGATCACAGAAAATAAAAATATGAAAGGAATAAATAGCTTATAATTTGTCTTTTTCATAGTATCTGTCTAAACTAAATATATATGACAGAGTTTATATATGTATATAATATACATATATTATATGTATTATATTGCACATCTATAATATAGTATCACATATTATAACACATATATTATAATGCACATATTATAATATATAAACTTATAATAACATATAGTACTTATAATACATAGTGCATATATTATAATATATAATATCATGTGATATATATATGACAAGTACTCTTTTATAAGAGCTTCATAATCACCAAAAATGTGCTCTAATTTGGGGAATTATTTCCATTTGTTGATTTCTTCTCTTTCCTCTTTCAAAATGTTATTTCCTCAGAGAAGCCTTCCATGACCTCACATAGCCCCAGCACATTCCTTCCCTGATCCTTAGCCTAACTTTACTCTTAAATTTATACATTTAATTCCATACACTTATCTGTATAACAGTTATCCTGTTGTATAGATTCCTACATAGCTATAAATATTTGACCCTGTAATTTTTATTTTTTTGAGTGATCGGTTTTGGTTTTTATTCTTCCCTCCCTACCTCAAGAAGGTAAGTACTTAGCTATGTTCTTCACTCTATCCTCAGTACCTATCATCATGCCTGCCACAGAAGTGGGCTCAATAAATATTTAATTATTAATATTGAATTAATAAAGTGAATGAGTGAGCGAAGAGAGGCTAAGTTAGCGGCGGACTGAGGTAAAAGGGAAACACACTGAAAGAAGGTCATAAAGTCACTAGGTTTGGAAATTAACCTTACTGTAAAAAAGAAAAACAAAACCCTTCCACACAGATGTGCTCCTGGGTCAGCAAAGAGCTTAAGAAGGCTTTGTGTTGTTTATAAGCAATGGAGCCAAAATGAATCCTATCCATTTTTTTATTCAGTTTTCAAATTTTCTTTTTTTTTATTTGGAAAAATATCCCCCTTGCATATGTTTGCCCCCAAATGGTGTCTAAAACAAGAAGAATCAGAGCCCTCCATATCCCAGGGTATAGAAACTCAGGAGGCCTGTTAGTCATGGTGCATCTCCCAAGAATTTGGCCTTTTCCTCCTCTTGCTGACTGCATACCCTGCACTTTGCTGCGTGATGAGAAAGAGCTGAATCTTCAAAGGCCAATCTGGTCAGAGTGGAAGTTTCATAGGAGAGTCATTCAGCTGAAGAAGCAGGCCAAAGCCACTTTAAGGAAAGTTTCAATGCCAGGCTAGGACATTTAGATTTTATCTTTTAGGAGATAATTTTTTTAATGTTAGAATTATATTTAAAACTGTATTTTAGATTGTAAATTGAATTGGGTTCTTTCAGAGATTAAGGATAAATAAACCAATTAGCTCTAATCCTGGTTTTAGGTAATAAAAATTTGAATTACTCCATTTATCTCTATCACTCCACAAAGGATTATAAATTACAAAAAAAATAAATACAGTTTAGTGAAAAGAGAGAAATTAAATAATCAGAATCAGGGAGGGGTAATATAAAAATCACATGAGTAACAAAAGATCCACTAACTAGCCATAAGTATAATTCCTATAAGGTAATTATAATTCAACCGCAAGTTTATTTTGGAGCTTCCTGGAAGCCAAAGCAAAACAGGAAACATAATCACTTACATAATTTATATTGTACATATCATAATAATAGATAATTTGTGTTCTAACTTTGTTCCAGACACTGTTTATATGTATTCTTTACATACAACCACTTCTACATATATTTGAAGAGCTCATGTTCTTCAGAGACTCTATTAACTAAATCAGCTGATAAAAAGATCTTCCACAATAAGGAAGTGAAAATTTATGCTGAAAAGCATCCCCCTTTTTTTCTTTAGAGAATAATCAACCTAAATTAAACTTTTAAATTCTTGATTTAAGACAGCCAGCCTGTTTCAACAAAGTTGCCAAATATTCTTAACCGAAAGGAAGCATTGCAAGATATGACAAACAGGAAAGCTAAACAAAAGTCAACAGTGTTGCAAATCATACATTTATGGGAGGAAACGCTCCAGCCCTGCAGCCAAGCCTGGAACTTAAACCTGCAAGACAGACCATGCTAACATCAACAGGAGACTGTGCTGTGTAGCGCTCCATACTGAGGTGCCAGCAGAACTTGGGCCCGGGGAAGCAGGCAGCCAATGAGAACAGTCAACTGGAGTGTAGGCCTTCAGAAAGCGAGTGAGAATACTAGCCCATTCGCTGTGTCATCACAGGCTAAGAAAACTTGGGGAAGACTGGCTTTGTGTTTGACATGACGCTGATAATATACACTGTTCTGTTCCAAATTTGACCCCTGGAAATTAGGTATAAGTTAACAACATCCTCAACGTCTTTGGAACAAATCAGTGGGGATTTTTCATAGCTGCTTCTGATAGTACACCTCCCTGTGTATGTTAATAACCCTTGACCCCGTGGTAAAATCTAGGTGAGGGTCACCGATTCCAGTGCCTAAGAGGTCAAACAAGTAACAAAAAATGAAAGGTATCACTGCAATTTACAAATGTAGGTCCGGTGACATGAGATGTTTCTATTTTTAAAAAAGGAAATCGGAAATGCAATCTCCCAATTTTTAAACATTGGTAACCAATTCAAATATGTTTGGTACCTCTTCAGGTCAATGCAATTCTCTATTGAATTGAAACCCTCCATTTAAAACTCTTCATAGGAAGGTGAACCTCTATGAATTAAATTCTCCTAATAGAGCTTTTAATAAAAGTTGGGTGGCAAACCAGTGAGAGTAATATTGTCTGGTAAAGATTTCAGACTTTAGTTCCTGAATAATGACAGCTACGTGATCACTTGAGCTGATAACAGATGTGACATCCTTTTGTGAAAATTGAGGTGGCACCAGGACTTACCTGAGCCAAGATCAGTCATCTTCAAATGAAGCTAAGCTGAGAGAGTATCAGTAGGTCAGGCCAGGGTTTTCCTTCAGCTAACACTGGGTTTGCCCCAGCCAATGAATAAATGAATAGATCATCAGGATTTAATAAGGGAAGAACCCCATAAGTGTCATGTGGTGAAGGATCTTTATAGGAAATGGACGTTAAAGAACTGTGGGAGGAATTGTGCAAAGATGTAGAAGGGGCTGTTGGGGAATCAGAGAGAACATCTTACCAGTCCATGAAGCCACTGGTTTGGGAAGACAATTTGGGTCTTAAAGGGAAATCTGAGAAGCCAAGCATAGCCCTTCGTGAATGGACCACTCACTGAAAGGTCTAAGGAGCTACGATCTTTGCGTAACTTCCACCTCTCTGAGTCTACACACAAACATTAAACAGAGCCTCAACCTCTGGGTGGTCAGTCTGAAGTCTGAAGGAAGACCTATCTATGGAGTGGAGGAGAACATGGTCAAGCTGGACCTCCCTGGGCACGTCTGCATCTCTTTACCATATCTAACCAAGAAAAATCCTTCAGGGTGTGGTGGCTCCTGCTTCACCTCTGCCTCTCAAATTTCACACAAGCTTCTCTTCTGGCCAGCTCTAACCAGGAACAATAGATGGAAGGGAATGGCCCAGCTCAAAGAGATCAACAGTAGAACAAACCAGCACAGTGAGGATAGAAACTTCAATTTCCACAAAATAGGCCATGCTCATTTTGGCTGGAACATTTTCAAAATCATTTTGATTCTGTGTTATAAAGATAGTCTGTTGGAAAAAGAGGGGGTGGCTAGGCAGTTAGATAGACTTGTATTTGAATCTTGATTACTTGCTTGCTTTATGGCCTTAGCAAAGACACTCAATCTCTCTGATTCACAGTTTCTCCATCAATAAAGTGGGGCTCATAATATCAATATTAAATTTTTGTCTTAAGGATTAGACACAGTGTTGGGACGCGGTGCGAAGTGTGGTCCATAGGGACAAAGACCGTGTTTAGCTTATTCATCGTTGCAGCCTTGAGGATCAAGCAAGGTGTCTGACACCAAATAAGCAAGCAATATGTTTAAATCACTATTATTATTGCTTATAATAGCAAGAGGGCCTCTTGAACACACATGAACATTTAAGAGGATGGATGGACTGAATGGCAGTGAAATTTTTCCTCATCTTTTTGGAGGTTGATGAAAACAAATTCTCTCAAAGGTTTATTGTGTACTAGGACACATTTAGAAAGAGTTGATTTTTATTCTCATAGCTAGAAAGACTGGAGAAGGGGGCAGCATAACAGATTCTGTATGCAAGCATTCTCTCAGTCTTTGTCCAAAAAGCATACAGTCACGTAATCTCCCTCAAGGTCCATCATCATCTTCATCAGCATTTAGCATCCCGTCTCTGAGCACAATCCAGCTCACATCCAGTAAATGGAAGACAAGCACACTGACCACACACACTGCATCTTTCTCCTTGAACGCATACACACGCTGGCCTTTGGTAAGAGGCAGGGCATGAATAGGAAAAAACAGAAATGCATTCCAAAAAGACATTAGCTAAACAAAAAGTCAAGTCCACCAGGCGAAGCCATCAGGAAATTGGTTAACATATTTTTCCCCCATTCAACAAAAGATAGCAGGCACTTGTCTCAATATCTCCTTTCATCCCTGAAAGCTTTAAAATTGATTCATGGTTTCATAACTACAACAAAGTAACCTTGGATAGATTAAAATCAAGGCTTTTTTAATTTGGATATCAACAGCAAGAATCCCACCCAGGTCTTGCTAAAAACGACTTTGGCTGACGTTATGAAATGCTTCCTCAAGCTCTTCTTCAGCCAAATGAGAAGTCGTCTGGAAAGGATTCATCCTTTTAGTGTACACAGAAGATCTTCTTCTTGGATCTATAAACTAAGTCTTTAAATTCCACTGTAATTACTCCAAAGACATAAATAGAGCCGATACTATTTCTGGCATCCCAGCTGGCCCTTTAGACAAGGTACACAGCATTCTCAAATAAAGCTTCCACAAAGTGTGTAGGTATTCTAGCAACAGACAGATGCCTGGAAATTCTAAAATGTAGTGTCTAAAAGAATGGCTTCCAAAAATGCGAGTGTGTGAGACAGGCAGGCCCCTTTCTTCATTTTAATTCTCGTACCAGTTGTTAGGATTGAGTTTCTTAGTAAGGACTGAAACCTATTCTGTTTTCAACCACTAACTTGGCTCTCTTTGAAAGTTCTGTATACTGGAACAATTCATTAAAATACTCATACATAAAGTTTTATTAAGGGGATGTGTTATTGCTCTCAGGCTCGCTCTGTAGTTATTAACCAGGGCAATTTAAGAGCTTCATTTCAAAAGCCAGAGCTCACAAACTATCTTAGTGTAAGCGTTGATTAATAGCGACATCATATCCATTTTCAATGTGAACACCATCCATATCTGGAGTACTTGTTGGATTTGGAGAGGAACATTGTCCTCCTGCTCTTCGTGAACATGCTGCTTTTAAGAGCAGACTTTTGAACTCCCCAGTCATCCCATGCATTCGTTTTCTCTCCATTGTTTCTGATCACATTTGTTTGCCCTCTGAAACTCACTAAAATTTGATTTCAGATTACAGACACTATTGCTACAAAAAAACCATCTGAATTAACTTCTAGAACCTGTGGTCATTTTGAAGGCTTGATTTAATAACAAAAAAGATCTGAGAATCAACACTTTGTCCTTATTTTATTATTTACCTGTGCCTTAGTTTCTTCATCTATAAAATAACGGGTTAGGACAGCCATTGCCTAAATCTCCAACTTGGAAGGCAGAGAATTTGGACAGATGTATTGTCAGTCATTAGTGCACAGCATATTCCAAGCTTTCTGTCTCCTAGGCCCATGAATGCATCATATCTTCCGGCCCCCTTGTGGTCGGGTGACTAGTTTTGACTAATGAGTCATGAATGTAAATGATATATGTCCCCTTCTCTGCAAACAGTTTACTGCCAGTGAAGACCTTTCAGAGCTTTCTTTACCTCTGCCACGGTGACAAGCAGTATTCCAGCTAACAGCTGCTTCATCAGTTTGGAGCAACTTGGAGTAAGAATGAGAAGGATGAGGAGCAGGGCCCCTACTGACTAGGAACATACAGCGTGAGCAAGAATTAAACCCTGGCTGCAAGTCATTGAGCTTTTGGAGTTGTTGATACCATAGTACAGCCTGTCTAGCCTGACTTATACAATTCATAATCTACCCAGATCTTCCCAAATGAAGTCAAACATTTTTTCAAAAGAAGGATGGGTTGTGGGAGCTGGATGGGTATCAAACCTTTACGATATCCTGTGTTGGCATACTTCCATCTGGAGACAGAACACCTGAGGAGAGGTTCAGAGATAGGCTACTATCTTCAATTAACAAGGGTGATGCTCTTCATACTTTACACGCACAAGATAAGAATTCATTTGAGTAATGACCGCAAATGTTCACTGTCTTTCTACAACCTCTCCTTAGGTCATTTGTGGTTAGGGTCCCTTTGAGTATGACACTTGGGCACAAGGCAAACATGAAACTTCAGAACATTGCAATGTGGGCTGTCATCAGCTGGGTCAGCCAACTCCAGTTAGCTTCACACTCTGCTATACTGATGAAAAGAAGAGGCCTCAAAGTTATCCAACCTGGCTCAAATCAGAACTCTTAGTGACTGAATTATCTTCCACAATTTACTTAACCTCTATGAATCCCAACGATCTCTTCTCTAAAAAGGGAATACCATATTTTAGTGTCTGGCACACAGAGTGACTACTCTGTTGTCTCTCCTGACTGTGGATTATTGACTACTCCACAGTCATTGGCTATACCTGCTTATAAATGAAACTTCTGTTCACAAGGAAAACTAAACACAGCACACACACAAAAGTAGGCATGCTGTGGTAGATAGACCCTAAGGTAGCCCTCCAGTATCTTCAGCTCCTGGTGTTTAACTTTGTTTAATCCCTCCTCTTGAGTGTAGGTGGGACCTACAACTTGCTTGTATCTAATAGAACATGGCAAAGGCTACGGGATATCACTCCCATAGTTAGGTTATGTCTTAACAGATTGTAGCTAGAGACTTTCCTGTGGGCTTGATGAAGTAAGAGGCCATGTTGGAGAAACTCCTATGGCAAGGAACTGTAAGAGGCCACTAGGAAGTGCAGTGGCTACCAGGAACTGAGGACAGCCTTTAGCCAAGAACCCACAAAAAGCCAGGGCCCTCAGTCCTACAACCACAAAGAAATTAATTCTACCAATGATCTGCATGGGCTTGAGTATGAATTCCCCAGCTGAACTTCCAGAAAAGAATGCAATGTAGTCCACACCTTGATTACAGTCTTGTGAGGCCCTGAGCAATGGCCCCAGCTGAGCCATGGCCAGAAAACTGACCTACATAAATCCTGAGATAATAAACATATTTTTTTAAGCTAAGTTTGTGGTAATTTGTTACATAGCAATAGAAAACTAATACACATGCTGGAGTGGAAAATTTGGCTATTTTATCATGTAAAGAAGGCCATTGGAGTATTTATTTAAATGATTAGTTATTTTAGTATCTCTTCTTTCCTAACTCAAATAAAGTATTTGAAATTTCAGAATTTTCACTTATAATCATATGGTCATACAAGAAGATGGCCCTTTAAACTTAGTTTGGCTATTGTTTATCAGGTTTTTGTTTTGTTTTTTTTTTACCAGTTTATTGATACTTGATCAAGTAAAAGGTCAGTTTAAAGAATAAACTTTTTCTTTTTAAACTACTTCTGCAATGAAATTTTGTAACAAAAAATCCTTTATTATGAAAAGAACTTGACAACATTTTCTGCTAAGACGGGGAGTAAACAGTCATTTATCCACTGGCCTAATGCTGCTCATCATTAAAGATCCAGCTTGATGTCATTTACTTTTGAATGTACTTTCCATGATCCTCACAGACAGACTGGACTCTTTCCCTTGGGTTCACAGAACACCATCATTGTAAACCATCTTATGCTGTGTTATAATTGCCATTATGATAACTCTTATAAGCTTCCTCTACCACTAGTCCAGGAGTTGGCAAACTACAGCTCTTGAGCCAAATCTTGCCTGCTGCTTGTTTTTGTCAATAAAGTTTTATTGGAACAAGTCATGCTTATTTGCTGGCACATTATCCTATGGTTGTTTTCACAGTACAATGCAATGTTGAGTGATTGCAACCAAGAGCTTATGGCTGGAAAGTCTAAACTATTTACTCTCTAGTCCATTACAGAAAAAGTTTACTGACCTCTGCACTAGACCATGAAATTTATGAGGCGATAGACTGTGTCTTGTTCATCTCCGGAGACTCAGAACCTAGCCTGAAGCGGACCCTAAATTCATAATTGAGTGTATTTGAAGATGTATCAAACAGCTGACATTCAAGTCAACATTAGTATTTATCACCCCTCTAAATTAGACCTTCCCTGGAGAGGCCCACAGATTTTTGTTAAGACTGACTGCCATAGGGAAACAGTCTATCTTCATACTTTGTACTACCCTGAAAGCTGAAAACAGAATGAATAGAGCTGGCTATTAGAGAACATTCCTACCCTTCATTAAAAGGCTGCATTTAGACTACATTGCCATTTATCAAACAATTTTCACTTTATTTACCAAGCCCATGTGCCTTTCAGGGGACAGTTATTCTGTTTTCGGATTCACTTAAGACCAATTTCCAAAATACTGCTGGTGTATTCGCTGTCCAAGAAACCTTTTAATTTTCATTTGTAAACCTTTTTTGATGTTGCTCCCTTGTCAAAAACAGGAAGCCATTATTTTCCAGAGTAAACAAGTTCAAAATCAAGTTAGCCACTCAACTCCCCAAATCAAGACTGTGTTTTGTATATATGAAAAAAATCAACTTTCTAATCTTCACTGAATGTATCAAAATTCTCAAGGGAAAGCCAAGAGCCTTAAAATTTTGTGGGAATGAAAGAATTTGAAGATTTCCCCCCCAGATTTGGTGCTTCTCCAAACCCAGGGAAACCTTTCAAATCTCTTGTGATTCACTCCTTCACTATTTCTGTCCCATGAGATTAGTCTGAATGCTTTTTCCTTCATTCATCCACCCACATTTCTCTAACTCCCATATGGGATGTATACAGTAACACTAACCATCAAGAACAAAGCAGAACAAGATGTTTGTCATGGATATCAAGTCTCAAAAGACAATTAAATTGATACAAATCATCATTGCTTCCTGAATCACCGTAGCCTGCTGTATTTTAGAATGGCAAGGAAATCACTATAAAACGTTACCTAAAGGTTTTGTAAATAAATGTATTAAACTCATAGGAGAAGCTTCATGAGTGGGAAAGTGTTTCCTGCTTTCATTACGATGTTTAGAAAATTCTTCCAACTCACCTGAAGAGTGCCTCAAGGGGAGAGACTCCAGTCTCCCACTGGTCAGTCAATCAGTCAACAAGGACTCTCACCCTTTCCTGCTCTTGACTCTGTGCGCTGGGATTGGCCTCCCACCTGCATCACCACCTTCACCTTCTACTCACCTTTTCACCCTCAACTAGGACAATTTTCCCCTAAACTGTGGCAAACTTAGGAAAAGAATAGAATTGTCACATAAGGAGCTTTATCTATATTTCCCTATATATCTACATATGTCTTTTTATTATAAAATAAGTTCTCTACTTAATTTGGGGGGGTGTTGAAATATCCTTTATTTAATAAAATATTAATGTCATGGATTATAATTTTCAATGTCCTTACTTGACGAAATATAAAGTTGTCATTCTTATATCAGTTCCCACAATTTTTTAAACTGACTTTTAAATTAAAAAGATTTTTAAACAATTTTTTAAAAGGATCTGAGGATTTAGAACAATGAAGAGTCATTGAATTTGAGCAGAGGAAGGCATGTTGGAGAATATTTATGGCTCACAGAGGTCAATGACTTATCCAAGGTCATTCGGCTGGTTAAAGGCAGTGAATTACAGCCCAGATCACTGGCTCCTGGGCCAGTGAGGCTCTTACTGCTCCAGGCTGCTCGCTCCAGCTCCTTTAAGAGTGCAGTCAAATCTCATCTGTTATTAAACATTCCAGATTAGATCTATCTCTTGTTCGTTATCTCTTAATTTTCTCTCTTTTACAAATTTGCACATATGGGCAGCACCACAATTCTTTAAAAATTGTGTTGAAATTAACTGTATCTTGCTCGATAATTGTGTCAGCACATCAACTACTTCTGGGAGCCATAGTCATGGGCAGAAGAGGATGAATGGGCAGCAGTAGCCAAAAGCAAAGGGAGGCTGGGGGAAAACAAGACATCTTCAGAGGCCTGTCCATTTTCTGGCATTGCAGAATATTGAGCAAAGAGATAAGGTGAGAAAAGAAAGTGGCTTTTCAAGAAGTGCTTGGGAAGCCTCACGAGACCCAATATTCCTCAAAGCGTATTCTAAAGCACAATAATCCCATGAAACATTCTGGAAACAAATGGGCATAGTGATCAAAGAAGCTTGGCACACAGCTTATATTTACTATGAACACTAAAGTTATCCACAAGGAAATCTCCTCAGGCCTTCTGAGTGCTTCCCTAGTCCATGGCAGTTCTAAGGTTAATGTTCATTTTAAGTCCTTGAGAATATATAAAGATAGCTTTCCAAGGGCTAAATAATTGGCATAACAACTAGATATTTGTAAATGCTGTTTGTATTCTTAAACAGCAAATACCTGTGTACACAGTTGTCCTCCCTTCTCCACGGTTTTGCTTTCCATGGTGGTTTCAGTCACCCACAGTCAACCAAGGGCCAAAAATATGAAGTGGAAATTCAAAAATAAGCAATTCATGGGTTTAAATTGTGTGCCATTCTGAGTAGCGTGATGAAATCTCACGCCGACCGCTCAGTCCTGCGCAGGGCGTGAACCATCCCTTTGTCCCGGCTCTCCAGGCTCTGCACGCTCACATCACGAGAAGGGTGAGTACAGGACAATAAGATACTTTCAGAGAGACACCAGAGTCACATAACTTTGATTACAGTATATTGTTATCATTGTTCTATTTTATTATTAGTTATTGGTGTCAATCTCTTTCCGTGCCTAATGCATAACCTAAACTTTATCATAGGTATGTATGTACAGGAAAAAACAGGATACACAGGGTTTGGTATGATCCGTGGTTTCAGGCATCCACTGAGGGTCTTGGAACATATTCCCTGAGGAGAAGGTGGGCTAGGGTATGTATATTTTTCTCATAGATGACTAAACTACTCAAGTACTGTGTCAGGAGCTACTTGCAAGTACCAAATTAGAATCTCTGGGGTTGTGTCCCATGCTTTAGAATTTTCGGATAAGTGTCCCAGATGTTTCCCAGATTTGCAGGTTTGAGGCCCACTGGTCCATTCGATAGTGGCCAGAGGGGCACATGCCTTGAGAACTGCCAGGGCCCATTTGCAGCCATGAGGCATTCACACCGCTGGACAGGACTGCTTCTCCTTGGCCAGCAGAACCTAAGCCCACAGGTCCCTCCCACCACAAGATGCAGTGACCAGCACAGAGGGAGCAGTCTCAGCTACACTTAGACAGTCCTGAATCTGCCTTTTCCCTCCATTCCCTGAGGATCTCCTTCTGGGCATCAACGCAGTGCACCTGGCATTTCAAGACGGCTTCTGTGAGGGCACGTGCCATTCCCCTGGCCCCAAGGCCCCAAGGCCCCTTCCCTCCTCGTGTCCCCACTTTTCCCTTTAGTTTCCATGTCTCAGATCAGGCACTGCCTCTGCCCTCACAGAGGCGAGTCTGCCACATTCTTGACTTCACAGCTGCCCATCATCACCAGCGCGCAAAGCCCCCTTTGGTTTATGTTACTACTTTTCCTCTTTATTCCTCAGCCATGTCCATTCCCCTAACCAAAACCCCTGACCGAGTCCCCTCTCTGCTGCATTATGGCCTTAAACATACATGTGTATTCTTGAAAAATACCCAGTGTTCTTTCTCATGAATATATTATTAATGTGCATACTGTGTACACATCTAAATCTATTTTGTACCTTTTCACTGATTACTATGTTTTCCAGCTTGTTCCCCAGTGCTGTGTGTACTTCCGTTCTTTCCCGTTGCTTTACCTTGCATACCCCACATTCAGTCACCTGTTCCTAGGGATAAGCATCCGGGCTGTGACGAAGGCCCATCCACACACATGCACAGACTGTGGACTTCCGTAAACTCTCCTCTGAGTCACATGAGTTCTCAGGCCTGAATGTGTCAGACCTGAACTAGACGGAAAAGGAAGAACAGCTAACTGGATGTGAAATAGACATTTTAATTAAGATGCACCACCACAGACAGAACTTCTTTTAACATCTGAACAATGGCTGGAAATTGCCAGAAAGCAGGGAGCTGTTTGCAACATCATCAAGGGGCCAGGATGGGAGATAACCACAGAGCATGTCAGAAGGCAGAGGGAGAAGAGAAATACAGCTGCTTCCTAACGGTATTCTACCAAGTTCAGCCTCTTAGGGAACCTAATTGTAGGTCCAGTGGTCTATATGTATGCACCATTGCCCATATAACATCTTTTATTTATTGCCCTGATGTTACAGCGTATCTTAATATCTGGTAGGAGGTAACATAGACCTTATCCTTTCATGTAAAATTTAAAATCAGCTTGTCAAACCCCCTTTCCATTCCCCCAATATTCTGCTCGAATTGTGCTTAGCATGCCACTGAATTTATGGATTAATTTGACAGTTTTCGATAGAATCATTCCAATGTTAAGGGCTCCTCTTCATAAATATTTATCTGGGTTTTATTTCAGATCTGCTAATAAACCTCTAGAAATTTTTCCACAAATTGGGTAAATCTCGGTAGATTAACTCCTAGATGTTCTATAGATATTGATCTAATTTTAAACAATACATTATCTTTTATTATATGTTCTAGTTAGCTATGCTTACATCTCTACCTCTTCTGCGCTGGACTGGGTGAGGTGACGGATTTGTGTTCATGTTTACGCATTACAAAACTCCATAATAGCAGAACAGGACCATTATTTAAGATGTCTACTTACCCAACCAGCTTGTGAGCCCTTTAAGGGCAAGAATGATCTCTTCTTCACTTATGCATCCTCAGCAAGGGCACAGATACACTTGCTTTTCAGTGTTTTTTGAATGTACGTAAAAATACATACGACCATTATGTTATAGTGATAGGACTAAAAATATCTGGAAATGTGGTAAAGAAGGCAATTTCTTTGACTTGAAGACTGCTGTCAGCTATCAGATTTACCTGCCAGGCAGGCAGTTTTGAGGGAGGCATTGCAATCCACCTCCACTTGCCTCTTTCTTCCTTTTTTTCTGTTGGAAGAGTTCTGTCTGACCATTCTCTCTATTGCCTGGGTCCCTGTCTTACCAGAATTGGGGAAAGTTAATCAATCATTCTCTCTCTCTCTTTCTCACCTTCCATCCCTACACCATCACTAGATGACAGATGTTGTGGGTGCAGAGACACGGACCCAAGCTTCTTTATGATGGATAAACAAAAGGCATCTTGTAATAGAAATGGCCCATGATTCCTTCTAGTTCTAAGGAAAGACATGAAAAGTCACACTTCTATATTCTCTGCTTCTATGAATCCTCCCAATTTCCTCTTTTAGTTGTCTAAATGCATGTAGAATTGTTTCTCCACCAGCAAACCCAAATCAAGAAGTAAGGGTTATAGGAAGTCATTGGTCAAAAACCCATTTTGCAGGTTTTAACTGCTCTTGCTAATTGCACAGTCATTTGGTCATCTGTTTCTCCTTATATCCTAGCTCTGTGTATATCCTAACTTCAAATTGGTTGATGGTCTAGAATTCTGCATGTCATTCATTGGGAACTTACAGAGTGAGATGTCAGGATTCAAATGAGCAAAGGGAGAGAAGAAAGGGCATAGCAGTAGTTGAGGAGACCAAGTCTCTGATTTAATAAGGGCTGGCTTTAGATCTCAGATCTCCTAGGAATACTCCCAGTCATAATACTGAGGTCACCACCACCCTTTGGGATAAACCAGACTGAGACCTTTGGTAAAGAATCTAAAAAGACAAAAGAAACAAACAACGTCAACGACAAAACAGTTTTGGGGGACAATCTCTAACAGCAAGAATAGAAGGGAACTGCCCCTGTCTATGCAGCCCCCTCCACTGAAAGGAGCCTCCCATGACTACCTCTCCCTGTGGCCACTGCCTCTGCTCCTCTTGTCCCCGGTAGGGAAATGTGCAAATAGAAAAGAATTCAGACATCTGGAAATGTTTTAGTTATCACAAGTTTTAGTAACTTTTCAAAGAGAAACATAAAATTGAGTGAAAAGTCAAACAAAGATTTTGGTTCACTAGAGGGGTAAGAACCTTCCTTTTATGACCCTGTTTGTCTCTCATTTGGGGATTACCCAGGAAATGTATTGCTATTTTGATTTTAAATTGCTCTAAATATGTGATCGCATAAATGAGATCCGGAGTGAATCTCTGCAGCAAAAAATGTGGGGAAGGATGACTATTTTATTGCACTTATTCCATTCTCTTCTTGTTCCTTGTATATGTCGTGAAATCCATCAATCTGTGTTATCATTTTGGGAAAACATCCCTGAAAATGCTATTTGAAGTATCCAGCAAGCCTTGGGTAATCTGGCTGTCAGATGTTGGTTCAATGATTGAGGATGTATAAAAACAAACCAAATTCTAATGTCATCCACTAGTCTAATTTTGCTGAAATTACTAAAATAGATAAAGGAGTGTTTACACTGTGTTCTTTCCTTTGGTAACTTAATATGTAATTTGGTACAATTTTCTGGGTTTTAAGCTTACTCTTCAAGCCACAAACCTGCTAGCACATCACTTGCTCACAGAAGCTGCTCATGCACGCAGGCTTCTGGGTCCAGCTCTATCCCTAACTAGCTGGCTGACCTTGGGCAGCAGTTTTTTTTCCTCCAAAAATAGAAGTAATAAAAGAAATAATGATACTTAATTCCTAGGTTTATTGTGAACAGTAAATGAGACAAAACATGAAAAATAATTAACCCAGAGCCTAGCATCTGACATGACAATACTTGTTAGAACTGAAAGAGATTTTCAAGAGCATGTAGTCCAAAGACTATAGTATTTATTTTTAGGGACAGCGTCCATAAATGATTCTCAAAGGAATTTGTGACCCCAAAAACTTCAGAACCATCCATCAATCTTCTTATGGACTTACCTACATACTCAATTTATTTGCTGACTCGGAAACCTGGGCCCAGAGAGGGGAAGAGATTGCCCAAGATAACACAGCTCCTTGGTGGTAGAATGAAAACTCAAGGCCAAGTGTCCCAGCTCTATATCCAACACTCTATTCTAGTATTCTAATTGTTTAAAAAAAAAATAGACGAATGAAGCCAGTAAAGAGCATTTAGTGAGTGTCCATGGTGATCAGCACCAAGTAAATGACCCTAGCCAGTTCTCAAGGATCATTTAATTTCAATAACAGAAATAGAAGAAAACATTAAAAAACACCTAAATAGTAAAAGTCATTGTCCCATATTGAAGTGATCTGTAATTAATCCCAATGAATCCATCACTGGCTCCACAAAAGGGGCGAAGCAAAGTTGCTGCCCCCCAGGAATCTCCTGTCCAGGTGGCATGGACACATGTGAGACGCTAGGAGAATTGCTCTCCCAGAGGCACAGAGACAAAGAGAAAGAGGAGAGGGTGATAAGCCACTCCTGTTGAAGAGGTAGGCTTTTCTCATGGGCTTGCATGGGAGGGAGAGAGAAACATCTTTCAATGTATTATCTTGGTCCCTGGATCGTTTGTAGTGACTGCCTTCCACTGCCAAAAGTGTCCAATTTAGGGTAAGGAAAGAAAAGCTGAGCATAATGTCCTCATCATTTTGTCAATACCCCCAAGTGCTCTTCCTCATTAGCAGAGAAAACTGTTTGTACTAATGTGTGCTTGCCTGTGGTCTCAGCTTGTCCCTCAGTTCCTGTTGACCTTGGATTTACCCTTCAAAGAAATGTTTACGACATTCGCCACTATGTCTCTCTCTCAGGTCCTAAATTGTTTTCAGGTAAAGGGCCTTTGAGAAATGTTCCAGTGCATGTCATGTTATAAGATTACATAATAGGGTTGAGATTATGATCGATAATTTTGACCCTTAAAAAGTATGACAGTAACCTTCAAGATTACATTTATGTTGAAAATAATTATCATAGTAAATATGAGAAAATGTTAATGAAAGAAACGTCATAAGCTAGTGACACACACAGTGGCCACTAGCTTGTGTCGACTTCACTCAGTGTGGGCAAGCAGGCAGGACCGTACCCCTTCTCCCAGCAGAGCAGACCTGGCTGCACCTTCAAACAACACGGCATAAATCAATCCCAAGGGAAGATGGGAGATGTAAACAGAGACGCCTGTTAATTACTTTCCATCGAATTTAAAACTGCAATATATGATTATCATGTGAATGCTCTGCTAACTTTTTTGATCAGGAAAGTGATTAAATGACTTTCTTGCAGGAACTTTATTGCTTTTCCATCTCAAAATAACATCGAAGAACTGCGGTCGTGTGCAGAGTTTTCTGGTAGCGCCCTTGGCCTTTTCTGGGATACAGAGAGGGGGTCTTTCACCGAAGTCTAAGAACTGGCGCAGATCTTCCTGATGTGCTGGACGGAGAGCTGGCCAGAAGCTGCAAGCCAGGGGGTCCTGGTGCCAGGATACTGCACCCACCGTGTAATCCCAGACTGGCTTTCCTCTGCTCCACCTCAGCTCCTCAACTCTACAACCAGCAGTGAACTGTAAAGTTTCTCTCAGCGCTAAAATACTATGATTTACGAGATGTTTTTCTAATAATTAACGTGCCACCTCTTTTTATTTTTTTTCCTCTTCCATTGCGTTGCCTCCAGAGAGTTTTATTGATATGTGAAAACCAGGTGTGGTAGGCAGGAAAACGGCCCCCCCAAGATGTTCACATGGTAATGCCTGGAACCTGTGAATATGTTATCTTATCTGGCAACAGAGACTGTGCAGATGTGATTAAGCCGAGGATCTTAGATGAGAGTCTCCTGGATTATCCAGGTGGGCCCAATGTAACCGCAAGGGTTCTTATAAGGGAACGAGGGAGGCGGGAGAGTCAGAGCAGGAGATGTGATGACAGAAGCAGAGGTCAGTGATGTGATTGCTGGCTGGGGGCCACGAGCTGAGGAGCGCAGCAGCCTCTAGAAGCTGGAAAACAGGGGGATTCACTTACATATTCTTCTGCTTTTTTTTTTTTTTTAATTTGATATTTAAAATCTTTTGTGAACAATTTTTGGTAAAATCAGCATCCTCAGGAAGGAAAACATAACTTCAAATGCACTACCCAAAGTATTGTGTGCGTGTCCATGTGTGCATGCATGCGTGCGTGCGTGTGATGATAACCTTGGGAAATCAATTTTCTTACCTCATCTGTAAAATGAGAATACTACTTCAGGTTTAGCTCAGGACATGACAAATTAATTGCTCAAACTATAGTCATTGTGAATAATGATAAGGATGTGGGTGAAGACGATGATGAAGGAGGTGAGGAAGCTGGTTCAACCTTGGAGGAAACTGAGAAATCCCGCAGCCCTCCTCCCTCATCTCTCCACCTTGAAGAAAAGGCCTTTGAGTCTTCTCCCAGGGAGAACCAGAGTGTGACTGTGGGCGCCGTTCTGCCCTCTGCCAGGGCGTGTCAGTTCTCTCAGGGAAGGGCAAGGCAGCGTTCTATTCTTTCTCCTGGCTCTCATTTAAACACAATATCCTCAGGGTGATTTCCTGTGCTCCTTCATCTTTACCTCTGTGAAGAAAGCCCTAGGTCTGGAATGCTCTTAAAAGAAAGAGCAAGAGAACCTCAGGCTTTTGAGTAATGATATTAGTGGGCCCCCTTTTCTGCCCCCCATTGTTCCAGGCAAGACCCAAGTAATCATTAAAACATTTTATAATGAAAACGCGTCCCTTGTTAAAAGGACTGAAAGTGATCTAAGTGACTTCTTCTGCCCTAACACTTGGTAAAAAGTGAATGAGCTTTGCTTATACTGAAACTTTGCAGTTTCGCTCTCCATTTCAAGAGTGTTAAGGACCTATCTCCTGGGAATAGAACTGGGCTGGCCATCAGCAGGTTTGCAAAGAATAGAACTGTGCCTGACAGCCACCTTCCAATATGGCTGCTGCTCACGTGAGTACCACGAGTGTCTCCATTCAGCAAAGCAGTGATGGTTTTCATGTTTGTTTTTCTTTATAACTGCTGTTGCAGAAAGCATGCTGTAAACTGAGACCAGCTATAAAATAGGAATAAGTAATAAAACCAATCATAAAACACATTGCAAACATGGAGTGGCATGCAAATACTGAAAGTAGTAAGTACCCCCTGGCTAGTCTACAGCATGGTTTGTAAATCCATCAGTCCGACACAGCTGCCAGGCAAGTGTCACTTGCCAATGCAAGTGACAGACAGACTTGGGTTCAAATCCTGTCTATTCCTGACTCTGATTAGCCATTTAACCTTGAATATATTGCTTAACCTCTCTGAGCTTCAGTTTTCTTATGTGTAAAATGGAGCTAAACAATACCTGTCATATAGGGTTACTGTGAATTTCAAAAAACTAGTTATCTGGGGCTGGCCCCGTGGCCGAGCGGTTAAGTTCGCACGCTCCACTGCAGGCGGCCCAGTGTTTCGTTGGTTCGAATCCTGGGCACGGACATGGCACTGCTCATCAAACCACGCTGAGGCAGCGTCCCACATGCCACAACTAGCAGGACCCACAACAAAGAATATATACAACTATGTACCGGGGGACTTTGGGAAGAAAAAGGAAAAAATAAAATCTTAAAAAAAAAAAAACAAAAAAACTAGTTATCTGCTAGGTACTTGGCATAAAGGCTGGCAAATTGCAAGTGCTCTAAAATTTACATTTCAGGGCAGAAGGCTCCTCTCTCATAAGAACTCTTGAGAAGGAAATTTAAGGACCAAGAAAGGCAAAGAAAAAGCAGAAAGAATAGGGAAAATAAATAAGAAATTGACATGAAGATCATGATCATCCTTGAAGGCGAAGGCATGAGATGGTTCTTAAGGGCTTGATTTCACTCTGAGGCACATTTAAGCTAGAAAATCGACTTTCTTTCCTTGTGACTATGTTCTAACATGCACTCTCTGGCCACTACCCATTTTCTTTCTTTTGGCTTCTAGATTTTTATTAAAAAAAATAAAATTATTTGAAGTACCCCATTCCTACCCAACTCATTCCCCTGCCACCTCAGAGAAAGCTACCATCCTGAAGTTGGCATATACTTTTCTCTATGGTCTTACAATTTTATTCCACAGTGTTCATACACTATGCAATTTTTTTTTAATTTATATAAACAGTATACTGTGAGTAGCCTATCACCACTTTTTGTTCATGTAATCTATTTTTAAGAGTGACTCAAGTTGATATATGTAGATGTAGTTTTTCATTCCAAGTGTTATAGATCAGCTTTTTAAATACATCGTGATTTCTTTCTCTCCTGCCTCTATAGGTGAATATGTAGTTGCTTCTGACTTTTCTTGTTATATGTGCTGTATAAGATTGTCTTAGGATGTGCCCTTTTTGCATGCGTGGAGGAACTCAGGAAGTGAAATTCCTGGGTAGTATGATTTCCACGTCTGTAACTTTACCAGATAAGACCAAATGCCCACCGGGAAGGTTAGAGCAACCCAGCCTTCCACTAGCAATCTATGTGAGTTTCTTTGCCCCATGTCCTCATCGACACTTGGGAATCCCAGACTTTTAGATGTCTGCCAATCGGATGGGTGAGAATTGACATACGAGTACTGTTTTACTTTGCAGATATCCGAGTGTAAGTGATGTTACGCATCACTTCGTATGTGATGTGATGCTTCATATGTGGGGACTTTTGGGTTTCCTCTTCTGTGAAATGCCTGCTCGTGTATACTTTGTCAGTTTCTCTTGTCTTTAATCTGGAGACCAACCGTAAATTACTTCCTCTGTGTCATTTCTTTTAACTTTGCTCATGGTGTCTTTTCTAATACAGTTGTTTTCTATTTTTTTGGTCAAATTTATTAACATTTTTGCCATGGTTTGTGTATTTTGTTTATTGTTTAAGAAATATGTACCAACCAGAAGTAATAAATATATTCTTCTGCTTCTTTTTTCTGAAATTTTGTAGTTTTGATATTCTTAATTGAGTCTTTAAACCATTGGAATTCATTCCTGTATATGATCTGAGGTAGAGATCTAATTTACTTTTTTCCACATGGATTGCTAACTTTCCCAGAATCATTTACTGAATCTTTTACTCTTCCCACAGTGATTTATAATGTCGCTGCTCTCAAAAAACAAGTTTCTATGTATAAAGAGGCTTATTTTCTGGCTTTCTATTCTTTCTATTGGTTTGTTGTCTATTCCTACGTAAGCTTTATAAAGATTTGATTTCTGCATGATGAGTCCTACATTATTATTATTATTAATTTTCGTATTTCCTTGGCTAATCTTGAGTGCATTCAATATAAATTTGAGATTGAGCTAGTGAAATCTATTTTAGACTTCTATCAGCACTTTGATTAAAATTGAGTCTATTAGTATTAGAGACAAATTTACAATATTGAGTGTTCTGATCCATGAACATGGTATATTACTCAATTTAGTTCCTTCTGTTAGTTTCATAACAAAGTTTATATATATATTTTTTTCTTATGATCTTGCACATCTTTTGTTAGTATTCTTTAGTTAGTATTGTTAATGTTTAGTTAGATATTCCTACATACATTATACATTTTGTGACTGCAAATTGCAACTTTCATAAATTAAAATTTCTAATTGGTTGTTACTGGTATCTGTGAAAGTTATTGATTTTTGTATATTTAATATTATACCCCCAAAAGCTTACTGAAGTCTTATGAGTTTTAATAGTGTATTTATAGATTTTTAAAAAAGCATTTCTGGCATTCCAAATAACTTTCTTAATTAAGTAATTTACAATGCAGTTACAGATTGCAGAATGCAGAGAGAGCCAGAGGACAGGAAAGGGCTTGAAGCATAACAGTCAGACAGGTCTGGGTTCAAATTCCAGATAGTGCTGCCTCTGAATGGCTGTGTATCTTTGAATGCATTGCTTAACCTCTCTGAACCTCAGTTTTCTGATGTGTAAAGTGGGGCTAAACTATATCACAGGCTTTCTGTGAATCTTAAATTAACTAGTAATAATAATTAATGTTAACATTAGTAGCACCAAAAATGCATACTCTGTGTCAAGTCCTCTGCCAAATACTTAGCAGAGAGGCTGGCAAATTGCAGGTGCACAATTTCTTCTTCTCTCCCTTTTTCTCCCTCTCTCTTCCTCCCTTTGCAGTTGCATGCACACACTCACACACATTCCATTGGTGCTGAGGAAATGTGCTAGAGGAAAACATACAAATATCAAATGTCACTTCCCAGGGTTAGGTAGGAAGAGAGGGGTGCTGGGAAGGTTAATACTCAGAAAATGATTTGCACTCAGGATTTCTGATCCTACCTTAATCTTGTCTGGCTCCAGTTATAGGGTGGGATCTCTGAAAATTCCAGGGAACACTCACTAAATCCTTAACCTACCCCCATGTCTAGCTTAGCAAGAGCAGCGTCTGGAGGCCCTCTTTTGTATTTGGAGGAGCTGTTCAACCATCATGCCCAATGTTAGCACAACTGAACTTCACCTCACCACGGAAACTCTTTGGATACAAGATGAAAACAATTTAGTGAAACTAAGAGGAGTCCCAGTATGGACCCAAGCAGCTTTCAGTTCAACTGTGGAGGAAACCCACACTTTAATAGTCATCACTGGTGAGTGAGGAGTTACGAAGGGAGATAGAGAAGAGGTTGAAAAGGGAAAACATTTCTGAATTTCAAAAAGGATGTCAAAAATCTAACACTGGATAAGGACAAATAGTCAACAGAAACACCAATACTGTGTTTATAGTATATTTACAGCCATGATGACCACGCAGAAAGTAAAACTGACCAACTGTGACTGCCCCCTGGGTGAGTGTTTCAGTAGGGTGGTGAACACTCGTCATTTTCCTCCTCCCCAGTATCAGTCCCCTAGCAGGCACCAGCCCCTGGTCTTGGTTTGGGGATTCCTCCTCCTTGCTCTGCCCATGTGACCTGGGGAAGTCTTTAGTCTGGATTGAGAGGTAGAACTCATAACTGGGATTACCTGGGCCACAGGGGGTGTAAGGATGGGCACATGACTGGTTTGACCCCTTCAGAGCAAGTCTCCGAATTTTTATGGAAACACTCACCTCAGCTCAGAGTTGTGAGAATGTGAGCTCGGGGTTGCCATAGCCCTATGCGACAGTATTAGTTTCCTGTGGCTGTTTTAACAAATTACCACAAACTTTGTGACTTAAAACAACAAAAACCTATTCTCTCACAGTTCTGGAGCCCAGAAATCTGGAATCAAGGAGTCAACAAGGCCCTGCTCCCTCCGGAAGCTCTAGGGAAGAATCCTTCCTTGCGTCTTCCAGCTTCTTCTTGGCTTGTGGCTGTACCGCTCCAATCTCTGCCTCCATCTTCACACAGCCCTCTCCTCTTCTGTCTGTGTCTACTTTTCTTCTCTCTCTTATAAGAAAACTCATCATTGGATTTAAGACCTATCTGGGTAATCCAGATGATTTTATCTCAAGATCCTTAATTACATCTTCAAAGAACCTTTCCCAAATAAGGTCCCATCCACAAGTTCCAGAGATTTGGACATGACATAACTTTCTGGGTGCCACCATTCAACCCATTACTGCCACCATGAAGGGACCCTGTTCTGAGAATGCAGCCAATTCAGAGGAAGCAGGGTCAAGAGATGGGAATCTTGGGGCTGGTCATTCACTTGAGGACTTGCATCCAGCTGTGTCTGAAATTAATCCTACCCCTGTTATGTGAGCCATGGATTTTATTATTTTTTTCCCTAAGCCAGTTTCAATCTTTTTTGTTGTTGTTGTTATTCACATCCCAAAGAGTCCTCACAAATACAGCAGAGCAAAGAGTGTTTTCTATCAGGAGACCCATCCTTGCTCTTTTGAACAGAAGGAGTATCTGCAGGATTCTCTGTAATTGAGGAGATTCAGAAAGTGTGGATGTGCACACCTCAAGAACAAGCCCTTCACTCTCCTATTGCTTTGGGGCTGACCTGGGGCAGGATGCAAAGTTACAGTTGGGTATTGAGAAAAAGATGCTGTGATCTCAAGAAGACAGTGTGGGATAGTGAGAAGCCAAAGGTTTTGGGGGTCAAATTAACCTGAACTAGAAGCCAGCTCTGCTGACTGCTAGCCGGGCTGTGTGGCAAAGGACGTTTGAACCTCAGATTTCAGAAGTATAAGACGGGGACTCTCTTGACTGCTTCCCACAGTGGTTGTGCAGATGAGCTGAGGGATGAAAGTATAGGAGGAAGAGAGGACAGCCTATCTATCCTCCAGGCCTCGGGACTGCTGACCCAGAGTGTCCTTGAGGGAGAAGCAGCAGAAGCAGAGATGGAGGTGCAGGTGCTGAGTGGGGACTAACGTTTCTTGAGTACCTCCAAGGGTCCAGATGTATGGCTTGCTCTCCTTTCACTCTCAGGAATAGGAGGTAATCTCTGCCTTGCACAGATGAGAAACCTGAAGCTCCAAGTGTTACGTAACATGCCTGGTTCACACAGGCAGTAAGTGGCTGAGCTGGATTTTGAACTCAGGTTGGTCTGACTTCAAAGTCCACACTGTTGACATTACTCCACCCTCCCTCATGATATCTAAGGAGACAGTGAGTGCAGAGAAACTCCCAACACCAAGCAGAGAAACAAAAGTAACACTTACATAAGCTTACTATGAGCCAGGAGCTCAGCTAAATGCAGTTTTTAAATTGCCTTTGAATATTTATAAAAATAGTTAATGTTTATAGAATGCATGCTGTATGTCAGGCTGTGTTGCAAGATTGTATTTCAGCCTCATAAGAGCCCTTTGAAAAAGGCATGGTTGTTATTGCTGTTGTTATGGTTATTAGTTCCATGTTACAGATAAAGAAAAGGTGACCCAGGGAGGTTGACTAACTTGCACAAGCTAGTAAGGAGCAGGATTTGGATCCAGGCAGTCAGCTCCAGAGCCGTACTCTGTAGGTGCAAGACACTGGGGCCGGGCTCGTGAGTGCCCATACATCACAGGAATGTCCACGCTACAAGGCAAGCAGCTTGTGCAGACTGAGCAATAGAAGGGCCATCCCACCCTTCCCCAGCATGCCCCACGTGGCAGCCCCGTTCAGCCCTGCCAAGCAGCGCTGCGCAACCGCCTCCACCCTCAGTAGGCCAGGCCCTCCACACACCCCACGATGCGGATGTGGGGAGACCCTCCGTCTCCTCTGTGCTTGTCGAGTAGGGATTGGAAGTCTTTACCCACAAAGAGTTCAGGATGGAGGAAAGGAGGTAAAAGAGCCTCATTTTCACTAAGGGTTGGGGAATTGCTGTTGTTGTTCTAACACTGGCAAGTACAGAATGTTCAGCTGGTAAGTCCATTTCGAAATGCAGGGGTCCCGTGTGACTTTGAGAAGAAAGCCTGTTTAACACCTTTGAAGTATCAAGGTTTGTGGTTCCAGACCTGAACCACACTATATGTCTTCTGAATGTTATTTAGGAAATATTATTAGAGAAATCGTTGGCACCATAAATTAGACATGCTTTTATGATTCGTTTTATTATGGCTATCTACATCATAATCCTAGTTTTAATAGTAGCACAAACCGCGAGTGGGGTAAAATGTCCCACTGTGAAGGCTGATTTTGTTTCTTTTCCTGCTGAGGCCAGGCCTTATCTGTACCCACCTCATCTCAGACACTGGTCATCATGCAGCAATGATGACTGAGAATTGGGGCAAACATTAGAGACGAGGCCACCCCACGGGCCCCCAGCAGCGATATGTCACATGGTTTGCTGGAGGGTTGGAGTTTGTGATGTGGCTCTGACAGCAGCTCTCATTTGTCTGCTTAAACTCTGTATTTGATGCAATTGGATTTTTAAAAAGTCACACAGTACTGGGATCCTTTTTGGAGAGTCCTAGAAAAACTCTCTAAACAACTCCTTTTCAATTATTTTACGTAGTAAAAATACCAGATAATATGTACTTTGTCATTATAACAAAGTGGATATGAATAATGCCTTGTAGGATCAGAGTGTGAGTTCAACTGATGTAAAGAGTTGGGATTTTAAGCTTTATGTACCATTTTCTATCTTGTATAAAGGAAGTATAATTTTCTAAAATAACATTAATAAATATAAATAAGAATTTTTAAATTATCATCAAACTATTATTTTAAATGTGTAAATGAAGATGACAGTTTTTGGAAGGCTTGTTGGTATTTGGGTCAACATGGAATACATGTGGCTAATAATTGGTTAACAGCCAAAGAATTTGTTTGGTGTATGTCGATAAACAGAAATATTAGAGAGAATCTGAATGAAACTAATGGTTTCAGTTCTTCAAATGAATAGTAGTTGGGAGTGATGGCTTATGGCCTGTTTGTAAATTGGCCCAACAGAGGCTTCTTACAGGACTAGGAAGAGCTGAGGGCAAGCACTGTGAATTCATGATGTGACCCCGGACAAGTCACTTCACCTCTGCAACCTCAGGGCCCTAAGAGTCAGCATCACTAAGAGAACCACTGACACAAACCTACAGGATGTACATTGATTCTCTGTTAGGACACGTGATTCCTCAGAATGTCTTGGTTCTAATCATTAGTAACCTACAAGCAGATGTGAAAGCGAGGAAGTCACCTCTTGATTTCTGCCCTCATTCTATCACAGCTATGGACTTGATACCATCTTTTCATTCAGAACTGCCGTTTTACGAATTTAAGCCAGGAATCCTCTTTTGTGGAGAGAAGGATTCATCATCCTTCTTTCCTATAGAGTCCCTGTAGGACAGTGATTCAGTGTTTTGCTCAATAAATGTTAAGATTGATGATGGTTATCACTTGGTGACAAACCTTATCTGCAAAATGGCTGCTCCCTTACAAAACGACTCAGTCTCCTCATCAATATGCACAGTTCCCGAGGCTCGTCCTCAAGTCCCAGGGTGTCACATTGCTGGCTCTTGAAAGCCCTATCTAAGAGACCATCATCTCTCATTTAAAATGGTGCTTTTAAATTTGCAATTTAGTCTTGCCTTATAGTCTCTTTTACACTTATTTTTAAGGTGAGCCAGAGCTCCATGATAGGTCACTGAAAACCTCTTCTGCATCTTCCTAGAGGGAAATATTTCTAGAATGGGAAGGGAGAAGTATGGTGGAAGAAACCTCAGGCATCAGTATCATTTATTTAAAAGACCAGTTTGGAAAACAAGGGCTAAGGTGATGAATATAGTTTGTCACCGAGAGGGCAAGATACACAGATGGTATTCAAAAGTCATGGCAGAAGAAATATATGGGGAAGATTGATCAAGTCTATATAATCCAAGGGGTCACAAACAGGGGGACACCTGGGAGCAAATGCACACAGCAACACTTTTAGGCCAGCATTGTATTATTTTTCATCAAATTAGGATGCTTTAGTTAAAAAAGTAGAATGTTTCTGGGAGGGCATGTATTTTTTTATCTCAACCAGAAGTCTAGCTGTTCCCTGTTGTCTTGTATCTGCCTAATGCGCCCACTTGAATTCCCTGGCGGCCCATTAGGACTTGCATTTGCAGAGCCTCTGACTTTGACTAATTCCTGAAAGCAGGTAAGAAAATGACCTTATGAAATGGTTCCACTTATTCTCTTATTTTCACCCACAGAATATTCATAGATGAAAAAGAAGAGAAACGGCTACATGAAGAACTAGTTTCATAAATTCTGGCAGGACTTCCAGGCTGTCCCTCAAGGCAATGTCTCCAAATTCCTAGAAAGCTCTGGAAACAAGACAGAGAACAATGTGGAACTGTTTGGACCCATTGACCTAAAGGCCTGGAGGTTAAGGACTTGTGAAGTGGCCTCAGTGGCCCAGTTTGTCCCCGGGGAGAAGTGGCCAGAGGGGCTGCCAGGCTGTTGAAATGTTCTCTCCCTGGAGAAGCAGTGGTGGAGGCCAAGGGACACCGATGATCCTCCTCTCAGTTCCTCCAGTAACTCACAGGGTGGGAAGAGGCTGTAAAGCCTTCTTTGACCTGGCACAGAGCATCCTGTCATCATTGCAGGTTGGGCTCGCCAGCACCCTTACAGGCTCTGCATCGAAGTACTGGCCTATGCATGAGGCCCTACTGGCTGGTTTGTGTTGGATCCTGGCTCTTCATGAAAAACTATTTGCAAGTTCACCTAGTTGTATGGCATCGCAAGTTAGAAAAACGTGCTAGGAATAACCGTGGGAGACATTCGAGGTAACATCAGCAGCTACGACCCAGGTCTTCTTTGCCCAGCCACCCCATCTGACCTTTTGATTCTCTCATATACAATAATTTATGGTGGTTGAATTCTCTAAGTCAGAATACACCCTGCAACACACCAATGGAAGGAGCAGGGGCCCAGGTACCCAGGCTAGAGGTGACATCCACGATCCATGCCACACCAAGTACTCCATCATCTGGCTCCCTGCCTACCCTCCCACATCTTCTCTTACCACTCTCTGCTTTATATTTTAGGTTCCAGCCACATTATGATGCAAGAGGTCCCCATGTGAGCCATGCTACTTCTTGACCCCTGACCCTTGCTCACACTGTCTGCTTCGAACACACAGCTTATCTCCTCCTGACCCCTCCTTTTTTTTTGCTGAGGAAGATTCTCCCTGAGCTAGCATCCATGCCAATCTTCCTCTATTTTTCTAGCATGTAGGCCACTAGCACAGCATGGCCACCAGCAGAGCGGTGTAGGTCCACTCCTGAGAACCAAACCTGGGCCACCGCCATGGAGTGTGCCAAACTTAACCACTAGGCCACTAAAGCTGGCCCTCCTCCTTAACTCTTACTAATCCTGTAGGACCAACCACAGGTTTCACCTCTTCCAGGAAGGCTTCCTGATCTCCCCCATCCACAGCTGAATTACACGCTCCTTATATCTGCCCTTTCAGTACCCTGTGATAATTTCTATCACTCTTATTTATTACATTACATTGTAGTTACCAGTTTATATCTATCTTTCTCAAAATTATGACCTCACTTAGGACAGGGGTTGTGTCTTTTTTATGTGTGTACCTCAGTGCCTAGCAAAGGGTACATGGTTAGTGTTGAATCAGTGATTGTGGAGGGAGTGAGTGAAGAGGGGATTAGAGAACCAACAAGGAGCCGTCATCTGCTATGTGCCTGACACTGTGTCAGATGTGTTGTGTCATTCAATCAATTCACAAAAATACGCAAAGTGGGCGTCATTATCCAAACTCATCAAATGAGGAAGATGAGACTCACAGAGCAGAAACACCTTTCTTGAGGTCCCATAATTAGTAAGAGACAGCAGCTTGTTTTGAATCAAAGCCCCCGGGACCCAGAAGTCTGTGCTATCTTCATGACACCATCACCTGCTCCCTGACAGTCACCATCTGAAGTGCCCAGGCTGGGGGCGTCATGGTCGAGCGGGAGCAGCCAGCACTTAGGCTGACCCAGGATATAACAAGATTCTTTTGGGACAGCATCTTTCGACTACCCATGTCTGGCCACTACAGGGATGCATTTGTGAGAATTAGTGCCTCCACTAGCCAATCTCCTTGGAAGAATGGCCCAGGAGTCGGCTTCTCCTCTTCACCTCTGTACGACCTTAGGGTTATTGCCTCAAAATTTTTTATAACTTTACTTCCTACAGATAGCATTTAGCTTTTATAAAACCCACCCAATTCGTTATCTGCTCACATTTCTCCAGATGTTTCACCTCCCACTCCTGTCTTTCTTAATGACTCTAGGGGGTTGATTACCAGCAGGGTTAAAGCTGTCAAATTATTCTTGGCTCTATTCCACTTCTTCTTCTTTTTTTTTTTTTTTAAATCTATCTCCAAAGTTTAATTCAAAATCTTCACCAATGGATCAATAATCCTTTTATTTTTTCTAATTCTAGTCGAATTACAGTACTACAACTATACAATGGAGAATAGTTTCATTTTCCTATGATTCTCCACAACCTGAAGATTTTGCTGTTGACTTTGTTTCTGTGCCCCCTTCCCTGTTGCTCAAAGCAGAGAGCTAGAAAGGCGAGAGGGGGTTGATTTCGGTGGGAAAAGGTCTTCATATGTCAGTCTAGGCTCCCTTCATCTGTGCTTCTTTTGCAGGGGAGGGAAAAGGATAGCACTGGGATTCTAAAGAAATCAGCAAGTTTTTACCTGTTGATCTTCAGAGAGTACAGAGGGAAGGCAAATAAGTTTATTCATGCAATAGATTTAATGGGGCTGGCAGATTCTCTTTGTTCTAAATGCCACAGTCTAGCCACAGAACTACACAGAGATGTGAAAAGTAAAACGAAACTTGGGGCTCACAGAATCATCACAAGAACCCCACTAAATTGAAATCTCAGAGGCTGGCTCCTCGTCCCCAGCTGGGGCCTGCCCACAACTCTGCTTACAGCTGAGGCAAGACTAGAGGGTTCTAGGATGAATCCTGATTTTAATTTCAAGATTCACTTTTACTAACACAAAATTGACAATGGGAACCAGAAGATTCCGCTTTCTCTCAACTTGGATTTTTATTGCCTCCGAGGTTCTGGATCTTTTTTTCTTGATTTGGAGCAGCGGTAGAGAACCCTGAAGCAACACTAGCCTCTCAGGCCTCAGGAACGTGCTCCAGTTGTTCCCTTGTTACTTACTAATGGAACTTGCAAACTCCTCCTCCATTCAGGACCAGAGCCTTGGAATAACCTCTATGATACCCCACAGCACAGCAGTATTTAAAATATTTAAAATAGCCATAATTAAATATTTATATTGCACTTAACATTTTACGAAGCACGTTTTAATTTTCATTTCTTTTGTGCAATTGGAAAAACTCTGTATTGGATCAGAGCAAGGGTTACAACATATGATGAAGCTGTAAAATACGTTTCCTTTTGAATATCATTATACATTTTCATAGATATAAAGGTAGAGGTCATCACATACGAACTCTGTATTCAGAGAACAAGAAACAGTTTTAGGAAACATACGTAAAACTTTTTCTTAACAACTTGCAACTTCATCTTGTGTGATTCTTGCCATCCACACACTCTGCTCTGAGGCTGAAATTATCCAAATGATATCAATTAGTTTATTTTTAACCTACAGTAAACAATCATTAATGCCTTTCATACATGGTAGCAGCTTACGCATACACACTGCGTATATATATCTTATGATCAGTTTTCTAAGAATAAAATTTTCCTATCCTTTTGGTAAAGGAGATGGAGTGAATATACACATATATTAGATAAGATTTAAAAATAAAAATGTGTTTTGCAAGGAAGGATTGTAATGAAAACTTTCTCAGAACTAATTCACTGTATATAAGACAGTTTTAGGCTCGTGTTTTAAAATATACTACAGTGCTTTGGCGGGCCAGCCATGTTTGTCCAAAAGGTATTTTTTATGTCAACAGTGCTTCATAGGCTGATAGGTTTTTTATACATTAATTTTTTAATCCAAATACTCAAATCCAAATATTGAATATACTTAATTGGATTTGGCTGTACCTGTTTATTTGGCCAGAATGTTATCAGAGTAGATGAAACTAGATAAAACTGTTAATGTAAGACCACAACTTGTCAGATCTGATCACTCCCTTTAGTGTGTATATAATAACCTGGAGCACACACACATTCCTCATTTAATTAAATTACACAATTTCTCAATACTGTTACTCAAATGTTATCCTCACATTTTCGATGGAAGTATTAAACATTATGTATGTATTATTTAGGGAGGGCTGCCATGACAAACTACCAGAGACTGTGTGGTTTAAGCAACAGAAATTTATTTTCTCACAGTTCTGGAGGCTAGAAGTCCAAGATCAAGGTGTCGGCAGGGTTGGTTTCTCCTGAGGCCTCTTTCCTTGGCTTGCAGATAGCTATCTTCCGTTTCTTCACATGGTCTTCCCTCTGTATATGTTTGTGTCCAAATTTCCTTTTCTTATAAGGATACCAGTCATAGTGGATTAGGGCCCACCCTAATGCTCTCATTTTAACTTAATGACCTCTTTAAAGGTCCTATCTCCTACTACAGTCACCATCTGAGGTACTGGGGTTAGGACTTTGACATACAAATTTTGAGGGGGACAAATTCAGCTCATAACAATATAGTCCAGGGCCCCTTTCCACGGAGAAGGATTTTTCAAGTGTCTTCATATTCTCCAAATACCCAGATTACTAATTACTTTGGTCCAAGGACCCCAATTAAGCAGGTGGTATAAAACCCAGTAGTGACTCTGGTTATTTGGTGTCATACAGACCAAACCAAACCGTAGAGTCTCGTGCTCTCAGCCCCACCACCTTCCAAAGCATTCTGCCCCAGAGGGCAGAGTTTACGCTCACTGGATTTGTACATGGGGCAAGAGAGACAAGCTCTTGAGAAAATAAAGATGAATTTGGCCTTTCGGTTTTCAAAGTTGTCCAACTGGCTACCTGCTCCCAGGATGGACATGCAATCTTAAGATCTTCTCTCACCAAATCCAAGAGCTCTCAAGAACTCTCTCGGGCCTTTGGGGACCATTCCGTGATGGTAAGAGAGCCACTCTCCATGCAAGAGTGGAAACAGTTAACCAAAGTGTGTAACTCCGTCCTAGTCAAAGGAGTTTGTGGTACCTCTATTATCAGTCTTTGAAATGTCTGTTAGAATGTCTCTGTTTGGGCACTAACACTAATACAAGTCATCTCTCCGCCTTCCTGATTACATCAAGTTTCTGAAGTGTGGGGGTTTTGTCTTTTTTTTCCTTTTCTATTCTCACCTCAGTGCCTGAGGTTCAGTAACTATGGGCTCAGTAATTGAATTCACTCTCTTTAGTGTTGTTTTCTAAACCTATGATCTGTGCCACACCCCTAAGAGACTCATTATTTTCTAACTCTATCTTTTTTGTACCCCCTTACCTAGAATATAGGTATTGAAGGTATGAGCATCATCTTACATTTCTTTAAGTCCCAGTACCTGATTCATTCCCCATACACAACAGATGCTAGTCTTATTTGTTTATTGCTCATTGACTCAATAAAAAAAAAATCTTGGGACCAGCCCTGTGGCATAGCAGTTAAGTCCAGCACATTCCACTTTGGTGCCCAGGTTTGTGGGTTTGGATCCCAGGCATAGACCTACACCACTCATAAGCCATGCTGTGGTGGCAACTCACATATAAAGTGGGGAAGGTTGGCGCAGAGGTCAGCTCAGGGCTAATCTTCCTCAAGCAAAAAAAGAGCAAGATTGGAAAACAAACAAACAAAGAAACAAACAAAAAAACCTCATTGTAAATCTCAAGATTTAAAAATCTTTCTTTACACCAGAACAGTGATGATTGTTGAAGGTGAGTGATGGACACATGGCATTCATTACACCATTCTCTCGATTTTTGTGTGTATTTGAAAATTTGTATAATACAAAGATGGACAAATAAAAAAATACAATCATAAAGTATACTTTTGAGTGCATCCTAATTTAACTTTTTAAATATCCAGTTGATACTGAATATTTCTAATGTTGCCCCAGATTTCATTATTAAATTTCTGGGTGAAATATAACTCAAGTTACTTATTTAGCAGCAGTAGGCTTCCTTCATTTTTTTGTGGAAGGTTTGATAGAACAACAATGTTAGTGGACTGGGAGGGATACTTTTCCATGGAGTTGTTCTAAATAACTTTAAGGAACAAACTATTATCCCTGATTTCAGAAGAGAATGTGTAGAAGGAGAGGTGAGGGTGGGAATGGAGCACCTATCTGGGCCCCTGTTAAGATGTCAGCAGTAGAAAACAAGGACAGCCTGCAGGAAGCATGTGCTACCACCCTCCACCCTCGTCCCAGCCCCGGGGGACTGGCAGCCAGCCAGCCAGAAGGAATAAAATATCTAGATCTGCTCTTGAAGGGATGGGAGAAGCCAGCGATGTTTGGAGTGGCCTGGCAAAACATCTTGAATTGCTTCTTAAACCTTTAGGACTTGGCAAAATTCAAAACACGTTTTGCCAGGCACTTTTTCTCTTAATTTTTAAGCCCCTGTGTATTTCAAGGGAAATTTAATCCGTATGTTTCTGATTCATTTACACTTAACTCATCAAAATGCTGTTTTGTAAGAGTTATTTGATGTCTAAGATGCCGTATGGGCGTTTCGTATGTCTTTTTTTTTTCAAACCGTGAAGTTGCTTTTTGCCAGCACTGAGCAGACGTTCAACCACTGGAGACGGAATCTCAATTTTCAAATAAGGACCCACCAAATTCAAATGTCTTTTAACTTTACCAAACATTTTCTCTTCTTGCTACATGAGAGGGCATGGCTTGAATAAGAGGACTATAACCAGATGCTCAAGAAATACCCAAGGAATAAGACAGCCTTCCTTGAATCAATAATGTTATTTCCAATTAAAGGACATCTTTTTTGTAAGCTCTTTCACAACCTTCTTCCAGTAAATCAGTGTGACCTCCGTATTCTGAGACCTTTTGGTAATAGCCTCTGTCGTAGCACTGATTAAACCTTTGACTGCAGTGGCTTGTGTAAGGATCTGTCTTCTCTCATAGATTTTTGGTGGCAAACAACAGAAACCGACCCTTACAAAGTAAAATGAAATAGAGAATTTATTGAGGGTATATTAGGTAGCACCAGAATAAATGGAAATATGGAAAGATAGAGAATAGGACTAGGACCTGGACACCCCCAGGCATCCAGGCACTGCCGAGGGGAAATAAGTGGCTCTGTTCTATTCTTGTATCATTAGCCTCAAGATTCAGAGAAGGACGGGTCCCATAGGCTCAATTTTCTTCATATGTATACTCCTTTGGTAGAGGAGGGCAGAGCATCTAATTTTCTATCCCATCCAAAATGCTCATAAACGGGTAGCAGGTGGTTCCCCAGAAGGAAATCAGAGAAGGAGAACTGAGATCTGTGAGCTTTTTTAGGGCAGAGATTCTTCTTCATCTTTATATCCCTAGAGTCTAGGATAGGGCTTGGCACATGGTCCATCTTTTAGAGTCCAAATTAATCCTTAAGGAACCATTCCATAAAAGGCAGACAGTGATAGAGCAGTTTGATACACCTGCACGAATGACAAATGCATTAAAATAGAATTGGGGGATTTCTGATCAGGTGAGATGGAGTAAACACGCTCCATCCTGTTTACTCCCTGGACAGAATGAATTAAGCAGCTCTTTGAGGACTTTCAAAAGTAAATAGCAGCAGATAGATCGGGAAGAAGAACATTGTTCAAAATACCACCAAACCAATGATGAATTTACAATTTATATTTCCCCCAGTATCCCCTGGCTTGAACTCAATGCACCGGAAGTGAGTACAGGCTGCAGGGAGCTCTAGGAGAAACCCTCTAGATCTGGCTCACAGACAGGAAAAGGGAAATTCTAATAGTTTAACATGCAGAAGTCCACCCTTTGACTCTCCCCTCCTTTTTATCTGTTTTCCTATGCCCCAGATGCCAAGCAATCCTGTGGTGGCCCCAGCAGCATGCAGCAATGTGAGTCTGCAGGAGCCAAACTCTGAGGGAAGAGCACCTTTCTCTCCATTCAGAGGAGCTGTGCTTTGAAGAGTGGGGAGCCCACCTCCATTGCATTTGCTCTCTCTCTCTGTCCTCCTGCCTCTTGGTCCTAGATATGGACACAATCGAGTGCACAGTAGAGCAAGCAACTAAAGCCCTAACTTTCCACCCGGAAGACCAAAAAGAGGAGTCCCAGGGAACCTAAAGTAGTGGTGATATTGCGAAAAGAGAACTAGCAGAAGCAATATTATGAAGGCGTTTATGAACTACTGGGCTCACCAGCTAAGCTGTACATACATGGATCTGATCTGAATCAGTATACCAACAACTTTGAGAACTAAACTAACAGAGGCTACATCCAAAATTGTCTGCATGGGTGGCATACACATGACACAGATCTGATACTGTAAAGGCTCTGACAACTGAACCAACGTGGAGTCCAGAGTCCACAGCATGTATGCTGGAACTTCAAGCCTGAGCCTACAACATTTTTGGTAGAATATAAATAAGATCTGAATTTCAAAATGTCTAGGATACAAGAAAAATTTCTCAGCGTACAAAGAATCAGTAAAATCTCGACTTACATGGGAATAGACAACAGATGTCAATGCTGCAATGGCACAAATATTGGAATTATCTATCGAAGCTTTAAAGCAGCTATTATACAAATGGTCCAGAAAGCAATTGCAAATTCTCTTACAACCAATTGAAAACTAAAACCCTCAACAAAGGACAGAGCATACAAAGAACAAACCGAAAAAATTTAGAGCTAGGAAACAAAACAACTGAAACTATTTAGATGGGTACCACCTCAGAGAAGAGGTGTAAGGGGAAAAAATTGGTAAACTTGAAGGTAGGTCAATAGAAATTATCCAATCTGAACAACGTAGAGAAAAGAATTGAAAGAAAATGTAAAGAGTCTCAGGAATCTGTGGGTCAATAACTGAAGATTTGCCATTTGTGTCACTCAGAAGGAAAGGAGAAAGAATGCAATGGTGAAAAAATTTTTGAAGAAATAATAGCTGAAAACTCTCCACATTTGGCAAAGACATAAATTACAGAAAAAGGAAGGAAATAGGGAACAAAGAAATAAAAATAGAATAAATGGAAAAAAAATAAAATGATAGAACTAAATCCAAACATATCAACAATTACATTGACTACAAATGGCCTCAATGCATCAATTAAAAGTCAGAGATTGAAAGAATGGATTTTTTTTTTTTTTGAGGAAGATTAGCCCTGAGCTAACACGTGCCGCCAAACCTCCTCTTTTTGCTGAGGAAGACTGGCCCTGAGCTAACATCCGTGCCCATCTTCCTCCGCTTTATACATGGGATGCCTGCCATAGCATGGCTTGTCAAGCTGTGCCATGTCTGCACCTGGGATCTGAACCAGTGAACTCTGGACCTCCAAAGCGGAACATGCAAACTTAACCACTGTGCCACCAGGCTGGCCCCAGATTTTTTAAAAAGAAGCTGTCTACAAGAAAGTCTTTTCAAATATAGCGATATAGGTAGGTTAAAAGTAAAAGGATAAAAAAGATATACCATGTAGTATACTAAACACTAGTTAAATAAAATTGGGATGGCTATAATGTATGAGACAAAGTAGACTTGCTAGCAAGGAAAATTGCCCAGGAGAAAGAAGAGTGTCACATAATGATAAAAAAAAAGCTCAATTCGCCAAGTAGACATAATAATCATAAACGTCTATGTACTTAACAACAGAGCTTCAAAACGAAGCAAAAATTGACAGAATTGAAAAGAAACAGACAAATCCACAATTACCATTAGAGAATTTAACACTCTTCTCTGAGTAATAGATAGAAGTCCAAGGGAAATCAGAAAATATTTTGAACTGAACAAAAATAAAAATACAACATATCAAAATTTGTGGGATATAGTTGAAACAGTGTCGAGGGAAAAATTTGTAGCAGTAAGTGTTTATATTTGAAAAGAAAAAAGTCTCAAACCAACTAACTAATCTTAAGTCTTAAGAAAGTAGAAGAGGTTCAAAATATACCCAAAGCAAGCAGAATGAAGAAAATAGTAAAGATAAGAACAGAAATCAATGAAATACAAAACAGCAGGAAAAAAGAGAAAATTAATGAAATCAAAAGCTGGTTCTTTGAAAAGATCAGAATTGACAGACCCCTAGCAAGAATGACAAAGGAAAAAATTGAGAAGGCAAAAATTACCAATATCAGGAATGAAACAGAAGATATCACTACAGACCCCACAGACGTTAAAAGGGTAATAAAGGGATGCTTCCAGCAACTCTATGCACACAGATTCAATCTTAGACCAAATGGATCAATTCCTTGAAAACCAAAAACCGCCCAAACTAGCCCAAGATAAAATAGATAGCATGAATAGGCTGATAACTATATTCTTATATCCATATGCAAATAATGAACTGTGATGTACACTTTACACTTCATACAAAAAGTAACTCAGAATGGACTATAGATCTAAATGTAAAATGCAAAGCTATAAAACTTTTAGAAGAAAACAAGGGAGAAAATCTTTGGGACCTGCAGTTAGGCAAGGAGTTCTTGGATATGACACAAAAGCACATTCCAGATAAGCAAGAGAATATTAAACACAAAGAAGTAAATACAATAGTTTGAAATATGACTTAGAAAATGAATAAATCAATACATGAAATTAATTCATTTACAGGAAAATATTTCACCTATACCAAAGAAGTCAAAATATGCTTGCAGAAACTGACAAATTAGCCGATATAAGTGCCACAAACATCCAAAGTGCAATGTGGCTAAAGACAATACACCAGAGAGAACAAATCACACACTGGAGTCCATTGCACCTGCCTTATATTCTGGCTCCAAAACTTACTTGCTGTGCAACCTGGGAAAATTATTTACTCTCTCTGAGCATCAGTTTCATCATCTGTAAAATGGGATTTTAAAAGTACCTACTTTAATTTGGTCATTGGAGGTTAAATCAGAAATATATGCAAAGCACTTAAAATAGCTCCTGGCACACAGCGAGGACTAAAGAGATACTGGCCGTTATTATTTTATCATCATCGTTAAAGAAAAGAAACGTAGATATCCTTCCAAAATCGAAGCATTAGACAAGGTACACACTTTGCAGAACCTCAAACCTCTAAAAGAGCACATAGAAATCACACAGTGTTCAGTCTGCTCAGCTGGCTATCAAAGGGAAGGGTCCACTTTTCTGTAAGATTGGGCACAGAACTCTGCCAAGGTGTTAGGGGATCTGGATTCTTGGCCTGGCTTTGTCATCTGTTGGCTGGACGACCTGGAAGTAGTCATCTCCCCTTCTGGACCTCAGTCCATGCCTGTGAATGGCTGAGTTGGCCCCAGTCTGCTCTTACGTCCTTTCCAGCACTCACGTTTTATGATGAGATCCACCATGATGTGCCGTCGGGTTTGTGTGGTCACCCCACCACCCACTAATCCATTTCCCATTATTACAGCCCAACCACACAAATAAACTCAAAGGCGTGGGGTCTGCAATTCAGACACACTCTGGCTTTGTCTTCCTCAGTAAGAAAATAGAAGAAACCTGACATCTTGCGTCCCCAGATTAATGACACCCCGGGGGCTGTCTGAGAAGTCCTCCAGGTGCTCTGCCGGCTGGTCTTTTGTGCTGGTAATGCTTTTAGTATGACAGTGTCTTTACTTTTGTTTCTGGCAAGAATTAATAAATTACTTATGATATTTAATAAGAAGCAGATGCTCCCAATGAGAATGGGGCCCCGTTGCCTGTTAATTCTGGTTGGATTTGTCTTGCTGTGGTGAATGGAAGCAGACGGAGTAGGTGATCCACACGCTATTTTGCAAGACCAAAGTCATCTGCAGACAGTAGAGCTGAGAACAATTGCTCCGTGTAATTCAAAATGGATGGAACAATGATATGATGTTTAAAATTAGAAAAAGCATTTGGTTTGTATAGTTAAAAGCCAGTAAGCCCTGTGGCTCTGAAACTATTCCAGATGCTAGCAAGTGGCTTTCCAGAACAGAGATGGTATAGCTAATGGGTCAATAGTCATTGAAAAGCTGCTACGAACAAGACCTTATCTTAGGGTTATAGATGGTACAAGGTGAAAAAAATAATATTTATTAGGTACCAACACTGTGTCAAATACACATTCCAAACAATCTGCGGACCTTGACTCATAAATATTAAATAGTTTGTCAAATATGATACACCTAGTTCAGTTTGACTCTGGTGTTTGAATTTTTATAGTTCAATAGCCTGTGTGTGTGCATATATTTTTGTTTTGTTTTGTTTGTTTTACTTTGTTCTATAAAACCTTAACCTTCAAGGATGTTATACTCTAGTTGAACAAATGAAACAAGGTGAAAATTTACCATTGTACCTACAATTGTTCAAATAGCATACGGCATACATAAGCCACTGTGGTAGATCAAATTACTATTTTTGAACAGTGACTCTCTTACCTCCAGAACAGGAATATACTTCCCTGTCCAATTGATATTCAGCCACATGACGTGCTTTGGCCTCCTGGTGGGTGCAGTGTACTTTGGTGAACCTTGATTTTGAGTCTAGCCATGTGACTTGGCTTGGCTAGTGGATCTTTAGCAGACGTGTTAGCAGCAGAGAACTGAAATGTGCTTGTGTGGTTGGGTTTCTCCTTTTGTGTCTCTGTTGTTGCCACTAGAAGAGCTTCCTCTGATAGCTGCATGTTGTCAGCCAGAGCCTCAGACTGGGCACATGCAAAGCAGACCTGAGCTCAGCTTATAGCAAGGAGACAAGCCCAGCTGGACCCGCAGCTTGAAACAGAGATGTCCAGCCTCAGACGAGGGAGAATAAATGGTTGCTGTGTAAAGCCATTAAATTCGAGGTGGCTTGTTTTACAGCAATAGCCTTTATAGTCACCATGAGGGGGAACTTTTAACCAATGGGGGATAGGGTTGTTCTCTACTCCAACTATAAAATCAACACAGATTGAATTAAAGCAGAAATTTTCAAAGTTAATCTACTGGAAAGAACAGCTTTTGGACCAGACCCGTACTTGACAAATGGAACTGATCCTCTAATAAAATCAGAAGAGGATAGGTCAAGTATGAAAGACCCAAGAAAAGATCCAGAGAAGCATGAGTTGGCAGAGTACACCCCAACACAGTCATGGGGAGAGAGATCCAACCCACAGACTCCAGCTTCTATAGGAACCGCATCTCTGTTGGGAGGAATGCACAAAGACATCATAGCCTAGAGTGATTCAACAATTGAAATATAATACCAACACCCCTTCTCCAGTTCAGGGTTCACTAAATATCCTTCATCCTCCTGATCATGATGTGGCTTTTCCTAAGCATCTGCCAATAGGGAGAAAATACACTAGTCATTTCAACTTGAGTACTTGGGTCCAAGTGATAGTTATGCTGACAGTTTATATTAACGTATTGGTATTTGGGGTTACAAAGTAGTCTATAAATTTGGTTAGTGAGAGTCTGACTTTGAAAAACACATCTGCTCTCTATGTGCTGACAAAGTCAGGTTTCAGAGACAGAAAAGTAGTGGCCAGACTAAGGTAAAATTTATCTGGGGAAACCTATTGGTACCCACGAATCTCTTCTGAGGATACTCTGACCTCACCAGTGGGATCCTTTCCAGTTTAAAATGCTACTAGAAGGAAAAGAAATAAAAGGGATCAAAACTGGAAAGGAAGAAGTAAAACTCTATTTGCAGATGACATGATTTTAATAGACAGAAAACCCTAAAGAATCCACCAAAAAACTATTAGAAATAACAAGTGGGATACAGTGAAGTTGCAGGGTATAAAATCAACATACAAAAATCAGTTGTGTTTCTATACACTAACAACGAAATAGCAGAAAGAGAAATCAAGAATACAATCGTATTTACAATTGCAAAAATACCAATAAAATACCTAGAAATAAATTTAACCAATGAGGTGAAAGACCTGTACATTGAAAACTATAAAACATCATTGAAAGAAATTGAAGAAGACACAAAGAAATGGAAAGATATTCCGTGCTCATGGATTGGAAGAATTAACATAGTTAAAAAGTCCATATCACCTAAAGCAATCTACAGATTCCATGCAATCCCTATCAAAGTTCTAATGACATTTTTCACAGAAATAGAACAGAGTCCTAAAATTTATGTGGGACAACAAAACACCCCGAATAGCCAAAGCAATCCTGAGAAAAAAGAATAAAGCTGGAGATATCCTATTCCCTGATTTCAAAGTACACTACAAAGCTATAGTAATCAATACACATGGTACTGGCAGAAAAACAGACACACAGATCAGTGGAAAGAATTGAGAGCCCAGAAATAAATCTACACATTTACGGACAGCTAATTTTTGACAAGGGAGCCAAGAACACACAATGGAGAAAGGAAAGTCTCTTCAATAAATGGTGTTGGGAAAACTGGACAGTCACATGCAAAAGAATGAAAGTAGACCATTATCTTACACTATACACAGAAATTAACTCAAAATGGAGTAAAGACTTGAATGTAAGACCTGAAACCGTAAAACTCCTAGAAGAAAACATAAGTAGTATGCTCTTTGACATCGGTTTTAGCAGCATCTTTTTGAATACCATGTCTTCTCAGGCAAGAGAAACAAAAGAAAAAATAAACAAAAGGGACCACATCAGAGTAAAAAGCTTCTGCATGTCAAAGGAAACCATCAACAAAACAAAAAGACAACCTACCAGTTGGAAGGAGATATTTGCAAACATATATCCAATAAGAGGTTAATCTTCAAAATATGTAAAGAACTCGTATAACTCAACAACAAAAAAGTGAACAACCCAATCAAAAAATGGGCAGAGGATCTGAACAGATATTTTTCCAAACAAGATATACAGATGGCCAACAGGTACATGAAAAGATGTTCAACATCACTAATTATTATGGAATTGCAAATCAAAACCCAAATGAGATATCATCTTATGCCTGTCAGAATGGCTATTATTAAAAAGACAAGAAATAAGTGTTGGAGATGACATGGAGAAAAGGGAAGCCTCATACACGGCTGGTATGAACATAAATTGGTGTAGCCACTATGTAAAACAGTACGAAGATTTCTCAAAAAATTGGAAATAGAATTACCTTATCATCTAGCTATTCCACTCCTGAGGTTTTATCCAAAGAACACGAAAACAATAATTAAAAAAGATATATGCACCCCTATATTTCTTGTAGCATTATTCACAATAGCCAAGACTTGGAAACAACCTAAGTGTCCATCGATGGATGAATGGATAAAGAAGATGTGGTGTATGTGCATACACACACACACACACACACACACACACACACACACACACGCCAAATGGAATACTACTCAGCCATAAACAAAGATGAAATTTTGCTGTTTGTGACAACAGGGATGGACCTTGAGGGTATTATGCTAAGTGAAATAAGTCAGAAGGAGAAAGCCAAATACTATATGATTCCACTCATCTGTGGAAAATAGAAAACAACAAACAAACACAAAGGTACAGAGAATAGATTGGTGGTTACCAAAGGGAGGGCAAAAGGGATAAAGGGGTACATTTGTATGGTGATGGATGGCAACCAGACTTTTGGTGGTGAACACGCTGTAAGCTATACAGAAATCAAAATATAATGATGTACACCTGAAATTTATGTAATGTTATAAACCAATGTTGTCTCAATAAAAGAATAAAGAGAAAAAGAAAAAAATTAAATTAAATGCTAAAACAGCTAGCAAGAAGAAATGTCCATTTAAATTTACTTTAACTTTGAGGTTTAATGATTCTTTAATGTCATTATTGCAAATAAGTTGTGTAGTTAAAAGGGCCAAACAAATTTAGGAAATGGAGGATCCTGAGGTCCTGAGGAATCAGGGGAGGCTACTTCACAGGAAATGAGTGGGCAGTCTCACCTGGAGGACCGGTTAATAATGTAATGAGACGGTAATGGATTGAATGTTCTGGAGAGAAGTGTGGAACCTGGTTTCTCGGGACATACTTAATGGCAAAGGAATCCTAATAATTGGCAATGGCCGGAAGTGTCTATGGGAAGACAGAAAATCATATAGGGATGGACAGTGAAATGTAGAGGCTATAAGACTGTTGAAATATATCTAGTATATAAAAAACTTTTCAGAGCACAGATAAAAACACAAGAGAATAAATATACGAGGGAAAAAAACTGTGGGTGTTCTGAGGGTAGACACGTGTGGTTAATGAGAGGTCGATGTTTACAAAACATTTCTTAGAACTATTATTTTCAAATATGCATCCCTTTGTGAGGAGAAGAAGGCGATAGGGTTGGGCTAGATCGGTGAGCAAATGGACAAATTTACATGACTTTTGGGACTCAATCCCCACCATTACCACACACTTTTACAGTTATGTGGCACAATTAATACCTCAAACTTCCCTGAGAACCTACAAGATAACTTTACATCTCTTCCTTCATCTTTCCCTCATAAAAATGGGCACACATATAATTAAGTTCATTTTAAAGTGTGAAACTCAAATATGAAAGAAAGTATGAATTAAGATTTCTCAGCCGCTGGCAAGAGCCGAAGCTAACCAGTAAGTGGTGTGCTAGAGCAAGTTCATGAGAATCAATTGCTGGCATCTTTTCCCAACTCCACATTCAGTCATGTCACATGGGTGGCTTGAGATTGGCCACTGTGGGAGTATTTACACAAGGAAACAGGAAAACAAATGCCCCACATCAGGGATTCCCGCCTTCACCCCCCTCCCCCACCCCAAGAGCTGGTTGTTAAACATTTTACCACCACACCACTGACTAGAACACAGGTCTTGTAGACAGGATTCGACCCCCTGTCTACCCAAGAGCCTTGCTTCTCAAACCTTGTCCTGGTGTTATTATACTCTCCTGACCCTCTCCCCTGGGTACATTTACAGGAACCCGCAGATGTCTCTGGGCTCACCGCTAACTCTTTACAGAAATTTAGTGTTAACACTGTTCCGCTAACGATATGAAGGCAAGTTTTTGGGGCAGGGAATAAAACATTTGGACTTGAATAATTTAATGAAAAGCAAATATTTTGTGTAACTTTAACTTTAAATCTTTGGTTGGCCTACACAGTATAACGAACCTTAACACATTTGGATCCTGGAGTTGGTTACCAAATATTCTGGTCAGGTAAACAGATAGGACTATCATGCTGGGATATTGAGTAACTATAATTTTATTTGCTTATCCTCCCAGGGAGGTCATTGTATTTAAAATAATAGTATCAATTTATGATAAACCAATGTTTCTCAAACGCTAAGTATTTTACTTTTGTTTGTATAATTGTAACAACTGTAGAATGAATATGATTTTTCAAAGTACTTACCACAAATGCCACATGGCTTAGGGACAGAATAAAGAGGAACCGGTGAATTCAGATTAGTACATTCCTCTGAGCCCCTAACACGCAGTCCGTAATTGACCATGTCTCTTTCTTCTACAAAGACCTTATTTAACCAAGAAGAGTCAACAAAAACACCAGCAGTACCAAAAACTATGAAAAGAACCCAGTGAGAAAAGCAGATTGCAGTAGGATGAGAAAGATCTGGGAGTCACAATAATTACATTTTTACTTTAACTTAGTTGGTGCTAAAGAAAACAATTTTGCCTGGCCTGGCTGCAAAACTCATCATATTTTACACAGAAGTTGAAAGTTGGATAGAGCATGTCTTTTTAAAGCATTTATCCAAGGATTATGCCACTGTGACAAGGCGTGATTTACTCTCAAAGAGGTAATGGGAGGGACTCATCAAGTATATGTCCCTACAGATAGGCTGATTCTCTACAAGAGGGAAATGGGTGAATGCACGTGCAATTTTCCAGTGAACATCCTCTAGAGGCCACAGATGATGCGGTATTTCTTTCATGGTGCCATCCTCACCTCTTTCTTGCCCATGGGTGTGACCTCTAGAGCACTCAAGTGACCTGTGAGCATGCTCCCCATTCTAGAGTGCCATCCTTTAAACCATGAAACCTGTATCAGGCAAACGAGGTAAACCCAGGAGCTGCTCTGCCTTTCTAATAAGCCTCCCTGGTGAGCTGAAATTGAAGCTAGTTTTGAGCAGCAGCGGTTTAGATGACTATTCATTGGAGGTGACTGCATTCCTTCATGGCATGAAAGATGGGAGTCAACGACTTAGATGTTTTAATCTCTAAAAGTACTTTCACGCTAGGAGTAGCTTACCATTTGGATAATCAAGAACCCAGTTGAACCATAGTCTTTCCCCAAGGGGAAAGGGCTAAGGAGAAAAATGTGAGGGAGAAGGAAAAGGGGGTGAAGGAGAAAGGAAGAAGGGATGAGGAAAAGAGGGAAAGGTCATTATGCCTGGCATCTAACCATGTGTACCCTAACAAGGGAGGAGCCAGCTCAGATGAGGGGTCTTCTTCATTTTATAAGACCTAGCCTGGGTATCTTAACTGTACTTTTATGGCCAATTATTGGCGTCACCAGCAAGGAACTTTTACTTATAAGCATCGTTCTGTTATTTGGAGACATACACAGGTGGGTGAGGGGTGGGTCCCAGTAGAACCGTTATTTAAATTCTTGAAGTAGGTGACCTTAATAGGTGAAGCATAAGCTGGTCATGACACAAAGCGAAAATTAGAGGCTATTCTTTGTGCTCAAGCCAGACTCCTCTTCAACTGAGAAGGAATAAGACAGTCATTTTCAAACTTTGACACTAGCTTAGAGTTCCAAAGTGGGAAGGGAAAAAAAGGGAATTTAGTTGAGCCCCAATAGAAAATTTACCCCAGGGACCATGAATAAAAACAAGAAAGAGAGGGAAGAAAAAAACTCTCTCTTTCGATGTAATAGCTTTAGTTAATTTTACTGTGCTAAGTGATCTGTTTTCATATAAATTAGCTTGCTCTTTTAGCTGAAGCTCACTTAAAAAAAAGCAAGATAATAACATGGACAACATTGTGCATGCAGCACATCCAGGATTCATGACTTGGAACTCCAAATGAGAATGAGGAATTTGGAACACAAAGCATAGAATGTGCAGCCTGGCATTGCATGGAGCCCAGCAGCGAGAATGCACAGAAACCAAGTACAGTTGGCACTTTGTAATCACAAATGACACAACATTGTGGCAGAGAGCTAGTTTTTCTTAATGCATGTGACTCAATATGGAATGTTTTTGCTCATGATGTGTAACTACTGCCATTGACAGCTGGCTAGGTGCTGTATGTGTGCTGAATTAACACGGGCTGGGGACAGATTTTCCTAAGCAATGTCCAGACACAGCCAGCATGGCCAAGAAAGGCAAGATCCAGTGATCTGGACTATGACTCGTATACAAGTAGACACAGACATATGTATTCACTTTCATAAAGACAGAGATGTGTCTATGTATATACGTGTATAGATACATATATAATCACTACATTTGTTGGGATTAGCATTTCATGCAGCAAACAGGGCTTAATGGAAAACTAATTTTGAGAGCTATAAGGAATTAGGTAGTTGAATAAAGAGAGCAATCATTTTACCCTCTACCTCTTTTCTCCCTTCCCCTTCACCTTAGCCCCAGGTTCTTGTGAATCAGGTGACTGAATGAGTATCAGAGTTATACAGGAAGAATATGAAAGCATTTCTCCCCCTGGCTCTTTTAAAGTTAATTTACCCAGTACAGTGGGACCCTAGATTCCGCTATCCTTGTATTTCTCCAATTTTGAGCCTTCATGTTTGTCATAGGTGTCAATCATGAGCAGGGAAAAAAATCAGTCTAGGAAAAAACATTTGAACTATTCTGTCTAGTAATCAAAATAGATATTTTGCAATTTGTTCAATAATGTCTAAATTTTAATTCATCTGTAGTCATTCATTCATTATATAGACATTGTACTCTAGAATTTGCCGGAGCACCATTGTCATTTTGCTCAGCCAGAATCAATTTCCTGCCAGAGACACTGTCGTGTGTAAGGTCTTTAAAAGTCAGATTGCATATTTGGCATTGTCGGCATGGATGCTATTTAGTCTACTTCTATTTTGACTGTTAAAATTAATGCAATTTTTGTATAGATATTTATTTTTTTTGTGTGTGTATATATAGATGTATTTATATGTGTATATTTGACCTGTATGCATGTGTATGTATGTGTATGTAAAGAGATATATACATACATATGCAGAAAACAGTGCTGGTTTGATGTTTTATTTAACTAAAAAGATAAATATTTGGAATCTTGTCAAGTCTCATTTTATAGGTAACAAAAATGGGCCCCAGGAACAAATGGGGAATAAACTGGATTTGCACAATCTGTGTATGTAGTTTTACGATGTATGTATATATCTATCTACTGATTGACATAGCAATCTGTCTCTCTCTACATATATATATATGTATGTATATGTATATACACAGTATAAAAATCTTTAAAAAGTATAAAAAACAAAAAATAATCCCACTACACAGAGATAATTACGTTAATAATTTACTGTTAACGTAGCAATTGATTTACTACATCTATGTATAGAAAGAAATGCAGAGAAAATAATTATGCCAGCTTATAATGTTTAAATTTAATACTACTCTGATGAATATCGACTATAACTATTTTAAAATCAATAATAATTAGGTAGACCTAAATATTATCCTTTTTTACTTGTATTTCTTTGTCAATTGTGGAGTTTACAAGATATATTTTTTTTTAAATCTACTAAGATATTCTAGTACCTGTTTATGGCCTTTGCCCTATTCTCTATCTGGGTTATAAATGCTTTTCTCATAATAATTTTTTACGTGATAAGAATAGGCACAAAAGCTTTACATTTTTTAGTAAAATGTTTGGCCTTTCTTTATTATTTCTTCCATCACTTTTCACGTTAGAAATCTCTTGCCCATTCTGTAATCATTCAAATATTCTCTTATGGTTTCTTCAACATTTATATTTTAATGGGTAAATTTTAGCCATTAATTCTTTAGAACTCTATTTTGGTGTGTGACATAAGTAAGACCCAACTTGATTTTTTCTTTTAGTTTTTCTCAACACCATTTGTTATCTAACCCATTATTATCTTCTCATTAAATTTTGTTGTATTCTTACTGCATATTGATCTTTTATTTTATTAGTGAGTTCTAAATTCTGTTTCATTCATTTGTTATTTACTCCTTTCCATTCATCATTTTGGTGATTAGGCCTGTGCAATACACTTTAGCATCTGCAGGCACAATTCCCATTTATCTATTTAAATGTTATGAAAATAATCACAGACATCATTCTGATTTATTTATTCTTCCAGATGAATTTGAGAATCACTGTGTCAAGTAAAAACAGTGGAACTGTGATTGAGGTTAAGTTAAACCCATAAATTAATTTTGGAACAATATTTTCAAAACATTTACATTTTTATCAGTGAACACTACATATCTCTCCCAGAAAGATTTTGTAATTTTGTGTATCTAGGTACTTCACATTTCTTGTTAAAATTACTGCTTCTATTGTACTATTACATTTTTACTAGAGAGAATGAGTCTCTCCCAATGTATTCTTCACTTAGTTACTGTTGATCTGTAAGAAAGAAATCGTCTTTTAGATAGTTTTTTTTTCTTAAAGCCAGCTGCATTCATAAAAATTTAAGAATTTTGTAGCGAAGAATTCTGAATTTTTAGGTATGTTATTAAAAATGTTGTCTTTGCCTTTTCTGCTATTTTTGTTACATGCAGCAATGGCCAGAATTCAGAACAATATTAAATATTAACGGAGATAGCAGACATTCTTATCTCATTCTTTCTTATTTTTAAAGGAGTGTTTCCAGTATTTCATTGAAAATATGCTGACTATTTAATATAGATGTTCTCTATCATATTAGGCAAGTATCTTTCTAATCCTACTTGCTAAAGTTATTTTTTTTTGAATCTGCGATGGGTATTTAGTTTTATTAAATGCCATTAAAGCATCTGCTGAGATTATAAATGTGGATTTTCTAACTGGACCTAGGCTATACTGTATTATATGAAGAGATGTCCTAATTTTTAGCTTCAACTCATTCCTACATGAACAGTCTTCGTAGAGACAGATTTTTTCTTTTACTAGATATAGTTGAATTCAATTTGCTAATATTTTATTGTCTATAATTGTCTTTTGTGCTATTTCTGTCAGGTTTTGTTTTTACTTTAGTTTATAAAACGATCTGGATAGCTTTCAAACTCTTTCAATGTTCTGGAACAATTTATTAAGCCTGCTCCTTAAAACTTTCATCAAAAAGTCCTGGAGTCTTTGTGGAAACAATTCTTTGATAACTTTTACTTTTTCATTTTTTCACCGAGTATTTCACATACTCTGGTTCTCTAATTATTTATGAGTCAATTTTCTCCACTTATGCTTTGTTAAAATAAATCATTCTTTCCACTAAAATTCTCAAGTTCATAAGCATACTTAGATAATAACATACTGTTCTCCGTATTTTTAAAAATAGCATCTGTTTTTTTGCTTATATGACCTATATCAGTTCTAGTTTTTTCCATCATATTTTATCTCTATTTTCTAAAATTAAAATTACTGAAAACTTATCCTTTTTTTTCTCCCTTTGTCCTACAGATATATTGATTTTTGCTTTTATCATTATTTTCCTCTTGGTTTGTTTAATTTCTTGTCATTTCTCCAACTTCTGGGATTGACAGCTTAATTCATTTATTTTCGTTCTTCATGTTTAAGTAAGCGTAATTAAGGTCACAAATTTGATCCCATTGTGTTATTAGACAGGGTTTTTCTTCTTTTCATTATGTTTCTAAATAATCATCATTCATTCATCGAATGATTATTCATTTAGCATCTACCATGTACCAAGCATTGTCTTTTTTTAGAAAAAAACTAAAATTATCATTTTAATTTTTTCTTAGAACAATGGATTCTAAGCAATTTTTTCTCCTTTTAAAATGGTTAGATTTTTGTTGGTTTTCACCCTTTGTTTAAACTTGGGTTATTAAGTGCTAGTCTTACTGCATTATACTCAGAGGAATCTGTCTGTAAATATTCCAGCGCTGGAAACTTTCTGAGTTTTTCCTTTGTGGCTTAATATATGATGAACTTTTGTAAATAGTTCACGAGGGACCAAAAAGAGGAAACAGTTTCAGCAATTTTCATTCACATTTACTGGTTATAATAGTCACTCTCTGAGTTGATTTTTCAAAGGCTGAGAAATCTGTATTAGAGCATTATTAATAATAATGGAACTGACAACATTTTCTTTTAAAAATTTGTCACTACATTTTCATGCACACATATTCATGTCTATTACATGGCAATTCCAAATTATATTCAGCTCAATACAACAATAGTCTTCATTCCATATGCTTGGCTGAAAAAGTTTTTTCTAAAATCAATATTGTCATATATTTTCATTTCTATTTTCTTAAAAAGTCTTTGCCCATTAAATTCTTTTTTACATATGAATAAAAAATGGTACAGGAATGAGAGATTTAGAGATAGAAACAGAACACCACCTCTGTAGGGAACTCCACGGAGTTGTCCTCATTTCTGGCTCTTAATGAGCCTGGGTCTCTGAGTTAGTAGGTAATGGATACAACTTTTTGTTTCCATCATTCTGGAAGGTAGAATTGTTCTGTTTCATTACACAAAAACATAGGCAATCCACTCATTTTTTTTCTCACCCCAAGTCCTTTGACTTCATTGGTGGGGAAGTATGCCCAGATTTGGGCATTAAGTTGTCAGCCACTCTGAGTTTTCAATCTGGTGATTTTTCAAAGTCTTTACTATTGCAGTAGGGGTATTGGGAGGGGTAATATTAAGGACTGCTCGTCAGATGCTGTCTTAAAGTTCAGCTAGGATTAGACTCTGGTCTTGACATGAATATTGCATAAGTTATAGGCAAAATAAATGTAACATCATCTGGTTATATTTTGATAATGTAACTTCTCATGGTCTTGAAACAATCTGAGTTGCAATTTAAAGGGTGATGAAGTCATTAAGAAGTGTTATCTGAAAAATCCCTCTACACTATGTTCTTTTCAATTCCAGGCAACTTATTAGAAACAATGAACATAAGGGTTTTCATAGGTTCCTAAGAGAAATAATTAGTACATCACTTCAAAATTTTAAAATTTATAGAAGGTAAGCAGGAAGAGATTTCAAAAATAACAGTTATATCCTGTCCAATGGAACCAGAAGTCTGACACACTGCTCAGAGTAACACTGGTATTCTGGCCATTTATTCATCATTTATGAATGCTAACTGCTACATGTGGTTAAATAAGTCAGACTGGTCTTAAAACAGGTAAAACAGAATGTACAGTACACTGAAATACTGTGGAGTAATTTTTCACCTATTCTTTAATCAGTCCTAAGTGGACCCTTTACTTCGCTTCTACAAAGATGATAGAAAGACTTTTAGAAATGTTAGAGTGGCCCTTAGCAGCCGTAAGGAACACGAGCTCTATTTTCCCCATATAGTTACAGGAAACTCTCTGGATGCTTCAGATAATAACTAAACCCAGGGAACGTGGTCTAGACCCCGATGATCCCCTGTGCACTGATGCAGAGTTGATTAGGTGTCTCCATTCTCCAAGACTTGAGGATTTCAGAAAATAAGAATTGTATGTAAGCAAAATCTCAGGCCAGCAAACTCTTGGCTGGGCTTTTGGTATGAATGTGTGTAGCAAATGGGCAGGAGGTGTGTACAGAGACCAGGCCCCTCCCTCTTCCTGATCCTGCACATGATGGTCAGAAGGAGGGAGGAAGAAGCAGAAAGAGGAGTGGTGGAGAGAAACCAGGCATGAAGTTGGGTGACTGGTGACGTAGAAAATGGCAGGCCTGCGATACATATGTGGGTGTGCTCATGTGTTGGGGTCATACTGAGGGTGCCAAAGAGACAAGTTATACAGTCTGTGTGGAACATTCACCTACTCCAGAAGATCCAGAGCTGCCAATAGGTCAAGCCCAAAAGTAGTAAAATGGCCGGTTTGTTCTATATGTGGTCAATCCTAAATCAAAACAATGCATGACATTTCCAAGAGCATCACTACGGAGGGGGCTCTAGCTAGAATTCAAGAGAAATGATACCAGTTGCAGAAGACTGTTGAAACATGGGTTGGACGTCAGTTGCTCAGCCAGAGTCATGGTCCCAGAGCAGCTTTCCCATGGCAGAACTCCTCCACATGGAGAAAGTAAAAAAGATAAACTTTGGGATTCTCCAGACCAAAATCACAACCACTGTTCTCTCACAAGATAGTAAGACCAGCCTCACAGGAATTTTTGTGAATATTCATTAAGAAACTTCCAAAAATCTTCACTTAATAATAATGTATATATATTACTATAAGTAAATTACTTGCTTCCAAGTTCTCAAACTGACTTAGAATCATGAATAACTATATGTTGACTTTAAAGCAAATTTTTTTACTGTTTTACTACTTACAAAGATAAAATATGGCAGTTTTTAGAAAATTTAAAAATACAAGAAAGAAAAAAATTAAAGTCCCAAGACTCTAACCACTAAAACTCAACTACTGTCAAAGATTTGATGGACACCCTTCCAAGGCTTGCTCTATAATATATGGATATATATGTATGACCATATATGTATATAATTTGCACATAAATGGGATCAAAATATACATTCTGTTTTACAAGCTGTTTTTTTCCAACAATATGCCAAAGAGATTTTTTAAGATAGTGTACAGACAGATACACACACACACACACGCACACAATCTTGTTTAAGAGCCATGTAGTAATCTATTGTGTGAGATTTTGCACAATATATTTAGCCAGTTTGCTATTGATAAGCAACTAGATTTTGTCCACCTTTCATTATTATAAACTTTACTGTGCTGACATCTCCTTGTATGTATTTCTCACATATTTGTCTGAGTATCTCCTTTGGAAAGACTTCTAAAAATGGGATTGCTAAACCAAAGGGCAACACATGCAAAATTTTGGTATTCCAGAAGATTTTTTTCTTAACCCAATTCCTTTGACACTGTCAATGGGCAAGTATGCCCAGATTCTGGCTTTAAGCTGTTGGCCACTCAGTTTTCAGTCTGGTGATTTTTCAGTGTCTTCAGTGCTATTGCAGTGGGATATCAATTTTCATTCCTTTGTTCAGTAGTTCTTGAATATCTACTATGGACCAGATACTATTCTAAGCAGTAAGGATTCAGTAATGAAAAAAGAAATAGCCTCTTGACAAATAGTTCTCTCGACACAGAAGTAACGAGATAATTAACATGCAATGTGATAATAGTCGTAAAAGGAGTGCAAACTGACATTTGAACTTGAATTTGATGGATGAACAGATATTTTCCAGGTGAGGAAGGAAGATCAAAGTGCAACATCAAGAAACACCGAGCGGTAAACGTTAAAGTCCTTTGGAGAAGAATAACATTTCAATGGAGGGAGGCTGAGATTGCCTATATGTCCACATTTCCAAAAATGTGTACATGGTCCAGAACCCCTGAGAGATGTTCTTGGGAGAAAAGCTTCCACAGACAACTATGTTTGGGAAATTCAGTATATTACTGGTTCATAATCCTTAATACACAATTCCAAAATCCAAACAGCTCGAAAAACCAAACATGTTTTGTACTTCATCAGGCTACAAAACCTAATCTCAACTGATGTGAGGCTATTTATGGTCACGTAATGTGGATTTCCACATATTTTGCTATAGAAATAGTAATGTGAATGCTGGGAGGTGTTATGTAATATTATGTACATGTACCTTATTACTTATCTTAAATACCTGAAAAATTCAGAATTCCAAACACATCCAGCTCCAAAAATGTTTGGATCAAGGGCCGTGGACCTGCACAATCTTCTTTTAGACAGTCACGGTGCACATGACCAGTTTCTCCGTTCTTTCGTAAAGAAATTAAATTTCTTTCATCTGCTATTTCCCATATAGATTTGACTTTTCAACACTTAGGCCTCTATTTTGCTTACAAAACACCTATTAACATCCCAAGGAAAAATTTTAATTACTATTCCAAGGAGTGCATCTTGCGAAATATGATTTAGTATTCAGCTGAGCAGTCAGCTGAAGTCTATGAGTAGAGAGGAAACAATTTTATTATTTTCTGGGATGAAAGTCTGTCTTCAATGAGGATAACAAATTGATGTACACTACAGGTTTGGAGTCTTTTGCTGTAGTCCAAGCAAGCAACAAAATAAGCCTGCACTAAGACATTCCAAATAGCATGTAGTAAAGTGGACAGATCCAAATGCGGGGACCATTTCAAGGTTAAACAGATAGTCCTTGGGATTTGATAAGATGTAGAAAGGAAGGGAGAAGGAAGAGGTGCTAGCAATTCTAGGTTTTCTAAGTTGAGAGAATGGGTGAATGGTGATGCTATCAATTGGGCTAAGGAGTGTGAGAGAATCCATCAGTGCCTAGGGAGAGATGACTAGTGAGTGATAAAATTCCAGATGTCTAGTAAAGTATAGGTGCTGAAGCATAAATGCCCATTAGGTGAAAAGGAATCAGGCTGTGCTTCTGAGAGAAATATTAGGTCTGGAGATATGGAGCTCAGATCCAACAAAAAACGGTATGAAGATCTAAAATATCACCCCCAGGGCAATACGCAGAATAGTAAGACCAAGACTAGAACACTGGTAAATGTCAGCATTTACAAGAGAGGTGGAATAGGAGGAAGAGTTACTTAAGGAGAAAGAGGAATGCTGGGAGAGAAGTTAGAAGAAGCAGAAGACAGCTTCAAGGGTTGGTCAACAGCATTCCACCCTGCGTGGGTCAAGGGAGAAGAGGCCTAAAACCAGGTCCTGGCCTTGGACAATTATCAGGAGCTGCCTTCGTAGTGTGGCTGACACACAAAAACTAGACCCGAGTGGGTGGAGGAGTAAATTAGTCAGCTCGGGATGCCATCACATGTAGTATAATCTGAGTGGCTCAGACAACAGAAATATATTTTCTCACAGTTCTGGAGGCTGGAAAGTCCAGCAGGCTTTGGCTTCTGGTGAGAACCATTCTTCCTGGCTTGTAGACAGCCACCTTTTCACTGTGCCTGTCTGTGGTGTGTGTGTGTGTGTGTGTGTGTGTGGAGAGAGAGACAGAGAGATTGCTCTTTGGGCCCCACTCTTATGATCTCACTTAACCTCCTAAAAGCCTTATCTCCAAATGCAGTCACATTGGTTTTAGGGCTTCAACATGCAAATCTGGGAGGGTTACACCATTCAGTCCATAGCAAGAAGTGAGGGCGTTGAGGTCACAAATCCTGACTATCCCAATAAAGGTAATCAAGATGAGGAAGAAGAGAAGATGCTATCTAGTGTGAATATTTAAAAATTATTTTTTAAGATAATGGAGATGTTTTTTCTTATAGGCTGAGGAAAGGAAAGAAAGGAAAGGGAGAGTTTGAAGAGCCCCACAGAAGTGGCAAGGTGGGGAGTGGGATGTGATGGTGAGAGGGGACCCAGTGAGGAAGTGGAGGGATGCGCCTTGGGAAGGAGGCGTGGCCACTATTTCTGTGAAAGCAAAGAAGAGGGTCAATGTGGGTCCTGCTCTATTTGGTCTAGAAGTGAAGTAGACAGAATTCGAGTAAATTTATCTCCAACAGCATCAATTTTCTTAAAATTGATGTATTAGACCTGTGTTGAACAAGTCAACAGATGACAGTTGTTTTCTTTCCATGTTTGGAAGTGGCTGACACTGTTTCCAAAAATGAGGAGCAAATGTCTCCAGCATGTGGTGGCAGTTCAGTTGGGTTGTGCATCCACTGTGTATCCACAGACATTTAAACAGACTTCTCATCAGAATAAGAAATAGAGGTTACGCAAGATTAAAAAGTTACCTCCATTGCTACCACTTTTGAGGTGAGAGACTATAAAACAAAATTACATGGCCTCAAATCCCACAATGATCCTAAAGTTATTTCATATCTCTACAGTTAGTCACATCTGAATAGACAGTGCCATCTGCCCCAATCCTCATCCCTCATCCGTGACAAGGTTGGCAGATAACCAGTCCATCAGCAAGAACAAGTCTGAGCATGATTCTGCTACACAGATGGAAAAACACCTGAGCAGCTGTTTGTGATGTCACGAAAGGTGGGAACTTTAAGCAGACAGAAAGGAAGGAAAGCAGAAGAATTTAAAGGATTCCATGGAATAACACTTTCCACCATGTGGCTCCCTATACAGCTGTGAAACAAAGATGCAGCAATTCTGCATTCTCTCATTCAACCCACCATCCAGGCAAAGTGCCCTGCATACCCACAGTTTGCCAGGCACAGTGGTGGGCACCGGGAATACAATGGCAGCAAGGTGGATACTGACCCCAGCCTCACAGCTCTCAGAATGGGCGAGACTGTGTTAAATAAGTAATCACAACACAGTGAGATGTTGTGGTAAAGATGTCTGGGTATTGTGTAAGCATGGAAGAGACGGATTTAAATAGGATGTGGCATTTAGAATCCAGAGGATAAACAGCAGTTAACTAAATGAAGAGAAGGAGGAAGCCTTCCAGAAATACTGAAAGACCAAATAGAAGCCCGAAAGTGTGAACAAGAACAGAAAGAGTTCAATACATCTGAGGGGAAAAAAAACACAGACACACACAAAACACCTGGGCCCAACTGGGAACGAAAGTGAGCAAAGCTGAGGCAGGAAAAGTTGGCAATGGCCGGGTCAAGGATGACTTTCTAACTCAAGTTAAGATATTTGAACCACAATATCTATCTACCTTTGCCCTTTGCACCGTGTGGTTTTGGTGGATGACTGTTAGGGATTTTCTTTTTCTCCTGTGAATGTTAAAATCTGTTTTGTACTACTAAGGAACTTAGTTTGGCTTGTGGAAATTGACTCAAAAGCAGAGCCTGGAGATCCACCAAGCTTAACCCACCCAGTGCTGTAGCATAGATCCGTCAATAACCCAAACCCATCAATAACCCAGCCAGCCAATGGGAGGAAATGCATGACCAGGGGCTGGGCTCTGAGCTGGAGGCTTGGTGAAGCAGAGATGACAGATGCCACTGCTTTCTGCCAAATACCCATTCCAACCTCATTAGTGTATCGTGTAAAGATGAGCGTGCAAGAATCATGCTGAAAACAAAGGCAGCCTGGAGGGCTGCCCACAGGCTGGTACGCGGCTGTGTCGCTGGGAGCTAGGCCGGGCAGTCTGGGCTGGCTTGGCCTCACACCACTCCTATTCCTCTGCAGTGCGATATGCCGATGGCAGGCGGTCTTCAGCCGGCTTGCCTCTGTTGGAGAAAAGTGTGAAGACTGGGGACTTGGCCTTAGAAACAGAGATTCTGCAAATAAGTGTACCTTGAGAACAGGGCAAAGCTGCTGGCATCATTTACATGAGCCTGGAAAAAAGCAAGGCCATCTAAACCTGCAAGCGTTTAAATAGAGACACTGAGCGCATGAGGCTGCCATGAAAAAGATGGATATCTAAAGCAACTTTATGTTTGGTCACTTTGAAATTCCCTACTGGACATCACTGAAGCTGACTTGCTGGTGGCCAGGGAGGATGGCTTTATCATGAGGCTTATTCCCTTACAGCCAGGGTCTGCGAGTTCTCAGAGACAGAGTGGAATGCTTTCATCTTCAATAACTGTTTGTGAACACACGGTTGGCACTCTGTGGGCCACTTGCATGGGCTTTCTGGTCACAAACAGAGGGCAGATGGCATGCCGCTGCTCAAAGGGACTCCAGGCTTCACCTTGCTCAGCTTTACTCCACTGACTCCGGGTCGAGATGTGGAGAGGAGTTTGCTGTGCTTTTACACCAGTCCCAAGGGCTGTGTGCAAAGCAGTTCTGGAATTCCCACACAGCAACCTGTTAAGGGGCACATAGACTCTCCCCGGAAGAACTGATATTCCATATCTACTGCCTGCCCCGGGCCATCAAGTGCACCTGCCTCCTGCAGTGAGTCCAAGACAACACTGGCTTTGGTGTTGGCGACCACCTGCATGGACAGCCGTGGACAGGAGGTGGGGGGCTTCTTCAGGCCGAAGCTAGGCCTGCAGAGGAAAGAGCCTGCGAGCCAGAGGCTGCCTGGCCCCCTGCCAGCCCTGCGGGCATCCCCCAGTCCTGCTATGCTCTTTCTTTCCCTTTCCTATCATTACTGCTTTGCAGTAAGAGATACTGGAGAGAGAGCAATCAATCTACTGATAGCAAAGCAAGGACATTAGGGTCACGGGGAATTTCACAGAGGTGTGACAGCATGCCCTGGGAAGGAGGCTGAAGGCAGGACAGATAACACCAGAGTGAACTCAGCGCGATGCCAACAACTCCGGTGAATGTCAAATCACGTGGTCCCAGGGACACCCACTCTCACACAGGGCGCCAGTTGGGAATTGGGGGTTTCCTAACCAGGGCAGGGCCTTGCAAGAATGCCGATAAGGGGCCTATCACTGAGAAGCAGGGAGGGTCATTTAGTCTAGCCCTCAAATTTAGACTCGATTTAATCTCCAAATGAACTGATTTACTTAGTCACTGAGATACAGTGACCAAACTGGAAGAAGATGTTGTTTAAAACTCATCCTGTTAACAGACTCTAAATACGTCCTCCGGCATATGAAAAGTCAATATTTTCCTAAGTCCTGGGCTAACTTGTAAATAGGATACTAGGCTTCATTTTATTTTTTGAAATTACTAATTTGCTAAATGTGAGCATGAAAACGTGCCTCACTGTTTACAAAACTCTTTTGGTGTATCTCCACGTTTTAATATATCTGGGGTTTCAACAAAGTGGAGGTTACTGAGGTCTCTCTTGAATTCTGAGAGATCCTTGTAATTCTTTCTTCCCACTCCTCCAAAAATAAATTAGACATTTCTCATTGTATTCAAAATTAAGGCACTATCCACCTACACTCAGAACTAACCAACTAATTAGTTGGTTAGTTATAGAATCTGAAAACACCAACTTGTGATCAACTTAGCACAAAGCTGAACCTACCCCTATATGGTATGATGGGAAGATTGTTGGAAATAAAAACAAGACACATCTGTGCTGGCCCCGGCTCTGCCAGCTAGCCAGGTGTCTGTCTGGATGACGTCATTGTGCTTCTCTGAGCGCCAGTTTTCTCACCTATGCGGCGATGTTACAACTACACCACAGGGGAGGATTAAATTAACTATGTGAAACTCCTTGCACAGGACTTGGCACACAGATGTCAGTTTTCTCTCTATTTTCCATTTCCAGAACTCAGTTGTCTATTCTGTAAGATGAAGTTGTTTCAAACTTTAACACTCTTCTATTTTTACTGGTAATAGATTTTATCTATTTTAGTTAATACTAGAAATACCAAAAAGAAATCCAATTGCTGCATTGATTGTTGTGACTTTTTTCTTCTGTTCTCATAGACAGTGTTATCCATCTGTTGTTCCCTAAAGGCAGGGAATTTCCAAAGGAGATCCTGATTGATGAAATTATAGCCATAGGCCATACAGCACGTGTAGAAATGACCCTCTCCTAAAGGGGCAATCCCCAGAGGCTGCTCCCAACAGAAAATGTGTTCTCTTCAAGTCCTCCTCCAACCTGAACTTACCCAGCAAAACCCCGGGCAATGCTCAAGGCCCACCTTAGAAGTCTCCTCTGTCACTGGCCTTTGTGCTCCTTCTGTTCAGAAGCGAACACCCTCCCCTTCAAACAAGCAGCACCCTAGCGGGTATCGCTGGTCTATAGCCATTGATCACATGCATGCTCAGGTTGGTATCGATGAATACTTTGGAGAAGGGACCAGGACTCACCTTGGTCTCTCCGACACCTTCTCCTTGTTTCCCTTCTATGTTGCAGACCACTCCCCCTCCTTCATTCCACCTCCAAGTGTTAGTTGTCCCCAGCAGCACAGACCAAGAGAAATATAATGTGAGTCACAAATGAGAACCACATATGTAATTTTTTTCAGCGTTATTGAAGTGTAATTGACAAAATTGTAAGCCATTTCGAGTGTACATCATAGTGATTTGATACACGTACACATTGCGGAAGGATTCCCACCATCTAGTTAATTAACATGTCTATCACCTCACATATTTATCTTTTTTGGGTTTTTTCAGGAAGGACATATAAGTTCTACTCTCTTAGTAGATTTCAATTATAGAATACAGTGTGATCAACTATAGTCACCATGTTTTACAGTGGATCCTCAGACCTTATTTGTCTTATAACTGAAAGTTTGTACCCTTTAACCAACCTCCCCCCATTTCCCCCACCCCATGGCAACCACTTTTCTACTCTGTTTCTAGGGGTTTGATTTTTTTTTTTCAGATTCCCCATGTAAACGATACCAGGCAGTATTTGTCTTTCTCTGTCTGGCAATGTGCATAATTTTGAACATATGCAATGCCATGGCTTTATTTGGATAGAGAATGATTATGATGCAATAAACTTTCCTACAACATACAACTAACCTATTGATAGCAGGTAGAAGAGAAAGAACATTTTATGTTTGTAGGTTCAACACTAAAGAGGCCAAGATAGATTATAAACTATACATATGTTTTTTATGAGTACAAAGTGTTAATTAAAAGCACCATTGCATAAATGGTTAGAACAAATGGGACATTTCAACATGGAAGACGTATGAGTTAAGGAGAGATGACTGAGATTGCAACAGAGGGACATATATAATTTACTGACATAAAAGATACTCACTGAATAAAGCCAAACCTTTCCACTTTTGTGTTTATAAAAGAGGGTAGAAGCCAGAAATGGACATATGGTGTCTCCAAGGAGGAAAGGAGACAGATGCAAAATAAGTTATGTTCTTGCCACAACAGGTGATCAAGAAATTTATAATTTTTGAATTAATAACTAAGACAAATCCAAGGCCAGAGAGAAAATGGTCACAGCATTTTGAAGGCAACGTCAAAAGAAAAAACAATGTCAATCCTGATGAAAAAAAGTCAAAGTTCAACACCTGGAAAAAGCATTGTTGCCTTAACCCTGAAGGCTCAGCTGACTTTGTAGAAAGAGCCCCTTTTGGGTGCAGAGTCTCATACCCCTTCCCCTATTTTCTCTAGTCAGGAGACCAGAGGTGACTCTTATGTGACTTGAAGATCAGCCAAACTGCCATTTGACCACAGAGGGAGGGAACAAAGGAGGACTGGGTGGGGCCGTGGGAGGGGGAGACTGTCCCAGGGATTAAGAAAGATTGAAAGGACAAACAAAAGAAAAGGGGCTGTAGAAAGGGAAAGAGAGAGCAGCAAGGCCTTTGGGAAGAACTGGATGGACCGGGAAAGTGCAACACTTTGTTATGGGGCCTCCCAAAAGTGCAGAGCACGAAATAAAGCAAAATAAATAAACACGCCCATGTTGAAAGTCATTTACATTTAAAACAATACATCACATTTATATCAATTGATTAACCAAAATGTAGGATACAACCATTTTGGGATATATTTGTCATTTAGAAGTTCCTAAGGCCTCCTGAGAGGTTCCAAAGCCTGAGCACTGAGTGCTTGACTCTTCCACTCTCCCAACCAGCTCCAGGAGCGAGTCGTCTTGTTTATCCCCATTTTCCAGGTGCAAAATAAGTTTTGTTCTTGCCAGAGAAGGACATCCAAAATTACAAGGAAAAACAATTCCTGAATTGTCCCTCTCCGGCATTTGCAGGTAAGTGGATATTCATGCAAAGCCCCTGAAATCAGTGTGCCCCCAGACCCAGTCGGCTTCCAGAATCTGTGGGTCTGGGGTGTTGCCTCTTACGGGATATGTGCAGCCTGGCTACTGTAGGGAAGTGAGAGGTTACGCCCACCTGAATACTTTTAAGTGAGACAATCACCACTTTTAAGCAAAGAGAGGGAAAAATGATGCTTAAACTTACGTTGCCTTTGTTCCTTCCTGAACTTCTGGCTGCAGTGAGAAAATGGTGATGAGGGAGCACTTCCTACCTGGTAGAGAAGTAGTTCTCCACCCTGGTAATCATCAGAAGCACCTGAGGAACTTTAAAAACCCAGATCCTCAGGCCCTTGTGCAGAATCTCCGAAGGACTGAGTCAAAAGGTCGAAGGCAGGGAATGTGTATCCGAATTTCTCTCTGAGTGATCCTGACACAGCCACATTTGTGAACCCAACTATAGTCCTGGAGCCAAGCTGGGAATAACGTTAACTTCATCAAAAATAAACAACAACAAAAAGTGTTTTCTTCGACTTAGCATGACTAAGAGTATCAAAGAGCAAGGTAATGGCCGACGTCTTTCAGCTGCTTGGCTTGTTGGAAGCACCATAGGCAGATTACCTCATTTAATGGTGATGATAAATTTACGAGGTCCTACAATTACGATCCCTCTTTTACCAATGATGAAACCAGGACTTAGAGAAGCTAAGTAATTTGGCCAAGGTTAACCATTAATTACTTCTAAAATATTCAAGGGAATATAAGTAAAACTTGAAAGGGATTAGTTCTAAAATATTCAAGGGAATATAAGTAAAACTTGAAAGGGATTAGTGAAGTATTTATGAAATTGAGACTGACTCTTCCACCCGTCTCTGAGCTTTAGAGGAACATTCCTGAGCTCCAGTTATTGGACCTAACCTAAGCTTGGATTTCTCCATCTAAAGCGGGTACAGGCTGACCTCATTCTCTGGGATAGGCGTGCCTACTTGAGATGGTTCAGAAGTGTGCAGGGTGTGCTGTGTGATGCTTGGAGGGCATGGATGCAAAACCCTGGTGTGAAGTCAAGTAAATTTGATCTGAGAACCACCTCAGAAAGCAAAAGAAGTGAAACAGTGGCCTTGTTGGGTGGGCGTGTTAGGCGACCACACTTAGGAAATGTTTCTTTGATGATTTTTAAACGGGAACAGAACCAATCCCTAGTTGACCAAGTATGTGTTTTTTTCGTTAGATTCAAGTGGGTTCTAAAGGCTTGAGATCAAGCATTTCCTAGCTGAGAATGGTCCTTGGGGAGGTCTATCTTGGCAATGGAAAGATTTCCTAATGTAACCTCAGATCTGTAAAGCTGTAGATAAATCACGTCTTAATACCACTGAGCCCTTGTCGGTAAAGGGCTCAAGAGGAGCTATTTACTGAGGGTCGAATTCCCAAGCACTGCAAATGGAACGGCGACCCCTCAATCCTTGTGTGGCAGCTCCTTAGGAATGCCGCTACCCTCTGGTCCACCAGCTCCCGAGCCACAATGCCTAAGATAGACATCCTCCAGGGTAGGGATCTGGCAACTGGAACACAGTCACTGAATACTTGGAACAGCCCATTTAAGAGAGCAGGTAGAAGCTAAAATTCATAGGAAGCTTCCTCAGGATAAACAGATCCTCTAGAAAGGCAGAACTGGTCCAATAAAAAATAAAATCATGAACAATACTACTTTGCTTAAGCTAAAGTAGATGAGAAGGCTTTCTGGAGCCCCTAGCAGTCGGCAAATGTTGACTGATCCACAGACCCTGGGGCTGTTTCAGAAGAGATAAGCCCAAGGATGAACCCCCCTCCACAGGACTTATTCCTATCCAGATACAATAAATACACCTTTCTTCATAGCCAAGTCACAGCAGAAATGCAGGAGACATTTGATGTTTGAGATGGTATCATTTTTGCAGCATGTGGTAGAGAAACATGAGCTTTGGAATCAAGCCAATGTACCTGTTTTTTTAATTCTAGATTCTCCCCCTTAAAATGTGTAAGTTTATGGCAACTTACTTCTCTAATCATCCATCATTTCATCTATGAAAATAGAGGGTTCATCTATGAATGTCGAAGTTCTGATACAGCGATGCCTGTGATGTGGCTATGCGTGGCTGACACTTAATAGATGCTCAGTTAACACCAGTTGTCTTCCTGGGTTTGCTGAAATGTTTCCTCTTCCATTTTAACAATGCTGTTGCCTACCACCACAGCTAGACACCACATCCGAGGCATCCAGAAAAAAGAACTGCATGCGTTTCTGAGGCTTCAGGGTTATGGAAACAGTAATAGAATTAAATGAAGTGACAAATTTGAACTGGGCCTGAGCAAAAATATTCTCCTGTAAAAGCTTCCATTCCACTTTTCTCCCCTCTCAAATTACTCAGAAAATTTGCCTATGGTTTAAATATAGTACTTGCAATTTCTCTTTAACATTTAATGTTTAGTCAATATTCAGCCATTTTTAAGTTATCTCTGGATAAATATATATATTTTTTCAGGTGTTTTTAAGTAAGTGTGATTTTGCTTCTCACAACCACTTTTAACATATGTTATTCAACTTTGCTTTCACAATTCATCTTCTTCCGAAAAAGAGAAGAAAAAGAATTATCTCAGGACTGAGACAAGACAGGGAATACTTTCACTGTAGGAAAATAATATTAGATTTGACATAAATTAGACGCTTGCCAGTGACTCAACCACACCTGCCAAATAAGACATTAAAATATGAGATAGAATATTAACAAAAGTTGATTTGCTAGTGATTAAGCATAAGATTTAACTGTGTTGTAACCAAAAGGAAGTGGAGTCTGAAGGCAGATCTGTTCTAGTTGAAGAAGCAAATATTTGTCCCATCAAGAGATTTACCACTGGAATTTTCAGTGTACTCTCTCTCCTGAGTAGCCTTTGGAAAATAAAGGGAAAATGTAGCTCATTTCTCTGCAAAAAGGGTATTTAGTTTACAGTCCTCTTATTTAGCAACATCCTTCAAAATTATTGAAGACAAGGAAAAATGCACACAATCCCGACGCAATATGATAAGGGGTTCTATAATCATGTCAGGGTTCTATGGGATTAGCTTGTGGGGCACCTGTCCCAGAGCAAAGTGAGATTTTGAACATTCCAGGTCATTTCCAACGTGCATTTTTGTGGCTCCTCAACTTGAGCGTAATTCCCCTTGGACACACAAACCAGTGTTTCTCAAAATCTCATGTGCATATGCATCACCTGGGGATCACATATGCATCACCTGGGGATCTTGTTAATATGCAGAGTCTCATTCCATATTTCTGGCTGGGACCTGAAATTTTGCATTTCTAACCAGCTCCCACATGCTGCTGATGCTTCTGGCTTCTGGACCACACTTTGGGTAGCAAGGATATAAACCTCACTACTGCTTCTGCTCTTACAGCCTCTCCTAGAATTTGTCCCCAAAGCTCTAAAAGAGCATAGAAAACTTTCTCAAACACAAGCAGGCCTGTGTTTGTAAATGTCCTAATAATATTAACATCCGAGAAAAAAATGTGCTGGACATTTATTTTTTTCTTTGTATCTACAAACGTATGACCTTCAGATATAGCAGGAAGGTTGGCCAAGTGAATCCAATTCTTTTATTGGGATATTTCAGTCCTTTGGGTTTTTACTTCAAGCCAGATGTACTATGCCTGGCTCCATTTTTCTCGGCAGATTTCTCTCTTTGTACTTGGATGACAAGCCAGATTTGCTTTAAAATATTAGGTAACAGCTAAAGTAAGTGTTGACTTTAAGAAAACATTGGGATTTACTCATATGAAGCCTCCATACCCCTTTGGAAGGAGGTATATAAACAGATACAGCACTTTTGAAAAGCAATCTGATAATATATCTTATAAGCCATACAAAATTTTTACCCTTTAGCCATAGTATTGTGTACTAAAGAAATTCCAAAATATAGGAGAAAGCTTTCTACACAAAGATGTTCATCACAATGGTATTACTCATAGCAGAAATTTGGAAACATGTTAAAGTTCTAAAAATTATGTAATGGTTAAGTAAATCACACAACCACTTAAAGGGATATTATTTCATCTCCGAAAAATGTTTTTGAAGCAGTTCTTATAACACTTAAAATAGTCATACTACCACATTAATTACAATGTAGTATCATAGGGACATTTTTTACAATTAGGAGAAAAGAAAAATGCACATGTATACAGATATATGTTATATGTGATACATGGTACGATTCCAGAGAGTGTCAATCGCATAGCAGGTCATATAGATGGTGCTTCCTGGGGTGGCACAGTGTACAACTTGCACAGCTGAATGTGGCAACACTCTTTATAACCCAGAATTAGAAAGAGTTAAAGATGAGTACACCAGATGTCAGTAGTCTTTTGTCTTTGGAGAATAATATGCTTTTATTTTTTCCTGAATTTCCCAAATTTTTCTATAATGAGTATGCTTGCTTTCATAAGTGAAAATAATGAAAACAATTATATTAACAATTTAAGAAACAGACCTGACAGTTTGTTCTCCCATCTTCTCTTCGTTGGATTTCCCTCTCGAAGGACATCAAAATGCATTCTACAAATCTTACAATAGCAATTGTTGATGTTCATTTAAGTAAACTGGAGGGAGCTTTTCTCTTAATTTTGCTTTATTCCTAAAAATACATGGCATAGAACTAGATTTCTCTCTGGATCGTGACTAAAAGAATCCTTACTGAGTACTAGCTATGTGCCAGGCATACAACTATGTGTTTTACATGGATGAGCTCATGTAATCTGTTCAGATTTGTGCTATCGGTAGTATTATCATAGCTATTTTGTAGACCAGGAAGAAAAAAAAAGGACGCTCACCAATTTCACCATTCTCTCTTGGCTTTTCCATTTCACTTCCTTCTGGATAACGGTGGATGGGATGTGACGTTAAAAGGATGAGACTGGAGGAAAGGTGGGCTGAGGAATCTCGCTTGTTATACGAAATGAAGATCCACTCTGTAAGAACAAAAGCAGTTGTTTCTAGCCAGAAAGGATCAAGGGGAGCAACATAAGAGTTTAAAAGCAACTTCAGTTGGAGAAAGCCTGATATTGATATTGTTGAGAGCATTGGACTTGAAGACAGAAGACCTGGTTCAAATCCCAGTTCACTTCTTACTAGCTGTGAGATCTTAGACAAGTACTTAATCTTTCTGAACCTCAGTGCCCTTACAAGGTTATTTAGAAGCTCAGAGGAGGGGACAGAAGCATCTCTCTGAGGTCTCTGAGCGGGAGCTGTATGGCGATTTCCTCTCCTCCATACACGCATCTTGGACATGCAGCACGTATCTCACTCATCCTTCCAGCAGTCTAAAATGTAGGGCTCAGTGGCAATTAAAGGTCTAGTATGAGTGTGAATAGATAGTGAAAATAGGGAGCGTGTGAGTTCTCTGAGGGAAGGAGTGTCAGCAGAAGGACTGACACCAAGAACAATGTGTTCCTTGGGAAGCATTCTGCCTGTGAGGGGCCTGGGTACAGAAAGTGTAGACTGAGGAGAAATGTATCATATTTTCAGTGGCTCTCAGGGAACCTGCCCAAGGAAGAACCAAGACAGAGGACTGAATACAAGCGGAAGAGGGAGAAAGCCCTAGAATCAGGAGACCTGGAGACCTGCTCTGGTCTACCCACTATTAAAACTTGAGGACTCTGAGACAATCACTCTGCTGATCCAGGCCCCCATTTCCTCATCTGCAGAGCAGACTAAGTCATCTATAAATTCAATCTGAGTGTCACAGTTTTGTCAAGCTTGCCTTTCTAGAACTTGCTATCCAATAGCGTTACAAGAGGATATTTCAACAATATCTGGTGCATAGTTGAGAGAGCTCATGGGCTGGTTGTGAGAGCTTTCTAGCACCAGGGATGTGTCTATCACTAATAAGTTGTATGGGAAAAGTTATGAACTCACTTTCTACTTGTAGAAAATTTTGAGGATCTAATGATCTCTAGGGATCAGCAGACCCACTAACTCCAAGCTAACATTAGTCTGTGCTCTCTGGCAAGGAAGGAAACCATTTGTCACAGATGGAGTAGAATGGGTGGCATAGGTGTCCCAGGTGTTTAAATGGAGGCAGCCAATAGGAAGAACGAAAAGAGAAAGGTTTACTTTGACCAGAGGAGGGAGTCAGGATCAAGAAAGGATTTTTATACAGTGGAGTAGCCCTGTGCGTATAGGAAGGAAGGAAGCAAGGGAAGTGCTTTCAGAAAGTAAGATGCAGAAGAATGTCAGCTTCCTGAGGGCAGGGATGCTTTTGATTCACCATGGCTTCCCAGGGTCAGAGAGCCTGCAACACAGCAGACATAATAAGAACTTGTTTAGTGAATGAACATGGTTGAGAGGGCACCTTGGGCATTGAATGTAATCATGACTCCTTAAGAAATTATAAAATCATGTCTTGAAATCAAGATAGATATAGAAACAGAAAAAAGGGATTGGGAATAGTAAGGAGGAAATCCTAACATCTTAAATGGTCAGACAAGGGAAAACAGATAAGTTTCTAGGGGCAGAGAGACTATGGGATGGAAGTCACAGATAAGTCCCCTCATTTTCTTTTTTCGATTGTTTGCACATTTATCTCTTTATTGTTTGGAAAAGGCAGAAATCTTTGGCAGAACAGAAGATAATCAAAGTCCCGAGAGAAAATTATGCTCCATATTGCCTCCATCAGACCAGATAGCGCTCTGAACCTCACTGGTCTCATTTCATAAACCTATCTCTATTGGTGAGAGTCTGAGCACTGACAATGGCAGGATTTCAGAAAGCGAGGACCTACCGCAGAAAATGGGCAGAGAATATTTCTAGAAGACTTGTTCAAGCCGTGGGAAACGTGGAGTAAGCCATTCTCTCCATCTTAAATACCAAGTCATGAATGTCTCAGTCTCTTGGGTCATGTTGCCTGTATCATCTATAGGTTCTTATTAGTTGGCCAGAAAAAGGAATCTCTTATAATTTAAGATGCTTATTTTCAACTCACTTTTATGATTAGAGTGTTGCCATAAAAATTTCCTATTCCTTTTTGCTTGAAAAGTTAAACAAAATATTCTTTAAAAAAAGATTCCTGATGCATTTTTTCTTTAAAACATCCTTTGATGATTATTTCATCATATCAACTGAATGATTTAAATAAATCTTTTTAGATTTAGCTTAACTTGTAAACCTGAATTCAAACTCAAACTCAAAACTCAGCACATCACTGCTTTTTATTAGCACATAGATGATAGGTGAAATTCAAAATTCAATTGTACTTTCTTTTTATCAGATATATTCTTAAAAAACAGAAAATTTACTCAAGTCCATAGCTTTGCCTTTCTGATTTCTAAATTTAGCTGCCAGTTTTAGAAGAATTTGCATACTCTTGAATAAATGCCACTGAAGGGGAAAGTGGTTTAGTAAAACTACTTATATGCAGATCCCCTCCTAAAGTGCCCTGTGAATAGCTTTTATTAAGCAAGATTAAAATTGCTCATTATCCCAAAATAACTTCGGTGCATGTGATGTTATAAAAAAAGCATACACCGTAATCAGTTTGACATTTTTGGAATTTCGAAAGGTAATTAGGCTCTCCTTCTTGAAAAAAAGAGAAAATCTGCTATTGTGAGCATTTCCAGTGAAGTATAATCCTGGTTTTCATAGATGTCTAAGCTTGCATTAGCTTATCTCTACAGTCACTGATACTAGTACATGGTCAAGTACCGGGGAATTCTCCTTTAAAGGGCAGATTGATGACACACACTAGAAGGATATATGAGGACAACTTGGGAAATTCATCATAGGTGCCATTCACTGGTCTATCCCAGCATGTTGTGATTAAATACTGAGTCTAATGTTTCTGGAAATGTTTCTAGTCCTCATACTAGGATATAGCCTCTGGAAAGCTACTTTGCATCTCTTGTCTCAGTTTTCTCCTCTTTAAGAAGGTTGGTAACTAAGGGGACCATATGTCCCAGTTTGCCCTTGAGAATCTCTATTTTTGCTTGTTGTCAAGTCTAATTATTAATAATGAGTCTTTCAATTCTGAAAAGTGTCCCAGTTTGCATTCTAAATTACTAACAAACTCTAATGCAAACCCTGGTAGGGTCGTTAGGTGGACTCGCTCAGCACGATTCCTGGCACAAAATTAGCAATAAACATGTCCTGCGAAATAGGGGCTGCTCATACTTGCCTCCCTCCTAAAACTATGGTGAGGACCAAAATGAATACTCTATACACAAGTCTAGGCACGTGGCACATTAGGAGTGCTCAATAAATATTAGTTAGTATTACTTGTTTTGTGGTATTTCACTTATCTCAAAATACCTGTGAGTACGGAGTTCACACAGAGCTAGAAAACTAGAATTAGTCAAAAAGGCTGAGACGGCATTATAGACGATCTTCTAGATGACCTGTGCAAGAATTTCTAGGTCCAGCTGGTCCATGACAGATAGGCATCTTTAGCTGGAGAGAGTTTGTATCCACGGCCTGAACCAAACGGTCAAAGATGCCTCATATCTAAAAAGGTAACGAAACCTTGATCTACCCAATGCCTCTTTAACAGACCTGAATGGTGAAGTGGTTGGGTCTGACTCACAGATTCAGACAGAGGATGGCAGAGAGAAGAGTCCAGTTTTTTGTATTTTAACCCAAGTGTCCTTCTCAGTGGTCATCATTATGTCAGATGACTTTATGCATCTGAAAACAAAATGACTTTTAAAATTGCAGTTTAAAAATAGTGCAATCTTTCAGTTTCTGGTCCAGCATTTAAGGAGCTTGGAAGTCACCACTCCATCCTAAGAACATGTAAAAAACTGATCAAACTGAAAGACCAATAAGTCTTTTTAGATCTATCAAAAAAAGTCAGGTCACAGGGCAAACCACTGCCCCTCAAATTAGAGACAGGAGGATAGAGAGAATCACAACTCACTGGAGCAGAAACCCATGAGCAGGAAGCTCTGTGGGAACCAGTACCAGAGTAGCAAGAATTGCTGGAGGCTCAGGGTAGACATTTGCAAGAGTTAGGAACTCCAGTAGGAGTAAGTGCACCATGCAAAACTGTAACACTCCTGGAAGATAACAGGAGGCTATCTAGGTAATCTTGGGTATGGTGATGACTTTTAGATACAACACTGAAGCCATGATCCATGAAAGAAATAACTTGTAAGCTAGACTTCATTAAAGTTACAAACTTCTGCTCTGCTAAGTACAGTCAAGAGAATGAGAAGACTCGGAGAAAAGATTTGCAAAACACATATCTGATAAAGGAACTGTTATCCAAAATATATAAAGAACTCTTAAACTCAACAATCAGAGTAAAAGTTGTTACTTTATCTTCACTTATACTTTCTCTGATGCCTTTCCTTTATTTATGCAGATCCAGCTTTATTACCCATATCATTTTCCTTCTCTCTGAAGAACTTCTTTTTGTATTTCTTGCAAGGCAGGTCTACTGGCAACAAATTCCCTCAATTTCTGTTTGTCTGAGAAAGTCTTTATTTCTTCATTATTTGAGTGGTAATTTCTCAGGATATACAAACCTAAGTTGGTGGGTTTTTTTCTCTCAACGGTTTAATTATTTCACTTCCCTGTGTTCTTGCTTGCATGGTTTTTTGAGAAGTTGGATGTAATTTTTATCTTTGTTCCTATATAGGTAAGGTGTTTTGTTCCCTGGTTTCTTTCAAGATTTTTCTCTAGCTTTGACTTTTCTGAAGTGTGAGTATCACATGCCTAAGTTTAGGTTTTTATGTCCTCTCAGTTTCCTGGATCTGTGGTTTTGTGTCTGACATTAGTTTGCGGAAATTCTCAGTCATTGTTGCTTCAAATATTTCTTCTGCAACTTTCTTTTTCCTTCTACTTGTACTCATATTACACATACATTACACCTTCAGTAGCTGTCCCACAGTTCTTGCCTATTCTGTTCCATTTCCTTTTTCATTCTTTTTCTCCTGCTTTTCCGTTTTCCAGCCTAGATGTAACTGAGTAACCACAGAGAGAGGAATGGACTAGGGATTCCAAGTTTGGAATCCTTCACTTGGAGGTGTGAGCTCCAGAAATCAAAGGGAGGGAGGCTTGGGGGATTCTCCCATTGATGGAGAGGGTCATGGCAGAGAGTAAAAGTATGCAGTTCCAAACACAAAGATGGATGAGCAATATCCAGTCTCTTCTATTCCTCTTCCACCCCAAGCTCTCAGGTATTTTCCATAATTAACTTTTGCCTAATATATGTGTGCATTTGTGCTCACATTAATACAGCCCTCACCAACAAATATGCTTAATTCTCTTCAAATATCAAATATAAATTCACCAATGTGATATTATTCAGCTTCTCCCTTATTTATTTATATATTTACTTATTTATTTTAGTGTAGACTGGACTAGAATAATCCGAATTCTTAAGACCATGAACTGGAAAATCAAAAATATCTCTTTTAGAGACAAGGAAACAAAATGCCCAAAGGTTAAGTTTCGTGCACAAGGTCATGCAGCTGGTTAGTTATAGCTGGTTCTAAAACCGAAGTTCCTGACCCTCAGTCCAGATGTCTTTGTCTTGCACCAAAAATTGCGTTAACTCTGCACCATGCATTGCCTGTTGACGTAGCCAAAAATGTCGGCACTTTGTATTACCATTCAGAAAATTAGATGCTAATATTCTCAAGAATCTCATTCAACAGGCAATATATTTTTTAAAGTAACAGCTGATGTGAGTTATTGTAATTAGCTAATGAGTCTGGGCTTGTAATTCCTCTTTCAGTCCCTCAGGCTGAACTGCTTGTATTTTCAAGTCTTATCACACAGATCTGTTCTGCAGGAATTGTATGTTTGATGGGAGGAATGAGTTTTTGTTTTTATGTAGAGAAAGTAGGCTGATTCCCCCTCTCAGCAACACAGAAATAGATGCTTGCTGCCAGGTGGGGCAGAGAGTGTGCAAAGGATTGAGATCTCTGGAGAAGCCAGGCCACAGGAGGAAAACTGAAGGAATTTGAGAGATTTCTTCTACTTTTCTAAGCAGAAAATCTATGTTTTAGACTTTTGCTTAATTTTCAATTGGGCAAATACTCTGGATTCATTCTTTCCCTTGCTTCTTGGAAATCGCCAGTTAATTTCATTGAGCTTTTAATTGACACCTTCAGCACTTTTAAGAGCTTTTAGAAGGACAGATGTGTTCTAATCTATGTATTTTCTAGTGAGTAGCTCAAGTTATGAAATAGGAAAAGTAACTGATCATTGGTCTATTGCTAATTTGTACACTCACCTTCGACATTATGATTATGATTCTTTCGCAAATGTTTAGCAGTCACTTACATGTCAGACACTGCATGGCAGATGAACATTATATACCTCAGCCAAGACTAAAACTGAACTCAACATCATTTTCTTCCAAGTCTATTCCTTCTTCATGTTTGGTATTTTAGTAAATGGCATTGCCAGTTACCCATTTCCCAAGCCAGAAACTTCCACTTTATCCTCAACTCTCATTCATCCCATCAATGACCAAGTCCTCTCAGTTCTATATCTAAACATCCTTCAATTCCATCCACTCCTCTCCTTCTCCACTGCCTCATCCTCCCTATAAGCCAAGATCGTCCCTCCCTTGTGTTGAAAATGACTAAGGCCAATGTGTCCTTCTTTTAGCCTTCAATAGTGACAAGGTTGAACTTTACTTGAGCCCTGCACTCCTGGAAAACAGGAGTGGTTAAGAAATCACATCACTCTTTTATTTTTGAAAATTTGCCCACTCTTTTGTCTTCCAAGAAAGCTCAAAGGACCACCCTACCCTGAGTAGTCCGAAATAAGTTTGGTTTCCATTCTCTCTCAAGAATCCTAAAGTAGATGGTTCCCTGTTTACTAGCCTCTGTAAAACCCAGGCTTTCTTCTCTTTCTTTGAGAATTTCCTTATTAATGGGCTTTCTCCCTATTGCAGTAGCCCAAATAAAATCATCTCCCTAATTGTCCAGTGTGTTTTGTCTTTCACAGTGGTTAGAAGTAGAACAGAGGGGCCGGCCTAGTGGCGCAGTGGTTACGTGCACATGATCTGCTTCGGGGTACCGGGGTTGGCCGGTTCAGATCCTGGGTGCGGACATGGCAAGGCTTGGCAAGCCATGCTGTGGTAGGCATCCCACATATAAAAAGTAGAGGAAGATGGGCATGGATGTTAGTTCAGGGCCAGGCTTCCTCAGCAAAAAGAGGAGGATTGGCAGCAGTTGTTAGCTCAGGGCTAATCTTCCTCAAAAAAAAAAAAAAAAAAAAAAACAAAAAACAGTAGAAGAGAGCATAATCTCATTGAGAAAAATATAACTATGAAAGCTAGTCTCATCCTGCATCCTGTATCACATTCAACACAGAAACACAAAATGGCCATTCCAACTGCTTGTAGGGCTGGTGGAGCCCCTGGTCTCTGTCCCTGAGGCTCCCTAAATTACCCTAATGAAAGAGGTGTCATGATAGAGCAAACGACACCAGGCCCAGCAGAACATGGATGGCAGAGGCAGATGTGATAGTACTCTAGTGGCAGGATCTAGTCCAGTAAGGTTAAGGAAACCATCAGAGAATTGCAGGAACACAGGTTCATCAGATTTGGGGCACTTCTCTAAAGAGTTTCAAGGTGGGGCTTGCTGGGCAGATATTTCTATCAAGAAGCAATTTTTCTAGCCAATCCATCTATTTTGAACACTGATCATTTCAAGAATGAAAATTTACTTCTAACATCTCCTTGTGCTAATTACCAAATTCTCCAGGGCAGGTCAAATAGTTGTAACGGAGGAGTTTGTAGTAGCTGGTTAGTATCTCTCATATGCTAACTATCTCCCCTCCATGAATATGCATTTCTGGTTATGATGAGGATCAAGGTTGCCCCAGGGAGAGAAGCCCAAGGTGTCCTCCCTACACACTGATCTATATCATCCTCCAGGAAGCATAGGATGTCCTGACCTGATCTGACCCGATTCATATCCAAAGATATAGGACCACCTGATAACCAGACCCGACATGCACTGATACCATTCTAATGGCTTTTTTACATGATCTTTCCTTCGTCTTGTAAGGAAATAATGCACACACCTATGCCTTATAAATTTAGCCCTACCCTCAACCAATGTTTGCAGTCCTTCACTCCCCATGGGTCCTGTCCCTATGCTGCAGCTCTTTACTGTCCATAGGGCCTGTCCCCATGCTGCAGCTCTTCACTGCCCATGGGTCCTGTCCCCATGCTACTCCATGCTATTCTCTGAATAAAAGAGCACTACTGCCAGACCTTGAGAGTCTAAGAAATCTTTCTTTCTACTCCTTGGCTCGCTGAGCCAACATCAGTTCGATTAATTAGACTGTCAGTTAATCACCTACAAATTACCCCTTCTATGGGCCCAGCCATGCTGAACTTCTTTTAGTTACTCAAACATGAAAGGTTTCATTTGCCATCTGCTTCTCTCCATCTCCACTGCTACCATCCTGCCCCAAGCCACCATCAGTTCTCTTTGGATTATCCCACTAGGCTCCTCAAAGACCTCCCTCTGCGTGGCTTTCCAGCTCCCCAAACATCATTCATAATGGTAATTTAACTGTAAATGACTCTCCTGCTTAGATCCCTCTGATTGACTTCACTCTGTCCTCAGAATAAATGCCAGCCCCATAACCTGATCAGATGTTTGGGCTCTGCTCAAGACTCTGACGCCACTTTCTACTGTGATCCTTGGTGCTCTGTGGGCCCTTTTCCTTCTCCTATCTGTTTTTGGTTGGCTTCCTCTCACAACTGAAGTCTCAGCCAATGTACCTCCTCCAACAATTCTTCTCTGACCACCTAACAATAGTAACTCCCTTCCAATCACCTACCACCTCCCCATTTGTCTTCGTGGCATTTATCATCATCTGACATAATTTTTTTCTTTGTAATCACTAAAAATGAGCTGCAGACATATCTTAGCTACCTAATCCATCTCTATATCTCCAGCAGGTGGAATGGTCCCTGGCTCATAGTAAGAACTCCTTATATATTCACTGAACAAATGGGTGAATGGGGTGCCAGGCAGTGTGAAAAATGCTTTATGTAGGTGAGCTCATTGTCATCTTTACAGTGACCCAATGAGGTAGGTGTCTCATTTCCCCATTATAGAGATGATAAACAAACGGCCCATGACACTAGGCCCTGCCTCAGGCCTAGTGAGGAGGGGCCTGGGCTCTGAGCTTAGGAAATCCAGCTGCAGAGCCAGGCTGATAACCTGAATGTTACATTGCCTCTTATTGCACTGCAATCTCTTAAAAAATACTTTAAATGACAATGAGTAATAGAAGTATAAATTAGAATCCAACACGTTGCTCTAGCAGTGCAACTAGCCCCACCAAGGTTACAGTCAAGTGATCAGAGCTTGTCTCTCCCCAGACCAATTTGAACACGATCAGGCAATGCAACTACATCCCAACCCTCTCCTTTCCCTGGAGGTCAGGCAGCTTCTTTTGACAGTTTTTGTATGGTACACCCCAATTCTAGAAAAGTAAAAATGTGGGGAAAAGAACGCTACATTTTAGAGGTATGGGAATATAGGCCTCAACAATGCGTTGTAAAATGCAAAGTGCAATAAAATATAGAGGATCCAAAACATTACTAAAAATAACAATCCAGGTAAGACAATAGATTACAATTATTGTTATATGATATTACATTATTAGCAGACTATGCATTTGACCTTATTGAAAGGGTAAGTTGTAAAGCAGTATCTTTACCTGAAATAAGACACTTCCTATCTCGTAGTCCCTGACCATCTGAGGGACAATTCATAGATATATATATATTTTCTACAAGGCCACCACTCTTCAGCAAAATGCCTGAAGAAACATTAATTATCTTTCCTCATTTGCCTCTCTCCCTAAGAGTTTATCTCAACCAGTAGCTAATTGTAATACCCTTCTTTTCTCAGACTTGTTTCGGATTAGATACATTCCCAATCATTCATAAATGACGTGAAGATTTCAAGAATTGAATTAAGGCTATGTGGGGGAAAAAATTATAACTTCCCCTTTAAAAGTATAGTAATAGGTTTTTGGAAATGGCCCCAAGATATTTCACCACATGTATTACTGTCAACAATCATCCATAGGAAAGAATCTTAATTATCCTCATCTTTGATCTTAAGGAAATGCTTTTCTCACTATTTCTCCATACACACACGCATTGCCCAGGGAAAATTGCTCACAATTAGTGTGAAGCAATTCTTGGAATTCTCAAAAGACACATGGATCCAGAAATGCAGTTCCTACATAATAACTGTCCTTCACTGTGTTAGTCAATTTGGGCTGCTGGCACCTTGATCCTGGACTTGCGAGAAATAAATTTCTGTTGTTTATAAGCTACCCAGTCTGTGGTATTTTGTTAGAGCAGCCCAAACTGACTAAGACAGTGAGGGAAAATTACATGTCACTAATCCCATTCATGAGGGCTCCACTCTCACGACCTCAGCACTTCCCAAAGGCCCCATCTCTTAATACTATCATATTGGGCATTAGGATTTCAACATTTGAATTTTGGGGGGCACACAAACATTCAGACCATAGCACTCATCCAGACAAAGATGGGAAGTGCCATTTCAACACTCAATTTGCTTAAGCATCATCATAGTGGCGAATTAGGTAGATTCCTCCATCACTTCTTACCTCTTTTCTAAACGTGCAACATTAATGTTAATGTTGGCAGGTGGAGACATGTACTTAAAACTCTTAACACAAATGGTAAACACAGAAATTAAGTATAGTTTATTTGCTCAGGTCACTTTAGTGCTCAGGGTTGCTGCTTCAATTCCATTTCTGGACTGTGTGAATGGAAAGTTCATAAGCGGGCTCAGCTTCAAAGAACTCATCCATTGGCCACAGTTGACCTTATTCCTTGGGTGTCCTCCCTTCCCAAGATGCCTGTCTTATCTTCTCACACAGTTATAATCCTTTCCAGTGCCCTTCACTTTTCTAGAAAGCAAGTCATCAACTCCTTCCATTAGACTATAAGATTTTTTTTTAAGTTAATTTTAGTATTTCTTATGAGACAGATTCAGTAATCATCCCTCCCAATAATTGCTTGTGACCTCAAAAGGCCACCTAGCCATGGGATATCACCATTAGGTTGTTTTTTTGCTAGCAGGAATAGAAATGAAGTGAAAGTTACCGCAGGAAAAAGTTCAGGAAGCTTCTAGTCTCCACTATATGCAAATTTGAAAGCAAAAGGTTTAATAGTCAGTTCCTTGAGCAAACAATTTCTCTTCTCTTCATTGTTCTGGGATTATTAGGATTTACTTGCTTTGTACGGATCTTCTCTGCTTCAGCAAGCTAATGTGAGTCATATTTATAAGGATAAAGTAACGGAGATGCATAGATATTAGGGGTGTGTGTGCATGTTGGGGTGTGCACAAAGTTTTCATTGTCTAAGAGTATGTTTTAGAAAAACATATGATAAAAGTGTACTGTGTCTAGAATGAGTAAGTCAGATCCTTAAGAAAAACAAAAACACATTTGTTAACATACTGGGTGTTAGACACCGAAGAGAATACAAAACACGTCTGTGTCTGTGGAGAAGAACTCAGGTTGCTGTTTGTAAAGACCAAGAGATTTGGGAGGGAGAGGGAGTATTTGGTTGTTGTTACACTTTTGTCAAAAAATCCAAAGCTACCAAAACAGGGCCACAGGTCCATGATAATTAACATATCCAAGAGTTTTTGCCCCAGAATGCATCAACACTGAATAAGATCCATCTCCCAGAATGGCACCACTATTGAGGCCACCTTCAGCTATTTCAAGGAAGAACGTGGGACTTCATTGTTAAAGTCTTTTCCTACAAATGGCTTCTACATTCTCAACAACTATTTAAAATGTAAATTTTATAAATGATTAGTCTCAAAATTGTGGGTCAATTTAAATAAAAAATTTTACAGCTCACACGTTAATAGTTATGTAGAAAAGGAACCTAAAACAATATGCAACTCCAGTTTTCATAAAGGCAACTTTTTTTTCAAGTCATAAACACCACTCGTAGAGAGGAGACTAACATGCCCTATGGTTGGACCATTAAACTAAAAGGTGAGAGGTGGAGACAGAGTTCCCTTGCCACTACATCTACTCAAATTATATTTGATCTTCTCTAAACAAAAAATGGTACTTCTTATAACCAATCTCTTATTTAATTCTCTCATAACCCTTGAGGTAGGTATTTATTATCGTTACTTCACAGATGGAGAAACTGAACACAGTCTGCCATTTGCCCAAGATCACATTGCTAATAAAATCCCTATGTTTTTGCAGTTACATCACATCTTTACTTATATTCTATATCTTTACTTATATTCTGCCAATATTACACACTGTGATTACTCATCATGCCCTTTTATATTCTTGTATTCTACCTTATTCCACAAAAGAGTTGAGGAAGACAACTGAAAATCTTAAGGAAAGAATCCATGCAAAATATTCCCTTTTGCACCTCTTCAGTGCTTTCTGGAAGCATCTGTTCAGCAGGGTAGGGGATTATTGTAGAAATGTAAGATTCAGGGTGACTCAATTTGCTCTCTTCTTTCACTACTTCCAAATAGAATTTCAGAGAAACAGCAACTATTGAAAGATGACAAAAGGGCCAAGCTGGCCAAACTAATCTCTTAATTCTACATAATGACAAAAAAATGGTAGAGCATGTGAATTAAGTCAGAAGTGTTAATACAATCTGTCTTCCATAGGCTCTTGTCACAGTGCATCTACCCTTAAGCCCCAGCAGCCCGAGCAGCCTTTCTCATCCACACTCTGGACATCACTCTAAGAAATGCAATCAGCCTAGAGGTTCTGTAGCTCAGCTGGAATGAAGCTGTCTTTGTTTCTGTAGGAAGCTCTTCATTCACTAAAGAGCACAGGAGGAAGAATGGCTCGAATTCCTCTGCCCACCAACTCCAGTTGACCAGGCAAAAAGAAGGCAAAGGTGATTGCAGCCTAGAGTAACAATTTCTGTCTTGAGCTACAGGGAGGTGTATGTGTGTGTTTCAGCAGAATTCTAAGCTCCCACTGTTCCATCGCTGTGCTTTTATTGTACTTTAAAAAAAAATTTATCTATGTGCTTTTTAAATCAGTCCTTCACTGAACTATTAACACCAGAAATTAGAAATTATTTCATGTTGATCTCTGCATCTTCAGGCCTAACATAACATCAGCATTCCATAAATGTTTGTTGGAAGGAAAAAAGGGAAGCTAGGAAGAAGTTAAAAAAAAAAAGACACTGCTAGGAAATGGACATTAATGATGGAAGGTGACAAAGTCTGTAGTAAAGGTCTGTTCTAAGCTTTCCTTACAGGAATTTCAAAAGTTACTTGTTGATACATAGAATTACTTCATCACCGTTTCAAGCTGAAGTAGTACTGGGTCTGAAACCAAGTTTATTGATTCACAATGTATTTAAGAGTGTCCACAATATTCCAGGCACTGGGGATAGAGTGGTGAGCAAAACAGTCTAAGTCCCTACTTTGGTGGGATTTATAATTTAGTAGAATGACATAAATAATCAGTAAGGAAACACACCAATAAACAGTGGTGATAAGTGTCCTAAAGGCAATACAAATGGAAATGAGATAAAGGGTGGCTATTGTTGGTGTGGATTGTTCAGACATGAAGTGACAGGGGCTACTTTAGACAAGGTAACCAGGTAGACTTTAGGAGTTAGTGCCTTCTGAGCAGAAACTCAAAGGCAGAGGACCAGCAATCATGGTGCTATCTGGGGGAAGAGCTTCCTGGGCAAAACATAAAGCCTCTGAGGGGCCTAGTCAAGGGATCCGAAATAAGACAAATTTTCTATCCACTTTCATGACTTATTCCATTCACACGTTTCTCTTATTATCTCCAATTCTTGGGGACATCCCTGGAATAGTCGTTTCATTGAGATTCGTGACAGATACACCAAGGATTCCAGTAAGTGTATTCCCCCTCCCTCAATTAGGCTATTCCATGTCTGAGTGCTACCCAGTAACTAAACATTTTAACATGTCTGGAGCTATACATGGAACTGATGCTCTTATAGAATAAATTAATATGCAGCCACACACTTCCCTAGATAGTGTTTCATGGCAATCTTTGTTGAAATATATAAATATCAAATGCATGAAAGGGATAATGGAAATTACTTTAAGGCAAATACCTAGCTCCCATATTAGTAATAGGAAAAAGTTACACATGTAAGTTGAGACATCCCAATTTATTTGGAGAAGGACTTTCTATGGGATGTTGAAAATAATAAACTTCAATAGCAATGAAATCACTTATAGAAACTGCAAAGAGAAATAACATATTTTAAGAATAAAGTTTATTTGATAAAATACATATTGAAATGTCCATTTTAAGTATCTGGCAGAAAACTCCTGAGACAGCAAACTATGCAGGAATACTTTTAGCTACTGCCTGCTCAGCCGACTCCTTTGAGCTGCTTTGTCCAGGAAAGTGTCTCTTTTGGCTGCTGTTACCTGCTCATCACATGGACTCCATTTGGAAGCTTGGCTGGGACTGTCATCAGGAATAAAAAGGACAAGGTGCACAATGGCCAGTTGGAAAAGTCAGGAGGGAGGTATTGGGGATGGGACTGGAAAATGGGGAGGTAAAAATGGTGAGACTTTTTCCAACATTGGACCATAGTAGACAGTGTCACAGATGTGTTCTTTATACAGATACGTAAAAAAAAAAAAAATGAAAGTAGATGAGGTTTTCATGAGAGTTATCTCTTTTAAAAAAATATTTCTTGATATTTTTCCGTATAAGGAAATGCGCATGCATGCATTATGGAACAGAGTTTGTTGTTATTGTTGCTATTATTTTATAGAGCTAAAATCCTACTGTATACAGAAATCTGTAACTTCATTACTTAATAGTTTAATATGATCATTTCCCCCATGTGATTGAGTATTTATCTGTGTCATTTTAACAACTTTATGGAATTCTACTGATAGACATTTATTTATCCAATTTCTTATGGCTAAGCATTTAGATTTTTTTTTTCAAATTTTACAGTTATACAATATACTGTGTTGAGAATCTTGGCACACGTCTGATCATTTCATTAAAACTAATATTCAGGTGTTGAATTTGTGGTCAGGATTCAGTACAGATACATTTTGAGAGTTTTCTTCCTAAGAACATACTATTCAGTAAATCTCGATGGATTAGAAAGCGTGGATGAGAAGATAGTCTGGGTCCTGCTCTGGCAGGAGCTTCCTCCTTAGTGAAATGACATAGAAAATCAGCAAGAAAACACATCAACAAAATAGCATCGGGGGTTATACGTGTCCTAAAGGCAATAGAAAGGGTAATATTGTCCAATAAACTTCCAGATTCTTTAAACCAAAATACATTTGTACCAGAGGCATGCCCAGTTCCTCACATCTCTGCCCAAACTTTATATTATCACATTTAAAATCTTCACTTCTTGTTTTAATTTACATTTATATGACCATTAACGAAGTCATTTATCTCTTTCTCTCCATATATTAGTGTTTGTGTTTCTTCTCTTGTCAATTATCTCATCCTATCCTTGTACATTTTTCTATTGTGCTGATCTCACATTCTTATTGATTGGAAGAGCTCTATTATTATGTTATGAAGATCTCTTTATTATTATAAATAATACATTTATTATTTTCCTTTTAATTTTGATAATGAGGTATTTTGTTATACAAAAATTATATTTATGTAGCTAATTCCACCAATCTTTTTTCTTTAGAGTTCCCTAGTTTTATTTTTTGCCGAAACAAGCCCTTGCTGCTCCCAAATAACATGAATACTTAGATTTATTTCTAGTTATTTTCCTGGTTTTATTTTCTTATATTTAACTCTTTAATTCATTTTGAATGCACTGCTCTAATTTTACTATTTCCCAAATCGCTAATGGATTGTTCTACCACCATTTATCATGAAAATGTTTCCCTGCTGCGTTGAAGCACTACCACCGTCAGCGTATTTTGTTAGCATATGTACTCATGCCTGACTGGACTCCCTAAACTGCCTCATTGACTTCTCTGTCTATTCTTCATCTAGAACCACACCTTGGTCTTCTCTTGGTTTAGTCTAGTCTCTGCTTGGATAAATAGTGTGCTAGAAATGGGTCTTCAAACTGACTCCTTTATCTACCATCTTTTTCTGTCTTCTAATCTGAAGAATGATCATGAAATGCCTACTGACTTGTTCAGGGAGGGAGAGATGGGGGACAGTGTGGGAAGTAAAGGAAAGGAATTAACACTTTTTGAGTATTTACTGCATGCACAATGTTGCATATAATAAATCTCTTTAGTCTTGATAACGATAAGAAGAAATATCATCATCACTATTTTGCAGATAAGGAAATTGCCCCTCAGAGATGTTAATTAAATTGCCCAAGATCACACAATGAATGAGAGGCAGAATTAGGATTCAAACTAAAATCTATCCGACTTCAACTTTCATGCAACCCACAGGGACCTAGAGAAAAGAATAAGAGAGGAGGACCGATGTCCCTGGGTGCTGGTCCTAAAGGACTGTGAAGATGGAGCTGTTGCCAGGTCTAGTGTCATTGCAGAGAGAGGACTCACAGCCATGACATTGCCTCCAGATGCTGTTTACCCTTGCTATGCCAATGTCTTGCCACTGTGTTACACAAAGACAAGACGTGTAGCCACATGGTAAAATTAGAGGTCATTTCCAGCAGCCCCTCCCCCAGTACCCCGGCTCCTTCTCAAATATGTTTTCCTTTTAATCTGTGATGGTCTTAGAAACTTCTTACCACTATACCCAGGCTTTCTTTTATGTGTAGGCTTTGTCTCCCGAAATATTCTGTTTTACTTGATGACGAGCTGGGGCTGGAGGGAAAACCTGCCCTTAGCTATGTGACCTTGGGTAGTTTTGTTTTTTATATCATAAGTCTCAAGTTTTTCATCTGTAAAGTAAGAATAAGGGTAATAGTTCCTACCTTGTGAGGATAAAAGAAATCATGAAATAAAGTGCTTGGAGCATTTCTAACTAAGAGAGGTTTCAATTTATGTTAATTATTGTTATCACCAATATTATTTTTTATTGTTACCAGGAAAATGAGAGCAAAGCTACACAGGAATGGGACACTGGATAGACAATGTCAGTTAGAGGAAAGCATTAGAGGAATCTGGAAGCTTAAGAAGCTGTAGAGTTTTAAGACCTTAAAGAACAGATCTAAACTATGGGTGGAGGGCTCAGGAAGAGCCCAGGAGACTAGGAGAGAAAGTGGAGGCAACTGGCCACCTGAAGCCAGATGAAGTCTTCTTTCTCCAAATTTTCCTAAACCTGATGTCTGTCAAAAGAGAAAAAGTTTTGACTACCTCCAAGAAGACCTAGCATCTTCCTTTCCAGGATTTGAAATCACCACTCCCTCTCCTTAGGAAGCTGATATGGGGGTCCTCGAAGTGGTGGGGAGGGAGGCAAGAGCTGTGTGTGTAAAGGAGACACCTGTACGCATCCCTTCATGCTTCCTTCTTCCACTCATTGATCATTCATCAGAGACCTGGTGAAAAGCTAGGGACATTCTGATGAAAGAGTCACAGAAGATTCTGTATGACAGCTTGGTGGAATAGATTGAAAAAATAACCAGGCAACAAAAGAGTGCAAAAAGTTGTATAATATGTGCAGTTGAGGATGGTCAGAGACTCATACAAAGGGTACTCACCCAACTTTGAAGGGTCAGAGAAGGTATCAGATTCTGAACCTGAAGGATGAAGAGTAGAAACCAGGAGTAAGAGGCCAGGAGGAGCATTCCGGGCAGTGGAGCAACCGTATGGAAAGACTTGGGTGTGGGTGTGAACAAGGCTACAGGAAGAACTGTGAATGGAATGCAAGTCATATTACGGCTGGAAAGTAGCATAGGAAGGTGAGACTGAACACATGTGTACGGGGAACAGCTTATGAAGGCTCCTGTGGGCTAAGCTAAGGGGCTGGGCCTATGCACAGGATCATGGATCATGCCTACTTACTCCTAGCAAATGCTCCCGGCTGAGAGTGAATGGCAGTTATTATAGAGTTCAAGTTTTTAGACTGGTACAGTGGGTTAGCTTGTGACACCCCACAAGTCATTCTAAGTTCTAAAATAACCTGATAACGTGTCCCAAAGAATAAGCCAAGAGGCCTGAACTATAACTAGGCCCAGAGGTGAACTTGAATCTCCATCTAGGTGCCATTGAAAAAAAAACACTCTCACGGGTATCGTGAGGGTTTCTGTTGGGACCCAGGAAAAGAGTTTCTGATGTTGCTTCACTAAAGAGCTTTAAAAACCCTTTCCCTGAAATGAGGAAATGCAGGAGATAAAAGCCAGCTCAAATTTGGCCAAGCAACACGTATTAATCCTATAGTTTGTGAGCAGTGATGTCACTATAAAATACAACAATAATTCGTCTCAGAGAATTACCTTTCAGCAGAAAGTCAAAACTGCACATTTTCAGTTAGCACCTTTTGAAACAGGGTGAGGGAGAGAAAAGAGAAAAAGTTAAAAGGAAGGAAAGACAGAAAGAAAAGAAAGGAAGGAGAGTCTGTATCTATTCCTGTAGTAAATCTTGGTGAAGTTGGCATCGAAATTGGAGGAGTGTTTTTGGTAAAGCAAGCATAACTTTAAGACTTATTCTACAATCCCCACAGAATAAGTAGTTCAACAGTTCCTTCACACACCCCAGGGTTTAAGTGAAACTGACAAATGCCATAAGGAATCAAAAGGTCCCATCCCAAAAGACTTAAGGTAGTCTTCCTATTGAAGTGGAGCCTGTAATATTCAGTGGACTCCCCTGTTAGTTAGGTCAGTGGGAGAAGATATTGTAGTTATTGGGGTATTGGCCTATTTAGACATTGGCTATCCTCCACCAAATTCCTTTGAGTCAAAGAGGAAGAGACACATTAACACGAAAATGTGTCCTTGTAAATTTCTTTTAAGCATAGGCTTACTTTTCAAAAGGCTAATTACAAACGTCTGAACATGAGGGTTATTGAGTATTTCAAAATAAATGTAATAGAAAGATACTTATCATTGTCCTAAAATCATCTTCTAAGAGATGATCACAAAAATGACTCTTGTTTTGAGCTTTTTGGATTACAAGAAAGAGCCTCAGTAAAATTGCCTCAGAAAAGGGTTTTTTCCATATGGCTCTGCAAGGAAATAGGATATCAGGAATCTCATCCATGTGGACCAGGCTTGAGAAAGCCAAGCATGTAGATTTATAGAAGAAAAGGAATTGCAAGGGACCAGGACCAGATGGCTTGAGGGCCAGGTTAGCTCCTTTCGATCTCAAAGGCAGACATTTGCTGATAATTTTTCTAGCACTCTAGTCTTAGGGCTCCCCAGAAACTGCCCCCTGTATTTCCTTACTTCTGTTTTCATCTGCTTCTCCTCTTGTTACCAGTTCAATGATTCACTTCATCATTTCTTAGACAGAAAACCTGATTCGCCACTTCTACTACACAAGAATAATATTATTTAAAAAGTCTCTGTCTACAAGAAAATTGTGTAGCTAAACTCACACACACACACTTCAATTAGCAAAATATTCATTGCATATAGTAAAGTTGAAACTTCACGTCGGTGAGCCTCTTAAAAAATTGCACATAGCTTCCCCCATAAAATTCTGTAAACAATAATCAAACAATTGAACTGATACCTTTAGAATTTTAGTGATTCTATAAAGATAGAGGTGAAGTTATTAACATTTTTTCAAAGAGGAACAAAAGCTGCTTAACTCCTATGTTAAGAGTCAGTGCAGCAGCAATGACAAGAAGAGACTGGTAAAGCTGTGGGGAAGTCTGCAGGATGCTCCATCCTGCTCTGCTTACTGGATGGCTGGAGAAAGACTCACCCCTATGCACCAGGCCCTCAGCATGCACCATGTCAGTCTTAGCCCTTGCAAAGCACAAATTCCTGCATAACAAGACCTTGACAGCCACTCTTGATACCATAAACTCTAGTATGCTGAACTTTGGAATCGCAAGAGTCTGTTACATTCCCAGTAAAATCTGCACTATACTTTAGAGATTATTTAATACTATCCCAAATGTGATCTTATTTAGGGCTAAATTGTGCTGAATAGATTTTACCCATTATTGGAAGGATGCTAGATTATGGTCCCTTGGAAACCTTCACTTAAGGAGCACTAGCAAAGCCTACAAGGGAGGAAGAGCTTTTGCTTGGCCAAGAGGAGAAGGGAGAGTGTTCTAGGACAAAGTTTGAAAGTGGAAATAAACCTTATAAGAACACTGAGTAGGGAGGAGAGAGCCCATTGGAGTCTGGAAGAGTCCAAATGGTAAAAGGCCATTGAAAGCCAAATAGATGAATTTAGTCTTTCTATGGTAAGCAAAAGAGGGCCATTACAGACTGCTGGACAGACATGGGTGTGAGGAAATTGTAAGCCATCTCATCCTTCCACAAAAAGTGATCGCTTTCTTGGTAAGCTCCTAGATCTCACCGAAGGCTATTGTGCCCAGGCCCTTCCAAATGAAGACTCTTTACCTGCAAGCTAGAGATTCCATGGCATGATTTTCTGAGAGCTCAAAATTATGTAAAAGAGTCAACTTGCCTAAAAACTGTTCAACTACATTTACAGTACATTCCACCCTGCCTAGCATAGTCTTATGAAGAGAATTCCCTTCATGCATTATTTTCTTCTTCTGATAGAGTATGTAGACCGCAGGAATATTTATAATTGTGTTATCTGTTTGGTGTTTCTAAAAATATTTTATTATATTATATTTTTGATCATATGGTATATTCTATGCATGCAGTACAATATTTGATTAGGTTGAATTTTATTTTAATTTTTTCTTGGTGAGCGAGGGAATATATGAAGTATTTACTATTGATATGAGGAATATAAAGGCTTCTGGGAATTGGGGGTCAGACAAGCCCCTGGACTTTCTGGTTTGGGAAAGAACAAGATTCCTAACCTCTGCCCTGTTGATTCTGAGTAATTAGAAATTGTTAGGAAGAAAAATAAACATGAAATTACAAAAGGGATAGAGACCTAGACACAATTCAGCCTCTGCCTGAGTCATGTGGCCAAGAGGCAGAGTAATTCCAAGTTTTCCAAGAGTGGATTTGGAAACGGATCATGACCCTATGCTCCAGGGGGCTGATTTGGCCCTGAGGAAGGAGCTGCAGGAGAGAATCTGGAGAGCGATCATGAGGGGCCCAGGCTAATTTGCTGTGGAGGGCCCTAGGCTGAACAGAACTCCAAGGAGGAGGGCTTCTCCACCTTCACACTTGCAAGAGCCACTGTTGTCTTGTGAGGAAGCAACTGTGTGACTGTGACAGCAACAGGCACCAAAGCTCAGCTTCAAACACATGGACTCAGAAATGCCCATCGGCGATGGCTGTAACATATAGCAATTGAGGAGTTTTGCTTCAAATGGAAGCAAGTGCAAATGACTTTCAGATTCAACTGAGTGGCAAGAAGAAATAGGACTAGTTTCTTCGCATTTTTAAATACCAGTCATTGTTCCTTAATAACTGAGAAGGAGAGGAAAGAAAAAGAGAGAAGAGCAAACGAGCTTGAATTGCCGCCAATCTGGCCAATGGTGGCTCTCTGATGCTTACTTGGGTTACTACAGGGAGGCCATATTTTGTACCCTACAGCATAACCTGAGACAACCCAGCTAACAGGTAGCAAACAAACATTGGTGAGGTGCACTATAAGCCCATCTCATTATGTCTGAAGATTCCTGGGAACACAGAAAGATAAACTCCCTAGAAGTCTAAATAAACGGAGATGTGATGATGTCAATGGAGTTAATTAAATAGACTGTGATAGGAAAACAAGAAATAGAAACCAAAATTTGCTGAAGGGATTTGAAAGTTTCATTGCATTATTAGGACACAGATTATTTATCAAACGACCCTAATTATTTCAAATTTGTCTCCTAACATGCCTGCAAATAATGCTAGAATTTTTCCAGGAGTCAAGTCTTATGATTTTTATTCATTTATAATGAATTGAACCATTAAGTTTTCAAAAGACTTTATACAAAAATTTATATAGCTAATTATAAAATATCTAAGGACTAATTATTCATTTTGTGGATAGCTCCTTTCTTCTTTCCCTTCTTACATACTCATTATTTACAAATTGATCAAAACATAAGCGATGAAATATACAGACTATAGAACAATGGTTCTTGAAGTGCAATTTTCCAAAAGTCACCTAAGGTCTTATTAACACATAATGCATATTCACCCATTCTCTGCTTCCCCACCCCATTTCCCACTACCTGCAGAGGCCAGACCCTGTGGTCCTGGGAAAAGGGTAAGGATTCTGTACTTTAAATAAACATTCCTGATGGATTCTGATGCAGGTGTTCCCAGGACAGCGGTTGGAAAAACATAGCAAAGAACTTTGATTAAATAGCTTTAACAGCTCTGCTATAAAGTGAGAAAACAGAGTAAGGGATTGCTTGTCCTTATATTTTTGTATAAGGGTATGCATATCCTTATTATCTCCAAAACCAGGTAGGAAACAGAGGTAGGAAAAATTCAGCGGTTATTAAAATGATAAAGAGATATCCTTAAGGGCAGAAGAACTGCAGTCTGCTCTTCCTGGGACCTGCAAACCTTGCACAACATAAACTCTGCACACAATAGGATGGCAAGCAAGTGTAGATCATCTTATTTTGGTTGGCTACAGTGAAGCACTTTGAGCTCTGCTCAGGCATTATGTGGTAATACATTCTCAATAAAAATAACAGCTGCTCATCTCCTATCTTGATGTCTGTAGTCCTTTGTTACAGAGCATTACACAGTGAGACTTTCTCTTTTAGTTTTCTGTTCTACAACTGAGCAGGTTTGCTTAAGAAAGAATTGCAAGCTGTTTAACTAATCAGGCTTCCATTCTACTCTCTACCTGGAGGACTAGATCTCATTGTTTCCAAAATAGTGGTCCATAGTTCTGTAGTTTTGATCTTTACCTAGAGATAAATAATTAGTAGAAAAGTGAGAACAGAAGCAGAGAATTTCTACTCATGCATCAAGTGTCTTGGTACCTTCGTGCCCTCCAGTAGTATCCAGTATTCAATAATACTTTCCTTAGCTACTTAGACACTCTCTTTGCCTATGTTGCTTAAACAACACTGGTCCTAACAGTAGCCGGTTCCACTGAGGGCATTTAAGTTAAGTTAGGACTTTCCAGTTGCGAGAGAACTATGCAAGGCCTTTATGTACTTAGGCGAGGATTGCACTGGAAAATATTTCTACCATTTTTCATCATATTAAATCTGGGATTACTTTTGGAGGGGAATGGGCACAAGGGGTGGGCTTCATCTTCAATAATTACTAAATTTAATTTATATTTATTCATTAATTCACAAAACAGGAAATAAGATTTCTTTTTTAACTAGCTCAAACTTCTGGATATTTTCTCTCCTCTTTATTCATCCAATAATCAAGAAGATTTCTGATTCTTCAAATCAGTTTATACCATCTTTTAAGCTTCAGTTTAAAGAATGGAGATGAAGAAATTTTTCATCAGTTGCCTAATTTAAAGATGTTCTGACACTGTGTTTTGTTTAATTATTAAGATTTTAGTTGAACAGTTTAATTAAGTTAACACAACCCAAGGTCAAATAATATTTCACATTCCCTGTTACTTAAGCAAATCCAATGTTTGGTTAGTGAATAAAAGAAGTATTAGAATGAACCAAATTTGTAATATTAAAGTAATTGGTTTATGGTGTACCAATTCTATGGAAATAGTGTCATTTTCTGGGGCATAAAATATTGTCTATTCCCAGTGTCTTCTGTGTGAAAAAAGAAAAAGATATTAGAGTGTGGAAATAACAAACGTGTATGCTTGTTTTTATATCCAGAATCAATGGTTTGTGTGCAACAAGACAAGGAAACAGTGAACACTGGGGACCAGCACAGATTCCCATTTGTACACCCAAGTCATTCTGATACAACTCCGCTCAAAAAATATTCTGCATAAATTACTGCATATAGAATTTTGAATGTATTTCTGGATTCACTAGAAAATAAAGTAAATCTCCTATAGGCAAAATCACAAACAAAAAAGAAAAAGAAACTGAACCTGATACTGGACCGGGTAGGACCAGGGTCCTAGGTCAGACATGGCCCTTAGTGTGGCTTCTTGACCTCGCGCAGAAAAGAATTCAAGAGCGGCTCAGGGAAGATTATAGAGGCTTATTGAGAGACAAAGCTATGCTGATTAGAAAGAAAGTAGACTAATCTACCCGAGGAAGGAGAGCAGGCCAGGCTAATTGGCTGGAAACTGACTGACCAGCCCTGGGTGGAGTCTGGGGTGCTGATTTAAAGTGGTTGAAGTGGGCAGCTGGGGGTTGGTTAGTCTGAAGTGAGAAGTCGGGTTGGCAGCTAGAGATTGGTTAGTCTCTGGGCCAGGCGGTCATCTTCTGCAGGCCAGGAACCAACCTAGTGATCAGGCCGCTGGTTGGCTACCTGGAGTGGTCAGGCATCTTTTGCTGCTTGAGAGACAGCTCTCAGTTCTGCCTTTTCCCTGTCTCAAAACCAGAGCAGATAGCTGTTAAGCAGGGAATGGTGAGCAGTAAGCAGTAGAGAAGGTCAAGATTGTCTTGAAGGCATGTTCCTGTATCAGAGATGTGATCCCAAGATTAAACCTTCTGTTGGCTTCAAGGTGAAAAAGCTAAACTTGAATATTCCCCATCAGAAGCAAATGCAAATTGTACCTGGAGGAAAGCATCCACAATTAGGCCTCAACAGTCCCACAGATTATTTTTAACACTCAATGAAACCAGGCACTGTGATTGGGGCCAGCAGAAATCACAAACAATGGATCTAAATCTCTAAAAATCTTCTGAATGATCACACGCAAAATATGAAATTGTGATAACATGCTAAAATTGTAAAATAAAATTTTATAAAATTACTATGAAGAAAGAACTAATAAAATGAAGTTTTGAATTTAACAAATGAGCAAGGAGTAAGAGATTATTTTTAAAAGTCCAAATAAGTTTGGAAAAATAAGCATAAAGAAGTGTTATAATTGAAAAATAAATTGAAATTAAAACCTCAACTGGTGAGTTAAATAGCAAATTAGACATAGCTGAAGATAGAATTAGCAAACTAAGATAAATTTTAATAGAATATCCAGAATGCAGCAAAAAGAGGCAAGGAGATAAGCTACATGAAGGATATTAACAATCATTAAAGAGAGAATGATAAGGACTAATATCTTTTTGGTTAATGTCTCAGGAGGAGAGAATGGAGGAGAATCAATATTTGAAGGAAAAATGGCTGGAGCTTTTTTCAAAGCTGATGAAAGAGAAATTCATGTCTACAGGAAGCCTGAGGTATAAATAAAAAGGAATCCATCCAAAGTTAAACACATTGTTGTAAAACTACAGTATGACAATTCCAAGAGAATATCTTGAACGCAGTCTGTGAGGGGAAAAAACCCCAGATTATCAATGAGAAATGACATTTAGTTGGGCAACTACTTTGGAACCAGTGGAATAGTATCTTTCACTGTCCAATATATTGAGGGAAAATACTTGTCAGCCTAGAATTATATATCCAGAAAAAAACATTTTTAAGAATGACTATGAAATAAAGACATTTTCAGATAAATAAAAATTAAGAGAATTTATCATCATAAACCTACACTAAGGGACTTCTAAAGATTCTATTACAGGAACAAAAAAATGTCCTGGAAAGATGTGAGATAAAATAAGTAATGTGAAGGAAAATATAGGTAAATGTAAACATATGCTCTCTGTTTAAGAATAATGAAATGATAATGCCAAATTCATTGGGTCAATAAAAAAGGACAGAATTAAGATACGGTGATCGGATTGAAATTATTCTAAGTCTTTGATTATTTGGAAAGGGTATTAATTGATTTTAGATTCAGTTAAAATTTCAAAGGTATCTCCTAGAAGACTAGAAATAGAGTGGATAAATTACAAACTAGTAGACAGGATAAAAGAGAACAAGAAAAGCAAACCAAAAAAAAGCTCAACTATAAAAGAATGTAAGAAAGTAAGACAAATTAAAAGCACAAAGTAAAATAATAGAAACAAATCCAAATAGGTCAATAATTATAATAAATGTAAATAGATTAAAGCATTACTTAAAAGGTAGAGATTGTAAAAATGGATTTTAAAAATCCAACTATATTTTTGTTAAAAAAGGCACACAAAACACAAAAATGTTAAAACTTTGAAAGAAAAGAATGGAAAAATTTACATCAGGAAAATACTCACTTTTTGTCTGATTGAGGAAATTGTCACTGAGCTAACATCTGTGCCAATCTTCCTCTACTTTATTTGGGATGCCGCCACAGTGTGGCTTGACGATCAGTACTAGGTCCACACCTAGGATCCGAACCTGCAAACCCCATGAACTTAACCACTACACCACTGGGCCCGCCCCACGGGTAAGAACTTTTTAACCTCAATATTCTGAGTCTGTGTATCGAGAGAAACATCCAAAACAATTTAGTTTTACTGATTGTATTTTAGAATTCCCTACTTCTTTGTACAGATGAAAAGAAATTTCACAAAATAAATTCTAATGCTTTGATTATCAAGATCTCTTTTTGAGTCTGTTTATTGCAAAGAGCTCCATTCTCTCTGATACCACATTTACTCATATTTCCTTAAAGAAAAACTTAGTGTAACGTTAAAATTCCTTTCCAAATTAAATTTCCAAGGTCTTGTAGATTAACTCTTATATTCCAACAGTTCCAGTGAGATTTTGAGAAAATAAAAATTCACATATTAGCTCCCCTCAAATCCAGAAAGAATAAGCATACATTTACAGGGAGTTCTACCTTCAATATTGGGACTTACATCTTCTGATTAACCTCCATCTTATGTAGACACCAGTCTGACTGGACTTGTGCCCAGATATCAGATTCCTTGTTGCCAATTCTGTGTTCAGAGCCTATTTACAAACAGCGCTGCTGGTAGCAGATTATTATTGGGAGCTACATGGGGGCTTGAATACACAGGGACACCAAACTGATAGCTCTGGGATTTTACTTTAATTCCTACCTTTTAAGCTTCAGCTCATTAGAAAAAAAACTGCTGATATCTGACATATAGACACGTTCTTCTCAATCTACAAAATGACTTTTTAGCTAACACTTTGGAAGGTTCTAATATCTCTGAATGGTAACAATGTAACGTTGTGCAGGCAATGCTAATCCTGTCCATGCTCTGCCTGCCTTGTGCTGTATTTCAAGTGGTTCCTACATGATGCTAAAAATGCCAAGATTGTAGGTTTTCCACTAACGTGCTTCAGTTGTTGCATTTCCTCATCACAGAAATTGTATAACAAACTACACTGAATTCAGCTGGCAGATTTGCAAATACGTGCCTTTGGTTATAAGAGGTCCAGGAAGGTAGAGGGGTTGAATTTCTGGAAAACAGTCAATATCCCTACCAGTGAGCCTATTTGGAAACATTGAAAACTGCTGTTTGTGACTGAGCTATATAGAGATCAGCCATATTTCCAACTATCTCAAGGCTCAACAGGGAAAATGGGATAGTGTGATGGTTAATTTTACGTGTCAAGTTGACTGGGCTAAGGCATGTCCAGATAGCTGGTAAAACATTATTTCTGGGTGTGTGTGTAAGAGTACGTGGGGGGAAGATTAGCATTTGAATGAGTAGATTGAGTAAAGCAGATCTCCATCACCGATGTGGGTGGGCAACAGCCAACTGATTGAGAGCCTGAATAGAACAAAAAGGTGAAAGAAAGGTGAATTTGCTCTCTTTGCTGGGACTTTCATCTTCTAACCTCAGACATTGGTACTGTTGGTTCTCCGCCTTAAGACTCAGACTGGTACTTACGCCATTGACTCCCCCTTCAGACTTGGACTGAATTACACCACCAGCTTTCTTGGTTCTCTAGCTTACAGGAGGCAGATGTTGGGAATTCTTGGCTTCCATAATCCTGTGAGCCAACTCCTATAGTAAATCTTCTCATATACGTCTCTATATATCTTATTGGTTCTGTTTCTCTGGAGAACTCTGACTAAGAAATTGGTACCAAGAGGTGGGGGTGCTGCTGTAACAAATACCTAAAATGTGGAAGTGGCTTTTGAATTGGGTAGTGGGTAGAGGCTGGAAGAGTTTTGAGGCGTATGCTACAAAAAACTTAGATGGCCACGCGTGGAGCATTAAGGGGGATTCTGTTGAGAGCTCAGAAATAAAAGCAGAGCGCTATAGAAAAAGCCTCAGACTTCTCAGAGAACACCTACGTAATCCAGAACAGAATGTCGTAGAAAAATGGACATAAAAGGCCATTCTGATGAGGTCTCACATGGAAATGAGGGACACATTATTGGACAATGGAGGAAAGGCAATCTTTGTTATAAAGTGGCAAAGAACTAGGCTGAACTGTGTTGGGGTGCTAGTGTTTTATGGAAATTAGAACTTGTGAGTGATGATATTGAATATTTGGCTGAAGCTATTTCTAAGCAAAGTACTGAAATAGTGGCCTGATTCCTCCTGACTGCATGCAATAAAATGAGAGAAGAAGGAAACAATTTAAAGAAGGAATTGTTAAGAAAAAAAGGAAGGAAAACTTAAAGATTTGGAAAATTCTCAGCCTATCCATATCATAAAAAATGAGAAAGCATGGCTGGAAGAGAACACTAGGGGTCTGGCCAAGTGACTGTTTGATAAGGTGATCAGTATGGATCAGCCATCTCAACAGACACCAGGAATTATTCTCCAAGACAGTGGAAGAATGACCTAGGAAGGAAACTAGAGATCTTCAGGGCTACCTCTTCCATCACAGGCTCAGAATGTATGGGCCCAGGCGGTAGAGTGGTTTCAAAAAGGGGGACCATCCCCTCTCTTTCAACAGGCCAGACGATCTCTACCCAAAACTGTGGGAGTATGGCCACCCAGAGTCACGGGGTCCCAACCCCTGCCCAGCAGAAGAGGAAGGTGGCTGCAAGAAGGTTCAGTGACTTAGGGAAGGAAATAGGAGGGGAATATCAGGAGTTGATGATTTATATAAGAAAGGATGAATACAGGAATATTGTTAAACCTAAGAATTAGGCTTGGGCTTGATAGAGAAGATGGCTGGAAGATTCTAACAAAAGAATTGTCATAAAGCAGCTGGATAAAAATGATCCACAATGAGTATTTTCAAATGACTATAAAGAGGCAAAGATAATTGTAGAGATATTCTTGAGCTACAGTGAGAGACAGGAATACAGCATAAAAACAAAAAGCTCTGAAGTTGGATAGTCCACATTATGAGAGAATGAAACACCCAAGTACCCCGAGGTACTGTGAAACACCTGAGGTGGTGGAGCCTGGCGCCATGCCAATGAAAGAGGCCACAAGACTGTTGTTACCAAACCTACCTGTAGTTCTGACATTTCCATCCACTCCTCCAATCTTGTGCCTTGGGACCCAGCCCCCTTCTCAGGAGCCCATGTCAGAACCAAACTCTGTCTCAATCCATTCTCAACTCCTTGACCAAAGGGATTTTCATCGTCTGGAGCAGGAAAAAATAGGTATTGTTGATTTTGTATTCTTCCAAATTCATTGCTCAATGCCTGAACCTTAGATTATTTATTTACTGTTTTGGTGAGGAAGATTGGCCCTGAACTAACACCTACTGTCAATCTTCCTCTTTTTGCTTGAGGAAGATCATTGCTTAGCTAACATCTATGCCAGTCTTTCTCTATTTTATATGTGGGATGCTGCCACAGCATGGCTTGATGAGCGGTGTGTACATCCTCACCAGGGATCCAAACCTGAGAACCCCGGGCTGCTGAAGCAGAGTGCATGAACTTAACAACCACACCACTGGGCTGGCCCCTTGAACCTCAGATTTAAGACTCTAAATTCCACTCAACTAAATACTTACAGCAATGAGAATTAACTATCTACAATTACATATGGCAAGGTAGATAGATCTCATAAATAATATTGAGTGAAATAAGCCAGACCAGAGGAGCACATAGATGTATGATTTCATTTATACAAAGTACAAAAAGAGGCAAAATTCATCTTGGCTATTACAAGTAAGTTAGACGCAGGAGAGTATGAGAACTTCTGTGAAGGTGGCATATTTTCTAAGGTTTGACCAGCGTCAACTCCGAATTTCTGAATGTAGTCATTTCTCCGTTTTTAGAGAGTGGGTAGATAGGTGAGCCTAAGACATTTCTCTAAGCTTCCAAGACCTCCAAGAGATGCAAAGAATCCAGATTTGTGTACTCTGGACAGACAGGAAGTTGCTGGAAGTGTCATTGGTATGTAGAGGTTGGAATCTGGGTGAAGACCATGCCATAGGCGGGGACCTCCAGAGTAGATACAAATGACCAGTACCACAGGCCCTAGTTGTGGATGTCAGGACATCATGCTCAAAGTCAGAGGCCATCAGTTCTTCCTTAAAGGTCGCCAGTCTGATTATCAGTCAAACCATTCCCTTTGGGAACAGGAATGTGCAAATATCCAGAGGATCCCATGGACATTCAATGTAGATCTGAAGATTCCTTTACCTTTATTATGGGTCACTGCAAGCCACACTGTTAGCCCAGATGCCAGATATAAGCCCAGATGTAATAAGAGGAAATCTGAGAAACTAAAGTACTGTGCATTTATCTATGTTAAAGGGACAGTTTAAAGGATTGCAATGAATTAACTTTATTGCTTTGGATGGCTTTGGACTGAAATCTAGATGTTTGGTTTTTTCTTTAACTGATGACTGGGGCAAGGAGGCCACATAAGAGAGATCACAAGAGTTAAAGACTGAAAAGAAAAGGAGATCCATTTTCTTTGCATCCCTAAGTGAAGTGGGAGTAAATGTGTGGTTCCATTTCACGCAAAAAGTTCTTTCCTAAAGGCTAGGCAAGCTCAACAGGGCCTTCGGCATAAGAGGAACAGAGATTAACCAGGTCCCTCGCTGCAGTTAGCAGTCCCAAGCCTTCTGTGAGATGGTTATTTGCCTATTGACCTACTTTCTCCCTGCCCAGGATCAGGATCAGGAGGGGATCTAATCTCCAAAGTACAAGCAAGTGTTGATTCTCTAGTTCTAGTTCAGCTCCAATCAATGAGATCTGTGGGTTCTAGATTCTTGACCAGGTAACCACTGAAGTCAGTGCCTTTTCAAACAAGAATGAATTTTTCTTGAAGATAAGACATTCTAAATACGTATACTGTCTCCTACTAGCATGGCCCTTGTCTTATCATTTTGAAGCAATTATTGTGCTTCTTCTGGCTTCGTCTGAAGCTTGGTAAAACAAATACACACCACTATAGTACAGATTTCCACATTGAATTATCCACTTGTTAACTTTAGTCACTAAAATGATAAGACTTCGTCTGGTCATGAACCCCCTTCCATAATCGCACCCTTACCACTCTGATCCACATTTTCCCTAATCCATCTGCTCATTGCTCCCTATTTTAGAAACCACGATTTCATCATATATAATTCTTTTTTACCTGCTAACCTCTGTTCTGCGTATGCGTAAGTGAGTTGGCTCTCCCTTGGCGACACCATGTCCCTCAAAGCAGCTCAATCTTCCACAACTACACATCTCTCAATTAGGGGATGGTATTGGCCAGCTCCCCATTCCTCTTTGCTGCTGCACCCCATCACCACTCCATCATGCTCAGCCTCTGTTCACTTGAAATCCTGCTGTCCAGTAGAAGCCTCTCACCCTACCATGGACAGACTTCCTAGAGCTTGTCCTCATCCACTGCAGACTTCAAGATTCACAGCCTTCTTCCTCTCCATTCCTGCCTTCCACTCAGGTGACTTTAAGGTCTGTAAGATCAACACACTCAATTCTTTCATATCCTTAATCTCAAACATTTTCTCCTTTAACCTTTGGCAGGGCTAGAGTTCCAGTCATCACATGAAACCCGTTTCTCTGACTATAATCATCTGTTTTTACAGCTTTCTCCTTTATTTTTGCTACATTTATCCAAGTCACTTGAATGACCCCAAGAGTGAGCACTACCTCACATTTTGTGCCATAGGCACATCACTTGCTTCACCCTAGTCACAGCTATGATTCTGTTTCGTCTGGATTGCCAGTCTACTAACCCTCTAGGCAAAACTCTCAACCAAATCAACCCACTGTCTACTTCTCTGCTTCCTTGTCTCCTACTGGAGATAAATCACACAACTGCACGCATTGAATTCACTAAAGATTCAAGATTCCTACCCTTAACTGAGTCTCAGTGTTGTCTGTACTTCTGAGAGTGGTGGTAAGTCCATGCCACCATTCCCCACAGTAGCTATGTCCAACCACTCCCTCCCCTCAGCCCTCCCACCTGCCCTGGGGCCCCTCACTTCCCACAGATGGTCTTGCCTCCTACTTTACTGAAAAGTAGGAGCTTTCACTTGGGAATTCTACCAGAATCCTTCCCTTCCCATCTGCACACTAGCTTGTAGAAGGACAGGCATTCTTCATTCTGTCATGGCGACTCTGGTCCACGGCACTTGGCAGTGATGACCCCTTTCTTTAAGCCTTCTCCAGGTGTTCTTCCCGCCACTCCTGCTGCTCCCTGTACATCTCGCCATCTGGCTGTCCTCTCCCAGCAACTCCAGGGGCAGTGCCTTCCAGGATTCCATTACTAAACAGTTTAGCTGGGTAATTTAATCCTCCCATAATTCCAAATACCATTTTTATTTTGATGTTTTCCAAATTTATATTTCAGGCCTAAATCTCTCTGTCCCACATTCCCTGTGTCACAGTTTGCTCCAATAGTACTAACTTACTGTAACAGACAGCTCAAGGTCTGCTCACGCTGCTTCCTCCACCTAGAAGCTTTCCTATCTATTACTCTCCGATCATCTACGTAATTCCTACTTCTGAGCTTTCTTCAGTTGCACACATCTGGATCACCTGCCTCTGCTGTTAGCCATTCTGAGGAAACAGTGCATCTCCCTGTGAGTGCACTCTTCACTGTGTGCTTATGACCTCTATCCTTCACCAGGAGCTAAGCTTGCTGGGGACGGGCATACGTTCAGTACTTCAAACACTGTCTCATTCATAGTGGACATCCCATATACATTTTGAAGGCAATGAATAAATAAGTGAATAAATGAATTTTCTAGCTGTGAGACTTATGCCCAGGCCTTGGAACTCAGATCAGCATTCACTTACGTGAAAAACAGGGAAAATAATACTTTCTAATTCTAAAAAGGTTATTGTATAATGAAATGAGCTTAGCCAGGAAAGTCTAAGTGTTTTGTGAGTAGCACAATTGCTTTACAGATGGGGAGAAAAATATGGCATTGCTATGTTTGCCTTGATAGATGTTTTTATATCATGGTTTGTGATGACACCATCATTTTCAAATATCTCAATTTTGAGGACACATAGCCAAGTGTTGCAATATTAGATAACAGAATTATCTAATAATGAACTCTCCAACTTATGTTCTTTGAGGATATTAATTGACTACTAGTTGAGAAAGCTGTGTCTACAAATCATAGTAGAAACAACCCCATGTGTGAATCATTAATTGTTACTTTAATAAATGATTATAAAAGAAATATTATATTTTGTTAGAAAAAAATAACTTTTTTCAATTTTAAGAAAACTGAAATCTATTAGAAGTGAAACCCTGGAAGGAATAAATTTTATGTTTACCAAGTCACATCCATTTTATGATGTGGTTATCTTGAGAATCATTGAGACACTTTTCTAATTCTTTACAGATTAAACTTAATGGGCCATGAATCTGAGTCCAAAAATTTTACAACTTACCCTGTTTGACCTTCTTATGAATCACTTACTTGCACATATAGTTACAATCTTTGCATGTAATCTTTTCATTTTTTCCCACTAAATTATCCTATGAAATGGAGACTATTTAAAACTAAAATTATACATAAAAGATATTGGGTTAGTAAATGCCTTATTATTTGTTATAAGAATAATAAAATGTATCCATAATCTCTTTTAATTTAATTCTCTTTTATTGAGCACTTATGGTTGTTGAGTAAGACGTGGCTCCTTCCCTGCTAACATTTACTAAGAAAAATCACCTTTGGAGTTCTCATGGAGTTCATAACTTATCAAAAGAAACAAATCTATTTTTAACTAACTGTAAGTCAAATTGTACTACAGAAAAAGGGATAGTAAATAAAGTACTTTGGAAGGAATAAAAAGTAGTAGTTAGTTCTGCCTGGAGAAACTGGAGAAGCCTTAAGAAGTGGCTATTTAAAAATGATTTCTGAACATCAATGCAAAACTCCTCAACAAAATACTAGCAAATCAAATACAACAATACATTAAAAAGAGCATACACCATGATCAAGTGGGGTTTATCCTAGGGATGCAGGTATGGTTCAACATCCACAAACAATCAATGTGATATACCATGTTAACAAAATGAAGAATAAAAATCACATGATCATCTCAATAGTTGCAGAGAAAGCATTTGACAAGATACAGCATCTATTTATATAATGAAATGATATGATAAAAACTCTAAATAAAATGGGTATAGAAGGAAAATACCTCAACAAATAAAGGCCATATGTGACAAACACACAGCTAATATCATTCTCAATGGAGAAAAACTGAAAGCTATCCCTTTAAGAACAGAAACCAGACAAGGACGCCCACTTTCACATTCTTATTTAACATAGTGTTGGAAGTCCTAGCCAGAGAAATCAGGCTAGAAAAAGAAATAAAAGGGATCCAAATTGGAAAAGAAGAAGTGAAACTGTCATTATTTGCAGATGACATGATTTTATATATAGAAAACCCTAAAGAATCTACCAAAAAACTTTTAGAAATAATAAAGGAATACAGTCAGGTCGCAGGATACAAAATCAACATATAAAAATCAGTTGAGTTTCTATACCCTAAAAACGAAGTAGCAGAAAGAGAAATTGAGAATACAATCCCATTTACAATTGCAACAAAAAGAATAAAATACCTAGCAATAAACTTAACCTAAGAGGCGAAAGATCTGTACACTGAAAACTATAATATATTGTTGAAAGAAACTGAAGAAGACACATAGAAATGGAAAGATATTCCGTGCTCTTGGATTGGAAGAATTAACATCGTTAAAATGTCCATACTTCCTAAAGCAATCTATAGATTCAATGCAATCCCTATCAAAGTTTCAACAACAATTTTCACAGAAATAGAACAAAGAATCCTAAAATTTAATGGAACAACAAAAGACCCCGAATAGCCAAAGCAACCCTGAGAAAAAAGAACAAAGCTGGAGGTATCACATTCCCTGATTTCAAACTATACTACAAAGCTATAGTAACCAAAACAGCATGGTACTAGTACAAAAATGGACACATGGATCAATGGAACAGAATTGAGAGCCCAGAAATAAACTCACGCATATATGGACAGCTAATTTTCGACAAGGGAGCCAAGAACATATAATAGAGAAAGTAGACTCTCTTCAATAAATAGTGTTGGGAAAACTGGACAGTCACATGCAAAAGAATGAAAGTAGACCATTATCTTCCACCATGCACAAAAATAAACTAAAAATGGATTAAAGATTTGAATGTAAGATCTGAAACCATGAAACTTGTAGAAGAAAACATAGGCAGTATGCTCTTCAATACCTGTCTTAGCAGCAATTTTTCAAAGACAATGTCTGACCAGGCAAGGGAAATAATAGAAAAAATAAACAAATGGGACTAAATCAAACTAAAAAGCTTCTGCACAGCAAAAGAAACCATCAACAAGATGAAAAGACAACCTAATAACTGGGGGAAGATATTTGCAAACCATATATCAGATACGGGGTTTATATCCAAAATATAAAAGGACACATATATCTCAACAACAGAAAAACTAACAACACAACCCAATTAAAAAACGGGCAAAAGATCTGAACAGAGATTTCTCCAAAGAAGGTATACAGATGGCCAAAAGGCACATGAAAAGATGTTCAACATCTTTAATTATCAGGGAAATGCAAATCAAAACTACAATGAGATACCACTTGACTCCAGTCAGAATGGCTATAATTAACAAGACAGGAAACAATAAGTGTTGGAAAGGATGTGGAGAGAAGGGAATCCTCGTACACTGATCATGGGAGTGCAAACAGGTGCAGCCACTATGGAGTTTCCTCAGAAAATTGAGAATAGATCTACTATACAATCCAGCTATTCCACTGCTGGGTATTTATCCAAAGCACATGAAAACATGAATGTGCAAAGATACATGCGCCCCTATGTTCATGTAGCATTATTCACAATAGCCAAGACTTGGAAGCAACCCAGGTGCCTATCAAGGGACGAATGGATAAAGAAGATGTGGTATATATACACAATGGAATAACTACTCAGCCATAAGAAATGATGAAATCTGGCCATTTGTAACAAAATGGATGGAACTTGAGGGTATTATGCTAAGTGAAATAAGTCAGAGGGAGAAAGTCAAAGACCACATGATCTCACTCATAAGTAGAAGATAAAAACAAGGACAAACAAACACATAGAGACAGAGATTGGATTAGTGGTTAACAGAGGGGAAGGGGGGAAGGAGTAGGGTGAAAAGGGTGATTAGGCACATACGTGTGGTGATGGATTGTAATTAGTCCTTTGTGGTGAACATGATGTAATCTACACAGATTTCGAAATGTATTACAATGCACACCTGAAAGTTATATAATGTTATAATCCAATGTTACTGCAATAAAAAAATAAATAAAAATGATTTCTGAAGGAAGAATAAGCATTTTGGAAATAGTTAAGTAGAACAGCATTCTAGATATAGGAAATTTCTAGAACTAAGGTGTGAGGGTATAAAAGGATGCCCTTTTGAAAGAATGACAAATAAACTGTTATGCCTAGAGCAGTAGTTTTCAAACTTTAGCGTGCACAAGGATCACATGGTAGGCCTGTTAAACCTCAGAAAGCTGGTTCAGTAGGTGTGGGGTAGAGTCTAAGAATCTGCATTTCTAAGTTCCCAGGTGATACTGATGTGACTGTTTTGGTTGGACAACCACTGGACTAGATCGAAGTTGATATTGTTTCAAGAATTTTAGAAGACTAGGTAAGAAAAAAAGGTTGTAGCCAAATTATGAAGATACTGGGTATCCATACGCAGGCATTTTTAGTTTGTTTTAGCTAATGGAGAAAAGCAAGGTTGACCATATTTTACAATCTACCATTGACTAGACTTGGAAAAGCCTGCAGAGCACTGAAATGAAGGCATTCTAGTTGATAAAAAAGGATTAGATAAAAGATACACAGCCGACAGAGCCTCATGAATTCTTGACTTTGGAAAATGGGAGGAATAGAGTAGTTTTTGAGAGTCTTAGCATTGGTGGCTTGCCTCGGGGAGCAGCCATTCATGAAGTTAGGAGCCCCAGAAGCAGGGGCACCTCTGTACTGGGATGAGTGTAAGGCAATGAGAGGGGACTGAGAATGCTTTAGGATTGACTTCAGCATCCTGCAGCACACCCGAGGACAGTGGCCAAGGAGTTATTTAGAAATTTGTGTCTGGAATTCAGAAGAGTTTGAAGGAGAGGATTGATAGATATGCATGTCAGAAATAAGGGAAGTCAGGAGAGACGGTGAAATTTCCCAGTGAAATATTGTGATCAGGAAGAGCAGAGGACTACCTAAAAAGCACGGGGAAGAATCCAAAGTGGGTTGCAGAGCCTGGAACTTCCCAAATGTTGATGAAAGATAATCTGCACTTAACGTTTTGAAACAAAGCAAATTTTCCTCTGCTTGCTATCCATAAAATTGGGGGAAATTTTCCTGAAATCTGGCATCAGTGTACTTTTTTGCCCATTACCCTATTAAAGGCAAACATGTTATTAAGAGGGTTTGAGGACTTGCTATAACGCATTCTGTTCAAAAGCACAGGCAAATTTTTAACTGAGGTTAGAGAGGTTGGGAGGCGGCTCATGAGGGCTTTGTAAGCGACGCCAAGGAGTGAAACACTAAAAGGTTTTACGAAGAGGATGACATCTTAAAACATTTGTTTGACAAGATCACTTTGGCCCAAGAAGAGGAGAATGGATGGGGGAATGTCCAGTTGGACGCAGGGAGATACAGCTGGCCTAAACTACACTGGTGGAAGGAGAGATGGGAAGGGAACGAATTGAGATGGTGCAAGAGCATTTGACGTATGAAAAAAGTGAGATGTTAGGAACAGCTTCTCAATTTCTTATTTGAGGTATCAGATGGAGAGTGCCACCACTGAAAGAAAATATGAGAAAGAAAAAGCTCTGGACGTTTGAGGTGGAGATAGGGAGACAATTGATGATTAATGTGAAATGTTCAATCTGTCTTCTGAATCTCAATTGGAAGAAATGTTTCAGACACTACAAGGTTATCCATGAATGATATGGACTTAAATACGTACTTTGATTTTCATTTATTTCAATGGAAAGTAAAACTTAAAAAAATTACTTGACCTCTTTTACCTACTTCACTATTCAAGAACTGTGGGAAGCATGGGGATTTTGATTAATTTGAGAGCTTTTAGGGCTAGTCTACATATGTATAGTATACGAAACTTTAAAAAATGGTAAGACTAAAGCTAAAATCAAACTCTGGGATTTGTTAAGTTTTTCTTGATGATTTGAAAATGTCCAAATGAATGACCATCTGATCCCTTCAGGAAGCCTGATGATAACATGGGAGAATTATTCACTCAGAACGAAAGCTCCAGAATGCGTTAGGAGCAGTTGGAAGCAGATACAATTACATCAGGTGAAGTTCTTTTATGACTGCTGGAGTTGCTCCGAGGTGAAAGAGAAAATGCAGAAACTTGGGACTCCAGATGGCAGGAGATCTATTTTTAGGCCAATAGTATTTGGTTGCGGCACTTAATAGAATGAGTAGCAGAAATGTGTTGAAAAAGTAATTTATACCTGCATTTGAAAGAGTTCCGCATGGAGCAGATGGGAGCAGGTGCCATAGAAACAGCCTAGGTCAGCCAGCAAGTAGGAAAAAAAGGGAAAAGAGCAAATATTTTAGTGGCAAGTTACTTTGAAATTTTAGTTTTCCCTAATCCTTGCTGAGATATTTATAAGTAAAAAGTAGAAGTAACCAATATATAGGAAGTTTTATTCTATGGGAAAAAAATAAATTCTGATATGTCAGTTATTTAGAATTTAAGACTCATTTTCCAAGGGGAATTTTTTTTTTAAGTTAAAATGGTGGTTCGATTTTCAAGCTAGTCAACAAAATCTCCTTTAATAACCACTGATCTATTTTACTGTGAAACTGACGTTAGGTTTCTGGAAGCAAGAGATTCTGGGGAAGATGGAGGAGGAGGAGGAGGAGACCGAAGAAAAAAAGGAAAGTCTTTTGCTTTCTCAGGTGCAATTTTTTTGAAATACAAAAATCTTAGAATCATCTCAGCTTCCAGGGCCAGTCTTCATAGTCCATAGTAATAGCCTCAAAGAGCCCCAAGACTGTGTGTCTCCACCTAAGTCTGCCCTGCCCACCTATTCCAGCAGGTTGGGCATGGCCTCTCTCTGTGCCAGTCCACAGGCGCCTCCTCCCCAACAAGAGAGAGTTGAGGCCCATCAGGGCACCATGATAGAACTGACAACACATGGGATTTGAAATCAAAGATCTTGGTTCAGCTATCGGATGTACCTTATGCTAAATTTAGAATTTTGGTGCCATATTAAGCTCTCTGATTCTGTTCACGAGTTGAAAACAATGTTGTGAATAATTTTAACATCACGGGATCAGGGTTAAAGCTTAATGAACAGAATCGATGTAAAAGTGAATTGCAAGCTGGAAATGGCAGGGTGAAAAACTTAATGTTGTTATCTAATTTTCTATTAAGAAAAAAGAAGTTTATTGAACTCAATTACCTAAATGTGTGAATTTCTAAAGAGCATCATTTACAAGGCATGGATTTGTTTGATTAAAAAAAAAATTTAAACCAGAATAATATCTAATTAATGGAACTTTAGAAATAAAATTAAGTGAAGTGAAAAGAAGGTATTTTTAGGCATTGGGACCCTTCCAGGAAGTATACCACTGTGGTTACTAAATTTCTCCTTGCCTAAAATTGGACTGCTTGTACCTGCTCTTTGCCTACCTGCCAAGAGTATGAGGAAAAGTTTGTAAATGTGTGTGGAAGTCCTTGGCACACTTAAGTGTAAATGTGCTACGTAATTGTTACTGTTCAAGTTCATTTGACTTCAAACTTAAACTCAGATGTCTGAGAAGTCAGATTAAATATTTCATTCCTCTTTAATATTAAATTTTACATTTTCTACTTGATAGTAATCATTATTGCAAAGTTTTTCTGATGGTTTATCGCTTATTTGTATGATTTAGTACTTTAACCGGGGGCAGAGTTGTCATCAAGCTGGGTAAGTACAAATTATGCTTCTGCTAAGGAGAGCACTTAAATTCCTGTCCCATGGAACCATGGACACTTTATTTCCATTCTTCCTGTATGCCTTTCCTCATCTTAAGACAGAAAGAAATAGAAAAATGATGGTATGCTTAGGAAAACTGCGTCTCTTGTGGGAAAACAGAAAATCGAAACTGGCTTGCAAGGTAATAGAACCAAAAACTGAAGGAGAAGAGAGAGTGATTTTCCAAGATCACTAGAAGTCTGTTTTAAAGCTAAGTTGCAACAGGAAGGAAGCTGCAATTTCAAATAAGGCTTTAAAGTTAAGGATCCAATCCAAACTCTATTACTGCGCAGCTCCTATTGTGATGGTAATGACATGTTGCGTGGGAAGTAGTGGTTTTACTTGGAATGGAGAGAGAAAGAAACTTGCCATGATTGATGTACCATATGAGGGTCAAACCGCAAAATCGCTAACTTGCTGACTGTCCAACTAAGTGAAATTGTGTTGCTTATTTTCCTAAGAATTCCAAGTTTTGTATATACTTGTGTCTTTGTGGGACTACTTCATAAATTGAACACATTTTCTTTGGAGGAAGGGGTGTTGCAGTTAACATTAGAGTCACTTTCTACAAGAGTTTATGATGGCTCACTAATCCAGGTTAGAATCATCCACTCACCAGCGCAATGGAAGACCACCCAAGTGGTCTTCCGTGGTTTCCACTCAGTTTCCTACATTTTAGCAACAGGCTATTGAAGGTAGCTAATGGAAGATTATATGTTCCCAATCCAACTGTTTCACAATTTGGCTTTGGATCCAAAAGAAATAAATTTGAGGCCCCATTATTTTCAGAGAATTTATAAGACATTACTAGAACCATCAAGAGGATTAAATATCTTTTTCATGTTTCACATTCATTTTAACCTTTCCAAGCAAATTCAAGGGTATGAATACATTTGAAGGTGAGCCACAGCAGTAGCGAGGACTTCTGAAGAATGCGCCCGGACATCGTTTCTGAGTGACATGGGGGAGAGCTTGTGGTTGAATAAAGAAGGTACCAGCACTTTTCTAAAGAACCATTGCCACCAGCCTTGCTGCTCTTGGTGGAATTAGGAGAGAAATGTAAACTCGGGTTTCTCAATCCAAAAGGGTTGAATTTTACCAGATATCTTAAAGTTCTGGTAAAATGAAAGAGCCTTCAAAGAAGAAAAGAAAGAAATCAAGACTGCATTTTACTTTCTGGGGGAAATGACTAGGTTTCCGTTGCACAAGAAAAATTACTAAATATAAAATAGCTTGTCTTTCCAAAGAGGGACTGAAAATCAGATCTAAGTCTCTTTTAACTTCTTCCAAAATTCTTAGGAATCTACTTTTCTTCACCAGCTCTGAAAGAATAGTTCTTTCAGAATACACTGGTCTAGACTTTTCTGAAACACCATAACAATTTCTTTCAAAATAATTTAAAACAGTTGGCCACCAATATAATGAATTATAATGGAATAAAAAAGTAAGAAGTCTTTGAAAATCTGTCTTTAATTGATTTTAATTTCTTTAGGGGCATGAAAAAAACAATTAGTAGAGAGCCTGCTATTTAGTATTTAATGAAACAAAGCAATCATCTTGAACTTTTCAATTTCCGGTAATACATTTTGAATTTTGAAAAACTTGAAAAATGCTTAATCATTTAGATCATCTTTCTCAACCAGGGTTCCTCATCTGAATCACAGAACACAGAAACTGAGGTTAGTGACAATTTTCTCGATTCTATCAAGGATGGTACATACTAATACTGATCTCCATCATAGGAGAGAAGTTAATTCATTACATAAAAATGCATGCTTTACAGGCCTTAATGCATAATTTTCTCCTAGAGTTGTATTTTAACCGGCTTTCTCACTGTGCTCTTCCATGGCACTATTTTAAATGCAACATGCCATCATGATACCTTGAGAAACCCATTATTAATTAATATGTATGTCTCCTCTCTACCTTCTTATAATAAAACACTCAAGCTCCATCTCTAGAATCTATGCCAGAAGAAAGGAACATGTTAGGAGGGCTTCAGTCATTGTGCCCCTCCCCAACTTCTGCCACCTCTAATGACTTCCATTAACCCTCTTCCCCCTCCCTGAGCAATGTAAAAATATTAAGATCATTTCATATGAAAACTGTGGGGGTCTATCTCATGTAAAGTTCCTGTGGCCCACACGTCAATGCCAATGACCAGATAATTTCAACACAAGCAATGGGCTGTGCCAAGTTTCAAGAAACTGAGGTCTTGTCTCTCCGATAATCAGCAAATTGTGAGAACAAATGGTTCATTAGTCACTAGTTCCCTGCCACCGTAGAATTAGGTCAGTCCAGTAACAAATAATTCACTGTCATCCATACTTCTAAAATGTTAATAGTCAGTTAACCACAAAGAGAAAACTTCCACACTACTGAGAGATTGTATTCCTATAAAACTTGATGAATGTCAGTCTTGGGCACTAGAGTTCTTTTCTGGAAAGAAAGCGAAGGAAACTATAAGTTGCAATATATATAATAATAAGTTGGTTGATCCTTGAACTAGGAATCCAATAAAACATATTTGCTCAAGAAACAAAATATGAAGAGGCAAGAATTGGAGAGGGAGAAAGGAAGGATAAAGGAGATGGTGTTTAAATTACAGAAATATTTTCATTTAAGATCTTATTGTGAATAGGTTTGTTCATAGATGAACAAAAATGTTTTGTTTGTAGTTGATTTGGGGATATACATCACAAAATAAATAATTTTAAGGAAAATTCTAACTTGGCATCAATTTCTTAGAACCCTGGGCTGTAGACAAGAAAGAACAAAGCTACAGAGAGAGAGAGAGAGAGATGTGGAAAACAATTTCCTATGTTAAATCTGAAATAAGAGACAGACCATGAATCACACTTTTAAAATATCTGAGGAAATTTTTCCAAGAAAGTGTGAGTCCTCCTTGGAAAATTAACTTCCGGAATCAATTTGAAAAGAATCAGCCAGGAAATCCAGAGGTTAGACTAAAATCCCATCCCCACGCCCATGCTCACTCTATTGGAAAATCCTTGTGGACTTTCTAACACAATGGATTTCACACCCTTCCTTGCAGTCACAAAAGGGGAAATCTCAAAAAGCTTGAAAGGTTGGTTCACCTGAGTTTATTGAAACATTTGAGTCCTTCACAAAATTGCCAAGCTGTCTCTGCCATCAGTTTAAATAATAGGGCAAGGAATCAATATGAATTCTTCAAAGTAAGGTTCTCTCTAGTCACAAAGGCAGAAATTTTACTATACCATGAAAATAGTTAAGGGAATGACCCCTTAACTCCAGTTGACCTCTAAATGTCTGTGTACCAGGATTTTCTTTTACGAAGATCTGTTGCTGTCCTACAAATGTAGTCCTGTATTCTGTGAGGGAATGAGATATCTGATAAATTCCACTCAGGGATCCAAGAAATGTTTGTGTAACTGGACTTTCTACTCTAGCCAAAATTATAGAGGCATGAAGAGAGAACTGAGGGGGGGCTCCAGACAAATGACTTGACTTTCCAAGACTCAGTGTATATAACTCACTCTTTCTATTGGGGAACCAGCCAGGCTAAGAAAAAGCTGTGAATGACTTCATGTCATTGGCAGGTCAAAAGAGAAAAGGTTTAAAGGAGACAGTAAAAGGAGAGAGATTATTCAAGATACAAAAAAAAAAAAAAAAGGATGATCATCATGTAAACACTACTTCAATTGTACTCTCATTTTACACAGAAATGCACAGTTGAAAATTTAAGTGGACATGAATTCAAAAATTAGTCTCACAACCTTGTTCTACGTCTCATTTCATTTCAAAGACTTTGGCAAAAAAACAACTAATAGGATAAGAGTGCCACATCAGATGTTAATGTAAGGTCATTGTTATCTGAAACTCACAGGTATTTGGCAAATGTATTTATAACTTCAGAAAACATATAAAGGAATAAATATTTTAAATTAAGATTGGTGCTATGAAAAACAGATGACACGGCTCCACCTAAAGAATATGACTCTCTAATTTCTATCGTTCACCATGTAGATTCATATTCAGTCTTTAATTAAAATGGATTTATATCAGAAAAAGAGTTTTAGAGTCAGAGTCACAGAGCTGAAAGGAACTTTGAAGATTATGAAATAACAACTATAGCCTTAGAAAGAATACCATTTGATCTCATATGATTTCTTTTCTCATGAAGGTCACTTTGAAGGGATTAATATTTTAAGCAGCACAGCTGCTCAATTTATGGAAATTATTTATGCAATGTGTTAATTTGTAGATTTCCTTATTCATCACTGCAAAACCCAAGTTACTCAAGAAAAGGTCAACAGAACATGACAGAGGCAGATATTTGTTTTCGACCTTCAATTTACTAGAATCTTTAGATTAATGAAATGAGAACAGCCAGGAACTGATGCTTTTGATTTCGTTTTCATTGAGAGAACTTGGAATAAGGCTGGAAGCCTAAAATGTAACAGAAATAATGAGGAAATGTTTGGAAAAAATTAATTATCAATTTTAAAAATAGAATCCAGATGGTGGCCATATTACCGGAGAAAATGTACATATATAAATAACAATATAACAGTTTACTTTGAATATTCTTATATGCCATTCAAAGAATTTTTTAATAACTTCTTTTTTTTAAAAGAAAATCTATTAACAAAATATAATTATGCTATGTGGTGCTAGAGTCTTTAACAATTTATAAGAATTTGATTAAAATGATGAAACGTTTCATTACAAATTACTAACAATATCCCCTAAAATGTGAATGAATAAGCAAGACTTTTTCTTGCCTAGTCTTATTCAAAAGCTTAAAACTTAAATATCTAGAGTCTGATATTTCTGACTTTTTAAAATGATGAGTTCAGAATTCTACTCTTATCTGTAGCAGATTGGTTTGTATCAGACACCAGCCCTCCTGCTAAGAATGACTAGAAAAACAGGATAAAATTTTTAAAAATATATGACTGAAGCATCATTGAGCTTTCAAGGCAAGAAGACTCAAGGGAGCATCACCCTGAAGAGAAGGGTCACCTGGGGAGGTGAGCCCAACAGTCAGGCTTGCTTTCCCCTTTGAGGCATTTGCTGATTCTCAAGTGACAGGCTAAGAGAGAAAAATACAACAGAAGCATTCAAAGTCTTAGCATGGGAAATCAACACTGGAGTTCAGGTCCCTCCAAAGAGTAGGTGCTCTGGCAATTTTCCCAGGCTTTCATTTTGGACACCCCAGGAGTAAGGAGTAAGTTAAAGAAAAGTGCACATGGTGCACTCACAAAAACTGGACCATATACTGGACCATAAAACAAAGTTCAATGAATTTAAAGGATTCATATAAGACAGAGTGTATTCTTTGTCCACAATTACAAATCAACTATAAAATATCCAAGGAAACCTCAAACATTGAAAATTAAACAACACAATTCTAAATAATCAATGGGAAAAACAATAAATAACAAGATACATTAGAAATATTTTGAACTGAATGACAATGAAAATATAACAAATCAGAGTTTGAGGACTGCATATAAAGCAGAGCTAACAGGGTTTTTTTTGCCTTTTTATTGCTTTTAATTGCTTTAAATATTTATATTAGGAAAAAAGAAAAGTCTAAAATCAATGATCTAAGGTTTCACTTTAAGAAGCTAGAAAAAGAAGATCAAAATAAAGCCAAAGGAAGTAGGAAAAGGACAACAGTAAAGATAAGAAATAGAAAATAGGATCAGAATATCCAAAGTAATCTTGAAAAGAAGAAGAAAGTTGGAGGATTTATGCTATTTGACTTCAAGACTTAGTATAAAACTATAGTATTCAACACTGAGCGACAACGACATAATGATTGACAAATTCATCAAGCAGCAGACTAGAGAGTTCAGGATATATACCCATTCTTAAATGGCCGCTTGATTTTTGATAATGACGGCAAGGCAACTTGAGGGAGAAAGGAAAGTCTTTTCAACAAATGGTGTGGGAACAAGTGGATATGCATATGAAAAAACTGAGCCTTAATTTCTATCTTGTACCATACACAAAAATAATTTAAAATGGATCATGGACCTAAACACAAAAGCTAAAATGATATGCTTTTAAGGAAAAACATAAGCAAACATTTTGTTCACCCAAAGGTAGGCAAATATTTCTTGGACAGATCACAGAAAACAATATCCACATAAAAATGATAAATTAGGCTTCATCAAAATTAAAATGTTCTGCTAGCAAAAGACATCATAAAAAATGAATAAGTAAAGCCACAGAGTGGAGAGAATATTTTCACTATATATACCATAGGGGAGGAAGACTTTTCCTGTACCTAATGTGGGTTCGTCTGGCTGGAGAACAAATTAAATTCACATGAGACAGAATAGCAAGAGAAAATTAAACAAAGCTTTATGAGGACCGTGGCCCGGGGCCTTTCTTCCCGAAGGAAGAAAGGGCACCGAAGAAGTGGGGTGCACAGAGTGGTTATATACCCCCAAACAGTTGGATATTTCACATATGATTGAAATGTCCCTCCCACAATAGTCACAAGATTGCCCTGTCGGCACAGCGCTTGATGGACACAGCAGGTTGTGGGTCTGCTATCTTGAAGGGCATAGCAGGAGGCAAGTCTATTGTCTCGAGCTGGGTGGTCACAGGTGAGCGCAGCAATCAGTTCCTAGCCTAAGGAAAGATGCTTAATCCTTAAAGAAATGCCAACACTGGGAGGGGGAGTCGATCATGGGAAATTACCATACAAATACAGTAAACAAAATGCAGATTTAAGTCCTTGCCTTTGGCATTGATTAAGAGTTTCTAGAGAGAAGGTCATCTCCCCTTCCTGGTACAGAGAGGGAGATATCTTTACAGATGGAGAGTTCCTTTACAATGTAAATGTCTCTTACAAAGGGTAAGCAAGTTCTACTTTTCGGTTGCTTTTCTGTCTGCAAAGGAACCAGCCTCAAATAATCATGCCAAAGAGACATATCTTGGGGTGGCCATTTCCAGGTCCCCACACTACCAAACAAAGGACTGGCATCTAGGATTATACAAAGAATTCTGATAACCCAATAATAAAAAGACAAATATCTCAATAAAAAAAAAATAGGCCAATGATTCAGACATACATTTAACAAAAGAAGAACACAAACAGCCAATAAGCAAAAGAAAAAGAACTCAACATCATTGGTCATTAAGGAAAAGCAAATTAAAACCATGAGCTACTACAACGTATCCACCAGAATGGCTAAAAATAAAGGGAATGGCAACTCTAAATGCTGGTGAGGCTATAGTGCCTGGAACTCTTAAACATTCTTGATAGGGATATGAAATGATACAACAATTTTTTTTTAAATTCTGGGAGATCTTTATAAAAGTAAACATACATAATTCCACTCCTAGATATTTTGCTCAAGAACAATGAAAATATGTGTTTACAAAAAAGACTTGTACAAGAATATTCATAGTAGCTACATTTTTAGTAGCCAAAAGCTAGAAACAACTCAAATGTCCATCAACAGGAGAATAGATAAACAAAGTGTGGTATATTCATATAGTGGAATATTACTGAGCAATTAAAAAAGGAAAGAACACACACACACACACACACACAAACATGGATGAGTCTCAAAAACAGTATGCTGAGTGAAAGAAGCCTTACATAAAGTTATATAAAATTCTACAACAGACAAACTAATCTATGGAGGAAAAATCAGAGCAGTGGTTGTGTCTGGGAGGGACAGGGGTTGACAGAGAATGGGCATGAAGGAACTGTCTCTGGATTACACAAGTGTATAAATTTGTCAAAACTCAGTAAATTTACATTTAATATTTAGCATTTAATTATATTCAAATTTTACATCAAAGAAAATATAAATCACAAACAAGGAACTCCATTGAATAACATATATGCCAAAATATTTATAAGAAGGTATACTGATGTGTGCAATCTAATTTTAAATGCATAAAAAAAAGACATGGATTAGTGGATAGACAGAGGGATATAGATGAGTAGAAATATGATAGCGATAAAGCAAGTATAGTAAAATATGAATGGTAGACTCTACATGGTATGTATACAAGTTTGCACGATAAAATTCTCTCAACTTTGCTGGATGTATACAAAATTTTATAATAAAATGTTGGAAAAAATAAAGGGAAAATAAATTCATTTTCATAAATGCATACACACACGGGAATTTACTATAAACAAACACCACTAAATAAATTAGTAAAGGGAATTTTGAGAAGAAAAATGATCCAACTTGGAAGCATGGAAATCCAGGAAGAAAAGAAGTATAACAGAAAAGGTCAATCTTTGGGTAAATCTAAATTATCATTGAGAAAACAATATATAGTATGTAGAATTAAAACACATGAAACAACAGTGTTAAAGGCAGAACTGGAGTGTTTGGAGTTAAAATGTTCTAAGATTCCTTTATATATTTGGGAACACCACCAATTTATATTGGACTGAGTCTAAGTTACATTTCATAACATCTAGGGTAAACATTGTGTTAGTTTCCTAGGACTGCCATAACAAAGTACCACAAACTGGGTGGCTGAAAACAGCAGAAAGTTATTCTCTCCCAGCACCGGGAGCTAGAAGAACAAATAAGGTGTTGGCAGGGCCACGTTCCCTTTGAAGGCTCTAGGGAAGAATCCTTCTTGCCTATTTCAGCTTCCGGTGGATCCTGGCGACCCTTGATGTCCTTGATGGAGCTGTATCACTCCAGTCTCTGCCTCCATCATCAAATATGTTCTTCCCTTGTGTCTCTCTGTGTGACTCTCTCTTTCCTCCTCTTCTTAGAAGGACACCAACCTTTGGTTGTAGGGCCCATGCTGATCCGTGTGAATTCAAGTTAACTAATTCCAACTGTAAAGACACTGTTTTCAAAGAAGATCACATTCACATTCTGAGGTTCTGGGTGGACACGAATTTTGGGGAGACATTATTCAACCCACTTAAGGCACTAAAAGAAAAGGAAAAGAATACATGGTAAAAAAGCTAATAATGAGGGAAATGAATAATATAAAATATTTGTTAATCCAAAAGAAGTAAAGAGAAGAGATTAAAAGAAATATTGAACAAATGGATAAATAGGAAACAAAGAGTAAGAAAAGGGGATTTAAGCTCAAATAAGATCAGTAATTACATCAAATGGAAACTGACTAAACACTCCCATTTGAAATACAAAGATTTTCAGAGTAGGAGAAAAACTCGATTACATGTAGAATTAAACTACCTGAAACAACTGCATTAAGGGCAGGACTACAGTCAGTGGAGTTACATGAAATACAAGGATACAGAATGTTTGAAGGTAAAGGATATGCAAAATATTATATAAACACTAATCAGAAGAAAGCTGACATTGCTATACTAATATCAGATAAAGTAGCCTTTAAGACAAGAAGCATTATTAGAGATAGAGATTTGATTCATAACGATGAAAGGATCAAGTCACCAGGAATATACAGCAATTCTAAATGTATATGCATATAATAACATAACCTCAAATATATAAAGTAAAATTTAAATATTTTTAGGACATATAAAGGAATTAACAATCTATACATCTCAGTAACTGATAGAAAACAAAGACAAAAATCAGTAAAGATATAGAGGATCTAAAGAACATAATTAAACTTGAGCAAATTGACATTTAGAGAACACTGCAACCAATGGTCGCATTATATACTTAATTCTTTTCAAGTATACTTGGAACCTTCAGCAAAATCAACCCGTTGGAGGGCCACAGCAGTGGTCAAAAGATTTCAAAGTATTGAACTTATCTGTGAAATGTTCTCTGAATACAGTGAAACCAAATGAGATGTCAATATAAAAGATGACTAGAAAATCCCTAATGTTTGGAAATTAAACAATAGAATTATAAATAATTCATGATTCAAAAGATGTCACGTAATAGTTTGAAATGAGGTGGATGGTAATGCAACCATAACATAAAATTTGTGGAATCAGCTCAAGTGTACTCAAAAGGAAATGTATACTTAACTTATTGGCATACATTAGTCAATTTAAAAACTGAAATCAAGAAAGAAGAAAGGAGAAAGAAAGGAAGAAAGAATAGAAAGATGAAAGAAGCAGAAATTAATAAATTAGAAAACAAACATTCAATGGAGAAGAATACCAAAAGGCTAGTAAATTAATAAAATTTATAAAGCTTTGGCAAGATTGAGAATAAAAGAGAGAAAATACAATTACCAATGTCAGAGATAAAAAGAGAGACATTACCAGATCCTATTGACATTACAAAGACAAGAAGAGGATATTATGTTTTTTGCCAATAAACTTGAAAAGTTAAAAAAATGGACAAATTCCTAGAAAAATATGTCTGTGAAATTGTCACAAAAAGAAATAGAAAATCTGTATAATTCTATATCTAAAAGAAATTGAATCTGTAATTTAAAACTTTTCTACAATGAAATTCGAGGTCCAGAGGGCATCATCAGTGAATTTATCCAAATTTTACAAAAACAGGAAATAGAAAAAGAACAGGTCCAATTCATTTTATAAGGCCAACATGACCTTGATACAAAACAGTGAAAGCACATTTACAAGAGAGGAAAATGCAGGCCACTGTCTATTATGAATAAACTTGCAAAATCTCACTCAAAATAGTAGCAAAGTGAATCTTGCTATACACAAATAAGGAAATAGATCATGACTCAGAAGTTATTCCAGCAATATAAGGTTCATTTAACATATAGTCAGTTGATGTACTTATCACATTTAGAATATAAAGGAGAAAAATTATATGATCACCTCTGTGTTTCAGATTTAATAACCATTCATGAATTAGTTGAAAAAAATTTCTTAGCAGTCTAGAAACATAAAGGAACTTCTGTAATTGATTTATTTTTTATTTTTTTATTTTTGGTGAGAAAGATCGGCTCTGAGCTAACATCTGTTGCCAATCTTCCTCTTGTTGCTTGAGGAAGATTGTTGCTGAGCTAACATGTGTGTCAATCCTCTTCCATTTTGTATATGGGACGCCACCACAACATGGCTTGATGAACAATGTGTAGGTCCACTCCTGGGATTTGAACCCGTGAACCCTCGGCCGCCAAAGTGAAGCATGCAAACTTAACCACTATGCCACTGGGTGGGCCCCGGTAGTTCCTTTTTTAAAAAAAAATCTACAAAAATCCTACAGCAAGTATTGAACTTAATGGTAAAACATTCAAAGTTTTCTGCTGGGAGCAAAAATAGAACGAGGACACTCCCATCACTACCTCTATTCAACATTTTTCTAACTAGTCTAGTTAGTGCAAGAAGGCAAGACAAATAAATAAAAGGTATAAGAATTGGAAAGGAAGAAATAAACTATTATTTGTAGACAACTTGAATATAGAAAATATTAGATAAATTATTGGATTTGGTAAGCAAATGCTGCAAGCTTGCTGGACACAATATTAAAAAATTAATAGTATTTTTAAAGAAACCATTCCTAAATAAACAATTAGAAAATGTAATTTAAAGACAAAATTAGCACTTACACAGCATGACTAAATATCAAATATTAGGAATAAATTTAACAAAAGATATGAAAACCTCCATATAGGAAATCACAAAACATTATTGAGAGACAGAAAAAGAATACCTAAGTAAATGGAATAAATGTACTCTTGATGAATCAGAAAAGCTGTTATTTTAAAGATGCCAACTATCCCCAAATTGATCCATAGATTCAACGCCATCTCAATCAAAATCTCAGCAGCTTTTTATTTCAATGCAAATTGACAATTTAATTCTAATATTCACATGGAAATGCAGTATAGTGGCAAATAGCTGACCAAAACTGGCCCAACATTAGCCCAGATATTCTAGAAGAAGAATAAAGTTAAAGGACTTACACTCACATATTTTAAGAATTAATATAAAGGAATAATTAAAACAGTGTGGTACTGGTGCAAGGCTAAACAAATAGACACAGAGAATTAAGGAGACTTACTCATATATGGATTCCTGATTTATGAAAAAGGTGGCATTTCAGAGTGAAAGAACAGTCTTTTCAATAAATGATACTTGGTCAACTGGATTTCCAAATGGAAAGAAAAAGTGATTCTTGATCACTACCTCACTCCATAAACAAAAAAATCAATTATAATTAGATTGCTTATCAAAATGTAAAGGGTAAAACAATGTAGCTTCTAGAAAATAACATAAAAGATTATTTTACAATCTCAGGAAAGGAAAGATTTCTTAAGTAGAATATAAAAAGCAGTACATAAAAGAAAAGATTGATAAGTTGGACTGTCAGGGCTACTATTAATAAGAATTTACTATTTATCAAAAGAGATGCTTAAAAGAGTGAAAAGGCAGGCCACAAATGGCTAGAAAATATCTTCAATGTGTATATACAATAAAGACATACTTAGTAAATAGGAAGAACTACAAATCAATAAGAAAAACACAGTCAACCCAATTTTAAAACAACGTTTCATTTAAAAGTAATGAAAACAACCTTATTTTTTCTAAGGCACTAAAGAGGACAGGAATATTCTTTTCACAAAAGAGGATATTTAGTTGGTCAATAAATATCTGAAAAGGTACTCAACCTCAAACACAAGGGAAATGGAAAATAAAACATGATAAGATGCCACTACATTGGCATTCAAATGGCTAAAATGACAAAAATCAATAATCCAAATGTTGAGGCGGATGGGACCACTAGAATTCTCATAAGCTGCTATTTGGAGTGTAAACTGTTGCAACTACTTGGAAAATTTAAAGTATCTACTAATGTTAAATATCAACATGACCAGGCAATTCCTTTTATAGATGTACACCCAACAGAAATGCCTTAAGCATGTACCAGAACATCACGTAGAAGAATGTTCTTGACAGAACTCTTTGTAATAGCTGAAAGTTAGGAAAAAAGTACTGTTTATGAAAAAGTAAACAAATCGTGGAGTAAAAAGTAAATAAATTGTGGAATTCGTAAAATGAAATACATACTTGACAAAAATGAAAATCAATAAATTACCACCACATCTAACAACGTGCATAGATATCCCAAACACAATGTTGAGCAAAAATGTCTGTTATTTAAAAAGCTGCTTTGGGTCTTAAAGCAAACTATCTTCCTTGACGTTTGAAAATGAAAGTTAACATCATTTGCACAGTTGTTGAGGAATCACCTGATCTAATTAAAAATGCAGTGAGGTCCTCTCCTTTGGTTTCCCTTTCCCATCTTGAATTAACCTAACTGCTGTAGTTTATCTGCATTAACTGTTTACTATACTCCCAATTCTGGTTCTGCAGCCCAGTTGGACATTTTCTTTTTAGCTGAAACTTAGACCCTGACTCATTCTGTGTAGACTAACCCGGCTAGTCAAAATCCTTGAGAAAGGATGCTGGGAGGTGATGACCTTGCCCTGGGTTTAATTGTGTTTCTTTCTTAGGCACATGAAAGACAGTCTAGTGGTGAGAAGGGATGGTTGATTTTTTTTTTTTTATTAAGATTATGATAGTTAACAACCTTGTGAAATTTGAGTTGTACATTATTGTTAGTCATGTTGTAGGTGCACCACTTCACCCTTTGTGCCCTCCCCCAAGCCCCGCTTTCCCCTAGTAACCACTGATCAGTTCTCTTTGTCTATATGTTAACTTCCACCTATGAGTGGCGTCATACAGAGTTCGTCTTTCTCTGCCTGGCTTATTTCACTCAACATAATACCCTCAAAGTGGGATGGTTGATTTTTAAACAAGTTTAGGGCTTAGCTAGTCCACTATCAAAGACTAAATATACCTAATTAATATACAAAATGCATTGTATTGTAGTAAGATAATGTAGCCTGTACAATTCTCTAAAACTGCATTTCTCCAACTTTTTGGTCTCAGAACCTCTTTACACTCTTAAAAATTATAGAAGACCTTAAAGGAGCTTTGGTTGATGTCTATCAATATTTACCACATTAGAAAGAGAGAAATATTTATATATAAATTATTTTTAAAATAGGAATAATATACTCATTACTTCTTAACATATACAACAGATTTTGATGGAAAATTATTATGTTTTTCAAAACAAAACCCGAAAAAGTAGCATTGTTTTACATTTTTGCTAATCCGTCTAATCTATGACTCAATAGAAGAAAGCTAGATTCTTACGTCTGCTTCTGCATTCAGTGTGTTGAAATGTAATATGTCATGAAGCTTTTGGAAAACTTCACTGTATCCACATGATAGATTGAGTGTGAAAAAAGGCAAATAACATCAAATATTATTATGAAAATAGGTTTGGCCTTGAGGACAACCTGAAAGGATCTTGGGGATCACCCAGGATCCCCAGACCACACGATATAGGAAATTTGTAAGACCTCTTCTTTGTCTGTTATTTTTAGTCAATATTTGTAAATGTTCCATGTGCTTTTGAAAAAAAGATTTTGTAGGAAATTATACCTGTAACGTAATTAATATAAGTGTAATATCAATTATGTAAATATAATGTGAAACACATGAATACTTTCATATATTATAAATATAAATCAAAGGCCAGCAAACTATGGTTGTATTACTCATTTTAGATACAACCATATATATTTTTCTTCTGCTTGGGAAGTAAAAAAAATCAAGTTTGTTAAAAGCCTCCTAGTACGACTATGAGTTTTATGGGGTTTTAGAAGTTTTGTTTCATATGTTTTGACAAGTAGAGTTTTTCCCACTTCTAATTTATCCTTGAATTTTATTTGTTCTGTTTTTAATATTACCATTTAATTTTTTATACTCCTCAGCTGTTTTTAATGTCTCCTGTAAAATACATGTTGTTGGACTGTGTATTTTTAATATAATCTCAGAGTACTTGACTTTAAGTAGGTTAATTTGGTTCATTCACATTTGTTGTATAAATAATACTTGCTCTTCACTCCTCTCAGTATCTCATACTTTTTAAAAAATTTACTTTCTAACACTGACCATCTGCAATGCATGTTCTTTGGTTTTCTTAATCCTCTACTAATTTGTAAGGCATATGGCCACTGTAATACTGTTAGTGGTTACTAATATCCACGCAAATATTTGAAGGAATAATGTGAAGAATGAAACTATCTATTCAAGAAACCCAAGTAAATGAGAATTAAAAATGGCAATAGCTCCTGTTTATTGTGTCAGGGTCTGTGCAAAGCATTTGCATAAATCAGCTCATTTAAGCCTCACACAAGTCCTCTGAGTAGGTTCCTCTTACAGATGAAAGTTCATGGGGCTTAAATAAATTGTCCCCCATCACCCTTCCAGTGAGTGGCAGACATGGAAGTCAAACTGCCACCTGGCTGACTGTAAAGCCCCATCATGAACCACCCGACTATATTTTGGCCCTCAGTAAGCTGAGCAGTCTGTCCCAGAGAGCCCAGGAGGCAGGCTCTTCCCTTGCTGCAACCTCTTCTCTCATTCTGCCCACTCTAGAAGGAGCTGTGATGGATTGTGTCTGCAAAATCCATTGCTCCCATGGAAGCACAATACTGTGTGTTGAACAGATTCACCAAAGTCCCCGGAGAACTTGGAAGAAAGCTCTAAGGTTTTAGGTGTGATGGGGGCCAGAAAGGATGTTTATTCTGAGCTCTCAACTCACAATTGTCCTTTAAACTGCAAATTCAAGCTACATACCTGTGTGGTCCTTGATACCTTATTGGTCCATTTTTCCTCTTTGAACTAAGATATTCAAATTTGCAATATCTATCTATACCCAAGGTATCTGCTTCTTAGTTTTTTATTGGTTTTATAATGTATGTTTTTCCTTTCTTTTTTAGACTGTAACCTCCTTTGCACTCAGAGGGGCCTTAAAAAAAAAATCCCACAGCACTCTAAATTTACATGGAGCTAAATAGTTTATAAATGCTCTTGTCAGACTACTCGCAATTTTTAAATAATAAGAAATAAATGCTGTTAACATATAGTTTGAATTTTGTCATAAAGTCAACTCAAAAGATGAAAGGACAAGTTATGTCATTTACATTCTTTGTCATCCACTTGAATCATACATAACTTTTTCAAACAGCCTACACTTGGCATCGATCCATGCAGATCCTTAAGTGGGATGGAGGAAAAGGCACCTGAGATGTGCTGACTCACCTGTTCCCTCCCAGCAGCAGACTGACATGAGCCAGCACGGGTGGAGATGGAAGGCCCTGGCCACCCAGAGGGAGGAGGACCTGCTTAGTCAGAGAAGTCTGCATCTGGCCAGATGTCCAGGCAGCCTCACCTCTTGTGTAAACACAGCAATGGGGGCCTTCTGGCTAGTAGTCTTCAAGGCTCTGGTCCTCTTTGCCCTGATTGACAAGAGTAAAATTTGAGGCTGACCTGTACAAGAGAGTATGGAACTTTAGATAACATATTGTGGCTACAAACCACCCCTATTTTAAAAGAGATGGCAAACGCTGGTAGAAAAGAGTTCCAGGGTGTGGCTTGAATCCAAGTTCTCCCATTTATTAGCTCTGAGATTCCCCTGTGCCTCAGTTTCTACATCTATGAAATGGAATAATAATAGTAGCTCCCTCACAAGGTTGCTGTGAGGATTGAATGAGTTAATACATGTAAATTACTTCCTGTAGCAGCATGGTAAATATTTAATACAAGGTAGCCATATTATCATCTTAATGTCTATCATACTTTTATTGCTTCTCTGCCTCCACTTTCCTCTCCTCCTGCCTGTCACTCCTGCCTAATTTTCTGTTACTTAATTTTTTATGTTGTTTCTCTAAGCTGCCTCATATCCTTTGAGAACAAGATGGTTGCAGAAGTACATTCTTAACATAAATAAAGAGATGGAAAGAGGGGGAGGGAGTGAGAGGCAAGGGAGGGAGGGAGGGAAGAAGAAAAGGAAAGAATTGTGTTTAGAATTATTCAGGGCAGAACTTTCATTTATTATTTATTTAAGGTCATCCACTGTCTAGTTTTCTTATCTAAACTCTCTGGTCTCCTGACCACTTCTGGAACGAAGGGAGTGTGGTCCCTTGAATTAAAGAACTCTGCCTCCCAGGACATCTCTCCTGTCTCTGGCTAAAGCGCCCTGTCTGCACCTGCCCACAGAGGTCACACCTGGTGTGTACAGTCACTCCTCCACCTCTAATCGACCAGGAGTTATTTCCCACTCTCCGAATCAGTTTGCATAGCACTGGGCCGTCACCACCATCAGAGCTGGCCTGTGAAATGGAGCAGAGACACCATGATGGGCTTTCCATCTTGGTCAAGACATCACTATCCCAGGAATGCTTCCCCTTCTCTAGGCTTCCCTCATGGATTTAATATATTACTCACTTTGGGGAGGTGGCCCATGAATCCCCCTGTGCATTTGACTAAAGCAGAGTTTTGCTGAGGGGGGCTGAAGTGCAACCATCTCCTGGTTGCTCCTCAGATACAGTTAATTAAATGTTTAAATAACTCAAGTATTTATGCCTTGCTTCTTTCCACAAAGGATTCATGGACTCTGGTTAATTATTTCTAACAAAGCTTTGGAAACTAGCATAATGTTTCCCTCAAAATGGGCATAAATATAATTAAGAGAGTAGAATTCACTGATAAAAATAACATGATTGATAACCCTGACATATTTCACAGTGAACACTCCATGTGGTTTTGGGGTCACGAATCTCAAGGGCCCGGGAGTAAGAGCTCCTCGATTTCAGGAGCCAGTAGGGAGGCGTGACACTAGGCATTATCTGATGTGGGTATCCAACATTTAGGGCTGTGGAAATGAGCCGGAGGGCTCAGGAGCTGCTTTTCTCTTGCTGTGTGACTTTTAGGGACTCATTTAATCTTTCTACCTCAGAATTTTCTGTTCTGTAAAATTAAGGAGACATTTGAAGAAATCTTCGTTTCTGTGATTTGACCCTTATAAATCCCACATTACAATTTAATCATATATCTGTTAAATTGATTGACATTCTTTAAAGAGATACTTGAAACTTTCTGAGCACCTCTTCCCTTCTTCGCTTAATTTCCAACTCTGTAACAGCTTTAACTCTAAGAATAGAACATGGCATTGAAATGAGCCGTATACTTCTGAGTTTATGTGGAAAAATTCTTATAGTGGCTTTATTTGCCTGTGTGGCTAGATATTTAGCCCTTTAATTTGAATGCAGTAATTCATCCATTTTATTCAACAGAGACAAATGCATATCTGATTTTTAAATTACAGTCACAAGAGACACCATTCCAACTGAGCTCCGCTTCCTACTGAGAGGCCATGTTCATTTTCCTTGCAAGATTATACGTGAACAATGGTTACTGAAATAAGCGAAATCACAGAGTTCCTAAAAATAGATACAGGTTTATTTCTTTCTACTGGCATTTCATCTACACAGTAGCAATTCTTCTTACAGGAATAAACTCAGTGTGGTATTTGATCCTTTGAAGAGGTTCTTGATTTGGTTCTCCTTTCAAATTACTTCCTCAGGAGAAAATACCAGAGATACCCGAAGGTTGCAGAATTAACTCGAGCATAGTATCTCTCTTTCTTCTCCTGTAACTGCCATTTGCTAACTTCCCAATTAATTCTTCGCACCCGCCCTCCACCCACCTACACCCTTGCATACGATCTGTCTTAGTCATTTGACACTATCTACTAGAATCAGTATAGTAGCACCTTGATTAGTATTCACAGTAATTGCTATTTCAAAGATCCTTAGTAGAATGTACTTATTTTCCTCCAGCAAATTTTCAGGTTGCTTAAGGTCAAGCCCACTTCAACGCAGAAGGAGGTATTCAATAAACATCTTATCCTAGGATACTAAGTTATCCTTCGTTTTGTCAAGGTTTGATTTAATTCCTCAAATTGCATTCTGTGTGGCTGGACCACATGGAGGGGGTCATTATTCGAAGAGCACAAAATGAGTTGGTGAAAAATACTGGGAGGGAGTTTATAACCTCTGACCCAGCAGCAAGGAAGTTCTGAAATGTGGGAGTGCTTCTCCACTGGAGAAGTCTGGTTCTCCATTAGTGAACGACGAATGAGATTGTGAGCAACTAATTTTTCTAGGGGGTCACACTTCCTACACTTCAACATACAGTATCACAAAAATGCACGAATAAATGTGCAAATACCCACACATAAGTGCATACATAACAATAACTCAGAACTACAGCAAACTGTGTCCACAGAATAACTCTATGTTTTGATATATTGGGCAGCAAGCATTTTAAAGACAGAGACTGTGCCTTATTTGACTTTCTATCCCCGTCCTCTGTCATGGTGTCTGGAAATGGTGGTCAACAAATACATGTTACCAATCAAGTAAATAATAACATAACTAAGCATTTTAATCACTTGCCATTATTTTACTTAATATAACACTCACTAAAATGCTAGAAGGTATATATTGTTAGTACCCTTATTTTATAGAAAAGGAAGCTAAGATTTGAAATAATAATGTACTTGTCTGTGGTCTGTTCCCAGAGCCCATGGTCACTTAGATCACTTAGTCTATCTTTTAAGGTGCTTTCATAAAAACTCTGAAAAACAAATTATTATTCACATTTTCCAAAATACTTTCTTACAGTCATTGAAAATTGATGGCTTTTGCCATTCTCATTTTAAAGGTCTGGTGATAGATGCAAAAGAATAGCTAAATAAATTCCTTATACAACCAGCCAAGAATAGATGAAGAATTTTATAAGTTTTGTCTCAATGCTCATCCCACAGGATTTGAATCGAAATAGTCCTTTCAGCCATTATACTAAATATTTTATTAATAATTGCTGTAGGCTCAACTGGATCGTTGGCCTTGCCAGATTTTCCAGGATCTCATCTTGTCTTCCCTGGCTCTCATTTTGAGCCTGGATCTCTGCTTAGTGTGATTTCAATTGATCAGGCAGTACTTTGTTGTCTTGCCAGAAGATCACACAAAAAGCAAGTACAATATTTCACAGAGTGAGGCCTTACAGCCACCTCCTCATCTTCCATAGTAGCCATCTTGTTACATTTCCTGTGTTGACAGTCGAAATCCAAAACGATCAGCCTTTACAAATTTATATTTACTGTTCCTTCATCTCATTAGTTTACAAAAAGGGTTATTCCTGAAGAATTCAGTCTAAAAACCTGAGCAAAACTTTGGGGGAAATCCTCTCACTAGGGTGATAAGCTGCCTGATTTAGTTACACATCGCATAAGAGAAAACAAAGCTTTGTGATTTCTAAAAGTCATTTCTTTTCTTTACAGAAATACAAAACTGCCTATAGTATGTTCTTGTTGGGCATTCTGTAGACTTGTGCCATTCAAAAATGATACTTGGTTTGTCTTATCTGCAGAGATTTATAAATCACTCTTTAAATTTCTGTTCAGAAGTTCATACATGTGAATGAAATGTATGTTGGCCTTTGAATTTTCTTTTTATTAGACATTTTTTCTGATTATAAATAATTACATTCTCATTCTGGAAAATATGGAAAGTTCAAAAAAGAATAAAGATGTAGGAAAAGAAACAGGTGATAATCCTTTCAATTTGTTGGGTTATTTAAAATTAGATTTCAGATTGCTTCAATGGGAAAGGAGGAATGCTGGAAATAAAGATATAGATACTTTTTTTGTCTGGAGAGGTGGAGGAACCAAATAAATAAATACAGTTCAAAGAAGTATACATCACACATGAAATCAAGAGTCAGAAGGGTAAGGAGAATAAACATCATTACATACAACAGAGTTATTTGGGGTTTTGCAGAATCCAGTCCCCTGCTCTTAGCCACCAGCATCATCAGTGACAAGACAGCTGGTCAGAACTAATGATGTGTTGGAAATGCCTATCCTGGTATAGCACTTTGAAATCCACAAATCACTATCTTACTTCATCCTCATGGCAATACCCTGAAATGGAATTTGTTATCCTTCCTCTACAGATAAGAACACTGAGTTTCCAAGAGGTTAAATGGCTTTACCAAAGCCACAGGACTAATAACTGATAAAATCAGGACTACAGACCAGCTCTTCTGATGCCTAAACTAGTGCTTATCGGTTAGATTTGGCTGCTTCTTTGTAATGATGATGATGATGATCACAACCATGATAAAGCTAACATTTATTGAGCTCTTATTATGTGCTCAGCCCTGTTCTAAATGCTTTACATGCATTAATTCATTTAATAACATGATGTAATAATCCCCCAAAAGTTCACAGTATAAAATTCTTTCTGCATTTACAAACACGTAATTCCCTTTGGCGCTGTGCAAAGTTATCACCTTCACGGTTCTGGAATCCAGAGAATTTATGCTAGATTGTGTGAAATGCTAGACAGAAGCATGGAAGAAGCAGATGGCTACCCTCAGGCCTAGAAAGGAGAAAATGGACCCTGACTAGGGAGAAAAATCAGTATTATTTATATAATAAAAAAGCTGATACTGTTTTCCTGACTCAAACACATTCCAAACAAAGTAAACCTAGGATTTTTCTCCTCTTTTTCTAATTTGGTGCTATCATGAAGTAGGGTTGTCTTTTAATTTGATAATAGAGAGTCAGTTTGCAAAGGATTAGTGGTATTTCACTAGTTTTAAATTCTGGTTTAGTTGTTTCTATGCAGAGTATTTACCTGAGGAATTATAAGTGAGTTTCATTTTAGTAAAAGACAATAACATTTATTTTTAGTAATGGCCAATAGGTTTATGTGTAAAACCAAAACCTACTCTGTAAGACATGTGGAAATTTCTTCAAATTTCTTTCCTTCTTTTGTTCCTGGCCCAGAGGTTCTTACACAGCTTTTAAAAGTGGGTTCACCACCTGTATTGGAACCTGTTGTACCCCACTTCACATCTATTTAGCCCGGCTTTTCTCCAATCCTCTTTACAGAAACCAGCTGTAAACAGGTGTAACTTGACAGCACCAGGTCTCCACTGCACCACTAATCTCTCACTTTCTGCCCTGGGACTTTTTTTTAGCTGAGGAAGATTCACCCTGAGCTAATGTCTGTGCCAATATTCCTCTATTTGTCGCTGCCACAGCATGGCCACCAATGAGTGGTGTATGAGTCCACGCCCAGGAAGCAAACCTGGGCCACCAAAACCTAGCATGCTGAACTTAACCAGTAGGCCATGGGGCAGCCCCTGCCATGAGACATTTCTGATCACAGTACAGATGCTTCTGGGAACCTGCCGGCACCCACACGTTGGCAGCCTTGGTATGCAAGGGAGTCCACATTCCTGACCAGTAGGCAAAAAGGTATGGATAAATGCTGTCCTCTTCTATTATTGAGGTGGGCAATTCTGAGGCAAATTCTGCAAGGCTTCTCTGAGGGTCCTGATGGAAGGGAGCCCCACTTGCCCTCAGGGTGACCAACAGGAGAGTACTCTTTGCATGGGCTTGACTCCCTTCCCTGGTTCACTCTCCCCAGTCCCCACTCCTGTTCCCTGGAATCACTTTCTAAGATAAACTACCTGTGACAATGCCTGGCTCCGGCTCTGCTTTCTCGGGGAACCTGGACTGAGATAGCCAGATTTGCAAGTGACCCTAGAAAGCAGGCCCTCAGCACGGCATCTGGACTGACCTTCATTACCATGAAGAGTGAGAGTTCCTACGACACAGCAAAGTCAGGAAGCAGCTCTTCTAGAACCCAGGTGGGTTGCTGTAGTGCCTTTCACTGCTTCCAGGCCTCCCAATAATTGTAGATAAGCAATCGTAGCAAACTATGGTCAGGCAAGGTGCCTGGGAAGGGACTAAACCTTTTAGGCATGAAGATCTGTGTCTCCCCATCTGGAAAACAACCTAGATCAGCTGAACTGTGGAGCAAGAATGAGCGAAACCTAAAATGAGTAGTAGCGCAGGGAGATAGTGATTATCAATTAAAGTTTCAGGGTTAATTGTAGCAGATTAGATATAGCTTGCTGCATTAATCTTCCTGTCTTAAGGCTTTTTACAGAATGTGGCTGGCTGCCACCTTGAAAATTTGATGATGGGTTGGGCTTAATGGGGAGCACAAGTGGGTCTGAGCAGTGCAAAATATGGCCAGCGTTGGCCCCCCTGCACCCCAGGGCCTCGTGTCTTCAGGACCCATGGCTTGCTCTCACCATTGCTATGGCAACCAACTTCGCACAGACGTAACCTGATAGCAGTCCACCTCAGCTGCACCTTGTACTTCTAGCTTTCTGCCTGGAGCTGCTCTGACACTGTGAGGTGGGACTCTCAGGGGATCTCTTTGGCACTTACATATACACAACCTGGAATTGTGAACGAGTTAATGTTGCACGGGACAACCCTTGATCAATGGGGACAGCAAGCAGTAGATAATGCTCCACCATTCCCTCTCTTGAACAGACAGTTCTGAGTGGTATTTCAACAGTCACCTTCGAAAGTCCTGGCAGGAGCGAGCCCTTGTTGACCTCAGTGGTGACCAATCTGAGAACAACCCCCTGTACTGGTTTCACTTTCTCTCTTATTTTCGTCTTCCCTGTGCCTCACTCCTGATCCCTGGATCACCTTCCCCAAAACAAAATACCTGTACACAGCCCTTGTCTAGTCTCGGTCAAGTCTCAGCCAGGCTAAGCCACCACTTAATATACTGTTGTGTCCTGTGTCAAGTGATACCAACCCAGAGATAACAGAAATATGCTTATGTCAAATTTGATTTTCCTGATAGTGGGCACCCACCTCCACACACTGTCCTTGAATCACACTCCTATAGAATCTTGGCAGATTTTTCACTTTTAACTGTAAATGTGAATTTTTTAGATGGGTTTTCATGGGCGGAAGAATCAAAGGTTAAAGAGGTCCCTATTGATGACAGGCAGAACCTTACGCTTTGAATCATTGGCTGGTCTCAGAGACTCAGGTGTCCAAGCTTGCCTTTCATTCACCATGTATCGTCTCACGCTCTCCTTTGTGAAGCAGACAGCTAGGGTCTGCTGACGGAATCTGGCATGGCTTGGAATCTGCTGTCTAAGGATCACATAATTTCACAGGTGAGCTTGCAAGCACTGTGTAAGATAATAACATAGGGAGATATAGCTTTTATTATATATTTTGCCCTGCACAAGATTGTTTTAAAATTTTTCAAGGCAACAGAAGATGGCAGATAAGAACAGGTGTGCTGAGACTGGAGCGAAGCAAAAAATGCTGGAGCAAATAAGCCTTTTTTTTCTTTTTATTATTATTGCCTTCAGTGCTTAGAGTAAAGTGGCCCTATTTTAGCATAATGAGATGGCTCACAAAGGCCCATATTTTATTTGTTTCATGAAAAACTTCTCCTAATGGTTGTTAAAAAATAGAAAAATATATTTATCTTCTTATCAGATTTTGCTCAGATAGAACCTACTTTCTGACATAACTTAGACAAGAAAAACTGATATTTTTCTTAAAAGCTTCCTTCCCCATCCAGAACACTCATGACTATCACCTTATGCCATCTCCTAGAATGTCTTGGAGGTGCTGATGTGGGTCCTGATGGCATCACATAATAGAATCAATGGTCAGTTATTTGTACCTAGGTGACTTGAAACAGGATGGTATGTAATCAACGATTCAGTAGAGACCAGGAGGAGAATTAGCCATGAAATTGAACTTGTCCATTATCAAAAGCATATATTGCAACCAAAATTTATACACTGAAACATTAGTCAGCTATTGTATTTATTTCCTAGGGCAGCCATAAGAAAGTACCACAAGGTGCGTGGCTTAAAACAACAGACATTTATTCTCTCACAGTTCTGGAGTCCAGAAGTCCAAAATCAAGGTATTGGCAGGACCATGCTCTTTCTGAAGCCTCTGGGAGGATTCTTCCTTGCCTCGTCCAGTTTCTGGTAGCCCTGGGCATTCCTTGGCTGTGGCAGTATAGCTCCAATCTCTGCCTCGGTTATTACTGAACTGTCTTCTCCCTGTGTGTCTTGGCATCACCTCCCCTCTATGCACATCCGTCGCTGTGTCCAAATTTCCCCTTTTTATAACCACACCAGTCATACTGGATTAGCACCCACCCTAATTACCTCATCTTAACTAATTACATCTGACCTCATTTCTAAATAAGGTCACAGTTTGAGGTACTAAGGGTTAGGACTTCAACATATCTTGAGGGGACACAATGCAACCCATACTACCCATAATCTTTGCAAGTATCTTACAAATAATTCTTGCAGTTTGAAGTTCTCACAATGAACACTTCTCAACCTGTGAGGACTCCACTGTTCACATGAGAGGCTCTATGTGAAGACACTTTGAAGGGCCATGGGAATGCCGGGAATTAGGGTACCACGATAGCCCTTGGTCATGAGTTTATGTGCTGCCTGGCATCTTTATCCAATGAAACAGAGACCATTCTCTTGATGCAATAACCTGTATTTTATTGTCAGAGAATAAATATCACTACAAGTTGACTTCTAGTTCCTCATTTCTTGTCTTTTGTATGGCTCTTGCCTTAGCTATCCTTTAATGCCAGTGGATCTAATGATGAAACGAAATCTCTGATAATGCCATGGCACTCTAAAGAAAAAGCCAGTAGTTGCATCAAGACAAAGAGTTGAAAGGTAAACTAACTGGACATCAGTGTCCATGGACAAAGATAGAGGTACCAGAATGTAAGTGAATTTAGATCTTTAAAAATGAATTTCAGCGAAAAAGAAAGGAAACTTAAAGCATCTTATAAATACAAATTGTAATAATGTCTGTACTTAGGATATTGTCATATTTTTTCTCCTTCAATTTGTTTTTTCTATTGGACCTCATTCACAATGAATTTCTTGTGGTATGAGGATTAGGATTAGTGAATGCTCATTCTGGGACATTGGAATTTCTTATATAGATCATATAGAGGTCTTTGGCAGAATGTACTGGATATACAGTTATAACAGAAGCAAAGAAATCTACACTAAATCCAAATTCAACTTTAAGCCTAGACAAGTGACAAGAATCACCATTAGACAGTTTTTTGGAATATTTCTGAACAACCCAAACCATGTTTGAAATGTAGTGGAAATTAGAAATATAAATATGATACGCTCTGTAAGAAGGACACTTCAGAAAAAAAATATATGAATATATATGTATATATGTATTTATACACACATACATATACATTTATATACATATACATGCTACACACACACAGACATACACAAATACATGGGGTCATGAGTGTAAATTCTCAGAAAACATGCAAACAGAGCCATGGCCTATTCTTTTCTTTCCCAGTGGTGTCAAAACTTGTTTGCCTGCTTTTAGAGTTTGATGTATTTTTTGAGAAGGGTCATGGGTTGAGGCAAGCAGTATCAAGGTTCCTAACCCTTGAGAAGAATTTTTATTACTAAAAAAATAACCGAGACTACTGTAATGCACCAGGAAACAGTAAGTATGAACTGTCATGAGATATTGTCATATATACTTATCCTCTGATTCAACTCACTGAGGAAGCAGTGTGAATAGGGCAAATATACTTCCCAGGGCAGCTTGCTCAGGGCCGTCCCTATTTATGCTTGTTGTCCTGGCATAATTATCAGTAGCATCCTGTTTCACTTCTAAAAGTGTCTTAGTCTGGCCAGTAAATTATTGGTTACCCAATAGATCCAGAATCTGAAGGCAAACTGATAGAGTTAAAATTCCGCTTCATCCACACATCAAATAGATTAAACTCTAAACCTCAGTTTTCCTTATCTATAAAATAGAAATACTCATAATAACTATCCCTACATCCTAGCGTTGTTGTAAGGATTACACGCATTGATTAATTAATAAAGTACCTAGCACTGTGCGTGGTTCAGAGTTATTGCCCAATAAATATTAGCCATTATTTTTTTATCACTGTGTGATGCTTTCCTGATTGAAAACAGGTAGCACAAGAGCTCATCCTCCTGTTCCAACGCCACATCTTGGAGATGTACCTCTATGCATGCTCTCCACAGGCAGCCACCATTCTCAGTCCCTCTCTTAGGGTATCCCCAAGGATTTATAAACTGGGTCTCTTTCCTTTGTCGGAAGTGCAGCCTCTTGGCTTCTCTTCAAGTTGTAGTCACTTTTGAAAAAACCCCATCGTTGCCCACTAATTTTAAACTGAATTTTTGAAAATAGCTTATCGTTAGATTTCACAGGAAGTCACATCCGTCACTCTGGGATTGCCAAGAAGGACGGTGCTGGAACTATTCCTAATCTATCTCCTGTTCTTTTCTGAGTGGGCGTTCATGCTTGTACAGCCTGCATCTTGGCCAGCAAGGCTCACCTCTGGTGGGAAGATTAGGTGGGAAAGCAGGGAAATTGTAGCTGGGAGCGGATGCCAGTATGGTGGTGGCACAATGGTCCTGCAATATCAGGGTTCCCGCCGAGAGAGATGGTGGTGGAAATGACGCTTTAATTGTCCTCAACACTGCAGCTGAGTTCATGGAGAACAGAAAACCATTATTTAAACAGATGGCAAACCTGCCCATCCATAACCAGGCATTTAATGAGATAAAACAGAGCAGCCAGGGCTGTAGGTATGTGAGTCCAGACCATTTTGGAAGACATCAGTTTAATTGCTCTTCTATTTTTGTGAAAGCTGTTCCCAAATGCCTACCTTGCCCTCTATTCTACCTTCCCTCTTTCTCTTTATTTTTATCTTTCTTGCCTTTCTGGTGTTTGGATCACAGTCAGACGGATGGTTTCCTTCCCTGACTCCCAGTGCCACACTTTTTAAATTGTGAATATAATTGGGGCAGCCTGGTGAAGCCGAAGGCATATGCATTCTGATGCCAGAGAGACCTGGGTGTGACTCTCTGCTCAGCTATTTAGTGGAAATTTCTTCTTCTATAAAACGGTGATAGCACTTTTGTGAAGTTTGAAAAATGTAATATATGAAAAAAATGTCAAGTATAGTTCCTAACCTTTAGTGGGTGCTCCATAAAAAAACAATGGCTGTCATTATTATTGTGCCCAACTTTTCTTACAGGGTGGTGAATTTATAGGCTATCCCAAGTCATTCTTCTCAATTCATTTTAGGCCTTCGGCATAACACCTAGGATCAAGCTCAAGGAAATATAATTATACAGTAGTCATGACCACTTATTATTTTTACTCATTGCCCCATCTGAATTTCTCCCGCACCCACATAAAAACACTGCCCTTTGTATTGCCTCAGCGGGTAGAAGACCTACTAATTGACCCCAATTAGTGAGTGAGTCCTATATATTCAATTCAATTAGGTTCAATTCTATGAATGTCTACGTGTGTAAAAATTGAATGCTACAGATGCAGTGAGCTAGGCCTAAGTCATGGACCCTGCATTCTAGATGCTACCAGTCAAATAGCTATACCTGAATTAACGCATAAAAATGATCGTCTCTTGAAAAAACAAGCTCCTCTCTTGGATAAACAGTCCTGTTTCTAATGTGTCTTTGGATGTTTTATAATCCCAATAGTACTCTGTGATGTTTCTGAAGTAGTCTAGCATCATTTAGGAAGTACTCCTAGCATCATTTCTGAAGTATTCTAGTATCAGTTCGTAGAGAAAAAGCTCTTCCATCATGGAGCTTTAGTACAGCTAGGAATGGAATAATTATCTAGCCTCTATTTTCCAAAGCATAAAAATAAAATTATGAAGCAAACCAGAAGTCAGAGGGAAAAAAAGTGGTAATGTGTGACAGCTTACAAAGTGCCCATCTGGAGCTAAAAACGGAGCACAGGTCCAAGCCGGGTATCAGCTGCAGAACATGGGTCACCAAAGCAAAGCCTGAACCAGGAGGAGGGGAAAAGGGAAGAAGGAGGGGACCCAGAGTTCAGGGCTGTTTGACCATGAGTGGCTCAGTGCCTGCAGCTTCAGTGGTGGTGTTACCCCACAGGAAGTCAAACTGGGAGCAGGGACTCCTGCTGGGCAGGCGAGAGAGCCAGGGGAGGGGAGCATAAGCACAGGTGCGAGGCCAGCACCGTGTATTTTGGACAGTTGGCTGCTGCAGGGGCTCCTTTTTTGAATATCCATTCACTGACCTGGATGGTGTGCCTCCGCTGGTCTTCATTAGGTGCTACTCTCAGGCCATATCCCACCCAGAAGGAGCGCCACAGTGGGTCCGCTCCTGGTGAACGTGGCCTCTGACTCCCCCAGTTTGCACCATCTCATTCATTAACAAAGCAGGACCTTATCACAAGGTTCTAATTTAAGACAGGGCTTCATTTTAGCAGTAGTGAGTGCTATAGATAAAATATTGATTAAAAAAACCTTACGGTTTTATTAATATTTTAAGAGTTCAAAGAATTACAGTTTTTAACATCCAGATTTTTTCCCTTTTACGTTTTATTATAGGGAAGAGATTTGTGTGTATGTCCTCCCTTTCCAAATCCTGATCTAAACCAAACCACAGAACTTTCCTGAGAGCAAATTAACTATAGCTCTAATTAGCTATAGCTTTACCTTAACAGTTTCAGACTAAGGCTGAGTTCTCTGTGAAAGGGGTCAGCTTTTTGCCCTGAGGCAGAGAGGAACCAGACCCAAATGCAAATGCTTCTAGGGCCCAGACAGCAACATAAATGGCAGAGTTTAAGACAATAGGCAAGAGTTGGTGGCTAAACAAGGGAATGCAGGCCCTACCTAAGAAGATTCAAATCCAATTTCTTTTTAATGTGAAAAATAAAACTCTTCTGCAGGCTGAATTTGGTCAAAGGCTTTCATTTGCAAACCTCACTTAAATGATTCAAAATGTGGCTTATAATCTAAATTTTTATTGCTAGGCATTTTAAGCTTTGTTTATAAAACACAACATGCTGGTTCCTTTTCAAAATTTTCTTATTTCAGTAGATCCAACTTAATGTTCATAAATTTAGAACTATTTTTGCGAACCTCTATATGGTCTCTATTGCTTCCACTGAATTTTTCACACTGAAATTCTGAATGTAGCCTATTGAATAGAAAGGTAGTAGGCTCAGGGACAACTTGCTTAACTATATATGTTCAAGTATTTAAAATTTACTTGAAAGCATAAGGTACACATGTCACCAGTGAGCAAACTCATTCATTAAATCATTGGTTGTCTATTAACTCTTAATTCACCAAACATTTAAAGAATATCTCCTGTGTTAGGACACTGGGCATATAGCCCTTAAGTGACTTTTAATACAATGTGCTAAATTCTATAAAAGAGGAGTGGATAATTTGATATGATTAAAGAAGAGGTGTTTTTTCTGGGGGAATTGAGAAAGATTAAACTGAACAAATGAGACTCAAAATTGCTCTTGAACAAGGAGGGGTTTGCCAGGCTGGCAAAGGGGAGAAAAATATTCAAGAGATCTTTAGAAAATAGTATAAATCAGTACCTTAGTGTATAAAATTTGATTAAACTCTGTCTTCATGCATAACCCTTGTTTGTAATGGAAACTGGTGCTATGGTTTCCAAGATCGGAGAGTATAGTTTCAAAAGTCAGGCACTTCTTTTGGAACAACAATGGAATGTTCTACCCCAGTGCCTAGAACAGTATCTAGCACAGGGTAGGTATTTAATCAATATCTGTTGAATAACTAGGTGAACGGATTGTTCAAGGTTCAGTCAAGAGGAATGGAGTCTTTGTCTTGTATTTGATACATAAAACCCCTGAGAAATATGCTGGGCAGTTCTCACAGTGTCCGATAGGCATCACTGAGCTCACGAGGCTGCTTCCATTTGCAAAGAGAGACCTCCATAATTATTTGATTCACGTTAGGTAGATGGTCAGTATCAAATACAAGTTTTGGAGGAGTTCATTTTTCCCTTTCAATAACATAAGTGCTTCAACCTATGAAATTAAACTGGCTGATTAGCGTTAGACTGTTCAGTGTATCCCAGAGTAGCTATTTTAATACAATGTGCGTCCAAATTTTAGAGTGGCGGGGCTGATTCAGTTACTTAGTGTTCATATTTGAAATTGGATTTACAATGTCCACGCTTTCCAAATTTCTTTCTGTTAAGAGAACATCTGTGACTTACCCCAATACTAAACATGCAACATTGGTATTCAGTAACAATAAGAGATATACAGTATCAACCAAGTTATATGTTACAGCTAAAAAGTACATAACTATGGATCCCAGGCTGTTAGGAGAGAGTTAAGATTCAAACATTCAGTCCTGACCTTCCCATTATATATTAATACTAGCTATTATTGATTGAGCACCTATTCTTCGTGAGGCTTGTGTCAAGCGCTTCATTTGTATTGGCTCTCATTTAAAGGTAGCTAGTGTTATACACATGTTCAAATAAAATAACTGATGTACAAAGAGAAAAGAGGCTTGCCTCAAATCATACAAAGTGTCAAAGTCCTTGTGGCCATTTGCACTTCATTGATTTTGTGTTTTGACTTCAAGTCCAGAAATTATGGCTATCTGTACTTCATTTACTAAGACTTACTTTATCACCCACAGTTACAGCTATACAAAAGGTATAAAATAAAACAGAAGTTAAGGGGGAAAAAAAAGCACAACAGGATTTCACCAGAGTTCTCCCCTGGTGTTTACACTTACAGGCACACAGGCCTTCTGTCGGATTTCTCCATATGAAAACTCTTTCTCCTTCCACACATGTTGTTCCTTCTGCCTGGAGCACTGTTCCCTAAGTCATCATCATCTTTCCATGACACCCCAATTTAATCAGGTCACTCTCTTATTTTTCCTCAGCCCCCTGTTATTTTCCTTTACAACACTTTCTACTGTTTTACTTTGTATTTGATTTTGTGTTTATTTCATTAATGTCTGTTTCTACCACAAAGGCAAGAGCCACATTTGTTCATGTCTTAGTCAGCTCAGGCTGCTGTAACAAAATACCACAGATGGGGCAACTTAAACAAACATTTATTTCTCACAGTTCTGGAGGCTGCCAGGTCTGAGATCAGAGCACTAGCATGTTTGGGTTCTGGTAAGAGCCCTCTTCCCAGCTTGCAGATGGCTGCTTTCTTGCTGTGTCCTCACCTGAAAAGAAGAGATTACGAGACAGAGAGAGAGTGCTCTCTGTTCTCTTTCTATAAGGGCACTGATCCGATAATGAGGATCCTACCCTCATGACCTTATCAAAACCTAATTACTTCCTAAAGACCCTGTCCCAAATATCATCACACTGGGGATTAGGGCTTCAACATAGGAATTCTGAGAGGACACAATTCAGCCCATAGCAGTTCACATAGGAGAGTGCTTGGCACTCTCAGTGTATACTTAGTGAATGAATGAATGGAATGAATGCAAAATGTCCAGAGATCTCTACATCCCTCTGGAAGAGGCTAAATTACAACTAGAACCCGGAATAGAGGGAGTGTTCCAGAATCAAAGTAAGTATGGCCTCTCTAAGCCAAGAGCTAAGGAGCTCAGGAGCTGCTGAGAAATCAAGGTGACAAGTGAAGAGGGTAGGAGAATAGTGCCTAGAGAATTCTGAAGTGATACAGAAGCCAGGGGGTTACAGCCCACTTCTGGGCCTACCATAGCGGCTCTGACTTTTCCTTTGTCTTCTCTCTCAGCAGGGCCAGCTACACCACTAGCGGGGCTCAGTACAAGATGAGAATGCAGGATTCCTTGTTCAAAAAGCTGCGAAAACTGCCATTAAAAGTACTAAAATAGAAAGTCTTTTCCTTTTCTCCATGGTCTCTCTTGACTTATGTTTTTATTTGCTATTTAATGTTGCTCTAAAGTAAGGAAAAATTAAACATTCTAATTGTCAGCGTGAATTTTACCATTGTGCAATGAGAGTTTTACATGCAAATATAAGAGCATTTAACTCTTACTCGAAATCACCAAAATTATGAAATTCATATTGCATACCTCACATGTTCATATGTATTTCATTCTTACCAGTACAGTAAAAATGCTGCACAAAACTAACTCAACTATTCTTATTATATTTTTTGAAATGTGTCGCATTTACCAACAGTCTACCTTTGGCTTACTGATGAGTAGGGAAGGACAGAAAGGAAAGAGACCTATAGGTTGCCCTATTTTTCCTTTTCCTTCTATGCCATCACTTTCAGTGTAAGTGGTTGGCTACTACAGGGAAGTACTAGGCATAAGAAAGGATGTGATAAAATTCCTTATTGTTTATGTCTTAGAACACTATATTGCCTTCTTTCTGGTTTGAACAGAAAGCACAGCCTCTCGGGGCTGTCAACGCCTCCACTTAACCATAAACATAACACACTTATGTTATCCACAAGATGAGCCTAATCAAACTGCTGCACATGTGGGTCAACTGGAATTCTGTGCTCATGGAGCATCTGAACGTGAATGGGGAGGTAAGCGACGCTCATCGTGCTCCATGGTCCCACTGGACTTACAAAACAGTTCACAGTCAATGAGGGCAGGAGGGAGAAGAGCATGGAGAAGACGGTGGAGGGAGGTGGGTGGGGAAGGGAGGACTAAGACTAAGCCAGCTATCTGAAATTCCACATACTCCTTCTTCATCTCCATTTTTTCCCCTATCATTTTGCATTTTTCAGTGGAGACAGAGAGCACTCTGTTTCTACTTCACCCCTGAATCATACTGTTCAAAAGCAGCCTGCAATGGCCAGGAGAAGCTGATACCTTTTGCCCACTTTTCTAGCTAAGATCAATAAGGCAGAAGTGGTCCTGGAGCTGGTAGAGGCAGGGCACTCAGGAGCTAGCTGGTCACGATGGTCTTACACACAAGACCTTTGCCCTTTGTAAAGCCACACATCTTCACTTGATGGTTTAAACTAATTTTTTTAAATTAAACTAATTTGGGCATTAAATAAATTGTTAGATTAGCAAACAGAATCTTTTTTCGATAACAAGAACAACAACAAAAGGCTCTTGTAGTTAACAGCCCTAAATAAACAAGTATTTTACATTAAAGATACATGCTTAAACAATTCTGCCTTATAAATAATAATCATTGTTAATTATTCCTCACGAGAAACTAAAGAATGAGTGCATTTTCCACGCATAAATTGACAACTACTGTATTTGCACAAATAGCATTACACAAGCAGAAATAGTTTCATTATTTAAACATTATATTAAGAAGACCCTTTAAAAAAAAAGGATTCCACTATACTTTACATCACATAAAAATGTAAGGTAGCATGTGCAAACTGTTTAAAGAGCTTGTTAAAGATTCTTATAATAAGAAAGGCTGGGAAAAGTAGAGTCATATCTTATCAAAACAATCTAAGAAATCTTAAGAATGCTGCTTTTCTAGTAATACATAAATATACACGAACATGAGCAAGAATCCAAGTAAAGAAACGGTTCTTATTCATAGGATTGACAGTTTTATTATTACACCAGCCTGAAATAACATATAATGGTGTGTGAGTGTGCATTGGAGTTTCTAAAAGCAGCTTTTAAGATAGGCTTAATGGGAGAAGGGTTCAACGTTCTCCTTTGAATGCTGGAGGATGGGGTCTCCCGGGGATAAAGGGGAAAAGTGGAGATAAACTTTTAATGCAATCTCTACTCTTGCCACAGTTGTTGTATTTATTTGTTCAGCTATATTTATTGTGTAGCCACCATACGCCAGGCTCTGTGGATACAGTGAGGGCCTTGACAAACACACACTCTGCCTTCAGGAAGCTCAGGGCACAAGCAAGAAACAGTATGAGCATGTTAGAATGTCACAGGGAAGTAAAAGATATTTAGCAGCACTTGGTGGGGGAACCTAACAAGACCAAGGGTGGGTGGTCAGGGAAATTTTCCAGGAGAAAGAGACATTAAAACTAACGGCCCAGGGTTAGTAAGCAAGACATAACCAGGTCTGGAGTGGAGGAGTAGAGAATGCTGAATCAATAAGAATCTCGAGAAATTCCTTCGGGATCTGGCTTCCTTACTTTTTATCAACCATGTGCTGAGACTCCTTTTAGATGTTCAGCATAGGATTGACTGAATTAGTAGAAATTTCTAGGACTGAAAAAATTAAGTGCTTGCTATGCTATTGTAAGTGTTGGTTTGAATTGTGAATGTGTATAAATAATGGATGAGGTTGAATCAGAGAGGTAAACCAGCTGGGCACGTTTAGTGGGGACTAACAGGAAAGACAGCTTTCCCAGTGAGCTGCACGAAAAGGAAGCGCAGTCCCTCTTCCTTGGGCCATGGCTTCTGGCTCCAGGGAACTCCCTTCTCTCTGGGTGAGGGAGCTGGCAATAAAAGAAGTTTATGATTTGGATCTGAATGTGTGTGTTTCTTGGTGTTATACACAACTAAAGGAACCTAAGATACATTTGTATTGAGTTTTGTGACTGCATTAGTCAGGGATCTCCAGAGAAACAGCACCAATAGGATATATAGAGAGAGAGAGAAAGAGATCTATATCTATGTATCTATGTATCTATCATCTATGTATGGGGAAATTTATTATAGGAATTCGTTCACACAATTATGGAGGCTGAGGAGTTCAGCCTACTGTCTGTAAGCTGGAGAACCAGGCAAGCCAGTAGTGTAATTCAGTCCCAGTCTGAAGGCCTTAGAACCAGGGGAGCTGATGGTCTAAGTTCCAGTCCGAGCCCAAGTCAAAGACGGGAGAACCAGGAGTGCCTACGTCCTAGGGCAGAAGATGGATGTTCCAGCAAAGAGGGCAAATTCGCCTTTCCTTAGCCTTCTTGTTGTTCTACTCAGGCCCTCAACTGATTGAATGATGCCCACTCACACTGGGGAGGGGTGGCACGGTTTCTTTACTCAGTCTACAGATTCAATGCTATCTCTTCTAGAAACTCCCCAAAGACACACCCAGAAATAATGTTTTACAAGCTATCGGGGCATCCCTTAGCCCAATTAAGTTAACACATAAAATTAACCATCATAATGACCAAAGTGCCAACCCTTGGCCATCACAGTACTGCGTTCCAAGCAAAGGCAATGGCACATGAAAAGACCCAGAGGCTAGAGGCACCAGCATCTCCAGGTGACAGGAAGTATTTAAATAAGGGTGGGGCCAAGTATAAGGGGGCAAATAGAGAAGGGGTGAGAGAGATAAGCAAGCAAGATTTTAAGTGTGCTGAGACTTTTGAATGCTGGAATTGGAAAGCCATTTAATTTTTTAAGCAGGGAAATGGTATGGATCAGACTTGCATTTTCAGAAGAATACTCTGGCTGCAGTGAGGAGGGCAGACTTGAGTGAGGACAAGACTGGGAGGAAGAAAAGTCATCTAGGAGGGAGATGAGAGTAGCCTGGAGCTGGAGAGTGGCAGTTGGCATGGAGAGATCTTGGACTGAAGTGCCTTGGTGCTTTACCAGGTGTGTGTGTGTGTCTGTGTCTATGTCTGTGTGTGTATGTGCGTTTGTGGGGGAAAAAAAAGAGAGGGGTGAGGTTGACTCCATGTTTTTTAATGAAGACTGGGTGAATGTCTGGTGCAGTAACAAAGAAACGGTCTATAGAAAGAGAAGCTGATGTGTGTAGGGCTATCCAGAGATTACTACAACCTGACATGTCCACTTGTGTGTGAAATGGCACTGAGTATTGCCAGAATAATAATCACAGCTATTTTAGGGGAGTGTTTTGGCAAATAAAAACATTTGTGAGGGAGAATGCACTGAGAGATTTTATAGCTAAAAGTGACCTTCACCCTGACTTCAGTGGTTCCCACGTCAACATCCATCCTCAGTCCCACCCATCTTAATCTTGTCCTTGCTTTCTGAGCTCTAGGTATGAATCAAATCACTATGACACATGGCAGCACCCTTGGAAGGAGATGGCTTCTTCTTTCTCCAGTGCAAAGCATAATGAACCTCCAAGGACAATCAAGTTCAAACAAATCTAAGCAAAAGATTAAGGCTCAACCAAAACTCATTGTTACTCATTTTATTAATATCCTTTATTTCAACACCAAAACTTAAGATTAATATCCTGAGAAAAGAAGATTCATGAACATACTCTCAATACCAAAAAGTATTTTTCGAATCATTTGGCAAGAAAATGTTGTCATAACAACGATAATAATTTTATCTGCCTTTATTTATTTTCTACTATGTGCTAGTTTCTTCATTAACTTTATTTCTGGACTCACATAAATCCTACAGATTTATCATCTCCATTTGCCAGATGAGCAACATGAGACCAAGCTAAGTGGACCACAAAGGGAGTGCAGACTTTTGCTTTGGCCTCCTTTGTATGGTCTAACCAATTGACCTATGCCTATAAGACAATAACAGCATAGTTTGGAAAGAAATCATTTGAAGCAAATAGATGTGGGGCAGTGCTTTTGTACTGTCTTAATCTTTCCTTTAAGCCTAGGAGTTTCTACATAAAAGGCTCACGATTGTTCAGGTATACATATACCAGAATTTGTTTTTCATTTATGTGTTGATGGGCATTTGAAATGATCTATTAATACAAATAATAACATATTAACTAGTTATTCCATTTTATTGACGAACCAGATTCCATTGTACGGATATGCCAGAATTTCTTGGTCAGTAGGCAGCCTTATGAAACGCAGTGAGGCCCAAGTCTTTTCATTTTGAGGATCCACAAAACATCCCAGCATCTGATGCCTATGTATCAAGTTGGCAACATGTGTAGAGATGGTCGAGTTCCATAGTCACCTTGGCCCAGAAGTAACTCCTTCACATACACATACTCCATTGGAGAGAAACACTCATGTGGCCTCACCTTGATGCAAGCACGTTGGAAACGTAGCCGGATGGACAGCTTCTTCCCAGTGATCCCTCAATACTATGCAAAGAGTAGGTTGTGACTGGTGGACAGTTAGATGTCACTATCATGGATGTTTAACCCATCAGTTTTTTCCTTTATGGTTTTTAATTTTGGAGTCATGCTTAAAAAAATGTTCTTCACTCAGAGATTAGAGAAATATTCACCAATAGTTTTCTAACATTTACATGATTTTCTTTAAGCAGGTAGCCAAAACTAACACCATTAAGATGAATAATGCATTCTTTCCCCCACTAATTTGAAAGGACACTTTAATCAAATACTAAAATAATACTAAGACACACATACACTTGGTGCTGTTTATGAACTTTGTTGTATTCTATTTCTTTTTTGTCCTGGGCTCATATCAGCACTAGAATATTTTAATTATAAAAGTTCTATAATTTAAAAAGATTTCTCTGCGCCTCCCCCTCTGAAATTAGTCTCATTTGTTCAAAAAACATTCACATTATATGCTCACTTATTCTTCTACATAAATTTCTCTCCAAATCTCTAACTCAACTCTAAGATAATCAGTGTTAGAATTTAATTAGTAGATAGATAATTGATGGATAGACAGACAGACAGATAGACAGATATTAGGCAGATCTGGGGGAGAATTGATATCTTTTCGATGCTGATTTTTCCCAGTTAGGAACCTAGCGTTCATTTATTCAAATTTTCTTATGTGTCCCTTAATTATGTTTCCAATGTTGGAAACTTGGTATTAAATATTTGCAGAATGGATGATATTACCATTTTGTACATGCCTCTTATTAAATGTATTCCTACATGTTTTATTTTATACTTTTGTTGCCTATTAAAAATATCTTTTTCTATTATAATTTTAAACTGGTTACTGCTGGTATGTGAGAAAGTTACTCACTTACTTTGGAGCATTTGGCTTGTAATCCCTTAGAAGAAATGCAATATTTTGTAAAACCTTCATGACTGAGAACGTGTTTCTGTTGCTCTCATACTAGAATGATAGTTTCAATGGGTGTAGAGTTCTAGGTTCCGAATACTCTTTTTTAAATCGAAAACTGCAGGCGTGACTTGTACTGTCTAAGCATTTATCGGTACTGAGATGTCTGATACTAACCCGACGTTTTCCTCCTTTTGTTTAGGGACCTATTTTTCTTTCCCTATTGGATGCTTACAGAATTTTTACGTTATCAGAAAGGAAAATACTTCACCCAAATTTGTTTATGTCCAACACTCTTCATTAACTTTTTCCTCTGGTATATCCTAAAAATCAAATTTTAACTCAGGGAAATTAGTTTTCAAGGATTTAATAATTTTTGCTCCTTTTTCATGTGTCTTGTGAATAACATGTTTTTATTATGAATATGCTGATCTCCTAGTTGTTTCCTCCTTGTCTCTCATCTTTTATCCATTATAATTATTTCAAACTTTCCCTCTAAGTTAAAGAAAAATTTCTCTCTTTGAGAGAGAGCTAGACTTCAATTTCACTGGTTTATTTTCCAGAAGTATTGAATCTAGCCTTCACTGACTCTATTGCATTTTAATTTGGGGAACTTTAAAAAATCTACAGGCAAGTTTTATTTTATGTAATTGATGTAATTATGCATCAATTAAAAATACAATAAGATATTTTTAAAACATTTTCCTGTTAATATTTTAGTAGGTTTATTTCTTAGCGGGATATTTGCTCTAAATTCCCTAGACTAGCACCTGTATGTTTGGAACTAATAAATTTTTTCACAAGAATGTTTTTATAACTGAAAGTTGGTACCCTTTTACCAGCCTCTCCCTATTTCCTCCACCCCTCAGCCCCTGGCAACCACTTTTCTACTCTCTTTTTCTATGAGTTCGATTTGTTTTTTAGATTCCTAAGTGATATCATGCAGTATTTGTCTTTCTCTGATGATCTAATATATAACATAGTGACTATATTTGATAACACTGTATTGTATAATTGAAATTTGATGAGAGTAGAATTTGAACGTTCTCACACACAAAAAGTAAATATATGAGATAATGTATGTGTTAACTTGATGGAGGAATCCTTTCAAGATGAATATCTATATCAAATCATCATGTTCTATACTTTAAATATCTTACAATTTTCTTTGTCAGTTATACCTTAATAGAGCTGGGGAGGGGGAAAAGAATGATGTTTATTTTTCTTGCAGTTAACTCATTTTTCGTGCAGTTAATGCATCCTTACTATGGCAATCCATGTTTGTTTATTTCTGTTAGTTACAATGATTTGTACCAGAAATTGTCTCAGTATCCAATGTATAGTCCAAAACAAAAGCAGAGTGCTTTTACTTTTATTATATTTTTAGCTTGGCAAAATTTTTGGTTATTTTTTATTGTGGTAGCACTGGTTTGTAACATTACATAAATTTTAGGTGTACATCATTATATTTTGATTTCTGTATAGACCGTATCATGTTCACCACCAACACTCTAGTTGCCATCCATCACCATATAGATGTGCTCCTTTACCCCTTTTGCCCTCCTTCCACACCCTTCTCCTCTGGTAACCACCAATCTATTCTTTGTATCTATGTGTTTGTTTATTGTTGTTTTTTATCTTCCACATATGAGCAAAATCATATAGTACCTGGCTTTCTCCATCTGACTTATTTGACTCAGTGTAATACCCTCAAGGTCCATCCATGTTGCCACAAATGGCAAGATTTCATCTTTGTTTATAGTTGAGTAGTATTCCATTGTATGTATATCTATCACATCTTCTTTATTCATTTGTTTCCAAGTCTTGGCTATTGTGAATAATGCTGCAATAAACATAGGGACACATACAACTTTTTGATTTAGTGTTTTTGTGTTCTTTGGATAGAAACCCAGAAGTGGAATAGCTGGATTATAGGGTAGTTCTATTTTTTATTTTTTTCTTCTTTTTTTTTTTGGTGAGGAAGATTGTCACTGAACTAAAATCTGAGGCAATCTTCTTCTATTTTCTATGTGGGATACTCCCACAGCATGGTGTGATGAGTGGTGCATAGGTCCGTGCCCAGGATCCAAACCTGTGAATCCTGGGCCACCAAAGCAGAGTGTGAACTTAACCACTATGCACCAGGTCATCCCCAATTTTTAATTTTTTGAAGACTCTCCATACTGTTTTCCATAGTGGATGTACCAATTTACATTCCCACCAGCAGTGTATGAGGGTTCCCTTTTCTCCACATCCTCTCCAACACTTGTTATTTCTTGTCTTTTTAATAATAACCATTCTGATGGACGGGGGTGATATCTCATTGTGGTTTTGATTTGCATTTCCCTAATAATTAGATGTTGAACATCTTTTTATATGCCTGTTGGCCATCTGTATATCTTCCTTGGAAAAACGTCTGTTCAGATCCTTTGCCCATTTTTTTATGGGTTGTGTTTTGTTGTTGAGTTGTATGAGTTCTATACATATTTTGGCTATTAGCCCCTTATCTGATACATGATTTGCAAATATTTTCTACCAGTTGGTGGGTTGTCTTTTTGTTTTGTTGATGGTTTCCTTTGCCATGCAGGAGCTTTTTAGTTTGATATAGTCCCATTTCTTATCTTTTCTTTTGTTTCCCTTGCCTGAGGAGATATGACATTCAAAAGGATACTGCTATGACCAATGTTGAAGAGTGTTTTCTTCTATGAGTTTTATGGTTTCAGGCATTACATTCAAGTCTGTAATCCATTTTGACAATTTTTGTGTATGATGTAAGATAGTGGTCTACTTTTATTCTTTTGCATATGTCTGTTCAGTTTTCCATTTTACTTTTTTACAGCTTTTACTTTTACCAACTTAATTTTATTCAACATCCGTTTTCTCTTTGTGAGCAGTAGTGAGGGAACTATAACTAGAAGAGTCCACTGCTACAACTCACTGATGGTGGGGACCCAGAGTTAGCTGGGAACCACCCACTTCGCTAACCAGTGTGACCATGTTAGTGAGCAGACCCTGTAGGAAGCTCCCACTTCACTCAACAGGGCTTCCTCACCAAATGAAAGGCAGAGTTTCTGAAAGTTTTGGCTAAAGGAAAGTTACCCTAATTTTTCTTTGTAATCATATTTCTTGCAGTAGCCCAAAAGCAGCTGGGCTATCCTTCCCTTTCCCTAATTGTAAGCAACTGCTCTTAAATGGAGCCCACTGTCTCAGTGTTCTAGTTTTAGTTAGGACACTATATCCAAGCAAAATGTAGGGCAGGCTGAGGGCCATGGCCTAGAGTTCTAAGTATGACAATTGTAAAGTCAGAAGTTCCCTTTCTGGCCTTCCCTGGCCTACTATCATCTCCAGCTCCCTTCTGTCTTATCTTAGGTGTGCCTCTGAGTTTCTGTCCTTTTATGTCCCAAATAGGCTTTTCCTTTGCACAAAATAAAAGTCTGGCCGGTTGATTTTCACCTAGGTTAGGTCTCACCTGGATTCCACATTCCTGAATTCCCTCCAAATTTCTCTTTTGGAAATATGCCGTTTCTGCTTTTTCTTTTCTTTTCTTTTTTGGAGTGCCTAAGCCAATATTTCTCTATTTTTTTCTATTTCTTTGGTCATTTCAATCGAGATATTAGAGGATGTTAAATGTGTGGCATCAAATTATTATCTTGAACCAGAAGTCTACATTTCTGTATTAGTTTTCGTATTTTAATCCCATTATCTTTAAGCAGAAGAAGGATTTTATAGCATGAATCTAAAGAAAAGGAAAAAACGAAAGGAGGAGAGAAAAGAAGGGAAGGAAGGAAGGAGAAAGCACCTAGACAGGAAAGCTATCAAAATGTCACAGGGACTGGCAAATTTACAATGATTAACTTTTTCTAACTGACAATTGTTTGATAGCCAATAAAAGCAGTGGTAGATACCTCATAATATTAAAGCATTTCGAAAGAAAATTTACAGTAAAAAGAAATGTACTAATGTATGTCTAATTTCACTATCCAAGATAAACACTTCAATCAGCCAAATTCATCCTCTGGGTTTAGAACAAACCAAAGTCAACGCCGACCTTTGAGTAACCTCATGTTGACATCTTTGGTCTTTGCGGAAAACACTGGAGTAGCTTTGATTTAAAAGTTTCTCTTTCCACAGCATGACAACTTGTTAAGGTGTTGCAGACCAAGTCAATCCCTCCAGCTTTACAATGCAATCTTTTAGATTACAAAACTGCACTTAAAAACGAATGGAGCAATTCCGGGCTCTCTTACTCGGCTCTGCGGCCGGTTGGCAGGAGAACTCTTGGAAGACAGATTGGTGTCCTGCAGCAGTTCACTGTGCTGGATGGACTCAAACGCTCCCCGGCACTCGCTCCAGCTGTCCTCCCTTCACACATGGCTACCTGGCCCTGCCCCCGGAACTTTTCCTGCATTCCCAGTTACCTAGCATACCCTTTATTCACTTGCCTCTTAAAGATCGCCCATTTTGAACAGTCAAATGAAATAACCCCCCAAAGTTTACTTGTAAGCAAGCAACACCCTTAAAAAATTAAGTTCTAAATAGTTTACTAAATTATAGTATACTATGATGCAGCCATTAAAAATGCTTATGAAGAGATTTTTAATGTAAGATTCGATATGGGAAAAGTCTACAACATAAAGCAAAAATAAAGGGTATACAGGGAAGTGTATAATATTATATCAACTGTGGAAAAGGAGAATGTATTCAAAAAAGTTTAAGAGAATATACTAAACTGCTAACAGTTGTTGCCTCAGGATGGTAGCATTATAACAACAGTTTATTTTTTTCTTTATAAGTATCTCCAAATTTCTATAAATGTCAAGTAGATCACAGTGCTTTATAAAATTGTCTACATAGTATGATTTCAACTAAAAACAATGTACGGATAAGAGACAATGGAAATACGGGAAAATGTTAATAGGTATTCTCTCCTCTAGGTAAGATAACAAGAGACTGCTATTTCCATTTCTTTTCAAAATACATCTCTCTTTTCAGACTATGCACATGCGTGATGTATTAATTTTATATTAGAAAATAATGCTTAAGTAAGACAGAGGAGAAACAAGAAAACCACTGTACTCCTAATACTCATAATAAACCAGTGAGCTCCAAACACTTTGAATAAAAGTTAGAGTTGTCTTAAGAAATTAAAGATTTTTACTTCTCCTACTTTCAGATAACATATTTCACACTCCTTAATTCACAAGTGGCAAATAGTTTCTCAAAAACATTCTTATCCTAAAGTGAAGTCAACACAAATAAGAAGAAATTCCGTGAGAAAAGGGGGAAAAAATAAGTCTAGCCCAAGGCTCATCACAGAAGAAGGATCCCGGCAGGACTCTGGTGTGGGAAGAAGAGGTACTGCGAATACACAAAGCTAGAATATGGGCCCCCACGGCCGTCCTCTTCTACCGATGTTTGTTTGTTTGTTTACAGCCGTTGGGAGGACATTTTGAGCCACAGCGGCAGATGGATTGGATCATCCTCTAATTCTTTCAGAAATTGGGATGTATGCTCTCTGCTTCCACCATCCAGGGAATTCACTGGTAACGAAGTGTGTACGTGCAAATCACCTTGATAGGCGTTGTGGTGTATGTTTGGGTGGGTGAGGGAGCAAGGTGAGGGAATGATTCGAATTAGGAAACATTGCTGTTATTCCCAAAAAAAGGAAGAGTGAACATCTTCTGGTAGAGCTACCAAACCATCAAAGTTAGACATTATTCCAGACATATGCAAAAACTTGTGGTGATTTGACCATTTGTGTGGAACTATACACAGCCTTCATCTAAAACAGAAGAAAGCTGATTTATCCACTCGGGAAGACTACATGATATTCAGAGGATGAAGATAAGATGCAAACAACTAAGTATTATTAGGAGGTATCAGGTGTGCACCATAACTTCATTATGTCTATACAAGGCAGGAAAGGAGAAAATAAATATTGAATCCACTTCATCTTGTCATAACTCTCAAAGAAATTAAAATCACTATTTCATTCTGAGTAATTTCTTTTGGAAAAGAGATGTTTTTAAGAAAATACTGACAGTAAAGCTAAAATTTCTTTTTCATCTTAGATGAGAATTTGTTTCATGATTCATTTTGAATAATCTGACTCTAAATTGTTCTTTTATTTTTGTATTTTCTTTTTAAAACAGGAATTAATACATTTAGACATGGGAAAATATGGCAAATCACATTTTACTATTTTCTGCTTTCACACACAGAACACTATTTTTTTTTTAAATTTCAAGGACATTTCACCATCCAAAAAATAAACATAAATACATTTAAATACATACAGAAGCAAATAATGAAACTGACAAAGCAAACACTGGTTAATGTGCACATCCTACCACTTAAAGCTCCATACCACTTGAAGGAATTGTCATGTATATTGTATATTATTACAAATTAGAAAACTTAATATATCTTATTTTTTTCAAATTTGAGAAATATATCAAGGGAATATTTTGAAACATTAAGTATACAATAGAGTGTTTAATTTTTATTGCCAAATAATCTGTTCATTTGCTTCAAAATTGCCAATTTTCAGCTAAAGATCTCAAAGGAGCTCACAGTTGCTTTTTCTCTTATACTTTTAACCAAAATCAGAAAAAAACCCAAACCAAAACAAAGCCATGAAACCTTCAATACTTTCAAGCTGAAATTTCAGCCTACTGTTTGTTTTATTTTGTGCTCCAACTGAACTAATTAAACAAAGAGCTTGACATTCAAAGCTGGTTTGGGAAAAGAAAGAGGGGGCACAACCAGTTGAGATTTGGCCCAACTAGCAATAAGTATGAAAGACAACAGTCATCATAACAGCTTTCATTATGACTTTATATTCATTCACTAAACTTTTCAAGGCAGTAAATGGATTAGTGAGGAAGGGGAAAAAAGAAAATCTCATAATTACCTCATTTAGTTTTTAGGTTAGAGAAATTATACTTATTTAAAACAAAAATTTTAAATGATTACACTTCAAAATACATTAGTTTCCAAAGAGGGATCTTCATTTACTGTTTACTTTCAAATTGAATTCTACTCCTCCATATTTTTTCTTAATACATTTATTTTTCTACTTTGTACCCCATTCCCCCAAAATCATAAATACACTCAAATAAATAATTTATGGAACCTTCTATTTCTAATACTAAACTTAAAAGGGTTTGTGCTATGGGGATGAAGGGGAGACTTGTGTGGTTTCAGATAAGAAATATGTACAAGTGAAATTTCACAATGATGTAAACTATTATGAACTCAATGAAAAAATAAAGAAATAAATAAAGGGTTGGTGCTAAATTCAGATAAACATATTTTTGAAACATTTCATCAAGAGAAGTTACACATTTTTTTCTAACTGCGTTTTAGTTCTCATTTTTGTTTTACAGTTTTAAAATAAAATAGTAAATTAAAAATTAATATATTTTTATTATTTAAACATTCAAATGACACAGAAGTTTTTAAAATAAGTCCTACCCTTCATTTCCAAATCTGAGTAGGTGTGCGTCTTTCCACATCTCTTTTTATAATACAGAAAAAAACATATATATACACACATACACACACACACCGACAGGGACACGTATTTTTATAGATAATGCTCTATATATGATTCCACAATTTAATTTCTTCATTTCTTTTCTCATCCTTTCATCATGGACATATTTCTGTATCAGAATAAATAGATCAATCGTATTCTTCCAATGGAGGTCAAGTGTTCCATTTTATGATTGTACCATAATTTATTTAAACAAATCCCTACTGATGAGTGTCAAAGTTAGTCTTAAATGAGTACATGCGCACATCTAAAAGTTCAAACCACACGAAATGGTCGAAAACAAAAAGTTAAGACCTCCTATTCCTCCTCCAAAAGATAATAAATTTTAATCAGTTTGTGGTTTTTTAAAACACTTCTGATGGTTAACATTATAACTTTTAAATAATAAACTTAAACGTGTTACTTAATGTGTTACCTGACAAAATGTTAATTGTCTTTAATTAAAATGAAGAATTTAGCATATTTACAAACACCTCTTGCTTTGCTTCTCCTTCCCCTTTGTGTTCATTTTATAATTTTTAATTAAATTTTATAACTTCTATATTGTTTTGTTTGATAAATACAATGAAGTCTTCCCTGATCAGTGCACAACGTGAGTCTAAGAGCCCCAAGGTGGTGAGACAGCACCTGTGGTATTCTGACTGGGCATGGATTATCTGATGCAGAGCCAAACGGTGTGACAGGCCCAAGAAAATGCACTCCGAGGTGCATGCACACAATTTCTCCAAATACTGAGGTCCAGAGGACACTTCTCTAGGTTTGTTTTAGCTTTCTTAGCAGAATTCAGGAATGGAGAGATGACAAAGCTATCGCTGAAACATGGACCCAGCTCTGCAGCCCGGAAGCTGCGTGGCCCACAGCTAGGCCCTTCCATTTGCTGGGCCTCACTCTTCTCATTTGTAGACTGAGAGATGAACTAGTCTGTCTCTGCTAGCTTCAACATCTTAATATTCTAAATTATTGAATATTACATAGACGTGTTGCAGGTATAAATGACACTGTAGTCCTAGAAGCAGAGTTCTAACAACACTTAATTCTACTTTTCTAAGTGATCCTGAGTGACTGCCAAAGCCTTGCTCTCCTCAATGCCTTCATCATTTTTGGTACTTGGAGATACTTTGAAATATGAGGAAACCATCATTAATGGCTTTACTGGTTGTTTTTGTTTACAGCAAAGAAGACCACGCCTATTAAATCCTAGCGTGTGCATTTTAAACTGTAAAATTATCATTTATCCCCCTCCACAATAATCAGAGTTAATAATTTGGATAAAGCTGGGATATAGTAATATGTTGTACTAAATAGACTAAACAGTATTTTTTTCTCCACTTTTCCACCCAGAACCTAGAATCATTTTCATTTTTCTCCTTCTTCTAACGGTTGTGGGGATGGAGATATTGATTCAAAAAGCCAGATTTGGGCATACAAAGCAGAAAGGCATCTGTAACTCAACGAGGGCCTGTAAACAGAGTCTTTCAGCCATCCCATGAGGTCAGGAATCCTTCCTGGTAGATCTAAAACTGCCAATATGATCTCAATGCTTTCCTCTTTCTTTCCTTACAGGAGGTGCCCACCCCAACACTTTGGCCTTATCAGCCCCCACAGATGCTGCTCAGTGTCTCTTCCTGCCAATTTTGGCTCAGCATGGTGTCTCCCAGGCCCACTGACTATCGGTTGCCATAAGGACATTGAGCAGATGAGGGAGGCCTGGTGGAGCAGTGGTTGGGTCAGGTGGAGGGGAGGAGGCAGAAGAGAGAATTGAGCCACGCCGAGTCCTGAGTCCCAGCAAGGATGATCAGGAGGCAGGTGGTCACAGGAAATGAGGAAGCTGCTGCAAGGGCAGGGGTGATGTGGAAGAAGCAGGAACAGTTATTGCAAACTAGGAGTTTGGCCTAAGATACTGCTGAAGTCAAAGAGATGGAAGAAGAAGCTGGTAAGGAAAAGTGGAAGGAGAAAATAAAAAGATAAAAAAAAAACCATTATAGACAGGCATAACAAAAAAGGAAACCAAAAAGAGACATGTCTGCAACTGGAAAAATGTTAACCTCAGATATTGGGAATGTAGTATAAACATCCTTCTCCATGGCCCATTTGTACTGGGACTAACATTATTTAAACATGAAATTAGAGGAAAGGGAGAGACCAACTTCAGAACGAAAATCATATACACCAGTCTTGGTTATGATAGACTACTGGTTAGGCCTTATTTAAATTTGTCAGTTGAGGTTGAAAATAACCTAACTTGTCTTCCTCCCTGAGTTGTTAATGACCTCACTGAGTTGTTGACTATTCAATGCAAGAGTTCATCAGCTTCTCTTGATGTTTTTATTATCAATATTTAATACACTTCTCTTTCTCTCACCCAATCGCCTTTGACCTATTTTTGGAAAATTCTTTTTTTCATTAGTTACAGGATATTTGGATTCATATATTTTTCTCAAAGGACCAACTGAAGTTCCTAATCAAACAGGGCTAGGTAACTTTCATCTGCCATAGTTATTATCACTAGAAATGAAATAAATTTGGAACCTAATTCAATTCAAATATCTCTATCTACATTCGATCAAAAATTTCTTTATGCTGTATATCGATGGATTTCTTTGAACTAAAATGTCCAGAAAACAAAAAAGCAAAATAAGGAAAGATAAAATATATATTGTATAAATCTGTGTAAAAGTACAATGGTAAAGCTGAAAATGATTTTAGGGATCAACTAGTACAATGTTTCCTAAACTTTAATTTGAGATGGGTTATTTGGTGATCTTGTTAAAATACAGACTCTGATTTGGAAGGTCCAGGGTGCAGCAAGACTGCAGTTCTAAAAGTTCCCAGATGTGCTGATACTGTAGGTTCTTGAGAAGTAAGGATATATCACAGTGATATTCAAAGATTTTGAGTTGCACATCACTTTATTTCAAAGAAATCTGATAAAACAAACCCTACACCTAAAGGAACTAGAAAAAGAACAAACAAAGCCCAAAGTTAGTAGAAGGAAGGAAATAATAAAGATCAGAGTGGAAATAAATGAAATAGAGACTTAAAAAACAATAGAAAAGATCAATGAAACTAAAAGCTGGTTCTTTGAAAAAGATAGTCTTTGAAAAGAAACAAATTGGTAAACCTTTAGCCAGACTCATCAAAAAAAACAGAGAGAGGGCCCAAATAAATAAAATCAGAAATGAAAGAGGAGAAGTTACAACTGACACCACAGAAATACAAAGGATCATAAGAGACTACTATGAACAACTACATGCCAACAAATTGGAAAACCTAGAATAAATGGATAAATTCCTAGGAACACACAACCTTCCAAGACTAAACCATGAAGAAGTAGAAAATGTGAATAACTAATTACAAGTAATAAAATTGAATCTGTAATTTAAAAATTCCCAAAAAATAAAAGCCCAGGACCGGATGGCTCCACAGGTGAAGTCTATCAAACATTTAAAGAAGAGTTAATACCCATCCTTCTCAATTTACTCCAAAAATTGAAGAGGAAGGAATGCTTCCAAACTGATTTTACAAGGCCAGCATTACGCTGATACCAAAAGCAGAGAAAGACACCACAAAAAAAGAAAATTACAGGCCAACATCCCTGATGACCATACATGCAAAAATACTAGCAACCTGAATTCAACAATACCTTAAAAATATCATACACCACGATCAAGTGGGATTTATTCTAGGGATGCAAGGATGGTTTGACATCCACAAGTCAATCAATGTGATACACAACATTAACAAAACAAAGGATAAAAATCATATGATCATCTCAATAAATGCAGAAAAAGCATTTGACAAAATTCAACATCCTTTTGTGATAAGAACTCTCAGCAAAGTGGGTATAGAAGGAACATACCTCAACAAAATAAAGCCCATGCATGACACACCCACAGCTAACGTCATACTCAACAGTGAAAAGCTGAAGGCTTTTCCTCTAAGATCAGGAATAAGACACAAATTCCCACGCTTACCACTTTTATTCAACATAGTATTGGAAGTTCTAGCTGCAGGAATTAGGCAAGAAAAAGAAATAGGCACAAAATTGGAAAGGAAGAAGTAAAACTGTCACTATTTGCAGATGACATGATACTATAAAGAGAAAACCCTAAAGACTCCACCAAAAACTATTAGAACTAATGAATGAATTCAGTAAAGTTGCAGGATACAAAATTAGTATACAGAAATCAGTTGTATTTCTATACACTAATAAGCTTTCAGAAAGAAAAATTAAGAAAATAATCTCATTTAAAATTGCATCAAAAAGAATAAAATATCTGAGAATAAATTTAACCAAGGAGGTGAAAGATGTACTCTGAAAACTATAAGACATTGGTAAAAGAAATTGAAGACAATAGAAATAAATGCAAAGATATACCATGCTCACGGATTGAAAGAACTAGTATTGTTAAAATGTCCACACTACCCAAAGCAATCTACATATTCAGCACAATTCCCATCAAAATACCAATGGCATTTTTCACAGAACTAGAACAAAGAATCCTTAAATTTGTATGGAACCACAAAAAAAACCCAAATAGCCCAGGCAATCTTGAGAAAGCAGAACAAAGCTGGAGGTATCATGCTCCCTGATTTCAAACTATACTACAAAGCTAAAGTAATCAAAACACTATGGTACCTGCACATATACAGACACATAGATCAATGGAATAGAACACAGAGCCCAGAAAAATACCCATACCTATATGGTCAATTAATCTATGAAAAGGAAGCAAGAACATACAATGGGGAAAAGATAGTCCCTTCAATAAATGGTTCTGGGAAAACTGGACAGCTATATGCAAAAGAATGAAACTGGATCACTATCTTATACTGTCTACAAAAATAAATTCAAAATGGATTAAAGACTTGAATGTAAGACCTGAAAACACAAAACTTCTAGAAGAAAACAGAGGCAGTTAGCTCTTTGACATCAGTCTCAGCAACGTTTTTTTAGACTAGTCTCCTCAGGGAAGGGCAACAAAAGCAAAAATAAACAAATGGGATTACATCAAACTAAAAAGGTTTCACAAGCAAAGGAAACCATCAACAAAATGAAAAGGCAACTTACTGAGTAGGAGAAGATATTTTCAAATCATTTATCTGATAAGGAATTAACATCCAAAATATATAAGGAACTTATACAACCTAATATCAAAAAATCAAAGAACTCTATTAAAAAATGGGCACAGGACTTGAATAGACATTTTTCCAAAGAAGACACATAGATGGCCAATAGGCATATAAAAGATGCTCAAGATAGTAATCATCAGGAAAATGCAAATCAAAACCATAATGAGATACCACCTCACACCTGTCAGAATGGCTATTATCAAAAAGACAGAAAATAACAAGTGTTGGTGAGGATGTGGAGAAAAGGGAAGCTTTGTACACTGTTGGTGGAAATGTAAATTGCTGCAGCCACTATGGAAAACAGTACGGAGGTTACTCAAAAAATTAAAAATGAAACTACCATATGATCCAGCAATTCCATTTCTGAGTATTTACCTGAAGAAAATTAAAACATTAATTCAAAGCTATATGCACCCCTATGTTCAGTGAAGTATTATTTACAATAGCCAAGATATGGAAGCAACGTAAGTGTTCATTGATAGGTGAATGGACGAAGAAGATGTGGTGTACATATATATACAATGGAATATTAATCATCCATAAAAAAGAATGAAATCTTGCCACTTGCCACAATATGGAGGGACCTATAGGAAATTAAGCTAAGTGAAATAAGACAGGCAAAGACAAATATCATATCATTTCACTTATAAGTGGAATCTAAAAACCAAAGCGAAGAAAACAGAAACAGACTTACAGATACAAAGGAAAAAGTGAAGGTCACCAGAGTGGGGAGGTGTTGGGTGGTGCGTGAAAGAGGTGAAGGGGATTAAGAGGTACAGACTTCTGGTTATAAAATAAATAAGTCATGGGGATGTAATGTACAACATAGGGAATACAGTCAATAATATTGTAATAATTTTGTATGGCGACAAATGGTAACTAGATTTATTATGGTGATCATTTTGTAACGTATATAAATATTAAATCACTATGACTGACACCTGAAACTAGTATGATCTCGTATATCAATCATACTTCAATAAAAAAATTCTGATAAAACTAAAAGTACACCTGTGCACACTGAGGCAATGGTGGTGGGCTTGGAGACCTAGCTGTTCTTTCACAGTCCCCAGGGGCTTTTGAGGCATTTTCTAGGCACTTTCATGGAAAATCTTGGAATCTGTGGAATATGATAGGAAATATATAGTCTAATCTAAAAACTACTTTTAATCATAAGGAAACAGGGACTCAGGAGAGTTTAAATATCAATAAATGAATTCATAACATTCTATATCATACACATAAACCCAATACACATACATTTAAAACATTCACATGAAGACATTTGTATATGCATTGTAGAGAACTATTGCTGCTTTTCAGCATCCAAACTCCACTTGGGAGGAAGCCAACTTAAAGGTTAAAGCTGACAGTCCCTCTCTCAATGCCTTGGCGGGTAAACTGAGAGCAACTGACTTAGGCTCATCCAATCAAAAGCTCATTCCTGGGTTTTCAGACATAGATGGAATGAAGCTAAAATTCAGACACGGCTAGATATCATTCATGGTGGTGACACCGGAAGCAAAATTTTAAGAATGGTGGTTTGAGGAGTTACTATTCCAGGTTAATCACAGGAAATGATTGTAAGAGAAACAGACTGGCCAACATGATGGAAGTAAAGAGACACACCAAGTGGAACAAATAGAATATAAAAATGTAGGAGAGCAGAAGAGCTTAAGAAAATTGGAGAACAGGTTTCATATTGGTAAGCACGCAGGAATGAGGCACACATTTGGGTTGTGTGGGTAGCCCAGCTGCTACAGGGACTTAAACGATAACTTGGTGCATTACTTTGGATAGTCTCTGAATTCCATGAAGGCTGGATTTTATTCCCAATCCTAGGCAAAAGGTAAGCTTTTAATATTTGCCAAATGAGTGACTGATAAATACATATCTAAACAAACACATTCAGCACTTAGAAAAATGTAGGACAAGTAGAAGTTGACAAGGTGAGATTAGGACACTAACTAAAAGATCATCATGAACTTCAAAAGTAAAAAGAAATGGAAGTCAGAAAAATTCTTCCTAAATATCTAGGACTTTCTGACTGCTACTGGTAATAGTGAAGGTAATGAAACTAGAATTATGGAGAACTGTGGAACTGGAATATATTGTTTCCCTCAAGAAGCTTTCCAAATGAAAGGAAATATAAAATGCATCAAATTTGAAATAAAAACAAATTGTTGCTAAGGAATTAAGGGTATAGGATCATTGTATTTAGTTTTGGGTAAGAGGAGCGAGTTGGGGCCAGAAATAAAAATTCATCAAATTTTAACCATGCTTATTTATTCATGATTTCCAGTTCTATTTTAATGATTCATGATTAATAATGATTTCATCAAAAAAAATTTTTTACTTATTTGTATGTTTTCATATTTTTCCATATATATCCAAGTCTTGTTTCTTTTACTTCTCATAATTTGGAAATAAGTTTTTCCTACTAATGGTTAATTTACATGTAAATTACCCTTATATATCTTTACTTAATTCTATCTCTATATATCTTTTATCTCTTCAAAAATAAAATACATGTATTTGAGAACCCCCCCCACACACATAAAATGAAACATTTTGCAAGCAATTATTCATACTCCTACTCTAAGATTTTGTTGGTGTAATTTGGGATTTCATATCCAGAATATTAACATTTTTAACATTTTTAGTTTCTTTTAGAAGAATTAAAATTTTTCCATGGTTTTTAACTTCTCACTATATTAACAACAGTGATTTAAATATTGATTCTTTGATTGGTTTTAATTAGTCACTATTCTTCCTTTTACAACACAATCTAATCCCCATTGGTTTTTTTCATTACTCATCATACTATCTTTTATGACACATAATCCTCATTACTTAGTTTTTTAGTTTGATTCATTCCTCAGTCAACTGGAATACTTTTTCAACTTTTTTCTTAATTTTTGTTTTTTTTTTTCCATAAAAGGAATGTGGGTAAAAACATTTGGAGTCCTTTTGTGTCTATTAATATCTATTACTCTCAAATATGAATGATAGCCTGTCTGGCTATAACATTCTTGGGTTTCAATATATTTCTCTCAAGAGTCTTGTGTTCATTTTTCTTCTGTATTTTTCAAATTGTAGAGAGTCTGACATCAATTTGATTTTTTTCCTTTTATAAACAAATTTTTTCCCTGTCATCTTGACTCTTTTTTTTTTTTTTTTTTAACTCAGGACTTTCACCATCGTAGTTTTAGAGAAGTGATTTTCCTTGGGTTTTAAGTCCCTACCACCAAAAAAATATTATTCCATTATTTCTTTGGGAATTGCTTTTCCTGTAACTGGTCTGTTCTCCTGTATGTACTTTGACTTCTTAGGCTTGTCATCGATGCCCTTTATATTTCTGATTTGTAATTTATCTCCCTATTCTTTTACTTTAAATTATGGGACAACTTCTCAATCTGCCATAGTAATTCACTAATTCAGTTTTCTGAAATATTCAACATATATTTTCTGCCTGTATGCTGTTACAAACCTTTGTTAATCATCCTTTTCATCTGAGAGCTATCTTTTCTGATAGGTGCCTTGTTCAGAGACACAACAACTCCCTGAATCAGAGAAATTTTTAAAGATTTTCTCTCATTTCTTGCAGTAAATCTGTTCTATAGATTTTCAGAAGCATTTACTCTTTCACAAGTTTTCTTCTTTTGAATTACTGGCTGTTTCATATATCTGGCCATGTTTCTCTGTTTGTTCATCTTTACAGTTGGTTGTTTATGTATTTCTGTTTTGTTTTTCAGTACTAAGAGAACGAGATGGTAACTATAAAATACACTGTGCTACTCTTTACACCAAATTAGCGGGAAAAGAAAAGTTTGGGTTTGTAGCAGATGTATTTTGTCACTTCAGACTTTCTCTTGACTGTGGGAGGAAGGAAAGTTCAATAAGGGAAGCCATGGCCCTGCAGAAAGTGCCCATCGACACTATTCCAGAGGATTTCTTCACTGTAACTCTTGCTGGAGCCCTTTCCTCTAAGCTGCATGACTATATTCATTAGGCACCAGAGGAAGCAGCATGTGTCACAAGGCATGATGTCAACGCCACACATTTCCGAGAGAGAACACTGCACCGGTGCGTCAGGGAGCTAGTATCACCGCGCTATCTTGGGAACCTCAGTACTGCCCATTGACTTCTCAATGGCTCACCTTTGCCTCTGGCACCTGTTGTCAACTTCCTGAAACCTGTGGGGTTTTCCTATCATCTCACATTCTCATTCCTCAGGCAAACTTGTCTATTGCATCTGTTGACTCATAGATTGATCAGTCCTTCTCAATCCTGTCTCCTCTACACTATGTTTTATGAAAATTCCTCCAACTATCTGACAAAAATGTTCTCCTCCCCTCACTTTTAGTTGTTTATGAGTTTTACTCAATTTATCTATCTTTTTAGTCATCTTAATGGTAAATGAATGAGTTACATAGTGGATGAAGATTGCCATCTTTATCCTGAAATTTTGTTTCTCTTAACTTTCTTTTTGCACCTTTCTGACAGTATGAAAACAAACTAATGCCATTTCTTAAATTCTGAGATTACACTGGGATCTTGGAATCTCCTAGATCAGCTCTGTCCAATAGAACTCTGCAATGAAGGATATGTCCTTCTGAGCTGTTCGATCAGAAGCCACTAGGCTAAGTAGTTATTGAACACTTGAAATGTGGGCCATGCAACTGAGGAACTGAATTTTAAATGTAAGTTAATTTAAATTTAAATAGCCACATGCACCTAGTGGTTAGTGTATTGGACAGCACACTTGAATGAACATCACTTAAGGTTCAAGATCTTTGAAAATCTAAGTTTCTATGCCTCATGCTAAATTAATAAAATCATAATCCCGTGTGTGTTGGCATGGGGGAGGGGAGCTGCATTTTAAAAAAGTTCTCCCCATGATTCTTAATGTGCACTAAGATGGTCTTAGATGGTTGGTTTGGTACCAGTAATAATGGAAATGAGGATTGGAAGGGTAATGGCCTTGTGTTCTACTGAGCCTTGACACAAACTCAGTGGCAATGGATTATGTATGTTAGAAGAAGTCTGACCGGAAAATGCTGAACCTGTGCCATTCTCCTCCCTTGTCTGAGACAGGCATTGCCTGTCAATCACTGTGGACTTTTCTACCCAACCTACAAATAGAATACTTCTCAAACAGGGTCTTAGCAACCCCTGAGGATCAATTCCAGAGAGGAAACATATTTGCCCCTAGATCAGGGATCTACAAACTTCTTCTATAAAGGTTCACATAAATATTTTAGGTGTTAGAGTCCATAGGCTCATTGTCATATCTACTCAGTCTGCCATTGGAGTATGAAAGCTGTCACAGATAATATCTAAACAAATGGGTGTGGCTTTGTTGTAATAAAACTTTATTTATGGACAGTGAAATTAGAATTTCATATAATTTTCCCATGCATTGAAATAGTATTCTTATTTTTATTTTTTCAACCATTTAAAAACATAAAAACTATTCTTAGCTCTTGGGCATAAATAAACAGACATTAGGCTGGATCTGGTCCCAAGTGGTAGTTTGCCAACCCTCATCTAGATGACAGCTAAGGTCTCTTCCATTTCTAATATTTTATGAGTCAAAGATTTTTTGCTACATATTTTTTGGGGTAGCACACTACTAGAATATGCTTTGGCTATTTATATCTCCTTATAACATAACATCAGGATCTGTGCAATTCAGTATATATAACACAGACATTATAGTGATCATTTCCTAAGGTAAAATCTCTACAAAATGAGTGGTTAGAGTGTACATAGGTATAAAGACAAATATAGTGATATCTTAGATTTTGCCCTTCAATCTACTTAAAATTTTTTAAAACATTTTCAAGTAAATTTCTACTGAATTTTATTTCAACAAAACATTTAACTTGAAAATACTCTAGTCATGCTATTTTTTAAAAAGAACAAAGATTCTATTTATATCCAAATTGCATTTATGTTCTAAGTTAGAACAATATTTATTTCTACAAGTCTACTTTTAATTTTAGTTAACATTTAACTTCCTTCTATGCATATTAAAGTGGATGAATAAGCACCAAAAGCAAAAGCTTCTTACAGACATGCTGAGAGATCATTGTGAGGATTCCCCCAAACATCAGCTGCTATCACCCACTGACCCCCCTGTCTACCTTACCCTCCCACGTCACTTATGTGTCTAGGTCAGAACCTGGTATTGTAACACAGCGTCAATCTCAGCAGGGCTCTGAGGCCAGGACTGACAGACACTTCACATCTCCCAAATACCTATACACTCTCTGCTTCAGTTATTTGGTTACCATTATTATTATTGCCTCCACTTACATTTACACTTCTCTTCATATTTCATTTATTAAACCATCAAGATAACAGCAGACAGTTAAATATCAATATATGATTCTTACGTATTCAAATTTTTTAAATAAGGACATTCTGCTCTTTTTCAACTATTACTGTGTATTTTTAAATTTCGTTCTGTTTTGATTTGTATTTCTAACTAAAGATCTGAAACATTCTCACACATACTGGGAGGTCAACAATAGTCTTTTCCATCAAGTTGTCTTCTTTGGAAAACTCCTATTTTCTTAATAGGACTTGAATTTTAATTTTATTTTGCTCATTTTCTTTTTTATAAATACTACTATGTTGAACACAATTTAAAAAGTCTTCTTCAAGATTCCAACTTTAATAAAATCTTCTTTCCAAATAATTGGGAAATTACTAGCAACCTCTGACTGGGTTGTTAATTACTATCCTGGGGCCAAGTTGATGTAGCATTGTCAACAATACTAAAAAACAAAACCAAAATGAAGCTTACCTACTGATTTTAAAATAAATGTACTAAACTTAAAAATAATTTCATATATACTTATTATTCTGTATTTTTCTTAAATAAAATTTACTAAGGACTGAAAATGCTCAGGCAGAAAAAAAAATCTTCATTAAAAGAGAAATACATAAGAAACACTTCTCTCCTTCTCCACGGATTCCAAACACAAAAAAAGACAAGCATTATATAAAAATGAGGAAGAAACCATCATTAAATTGTAAATAAAATTGCTTGATGTTTTGCCCCATCCTGATTAATCTGCAAGGCAATATTTATGAGTTAAATATAGGAATTTTATAGCTAAAAGAGACTATAATATAAAAATCCTTTTATTTTATCAATAAAACACAAAGTTTGGAAAAGCTAGGGGATTGGTGTTCATTAGAGAGTAGAATCAGTAGAGGAAAGCTTACTAGTAGCTCCTTAGCCTGCCTGTAGTGGTCAATGAGTTCCATTAAAATGACTTGATTTCAGGTGACTTTTTTGGGGGTCAACAATAAGTTTAATATTAAAAAAACCCTCATTTCTGTGTTACATTTTCTGTTTATATTACTTGTAGGCTGAGATAACCAATATGTTAATATTTCACCCTAAAGCCCAGAATATAAGAGGCAACACTCATATGGAATTATTCTACTATTTGACCCATCCGTTGGGTCGAGAAATATGAACAGATGACAACCATTCATCATCATCATCTTCTTCACATTTTTTCAAACAGAAAATGTACTTTGCTACAAACCAGTAGCTGACACACAAGTGACCAAGACTATGAGAACATTTTCACTTGGGTAATAAGTATGATAAGTCATTGTTGACTAAAATGGGGAAAGGCACAGACTTCAGAATCTGAAATATCAAGCTCTAAAATAAATGCTTCCCAACACAGCTGGTGGGCTTGTGAATCTTCTCATGTGTCACACAAACTTAAAATAAAAGGTAGTATAGTACTGTTGGTGACGATGAGTGAAAGTGTATGTAAAATACCTGGTACAGTATCTGAAGTAATATTCTCTCAATGACACTATTCTTTCTCCTGTCTCTTACTCCTTGCAGAAGGTCCTGTAGTAATTTGCTAAATATTACCATTTCGGTCTGACAGAATTATTACAACTTTACATACCTAACTGCTACAGTTACTTAAACAAGGATGATATATAATTGCTGAATTATAAAACCATTAGCCCAAGAGATTAAAAACCATCACAAGAAACTCAAACTTTTCATCTCTCAAGACTACTGAGCCAAAAGTGGAATGAGTGATTTCCCTCCTGCATCTTATGAGAAGCACAGAAATAGAAATTTGGAAGAGTCAAACTTCAGACTTCTGGTGAAATGAAACTAGTAGGCTACTTTTTTTTCTTTTTAGAAAGAAGAGGTTGGGGATTCGTGCTCTGACAGCTCTTTCAATGACTCTCCAGAAAGTGGTGGGGAAAGAATTTGAAAATCTAAACTTCAAAGGGAAATAACATGAACATATCTCCATACAATAAATAAGTAGCCCTGCTTTACATGCGAACCCTGACAGCTATTATTAGACCCCACTGGTTAATTAGACAAACATATTTGGCTAATTTCCCTTCAAATTCACCATCAATGTCAACACATTTGGATAATCCTAAAAGGCTGGGAATTTACAAGTCATAAACATTTAACAAAATAGCTAAGCTTCTTAAAATACTTTTCCCATCTGTGTTAAACCACAGAAAATCTAACCGGAACAGCGTTATATCTCCCAGCCTACATGAGTTTTTATTAGAGATAGTAAGTCGCTTAAAGCTCTATGCCTTAAGTGTAGGGGGAGAAACACAACACAACAAAACAAAAAAAACAGGTTTTGGTTATGTTAATAATCTAAGATTAGTAGGAAAAAGTATGTATTGGCTTGTAGTTAAGCGGCCATTTTTCACTGGGCCAAAATATACATACTAAACCCTTAACATCATAGTTTTTGTTCAATGACCCAATTGGGAATCATGAGTCAATAAGGTTCTGTACAGTCTGGCTCCAGCTATCTCTCTCCCTTCCTCTGTGCTGAAGCCAGACTTGCCTCCTATGCTTTCCTTAAATTTGCCAGCTCTTTCCCTCCCTGGGGACTTCACATATGCCTGGAACACTCTTTGTCTAACTGCTCCTTCTTCAATCAGATCTCTGCTTAGAAGCCACAATCTCAAAGAGACCTTCTCTGATTAGTCTTTCCCAGGAGGTTCCTCCTCCCTGGGAATTCTCTGTCACCACACCCATGTTCAGTTCTTTTATTGTACGTCCCATAACTTGTAATTATACGTTATTAGTTTGTTCTCCTGTTCAATGTCTGTGCCCCACTGATCAGTCTATTTTATTTACCAATGTTCACTCAAACCTTAGCGTGGTGCCTGGTGCATGGAGAGGTGCTCAGTATCTATTTAACAGATCAATCCACAAAGAACACAGCGGATGAAAGAACGGATGAATGAATCCCTGCTCTGTAACCATTTTCATTTTAAATCAGTAGAAATTAACAATGTCATCACCTGTCAAACTTTGCCATAGAGATTATCTCTATGAAAATCTAACATGCTGTTATTTAGATTTCTGGTCACTTTGAGAGTCTTCTGTTTAAATATGACTTTTTTTTTTAATTAGAAGAGCTGAAATGTCCAGTGTATAAGTAAATATGCCACATTATACAAAAAGAAAAAGAAGTGCTGATCAGAAGCTCCATGGTGTTTAGAGAGTTGATTTATTCTGTTGTTGTTATTCTCCCTTTGGCATACATGCATACAACCTGCTTTTGCAGTCTGGAAGAAGCCACACACCATGACCCCTACCACAGCCTTCTAAGTGCTCAACCCTCTCCACTCCTCTAAACCTTAGCTTCTTAAATGTCATTCTCATAGCCACGCTTATGGCTCCTGTCCAACCACCCTCAAACCCCAAACAACCAAACACCCACATTCTTCCGTCCTCTTTCCAACCTAATTCAATCCCACACATTCACATTCTCTACCTTTGTGCTTCTCTTTTTGACCCAACTTCTAGTACCTTTCATTAAGTTCCTTAGAAGTCTTGTTCACTTATTAGCAACTTTATTTTTATCTGTAAATGTTTTTTCACTGTCTCCTTTGAACACTCTTGTGGATACTTCCATTCCCCTACTCAGCTTAATGCACTCAAAGTCTGGGCTTTGCTCCCCAGTGCTGCTTTCTGATCACTGATCAACTCTAATCATGTCACTTTTGTATACTGGAAGCCTATGGGATCTATTTCTATCAGCTTCTTCATCATGATTTATCATCCTTCACAACTCACCATTACCTTCCTCAACCATTTCTGTGCCTGATTCACTATTTTCCTTTTCGCCTCTTCTCCTTTTTCATTAGTGACTTAAACATTACAGTTGATATTCTGACTCATCGCTGTTTACCTTCCTCCTCCTCTTTGACCTTTGACTCCAGCAACCATCAGCCTCAAAGGAGTACAGTCATATCCTGGATCTCGACCCAACACCTCCAAGATCTCAAACATTCTTATCTTCTCTGAGCATAAGCCCATTATAGATCACAGGAACCTTTATCTCTATTTCTTGAATTATCTTTTTGTTTTCACTGAGCTCTCTGCTTACCCATTTTCTAACAACCCACGTGAGTAATGCCTCTTCCCCAGTTGGGGCTCCCTGGTTAGTCACTTCAGTACTGACCTCACTAACACATCAGGCACCATATTTCTTGGCTTCCTCTCACACACAGATTGCTTTCCCCAACCTTTTACTGCTTATGTCTCCTGAAGGGTTCTTCTGGAGGAGTGTCTAGAGGGCTATCTCCTGGTCTTCCCAAAGTGCACAGTCCCTAGGGAGCTCAGCTCAGGCTCAAATTTCCACAAATTCTCACATGAGAGAGCTGTCATTTTTTCCTCCCTGTACAAATTCATCGGCTACATATACTTCTCTAGAGGACACCTCCCACCACACACAAGCAAGTAACACACATACGCAAACTACACCAACAGTCTCATATCAACAACAACAACAACATAAGCAACGGTCTTTCATCTCATAAGTCCTCCATAAAATGTCCTCCCTTCCCCTGAAACTTCAGTTTGCTCTGTGAATAGATATTGACATTGCGTTTCCGTTTTTTCTGGGAAACCACCCTCCTACACACAAACACACAGGTGCACCCCAAGAAAAAAGAATACTATGTCCCAACATGCATTTTAAACATCTGTTTGGTCTTCTCATTACACTGAATGCCAGCCATTGAGTACAAACTAGTTGCTCTCTCCAGCATTAGTTAATCCATCCTAAGAGCGAAAAAATTCCATAAGTAAATGCAGATTCCTGGCACCCAGTCACAGCAATTATGACTTAGTAGGTCTGGAGTGGGGACTTGATTCTGTTTCAACAAGCACCCTAGGTGCTTCTGATTCATCCTTTTTAGAATACTGTTTGCCATACACCAACTGCTGCTTGGGGACTCGCTTGAATGAGACATCGATCAATCAGAACCATGATACTATGAATCTGCTCTTTGGGACATCTGCTCCACCCACCAGATTTGTGACAGGAAAGCCCTTCTAGAAGAAAGACCAACTTCCTTACGTTACTTTGAATATTGCATTAGGCTAACTAACTCTATTGACTCTACTAACATTAGACTAACCAACTCTGGAAACTCATTGCTGATCCCAGCCATGTCCCTGCCAGGCTCTCCTTCCTCTGCCTTCTGTGGTACAGAGGGCAGAGAGTGTGCCTAGAGGCTGGGGCTGAGCTTCTTGTAAAATGTCCTCCACGTGCCATGGTGATAAAGTGATACATGTTTCTTTCTGATGTTTATTCTTCTCTTCACCGTTCAAATGTTATTGCATTTATTAGAACATTCAAATATTAACAATAATGGCAATAATGAGCAACCTCTTTTCTTATTGATATTATTCCTTCTTAAAAAGAGTTCACTTCTAGTGCACAAAGCACTACTTTGATACCACCCATATCAAAATGTCATGGAGTTCTTGTTAAATACTCAGATTCCTGAGTCCCACTAAGTGGTATTAAATAGGCCCTCTGGAAATCTGCAAATCTGCACTTGACACCCACTCTCAGGGGACTCCAACATCCATGCACAGTGCCCTTGAGCCAGCACCAGCCTCAGGGAGCTAACCAGAATCACCTGGAGAACGTTTACACCGTCCCCAAGCTCATCCTTGGACTCAAAAATGAAAATCTGATGGGATGAAGAGAAAGAGATAAAGATACCACTTGAGGAAGCTCCTCAGATAATTTTTTTTTAAATGGAATTAAGGGTCAGAAGGTTGAGTTAACACAGTTCGTGATACATTACCATTACTGACCTGTGCAAGGCCCCCTTTTATTTGGTTCACTTTATTCTTTTTCCCCTTCAAGACTACTGGCCCTACTCCCATTCCATATCCTTTGACATGTATGTTTATTGTAAAATGTGTGGGGCTGTTTTGTGATCCATGGGCTTTTAATTTGCATAAATATATCACACAATAGATCTTTTTTTACTTTTTCATTCAATAATGTTTCTTTATGGTTATACATGTTGTTGCTGTTCAGAGCGATTCATTTGCTAATTCATTGTTTCTAACTGCTGTGTGGTATTACATGCCATGCATTTACATCCAAGACATTTCATTTATCCATTTAACCACCCTCCTGGGAAGGGACATCTAGGTTGCTTCTAGTGCCCATAAATAACTACAAACAAGTATTTCACTGAACCATATGCTGAGGAGAGACATTGGTGAGTTATGAAACTTTTTCATACTTAGTTTCACCTAGAACTGCCAGATTGCCCCCTAGTCTAGCTGCATGAGCTTACATACCTACTAACAAGGAAGGCTGAGCACTTCTTTACATATTTGTGAGTCACTCAAAACTCCCCTCCTGTGAATCACCTATCCATATATAGAGACCACTATTCTATGGGAGTCTTTTCTCTCTTCTATTTTTTTGCTGAGGAAGATTAGCCCTGAGCTAACATCTGTGCCAGTCTTCCTCTACTTTACATGTGGGTCCCTGCCACAGCATGGCTGACAAGTGTAGGTCCACACCTGGGATCCGAATCCACTAACCCAGGCCGCCAAAGTGCTGAACTTAACCACCATGCCATGGGGCTGGCCCTGATTTGTTTTTTTTTTTAACCATTTTACTGAGGTCATGATTGACATATAAAAAAGCTATACATATTTAATGTATACAACTTGATGAGTTTGGAGATTGTGAAAGAGTGCCCTCTTTATTATCATTTTTTATGATACGAACTCAACATAAGATCTCCTCTCTTAGCAAATTTTTAAGTATACAATACAGTGTTATTAACTATAGGCTCTATGCTATACAAGAGATCTCTAGGACTTATTCATCTTGCATAACTGAAATTTTGTACCCTTTAACCATCACCTCCCCATATCCCACTCTGCCCAGCCCCTGGCAACCACCATTCTACCCTCTACTTCTATGAGTTTGACTGTTTTAGATTCCTCATATAAGTGATATCATGCAGTATTTGTCCTTCAGTGTCTGGCTTATTTCACTTAGCATAATGTCCTTCAGATTCATTCATGTTGTCACAAATGGCAGAATTTCTCTTTTTTTTTGGTGAGGAAGATCGGCCCTGAGCTAACAATACCTGTTGCCAATCTTTCTCTTTTTGCTTGAGGAAGAGTGGTCCAGAGCTAACATCTGTGCCAATCTTCCTCTATTTTGTACGTGGGATGCCACCACAGCACGGCTTGACGAGCAGTGTGTAGGTCCACACTTGGGATCCAAATCTGCACACCCCAGGATGCCAAAGTGGAGCGCGCAAACTTAATGACTATGCCACTGGGCGGGCACCTCACTTCTTTTTTTCTTAAGCTGAATAATATTCCATTACATGTATATACACATTTTTAAAAATAAATTTGTCTATGTTAATGTTTTAGATTTACATGTTGCAAATTGCATTTCAGTATGTCACTTCTGTTTTCTTATAATGACTTTATTAAATAGAAACTCTGAATATTATGACAAATATCTTCTTTTCTCGCCTTATTGCTTGTGCATTTGGGTTCATTTAGTTGTTTAAAAAGTCCTTCTCCACACCATGATACAAAACCATTACTTTACATTTTTCTAGTAGATTTATATTTTTATCTATTATATTTAAGTATTTAATCCTCCTATCCTTTTCCTTTTTTAATGTAAGATTCTAACCTCTTCTCTATAAAGTGAGCCAGTTTCAACACCACCTACTAAATAATCCATACCTTCTCAACTGAGTTTTGTGCTATCTACTTCATAAACTAAGTTGCCACATGTACACAGATTTGTTTCATTGAGCTGTGTGTTCCCGTGCCAGTTTTACTCTTTATTAATATGGATTTACACTTTGTCTTAAATCTTTGTAGTGCAAGTCATTTTTCCGTACTCTTCCTTTTCAAGACTGATTTAGCTATTTGTGATTCTGTATCACCCATATTAATTTTGCAGTGAATTTGTAGACTTCTTAAAAACATCTTATAGTTTTTATCAGAATTGATTTGAATTTATAGATAAATCAGTATTAATTCATTCCAACCATGAACATCTTCTCTCTCTCCATTTATTTAGATATTGTTTTCTGTTGTTTAATGCATTTTTAAGCTTATTTCTTACTTGCCCTACAGATGTGTTATGATATGAAATATTTTCTATTCTATTTATCATGATGCTGTTGTTGGAATAAGGGAACATGATATTTCTAAGTTAATCTTGCATATATGGTTATTTTGCTGACCTCTTTTTTATTCTAAAGTTTCCGTTGCTTTTGAAGGATTTTCTTTGGTAAATGATCATATAATCTATAGATACTTAGAGTTTGAGTCATCAGTTCAGATATTTACATCTTGTTCCTTTTTCTCATCTTACTGTATTGTCCAGGACTTTTGAAAACATCTTGAATGTGATGATAGTGGGCATCTTCACTGGTCTATCATAAAATATATTCATCCAAACTTTCTTATTAAGTTAAATGTCTGGTCCAAGTTTTTGATAAAAGCCTTTATTAAATGATAGTATTCTTTTGTCTTTGATTTTTACTATAAATATGTGTTTTTAATCAAATTTAATCAAATGCTTTTTCTCAGTTTTTAAGATAATCATGTGTTCGTTCATGATCCATTAGTGTGGCAAATTATGTTGATTGATTTTTGATGATAAAACGCTTGCCTTCTTGGGTTAAACTTGAACATGGTATATTACAATATTACATATAATTATAAATATATATTTATATTACACATTCATATATAAAATATATATGTATTATATAGACTACATTATATATAAGACAGATTAAATAATCTAACATTTATATAGGATTTTGCATGTATTTTAATAAATGAAACAGACTCTACATTTCATTTCCTTTATCTACGGTTGGTATCAAAGTAACACAAGCCATGTAAAACAAGTTGAGAAGTTTTCCCTGTTTATGTGTTTTTTCAAACCACTTGTATAAAATAAAGATTATCTAATTCTTGGAAGTCTGAAAGATGATACATAAAATACCACCTGAGATTCTATATAAGGAGGTTGAACAGGACTTCAATTTATTTAATGGCTTTTCTCTTTTTTCTTGTGCCATGTAGCAATACTATGATAGAAAAAAATATATTTTAAGAAGATTTTAAAATGTATTCTCATATAACTTGTTCATAGAATTCTTTCAAGACTATTGAATATATAGTTTTCTTTTTCAATCTTTTTATATTTCCACTGTCTACCTTTTTTTCTCAATGCCAGATTTTTCCATCTTATTTATCTTTAAAAAAAGATGTTTTTCCTTGGCTAATCTTCCATTTTTTTTATTCCCCATGTCATTAATTTATGCCATTATCTTTAACATTTTTTTCTTATATCTTTGGATTTATTCTGAAATTCTTCCTCATTTTAAGTTGAAAGCTTTGTTCACATTTTTCCAACTGGTTCTTCATAACCGTTTACTTCTGATTCTTTTTATCAGTATCCTTTCTTACATCTTTGAGAAACTTACTGTGCTGACTTTAAAAAATTATTCTCTCTAGACAGTTCTACTTCATGGAGAATAGGATGTTCAGTTTTTGGCTCTCTTTCAAAGGAGTTATACTCTTCAGAGGTTTTGTTATTATTCCCCAGGATCTCATATTTCCTTACCTGGCAGTATATACCCATAGGGAGGGACTGAAGTCCAGACCCTAACTTGTGCCCCTTCTGATAAGGCTAGGGGGTGGGTCAGGGCTCAGTGAAAAAACCCTCTGTCATGGCAATCTAGGTTCCATTGTTCTTTGTTGACCAAAACCTCAACAGATGGCCCTGCCCCACAGAAAATCTCCCTATCGCCATCCAGGAGTTGCGTCTTCCCCAAAGCTGTATCTCTTGCTTCTTGTAATCACATAGACCATGGGGTAGCTGGGGAGGAACGAAGGAAGGCACACTCACTAGATGACTAGGTCACTTGTAATCCACTCGCTAATGCAGCCAGTGAAGGGAACAATCTCTGGACTGCTCTTGGCAACTGTGGCCTGCTTTCTTTCTCACAGTGGAGTGGGAGAGGGCAACAGTTCACCCAGTATACACGTGGGAGGGGGGTTTGCAAAAGCACACATACACACTCATAATGAAAAATCTTACCCTGCCCTTGGCCCGGAGACTTTCTTCCCCCTTGGTTGTTGCATCACCCTTCGTTCAATCCCACCTTCTCTTTCCCAGTGGTTTCTCAGCATTAGCAACATGACTCTTGTTTTTACAGCATCAGTACATATACAGCGTTGGGGTGAGAAGCAAATTAGGGGTTACGTTTTGTTCGGTATTTTGCCAGAGACTAAAATCTGTTCCCAGGTATTTCTGACAGGTGCATTTTCTTCCATGTTGAAAACCTTTAATCTAATATTTGTCCACTACAAATAATTTTGGCTATTTGTTTATAAGAGATAGTGTTTTTTTAATTAAAAAATGTGTCAAAGTGCTTTTATAATTATCTGAAATCAATGTTTAAAAGGAATGTATATGTAATTATTTAAGGCATCTATAGTAACTATGCAGATTATATTAATAGGGCCTCAAATTTAAACATCTATATTACTAGATATATTTATTTGCTTATGATGGATCATTCTTTTATTGTATTATTTACTTCATATTTCATTTAAGGCTTTCTCATCTACTTTGATAAGTGAAATCTATTTCTATTTTCTCAAATTATTTTTATGGAAAGTTATTATTTAAGAATTGTCACATTTTCTCCTAAGAATAAAACAGATGGCCACCTATATCCATTCCTTGAATGCTGAAGGAATTAACCAGTTAATCTATCTATGGATTGGACTTTATGGAATTTCCAATATGCAACTAGTTTTGACCTTCAAAAACAGACATTTAATATGGCTTTATCCATATGCATATTAGGGGGGACCCTCCTTAATATTCTAATCAAGTTTTTACTTCACTGGTAGTAAATATTGATATACTGGTATTGTTTCTTGAATAAGCAGAAAAATAGTCTTAATTTCTCTCCCAAACTTACCACACACATTTGGAATTATATGCAGATGTATACTTTAAGAACAATTGCAGAAAAATAAAAACCCATCCCTTTACTTACTAATCTTCTGGCCTGATGCTCTAGACAAACAATGCAGCAAAATTAGTTTCACCTATCTATTGCTTGTCTTGTTCATTCCTGCATTTCTTTCAAGGCAAAGTACATGGGAAAAACAAAACAAAATAGTGAACCAAGAATTCCTGGGAGAGTATTTCAGTTCACTTTCTGGGTGAATGCTTCTCTACCCGACCACCAGAACAGAAGAGTTTCCAGGAAGTTAGAGAATTAAAAAATAGGGAAAAAGAATGAGTCACAAGAGGGTCTTACCCTTTTTACTAAGAAGGAGATGGGATAAAGGTCTTGGAAACTACTGCAACTTATGTATACATGAGTGGTTATCGTGGAATAGTCTACTTCTCAAATTAAGCATATGCTATAATTAATTATTTTATGAGGCTATGAAATTCTTCTAGAAAAAAATAAAGAACATTAAAATGTCACAGGTCATGTTAATGTTATAAAATAATTTTTTTGTCTTATAAATGAAACTTTGTGATAGAAATTAGGGGATTTTAATAATGAAGTCCCCTTGGAAAGAGTTCAGTATAGGCCTTCTACATAAAACACTATGTTTGAAAAGTGAAAGATAGAAGAGTAAGTTTCCAGGGCAAAATACTGAACAACTATATGTGAGCTTTGTGTTAAGCTCAATTTGCTTTTTGTGTATGGAAGACAATTTTAAAAGCTAAGATAGTGAAGAGAAGTAAGTATTCGCCCATGTTACCTTCGGAAAATATATTTCAGAATATTCTCAGTGATTCCAGGATGGTTTGGGTTCATTCGAGAAAAGTTTGTGTTTTAGAACTCTCCTCTCTGCTGCCTTTGCTCTTGCTCTTCTTGCAGTTACGATGGTTCCCAGACCTCCTGCTCTGAGAATTTAAATCTATTGCTTCTTTTCTGATCTGTTTCAAGCCTTATCTTTTAAAGAAGGCTCTCCTAAATTTTCCTCAAATGTATTTCTTACACTATTGACCACTCTTGGGTCGGAAAGTTGATATTATTCCTAGGAGAGTGAGCCCTACCCTCTACAGTCCATAAAACTCTCTCTCATTCCCTAAATTTTCATTTTCAAAGACTCTTTGTGTGTTATACATTACCCTCTACTTGATATCCTCTTTTTAAAATACAAATATCTGGGGAAGATCTAACATTAGATCCTTAATACTTTAGTATGAATAAGATTATTAGATTATGTCCCTTCGGCCCAGAGCTCTCAGCAGAGTTCTAGGTGCCTAGAGGGAAGAATGGATAGTGAAAGAAAAGAGGGACAAAGTCCATAGTGAAACCAGCCTGCCATTTTTTCTTTGGCCTTCCTAATTTAGCACCAAACTATATTTTGGTTTAGTGTAAAAAATAAGATCATGGAGTCTATAATCAAACTGCCTGGGTTCAAAGCCAGGCTTTACCACTTACTATGTTTGTGACTTCGGGCAAAGTACTTCATTTTTTTATCCTGCAGTTTCCTCATTTGTAGGACGACAACAATGTCCCTAACTCACAAGGTTGTTGTGAGTATTAAATGAGGTCCTGCATATAAACCCCCGTCCTGCCTCTTTGTGAATATGTTTCCCCAAAGATCAAGATCTCTGTTAAGTCACAGCCTGGTTGTTATTAGCTTAAGATGGTGAGAAACTTGAGAACAAAGAGTGTTATTTCTCTCTGCTTCTCAGTGCTTCAAACAGCACCTGGAAATTAAGAACCAAGGAAAATAATGGTTGGATTGAAAATATATTATTGTGATAATAATAGTAACACTTGGGGTTTACCTTGAGATTTTAGCTTTATAATACCCTCTTTCTGATAAACTGAAAGCACTCTATAAATGTTGCAAACTATGATATTATACTTGTTTCACACGGTTTTTAATTGGGAAATTATTCCCACTTCGGACAAAAACTACATTTATTAAATGCCACTAGGTGCTAGGCAGTGTGCCCAGTGTTTGGAAATTATAAAAAAAAAAAAAGGAAAGACACAGTTCCAAGTCCCTGTGCTCACCTTCCTCTCTAAAGAACAGCTGGGGTTCCCTTTCTTAAGTACAACATTTTTTCCCTCTCTGGCCTTACAGCATCACTCTCATTCTCCAGGTTATCTCCATGCAAGTTGAGAACGATTTCATGATCACATATACAAGTTTTGTCCATACTTGACTGAAAAACTTACCAAAACTTTTCTTAGTGCTGTTTTATCCTACTCTTACTCTGAATAGCAACAGCCTCTTAATAATGCTTGCTATGCAAATTTAATTTGAAAGGCAGTTTACCTCAGTGAAAAAGATAAAAACATATGGGGGTTAAACTAGATTATCTTTTCTTTAAATTGTATGATGCTATATGTTCTCTGAACAACGGGGGTATCCATGCTTTGCCCACTTTTTTATATCAAGCATATGTGCAAAATCTTCTCTCTTTATTTATTCGGTTGTGTTTAACCACTGTATAAATATGAGCTTATTTTGAGCTTTTCCTGGTACCATCCTTAGGGCTACCTGACTCTCTTTAGCCTTCCTGTGTGGTTAAATGCACATTTTCTTTGAAATCTGAGTGCACAAGAAAATTTTCATCCCAGAAGCCACATGCTCTAAATGATCTTTCTGCTTTCTTCTCACTGGAATGGCATGCATATTTATTTCCCAAGGTTCTCCTCATTTCCAAATTTCCAGCTCTTGAAGGACAGCATGGTGGATCCAATAGAGTATGGACTCTGAAGCCAGAGTTTTCAGTCTAACTCCCTGTATTAATAATTACTGCCTATCACAGTTATTAATCTCTTTGAGTCTTTATTTCCACTTCTGAAAAATAGGGCTAATAAATGCTCCTTCAGCTGGATTTTATGAAGACCCAATGAGTTGATGGCTACAGAATGCTTGGGAAGAGTGTGACGAATGCTAGCTCTTCTATCCCCTGTATTGTTGGCTGGATTCAAGGCTACAGTAGCCATTCCCCCTGTGGATTCTTCTAGCTTTTCAGTCACAAAAGATTCTCTGGGTACATTAAGAATATATCAAAAAAGATTGGCAACAGTTGTTAGCCCAGGTGCCAATCCTTAAAAAAAAAAAAGAATCTCACTTATCATAAATCCTTTCCTTGGGAGTTTCATCAACCAGAGAGGATTGACTCTTAAAAAAAACAAAAAAGTATATATCAACTGTTCAGCATTCAGGAGAAAGACACTGCCAACAGAAGATAAACTTCAAGTCAATAAAGTATTTTGCTAGAATCTAAGGGGCATTCAAAGATGAGAGAGAGAAAGTTTCTGACACTAACAGCCTAAACACTAGAGTTATAATCTATATTAAGAAAGCAGCAGCTGTACCTTTTCTCTTTCCTTGAGCAGTTAGTGGTATTTCTCAGCAAGATCATTTATTTTTTGATTTCCTCTTATTTTTCAATATCTTTTTTTTTTTTTTTTTTTTTTGCTGAGGAAGATTTTCCCTGAGCCAACAACTGTGCCAATCTTCCTCTATTTTGTTATCTGGGTCACCGCCACAGCACAACCGCTGATAAGTGGTATAGGTTCATGCCCAGGAATTAAACTCAGGCCGCTGAAGCTGAGCATGCTGAACTTAACCACTAAGCCACAGGGTCAGCCCCTAAATATTCTTTTTAACATACTGTTGAACACACCAATGTACTTTTAATGCACAGTCCACTTTGTGCATTAGATATCTTTCCTTTAAGGAGATGAGATCTCCTTTTCCACTGTTGTCACATATCCCTAAGACTCATCCTACCAAACCTTAGTGATATCCATGGTATGTATTTTACTTAATAAAGCTGACTATATTAGTCAAATGCCAGATGCTGAGTGGATCATGTCAAAATCAAAAGGATACTTTAGACGCCGTGAGGTTATACAGGTGCTTAAGATGAATGCTATATATTGATAAAGAAGCAGGCAGAAATGTACCTCAGAGAAGACAGAATCAGTAGCATGGGACAAGATACTACAATGAGTGGGGAGGGGTAGATAAATGAATAAGTAATGCATTTTTGAAGCTGAATAGAAGAGCAAACAGCTAGATCACCAGCCTAAAGAGATGAACCAGGAAAAACAGAGTCATCACAAGTTGAGGGCTGAGGGGAACTGTGAAATCACAAGGAAATCAGGAACACAGGAGTCAGTGCTGGTCAGAGGAATCAAGGAGAGCAAGACATTTAGACAAATCAGATACTTTCTGCAGGAGCCACTTTAATATTCCCCTGCTCTGCCCAGTTTTTAAGGTGTACTCTCACTCCAGAGTGACTGAGGATTTGTAGCAGTCCTGACAAGGTCAGCTGCAGTTATGAATACCACTCAATAACTATCTATAACACCTTTGAGAATGTCCCATTCTACATCTTAGCTTGTAATTCACCCTCTTCCACAAATTTCCAATTTAAGACTTACTTGATTAGTTTGGGCAACATATTTTTTCCCTCACCTAATCTTCCCTCAAGTCGATGGGGGCTAATAATATGGTATGGTTGTTAAGAAAGTGAACACAATTGCAGATACTTTTAAGATTAATATAAATTTACGAGACAGATAATAGAACTCCTGGAATTTATGGTTTTCATATACCATCTAAAGTACTTTGTGAAATTTTGGGCTGTACTTTTAAGGAATCTTTGTGAAACTGAAAAAGGACAACCAGAACGGTAAAAGTTCTACAGATTATTTTGTAATGGACATGTCTGATAGACCTGGTTTTTATTGAAGAATACTAAAAGAAGAGATGCTAGCTGATCTTGATATTTGAAATATTCATATGTTAAGAGGATAGATTTATTCTGGGGAGTATCAGAAAGTGGAACTAGGAAAAAATGGATGAATATCATAAGGAAGGAGGTCAGAGATTTATACATTGGTGATACAGGTATCACATCTGTCCAACAAAGGCTGATGCATTCTCACTTGAGTCTTCAGTTCGACATCACTCCTTAAAGCTCTTATACATGCCTTCAAAGAGGCCAGGTGCTACACTAACAAAAGACAATTCTCATTCCTCCCTTACCTACCAGTATCAGCTTTGCTCTTAACTGTCATTTCAGCCCTTGCCTTGCTCTTCACATCCAAAGCACAGGTTTTTTTGGCTTGTTTTTCTTCCCAGCTACAATTTTGTCTCTCCTTGACAATGATTATCCTTTCTTCAGGCTCCTTCAAGTTTGACCCATCAACTCTTGACACCACTCCCGTCCAATCAGCATTTGGTATTCAAGCAGAAGAAAGGAAACTACATATCAGAAATTATATAAAAGGACCCTGCACTGAGTAGGAAATTTTACCACGGAACATTTGCAGTCCCTTTCAAAGTTGACATAGTCTTATAAAATACATTAAAATTACTGCCATCTACAGTGAAATAAATTTCTTCTTCTGGGAGAATAAGGAGAACATCTTTAAAGTTTTAGTTATTTTAACCCAAGGAAAACTGTATTCTTTGTGTAATCATTATGAATTAACAATTACTGAGACAAAATGAAAAAAAAAAAATCAAGCATATTAGGGTTTTTATTGATGGCACAGTGATTCCACACAGGCTGCATATTATTGAGCCAAGGGTTTTCAGTCTTGTTTTGCATTCATTTTCAGGTAAAGCACAAGCAATTTATAAGTAATATTTAAAGTAAAGACTGTCGATAAAATACACTCTTGGCCCCTCACTCTCTTATAGGCTAGGCTGCTTTGTTGAGTAACGGGATGGGATTAGAGCAAGTGTAACGGCACTGCAGTCAATCTTGGACAAGAGGGATTGTTTCTTTTGTATATGGCGGTGGAAGAAAACCGAGCTCTTATCCTTGCTCTAGTTCAGACCATGAACTATCTGTGTCACCTTGAAATATTCTATTACTCTCCTTGGCACCCCTTAAATTAGGATTCTGTTTAAATCAGGGTAATCCAGGGTCCAAGAAAAAGCTGTAGAAACTGCGTGGGAGGAAGCCAAGCGGGCAGGGCCAGGCAGGGTGGAAAAAGACCAGCCTGTATTTTGCAGGTTCCAAGGCGCGCACGGGGCTGGGCCTTCATTTCCAGGGGTTCCAGGTGGCATGCGAGACAGCAAACAACACGTGGCCAAGCCCCGCGGGAGCAAGGGAGCAAGGGCCCACGGGAGCCGGGTGGAGGTCGCGGGCAGATGTGCGCGGGGACCAGGGACGGTGTGCGCAGAGGCTGCCGGGACCTGGGCGCTGGTGTGCGCGGGGGCTCCCGGGACCTGGGAGAGAGTGTGCGCGAAGGTGTGAATGGGACAGCGGGAACCTGGGAGCGGGCGCGCGCAGGGTCTGCCGGGACAGGGGCGCGAGTGTGCGCGCGGGGGCTGCTGGGGCGCGGCCTGGTTGGGCTGCCGCGTCCAGAACGCGGCGTTTTTGGTGACGTCGCGCCCGGGAGGGAGTAGTTTGCTCCGGGGCGGCTCGAGCAGCCCGGTTTCACGTGGGCTGTGAACAGAAGCCTGACGTCCAGGCCGCGGCGCCAGACCAAGTCCTTTGGCCTTGCGAGCAGGCTTCGTGATGGCGGGAGCAAAGCCGTGACTGACTGCGGCCCATTGAGGCTTACCCCTTATGGTCTCAGTGGGCCTGGGTCTCCTGACCTAATGAAAGTGGGAGAAGTAAAAACGATTGAAAAGAGAGGAATACGCTGGAAGTTTAAGGAAGCTGATAGGCAAAAGCAAACAGTAGGGTGAGTCCAAGAAACAAATTGCACGAAGAAAAGGATCCGCCCCTGTTTCCTCTGAATCTCTTCACTTATACTCCCAATTCTGCAGTACACGTCCCCGGGTCATCTGATTCTTCTTACAGCCATTTGTATGAATTTAGGTTACAGTACTGACCAAAGGTGGAGAGTTAGGGACCAATTATAGTGGGAATTTCTTGTCGTATCCATTCTGCTTTCTCTGTGTTTTGTTGAGCTTTTGTTTTGCGTATGTGTAGCCAAGAGGGGCTTATATCTGGATGTAACGTTTCTATATCTGAATGATTCATCTGCTAGAGCCACTAGAGCTATATTTTTTAATCAAATGATGTGTGTTGTGGTTAGCATTTGGTTGTAGTCAGGTGATGAGAAATTAGATAACTATTCCAGCAAAGCCTAGGTTTTGAAATCCTGCCCCTGAGATTAGAGAGAAAACCCTGTTCATATTGATCCTAACTCCCAAAATGTGTAGTTTCCTAATATACCTGCCTCCACCTGTTTATTCACTGTTCGTGATTCTTTCCCTTCACGTGGGCTTTAAGTAAGTGTTTCCTCTTGCTAGCTTATTGGACTTTACTGCACAACTTGTGAACACAGAGGAAAACATAGTGAATCGAAAAAGCATGAACTGTTCAGTAATATTTAACACCATATGTGGCTTTGTTAAGACACATTTGGGACAAAATTTCTAGTACAGTCCTGTTCTTCATTTTAAGTTTCCCCAGTGTCATTATTTATGTTGTTTACGACCCTGACCGTCAAAGGTTTAGCTGACTTAGAAAATGAGTAATAGGTAGGGCAAGTAGAAATTCTCAGAAAAAGTCTTGCATTTTTCACAGATGAAAAACATGACTATCTTTGGACATCTTCAGTAATTTAAAAAGTACACCCCACTGGTTGAGAAAAATAATTTAAATGATGGCCCCAAGCATGTTTAGACATTGGAACATGAGGCAAGTTTTAAGGAATTGCAAAATAGCTCTTAAATTTTTATTTTTACAAAGTGTTTTTTCTTTTTCGATTAAATGCTCCCTATCCTGCACCCCATTCCTCCTCATTTTTAGAACGTTCTCTTGTAGTGACAGTTAGCAGTGGAGTTACATATGGCCAAGGGGCTAACAAAATATTCCACTGGGTTTTAGGAGCTTAATTTGTGGCATAAATCTCAGTTCTCAGGCCTCTGCTCTCAGAACCCATGAGGCTGTCAAGTGTTGCCGGAGGGCAGTAGGACTTAGTTAACTAAGTTTTAACTTTTATAGCATTTCACATGACTCGAAGACAATTGTTTTCCACTGGATTTCAGATGAAGCTGTTAGTTCCTCAGGAGTCCCCCAGATGGGTTTCCATTAATCTTGGTAACAGGCTCAAATCCTTTCACACTCAGATGCTTTGTCTGCATCTGTAACAGGGTGATGGTGGATGGTGCAAATTACTATCATTGTTTTCTGATGTCCTTACTCATTAAAAAATCTTCCATAAAAGATGGTACCTTGTGGGTGGGATTTGTAAAAAGGGCAAAACAGGAATGGCTTAAAGAGATTAAAACATAAGCATTCGGTTTTGTATTAAAATACATTTTTCTAGAAAGACCTTTGTGCGTGTGTTGGGGGGGCTGTGTTGACATAAGGATTATTGAGGTTAACTTACACAGAGAAAGTCAGGCTTTATAGGTGTACAGTGCTATGCATTTTTAAATAAGGTAAACTTTACATAAAGCAAAATCCATCCTTTTTGGTGAATAGTACATGTACAGATTTTCACAAACATGAACAGTCACGTAGCCATCACTGAAATCAAGATATGGGATATTTCTACCACTCCAAAAAGTTTTCTAGTGCTCATTTGTAGTCAATTCCCTTATTTTGCCCTTGCTCCTCGCTACCATTGATCTTATTTCTGCCCCCACACTTTGGCCTTTTCCAGAAAGTTCTGTAAATGAATCATACATGTATGTAGCCTTTCATGTCTGGCTTCTTTCAGTTAGCATAGTGCTTTTGAGATTCCTCCATGTTTTTACATGTATCAGTAATTTGTTCCTTATTACTTTTGAATATCATTCCATTCTATGAATGTATACATACATACATACATTATTATATGGATGTACCACAGTTTATTTACTTACCAATAGATGTACGTTTGAGTTATTTCTAGTTTTTGGTTATTATGAAGAAAGCTACATAAATGTTCACATACAGGTCTTTGTATGGACCATATTTTCATTTACCTTATATGTAAAATACCTAGAACTGGGGTTTGTGGGTTGTATAAATGTATATTTAACATTATAATAGACTATTGGACTTTTCCACTTTGGCTGCACCATTGTGGCATTACTACCAGCAAGGTGTGAGCATTCCAAGTGCTCCAGATCTTCTCTGGTGCTTGGTATTGCCAGGTTTTTGTTTCTTTCTTTACCATTCTGTGTGTGTAGTGATAGCTCATTGTGGTTTCAGTTAGAATTTGCCTAATGACTAATGATGCTTATATGTGTGTCTATGTATAATGATGATATATGTATATATTTATTTTAGGGTGAGTGTTAACAATGCACGTACTGTTTTATACAACAAGGACATGTATCAATCCCACTTTGGGGAATTGAATTTGACATAGTGAGAAAAGTGAGAACTTTGGAATCAGGCAGATAAGGGTTTGAACTGTGACTAGTTGTGTAGATCTCTGTGTTTCTGGTTCCTCATTTATTAGGTGACAATAATAATACCAGTCTCATACAGTGATTAGGAGAATTACGTAAAACAGCATATCTAATACAGCTAGCAGAATGCTGCAATCTCTTTTCCCTCTAGGACAATGCTGGCTTTACCATATGTGAATCTTTTGCAAAAATATACTCCATAGAGGTCTGATGTCTGAAATTTCAGGAGTTGAAAGCCTCATCTCTTGAATGCCATAGGTGGAAGGGGAGGTCTTGAGAGGGTCAAGGGAAATAAATAATGATTCTCCAAAGAGTCAGTTAGTCCTCTGGGGTGTTTTGCATCATTCAGCCCATAAATTCACCATTGTCCAGCTTTTTAATTATATGGTGAATTAGTTGCCTCTCTCACTAGACCATATGCTTCACAGGGAGAAGGACTATGTGCTATTTACCTCTATATCCCTCTTACTGAATGTTGTGTCTGGCTTGAGGTCACCTGGTGCCTTAGCAGTGTTGTACTCACAGCCTGAAGATTGGTAGAAGGAAACAATGGTTTGTCATGGGACTGAGCAGCCAGGGTTTGGACATTTAAATTTATGTGTTGTCAGGGGGTTAAGTTTAGTGTCAGGTTTACTTTCTCTCTAGCTGGTGTTTATGCATTCAGCTTGGCAAGGTTAGCTGACAGCTCCATGAGACTGTAGGAGAGTATATATTTCTCCTTCTTCTTGCTCAAGCCAAGAACACACATAGTTCTGCTGCCCTAAAACTCAAGCAGCCCAGGTAGTCCAAGGAAACCTGTCCTCGGAGACGCAGAATGAAACTGACTTACACCCTAATCCCCATGCAGAGGGAGCTTGGATTTTGCTGATTCATTTTGATATATGGATTATCATTGCTATACTGTGTATGCTCTTCCTTTGTCAAACCCAGCCTAGTTCCTTTATTTCCACAGAAAAACAAACAAAATAAACAACCACAAACCTAAAATCCACCACATTAATATCACAGCAACAGAAACCACTTAAAAGTAAATATTAGAATCCCCATGCTCATAAAAATCCCTGTTTTTTCAAATTCAGTCCAACGTTGTGATATGTTGCTCAGATTTCTTTCATATGCCTCTTTCAAGAGTAAACTAAATAAAACAGCAAACCTTTCTCGTAGAAAAAACAAAAGAATGTTTCCATTTTCTTATAAATGGCATTTCATTCCTCTCTTTGTTCTTACCTCTTCTGTATATCAATTCCCATTTCCATGGTTCTGGTTCTAGACCTCATCATTTCTTTTCAGACTTTCCTATAACCCCTTCTTTATATCCTTTTAATACAACCAGATGTCTTTCTAAAGTATAGATATAGTCACAGACTCCTTGGTGTAGAGGGGATGCCTCATGTCCCATGCTTATAAAATAATTACAAATTTCTTGCTAATAATGTCTAAGACCCTTCACAATCTGGCCACAAATTAACTTTTTCCAATGAACTTTTCAACTTAAATGTATGAAAATTATTCAAAACCCTTTAAGTATGTCCCTAAGCTACTTCATTCAGTGAGTTCAGGACATTTCCAAATGCATTAGAGCTATTCCTCATGGATGTATCTTACAAACACTTCAAAATTAAAATATCCCAAATCAAGTTAATTATTTTTGTTATTTTATCCTCCTAAAACAATCCTCTAAGGATTAGTAAATTATGCCATGTTGTAAGAAGAGATAGGTATAACTTAATACTAAGCACATAAACAGAGTTTGCCTTCTAATGGCCCAGGAATGAATGGCTGTGGGAATTGAAGATAATTCTGATGTTATTAATTAGAATACTTCTTGTTGGATCTTGCATATTTTGGGGTGGGAAGAGTTAAGCGGATTTTACGTTTTTATCATTGATTGATTGAAACTGTCATATAATTTCCCAGTTAATGCTAGGTCTAAATTGGAAATATCACTTGAGTGGTCTTTCTAAATTAAGAGAATGACAGGCAAGTCATTATGCATTGCTCTAATACCAGATGTTGTAGCTTGACAAATAGTATCCTTCTCAATACTGCTTTTATGCACAGCTCGTTGCTGGGAAGAGGTGGGTATGAATTTGCCTAGAGACCAAGGGACTTTCAGGGAACAAATGGATTGAGAACATAACTCCTTCTATTTTGAGTCTCTATATCATTAGATATTTTCTGAATAATTTTGATGTATGCAAATGAAGTTCATTGACAAGAAATGAATGCTTTCCCATGTGCCTTACCTCTCCCCAACCTAAAAGAATGACAAAAGGGGGGTCTTATGATGAAAGTTGAGGAGTGTGGACTAAAGACTGGACTCAAAGCCAGAGCCTACCTTGTTTGTGTATCAAGAGGTTGGTCTTAATGTAGCACGTGGTTGAGTCCTGACGACTCCTGTGACGCACTGAAGCTGGCATAGTGGATATTTTTGGCAACAGTGGCTTAGTCCCACATATCATGAGAATGTAAATTAATGAGGTAACATACGTTAGTGATTAATCGCATAGAGTCTTCAGCCAGATTGCTGACTTCAGAACCCATTTTGGGCAAGTTACTTGTCCATGCTTCAGTTAACCCACCTATAATATGAGGATACTAATATTGTATATTCTCCTGGATTGCTATATGGATTAAATCAGTTAATATTTGTAAAGTTCTTAGAATAATATTTTGTACACATAGTAAGTACTGTGTAAGTGTTTGTTAAATGAAACAAAATCTCAGGAAGTCAATGGCATAGCAATTTTAATCAAGTGTATCCTCTCTCTAGGATCTAGATTTGTAGGGATTAAAATATCTTAACACTTCAGTTACTTAATAAATAATACACTATTCTCCTAAAATACAGTTTCACTTTAATTTTGTTTCCTTGTATATGCATGGCTATTTTAAAAATTAGAATGCATGATAGCTCTGATATTTTATTTAAAAATCCATAACTAAGTGTCCTCTGACAATTTAAACAATTTTTCTCAGTAATGACTTTTAAACCAATTATATAAATGTAAATGCAGATGTTTTGGTAGTGTTGCATAGGCTGTGTCTTTGTGCTTGTGTGTACAAGTAGTCAGATGCATGTATGTAAGTCTGGCAAGTTACAATCCCTGTTTATAATCAACACCAGAATAGAAAAGTAGACGGTTTTCAGAGTCCTACCCCGTTAGAAATGGCATATTCCATTCATTCCTCTGTCTTGTTTTGTGGCCTGAAACTGGGCATCATCCCATCTTGTTAACCTCAGAGATTCTATCAGACATTTGGTCATCCCCTTTCACTAAAACTAAAAATTACTTTTCATTAAAAAAAAAGAATGCATTGTTGACCCCTCCCAGTAACCATGATGAAATGGCAACACTAAGGAAATAAACGGCATTAGCAAATTCAAACAGCGTTTCCTTTAATTGCTTCTGGCATCTGAAAGACTGAAAGAACTATTATATTTCTAGACAAGTTTGGCCTCTATAGGAAAACCAGAGACTTTTAAACTCATGAGTCTTCTGCATTTGGTAATCATTCTCAGCAGATTATTGTTGTAAAATAAAATGGGGTATCTTTTACGCTTGAAACATAAATGAAATGATGTTATTTTTGCAAAATATGAATGCTTTATCTAAATTATAGCAAAAACTTATTCTATTATCTCACTTATCCGCAGTTCACTTATTTAACAGTCCAGACTTTGGAATATGACCACAAATCTGAAATTAAACGAAAAGGTGGCCAGTAATGACCACAAGTCCATATGCTTTTTTCAGGTCCCCACTTAACATCTATTTAGTCTTACTTTAAATCCAGTTCCAACAAATTGGAAAACCTGGTTTCTCAACCCATGCAGATTAGAGTTTTTGTATATTTTAGGAGAGTAGGGCCAGAAGACATAAACGTAGTCAGGTCATCATCTGATTTGGCTTGACAATGCAGGGAAACCATAAAAAACAGATACAGCATCTCACAAAAAGCATGAGGTCATTGAGTTTAAGGGCAAGTAGCCATTTATACTTCAATAACGCTGAAGAATACCAAATATTTTTTCTGCATCATTAAAGATAGGTCAAATTATGCTTAGAATAATTTTAACATGTTTTAGAAAGTTTCCGTTAAAAAATGTGTGGGAAGGGGGGTGATTTAAAGTGTGTAACTCATATAAGTGAAAAATCCACTTCTGTTCAGCAGCTCATTCTCTGTAGCTATCTTGTATCTGTGGTTCTAACCTAGAAATGCCATGAAATATGTTTATCCAATATATCCTAATATTTTATCCCCATTTTTAAGTCAGAAAATTTTGGAATAAGATCTATACCATATAGAATATTTTGACAGAATAAGCTGAATCCTAGTGTGAGTTCATGAAGCTGTTTTAGAAAGACTCAGTTTTATTTAGAATTTCATCTGTTTTCAGTGTTACAGAAGAGAGCAAGAAGATAGAAGATGATTTTCCTCCTCCTCCTGTACCACGTTCTTCATTTTGCAACTAACACATAGTTGAGTAGGTCTATGTAGTGCTTTATTTTTTCTCTAAGTCCACTCTTGCTTGATAGAACAGAAAAAGGGACAGCTTAAGAGCAGAGACAGCTAGAGGCATGGTAACTAAAAAGGAATCCAGTTGCTGTCCTTCCTAGAAGGTACTAGAAAGAAAGATGTAAACTAAGTGATGATATTGTGGGACATTTGCCAATTCAAACCAGATTTCAATGATTATGCTCAATAATATAAATAGGTGCTAGACTTCCAATTCTGTATGGCTGAGAAGTCCAGAAAATTTGTTGCCAGCATATCAGAAATGAATACAAGTGATTTATATTTCTTCTACTCATGTACATTGTAGCAAATAGCACTCTAAAAAGTTCAAGGGTAAGACAGTGCAAACTAGTGACACATTCAGGTATGCCATTGGTCTTATCATTGCTCTAGCATCTCACAAGTGTCCTTATTACATCTAGGTAGTGTTTTCTTTCCTGGTCAGTTATGGCCTTTAGAATACAAATGAACATCAGTAGACGGAGTAAACTCATGTTTTTTTGGTAAAACTTAAGGTTGTCCCTCCCACAAGATATGAAAATATCTTGTACAAAGCACTTGATTCCTTACTGATTTTATTTATAGTTGTTAATATCATCCTACATCCAAATTACTCCTTCACAAGAATCATCAAACTAACTCTACACTTGTATGAGCATGATGATCACATGTCCTTTCTCCCATTGTCATTTTTAATGCACTTGGAGAAAACACAAAAGATGATTTGAAGTATGAGACCTGTGGCATATAGTCTCATCACATTCACTTTCATTCTGGAAGATGATTTTGATTTGAGTCCTTATTACTTTGTTACTATTTCTTTTTTATGGAAATTTTCATCGTTTTGGACTAAACTTAAGGATTAAGTTTAGGCATTTACAACTGATTTTTAGGCATTTACAACTGATTTGTTGGAGAAGGTTTAAATTTGATTGCAGGGAGTCTGAATGAAAATTTCTTATTACAATTTTTATGAAGTTTATATTTGATTATAATTTTAATGTCTTTAACCTTTAACAGCACAAGCCGCCGACATAAGAAGCTTGTTTTACATCATGGGGTCATTGAGTAGGTTGTAAAGTTTCATTAGCACAAGCCTTGGGTAAAACTGGCGTAGGTGACATTTGGCTTTGCTATTCATAACCTCATCTTTTTTTGCTTTCTCTGAAACTTGGTACAGCTGGTATTCCTTCTGGCCTTGAGCACCCCTGTGTGCTCTCTTTCCTTCTATTGATCCATACTTGCTGCCTTAGGAAATGTCTGATTTCAGTTTTCATCTCTTTGTATGAATTTAGGTCTAGGTGTTACTCATATTGTGGAGGCAAAATTGATTGATTGGTCTCCTACTTAAAGTATTTCAGGCATCACTGAAGGTGGGAGAGGGGGCAGAGGGCCTTCCCAGTGACCCAGGGATAAGGTCTGCCTTGATGACAAGAAACTCAAGTAGTACAAGGGGAAAAAAAATTTGAAAAGAAAGAAATATGAACTAAACTTATCAAATATGAGTGAGTTTGGTAGAATTGAATTTTTCACTGAATTTATTGCACTAAAATTGGCAGGCTGAAAGTCAGATTCTGATTTATCTCTTTCCTGTTACAGACACTAATTTGATCCAGGCAAACAATTTTGCAAACCACCCAGCGTTTCTGTGTTTTCAAAGTGAAGTTGATCATCCTTTCCACCAGCCCATCTTTAGGCTAGGCAACTGCACTCAAGATGTGGGTCAAGAAGTGCTTTTACATCCTTGAGTCAGATGTGACTGCATGTGTGCAAGCAATAGAGAGATTAGTGAGGAAAAAATTAATAGCTGGGGGAGAAAAAGACATCATCATCATTAGGAAAGTGTTGATCAAATAACCTATTTTTTATTGATATAACCAACTACTTTGCATAATTAGGTTGTATCTCAAAACACATTACATGAAAAGATTATTTTGATAAATTTATAAAAATCAGGATCTGATCTAGTTACCTCATTGGTCTGAATTCTTCATAAACTAAACCCAGTTTCCATTTTTAGCCTCATCTCTAGACATGATTTAGCCATATGTATTATTTGAGTCCACGCTTCTCAAATGAGGTAGAATGGCATTAACTCTGCAGTAGTAGTTAATGAGGTAGCTAGGGCATACACAAAGCCACAGGATGCACTTGATACATCTTCCTGGGGCTTCAAGTATTCCCCAAGAAAAGTTAATTCACATAGTAAGCAATTTAAAAATATTATTTATGAACAAATACAGGAATAGTTTGCAATAGAATTACAGATATTTGTTTTTAAAAGAAAGCAAAAAACTTGAAAGAAATTCTACTTTGGTAAGATTATTTCCATCCTTACCCTAATCTTGCATAAAAACTTTCACTCTACTCTTTAGTGATATTTAAGAACGGATATCTGAGAAGTGCTTCATTAGCTACACCAGATTATTCACAGATTCCAGAACATTCCAGACACTTGCTTGCCTCTGTACCTTTGCTCATGAGTTTCCTCTTGAACCTTTGGCCCATCTTACTACCCTGGAGAATCCTTACTCAACCCATTCATCTGGATCAAAAAGTCTCCTGCTTTTTAAAAAAATTTTCCTTGAACATCTCTCATCCTACCTTCCAAAATAAATGCTTCCTTAGGTATATCCTGGCCTCTTAACATTTTTACGGACAACTGTTATTATACTACACCGTATTATAATTACTTAATTTTCTTTCTTATAGACTGAGAGAATTTTAAGAGAAGGCACAATGACTTTTTTCTTCTTCAGATCTTCTATGACATCTATGCCTAAAGCATATATTAGGTACTTTTTGAATGAGTAATGAATTTGGTTAATCCAATAACAATGGCATATATGTTGGTCCTCACACATGGACCCAGGCAAGAAGGTAGGCTGATCTGTGAGACTACGGTTAATGTATTAGAAATAACCAATATTTTGAAATCAGATCTGGGTTTGAATCCCAGCTGTGCTAGTTCCTATTTTGTAAATTTGGGAAATTATTCATCTAAGGCTTAGTTCCTCATGTTCAAAATGGGGATATTAATAACTACCTCATGGTGTGGTTTTATGGTTTCTGAAATGATCCATGCAAAGTATCTAACACCTAGTAGGTGCTAAATATTGTTTCCTTCTCCATACCTATCAGTCCCTCCCTAAGTAATATAATACGAAGGGTGCTGAATAAACCCCTTGCTGTATAATCATCCCTTCCCAATGAGCTGGAGTCTCAGAAACGCATCAGGAGAGGGAGTGGGCTGGTAAGTCAAAGGTGGGCAACTGAGACAAAGGGATGAAGTAAATGAAACGTTATGTGCACACTGGGAGGCAAAAAATAAGAACAAATCCAAAGAGAAAGATCTATAACTAAGCATCCTGGTGAACTATCCTAAGCAAGACAGAATGGGTTGGCTCGAGCAGTAAGTGTGCAGATTCCCCTTGAAGGATCAGTAGGGGTAGAGAGTCAACTTTCCTTGGAGCAGCTTTCACTGACCCCCAAGAAGGGAGGGGTCTGGTAAATCTTTTGTGATATTTAGAGACTTATCCAAAAGTACATCCCCAAATCTTTACAGCTTCACCCATCACATTTCCTCCTTGGATGATTTGTGGAGATGACTGTTTTTTGGTTTTTGTTTTTTTAACCTGAGTTAATAAAATCTGGCTTAAGAGCAACTTGGCATTTGATCAGATTGTTGTATCAAATTTAAAAACCTAACAATACCTGCTCTCAATCAAGCAGAAAACAGGAACCTGATGAACTAAGAAAGAGAGCAGGTGAATTTTGAGGGAAAAGAAAGTTGGGGAGCAATTCAAAGTGAGATGTTGCCTGAATTCTGATAGGATATTATCCAAAGATGGGTGAGAAAAGGTGAGCCCTGAGCTACAGTGAGTGCCTGGGGAAATTAAAAGGAGAGGGGTGTGGGATTGGGCAACTGAAGACAGATGTTGGAAAAAATTTATTTTGCCGAGGCCCTTTCAGTTCATTTAACCCCTTGTGAGATTGGGAGGCTCTGCTTGGACCCAATATTCCATTCATTTGGTTGAAAATAAGAACAGTTCGTCCACTTAGTGGACATGGATTAAAAGAAAGAGTTGATTGAGAGAGTTTTTGAAGGATCATTCATACATGTTCCTGCCCTTTCTCTCTACAGTCTCACAGATAAACCCAAATTGTAGCCAGTTTGGTATAATCCCATATCTGCACTTCTCTCTTGGCTCTTTCATTCGTTTTTTCTTTTCTCCCTCCTTCTCCCTCCTGCTTCACAACATTAGCGCACAGATAATGCCGCAAGATGAAGCTCTGTTCTTTTCCAAATATCAAGGCACAAAATGGAATATAGAGAAACAACTTCCCTTTTTTAGCTTTTTCCTTTCCTAACTCTGCACTCTGAATTCCTCTTTATCCTTTCCCCATCTCCACTAACCCTGGTGGTTTTAATAGAGGGTTCACTAACATCTGATATTTAAATGTCCCTTCTTGAAAATGTGTAAACTTCACTTGATTAATATAATTAATATAAAGCTCACAGGCACCATTTTAGGACTGGATAAGAAGATTATTCAATAGAATAAGGATAAACTTGCTCGTTAACCATCAGTTCTCCTAGTAAAATGTTCCCACGTGGGGTCTGTGTAACTGGTTTGAGGTAGAGGTGCTTTACGGTACCGTGCTGAGCCCCGAAGGACTAGTTACTCATAGAGCTAAGGAAAATATACTGTGTCTTTGTCACTGACACACAGGCTCAAGTCAGGGAACTCTTCAGTAAAACTAATTAATGCTGTTTTGATTCCACCTACAAATGTCACTGGCATGACATTTGTGGTCATCTTAAGAAAATGTGGTCGTTCTAAGCATGGAAAACAAAATAAAATACTTGTGGATTAAATAGCAAAGTAATTCAGTAAGACACATTTCTTGAAAACACATTTGCTGAAAAATCTCATAATATTACATAGAATTTAGTGATATCTTGGTGCAATTTAAACAATCACTTATTAACTTCAGAAGACTTTTATGGGGTCATCTTATTGAACTCCCTCTCTTCAACCATAGAAGTACCCAAAATAGATTCCTATCATTCTGCTAAACATTTTGAGACCAGAGATTTTGCAGCTTCCTTCCGTAAAACAATGTGAGGTAGCTGAGTCATTCCTTGACTTTACTGAGTAGCAGTGGATCTGCACTGCAGAGGTTGGAACCGGACTACTCCCTCCCTGCCCGGAAAATAGCAGAGAGGAGGAGAATGGGCTGCAAGAAGAAGGAAAGGTGTGGCTATCGCCTGTGGGGAAGGAGGGCTGAGTTTCCCTTGAGCTGCTGAAGTTTATTACTTGGGAGAGTTAAATGCTTGGCTCTTACTGGGGATTACTTGATCTGATTTAAATGTATGAGCACTGCCACCCGCTGTTACTACTACCCACTGTTGTTGGGGGATGTGGTTCCACACCCAGGCAGCTCATACCTCTTGTGTATAATTTCATGAAATTATTGTTACATGCAAAACTGCAGTTTGGATCAGTGGGACTTAACTGGTAGCTTGAAATTCTTCCTGCTAGGGCATCTTGGTTCATTTTGTGTGACTGTGACCTCCGGGTGTCCTATGACAGGCTTGATACTCTATGACAAGGGTTCTTCCTCTATTTTTGGAGCATAGCCTCCTTGAGAAAGAGAGGAATGCTATGAACATATGTACATAATACACAGGAAACTAGGCAGACAGTTACAGGAGGTGTGCAGACCTCTTTATGTCAATCGTTGAATGCCTGAGTCACCTCCGCCCACTAACACTACAGAAAGTGGCAAGTGCAGCTGGCTGGACTGAAGGCCTCACGTTTTCTTTTTCTTCTTTTTTCTTTCTGTCTCTCATTTTAGAAACAGCACCACTAGGAGCAGGGACTTTCGCATATACAGTAAAAATGTACAGTATCTTCAATGCAAAGTTGGATGGGTGCCAACCCCCTCCCCCTCCCCACCCAAAAGCATCTTCATTTGAATTTAAAGGGGTGGATGAGTGACAGCAAGACTCTGTTCTCCTTCTGACAGGGCTTTGGCAGATCATTGGTTGTCATCAAACCTATTCCATTTCTTGCTCCCTGCCAGGAATTCCACCTACATGCCTGATGGCAATTAGTCCCTTGTAGGTGCTAATGAATAAAACGCAGCACGGAGACTTCATGAGGATGAAAAAGCCTACGATCCAGATCCAGAGAGTCACTCCAAGTATCAGTCCCCCACCCCAGTCCCCCCTCAAGTGTAACTCCCACTCTGTCCAGCACATGCTGGGGCCAGGCAGCCCTCTGTGCACTTGGGCATGAGAAATAGAAAACAGCTATCTGACAAGGACACAACTTAGCAGAAATCATGATTTTAGAACTGAAGTGTTACCTGTTTTTCTGTTACTGTCACTGACTGTAATGCTACCAGTTTAGGATAGTCTGTGTTGGGGCATGCGAGCTGAATCTCCAAACCCAAATGTCCTTTGGAAGAAACTTCTAGAGACCTTGTTAGAAAGCATTCTGCACTGAGTGGGAGGTTTATCAGTGGTTCCCAAGACTTGCTGATAATTAGACTTCCCTAATCAGCCTTTAAAAGTACAGATTCCTTGGCCCTGTCTCTGGAGATTCTCAGTTGGGAGGCCTACAATAGAGGCTGAAAAACTTAAATTTAAAAAAATTTTCCCAAATGAATGTGATATTCATGTCAGGTTCAGTACTCTAGGATTAGTTGAGCTCTTATGTCCTGTTCAACTAGAAAACTCCAGGACTAGGTGTTGATTGAAAGGTTCTCAGTTGTTGTGCTCACTGTTCATCTGTGCCTTTACTATGTTTTCAGCATTTAAAACAAGCAAACAATTCTCTTTTGTAATCTCACCACCTATCAGAGATGACTCAATGTTCAAAGATTCTTTTGAAATGAAGCTGTAAGTGATTTTTAATTTTTTCTTTATACTTTTATTGTATTTTCCAAATTTTATACCTTTACTGAATAATGAGTATTTTCCAAATTTTATACCTTTACTGAATAATGAATATTTTATAATAAAAAAGTCAACAAATGTTACTTTTAGAGATCTTTCTGTATCCCAAGAGCAACTAATTTGCTTATAGAGAAAACTGTATTTCAGTACAATTGGTGTCGTTTAAATCCCATGTATTTTAGTTTATGCATTTAAAAACATTACTTAGAAAAGGCATCCATGGACCTCACCAGACTGTCACTTTGGCAGTCCAAAGGGGTGAAAAAAGGTTAAGAACCCCTGATATGCCAAAGGCCAGTTTATTCTTCATATTTTGCATGTACACAAACAATGTCTTTCTAGGATCTCAAAACATGTTATAAAGCAATTGTGGCTAAAGCCTTAGTGCATGCTTGCACTTTGGTCTCCTCTGATAGTTGTAAACCAAAGAAAGTGGCAAGAAAGAAGTTTTTCTTCCAGTTTTCATGGGCTCCAAAAGTTAAGATAGTTTGAATAGGATTCCCTGGAGCATTCAGACTCCATCATGTTTATCAGAAAGAGAATTTAATCCAAACCCTTTGAGGTTTGTCCTTCTCTAGTCAATATCTATTTCGGCAAAACAATCATGGTTCTAAAGTATAACAGTGAAGCAGGGAAGAAAAGAGATTTTTCTTTCTGATAGTGAAATGGGCAGGTGCAGTTGAGACTGAAAGGCCATAATTAAAACATTGTTCGGCTGAGGCACTGTAAAGTTCACGCAAGACTGCGCAGACCCTCCCCCGGCCCCACATGCCCGAGTTCAAGGCTTTGGCAGGAAAGGAAGCTCAAGGTGCACTGCCATTCAAGAAACGGAGCCCTGGAGCCTGAACTTTAGTACCCTTGAGGGACACGTGGAAGAAATTCTACACTGCTGGACCAGTGAAGTTGGCTTGTTTAAATCCATACATTTTAAACCACATAAGAAAGAAAAGGAAAACAAACACTTTTTAATTGAACATATAATTATGGGCAGGGCTTATGCACATATTGGATTTTTGGAGATCTAAGGAAATAAGTATTATTATTTCTATTAAATAGATGAGAAATTAAGCCTAGAAAGGTACATAACTTGTCCAATGTAAGACTCAAAAGTATTTTATTTTGACTGGCTGAATTCTAAGATGGACATTGACTGCATCTGTATATGATGGTATTGGAACATGCAGACTAGAAAAGTGACGAGAACTGGGTTGGAAAATTCCTGGTCCCTCCTGTCAACTCATACCTGTGGCAGATCTCATAAATCGATGGCTGCATTTCCAGCCCAGAAACCTGCCCAATGAAACATTCAAGGAAATTACTACAGATCAACTGGAGTTAGCACAGAGGTCACACCTAGTGCCTGGGCAGCCAGGAGCAGTGGGCCGGGTGGAACTCTAGAGGAGACAGGTAGGGGCTGATTAATCAAGCCCCCTGGTCTTTTAGTCTCTTTCCCAGATTCTGTGGAGGTGCAGTTCTATGGGAACTCCTTACACCCCTTAAAAGATCACCTAAATAATTGAGAAGATACTATCCTCTGATAATAGTTTATTGTGTTAACTGTCCCATAGAATCGTTTACAGGCTCTGGATTCAAAAGAAATAGATTGCTTTAACACAAAGGATTTAATCTCTGTGGAAGAAATGACTTACTCCTTGACTAGAGGTTAAGGCAGCTTTCTTTCTTTCCTTGTATTTTTTTTTTTTTTTAATTTGGTAGAGCTTTCCCATATCCCTTTGTGGGTAGCTGCCTCCTCTGCATATGCATAAACCAGCTGTCCTTTGGAATGACACAGGCCCCCACAGTGTCATGGGGTAAGACTGGTGGGAGTTGACTGAGAACCTTGAACAACGATGGTGGGTGGGGATACAAGCAGTTTTAGGCCTGGTATTCTTTGCCAGAGTTCAAAGCCAGCAGGCCAAGACCTTTGACCTGGACCACCATCTTTCAGGCTGCAGGCCAAGGATTGCTGAGGCCTAATATAGGCAGGGAGTCAATCAGGAGAACTTAAGAGGAGAAAAAAAAAAAGACTCTGCCTTTGCTTAGTTCTCCAGATTGGCTCTCCAGATGGCCCTCTTTTCTCTGGTAAATTATGCAACAAGCTGCTTCAGCCGAGTTTTGCAGACCTGGATGATCTTGAACTGATTTCAACAAACGGGCGGACTCGTGGGGTTGCAGGGCTTTCGCCTAGTCCTTTTATCCGAGGAAGAACACTGGAGAAAGAAAACCAGATAATTTCTGGTACCAGTCACAGAAATAGAGTAATACACATATGAAAAATACCATTGCTTTGTGTCTGCCTTCTTAAAAGAAATGATTTTGAAGAAGCTAAGGGGCTATCTTATTAGGAAAGGTTAGAGTTCATCGTGATTACTCCACAAAGAGGAATTTGGCTTTGTGTACTAGATGATGCCAGAATCATTCTCCAGTAATACTGCCGGAATTAAAAAGGTAGAAGGGTTGCTTTTCAGCAGAAAGAGGTATGAGGGTCTCGCTCTCCGCTGCTATTAACATTTCCTGGAACCAAAATCAATAGTGCATGCAAATGAGTCTCTGATTATTTCTTTGATTTGCAGAATGTCTCCTCCCACTGTACCCTCCTGGTTGAGGCGGAATGGATTAGCTCATCAAGCCCTGGGACTGCTCCTAGTGCTGAAGAAGATGAGGTGAGGGAGGGGGCAGTGGGTGGCAGGGCCACTCTGTGCCTTCCCACCCCCAGAAGCAGGATTAGAGCCCTGACACAGCTTCTTCCTGTCCCTGCAGAAAGTAGAGGCACCGGGGCCAGATTTGCTACTCGAGCAGGGAGAAAGGCATAGTGAGAACAGGAGGCAGAGTCAATAGGCCAGGTGGCAGGGGAAGCAGATGGGTAGGTGGTGGCTGATCTCAGAGCTACAAAATGTAGAGTTTTAGGAAAGAAGCACAACCCACTAAGAAATGCAGTTCAGGAACTAAAAGGAAGGCGGAAACAAATAGAAGTTTCTGTGGCAAAATTATTTCTTGAGATGATGAAAGTGTGCAAAAAGCCAAATTACAATTCACGCAATCATCCGTTCAACACAAGCTTATTAAGCACCTTTCAGACCCTGCACTGTGTTTTAATGCGCATAGGAACAAAATATGGTCCCTGCTTATAGTATAGTACATGAGTGAGACCTTTAAAAGAGAATTAAAATACGATATGGTAAACTGTCTAAGGAGAAACATTGGATGCTAGAGGGACCCAGAGGGAGAACTGACTCAGTGGGTGAAGGTTAGGGGAATCTCAACAGAAGAGAAGGAACTTGTATTGGATCATGATGTTGATCAGAGTTTCTCAGATGACAAGGAGGAGAGAGCGTTCCCGGTGATGGGAGCACCAGGGCAGTGGCATGAATTAAGGGGTAGGAGAGCCCACTTGTGTGTGTAACTTCTAAGATAGCAATGCTGCCTTAGAACAGGCTATGGAGGCAGGAAGTTGTCATCCAAGAATATGGAAAAAGACTGGCACTAGCCTTACATGTCATGCTAAGAACTATGGATTTTCCTTTGGAAAATAGAGCACATTGAAAGAGTTGGAGAAAGTAATAAGATTAGTAGAGGATGGGAGAAGGTAGGTTGGGAACGGTCAGGGACTGTTTAAATTCTGGTTCTCCAAACCAGAGCTTCCTTAGTTTTCCTTCAAGCATAAAGCCAATAACTAGTAGAGTGGAGCCTGATCCATTTGGTAACTCCAGATATAACTTGCAGCTGATTTGGTTATTAGTTATGCCTCTAAGAAGGACCATTGTAACCTAACGGTGAAGAAAATGCTAGTATGAATAATTGCTATTCATTCATTCAAACGCTACCTCAAGAACACATTCTACCAGTCAAGTACTGAGCCTGGCACTGGTTACATGAAGAACATTACAATCATGTTCCCTGACCTCTTGAAGCTTTCACTGAAAAGGGAAAAAAAGTAAATACATAAGTAAATACATAATTATAAATCATGATACACCAAATGAAGGAAAAGACCAGAAAACCAAAAGAGAAAACAACAGAGTAGAGAGAGGGGACCACTTTTGTATGATATGTGAGTAGGAGTTTCATGAAAAGGGTAAGGTTGTAGGAGGTGGGGAGAAGGGTGTAGGATAGAATGAGTGAGATAGTGTTGAAAAATAGTAAAAGGCCAAAGTATACATGGTCTTGTGGGCAGCTTAAGGAGTTAGTCTATTCTTTTACATAGAACTGAAAGCCATTAAAGAGGATGCTTTGAGTTTTTTAAAGAGCACTCTGGCAATTGTGTGAACGGATCCAAAGAAGGAAAGGTGAGAGGTGGAGAACACCAGGTAGAAGGAGGTGGTCCAGGGAAGAAAGAATGGTAGCTTAGTTTTTCACGAAGAGGATAAAAGCAAATGAAAGCGAATATTTCTGAGGATCCAATAAAAAAAAGCAAGTAGAACACACTGTAAAGTAGAAGAAAACAGAGGAAATTTAATCTGTGGATTTACTACTCAGGTGATGGAAGAGCTAAGCCAATAGGGAAGGGTGAGACAACCTTGAGCTTAAACAAGACACTTTCAACCTTTTCGGCTGGAGAGACAAGGAGAAAAATGCCACCACTGGAGCTCCTAGGCTGGAGTCACCTGGCTGGAAGCTGGAGCCATTGCAAACATACTACCTAAAATGGAGTGGAGGAAGAAATACCTTGTTCTCTCCTTTCCTTCTGTTCTCTATTATCCTGTCAATGCCTTCTATTTGTGAAACTCAGCCACAAGCGATCTGGCATGGGAGCCTGGAAACATAACATTTTGGGATACATTCCCTATATTATAGAACAGAGAAGATAAAAGGTGAAGAATGAATCTGAGTGCAAATAGGCCCAGGACTGCTATAATATGATATCAGTACTTTAAGGTAGAATTGACAATGACTTGGTGATGAGTAGGATGTGGAGAGATGAGCAGGGAAGAAATGTTAGGAATGATTGCTAGGATTTTGGCTTAAGCAACTGGTACTGTATACAGAATAGGGAAGACATGGGCCAGAAATAGATTTGGTGAGGAAGAGTATAAAAAATTAAGTTTGGGAGAGGTGAAATGTAAGATGCCCATTATATGTATGTTCAAGAATCCATCTGAATCAGGCAGTTACATTTACAGATCCTGAGCTCAAAAGAAAAGTCAAAGCTTTTGGTTTGGAGATTGTCAACATTTAAGTTGTATTTACAGCCATAAAAACAGATGAGATCACAAAGGAAAAGAATTTAGAATAAAAAGAAGGCTAGGACTTATCTCCTATAAAACCCAACATTTAGAGGGCAAACAAGGGAGGAGGAATTGAAATGGAGATGTGGAAGCCCATCTTACCAAAACAAACAAACAAAACCTAACAGTTGACTGACAGAAATTTGCCCCCCAGCTACCGCCTACTTTTCTGCTCCCTTTTCAAGCAGAACTTCTTGATTCAGTTGTCTTTACTAACTGTTTCCAATTCCTCTAGTCACAATTCTATTATGAGTCCCCTCTGCCCAGGCTATTACCCCCATGCCCTTCACCACAACAGATTATGTCAAAGTCATTAATAACCTTCACATTTCTAAATATAATGTCAATTCTCAGTTGATCTTACTTACCTATTTAATGAGAATGAAAGGAGGTGCTATTAATAACTATGCTGACAAAAAAATTTGTAACCATGTGGCAATGGATGCTAACTAGACTTATTGGGGTGACCATTTTGAAATATATACAAATACTGAATCATTATGTTCTGCACATGAAACTACAGTTATGCACCGCATAGAGACATTTCAGTCAATGACAGACCACATATATGATGGTGGTGCCATGAGATTAGTACTGTATAGCCTAGCTGTGTAGTAGGCTAGTACTCATCTAGGTTTATATAAGTATACTCTATGATGTTCGCACAATGATGAAATTGCCTAACAACTAATTTCTCAAAACGTATCCCTGTCATTAAGTGATGCATGACTGTATATTAGTTTATGTTAATATTATATGTCAATTATATCTCAATTAAAAATATCTATTTCAAATTGAGAAAAAGATATGCTGAGACAACAGGTGTAATTGAAGACTGTCCTGGGCCAAGCAAGACCTGTAGTCTCCCAATCTATCAGCAACAGTAGACAGCGGTTTTCACTCTCTCCTTGATGTGTTTGTCCTTATTTCGCTTTCAGTGCACCACATCTCCTAGTTTTCTTCCTGCCTCACTGTCAGTTGTTCTCAGTCTCCTATGATGTTCCTCTCATCAACCGGTCTACTTCACTTGGAATACCCTGGGGCTCAGACTACTTTTCTTCTCTATTGAAGTCCAATTTCTTGGTAATTTCCTCCGATATCATTGCTTTCAAATCCATCCATATACTAGTTCCTCTCAAATGTATCTCTCTACTTTGAAACTCTGTAAACTCAAATATTCAATTACACAGGTACACCATCTCTACAACCAAAACTCTGATCATCCTTCCCAAACCTGTTTTGTCATCTTTCCCATTTCAGTTAATGCAACTCAATCCTATTTTTGTTCAGGTCAAAAACCTTGGAGTCATCCTTGACTTCTCTTTCTCTTGTTTTGCTTTTAATATCCACATTCAACCCATTGAGAAATACCAGCATCTGTACCTCCAGGTGCTTCCAGAATCCAGATGCTTCTTACCACATTGACCATAACCAACCTGGTACAATGACTGGACAACAGCAGCCACCTCCTTGCTTCTATCCTTGCCCCCCAGGTACTTAACTCAAAAGCCAGCATGATTCTGTGAAGCATGTTGGATCTTACCATTTATATGCTCAAAATTATCTAGATTCCTATCTCATTTAGAACACAAAGCCAAAGTCCTAAAAAAGCCTACCAATCCCACAAACAATTTTCCTTCTCATGGCCCAGACCTCATCTCTTGATGTTCCCTTCTTAGCCACATTCTCCTTTCTGGTTCTCAAACAAGCCAAGAAGTTTCCCAACATCAGACATTTTCTCTGGCTATTCCTTCTGCCTGAACAAATCTCCCACCATTTACTCACATTTACTCACCCTTCTTTATCTTTCTTGCTTGCTTGTCACCTCAGTGATGTCTTCCCTAATCTCCCATCTCAAAATTGAACCCCTTCATACATCTTCATAGTTTTGTTTTTCTCCTTAACATTTATCATTATCTAATATATCTTCATTTTTTGTCTCCCCACCCTGGAATGCAAGCTTTATGAGGTTGGAGTTTTTGACTGTGGTGTTTACTACATATCCCAGCTCTTAAAACTGTGCCTAATGCAGAGTGTAAACTCAATAAATATTTATTGAATAAATCATGAATGAGAAGAGGGGGTCATAGAAGAAGAAAGAAAACCAGGAGAGGATTGTGTTACAAAAGCCAAGAGAAGGGAGTGTTTCAAAAAGAATAGAGTGATAAATGGTGTCAAGTGCTGTTGAGACATCTCCTGAGACAGAATTTGACGTCATGGAGGTCTCTAATTATCTGGGCAAGAGCAGTTTCAGTGAAGAAGTAGACGAAGAATCCAGACTGGAGGGAGATATAGACTGGAGGTAGTGAAGATTGAATGGCAAATGATAAAGGGGATACCTCGGCATGCATAGCTAAGAAGCTTGGCGGTGACAGAGCAGGGGGAGAGGGCCGAAGCTGAGACGAATCATTGTCATCATCGATATCCAGTTAGCCAAGCTCCCAAAGAACTTTCTTTGATTTTTGATCTGCTGTCCAATCATAAAATCTCAACAATTGAATCTCAGAAAGACCTCTTGATCAGGATCACACTCTTTCTTTCTGTTGTCACAATTTTCAGCTCTTAGTTTATCACTAGTATTTCAATAGATTCCTTACTGTCAGTAAATGGTCTAGCCTCAGCCTCACTACATTTTTGGAGTTTCCCTCAGGTGAAGTAAGTAGGCTATGATTACAAGATAAACAGAGGTAAGGACTAAAGAAAACTGACCAGGATAATCATCCAGCCCCTACTCCATCAACCAAATAGTCCAAAACGGTATATCAAATTTAGGTCCAACCCTTACCAAGATCAATAATCAGTGGACAGTGAGGGTAGGAAAAATTGGGTGTGGTATCTAGATTTCCTGGTGGCGGCTATTCTCAGTGTGTGGTGATTTTGCAAGCCAGGAAGGGTATTCAAGCAAAGATGTGAGAATACTGGCTGCAAGGCCTATCCCTGGATAGAAAGAAACTGACAGGAGTAAATAGAGAGCTATTATTCTTAGGTGATTGGCTGGAGCAATGAAATGGGTACTAAAGAACAGAAAGAAAACAATACATGGACACCTAGAACCTCAGCAGAGATTTCAGGGACAGCTGGGTCATGTGGGATGAAAGTAGACAGGGAAACTATAAATCCAGGCCCATGGACACGGGACTCCAGGAGTGGGGCAGCAGGATATTTTCAGACCTCATTTTCTGTAGACAGGGAGACTCTTAGTCTCGTTTTTATTAAACCAGACCCTGAGCTGGTATAAAACCTAACCATGAATGCTAAACTGGGCCTAGAGCAGGCTGGGGCTGACATAGGTCTTCATGCCTTCATTCTCCCCTTTAGTTCCAGTCCCTCCTCTTCAGGGATACCTGAATTATCTTCCGAAGCCACTTTCTGATCATGCCACTTTTTTGACTTAAATCGCTTAATCATCTTCCATTTCACAACCTGAGGCTAACTTAGCTTGCAGACCTTCTGCTCTCTCCATTCTCTAACCATGCAATTAGGGCCACACTCTCTTCTTTAACTCATTAAACTCATCTCAAGCCATGCTACTACAATTCCCATTGCTGCAACACTCCCCCTTCTCCCTTCTCTGTTGGATGAACTCCTATTCAAAGTCAAAGTTCATTTTACCATCAGTTTCTTCTCTAACTATGGAAGAGCATGAATCATGTTTTCTTCTGTTCTTTGTGTTTCGTTGTTTATTACTATTACAGGATTTTATGAACAGTTATAAAACACAACACAAAATATAAATACTGGAATTCTGTGAAAAAGAAAAAAAACGGATCTGGGTATTGAAAGTAGAACCAGGAGTGAGACTGATACAGACATGCATATTACAAAGCCCTGTGCAGTAGCTAATGGGTGGGCCACAAATTTAGCTTCAAGGTTTTTAGCAGCCAAGATGAGGAGAGAAAAGTGGTCAGTTACACAATTTCTTCTGCCCATAAAATAAGCACCAAACAATTGGTTAGTGGATGCATAACTATTCTTCACACTCACACCAGAAGAGAATTTTTCCAAAGGGTTTACCTATAAAGAGTAAACTCTATAATGTGATAGAAAACGCCCTCAATAAATATTTCCACAGGAGAAATAACTGTTTGTATCACAGAGTATGCCTTAAGGATTGATGGCATATCAGCGAAGTGCAATCATTCAAAGCACTTATAAGGAGAGTTGTGTCCACATTCTATAATTCTCATTTCCTCTTACTTGGTCTAGAAGAGCAAAGGGTAAGACATCTGAGAAACTCTCCAATTGCCTAACATCTCCAAATGTAACATATATTTTTGCATACAATTTCCCTTTTTTGATGTTCATAAGCCTTTTAAAACACATGGACCTCATAGTTTAGGAATCTATAGGGGAATGGACAAACTATTCTTAGGAATTCCTTCATATGTGTTGTTTTTCTCATATACTTGGAATGCAGATATTATGGTCCCAATGAAGGACCGAAGCATATGCCATAATACTAGTCCAGTAGTTCAATTATGGGTGAGAATGATGTCACCCAAAGAAAAACTGAGTTACTGGTCAAGGATACACAGCTAAATAAAAGACCATCCTACCTTAACTGAGAAGGGAGACAAAAAGAACTTATTGGCAGGATAAAAATTGTCCTTATAATTTTTTAATTATTCTTAAAAAATAACAATTACCATTGAGGTCCCAGATCTCGTCTTCATTTTTTATGATCAAAATAATTTGTCTTATGAAGCTTAATGGCAAGTGAAAAGATTGCTTACTTTAGTGTTAGAGCAGTCTTGATAAAGTACACATACGATGCCTAGCTTTGACCAGGGGCTAAATTTTGTGTTATCTAGAGAATTAAAGCAAGCTAAATAAATGAGGTAGCTTGCTGAATGGGATTGCTAATGATATGTCAAACATTAAAGAACTTTTATTTTAGGAGATGCTGTCTATAACTTTTCATTCTGGCAATAATTAGATAGTAAAACCATTTGCCCATAATTCTCTGCTTTTCAACAATGACCTATGAACCTTGAATGGCTCAGATTTTGATTTACAGACAGTGTAGTGCCACAAATCATCTCTCCAAGTTCCTTCCACAGCTAGGAGGCTCTGATTCTCTAAACAAATCTGGGAATTAGTGAAGGACATCAAATGCCACAAACTAGAGGCAAATATCTTAATACTTGAGGTAATTGCTCAATGTTTGTCTATAGCATTTTAAAGCTTTGAAAATGTAATGACTCAGATAAAAGTTGCAATAAAAACAATAGAATTTAGCATCATCTTGTATTCAGATGCTTATGCCACACAGCACATTACAAGACCATAGTTCCATATTTTTAAGCTCACTTTTCAAAAAAGCCATCTTTAGAACCCATTATCAGCATCCCCAGCCTTTGTATTAGGTGAAGGGCAGGTAGGTTTAAAGCCATAGTTCTCAACTTGGGGGTGATTTTGTCATCCAGGGGACATTTGGCAATGACTGGAGACATTTTTGATTGTCTCAACTTGGTAAGGGAGTGCTATTGGCATCTCGTGAGTAGAGGGCAAGGATGCTGCTAATACTAAATTCCCATGGTTTAATTTATTTTAAAGAGAGCTTTGAGAAGCCCTGAATGAACACAGTATAGAGAGAGATGCTGTCGGATGCGGCGGAGGGAGCACGGTGGGGTCAGAGGCACGAGGCCAACCAACTGGAGCAGGAGGTGGTCCCAAGTGGGCTCTGCCAAACACAGCACTCCACAGAGCTCAGCTGGGAAACTAGTAATGTGAGAAGAAGGTGGGATTTTAATTCATTTAGATCTATGTTATAATCCTGAATCCACCACTTAAATAATTTCATAAATTTGGGTAAGCTGTTTAATCTCACCAAGTCTTAATTCCTCCACTGAAAAAGAAGAATGGTAATGATCACTCCACAGGGTCATTTTGGGGGTTAGATAGAATGTTTGTAAAACTCCTAACCCAGTGCCTAGGACATGGTACTTAATATTGGTTAATTTACTTAAAAATAAATTATTTCCATCCTAAAGAATGCCGTAGTCAGCCCCAGAAATACTGACTGAAAGATCTTTAAAGTTTGAGGTTTATGACTATAAATTTCACTTTTAACATTTAAACTATTATGAAAGACTTTATAGAAATATTATAAAAAAGAAGACATTTTAAAATCTAGTATTTGTAGGACTACTCATTTACCAAAATCAATTGACAAATTATATTAATGATTGATTATATACTTCTACAAAGCATAGGAATGTAAGCTATTATTATGTACTGACACACAGACTGCGAATGTAAAGTTTGTTGTAAGAGTAGGGCAGAGGACATCTATTGTTTTGCTTGCCTAGACTAGCATACACACTTCTGCTGGGAAATCTTTCTTCCACTTTAACTTTAGAGTTTAAATGGGAGCTTCTCTTGTTTTGTAAATCTTTCCTCCTTGACCACTGTATTTTGTTCCGGGGGAGGGCATGTGACCCAAACTGGAACAATGTTCTTGTCACCCTCCAGCTTTTCTGTACAGGTGTGGACTCCTGATCCCTATTATACCAATAAAGCCCTTTCTTGGGATTTTTGAGCTTGGGATCAGAGACAGAAAAAGCAAATCTTAACTCTTTAGGGTGGTATAATTAGAACTCATAAACCAGCAGATGGGTTTCCTGCAATCTGAGAAAATGAAGTAGGAAGCAGAGGTATGGGTCTGTGTGTATATTGTACTGGAGGGTAGGGGCAGGAAAAGAGAGACTTCCTCATTCCAGGCATATATCTAAGGCCTGGCTTCACACCCAGCTGACTCCCCTGCCTTTTTCCATGTATGGTTGTGAATCAAGGAATTCTCCCTTTGGCCTATGCCTAATCTAGTTCTGTTTGGATTTCTATCACCTAAAACTGTGGAAGTCTTGACTAATTCAAGTAAATTGTAATTAGTTGAAAAAGAAAATAATACTTCGTCTCTGCAGGTATCTAACTGGAGGCCATTATAGTGAGGACTGAAAGAATAAAGGGTTTAGTCAGATAAACTATAGTTTATATTAACTTTTAAGAGTCAATTGATTAATCAATCTATTTAAGTTTTAGGTTCAGTCAGGAGACAGAAACCATTCCAGTTATTTTAACAGAAAGAATCCAGTATAAAGAATTGTTAACTATGTATGGAAGAACTGAAAGAGTAAAAGGAGAATTCCAAAGTATTATCGAGGTATGAATTACAGAAAACAGCCACTACCCACAGGGCTGGGGGTACTAAGGGAAGAAGTTGGAATTATTAACCCCTCCAAGCTTGGAGGGGCAGCCTGGTGAGGCTGGCCCAGGCGTATGAGAAGGCATGCCTCAGCGAGTGCTGGTGCCTCTGAGGGGCTTCATGAGCCTGACTCACTGATGTGAGTCGATGTAGGAAAAGCTGCTGCTACAGGAAGGAACTGTCACATCTGGGCTGAAGGAGAATTGCTTGGGTGATACTTACAGACGAAAAAGCAAATTTTCTCCTCCAGCCTTGTGGTGTCCCTCTAGCACTCTCTATCAGCAGAGCCTAATAGAGAGCCCTCTGACAGGTAGAAGTGTGCTTTCAGGGTCCCAGGCCCAGAACACAAAGTTGATGGTAGAAGGTGGTTTGAAGACAACAGCTAATAATTGGCACAATGTATAACGATAATGAAATATGCTTCAACAGGATTTGGGGAATATAATTGATGTAAGTCTAAGAACATCATTACCTGAAGAGGAGTAGTTGTTCAATAAAAATTGTTTCCTTTCTTCCAGTGAAAATTCAGCCTCACGAGGCTGCTTGAGACAAAAGAAGAGGTGCCTAGGTCTAGCTCCTCCCTGGGGAAACCCTAGTCATTCATTTCCATTAGGGACAATGTGACGCTGTTTTAGATGACACCACATCAACTTCCCAAGCTCTAACTTAATTATTCACTTCCAGGCAATTCAGATTTTCCTTTCTCTTTCATCATTTGCCTTTATAGAATGTCTTTTTCAGCTCTTGTCTATCTTCACAACCCAACACATATTCTTTTCTCTCTGGGAAAATTTTCCAGCCTAAAGTGATTTTTCTGTCGTTTTAGTTCCTAGTACATTTACTATGTTTTTCCTTCCTTTTCCAAATAATGGTGATATGCCTTGTAATGTGACTGGGGGTCTATATCCAGGCTCAAATCTCTCTGAACTAAGGAAGAAATTGAAAGGGGTCTTTCCCTAGTTCTTTGATAAGGTATTATGTGTGGAGGAATTATATTCATTCTCCCTGTGAAGATGTGCCTTCCCTATGGAGTGAGAAGGAGACTTTTCCACTCTTTTACCAGCTCTGTCCCAGGACTGAACCTAAATTTTGCTCTGGACGCAAATCTGAGTTATTTCTCATTATGTAGTATTCCCACAGTTAACTATGGGCCATCATTAATAAAGACCATTCTACTCATGGTAGAAACCAGAAACTATATGGAGGGACAAAATGTTCTATAGATGAATAATGCATTATTCCTGGAATAAACCCTTCTCATGGAAAGATTCTTATGACAGGTGATAAAAATCTTCCCCAATTACTTGTAAAAGTAAGTTAAAAGTACAAAATTTCGTTTGAAGGCACTTTATTAAGTACATCTCAACCAATGTTTACTGTCAAGGCAGGAATTTATGCCACACAGGTAGAATCACTGTACTTTACAAACCTATTATTAGCATCAGATAGACAACCAGGTTGCAAAAGCAGTTTTCATTAGCATTCACACATTACCAAAAGTCAAATATTTTAATTTCTTGGTCTCTACATATATAATCCCAATGAAAAATATAGCTATTTATTATGCCATATACCAAGCCCTGTGTTAAATGGTTTATGCTCGTATTTGACACTGAGATCAAATATTTAAATGCATTGAGGGCCAGCCTGGTGGTGCAGCAGTTAAGTACACACTTGCTGCTTCAGCGGCCCGGGGTTCGCTGGTTCAGATCCCAGGTGCAGACATGGCACCGCTTGGCAATCCATGCTGTGGTAGGCATCCTACATATAAAGTACAGGAAGATGGGCACGGATGTTAGCCCAGGGCCAGCCTTCCTCAGCGAAAAGGGGAGGATTGGCAGCAGATGTTAGTTCAGGACTAATCTTCCTCAAAATAAATAAATAAATGAATTGAAATCCATAGCCCATGATAATTTTCAGGCCATGTTCTTTATGCCAAGTGTGCTCACTATTTACTGGTTTTGCTAGAAATGCTTAGTGAATGCAGTGATTTCTTCTGAGTTTCTTGGTTCCTCCTTTCTACTCAAGCAATGGGTAGTGAAATGAGGAGAGATGGTTTTAAAATATACAAAACATGTTTTTTGTGTAGATACAGCTTAAAGAATATAAGCAGATGGGTTTCTCCCACAAGGACAGGTCATCATACCATCAGGGGAAAATGAGTTGGCTGCTGCTGAGTTAAGAAGCAATGAAGTCATTGCTATGCACATAATTAAAATGTGATATTTCAAGAGGAGTGAATCCAAGGAGGAAAAAAGAAAAATTACAGATAATACATACTGTGGTTGTGGCTTTGAATTAATATGTGCCCTGATGCAGAAGAAGCAATGCAGACAAATGTCAACCATCAAAAATAGACAAAATGGCAATATTTTTAATTTGTAATTTCTCTCCCCACCCCCCACCTCCCACCCCTTGACACATACCTAGAGGTAGTAGTATTTGCTTTTCCTAAGCTCATTTGAACTATGTAAGTGTTGTTAACAAACTGGATTTAGGATATGTAGAATAGCTTGGTGCACACCATTTTGATGCCTGACAGGAGCCCTAATCAGTGCATAAGATGACACACCAGTCCAGAAAACATGGGTGTAGGTCATGTCCCTCTCGATGTTGCAAAGATAGTTCTTACATCTGTATCTGAATTACCAAGTGGACCAGTTCAGGAAAGAAGCTCTTCTTGTCATGGCTGTTATTTGGCTTACACAGGTATTCTCCTTTCTAAGCAGCCTTAGGCCTAAATAAAGAAGAAAACACTCAAGGATTTTGAACAATGGATCCTGTGCCCTTCCTGTTCAGGAAGCTGCCTAGTGAGGAGAAAACAGCAGATGCACAAGCAACTGTTATCTTGGGTAAAAGAGATGATTTTCTTGGGACCATATCAGTTTCATGTTTACAGCTCTTCTAAGGCTATATCTATATGATGACAAGCTTTCTGGTGAAAGCTGAGAAATTCAGTTGCAAATCTGAATGCTACAAAATGTGTGGCTATTTGGCAATGGGAGGATCAAACATCTGGATCTTTGACTCAGTTTTTCCATTTTCACCCAATGTTTTCATATCATGAACAACACCAATTAAAAAAAAGCAGCCAATCTGCTGTTTTGGCTTTCTTAACAGCCAATTTGTATCTCAGAATGGTTGGTCCAATTGATTTTTCTGCTTTAGATGGCCAAAATGAACAGATCAAGATAAAAATATAGTTGGTGAGGTAGCTGTTCTGATTTATTTCAATTGATATGGTGGTGTTGTGAACTCTAACTGATAAGTGCTTTACAATGCAAATAATTTGTGACACCTCAGACTTCAGTAATCTATCAAGAAGTGGTTAATTGTCATTTCTTTCCACTTTTCCAGAGAAAGAAATGGCACTGAAAGTAACATGATTTGCTTTGGGAAAAACACAGCAAGTCAGTGTTCATTCTCTACTAGAACTTGCGGGTTCCTCTCTCAGTGGGCTCTCAAAATGAAATCAAACTATACATAAGTATTCAGACAGAACACTCCAGTTTACTTTTGAGGCTCTGTGGAATAGAAATACTGCAAAACTAAGAAAGAAAGTAGGAGAAATCTTATTGAAATTCTGTTTTACTATGTACTACATTGAAGGTTTCAAATATTCTAATTCTGGAGAAGAGCCTATATTTTTTCAGGCTATCAAACAATGTTGATACACTAAATGCATTTCATTTAGAAAATTAAGGGGTATGTAGACCAGGATAGAAAATATTGAGGTTATGATACAGTTTATGTGCAATTGCACTTGAATAGTAGGTCCAATATTAAAGTGATAGAAGCCCTAGTCAGGGAATAGATTGATTTTTGGAAATATTTACATAATCAGGAACTGTTTTAAAAAGTTTAATTATATACCTAAGTAAATCACCTTCGCATTATATAAGCCATTCTTTTTAAATAAAGATTACCTAGATCTATGAATACGAGTAGAACCATTTTTGTAGGCCGGCATCTAGCTCTCCACATGATGATGATTCTATAGCTCCTTCAACATGACATCTTTTTCCTCTGGCAATGAATATGATGCTATGGAAAGATTAAAAAAGAAAAAAATACTAAGTCAAAGAATAAAATTGAAATAATATTTAAGGAAAATTATTTTCTTTCCATGTATTTTTAAATTTTACAGCTTTCAAAATAACTCAGCATACAGTACCCCTCAGATTGACTGACTCATCTCCATGTCCACACACTTTCTTTAAAAACAGAAAAATCATTTTTGAAAATGATCAAAACATAACATTTTGCTGGAACAGATGCCTTGCCTGTGCTCTGTGCCACATTTTTGTAGTATTTAAAATGAACGTTTCAGTTTTAAACACCACGGCATGACTAATCGCCAATGGGGTGGAAAAGAAGGTCCCAGAGGAGTCAAAGTCGGGGTCTTCCTCTACCCCATTTGTGAGAAACACTACAGCTTACGATCTGTGCACATTTAGTGCTTGTCATGGGGCTGCCCTTCTTAAGGTTGCTTCTTAACAAGAAGCGTTTTTGAAAATCTTGACTATCTTGAGTTCAAAGGAAGGGGGTAATTTTTTTTTAATATCTAAGACTGATATGTACTTTGGGTTGATCTATTTGTTGTTTTATTTTGTAGCTCTTATTACATTCCATGCTTTCTTTTAAGTACTATCTGAATTTTAACCTTCCAGGATACATTCTCACTCCCAATGTAGTAATGTCCCAATTTATGTCTGTTATTCCAGGTATTAATAATGGTCCTTTTTCCTCTTAAAATTAGCCTGATTTGGAAGATAAAGTATATAGTGACCCAAAGTATAAAGATCTCTGCTCAGGAAAAAAATACACAGTACTTTATTTTTCTTGTTATAGTTTCTATATTAGTTATCTAGAGATGTATTGATAAAAATAGGTGACACTTTAAATCATATAGGTTTTTCCAAGTTTCTACAAGTTTGGAAGACTGGCTAACTATGTGATTTTTTACTTTTCACCAGGGTAAGAAATCAGTCTGGTTTTATCCTCTAATGTTCTGCTGATTGTCATATTACAGATGGCTGCTGTGGCCAACCTGGTGACTGTCTTCTTCTTCCCTTACTTTCGGTTCCATGTGCATACCTCTGAAACTTGAGAGATCAGTTGAAGAAAACATTTTCCAGAATAAAGGTTTTATAGGTCAGTGCAGCATACTAGGAGCATATAGATACCCCAATAATAATAATAATAATAATAACAACAACAACAATAAATATTCTTCAATACTGGGCTGTATGCAGTGGGACTAAAGTGTTCCTTCTATTAATAAATGTTTCGCTCATTTCTAATCTTAACACATATGTGGGTTTTAGCCTGCTATGAGTGTCAGAGTTTTTTTGTCCTGGTGAAGTTACTCAAATTCTAACACTTCTGGTCTTCAATGGTAAATTTGGGATTCATGGACAGAAATGATCAGACAAGTCTGTTCCAATTTTGAAATGTTTCTAAATGTGTAAAGCAATTAGGCAGAACATAGGATCTGCCATTGTGATATGCCAGTCTGCTGGAATTTTATAATAATTATTGAATTAATTTACTACAACAATAACAATGGAAATATAGACAGAATATGGGGCCAGAACTGTCATTTCATGATCCAGAGTGTTGCAGTTAATGATAAAACCACTGATACTTCATCCTCCTTACATGAAGTGTTGGTCTAACCCTGCTTCTGCGGTGTTTGCCAAGGGCTCAGTCACACGTTACATAATGCTGAGTTTTCCTGAGAGGAGTCATGGCTCACACCCTCAGAGTAATATGGTGAATGTAGGGATATAGCCAGGTGGGGAAACAGACAGGGATTGGGGCTATGCATTCTTACTTCTTTACATCATCCTGATTTATCACTTTTGGGGAAAGTACCATTTAAGTGGATTCCTGAATTGCACAAGATACACTGTGTCTCTCCCTAATGCATGGCATTACCATGGCATTCATGGGTAAGGGAAGGGTTTGATTGTAAGATAGAATGTGGAAGTAGAGAAATTGACAAAATATTAACCTAAATAGAAACTGCCTAGCTCAATTGTTCCCACTGCACCTCTGAAATATAAAATGATCAATACATTTTTAAAAGCCTTTACAATTTAATTTATTTTATATTCTTCCTTATACTGGAAAAGATTTGAGAAGCTTGCACATGTGCTATGTGCAAGAGGAAGTCAGAAGGACTAAAAAATACGACTTTTTGTCATCTAATAATTTACAGTGCTGGTGAGAGTCAGCAATATGAACTTGTATTGGAGTAAATAATTCTTTCATAAAATGTATCACATGACAAGTCATACGTATTTGAGACTATCTCACATATTCTGAAATATCTCATATATTCCACAACTACAATGATTTCTAATATTTTATGTCATTTTTTCATAGGTCCCTTTTTATCAGGCTGAACATTTAAATTTATTTTTCTTTTTTCTTTTTTTGGTGAGGAAGATTAGTCCTGAGCTAACAGCTGTGCCAGTCTTCCTCTATTTTGTTTGTGGGATGCTGCCACAACATGGCTTGATGAGCAATGTGTAGGTCCACACCTGGGAGCCAAACCTGCAAACCCCAGGCTGCCAAAGCTGAGAGCACGAACTTAACCACTACACCACTGGCCAGTGCCTACACATTTAAAGTTTTGGATTAGAAAATATAATCACCATTGATAATAGCTTAGGAATCTTGAAAGCATCTACAGAACAATTACATTAATGAATATGCACATATTTAATAAATGCTTCAAGAAAGGTAAGAAAAAATTTAGGTCTTGAAGAGTTATGAATTGGTTCAGGGTTAAAGTTGAATATTTCAGACAATCAGAATAGGGCAGGAAAGACCTAGGAAATTGTGAGATAGTAAGAATACTAATTGGTAATGTTAGGGATTGGGGGAGTGGAGGACAATGAGATTGGATGGATAGGAGTGCTGAAAGATTTTTAAAACTAGGCAATGCAGGAGAGACTTGACCTGGAGCCTGCCCAAGGCTTTAATCAAGGAGGCTGATGTCCTATCATTGAATTTAGAAAGGTTGATCTGGTGATGATGTGGACTAAAGCAGGGAAAAGGCAGAGTTGGGGGATGCAGACCAGAATTTGGTATAATAATCCAGTTATAAAGTGACAGAGACCTCAACAAATCTTTTACTTTTTTCAGTCAAAAGACGTATTTTGCTGTTGACTTAAAATGTCCTGGCTAAATCAGTCACTTCATTCAACAGACATAGGTCTGAGTGAAGGCAGTATCTAAAAACCAAATCACTTCAAAGAACAAGGTTTACCATCACTTAAAATGTTTTAAAGAGCGTCATTAGTATCTTAAAGCAACATGAGTAAAGTAAAGTATGAGTGTCAAAAATATTTAAAGCATTGGCATTATCAAAGAGGTGAGCATTTTGGCCTGCTCCATGACTTAACTGTCACATCACAGTATATCAGGATTTCTCAAAGTGTATTGTATGGAGCATTAATTCCTTGGGATATTAGTAGGTATTAAGGTAGAGAAAAGGATTTCATGTTCAAACATATTTGGAATGCTAGAGGCAATAAAATTAAACAAAATCCTTACTACAGAATTTCTCAGAACGTGTAATATACCAGTGTCCTTTGTGCTTAGCAATGAGGGGGCTCTAGCATGTGGCATTTCCAATCAGATTTGATGGTGGCACTTGTCTTTCATGTAGCATCTCCTGGATTAGTGGGCCAGTGAACACACAGTGGGAAATGCTTGTATATGCAAATAAAAGAGTATAATGTAGTCTTATGTGTGATACGATAACATAGATAAAATATAAAGATATATGTGTGTATAATTTCATTAGGATGGAATGATTTCATAACTGCAAGGAATTCAAGTAATTCAGCCTTTGCTAATTGCCTTTGGCTTTAAGGCTTGTCAGAATTCTTCTGCTCATTATATTCAGAATCTCTCCTTATGAGGGAGCGTTGAGGACGACTTCACTGGAGTGGCTCACCCACTCACAGCCCCCAAGTCAGGCTGTTCATCATCTGAGTGTTTTTCTTCAAACACACAAAGAAACTATTTTCTCCTGGGTAGGGGCTTCCCCTGACCTCCCACCCACCCCTATTAGGTAGAGAGTCATCCCCAAAGAGATGTGTCATTCTTGGAACAGAACATCCTTTGGCAAAGATTCACTGAGTAATCATTCAGCTAGAAGCATAAATCTACCCTGAGGGTCGGAAAAACCCATAGTGAAAGAGAATAATGGGCAAAGGGAATTGCATTCCAGGCTATTAAAACAGACACAGGCACTGAAGTGAATGTGCTGAGATGAAACAAAGGGAATTCTCCCAAATTCAAACATGGAACTCTGGGTGATAAACTCTTGCTCGGGTTGTGATTAACTTCTCTGTCACTCAGGAAGAGATTGTCCTTCCCTTTACCCAGGATAGTAAGGTAGTTGATCTACACTGAGCCATTTCCTGTTGACTTCACTGGGCTGACAGGGAACACAAGCTTTCTTCCTTTTTCTCTTTCCTTTTTTCCCTGCTCCCCTTCCATTTGTGGCTATCATGTTGACCCTGCAAAAGACATTAGACAAAGTATTTGTCAGAACTCAGGATTCTCCGGGTGAATCAGAGCAGCCTACCTGCAGCCAGACAGGCCTGGGGCAGGGAGCAGAGTTGGCACCAGCCCTGCTCTGTAGGTTGGAACAGGAGCTGAGAGAGCTGTCCTTGCTGCAGAGGCTGGCGGGGAAGTTACTGCTGGGTGGGCTAGGCATGGGTCCAACAGGGATCAACATGTTCCCGTCACGATTCAGGCAGATGCCTGGCACCAGGGGGGATCCAAATTGGAGCTGCCCAACAGGTGGGCAGAGCATTGCTCAGAAATTCAGACTGGCCGGGGGCTTGATTATCAAAAGAGCAGGATATGGAAGGGGTTAGAATATGGGCTCCTGGTCTCATCCCTGACCCCCACCCCATGGGTGATCATGGACAAGTTACCCAATCTTTCAGAACCTCAGTTTCAGATAATGTTAACAAGGATTTTATTTTTTAAGGACGAAATTAAGTAATAATAATATATAACATTTATTCAGCACTAACTCTATGTTAGCTACTGTGCAAAGAGCCTGCTATGCATAATTATATTTAATCCTCAAGACAATCCTATAGGTTCGATGTCATTATCTCCATTCTGTATATGAGGAAACTAAAAACTCAGTTCACCAGTTGGCAAGTGATAAATTCAGATCTGACTTAAAGGACCGAGATTTTAGCCAGATTCAAATTCTCTCCCAAAAATCTCTCTTCTCTTATGGTAGGGTGATGCCACCTCTGCCACCACTGTTGTTGCTGCTGTTGGGGATGGGGATGGTATTCTTGGCCCAAGTTCCTAGTGTACAATTCCAATCCTTGGGGTAGGAGAGACGGCAAGGTGATTGCAAGGCTATGATTTTCTTAGTCCAAAGAGGGAGATGGGGACATGCTCAGTTTGTTAGAAAGGGCACTACAAGCAAAGCTCAGCCCTGTAAACTGCAGCACACAGAAGGGACTTGAGCACAGGAAATCATCTATAGAACTCACTCTTCAAAATGGGGCACCATGCAGGTAGGCAGATAACAATGGGAGAACCCAGGGATCAGTCCTGGGGCAATAACCCTGGATTATCATTCTATCATCCAACACAATCCAGGAAATTAGGAAAGAGTAGGGCAGTCTGCCACATGGAATGTACCTGAATCCCAAAGCCTACTGCAAGAGGCATGGAAAATGTGGGGCAAGGATAGGGTCAGTGGCAGCGCAGGAATTGGAATGGAACTCAGCTTGCAGGTTGGGGGTATTGGTGGACTGCTATGGATTAAATCCAGAAGATTGGAGGTTAAAATTCATTCCAGGTTATTTCTTTAATACTATAGAGTGTGTAGTTTAGTGTAGTATTCTGGAGTGTAGTATATATTATAGTGCAAGGTAGTGAGTACAGAGTGGTAGAGTAGTATGTGGTGTGGTGTAGTGTACTAAAGTGTAGTGTTGTGCTGTGTGGTATAGGTCATTGTAGTGTGGTATAGTTACGGAGTAATGCGATGTAATATGGTGTAGTGTAGTGTAATGTAGTGTAGGGTAGCACAGTGTAGGACAGAGCAGTGTTTTGTTTGTGGCATAGTGTAGTTTGGTGTAGTATACTGTAGTGTAATGTGGTGAAAGAACCACTAGGCTGGAAGTCAGGACACCTGAGTTGTCATCTTTTCTGTGCCATTAATAGCTGTATGGCCTTGGATAAATCACTTAGCCTTTTTTGGCTGTAGTTTCTTGTAACATGTAAAATGAGGGGGTTGGAAAAGATGATATTGAAGGTCAGTCCTGAAACATCCCACAGCTTGGTCTTACTCATGAGACTTCTAACAACTTATATTTTCTGCCAAGATTTAGAACTTCCTTATACAGACTTTCCCCAAGTTTAGAGTGCCAGATAATGTTCCTGGAAGAAAGCAGAAAAAGGAAAAACCCATAAATAGATTTTAGTACCAATCTAACATTAGGAATTAAATTAAATGAAAGGTTAAATTATTGCAATCCAATTCTGGTCATAATTCTTTGTTAAGTGAAAGGCATTCTTAGCCAAAATACTGGGAGGTCTGGGTAGCTGGAATCCAGTTCCAGAAAGTTTCCTTTGTTATAAGCTTGGTGCAGGCACAACGGGAGTACCTGGAAAGTAAGCATTCAATTTGGTCAAAATTACTATACCAGATGATCCTACCAAATTCAGACCTCCATGATTACTGTTATCAGCAGTCAATTTTAAATGATTTCTCTGCTGGAAGAAGTATGAATTCAGTACAATCTTTTCAGCTGAATTATTAATTAGTCTAAAAATAAATGTACAAGGTTTAAAGTTAAACCTTACTAAGAGGCTTATTGAAAAACATATAGGTTCCTTGCCCTACTGCTTTTCAGTTGCTCCAGTCCTCCTGCACTGAAACAACCACTTTTGACTCATTCACTATTACTTCTTGTATTTACACATCTTCATATTTCTTAAATAATGTTATACTACTGTCTTTTGGTTCATCAATTTTAGATATTATCTATATAGTGACTTCCTGTATTGATAGATTAGGCTTTAACTCTCTAATACCAACATTCCCACTGTGTCCACTCTCCCATACCCATAATATAGTACTGTGTTTTGAGGTTGAATCAGTATTTAGTGTTAGCATTATTATGCCTATGAAAATATATTCACATCTGATTATTATGGTATATGGTTCTGTTTCCTTTCTTTTGTTTTTCCTGAAGTTAATATGTGCCTTATTTTTTATTTACTTAGTTTTCTTGTATGTATTGTTAATTGTTTAAATATCCTCCAAAAACTTGTCAGGTTAGTTTTTCACAAGGTAAATCACATCAGTAATCCTTCAATTCCTTGTTTCTGTTTTGTTTTGTTTTGAGACATCTCTAGGCCTGTTTCATAACTGACGTCTTGGGACTTCCCTTTGTCCATCATCCTTAGAATTTCCCTTGTCTTTCTCCCTGTTTAGATTGCCTCTTCCGTGTGTCTCATGACTCCCTCTGTAATGACATACTTCTTTGTTTTGAAGGAACAATTCCTTTGGCCATTCTGTCAGATTAGAAATATAGTATTAGAGCAGAAATCATGATAATGGCCCTCAACATGCTTGTCTTTTGAGTCACAGTGTTCCAATTTGAACTGGTTTCTTTCAACCTTGGGGCACTATTGTCATCCTGGAATTTCCCTCCTTCATCATCCTGAAGATTTCCTTGCTTATCTTCTGTGTTGATTCTTCTGTCTTCTGAATCCTGTGTCATCCTTTTTTAGATTACTGCCTCCTCTGATAGGGAACATCTGCCATTAACTTCCTTAAAAAGAGTAGAAGGGAGGCAAAATATTTGAGACCCTGCATGTTTGAAAATGTCTTCATTTTTACTCTTACAATTGATTGATAGTTTGGCTAGGTATAGAATCCTAGCAGGGACTTCATTTTCCTTCAGAAGTTTAAAGGAATTACTCTATCACTGTCTTGCTTCCAGTTTGGTCTAGAAAAGTCAGATTCCACTTTGATTCTTGATCCTTTATGTACATGCTCTTTTTTCTCTTTGGAGCCCTCAAAAATTCCTTCTTTGTCTCTAGCATTCTGAAATCTCACAGTGATGCTTCTTGGTGTGGATCTATTTTCATCTATTTTGTTGCAAACCATAGGCCTTTCAGTCTGGAAACTCACGTCATTCAATTCTGGCAAAAGCCCAAAACTATTTATTTAATGATTTTCTTCAACCCATTTTGTGTGTTGCCTCTTTCAGGAGAGAAAAGTTATTCAGATATTGGGCCTTCTGGGTCTTGTCCTTTACTTTCTTCAACCGTCTTTCCTGGTTTCCATCTCTTTTTCGTTTTTGCTCTTTTGCCTGGAAGAGTTCCTTAACTTTATTTTCTAACCCACTATTGAGTTTTCCATTCCTGCCATCTATAATGTCTGTAATTTCCAAGAGCTGTTTTTTGTTCTATTAATACACACACACACACACACACACACAGTTAATCTTCATTATTTAATTATTCACAGATTTTGTAGTGGCGCTTTCACTATCTTTCATAGATGTGTAAAACTGAAAAATTTGAGTTGGGTGATGCACACATTCCCAGCTGAGGTCAGCCAAGGTTATGCTCTGCCTTCTTGTTTCAGCTCTCATACTGTAAACAAGTGTTCTTTTTGTGGTATATTTAGTACCACACTGTCTACATACTTGTGCTTTTTGTTGGTTATGTATTGATAAGTTGATGTAAATGTTACCAGAGGCTCACAGGAACCTAATCATGTATTTTCCTGTAGGAACAATGATTTAGTATTCTAGAATTCAATGTTGTAGTGACTTTATAGAACATAACTACCATGAATAATGAGAATCAATTATATATACATTACATATGTATATATGTGTGTGTATGTGTATTAATATAAATATCATTTTCTTCTCCCTGCATAGTCTGTTTCTTCCAAGTTGCTTTTCTTCTGCCATATTAAATGCTTTCTTCAGTTGTTTGATAGTGTTTGTGTCTTTGCTCATGATAAAAGTGAAAGACTAATAAGCTGATTATAGTCTCAGAGTGTGTGGGAGATCGTGTTGACTGTGAGCTTCACTTTTTGGGAATCCCAAGTGTGTCAGTATTCCTACAGTTATTTTTTGGTTGGTCAGTTTACTCAGAGAATATTTCTTTCAAAGAGAATACTCTTTCAATTTTATGCATAATCATAAAGCTTTTCATCTAATAATTTCCCTTTTAAAAATAAATCTTTGGAAAGAATAAAAATGACATGTAAAAATTTAAGCAATGAAGATATTCATTGCAGTATAGTCATTTTGAAAAACTGTCAACAGCCTATATTTTTCAATGGTCAATTAACTAACAAGAATTTCCAAAAAATTCCAGTGGAATATTATGCAATCATCAACTATTATGTTTACAAAGAAATGTTTACATCAAAAACAAATGCTTATGTTATAATAAAAATAAAGGGAGCAATATAAAATATAGTAGGGTCTAAACAATGTCACCAAGTATGCATAGACAGAGAGTTCACCAAGGGATTAAGAAATTTATGTTCAAATAGTAGGATTATGAGTGACTTTTATGTGCTTTTATGTATGTTTCATCATTTAGCAAGTTTCCTACAATAAGCATGCTTTAAAAAGAAAGAAGAAAAATTATATATAAGAATTAAGTGCTAATAGTAGTCTGCTTTCTTTTAATTCCAAGTTTCCTTAGGTTCTATTAGTAACCTAACCTAGGGTTACCAACCATCTTGGTTTGCCCAGTGCTAGGGGATGTCTCAGGATGTGAGTACTTCATTACTAAACTGGGACAGTCCTGGGCAAATTGGTTATTGGTTACTCCATAACCAGCACTCTTAACCAAAGGTAATGGAAACATAAAATTGAGTTAACAAGTGAATTATATCCTTCTATATATAAAAAACAATAAAAAGCTAACTCTGTCTGCACAGAAAACCAGCTTTGTTGGATTATACTTATAAACCTAATCAAAATTTTCCAAAAAATATGGCATCAAATATTTGATTATGTTAAATTTTAATTGTATTTTGTGTTTTACTTTCTATTTAATTGTATTTTGTAGTTAATACAAAACAGAGGGACTATGTTGTCATGTTTTGTAATGCTAGAAAAGGTAGAAGGCTTTCCTCCCTCTTGGCTTCTTTTCAATTTCTTTCTTTTGCTTTGCTTCATCCAAACAATTCCAAGGTCTCTTCATCTATACTCTATCAGTGACCCAAAGCAAGGGCTTCGTGTCTCACCTTTACACTGGGACTCTCACATTTACCCTTTCTTGTGATTTCTAGGATTTAATTTCCATTTCTATATTTCGTGTCATTTATCATATCCCAAACCACATTTCCTTCCCTAAGTAGCCAAGATCCTGTAATTCTCCACTCAAATTAATCATTTTACCAACATTGAGGTTACCACGTATTTTGATTCATTCTGCCCCCTCACCATTCCCAAAGCAATCAATAACTAAGTCTTGTCAATTTTAACTTTGTAATGTCTGTCTTCTTTGTCTCTTTGAATAATTCCTGACTTTGTTGGTCACTGAGTGGTACTTTTAATATAACCCCGAGGACTACTAAGAAGACAAGCATTTTGTCCTTTTAAGTAGTCACATGCCAATAAGTTACTGTCTCTCCATATTCAGCAAGGTCTTCCTGCTCCCCTGACCTCTTGCAGTTTCTGAACTCAATTTCTATACTCAGTTCTAATTTTGATATCCATACCAGTCAATACAGGACATATCACTGACCTTTGCTTTGCCCTACTGCTCTGCCAATGTTTCCTGTAGTGTATTACCAAACAAACAAAATATACTTCTGTAGATACAGTCTATGCCTCTACTTGCCACCTTGTTGCATGCCAAATCTTGCTTGCCTGAGTATAGCAGAAGCTTGAAAGGGACACCAAAAGACTTCCAGGATTTCCTATGCAGCTTACCCATATATTAAAGTTAGGAGGATTCTTTTCTCATCTTCTTTCCATTGGATTCTAGAGCAGGAGAAATATTGATGGCACAAAGAACCTCCTACCGGAGCAGTTTAGTCCTTTCTTAAAAGAGTTCCAGAAGTATTTGGAGATCTTCCTAAGTGGAAAATTTCTAGCTAAGGCAGCTCCATCAAAGGTAAATCGCAAACCAAAAGAATACTATTATTTTCTGCCTCTTTTTCTAGCGCCTGAAACAGAAAAGGTCCCCTCAATGAGTCAAGTCAGAAGAGTCAGGTGGATCACTCCCTCCAGTGAAATAGCTTAGCACATGAAACTCTACAGCACATCAGGCTGGGAGGGAGTCACTGCACTTCATATGGTCTTTTACCTGTGAATTTGGTCCCCTTTATCAGCCCACTTGTTCTCCCTAGATAGAGACAACATATAACATTTGTATTGAGATCTCAGTATCAAGCTATGAGCTTGATTATCAAGTATACATACAGAAAAATCTTGCATGCATAGGGAAGTGGTTTTTGATAGAATTTTTTTTTAAAGCAGTGGAACTTTTTTTTTTAAAATGTTACTTGAAATCAAAGTGTAAACCAAGTAAGATGGGAACTGTTTTGCTTAAAGCTGGTCAGGGGTCTCCAGGTAGGTTCCATTATAACCTTTAGAGAACTCTAGTGCTCTAGGGAATAATTTTAAATAAATCGTAATAAGTATAATCTAGGCCTGTATTTCCATAGAGGAGATATTATATCTGCAATTGTTCCCCAAATTAACTTTGTCCTCTTTATCCAAACATCTTAATGACAAATTCATGACGATTTGGATTTAATGTGCATAAGCTGATTGGGTGGTGGCCTGTGGCACCATTCAAGCCCCCGAAATCTAAGCTGATGGGTCTCCATTGACCTAAACACAGACATCCAACTTCGGAGTCTGTGTGAGGAATAGGAAAACCTTAATTCTAGTTCTTTCAAATTAACTCCATGTGCTTAGAACAATAGAACAGGTTATTATTTTTCTTGATAAGAACAGACTAGCTTATTATTTGTAGGAATTGAGGTTTGCTCTATTTTGCAGCATTAAAACAGATAACACCTTGTTTTATCGCAGAATACTTCTCACCAAAGAAGTGTCCAAACTTTCAATTTCCTTGGAATCGATGTCAGGGAAAAAGAGTATAGGTCACTTGTTTCCCAGTTTTAGACTCTTAGAAATGCCCTTGCAGTTTACTTTTTAAGTAAAGAAGACAATTCTGTACCTTCTCCCAGAAATTATATTTCTTTCTCTCCTTCAGTCTTAACTTGCCATCCTAATAAATGGCATGTCTTTAGAAAATATAAAAGTATAGGAATCTTCTCTTTAGAAGAGTGCCTACAGCTTCTAAAAGCATAGAGGTATGGTTTATCAATTAAACCAGATCACCCCTGTTTGTATCTGTATATTGTGGACATGAGTCAACAAGTTTTATTGTGTAGCCTTGAATACTGACCAAATGAAATGTGAATTCAAGACCTCTTTCATTTCAGTTACCTACTGATCTCTCCCTCAATTCTTAGAGCCAATGATCCCATAAATTTAATTAGTAACTTCTTTTAAATTAAATTCTACTTTAATTTCAACAGATCAATAGCCTTTTTTTTATTAGTGTAGCTTATTCCAGAATAAAATATAAACATCCTTTGCAGAGTAGGATGTTGAAACTAAAATTTCTACTGAAGTGGCAAAATACAGTTTTAAATCTCAAAGTGAAAGGCCATACCAAAATGCAGAATTCACAAAGGAAATGGTGGAGATCCAACCCCACAAAGCCTTCCTCAAACTAAGACCAGAAAAGGAGATCAGAGTATGTAGGGAAGGACTTGTGAGGTGGTGTCTTTCACGAGAGTTGCTCTGTGGGTGAGCCACTTCCAACGTTAAGGGGATTTATTGCTGAGTGCGTGTGGGAGTGGGTTGTTTTACCTGTTCTTCCTCAAGTGTAGAGCCATATGGAGAGCTTGAAGCATGTTCCTGGAATATGAGTCTGTCTTGGATTGCAGCCTTATTCATGCCTGAGAAGGTGGAAAGTGGTCTGTGGCAGGACAGAGGGAGAATGGAGGACTGCATTTGGGAAGTGATTAATCTCTCATCCATAGCAGGGCAAAGTGTATGTGAGTTTTTGACATGAATCACACAGAGAAGGCATAGAGCTATTTAAGTTCTACCTGAGAAGATACGTGGAAGGAAGGAGATTCATCAGAAGAGAATGACCACAAGAGAACCAGCATCTGAATGGGGAGGAGTCAGCTTACTGAAGTACTGGCCGAATAAAAATTTGGAGAGAAAGAGAGAAAAAAATAAGCATACCCCTTCCTAGTTGGTGGGTAGCTGTCCAGTATAGGCCTTGACAGGAAGAAGGGATGGAGGAGTCTAATCTTAGAATGAAAACTGCAATTATTATTATCTTAACCTTAATACACTAATTCCTCAATTGACTGGTTTGTAATTTAAAGTGGTTTTAGATCTGTCTATGACCTAAGATTGACTGGGAAAGTCTTGGTGGTGGGAGAAACAACCCCCTACCTCCACATACACTTTGAAGGAACGAAGGGTGACAAAGGAATGTTGCATTTGGTTACATTTCAGTTGCATTTTGGTCATGATTTTCACATATCGATTTATATTTGGATTGTTGAATTCAATTCAGTGAGTATTTATTAAGTCCTTACTACAAGGATTGTTTAGTAAAAAGAGTATGTGTTTTGAGATCAGAAAACCTGCCTTTGAATGCCACATCTTTACCTAAATCACAGTATTATCCTGAGGAACTTGACCTCTCTGAACCTTAGTTTCTTTGTCTGTTGATGAGGAAAATCAGTTGAGATTAATTTGAGGGTTGAATGGGATAGTGGAAAGACCAGCAACTCTACTAACTGGCACTTGGCAAGTGCAGCAAATGGTCACGCTATAGTGCATCTTCCTATATATGTACTCTGTTAGTCAGCTTAAGGCAGAGCTGCTGCTATTCGTATTAGGAGATCATTTCTTTGTAATTTTGAACGAGTTATTTCTCATCTTTGAAGGAATTACTTTTCAAATATGTTAATTAGGCAGTCTGCACACTCCTCTCCACAGTCATATAAGGACACACGTACACAGAATAACTGTAATTGCCAGTCATACTAATACTGGTTAGCCACAATGACACACACCTCTGAAATGGATATTCAAAAAGAAATGTTAGAAAATATTTTTTAAACACATGTCTCATAATAAGGACTACATCTTGAATAGTGCCTAAAATAGACTGACCTTGTACTTTTTTAGTGTCTAAAAATTGTGGATTCAGCACATCCAAAACCTCAAATGACTTTTTCCCAGCTGTTGAAACCCTCATTGGTAAAAAACCACTCATATTTTGGTGAAGGATGAGCCTACAAATTCTGCTGATTTTCTTCTGTGTTTAAGATCCTGAACTATAACTGTATGGACATTAAGATGACTAATACAGACTCTGGTCCTCAAGGAACTTAACAATAGAGTTGGGTAAACACAGCCTGGATGAACGCAGTAACAAAGAAGACATTCTATGCTAAATTCCTAGGTCGGGTGGGGCGACAGGGAGGCAGGTAAGAAATAACCACAAAAGTTCTAAAAGAGTCAGGCAATTATTATCCAAACCAACCACTGCTCTCCACCTCAGGCTTTATATGGTCTTCTGCCTCCGTCCCATGCTAGAAATTTCCAAAAGACCACAGAAATGCTCCCTATGGATGACATCATCATTTGGCATTACTTACTGCACTTACAGCTACCCTGGACAAGGAACTCGAGGGCTGGAATGTGCTCTAGCTCTGTCAGGAGGATGCTGTACTTTCTCTGACCTGAGTGAATACTTCAAGTCCTCAGGCCCCTTTTTCATCCCTCTCCATCTCCACACACTTTAAATCATAGTGTGACAAGAAATGCTTACCATAATTTATATGTAGCCTCATTAATCCCTTTTAGGGTCCTGAAGTAATTTGCTTCCATTTACATTCATTCAGACTCTTTCTTTCTGGTTCCCAGTCTTCTCTTTATACTGTTTATTCTCAATCTGTACTGGAGACTTGGGAATTTATTTTTCCAGTCCTTCAGAACTCTCTCCCTCCTAATGCTGCTAGGCTTTATATAGTTCCTTTTTCTGGAACGTTGGCCCTGTCTTCATTATTTGACATTTCTTCATGTGGAATTTCATCAGCCAGTTATCAGGATCTTTCCATTTGTCTTTTCATATCATCCTGAATTTTATCACTGGTCTTCTCCTCTGTAGGGACTTAATTCTTTACTTTCATCACCTTATTACAAATAACTTTTGTTGGGCAAAGTTATTCAGAGAGAGTACGTTTAAACCTGCCCAAATTCCTCCTAGCAATCACCTTCCATCTTTCTCTCTATGTTTAGAAGAAGTCAACAAAAAATTAACCTTCTCCAAAGGCAACAGCACACGCTATATATTTATGTGCAAATGTACAGATCTCTCCTTAAATGTGCCTGCTATCCCCAGGCATCATTCTCCCAGAGAAGAAAATTTAAAGGAGTGTCTTATGTGGGATACTATTTTTAGAAGGTTCATCAAAATCCATATGTCTACTTCCCTTAAATATTTTACTATGACCGTTTTTCAGTAATTTATTCATGCTTCACAGGTGGCCGAATTTGCATCAAAGTATTATCCCTTTTTTCGGTTCAGTAAAGCTCTGATTCTTCCTGTCCTTTGTTTGATCCGGTAAAGCTCTTATGGGTTCTCTAACCTCTTAGCAGCGTCCAACACAGTTGAACACTAGTCTTGGCTTCTTTAACACTACACTCACCTATTTGTCCTCCTACTTCCAACTACTCTTTCTTAATCTCTTGTGGTTCCTTCTTCTTTGCCTGATTGGAATGATGGAGTCCTTGGGGCTTAGGTTTGGACCCTATTTTCTATCCACATTTTCTCTCTTGATGTTTTCTTCTTTAAATACCATCTATATGCTGATATCTGTCAAAATAATGGCTGAATCTCTCCCCTGAGCTTCAGACTTAAATGTTTAAATATTTGTCTTTACTTGTACATCTGATAAGCATTTCACACTTAATTTGTGTAAAATGGATCTCTTTTTTTCTCCTCTGTCCACTCCCCAACTCTCTTCCCTCTGTCTTTTCTACCTTTCAATAAATGTACAATAAAATGCTCAGTTGATCTAGTCAAAACTTGGAGTCTTCTCTGATTCTTTTATCCATCATGACATCTCATAAGTTCTACCTTCAGAATGTATCTCAAAAATATCCAATTTTCTCTACTTCCACTGCCACCCCTTTTCAAAACCCCATAATATCTCACCTGGCTTGCTGTCATAGGCTCTTAATTCACCCTCCTACTTCTCTTCTTACTCTCCAACATCCATTCTCCACATAGAAGGTAAATAATGCTTTTATTTTAATTAAATTTTAACCAGATCATATCACCCCTCTGTGACATTTCCATAACTTCTCATTATGCTGAGAATAAATCCTAAATTCTTTATCATGACTCCTCCTCCACATTCATTTCAAGCTATTGGCTTTCTTTCCATTTCTGAAACACGAGCTTATGATACGTCATAGCTTTTAGACCTGTAATTCCCCTTGCCTAGAAAACAGTTTCCCATAGTTTTTCCTATGAATGGGTTATTTTCATATTTCAAGTCTTAATTCAATTATGACCTCCTCAGAGAATGTTCAGTGATTGTCCTGTTCGTCCCCTTAGCACTTACTACAATCTTGAATTTGTTTTTTTTTTTATTTTAATGTCTATCTCACCAATTAGAATCTAAACACCCTGTCTTCCTGGAACTCAATAAATTTTTATTGGAAAAATAAATGAATGAATGATTCAGTGAATCGATCAGTAAGTAATATATCTATTTTTTTCACTCCTTAATTTTGAAATATGTTAGATAACATTTTTCTTTTTTTAATGATAACTAAATATTACTTTTGCAAATTTTTACTCATAACATAAAATTTTTAAATCATTATTAAATCATTCCTTACATAATCATAATATATTCTTTGAGATTATAAGATAATTTTCTTTGAAAAGTAAAGCAATTCTACTTCTGTCCAAGATAGAGTTACAGTCATGTACCACAGAACAACATTTTGGTCAATGATGGGCTGCATATGTGATGGTGGTCCCATAAGGTTAGTACCAGATAGCCTAGCTGTCCAGTAGGCTATGCCATCGAGGTTTGTGTAAATACACTCTGTAATGTTTGCACAATGATGAAATTTCCTAATAATGCATTTCTCAGAACATATCCCCATTGTTAAGTGACACATGACTGTAACAGTTATTTCCCATCTGAAACATCTAAAAAAACAGACAAGCTCTATACACAATGATTTTCATATATTATATATTTGGAAGCACAGGACAGTGGTCCCTGAGAGAAGGGATACAAAGAAAGTGTATGATTGCCACAGCTTGTTACCTGTGGAGAGTTTTTGGGCCACAGCTCAGGAAGAGGCTTGCCATTTCCCTGAACTTGGAGTTAGAGGAGGCCAAGGCAGCTAGAACTTATAAAACAGCATATCCAAGAAGAGAGAGCTACATAGAAAGAGAGCCCCAGAGATCTGCCAGGATCCCCTCTCAAGTCTTCGGTTGAGTACTGCTTAGAACATGGATGTGAAAAAACTCCCCAAGGCCAAGAGAAGAAGCAGATGAAAGAAACAGAGAGAACTCTCCCTGGAGATCATACATCCAGAGTGGAAAACTTCATAATCCACAAGATACTAGACACTTAGAAGGATTTGACTTGAGCAGCAGGAAAAAAATAGCACTGGATCAAAGGCTGTACTAGCCCCACCTCTAAATCTTAAAAACCAGTCTTAAAGTGATCAAATTGTGTCCAAGTAACTGAACTGTATTCTAGAATACAGTTTACATGTATTTACAAGAATACAAAATATCTGGCACCTTACAAGATAAGATTCAAAATGTCTAGCATGCAACCAAAAATTACCAGGCATTAAAAGAAGGAGAAAAATATAACCAATGATGAGGAGAAAAATCAATCAGTAGAAAAAAGATCCAGATAGAATGTTAGTAGACAAAGACATTAGAACAGTTATTACAACTGTTAATACTTCATATGTTCAATAAGCCAGAGAAATGAATAAGCACAGTAAGTAAACATATGAAAAATATGTATTAAAAATACCTAAATTGGGTCTCTGGAGATTATAAATATATTAGGTGGGATTAACAACAAATTAAACATTACAGAATAAAAGATTAGAGAACTTGAGGACGTAGCAATACACACATACAAAATGAAACACAGAAAAATAAAAGACTGAGAAAATGAACACACATTAATAAGCTATAGGACATCTGTAAGCAGCAAAAAATAAATGTAATTGGAGTCCTCAAGGAGAGGAGAGATAGAGAAGGATAATAGTCTTTTCCCCCCCAAAGTTGATGAGAGCACAAGAAACGTGAAGGAAAATACATTAAGGTACATCATAATCAAATTGCTTAAAAGCAGTAATAAAGAGAAAAATTCAAAAGCAGCCAGGGAAAAATACCAAATAACCTACAGAAGAACAAACATAAGAATCACATTAGATGCCTTGTTGTTCCAAGCCAGAAGAGAGTACAGTGAAATCTTTAGAGTGTGGAAAAAAAGAGTTAGATACCGAGCAAAAATATCTTTTAAAAGTGTTGGCAAAGTAGAAAGTTTTCAAGCCATATGAAAGTTGAAAGAATTCATCACCTGCACGCCTGAACTATAAGAAATATTAAATAAAGTCTTTTAGGCATGTAATGGCTAATTTTATGTGTCCACTTGGCAATGTTATGGTGCTAAGTTGCTTGATCAAACATTAGTTTAGATATTTCTGTGAAGGTATTTTGTAGATATGATTCACATTTATAATCAGCTGACTTTAGGTAAAGGAGATTATCCTCAATAATGTGGGTGGCCCTCATCCAATCACTTGAGGGTCTTTAGAGCAAAACTGAGGTCTCTGGAGAAGAAAGAATTCTGCCTCGAGATTGCAACATAGAAATTCTGTCTGAGTTTCCACAGATTTCAGACTCAAGACTGCAACGTCAACTCTTACCTGAGATTCCAGCTTACCAGCCTGCTCTTTGGATTTCAGACTTGCCAACTCTAAATTACATGAGCCAGTTCCTTAAAATAAACTTATTTATATACACACACACACACACACACACACACATGCTTACATATATATATTTGTAATATATATATTTATGTGTAAATGTATATTCTGTTTCTCTGGAGAATCCTAACTAATACAAAGTAAAAGAATAATAATACCAGTTAGAAATCTGGACATACACCAAAAAATGAAAACTGTTGGAAATAATAAATTTGTCAGTAAATATAAAAGCTTTTTCTTTGTGGGTACTGAAAAGTGCATTTATTATATGAGTGATGGTAGGTATAAAACTACCATAGTATTTATAATATCCACTGGATATATTTAAGTGTCATTTACAAATGTCAATATTTATAATACACTGGAAATAATGCTTTGCAACTGTTTTAAGTGATTTTGTTTTTATTTTTTCAGCTTTATTGAGGTATAATTGACAAAAATGTAAGATATTTAGAGTGTGCATCATGGTGATTTTATATATGTATGCCTTCCAAAAGGATTCCCCTCTCATCTAGTTAACTAACACATCTATCACTACACATATTTATCTTTTTTGTCCTTTGGTGAGAACATTTAAATTTTAATCTCAGAAAATTTAAATTATACAATACAGTGTTATCAACTATAGTCACCACATTTTATGTTGGATCTTCTGACTATATTCACTTTATAGTTCTAAGTTTGTACCCTTTTACCAACCTCTCCTTATTACCCCTGCACCCTCAGCCCCTCCAACCATTTTTCTACTATGTGTTTCTATGAATTTGACTTTTTTTTTAGTTTACTTATAAGTGATACCATGCAGTATTTGTCTTTCTCAGTCTGGCTTATTTTACTTAGCATAATCCCCTCATGTTCCATCTGTGTTGTCACAAGTGGCAGGATTTTCTTCTTTCTCATGGCTGAATAGTATTCCATTGTGTGTGTGTGTGTGTGTGTGTGTATACATATATACATATATACACACACACACATATCTTTATCCATTCTGTTTTTTTTTTTAATTTACTGCATTCATCTGTTGATAGACACTTAGGTTGTTTCCTTAGCTTGGCTTTTGTAAAAATGCTGCAATGAACATAGGGGTGCAGATATCTCTTTGAAGTCCATTTACTTTGGATTTATACCTAGAAGTGAGATTGCTAGATCATAGGGTAGTTCTATTTTTAACTTTTTGAGGAACTTTCATACTGTTTTCCATAGTGGCTGTGCCAATTTACGTTCGCACCAGCAGTACACAAGGGTTCCCTTTCCTGCACATCCTCACCAACAATTTTTATCTCTTGTCTTTTGGATGATAGCCATTCTAGCAGATGTGAGTGATATCTTATCGTGGTTTTGGTTTGCATTTCCCTGATGATTAGTGATGATGAGTACCTTTTCATGTACCTGTTGGCCATTTGTATGTCTTCTTTGAAAAAATGTCTGTTTAGTTCATCTGCCCATTTTTAAATAGGATTGTTAGAGTTTTTTTGCTATTGAGCTTTATGAGTTCTTTATATATTTTGGATATCAATCCCTTATCAGATAGATGATTTGCAAATATTTTTTCTTGTTCTGTAGGTTACATTTTCATTTTGTTTTGGGTTTCCTTTGCTGTGCAGAAGCTTTTTAATTTGATGTAGTCCTACTTGTTTATTTTTGCTTTTGTTGCCTTTGCTTTTGCTGTCAAAACAAAAATCATTGCCAAGACCAACGTCAAGGAGCTTACTCCCTATATTTTCTTCTAGGAGTTTTATGGTTTCTTCATTCATGTGTTTAATCCATTTTGAGTTGATTTTTGTGTATGGTCTAAGATCCAGTTTCATTCTTTTGCATGTAGCTTTCTAGTTTTCCCAATACCATTTATTGAAGAGACTATCCTTTCCCCCTTGTGTATTCTTTGTTTCTTTGTCATAAATTAATTGACCATATATGCATGGGCACATTTCTGAGCTCTCTGTTCTGTTCCATTGACCTATGTGTCTGTTTCTTTGCCAATACCATACCATTTTTATTACTATAGGTTTGTAATATAGTTTGAAATGAGGAAGTGTGATGCCTCCAGCTTTTTTATTCTTTCTCAATATTGCTTTGGCTATTCGGGGTCTTTTGTGGTTCCATACAAATTTTAGAATTGGTATTTCTATTTCTGTGAAAAATGTCATTGGAATTTTGATAGGGATTGTATTGAACCTGTCAATTGCTTTGGGTAGTATGGACATTTTAACAATATTAATTTTTCTAATCCATGAACATGGAATATATTTCCGTTTATTTGTGTCATCTTCAGTTTCTTTCATTAGCATCTTCCAGTTTTCTGTGTACAGATCTTTCACTCCTTGGTTAAATTTATTCCTAGATACTTTATTCTTTTTGATGCAATATAAAAGCCTTTTTTAATTATAAAAATCTATTTAAGAGATAATTGACTGTTTAAAGAAAAAGTAATAATGAATTGTGATGTTTATAACATATGTAGAAGTAAAATATATAACAATAACAGCACAAAGACCAGTAGTGAGGAAATGGAAGTTTACTGTTAAGTAATTTCTTATACTGTTCTTAAAGTGCCATAATATTACTTGAATACTGTGCTAAGTTAAAGATATATACTGTAACTTCTAAAACAACCACTAATATTGAAGTTAATAAGCCAACAAAGAACATAAAATAGAATCAGATATTTCCTCAGTGAATCCAAGACAATGAACTAAAAGAGGAAATGGGACAAATGAAAAAAATCAATTGCAACATTGTTTACTTAAACCCAACCACCTCATTAATCACATTAAATGTAATTGGTCTATACACTCCAGTAAAAAAGCTGTCAGATCAGACCAAAGAAAAGCAAGCCCCAACTATTTTCTGCCTAAAAGAAATACACACTAAATAAAAAACATTGATGAGAGAGATTTTTAAAAATCAGTAAATGGAGAAACACATCATGTTCACAGATTAGAAGACTCAAAAATTATTAAGATGTCAATTCCTACCAAATTGATCTATAAATACAATGCAGTCTTGATCAAAATCTCAGCAGTCTTTTGTACAAATTGACAGACCAATTTCAAAGTTCATATGGAAATGCAAAGGACCTAAAAGAGGCAAAACAACTTTGAAAAGAACAAAGTTAGAGGTGTTGCACTACCCAATTTCAAGTTTTATTTGAAAGCTATAGTAATCAAGACAGCATGGCATAAAGATAGACAAATAGATTGATAAAACAAAATACACAGTCCAGAAGTAGACTCAATCACCTATTTTCAATAAAAGTGCAAGGAAATTTAACTAGGAAAGAATAAGTGATGCTGGAACAATTGGTTGATATTTGGGAAAATAAAAGAACTTTTATCTATGCCTGAAAGTTAAGTCAAAGTAGATTGTATATCTAAATGTAAGAACTAAAACAGAAACTTCTGGAAAAAAGATAGAAGATCTTGGTGACCTTGGGTTTGGCAATGATTTATTGAATACAACACAAAAAGTACAAATTATTTCAAAAATTAGTAAATAGGACTTTATCAACATTAAAAACTTTGCTCTTCAAGAGACACAAGAAATGAAAAGGCAATCCACAGAGTAGGAGAAAATATTTTCAAAATATGTATCCAACGAAAAGACTTGTATCTAGAATATATAAAGAACTCTTACAGCTTACAAATAAGAAGACAAGTAACCCAATAAAATATGGACGAAAGATTTGAACAGACACTTCTCTAAAGAATATATATGTAGAAGGCAAATAAGCACATTAAAAGGTTTCAACATCATTGGTCATTATAGAAATGTAAATTGAAACCACAATGAAATTCTACTATACGTGCACTGGAATGGCCAAAATTAAAAAGTCTGATTTTACCAAGTTCTGAGAATGTGGAGCAATTGGAACCCTCATACAGTGCTGATGGGAGTATAAAATGTTATGATTAAAAAAAGGTTTGGTAATTTTTTAAAAAGTTGAACATACACTTACCTATTGGTGATAATGAACATGAAAGGATTAGACCAATACTTTGGAAACTTAATTCCTTGAGGTGGTTTTTCCCAGGCACAAGCCTTCCTCTGGGTAGACAGATATTCACTGCAACAGTTCCTTCAAAATCCCTGCTGCTCTAGGTTTTTTAATATACCTCAGTTATTCAATCAATAATCAATTAACAATAATATATTAAGCATTTACTAATATCTGGCACTGTGCTAGATATGGAGGATATAATAGCAAATAAAAGTCTTGGTCTCAAAAAGTTCCACGTTGAGGAGTGCAGATGTACACATAAACAAATTACATCATTTTATTTTTAAGTCATAAAAGGATATGTCAAATGCACACAAAATAAGGAGTGATTAATTTTACTTTGAGTCTCCAGAGAAAGAAACGTTTGCATAGGATCTTAAAAAATGAATTGAGAGATCTACAGAGAGAAGATACAGGAAATAGGGAGCATTAGGCAAAACCATCACAGAAGAATTAAATGCATAAACAAAAGGATAAGGAGTGCAACGAAGCTGGACATGTGCAATATGGATAGAGGATGGAATGTGAAGTGTGTCCGTGCTGTGCCTGTAGTATAGTATTACTCAGACATTTTGCCCATATCTCACATTTTAGTTCACTCCTTGGTGGGCCATGACTATCACTAACAAAAATGAAATAGAATGCCAAATTATACAATAAAAATGGAGTGCAGAGCATATAATAAGGGTTAGTATTATTTCATAAAATTTTCTTTCAGATATATTGGTGTATGTGTGTCTATGAGTGTGTTTATGCAGGCACCCACTAAATGGACTTTAAGATCCGCTAATGTATCATAACCAGCAGTTTGAAAAACATTGCTATAGGATATGGAGATTTATTAAGTGTTTAAAAAGAGAGTCACAGCAGGGTAGAGAAAGGGAAGGGCAGTCTCAAAAGAATATAGTCATTGTATAGCCATTATCTAGTCATCAAAATAGTAAGCCATTCTGTAGTCAAAGAAAATGATGTTGAGAACTTTAATTAAGGCTGTGGCAGTGAGAATAAATATGGACATCAGGAATTGAGAGACACATGAGACATAATTAACAGGGCTTGTTTACTATTTAGACAGAGGATATTAAGGGGCTGGAGGAGTGAAAGATACCCATTTTTCCAACTTAGATGACTAGGTGGTAAAACTAACTAAACAAAGACAACACAGGAGAAGAAGGTTTGGAGGGGCAAGAGTAGGCTCAGCTTATGATATAGTAAGCGTAAGATACTTGGGTAAACCAAAGCAGAGCAATTTAACACAAATTGAAGCTCTAGAGAGCAGACACACCAGAGATGCAGATTACTTATTTGACTTCGGAGCAATTAGATATATTATTAAATCTCTATGTATCTATGTATATAAATATATAAAATATAAATTTATAAATATGTTTATAAAATATAAAAGTATATATAATAATAATGATAATGGCTAAATCAATATACACAAGTAAACAAGCATAACTGAAAACATGAAAGAGCATGCCACAAGGCATATCCCAGGGCCTCGAAGAAGACTTTCATCTTCTTTACTGGCAATCGTACTTTTTACATTCGTGTCAACTTTTTTTGTGCTATTCTTCGCTAATTGGAAGTTGTTTGCTTACTGAAGTAAGATGCCTGGTTTTATATGCACAGCTGATAGATTTTTACTGACTTTATACAACAGTTGTGTATTAGAGTCCCGGAAGGAAACAAGAGTTACCTGAAGAGACTGTTTTTAGAAGTGTGAGGAGGGTAAGAGAAACAAGGTATGTTGAGGCACCCACAGACTATAATCAAAGGGAAGCCAATAACACCACTTGGCCCGAAGGAGTAAAAGGAAGACAGACTGGTGCCTGAGCCACAGCTTTGACTGTGTACCTGGGGGCAGCTGGCAGGAGCTGTAGCTTCCTACACAACTGAAGCATCAAAGCAGGGAGAAGGTTGACAAGAGCTGCCCCACGTTCATTCTCCTTTCACCTTCTCATGCCCTGCTGGTATCTTCCATTAGCCAAACCCAACAGGAAGCTAGAGGCATGTCTAATCCGCACTACTAGCCTGGAAGCCTAATTAATAAACTAATTAGTTTAATTTCTGGATCTTGTAATCATTTCAACTACAGCTAATCAGTTTTGTCATTGGAGTTTAAGGCCACTGTTTCTCCCTCGCAAGATTTAATTTCAAAAGTTATGTATAAGACTTCTGGTTTCCAGTACAACATGTAAGGAGCTTGGAAGCTGTCACTTCAGGGATTTTAACAGCAATTTAAAAATCAAACAAACTGAAAAGTCAACAGCTCTCCTTAGATCCATCGGAGAAGTGAGATCATAGGGCACATTCCTGCCCCCAGAGTTGGAGAGACAAGACAGTAGGATACACAGAATCACAACTTACCAGAGCAGAAACCCACAAATAGAAACCTACAGGAACCAGAGCTGAGATAGGAAAACCTGAACTATAATTGACAAATTGCTAGAGGCTCAATGTGCACAAGCCTAAGAGATAAAAATGTTAGGGGGTACCAGCATAGGGGCCCTCACACTTTTGTGAGTTTTACTTCTAGGTACTCTACCAGGGTCACTCAGTGAAATCAGAGAAGGATCACCTCAGCCTTCTAGCAGTGGGAGGAGGAAAAGAACCATTTTGAAATACACCAGATCACTCTGTTCGTCTTAACAAATCCTGCCCTCAAGAGAAACTGTTTTACCAAAGCCTAACCTATTGGGGGTTTATAGAGCTCGGCTGACCTAGGGGAAGGAAAAACCCAGTTCCAGCCCACTCTAGCCCTTCATGGGGGGAAAGGAAAATGCCTAACTCCAACTCCCTCTAGCCTTCTAACTGGAGGAAGGGAAATACACAAATTCAGCCCTCACTGGCCATCCTGTCCCAGTTCAGGGGGAGGGGACTAAGTGCTACTTCTGAAGCTCACAGTCCAGGGGCACAAGCTCATTAAAAGACTAAGACCTAATCATAGGAGTATAGAACACTTCTGCTCCCCAACACCTTACCATCACGTTACTAAATGCCTATTTACCACAGTTTTTTTTGTCTAGTATATCATGTCTGACAATGAAGAAAAAATTAGAAAATGTACTAAAAGGAAAGAAAACACAATTTGAAGAGACTAATCAAGCATCAGAACCAGACTCAGATATGGCAGGAATGGTGGAATTTATCAGACCAGGAATTTTTTAAAAACTATGATTAATATGCTAAAGCCTCTAAAAGAAAAAGTAGATAACATATAAGAACAGATGAGTAATGTAAGCAGAGACAGGAGATTCTAAAAATCAAAAAGAAATACTAGAGATCAAAACACTGTAACAGAAATGAAGAATCCCTTTGATGGGCTCATTAGTGGACTGGACACAGCTGTGGAAAGAATTACTGAGCTTGAGAACATGTCAGTAGAAACTTTCAAAATGGAAAAGCAAGAGAAAAGGAAACTGAAAAAAAAAATACCAAGCACAAAATATCCAAGAACTTTGAAACAACCACCATTGTGGGACAAAAGGTGTAACATATATGTGATGGGAATACCAGAAGGAGAAGATAGAGAAAAGGGAACAGACGAAATGTTTGAAGCAATAATGACTGAGAATTTCCCTAAATTGTTGTCAGGAAGCAAATGACAGATCCAGGAATCTCAGAGAACACAAAGCAGTGTAAATGCTCAAAAAACTACCTCATATTCAAACTGCAGAAAATCAAAGATAAGGAAAAAAAATCTTGAAAGAAGCCAGAGGGGGGACAACACCTTATCTGCAGAGGAGCAAAGGTAAAAATTAAATCTTACCTCTCCTCAGAAACCATGAAAGCAAGAAAAGAGCAGAAAAGAGTATTTAAAGTATTGAGATAAAGGACACCAATCTTGAGTTCCGTATCCTGCAAAATTATCCTTCAAAAGTGAAGAAGAAGTACTTTCACAGACAGAATAAAATGGAGAGAATTTGTTGCCAGTAGGCTTCCCTTGTGAGAAATGTTAAAAGAGGTTCTTCGGAGAGAAAGAAAATTATATATGTTGGAAACTCAGATCTACATAAAGAAAATGAGGGTATTGGAGAAGGAATTAAGTGAAGACGAAAAAAGTTATCTTATTCTTAATTGCTCTAACAGAAAACAGTTTGTTCAAAATAATAATAGTGACAATGTATTTGATTGTGTGCATATATATATACAGATATATACTTATGTATAAGTGAAATGAATGACAACAATGGTAGAAGGGAGGAGTTAGAAATATATTGTGATTATAAGGTATTTGTACTACCTGTAAAGTGGTAGAGTGTTATTGGAAATGAACTTGGATAAGTGGATATTGCAAACTCTAGGGCAACTATTGAAAAAAGCAAAAAGAGAAGTATGATTGATATACTAAGAAAGGAGAGAAAATGTAATCATTTAAAATACAACAGGCAGGGGCCGGCCCCATGGCTGAGTGGTTAAGTTCTCATGCTCTGCTTCGGTGGCCTGGGGTTTTGCCAGTTTGGATCCTGGGTGTGGATATGGCACCACTCGTCATGCCACGCTGAGATTGCCTCCCACACGGCACAAACAGAGGCACTCACAACTAGACTATACAACTATGTACTGGGGGGCTTTGGGGAGAAGAAAAAAAAAAGATCGGCAACAGATGTAAGCTCAGGTGCCAATCTTTAAAAAAACAAAAACACAACATGCAGAAAAAGAGTCAAAGACAAAATTAGGAATAAAGAACAAGGGCAACAAATAGAAAACATTAATAAATATGGTAGATAGTAATAATCCAGCTATATCAATAATCTCTTTAAACGTCAATGGTACAAATACACCAATTAAAAAACTGAGATTATCAGAGTGGGTCAAAAAATAAGACCCAAATATATGTTGTCTGCAAGAAAACCCACTTTAAATATAAAGACACATATAGATTAAGTGTGAAGGGATGACTGGGGCCAGCCTGGTGGTGTAGTGGCTAAGTTTGCACGCTCTGCTTCAGTGGCCTGGATTCACAGGTTTGGATCCCAGATACAGACCTAGCACCACTCATCAAGCCATGCTGTGGCAGCACCCACATAAAATAGAGGAAGATTGGCATGGATGTTAGCTCAGAGATAATCTTCCTCAAGCAAAAAAGAGGAAGATTGGCAACAGATATTAGCTCAGGGCCAAACTTCCACACACACACACACACACACACACACACACAAAAGTGAAGTGATAGAGAAAGATAAACATGAAAACATGCTAAACTAATCAAAAGGAAGCTGGGGTAGCTATATTAATTTCAGACTGAGCAGATTTCACAGCAAGGAATGGTATCAGGGATAAATACTGGCTTCACATAATGATACATGGGTCAGTTCTCCAAGAAAACGTAATAATTTTTTTAACCATGTTTAAGTGTATATTTTGGTGGCATTAAGTACATTCACATTGTTGTGCTACCATTATCACTGTGTTTCCAGAACTTTTTCATCATCCCAAAGAGAAACTCTATACCCATTAAATAATAACTCCCTCTCCTCCTCCCCTAAGGCCCTAGTAACCTCCAGTCTACTTTCCCTCTCTATGAATTTGCCTATTCTTGGTCCCTTATGTAACTGGAATCATACAATATTTGTCCTTTTGTGTCTAGCTTATTTCACTTAGCATAATATTTTTAAGGTTAATCCATGTTGTAGCGTGCGTCAGAATTTCATTCCTTTTTAAAGCTGAATAATATTCTATTGCATGTATACACAGTTTGATTATCCATTCATCTGTTGATGGACCACCTTTTTGCTATTGTGAATAATACTGCTGTAAACATTGGTGTACAAGTATCTGTTTGAGTCCCTGCTTTCAATTATTTGGGGTATATACCAATGAGTGGAATTTCTGGATTACTGGTACATCTATGTTTAGCTTTTGAGGAACCACGAAACTGTTTCCACAGCAGCTGCACCATTTTACATCCCTACCAGCAATGCATGAGGATTCCAATTTCTCAACATCCTTGAAACACTTATTTTCCATTAATAGTTTTTTAAAAATAATAGCCATCCTAATGGTTGTGAAGTGGTATTTCATTGTGGTTTTAATTTGCATTTCCCCAGTGACTAGTGATGTTGAACATTTTTTCATGCACTTATTGGCCATTTATATATCTTCTTTGGAGAATGTCTATTTAAGTTCTTTTCCCACTTTTGAATTGAATTGTTTTTTGATGTTGTTGTTCATTTGTAGGAGTTCATATATTCTAGATATTAACACCTTAATAGATATATGATTTGAAAATATTTTCTCCCATCCTGTTATTGTGTTTTTACTCTCTTGATAGTGTCCTTTGATGCACAAAGTTTTAAACTTTGACAAAGTCCAATTTATTGATTTTTTTCCTTTTGATGCCTATGCTTTTGGCATCATAATAATTCTTAATGTATGCACCTAACAACAGAGCATCAAAATACATAAGGCAAAAACTGATAGAACTGCAAGGAGAAATAAATGAATCCACCATTATAGTTGGAAGCCTCAACACCCCTGTATCAGAATTAGATGCAAGAGGCAGAAAATCAGTAAGGACATAGTTAAACTCAACAGCATCATCAATCAACTGACTATGATTAACATCTGTCAACTACTTTATCCAACAAGAGGAGAATACACATTCTTTTCAAGCTCACATGGAACATTTACCAAGATAAACCACATTCCAGCCATAAAACACACCTTAATAAATTTAAAAGAAAAAAAAATCATATAATGTCTGCTCTCAGACCACAATGGAATTAAATTAGAAATCAATAATGGAAAGATAGCTGGAAAATTCTCAAACACTTAGAGATTATTCAACACACTTCTAAATAACACATAGGCCAAAGAAGAAATCTCAAGATAAGTTTTAAAACATTTTGAAATAAATGAAAATGAAAATACAACTTATCAAATATTGTGGGATGCAGCAAAAGTAGTGCTTGGAGGGAAATTTATAGAATGGAATACATACATTAGAAAAAAGGAAAGATCTAAAATCAGTAATTGAAGCTTCCACCTTAGGGAAATAGGAAAGGAAGCGCAAATTAAATCCAAATTAAGCAGAAGAAAAGAAATAATAAAAAAATAGTACAGGAATCAGTGAAATTGGAAATAGGAAATCAATGGAGAATGTCAACAAAACCAAAATCTAGTTCTTTGAGATGAATATAATTTATATGCAACTGGCCAGGCTAGCTAAGGAAAAGAAAGAAGATTCAAATTACTAATACCAGAAATAAAAGAGGAGACATCACTACAGATCCATATACATTAAAAGACAATAAGTGAATATTATGAATAACTCAGTGCCCGCAAATATGATAACTTGGATGAGATAGACAGATTCCTTGAAAGACACAAGCTGCGAAAACTCACACACAAAGAAATAGAAAAATTGAATAGGCCTATATATATTAAAGAAATTGAATTAATAATTAATTACCTTTGAAAACAGAGAGCAGCAGGCCCAGATAAGTTCACTGAAGAATTCTACCAAACATTCAAGGAATAAATTATATCAATTCTTTACAATCTCTTCCAGAAGATAGAAGCAGAAAGAATACATCCTGACTCATTCTATGAGACCAGCATTACTCTAATAGCAAAAACAGATAAATACATTACAAGTAAATCACAGACCAATATCTCTCACGAACTTAGATGCACAAATGTTCAACAGAACATTAGCAAATCAAAACCAACAACGTGTTAAAATAATTATACAACACAACCAAATGGTATTTATTCTAGGTATGCAAGCCTGGCTCAACATTCAAAAATCAGTTAATGTAACCCATCCTATCAAAACAGGCTAGAGAAAACACATTTGATAATGTCAATAGATGCAGAAAAAGCATTTGATAAAATCCAACACCCATTCATAATAAAAACTCTCAGCACACTAGGAATAGAGGGAACTTCCTCAACTTGATAGAGAATATCTGCAAAAAAACTTATGCTTAACATCATACTTCATGGTGAGAAACTAGAAACTTTCCCATTAAGATCAAGAACACAGCAAAGATTTCCTCTCCCACCACTCCTTTTCCACATTGTGTTGAAAGTCCCAGCTAATGCAATAAGACAAGAAAGGAAATAAAAGTTATACAGATTAGAAAGGAAGAAGTAAAACTGTTTTTTTTCACAGATGACATGATCATCTGTGTAGAAAATCTGAAAGGATAAAAGCATGGATATTCCATGCTGATAGATAAGAATACTAAACATTTTCAAGATGTCAATTCTTCCTAACTCAATCTGTAGATTCAATGGAATCTCAATCAAAATCCTGGCAAGTTATTTTGTGGACATTAACAAACTGACTCTAAGGTTTGTAAGAAGAAGTAAAAGACCCAGAATAGCCAACACAATATGGAAGGAGAAGAACGTAGTTGAAGTGTTGACACTACCTGGTAACTTGGATGAGATAGACTTCAAGACTTACTGTAAAGCTACCATTATCAAGACAGTGCAGTATTGGCAAAAGAATGGACAAATAGATCAGTGGAAGAGAATAAAAAGTCCATAAATAGACCCAAATAAATACAGTCAACTGATCTTTGACAAAGAATCAAAGGCAATACAATGGAGAAAAGATAGTCTGTTCAGTGAATCATGCTGGAACAACTGGACATCCACATGCAAAAGAGAAAAAAAAAAGAATCCTGACACAGACCTTACACCCTTCACAAAAAATTTACTCAAAGTGGATCATAGACCTAAATGTAACACTCAGAACTACTGAATTCCTAGAAGATAACATAGGAGAAAATCTAGATGACCACGAGTGTGGTGAGGACTTTTTAGGTACAACACCAAAGGCACAATCCATGAAAGAAATAATTGATAAGCTGGATTTAATTTAAATTAAAAACCTGCTCTGTCAAGAGAATGTCAACATTTTCAAGATGTCACTTCTCCCTTTCAAGAGAATACACTGTCAAGAGAATGAGATGACAAGCCTCGACTGGGAGAAAACGTTTGCAAAAGACACATCTGATAAGGACTGTTATCCAAAAATATATAAGAATCTCTTATAACTCAACAAAAAGAAATTGAACAACCCGGTTAAAATGGGAAAAAGGTTTGAAGAGACGCCTCATCAAAGAAGATACACAGATGGAAATAAGCATATGATAAGATGGTAAGTGTCATATTTCATTAAGGAATTTCAAATTAAAACAATGACATCCTGCTATACACCTATTAGGACAGCCAAAGTCCAAAACACAGAAAATGCCGAATGTGGAGCAACAGGAACTCTCATTCATTGCTGTTGGGAGTTCAAAATGGTACAACCATTTTTGAAGACAGTTTGGCACTTTGTTACAAAACTAAACATACTCTTACTGTATGATTTAATAGTCCTGCTCCTTGGTATTTATGCAAGCAAGTTGAAAACTCCACTCAAAAACCTGCACATGAATGTTTATAGCAGCTTTATTCATAATCTCCAAAACTTGGAAGCAACTGAGTTGTCCGTCAGCAGGTGAATGCGTAGATAAATTGCAGTATGTTCAGATAATGGAATATTATTCAGAACTAAAAAGAAATGAACTATCAAGCCATGAAAAGACATGGAGGAACCTTAAATGTATGTTACTAAGTGAAAGAAGTCAGTCTGGAAAGGCTACATACTATATGATTCCAACTATATGACATTCTGCAAAAGGCAAAACTATGGGGACAGTAAAAGGATCAGTAATTTCCTGGGGTTAGGAAGGAGGGAGGAATGAATAGGAAGAGCATAGAGGACATTCAGTCCAGTGAAACTATTCTGTAGGGCACTGTAATGGTGCATACACCTCATCATACATTTGTTAAAACCCATAGAATGTGTGCCACCAGTAGTGAACCCTAATATAAACTATGGACTTTGAGTGATACTAATGTGTCATTATAGGTTCATCAATTATACAAATGTACCACTCTGATGTGGGATGTTAGTGGGGAAAGCTGTGCGCATGTTGGGGCAGGAAGTAGAGGAGAAATCTGTACCTTCTGTGCAGTTTTGCTGTGAACTAAAACTTCTCCAAAAAATAAAGTCTATTAAAAAAAAGTTATGTGTGATTTACTTTTTCAGGAGACACAGGATTCACAACACCCCCACACCCTGAAGCCTGGGAAGTGCTCACTTGCCCTATCAAGAAGTTTGGAATCAAGCTTCCTTGAGAAAGGTACCATGGAAAAAGCAATAACAAAGAGCAGTTAACAAGCTATGATTGGACTGTGTACAACTGTAAATGACAAAGAAAGTCAAACTGTATGATTTATTGAAATTAATAATCTGACTCACAAACGCTTAAATAAAAGTTATAAACTTTTTGGAATACAACTTAGAAATAGAGTTTTCCAGTTTAGAAGTACTATGATTCAAACTGTCATTGGTAATAGTAATAATAACCGTGACATCTTTCCATAAATGACTGCTTAGGTCTCAGTAGCTTGGTCACTCACTTTTAAAATCCTTCTTATATGTTACAACATTATGTATGTTTTTAGTGTACAATTTACTATTGGTATTTTAAAAACCTGTAAATTATCTTAATGAAAAAATGAAATATAACAAATGTAAAAATTATAACTTTTATAGTATATAAAAATATCAAACAGTACTTTTAAACAAACTTTTTTTGAGGAAAAGAGCAAGTTGAATTAATTTAAATAACACTTTACTTTTAAAACAACTCTGTAGTAGCTAATACCAGTGAGTTAACTGAATCCAGCTATTAATTGAGTCAAACAATGGAAAAAGACCATGAATAGACATTTAAGTCATGTCAGTTCTTCCAGATTATAAGTTTAAAATATTAATTCAACAATCAGTTTTTTCACAAGGAAATTGAAATGTTTGACAATTCTTTGACTTACTCTAGGCCCCATTTGAAGTCTTGTGTGGTCTGAATTTGTGTGGTCATTCATCAATATGATGATTCATCAGTGGTTTTAGCTTTCAACATACCAGAAGATTTTAACTTGGGCATTGCTGAGAGTTATTCATAAAATTGGCTTCTACACTCTGGAGAGGAAAGGAAGCTGAGAATAAAACCATTGTTTTATTATGCACCTATAAACTTTTACATAAATTGATGACTTTAATATTTTCATTTAGGAGAATAACTGATCAGTTATATCCAGCATGTCTCAATCAGGGTTCAGTTTATGTAGGGAGTTTGTGAAGGAAAGAGATGAATCTTTCAGAAATCCAGAAAGGAGCTTGAAGCTACTAGCAAGGAGCTTTAACATGAGTTGAGAAACAAGCTTCTCATCCTGAACTTCCCTGATGCTATTTCCTTCACATATTTTAATAACATGAATCCATCAAAGGCTATTTTTAAAAAAATTTTCTTCTTCTGAATAAGTTGCTGCATTACAAGATTGAGACACACTGGTCAAATTAATAAATTCATGAATAATTACTTTTATTTTTTTGTTATCTGTGCACCCAGTATATATTTATTTTTTTGACTTTTAACATAGTTGAAGAAAATACAACCACTCATAGTTTTAAATTTACAGGGCATGGGCACAATATAGAAAATTTAAATCTCTTACTAGTGCTTCAAGTTTAATTACGTTAAATTTAATGCCTTTTTAAAATGATCAATAAGTAAATCATTTATAGTTCACACTAATCTATTTGACAAAGGAGAAGGACATAATAGAGTACCTTAGTTTCCTTTTGGCTTGCAAGTCCTCCTCTTAAAACATAAGTAGCTGTACTGACAGACAGACAACGTATGAGTGCGCAAACCCTCTTTGTGGAAACTACTATGGCAACTTGTTTTCTCTATGTATCTGGAAGGTGCTAGCAGTATGTGTCAGTCTGACCTCTTCATCTAGTCTCCTACATAGTTGGGCTTGGAACAAACCCCCATCTATATTGTGGCTGTAGTGCTTCTGATAGTTTGGCTTATGAAGAACATTTTTAAAGTGGGCTAAAGGTCTCTTTCTAGACAGTACATTAGAGTGCAGAAGAATCCCAGAGCATTCTACGCTTCACACTTCCTTACCAAGGCCCACGTCCGTCCGCAAATGTACAGCTCAAGGCTCTCATAGACATCCAGTAGATGTTCTTCAGGGCCTGGGGAGGGCAGGGACCTCAGGGATTGGTCACATGATGGCACCATGGACCAAGTGTACCTTAGTAATTACGTCACACAAGGCAGTGAATGAGGAAACGCTTAGAAAATAGTGATTTGCCCCAGTAATACAGAGAGTTTTAAATTGATGCACCAGATTACCCAAACTGCTTTTGAAGATGGGAAGAGAATATGTGTCTATTAACATCCTGGTGTGTGTGTTTGTGCACGCCCATGTGCACACATGCATACATATATGTGAATTTAGGAGTTACTGATATATTATTAGGAATTTATTGTCTTCCCGGATAAACTGGTCATCCATAAGGAAATAGTCAATAAGAAGTTGATAGATATATCAGGATCAAAGTTAGATCTAGGATTGCAGATTGGAATGTTATTCACATAAAAGTAGTAAATAAAGTTATAGGATTGGATTAGATCACCAAATGAGAAAATGCGGAGACCATCTGAAGAAGATTACCTAAGAGGATTGTGAAAGGCGTCATATAGGAAGTGATTTCTGAACTGAGGCTTGAAATATTGGTAATATATCAGTGAACAGAGATGTCAGAAAGGAATTTTCTAGCAAAATATTCAAATGTGTGAATATGTACTGAGTGTTCAAGGAATAGAAAACTGTGCAATTTGGGAAGTACACAGGGTATATTGAGGCTGTATTCAAACATACTGGTGTAAAGGTGGATTGGGGGAAAATGCCATATTTGCCTGTTAAGGTAAACTTTTAAATATTTGTTTTCGCTAAGATCAATTAATATGTAAAATAAAGAATATAATGGGAAGAGAGGAGAACAGAGGAAAAACAGAAAACAATAATATGGAAGCAGAGCTGGACAGTAATAAGAAAAGAAAGACACTAGAGAGAAAGAGAAAACTAGACTATGTCTAGAAAACTAGACAAGGCTGAAATAAAGGAGAGCTTCTGGCAATTTAAGATTAGCATTAGAGGCCCCATCCTAGTACTGTTCAGAACTTGGACATCACAATATTATCACATGACATCCTTGGCTATGTGAAGCATCTATTAATGATTGGTTAGGCGTGGCTGTTGGACTTCTCTCCTTCTTAACATGAGGCTCTACTCTGATATAACCATCTAAACACTGTAGCTTCTAGGATAATTATTCTTGTCTGCACTGAAGCAGAGGTGACCATGGCAGAAAAACCAGTGTGAAGGTCAAGTCTGGCTTCTTATCCATAGGTTCCCATCCACTTGTAAACAGATGCAATAGTGGTTTTACCCAAATGGCAGACTGTCCTTCCTTCACGGGTAAGAAATCTCAAACTCCCCCCCAAAAAAAAAATTCCTTTGTGCATTATACATCCCTACTCTAGCGAGTCGAGGATAATAAGTATTGTCCATAATTTAAATTAATCTATGGCAAACAAAGAGTAAATCCACCAACAAATTATATGTGCATATTTTTCCTTTGTCACCAATAGTCTCCATTTCTAGCCATCAAGTTAAAGTGCTGCTGCATCATTTTTTTTTTGTCAATAGTCTCCATTTCTAGCCATCAAGTTAAAGTGCTGCTGCATCATTTTTTTTTTGTCATTCCTCTGCCCTTTGCTGAGCTGCGGGAAGCACTGTTTGTAGACTCCAGACTGCCTGGCCTGCACCTTGATGTGTAGGGCCTGCTAGCTCCTGTAATTCCATCCTACTGTAGTTGGTGCAACTGGAGCTGGGGCTCTTATCTGTGAACTTGTATAATGCTAAGACTTTATTCACCTAAATCATTAGCGTGCTTATGTTTTCCAAACTTACTTCTCTTTGCAGGTTATTAAGACCCAGAAAAGCAGCTTTTTACTTAACCGAATACACTGAATAATAAATCTAATCTACTTTGCTTTCACACAGTTAACCTTACATTTCACACCAATTATGCTTATGTACAGTTGCAGCATTTCTCCCATCTCTAAACTACATAACAGTTTCACATTTCTCCTCACAAGTTGTTATCTTTAGCAGGCCAAAATAAGTTTCAAGGTCCTTAGGATTGTGAATTTCCCTGTCTTTTTGAACTATGTGGGGATAGATGGGGGTAAAGTGAATTTTCTGGGTATTTTCTAAGTACCAGGCAATGAGCTAGGCTCTGTGCATATCATCCCATTGAATCCTTACATGTCTAAAAAGAATATATTTTTGTAACTATTTTATGATAAAATGGATCCATTATAGGTTAATTAACTTGCCAAGGGTTTTACAGTTAGTTAAGATTATGCTTATCAGTAAAGATCAGAAATCTTTATAATGTTATCTCTGGATTCTGAATCTAGCCAAGGTTGGAGTTAAACAAACTCACACAACAGAAACAACTAAACCCCGGATGCTTTTGTGCGTGTGTGTGTGTGTGTTTGTGTGTGTGTGTGTTTTCTTGTTCTTTGGGATTCTTGTGCTGCAAACCCACAGTTCTCTTTATATATGGTAGTCTCTCTAGTTAGTGGAGGGAGAAATTTCTTTTGCAAGTAATCTAATATTTCAGAAAGCTTATTTGTGTCTATTTGTCATAAGCCAGTTTGTGTTTTTCAGAATTCATGACCTTGTGAGTAATTATTATTGAATTTGAATGTATTAAACTTCTTACTGTGTATTCCCATTTTTAACCATCTGTGTGGTGCATATATTCCCTGAAGGTCATATTTCTGTGTGGTCCATGTATTCCCCGAAGGTCAGATTTTGGACATTAACATGGCAGCTATCCCACATAGACCTTTCCAAAAATCAAACATAGAAACAAGCAAATCTTATATTTTATTGTGCTAATTTCTCAATGGGCTTTTCCATCTATTTTCTCATTATCTCCCCATAAATCCTTGAGAGAGAAATAGGAGCTTCCAACCAAAAGACAAAGACCTGTTCTGTCCATTTTAACCTGTGGTTTAATTACATTTGGGGAGCCATTTATGCAAAATAACCTTGGCACAGAGCTCCAAATACAACACTTATTTTAAGAAAAAATGTAATTGGATTTCTAATTTCTAAAAGTCCCCAAACTCTCAATTATCGAATTTATCAGAAATCCTGAATTGCCCAACCATGAAACCATGGCCTTTGGCTTGAGGGTGGCTGGGTTGTTATTATTGTTGTTTAACTGGACATATGTTTTTTCCTACATGCTTTTCTCAAAACCTCACAAGCCTTGATTTTCAAAATCCTAATTGGCCATTCTCAAACCCAGAGCACTGATCTTCCGGTGCTTGTCTTTTTAGCAGTGGAAATAATAGTGCTAGTAACACTTTATTCAATCCAACTACCCCAGTGACTTTCTCATCTATCGCTTCAGTTACCTAATTGTCTGCTTGTTAATCATACTGGTGGTTCTCCAAGTGTGGCCTGGGGTCCCTGAAACTCTTTAGAAGGTCTTTGTAGTCAAAATGATATTCATAATAATAAGGCACTATTTGTCTTTTTTAGTGTATTCTCTTAAGAATGGACAGTGGAGATTTCTAGAAGCTACAATAGCACCAATAGCACAACAGGTTAAATGCAGAAGCAGATATAAGAATCCAGCTGTCTTACATTCAGGCAGACATTAGAGAGATTTTGGAAAAATGGAAAACAAAGCCACTTCTCAAATAATTTTATTTTTTTGTTTTAGAAAATATAGTTATTTCCATGAAAATGTTATGTTAACATAAGATAGGTTTATTACTATCATAATAAATTACTAAACATTCCAAAACTTTCTCATTTTTAAATTTCTATTATGGTAAATATAGATAGATATGATTTATATAAACAAAAGCTCTTTGGGGTTCTCAATAATTTTTGAGTGCAAAGTTGTCCTGAGACCAAAGAGTTTGAGAACCACTGATCTAGACCAATATAAATAATTTCTTGTAAAGGAGGAAGCCAAAAACCTAATATGAGTCTGAATAACTTTGTTTTTTAAAGGAAATCTTATTCATGAAGCAGCCAGAAGAATGATATCTGGAAAAACTATTCCGGTCCCCTGATCCACACTAAGTCCTTCTTCTCGAGTCCATGTAAACCAGGATTGCGCTTTCTTTCCTAAACCCCATCTTTGTAAATATATGCCTTCACACTCTGATTCCTTACTGTTGGAAGAAAGTATGGTAATTTCTTTGTATACATACACACCCTTATAAACATAACTTTTATTCTCCGCCTGTAACTTTTCTGGCTACTCAGCTCTGGGAGTCAAGGGTTCACTGCTAGAACTTGATTTGCATCCATTCCTTATATCACTGGAAAAAATAAGGCAAGATTCCAGGAAACCACTATTGAACAGTGCACGGAGGAAGAGAGATTTGGAACGCCACAAAGTTCTTTTATTTTTGCCATTTGCATTATATTCTTTATCAGTTCATACCAACTGTGGACTTGCAGAAGGGCTGATTTTATTTCTCTGTGGCCCAACAATAATGGCCTGGTCACCTCTCTTACCCTTCAGAACCTGGAAAAGAACAATGCAGCATTTTGGAGGTTTCAGGTAGCAGCCAGGAGCTTGCCAGCATGCTTGACACCTGAATCCTCTAGTGATGGATACAGTAACTCCTCCTTTGGAGGTGGCCAACTAGCTGGTGCCTGGAGACATATGGTGACTTCTTCCCTGCCAAGGAAACCAAGCCCCTGTGCCAGGGACTTAGCCAACCAGTGTTGACTCTCAGGCCTTCCTTCCCATGGGAAGATAAATGAGCACCTCCTGGCATCGTTGTTTGTTCAGAGTCCAGCAGCACTCTCTGAGCTCCTGGGTATCATGGTGTCAGGCATACAGAAAAGGAGAGATTCAATCGATCGATAAGAGAGACCAGATAGAGAGGGCAGCATCATTCTCTGATCTCTTTGCTGATAGGAAATGGAACACAGTGGCGCCCATGTTCTGCTCCAGCAAGTCAGTCCCATACACCAGCTCAGGAAAGGGGGTACAAATGCAGGAGCCTGCTGCTTTTAGGATCAGTGACTTCAAGTTTCATTGCTTTGGGCCATAGAGAGATTTATGCCACCTGGGGTCGGTTTTCCCTAGAGCTCTTGAGGACTCTTGGGATCCCTTCCTTTTTTTTTTTTCCTTTTGTTTTCTTATTTGTTTAATCAAGAAAAATTAAAATCTGCGTATGGTTTAAAAAATCAAACAAGTACAGAAAGTTAGAAAATGACTCTGTGTTCCATATTCCAGTACCCAACTTTGATTTTGCTACTCCTCATAACTATAACTAATAATTTTTTGTATCTAGAAAATAATTGTGTGTGTGTGTGTGTGTGTGTGTGTATCCACAGCACAGTGATTGACAGTTAACAGTACAAGAGTTGGAGTGGCACTGCCTGGTTTTGAATCCTGGCTCCACCATTTACTAGGACCATGGGCAATTTGCTTTGGCTTTCTGACTCACAGCGGGCCTGTTAACAGTACCTATCTTTTAGAGTTGTTCAAGCATGTAAAGTGCTTAAAATAGTACCTGGCACATACTCAATTAAATAAGCGCTGGGTATTATTATCATTTTATTATTATTAATATAATGTAATTGTGTTTGATTCCTTTTTAAAAATCTATACAGGCATAATAAACATGATGTTTTTAACTTTGCTTTATTATTTTAATCATGTAAAATAGCTACAGAATCTTTTCATAAAAATACAGATCTGTCTCATTCTTTCTTAATAGTTACACGGCATTTTATTGTATGGATGTACTACAGTTTTAAAGTTTTAACTAGACTTCTATTGACTGGCAATTGGATTTTTCCAATTTCTTTGTATTATAGACAATGTTTGGAAAATTTTTGTTAATGTGTCTCAATGGTGAATTTCTAGCAGTGAGATCGTATGGTCAAAGAATAAATGCGTTTGTAAACACTTTTTCATTTGAAATTTTGATCTATTTGGAATTTATTTTTGATAAGCTATAAGGTAGGGATCCAGTCTTATTTTCTTCCAGATTGATGACCCATTATGCAAATATTATTTATTAAACAAACATCCTTTCCTCACTGAATTGAAAGCCTATTTGTTATACAGTATATTAAATTCTGGATCTGTTTTTAATTTTTATTCTGTTTCAGTCATCTATATTGTTATTCTTATACACCATTTTCAGCAAATAGTAAATATACTTGAAATTTTTATAGATTATGCCAATATGTCTTATGGAAATGCTGGATCAATGTACAACTCCCATTTTCCCACATCCTCCTAGCTCTGAATATCATCAATCATTTTTAATTATTTTTGTCAAACTATTAGTTGGACAAGAGCATATTTTTTTGTTTGAATATTTTAATTCAAAAGTAGAGTTGAACAAATTTTCACATATTCATTTGCCATTTGTATCTCAGTTGCTATCAGGTTGTTAGTATTTTTCACATTTATTTTCTAATGTTCTTTCTATTTCAGGTAAATTAGCTTCTAGTCAATAATGCATGTTTTAATATTTTTTAAGAAGCTTATCTTTTATTTTTATTTTTTATACTTTTACTATACATTAGTTTTTATTTAGTATTTTCCTTGATAGGGTCCATGATTTGGATTCCTGCTAATAAAAATTGTTTGCGCTCTAATACACACACATACACATACATATAGACACATACATTTTCCCCATATTGTCTTCGGCATCTTTTGTGAATTTATTTTTGTGTGTACATATTTTTAAAGAACTGAAATTTATTTTGATGTGAGATTTCACAGGTCTTCTTCACAAGTATTTTGTTTATGTTTCAAATGTCTAGCCTGTTCTCAACATTGTTTATTGACTATTTTATCTTTTCAACACTGATTCAGAATCCCAGAATTGTCAAATACTGAAATACGCACGTTTACATGATCCACTCCAGTATCAAAAGTATTAATCATGATAGCTTCATGATACGGTTAATATCTGGCTTGACTGATACTGCATTCTTTGTCGTTTTTTTTCTGCGTAATTTGGTGACTGCTCTTGCACATTGGATTTTTCCAGATGAAGTTTAGAATCATTTTCTTAATTTCCCTAGCAGAAAAAAACACACATCAAACTATGAGTAACTTACATAAGTCAAATTGGATAGGTTGGGTGTTAAGATTAGTAAAATAAGTGATCCTTATAAAATACAGTCAGAGCATGTCTCTTCTCTTCTCAAAACCCTTCAAGGGCTCCCATCTCCCTCATAGTGCAAGCGAGAGTCCTACAATGGCCAATGGACCTGATGTGTTCAGTTTCGGCTTTCTCTCTCAACCCGTCTCCTATTACTTTCTCTCTTAATCTACACCAACCACGTGGGCCAGCTTACTATTTGAATAGTAAGCTGAATGCTTCTTAACTTTAAGGACTTTGCACATGGCTTGCATTTTCACTTCCTTTGGTCACAGTTTTAAATGTCACCTGTCAGTGAGGCCTTCTCTAACCACCCCTCTGACCATGCTGTTTGAAAGAACATGCCTTTATCCAACTCTTCAGCACTCTCTATCTTCTTTCGCTCTTTACATTTCTTCACAGCACTCGTCATCACATATGATATATTGTCCATCTCCCCTCACTAGGTCACCTCCATGAGGTCAGGTCCTTTTGTCTATTTTGTTTACTCCTATTTCCCCAAGGCCTAGAACAGTGCTTGATATGTAATAGGTCCTCAATAAATATTTTTTTGAGTGAGTAAATGAATAAATAAATGAATATTTTCAAAATTTAGTGTACCTATCCAAGACATGATATGGCTTAACATTTGAATTTTCTTCTAAATCCTTTATATATACATAATTTATGTTTAAAATATGTAATTTTTATTTTTATTTTTTGCTAACTAAAGGCCATACTTTACTCAAATTTCCTTTATTTTAATCTAATGTCTTTTTTGTTGTTGTTGTTTCAGGATCCCATCCAGGACACCGCATTAGTTGTCATGTCTCCTCAGGTACTTTTGGCTGTTAAAGTTTCTTAGGCTTTCCTTATTTTTAATGTTTTTGACAGTTTTTGTTTTCGACTATTTTGCTGAGGTCACAATGGTTTGTAACATTGTGTAATTTTAAGTGTACATTATTATTTGTCAGTTTCTACATAGACTGCATTGTGTTCACCACCAATAGTCTAATTTTTATCCATCACCATATATATGTGCCGCCTTTACCCCTTTCGCTCACCCGCCAACCTCCTTCCCCTCTGGTAACCACTAATATGATCTCTTTATCTGTGTGTTCATTTACCTTCCACATTTGAGTGAAATCATACAGTGTTTGTCTTTCTCTGTCTGGTTTATTTCACTTAATATAATACCCTCAAGGTCCATCCATGTTGTTCAAATGGGATGATTTTGTCTTTTTTATGGCTGAGTAGTATTCCATTGTATATATATACACTACATCTTCTTCATCCATTCATCAGTTGATGGGCACTTGGGTTGCTTCTGTGTCTTGGCTATTGTGAATAATGCTGCAATGAACATAGGGGTGCATAAATCTCTTTTGAATTGTTGATTTCAAGTTCTTTGGATAAATACCAAATAGTGGGATAGCTGGACCATATGATAGTTCTGTTTTTAATTTTTTGAGAAATTTCCATACTGTTCTCCATAGTGGCTGCACCAGTTTTCATTCTCACCAGCAGTGTATGAGGGTTCCCTTTTCTCCACATCCTATCCAAAATTTATTATTTTTTGTCTTGTTAAGTATAGCCATTCTGACAGGTGTAAGGTCATATCTCATTGTAGTTTTGCTTTGAATTTCCCTAATAATTAGTGAGATTGAACATCTTTCCATGTGCCTTTTGTTGGCTATCTGTATGTCTTCTTTGGAGAAATGTCTGTGCATATCTCTGCCCATTTTTCGATTGGCTTGTTTGCTTTTTGTTGTTGAGTTGTATGAGCTCTTTATATATTTTGGAGATTAACACCTTGTCAGATATATGATTTGCAAATATTTTCTCCCAGTTTGTGGGCTGTCTTCTTGTTTTGTTCATGATTTCCTTTGCCTTGCAGAAGCTTTTTAGTCTGATGAAGTCCCATTTGTTTATTTTTTCATTTGTTTCTCTTCCCTGAGCAGGCATGGTATTTGAAAGGATGCTGCTAAGACCAGTGTCAAAATCTGTACTGCCTACATTTTCTTCTAGGAGTTTTATGGTTTCAGGTCTTATGTTCAAGACATTAATCCATTTCAAGTTAATTTTTGTGTATGGTATAAGATAATGATCCACTTTCATTCTTTTGCATGTGGCTGTCCAATTTTCCCAACATCATTTATTGAAGAGACTTTTCCTTTCTCCATTGTATGTTCTTGGCTCCTTTGTCAAAGATTATCAATCCATAAATGTGTTGTTTCATTTCTGGGCTTTCAATCCTGTTCCATTCATCTCTGTGTTTCTTCTTGTGCCAGTACCATGCTGTTATGATTACTATAGCTTTGAAGTATATTTTGAAGTCAGGGATTGTGACACCTCCAGCTGTGTTCTTTTCTCTTAGGATTGCTTTAGCTATTCGGAGTCTTTTGTTGTTCCATGTAAATTTTAGGGTTCTTTGTTCTATTTCTGCGACGAATGTCATTGGGATTCTGATTGGGATTACATTGAATCTGTAGATTGCTTTGGGGTAGCATGGACACTTTAAGTATGTTTATTCTTCTAGTCCATGAGTATGGAATATCTTTCCACTTCATTATGTCGTCTTCAATTTCTTTCAATAATGTCTTATAGTTTTCAGTGTATGGGTCTTTCACTTCCTTGGTTAAATGTATTCCTAGATATTTGTTCTTTTCATTGTGATTCTAAATTGGAATGTAATCGTGAGTTCTCTTTCAGCTAGTTAATTGTTAGTGTGTAGAAATTTAACTGATTTTTGTAAGCTGATTTTTCACCCTGCAACTTTGCTGTGGTTGTTGATTATTTCTAATAGTTTTCTGGTGTATTCTTTAGGTTTTCTATATATAGGATCATGTTGTCAGCAAACAGCAAGAGTTTCACTTCTTCCTTTCCAGTTTGGATACATTTTATTTCTTTTTCTTGCCTAATTGCTCTGGCCAAAGCCTCCAGTAGTATGTTGAGTAGGAGTGGTGAGAGTGCGCACCCTTGTTTTGTTCCTGTTCTCGGAGGGATGGCTTTTAGCTTTTCACCATTAAGTATGATGTTGGCTGTGGGTTTGTCATATATGGGCTTTATTATGTTGAGATACTTTTCCTTCTATACCCATTTTATTGAGAGTTTTTATCATAAATTTATGTCAGATCTTGTGAGATGCTTTCTCTGCATTTATTGAGATGATCATGTGATTTTTATTCCTCATTTTGTTAATGTGGTGTATCACATTGATTGATTTGCAGATGTTGAACCATCCCTGTGTTCTTTGTATAAATCCCACTTGATCATGGTGTATGATCCTTTCAATGCATTGCTGTATTCAGTTTGCCAATATTTTGTCAAGGATTTTTACATCTACATTCATCAGCAATATTGGCCTGTAATTTCCCTGCTTTGTTTTGTCCTTGTCTGGTTTTGGGAACAGGGTGACGTTGGCCTCATAGAATAAGTTAAGCCTTCTGTCTTCCTCAGTCTTTTGGGATAGCCTCTTCTCTCCGTTAGCCTAAGCATGTTTGATCCTATTCCTCTTCCCCTTCTAAATTATTGTTGTCACAAATTATTCTGTTTTCTCTTGTAGTTTGTGACTAAACTGAAGTGTTTTCAGTTATTTTTGATGTTTTCATTCCCTTTATCTTTTATGTTATAATTGTTTGCTAACCTGTTCTGATAGAGAGGTGCAATTTTCTGATTTTGTCTGTCTATCTCCTTGCTCAAGGCTTTGTAAACCTTTGCCTTTTTGTTTCAGGTATGAGGACCTCCTTTATTGTAAGGGAGGTCTAGTGGTGATGGACTCCCTCAACTTTTATTTATTGCAGAAATATTTTATTTCTCCATTGTACTTGAAGGATAGTTTCTCTGGATAGAGTATTCTTGGCTGAAAGTTTTTATCTTTTAGTGTTTTGAATACAATATTCCAATCTCTCCTAGCCTGTAATGTTTCTGCTGAGAAATCTGGAGAAAGCCTTATAGGGGTTCCTTTGTAAAGTATTCTCTTCTGGACTTACTGCCCTTAATATTCTTTTCTTTGTCATTGACTTTTGCCAGTATTACTATTATGTGCCTTTGGGCAGGTCTTTTTGCATTTATATAATTAGGAATTCTATTGACTTCATGTACTTGCAAGTTGAGTGCCTTCTCCAGATTTGGGAAGTTCTCAGCCATTATTTCTTTGAACAAGCTCTCTGCTCCTTTCTCCTTCTGGAATACCTATAATACTTATGTTGCATTTCTTAATTGAGTCTGATATTTCTCAAAGAATTTCTTTATTTTTTTAAGTCTTAGTTCTCTCTCCTCTTCCACCTGAAGCATTTCAATATTTCTGTCCTCTAAGTCACTAATTCCGTCCTTCATAACATCAGCTCTGCTTTTTAAGGTTTCTAGATTTTTTTTTAATCTCATTCATTGTGTTCTTCATCTCCAGAATTTCTGTTTGTTTTTTTTTTTTTGATAGTTTCAATCTCTTTGGTCAAGTATTCCTTCTGCTTATTTATTTTATTCCTCAGCTCATTGAAATGTCTCTCTGAGTTTTCTTGTAACATGTTGAGTTTCTTTATGACAATTATTTTGAATTCTCTGTCATTTAGATTGTAAATTTCTGTGACTTCAGGATTATTTTCTGGAGACTTGTCATTTTCCTTCTGCTCTGAAGTGTTACTGTAGTTTTTCATGGTGTTTGATGAACTGATCCTTTTCCAAGGCATTTGTAGTGGTATCATTTGGCATATTCCACCTGCCAACTCTGGCGGGCGAGGGGCAGGAGCTGTGTTTTCTGCACTCACTGTGTCTGCTGGAAGTTGTGCCAATAGGGCTCATCTGTGTTTTCCTGCTGGTTTCAGCCACTTGGCAGGTCACACACACATGTGCAGGCCCTCTGGTGTGGAACCACTGCCTTGGCTGTGGACAAGCTAAGCTGGTATGCTAGGCGTGAGGGGAGGGGCACTTTCTTTCATGCACATGAGCCCACTCTGCACTCATGGTTGGTTTTCCTGGGCTGCTACTCTTAGTGGGGGTGCCCACATGGTGGCTGAACCACACCACTCAGCGTGGAGTGTTCCCTTGTGCGGGGCTGCAAAGCAAAACAATTGCATGCAGGCCTGCCTGCCCACATCTCCGCCTCCTCTTACAGTCGTGTGCCAGCTGCTGTGTGAGGACACACGACCTTGATTGCTGCTGCTGGGGAGGGGGTGGGGATCCACTCACCTCCTTCCACTGCTTCCCAGGGATCCAGTACCCCCACCTTCAGGTATATGGCTGTGTGCATCTCTCAAATGTCTTATTGTACTTTGTAGGAAATCCTCTGTTGGTTAACGAATGTCCATTTGGTTGTGGCTTAGTGGATAGAGACTAAGGGAGCAACTCACTCCCCCATGATGCTGACATCACTCTATGATTTTTATTTTTATATTGTAAAGGAAACATGTTCTTCCAATCTGTTTTTGATTGGATACTGTTTATGCATAAGAAGGGTGTTGATTTTTTATTTTAATTTTGTAACTGGCTCCTTATTAAATGATGTCATTCTAGTAATTTTTCAATTGATTCTCTTGGGTTTTCTAGATATTCAATAATACATATTACAAATATGGAAATTTTTGCATCTGAATTCCAATTATTTTGCCTGTTTTACATGTGTCCCTTAATTGCATTGTTTGGTATTTACAGAGCAATGTTAAATATAGTAGTTATGAAAGGGATTCCTGTCAATCCTTAATGATAATACTTCTAGTGTTTCATCATTAACATGGTGGTGGCTTTGTCACTGACTAGTTGCCTAGAGGAACTCAAGGGAAGTTTCTGAAGCATTTAACTATTTCTCCAAATTTTTTTTCTATTTTTTGTGTTACAAGATGCAATCACCAACCACTCTGAACCAGTCTGAGCCCCACCACAAGAGCAGCACATGTGAAGATGGGCCAAAATTGTCCAAGAGATGACCTTTGCCTCATTTAAACGCTAAAGGCTCTACCCCAGGAGGAGCTTAGGCCTTATTACCATAACATGCAATATATATGGAAGCATGTTTTCCAGCTGATCTTGTGCAAATGAATACCCACCTCTCCCTTTTGAATATTCATTATGCATGCAAAAAAGAAGGCTCCTGCTTCCCCGTGCTCAGGGAGCCACAACTTTGGGAAATAATTTCCCGTATGCTCATTATTTGCAGCAAATAGACTTTACTTTTTGTGACAACTTCTTCTGCTGAAGGCTCTGATTTCAACTCACCAAGAAGTGGACACATTTTGATTTGGTAAGAGCCTTTCATTGCATGTATTCACACATATACATATACAAATACACACATATATGTACATACACACAAAATATCACAGAAGTGTACATTGAGTTCTATGTCAGTGCTTCTCTTTTTTAATTAGCAAAGGATGTTGGATTTTATTAAATTACATTTTGATATACTTGAAATAAATATGCTTTTAGCTTTTAATCTATGTATTTATATAATGAATTATATTATTTATTAAGAATGGACAATCTTTTTATTCTTGAGAAAAACCTGTTAGATTATGTTGTATTTTTCTTTCAAAGTGCTGCTGAATTTTATTTGCTAATGTTTTTAAGATACTTGAATTCATATTTATAAATAAAATTGATCCATAGAGTATGTTTTCTCTACCATTTGTTGGATTTTCTATTTCAAATATATCACTTATCTTTATTGAGGTAGTTGTTGATTTGTAAAATTGTTTTAATCTCATTTTTTTCTGCATTCTCTTATTTCCTTGGTTACTAATTTCCAATGGTTTCAGTTGGTTCTGGATATTTCTAATTTATTTAGATATTCTATGACTGTTTCATTTTGATCCTGAATTTATTTCCTTGGCTTTGAAATTGTGTTCTGTTGTTTTAATGTTTTGTTCTTCTTTTTAAACATTTTTGTTCTGTTTACATTTTAGAATGCAAAACACTCATTGCAGGTAATTTCCTTCCATTTCCTGGCTTATATTATCTTACAGAACATAAGCATTATCTGTCTTATGCATGCTCTTCCTTTTCTCCATATTATTGCAGTGGAATTTTTGAATAGTTATCATTAGTTATGTGCTGGAGCTAAGTTGTGAGAATCAGATATTTACATCTCTTCTCAACTTTGCATTCAATGATGTCACTTGGCAGGTTGAATTGGCTATGGTGGGAGCAGTTAACCCATGGCAACTAGCAAATGCTACAAATTGCTTTTATTTCCCCTCTCAGAGAGCTTGTTGTTATACATTTACCAGCACAATCCTAGTTACCATAATATGGATATTAATACCATGTAAGTAGTTACCATATTTCTTTTCTTCATGTTTATTTTATGAGCAAGTCTATAAAGTCTGTTAGATCTTTGTTCTGAAAACGTGCAGATGAAATATCCAGATGAATTCTTCTGGACATTCTGTCAGCTTTACTTGGCTTCCTCTTAGAGCTTCAGTTTGGAATCAGGATAGTGTGCGTTTTCTTGAACTTTTCTGCTTTTCCCCAGGAGCTTGGAGGGAATAAGGGAAGGCAGCACTTATCTACCTCAATAAGCCAATGTGATTGGATGGCCTGATCTTGCTCTGCCTTCAACAATTTGGTTAAGGGGTGTGTACTAGGGTTCATTTGGTTTGGCCCAAGACCTCTCTCCATCTTGTTTGGGTCACCTTCAGGTATAGAAATTCCTTCTCCCATGCCCATTCAGGACAGATGCTCAGAGCATTATCTAATCTGCTCCCAGTGTTCCGTTGCCCTGCTTTACCTACAGCTCTCAAGCAGCTATCCCCTTCCCCTCCCAGCAAACTGGGATCAAATGAGTAAATTCCACAGCTATGAGCCACAACTACTAGTTTAGAAGAATAAGAAGCAGATCTTTAACTGAGCTGTTCTGTTAGCCTTTTCTACTTATGGCATCTCAATCCCTTAGAACTCACTTTCTGAATTTTCGTTTATTTTCTCTTTTGTCTTCCATTCAGCTAAGTGCCCTGTTTACTACTCGAGATTACAGCACAAGGTGACTCTAATTCTCCGGGTAGGAGTCTTGCTAGCTTTTTGTGTTTTGATCTCAAGTGAGACTTTGGGGTATTAAAAAGGGGTGTATAATTGTCAGAGTTTTCTTTGTTTCTCCCCATCTCCTGCTCAAGTACCTGACACACTCCCTTTGTCTAAGTCTCCCTCAGTTGGGGGATATTAATGAAGTTTTATTCTGAATTTTTCCACTTCTTTTTCCCAGACTGATCCTGAGGGTCATGGTTAAGAGGCAGACCAAGTTCAAAATTGATTATCTGTCTTTCTCTTTCCCCATTCATAACTTTGCAAAGATTATGATCTAAAGTTGTTCCTTTTTCTCTCTGCTGGGTTTTGCGTGTGTTTGATGCTATAAACTCACTTTGAGTTAATTTTGTTAGATGTTAGCAAATAATATTGTATGATCTTTTTCTCTTTACCTTGTTGCCTGAAATCTCCTCCTTCTGACCCCCTTTTTTGCTAACACTGGTGAAAGAAAAATGAAGACATGATATTAAGAATGTTACTGAGTGTGTAATAAAGCATTAGATGACTCTTTTTCTTATCCTTTTCCATTTACTTGAATAGGACTGATTCAAGTGGAAAGAGAAATGTGGCTTCAGGTTAAATGCATTCTGACTGGTTTTATTCACAAAAGTCTTTCAAGCAATTGTGAAACTTAATTTGGATTGGAACTGCTCTATGGGGAAAACAATAGTTCATTGACTGTGTATGATATGATATTAGGAATTGCATTTAGTTTATTTAGACAACATGAAAAGCTACCAATCTGGCATCTACTACTATGCTTTGAAGTGCAAATATTTAGATCAAGTGATTTTTATCTGTCAAAAGTACAATTGTGTATTTAGAAGATATAACTAAGAATTTGTGACAATTCTGCCCATTCCAATTCTCTTGAGCAAGTTTCCAAGTTATGTGAGGAACAAGAAACCTAAAGATACTAGCTCCTGTTGCTGTCAAGGCAGGCAAGACCTATAAACATTGCCCTAAATAATCTTTGGTACATGGTGAAATTGGGCAGATCAAACAAATTCTGCAACAGTAAAATTTTTTTACCTTTCCCTAAACTCTCTGTCTCATACTGGAAGAGAAGAAAATGCTAAACAGAGGGATTTCAAATTAGTCCACTGATGCTGAGAAGTGTGATAAACGTGTTGGTGCCTGCTTTGAGTCAAGCTCTTTACATATCTTGTCTCATTTAATCATCAGGACAACTAAGAGATGCAGATATTATGATCTGCATTTGACAAATGTGGAAATGGAGGCTCAGAGAAGTGGTGGAACTTGTTGCAGATCACAGGGCTAATAAGGGGCAGAGGCAGACTTTTAATCCAAGTCTCTTGGAGCACTTTGGGTTACTCTCTAATCTTCCCTGAGGAGTCAAGAACACTTTAATCCCTGGAAACTGTAATTACTCTCAAGAATGAATGAATTACTACTTAATAATAAAAAGACAATTCAAGTTAAAAATGGCAAAGAATCTGAATAGACATTTCTCAAAAAAAAAAAAAAAAAAGAATGAAGTGCTTAGTATTTATCTGTGACCACAGTGAATCAGACTTAAGGTCATTGTAGTTGGCAGGACTTGATCATAAGGTGCAGTCTGGAAGCAATAAGGGAGCTAAAAAGTGGTCAACAATAGTTAATTTTAATGCCAAGGGACAAGGACAAGGGACTTTATCACCCTGTTTTCATAAACTCATTGAATCTTTACAAAGGCAGTCAAACCGACCAAGACAGAAATTTTGTGTCTTTTGTCAGTGTCTGAAGCACGAATACTTGCTCTTTGATGCACACAATGTCATGAAAATCCACCCTAGAATCACATATGACTATTTGCATCATAGTATCAGTCCTAAGAGGCGGATGTAAAAAGGAAAGAAATGAGGGGCCAGCCTGGTGGCGTAGCAGTTAAATTCACGCACTCTGCTTTGGCAACCTGGGGTTTGCCAGTTAAGATGCCGGGCACAGACCTACAAACCACTCATCAGGCCATGCTGTGGCAGCATCCCACATACCAAATAGAGGAAGATTGGCACAGACGTTAGCTCAGGGACAGTCTTCCTCAGCAAAAAGAGGAGGATTGGTGATGGATGTTAGCTCAGGGCTAATCTTCCTCAAAAAAAAAAAAAAAAAGAAAGAAACGAAATAAAACAAACCCTTCGGTCTGTTGTTTTACCTATGTACTACTCCTCTCCATTTGATATAGCTGATTTTTCATGAAATTTACTGCTTTAAAAAAAATGAATTATTCAAATGTTGATCAAATTAAGGTAATTTTGGTGTATTGGTGCGAAAAAAAAGTTGTGTTCATAATGAACACATGCACACACACCATGTACTTAGACCAAAGAGCATGAGGTGAAAATGCTCAGGTTTCACCTTCATTGTTCTTCAGGTTCACCTCTGCATGCAAAAATACAGGGAAATAGTACTTTTGTTGTTTTAAGAAAATTGATTTATATCTTGCCTCCTCTCTAAAAGGATAATGCTCCATGTGTGACAAAGAGAAACAGAAATATCAGTACTCTCTCTGAAAGTAGCTTGCCACTAAAAGTTGACTTCTGATAACTTGATTAGAGAAACATGGAGGAAAAGCCAGATGTGTGGAGTTTTGAATACTTAATGGAGAATCCCACTGCTCCCGCCAGTCAGAGAGTAAGATTGAGCCAGATTTAAAGCCTGTGGGACAGAGCCAGGGGGTCAAGGCACAGGGAGGTCTGGCCCGGAGAGCCTGGATGATGACAGGATGGAGGAAATGTCTGCATAGAACAGATACACCCTAAAACAGTCATCATACATTTAGCATCTCTATTTGTGACAACCACTTCTTCTTAAAACATTCAGGCTCTCTGGGGGAGCTCAAAGACTCAGGGGAGGTACTGCTTTGTGCTAGACCAAAGTCTGAACTGTTACATGAGGGTCATTGAGAATCCATTACAAGGGCGTCATCTGTTCCAATGTTTTCATAATTTTCCCCCTATTCAAAGTTGACCAGGATAAAATCTAGACAGAAAGGTAATGACTACATAGAGAAGGGAAGACTTAGCTATTAGCTTACTCATTTGATGGATATAAACAACAATATGAGATATTTCTGATCACAAAAATGGGCCTTCTTATCTAAATTTTCTAAATTTGTTTCCCCTACAATGTCAATTTATTAAAAATCCACTTCTCCAAATTCATCTATGTAGATCTACAAGGACTTTGAAGGTTAAGATTAGATGTAAAATTTTGAAAAACGGTAAAACAATGACAACTTTATTATGCCAACTGGAACATATTTGGCACAAGTTTATTTTGATGAGGGTATTTATTTGTGATGAGTGCTAATTATAAAAGAATAAAATTGAAACTCACTTGTAATGGGTTTCTGTCACTAAAATGTCACTAAGTGGAGACATTTAGGTGAGAGGGAGAAAACTATTTGTCTTTAAATATGTTAAAATTATAGCCACTTGCCTTGAGCCAGTTGAAATCTCATGGGCCCAGCACTGACCAGAAAGAGCATTTTTGGTGCCCAGAATACTTGATTCTGCTTGATAAAGGTGCACATGGTCAGATTTTGAGAACATTGAATTCTGCTGATCCGCTAGCCTTAATGAAAAAGCATTATTAGCCCGAGGAAAATCAGACTCTTTCCAGTGAAAGCATAATCAATCTCTTTGTTTGGTTATCGATAGAGCGAATTTTAACTCGTTTATAGACAGGCCTGAACTTTGTTAGACTATTTTGTTGAGACCAAACACAAGAGGGAAAATTATTTCAATCTCCTGAAAACAAACTAACTAATACAGTCCTTGTAATGATAAGAAAATATACAAGAAGCATTTTCTTTCAAGCCAAGGCAAACAGATATGTAGAAAAGGTGTTACAGTTTTAGAGGTAACCTTATTCAGATTCGTTATGGTTTGAGATCCTTGGATAATCTTTAGTGTGCACAAAGGAAAAAAAAGGGAAAGGAATAAAACTTCAGGGGCTACTTGAAGCACCTTTCTTTGAAGTTAATACTATTGAAATTCTAGATGTCAAATGCAAAAAGCATAAGTTCAACATCATGGAATAAAGTTCAGCTATCATATAATTGTTCCAAAAGTTAAGAGAGATTGGCTTATCTGTTAATGAAGAAACCATGATGACCAAATAGCTTTTCTTGTTTTGTTTTTATTTTTAAAAATTACTGAACTACATTCACTATAACTTTGGCTCATGGGAGGGAGAGCCAATGTGATCCTTGTTCTACCTCGAAATGCTTTTTGGATGCCTTCCTAACTCTCTTTTTATTCCTATACATTTGGCATTAATTGTGCATAAGGTTTTGGATGAGGCAGGAACCCGGAAGAGACATTAGGTTGTATCACTCAATAAAGCATTCCCCGTTTAGCCCGATGCATGGCCCTCTGGATCTTGGTGGGGTCACTGTTGGAATATCAAGGTCCGTCTGCCCTGGGATAGCAGTAGCCATGGAAGAGCCAAGATGGAGATCTTCAAATACCGGGCCACATGGGCAAACTTGATTGGGAAAAAAATAGCTCAAACTTTAAAATTGGCCTGAGGAACAGCAGATCCCCAATGCATTCTCCAAAGTGCTTTCCACCTTTAATTTAGATATTTCAAGGGAAATTTAATCCATATGTTTTGGATTCATTTGGACTTAACTCATAAATATGCTTCATCAAGAACTGCCAAGCCCTGCGTTCACTAGAATCAAGTAGTTTCATGGGACAACAGTGCAGACAGAGGAAATTTGATATCCAAGGGTCCATCACTCAAACAAGGAAAAGAAACTCAGGTTCAAACCACTGTCTATAAATAATCTTAGAGTAGTAATTTACTCTGTAACACTGTCATGGTAAAATAAGCCACTTATGACTATATGGGGCACATACAAATACACATACAATATACGTATGTCCTTTCCCAGATAAATATCACAATGCATGATCTTTCTCATCATCAGTTCCAGAAAAGTTAATGACTCTAAGAAGGCAATAGAAGTCTCTACCTATTTTAGCAGCTTGTAAAATCCATACAGACTCTTTTCTCTCTGTCTCTCACTTTCTGTCTCTTGTGCTCTGTTTCTTTGTCTCTGTCATATACACAACACCACTGCTGGGACTCTGCCAGGCCACAGGGTGAGGATCCTTTTACTGTCTGTGTATTTCTACTTGGTCAGATAATTTTAACTAACTTTATTTTCTTAAGTTTGTGTTGTAAAACATTTTTCCCAATATAAAATGATATTACATTATTGAATGTGCTTTTTTCCAAACTAAACCTCCCTTTCTCTGAGATTATTTTGTGCTTTCCTAGGGGGCTATGCCCTACAGGTTAAGATTCCCTGTTGTGTTCACTGTTTGGAATAATGCAAAGGACAGTGGTTCAGTGAGAATAATATTATAATCCCTTCCCTTCCCTTTATTATTTATTTATTTTTGGTTAAATGTTATAGATTCAAAATGACTAGCTTCTGTATACTTTTAAACAAGTGCTGTCTTTCAGGGAAATTTGTGATTTTAATTTTTCTGTGTCATAACATCTGTGTTTAGGAGTTTTCAGAGTAAGGAATAAGGAATTCATGGCCCATTTCCAAATCCATCCAAATTTCTTGTGCCATTGGCACGTGATACCTCAAAGGATCTGAGGGCATCTAATAACTAAATACATTTCCGGTATTAGAGAAGCCTTTGCCATGGTTGTTATCTTTGCATTCTCATATTATAGAATGTGAGAGGGAAGAGAGTAGTGCAGGGTGATATGTCAGGTGAGATTCCAGGATTCCTGCACACTGAATTCTCAATTTTCATTGAAGATGGACAGTAGTGCCAAGATGGACAAAGCTCAGCAGTGCAGAATTAAGATGGTTTGGGATAATGTTATCATTAGGGCATAGTCCCTTATCATTTCTTACCTAAGAGACTATAATAACAATTATGGTGTCTGCTGGTTTCAAAGTGTATGAAAAAGTTGAATAATAATCAGATTGGGCAACTGGATAATAATATAAAATATTATATATAAATATACGTGTTTTTTCCTCCCCAAAGCCCCAGTACATAGTTGTATATTCTAGTTGTAAGTCTTTCTAGTTCTTCTATGTGAGCTGCTGCCACAGCATGGCTACTAACAGACTAGTGGTGTGGTTCCATGCCCAGAAAGTGAACCTGGGCTGCCAAAGCCAAGTGTGCTGAACTTTAACCACTAAGCGAGCAGGTCTGGCTCCAAAGATTTTTGATTTGTACAAAAGAAAAACATTGCATTTTCCCCCCTTCACAGGAAAGGACGGTATACATCTTCTATTTGCAAGATAGAGCAAGACAAGAAGATTCAAAAAGGCATAGAATCAACTCAGATTGTTCTTCTTTTCTGCAGGTGGAGCTTGGAATCAGGTGATGCTCATTTTCCTCCACTGTGCACTTTTATAGTTGGAAACATCAATAGCAAGTCTTCGTGGGACCAACGTGGTAACTGTACTTTACCTACAACCCTAAATTCATCCTGGTGGGTGTGGTGATTTGTTGCGGTATAATAAGCCTTCAAGAAGGGGAATGCAGAGACAAAAGATGAAAGGGAGAAGAGAAACCAAGTAAGTAAAAATGTTTACTGGTTTCCCAGCTGATGAGAGCCACCAAATCCCTCTCCTGATTTCATTGCAAGACAAACAGATTCACAAGGAAGGAATTGTACTTCTTAGCACTGGACTGAGGCGGTCTTAGCCTGAGCAGCCAAACCCTGCTCAGAATCTTGGCAAACTTAACTTGAGTTACTTGACCAGCCCTCTCTATCTCCTCCCCCGACAAAGCCTACAGGCATTAAACTGCCTCTGAGCAGCTGACCTCAGCCCTACCCTAAGCCACACAAAGCAGCATTCTCCTCATTGCCATGTCACTGGTAAACTCTTCATTGTGCCAGTGTCATCATCTCTGGCAATTACACTCCTGTTTCTTTCAAAGGGCAGCTTTCACTTTAATATACTCCTCTGTCAGATAGATTGATTGATTGATTGATTGATTTACCATGAAAATTTATTTGGCTTCTAAATCTTAATTTCAAATTTTTGCAATACTTCTGTGAGGTAGGGAGTTCTGATGTATTTACCTCAAACTGATTTTTTCATGTCTTAAAGGTGACAGGAAGTGGTTTCCATTCAGCCTTGGGTGGGTTTCCCTTTTTAATATTCAGAAATGCCTTAAATGATTGAATAGGGTGGCAGCCCCTTGAGGTGGGTGTCTCTGGAGAGAGGCTCTTATTAATGCAAAGTACCAATCTAAGCTGTGAGATACTACCTTTAGTGTCAGTTCTAGTTCCGTTTTGAGGTTTACCAAAGAAGAGGGGCCTTTGTGAAGAATGGTGGAGGTTGGGAGAGTAGTGGCAGAATGAAAAAGGTCTGGGGAGCTCTTAGCCAGAAAAAACAGGAGAGCTACAACCTACTATCTCAACAAGGAAATCAGCACCATGCATCAGGAACTGCGATGGGAAGGATTTCATAAAAGTTGGGAACCACTGTAACCTCTGTCTGGTTTTATGCCCCTTGTGCCTATATTGAGATTGGCAATTGAATCCTTGTCCTGAAGGAGACACCAGCACTTGTCTATGCATGCAGCACCAAGTGGGGAAGCTGTGGAAACTATGCCCCACTCCACTGCCGTGTGGTGAGCAACAACACACCAAGGATTTACTCACAGTGGATGCCTTCTAAGAGGAATGCCAAGCAAGCTCTGAGCCAGAGAAGCAACTCAGGCTAAAAGCAGACTGAGCTGCTGGGGTGTTAAGACCCTTAGTTTCATAGTGTGACTGGTGGGGAGTTGCCACCACACTAAAAGGAGGTGAAAGCCCAGTGGGTTGGGGATCGTGGAGAAACAACATGGTCAGAAGACCAATTATTTCAGCTCTTCAGTCCTGGGAAGTTTCAAGCTATTAAGGGTGTATAGCAGACACTTAATGTCTATGTCCATTTGGAATTAATCTTGTTCGTTTGGTAATAACACCTTAATTTTCCCAGTGGAAACCCTCTCTTCCTCTTGGTCTACCCTCCTCTCAGCCTCAGTGTAGACAAACATCCTAAGCCTCAGTCAGTCAGCTTTGCTTGGCCATAGGTGATTGGTACAGGCTTGACCATGTGAGCAATTTGGAGTCAAAAAGTGAATTGCTCAGGACTGTGTCAGAGCTGTTGGTAAAGAAAAGCTCCGTTCCCCTTGGACTTGCATCTGTGAGGATGAAGGTTTAAAGTTCCAGTCACTGGGCAGGGCAACACTGAATCCTCATGACATCCTTTGGGCTCCTGAATCAACTCTCCTCCTGGACTTTTCAGTTCAGTAATCAGATATATTTCCTTCCGTGTTTCAGCTGGTTGCAGTCTGGTTTTCCATCACTTGCACCTAGAGTTCCTGACTAATACAGAATAGCATCAGGTTCAAAAAAAGAGGGGGGGACTTATACAAAAGCATAAAATTAAAAAATGAGCAAGCAAATTAATTTAACTAGAGTGAGAGTCCATATAGGAGAGTAATGAGAAAACCATATGATCATCTCAATAGATGTTGAAAATGCATTGGACAGATTCCAACACCATATGTGACTTTTTTAAACAAACGACTTAAGTAGAAATCGATGGCTACTTCCTTATCATAATCAGGAACATCTATTTTAAACATCATACTTAGTGATGAAACAGTAAAGGCACTCTAATTAAAATTAGCCACAAAACTAGATAGGTAGGCCAGTAGATAGATAGATTAACAATTTATAGATTTGATACTTGCACAAATTCCTGAAACGATTTTTTTCTTCTTTTGTTCTTGGAACGTGACCAAATGGTTCTACAGTTCATGGAAGAAAGAGCAAATGAGAACAGCTAAGACTTATTCTAAAAGAAATTAAAATATATTTTAGTACAATGACAATACAAATGGTATATTACTGCTATAAAAATTGACCCATGAATTAATGAAATGGTTCAATAAATGTGGTTTATGAAATTGATGATTTGGCAGAAAATGAAGTAAATTTTTATTTATTAAATATTTAATATTTAGCTGATCTTGGAATGGGTACAAGTGTTTTAGAATTAAAAGCAATAGAAAAAGAAAAAGGAAAAAGAAGAGAAAGTAGAGGAAGGTATTGCATAGAAAATGATTAGTAAGTTACCTGAGCTATACATAACGTATTCTAGGAAAACATCAAGATAAACATCAAACTGGGGAAAAGAATTAGAACAGTATCTGAAGCTTAATAGTCTTCATATGTAAACTTTTTTCCAGTTCAATAGGGAAATACTTATTACCAACAGAATCTTAACTAAAGGAGATGGTTTGATCACTCTCAGGGCAAGAAATAAATTGCAAGTGATCAACACAGGAAACAGGCACTTCTGCAGTCTGCTCATGGGAAAGAAAACTGTTTAAACCTTTCTGAAAGCAATGAGGTTATAAATGTCAAGAAACTTACAGAGTTCATACTTTTTGACCCAGTGGTTCTGCTCTAGGATGCATCCTGAGGATACAATCAGAGGTGTAAACACATCAGTAAGAACAAGGTTGTTCAGAGCACCTTTATGTAAAGCAACAAAAATTGACCCAAATGAATGAGTAAATATTAATATACCCATTTTAATTTTTAAAAATCACAAAGATTTTTTTAAATTATGAATTTTTGAGCATTATAAAGAATATTTTAAAATGTAGGTGATGTAGTTATAGTTTTTTTATTACTTATAAAAGTTTTTTTGGTTTGTCTGATTTTTTATTAAAGGAAGATCAGAAAGGAAAATGAAAGGTAAAATCATAATTAGTCATTTTAGATTGTCTCCTATTAATATAGGAATGTAAAAGTGTCAGGATTTTTAAATTCTTTAATCAAATTATACATTGAATATACATAAATGTGTGGATTTTTTAATTGTGTGTATTTTTACTTTTCATAAATGGAATTTATTAATCATATATAGTTGTACTTTCATCTAATTTATTTAAATTAACTTCAAATTTAAGAATTTCAGAGACATATTTTGAAATAGAACCACCAAGTTTAGTTGCACATGAATTGTTTATGAGGATTAGTCTTGTCACTTTAATTGCAATGTGGAGGTGATTCATCACTCTTTTTCCATAGGTCTCTTGGTAACCATGCTTAGACATGGGGGAAAAGAGTTGAATATTTGTAACTTTGAAATCAGGTGCCATTTTTATGCTTTTAACTCTCTCATAATATCTGGCACCCAATTGGGTATTCATTCAGTCAATATGTGTAGGTGTATAGCTAAGCAAATACATTAACCTTTCTAAGCCTCAGTTTCTTCATCTGTAGTATGGGGATTATGTGACACCTTCACTGTTAGCCCCTAAAAGAGTGCCTGTACACAGTAAGCACTATGGACATGTGACTCTCATTGGTATCCCTGGCCAATGGCAGCGCTACACTGCAGGTCACAGAAGTAGAGGGGAGCAATGCTAGCTCTCTGGCAGGACCCAGATATCTCTTCTCTCTGCCCTGGGTGTGTTTCACTTCAGAAGAACATGACCTGAGCACACCCAGGGCAGAGGCGTCCTTCCAAGTGGTTCTGATGGTTGGCCATATGGTTAGAAATGTACTCTTTGTAGGGCTTGTGAGTCATTTACTGATAGCATTATTAGGTGAGGAATTCCCATGGTTGCTGGGCAGGTATTGCCTGTCACTCAAACACAAGGCCAGTGAATGTGAAGACAATTCATACCCCGGCTGCCGTTGTCAGTCATGCTTCACGATAGCCTAAAGTTTAGAATAATCTAAAATTTAGAGTGTGCTGTATAAAGCTGCTAGCTTACTGCCTACCCATGCCTGCAGGCATACTGCCTAGAGCCATTTCCTGCATGTGGCCTGGGGTTGGGCTTTGAGTCAGCTTGGGGCTGGTGGACAGAGGGAAGGACTTTATTGTTTTCTAGATGATTAGATTTTTAAAGGAAGTTTTTGCTAACAATGGCACCTTATATTCCAGGAGTGAAGTGCTATATTAAGCTAATCTATAGGCATGTGCCATTGCCAGTATTGTATTTATTTTCCTACAACTCCCTTTTTAAGACCTCAAACTGAGGCACTGTTTTCAATAAGTTAGAGATTAAAACCACTTCCTCTGTTAAAATTTAAATACCTAAGGGTGGTCAAAAGACATACTATACCCTATCTGTTGTTCCTACCTTCCCTAAAGATGACTTCTGAAAGCAGGCTTACTAGGGTGAGGGGCGCTGGTCTCTGGAGAAAAGGAAATGGTGAGGATGCAGCCCACCACTGAGGAGAGAGGTGGAGAAGGGACTAAAGACCTTGCTGTTATCCCGGATGGCTGCCCCAGGCTCTTTCTTGCGGCACAGGGCACAGGGTGTAGTACCCTCTGCCTGCGCCCCTCTCTGGGGGCTCCACCCTTTCATCTCTGTCCCTTTGTGACCCATAGCAAACCCTAGGGATGTTTGCATGTGTTCAAAACTCCCTTGAATGTTCTTCCTCATGGTTGAAGACGGATTTTCTTATTTCCTTCATAACAGCCGGCGCTTGCTCGTTTTGGTACCTGCCTAGGCTAGAGTTAAGAAAGCAAAATAAAAGTTCCCCTAATGCCTTAATCATGTCTGTGTCAGAGCCAAAGTGAGGAAGAGTTTTGAGCGTTCCAAATGTCAGCAAGTCCCAGTGATACGTGGAGTATTATAGGAATATCACACTTTCTATTTTCTCTAAACTTTATTTAGTCTTTTCCAAATTTACCTGCATAGGCAATCACCCACCTCATGGCCTGACCTTCTCCTGCCACAACTGAAGCTGGAAAAGAGGAGTGACATCCCAGTGAGGAGGCTGCCCTTCAGTTGAGGACAATCAGTGCTGCTAAGTGGTGTCCGAAAAGGCCATTGCAATAGGTGCTTTTTGTAGATACCCGATTTGAACTTTCTCGTGTCCCATCAGCACCTCCATAGCAGCACAATTGGGGGCTTTTAAATATACGCAGCGGACAGGTAACTTACTCCCTTTTTTAAACTCAGAAACTCTTGGCTACCACTGTAAACTAAATACTTCTCTCCTTGGAAATCTCAGAATAGGTCTGTGTGATATCAAACACCTATGCTGGGAAAAACAGGAGCAAACAAAAGCGTAAGGACCTGCCTTTGAAAGGAAGCCTGGGAACCATTCCACTGCATTGAGTATTTGTCTGCTTTCCTCGTTTCCCTAGAACTGTGCTCCCCTGAAGGCAACAGCCTACACTTTGTCATTGTGGGGATGAGGAGGGGCAAGGGAAAGGAGGTGCTTTGGCTGGCTTGTCAAAGCCTCCCCAGTGGGAAACTGTTTAAAGAGTTCCTATCCTAAGTAACCCTCACCCACCGTTCCCTTGGGGATATGCCAAGGGCTGCCGCTGACTCAGCTTGGGCCCAATCCTGCTGTCATTACTTAAGCCCAAAGTTCCTGCTTCCGTGGCTTTTGTGGAAAGTTTGTCCACATAGAGAGGGTAGAGACAGCACCTTGACAGGGACTAGCTTTGCATTAGGTATGTTTGAGGCTCTTGTTTTCCTTTATGAGCTCTAATTTCTGGTGTCAAAGAGATTAAGGAAACAAGGCGCTCTCTTTTCCAGGAGCAGCCCAGTTGACAACACATTAATCGTAAGCCACTCAAGCAGGAGGTTGGAGGAGGGGACACTGACTTTCCCCTGTTGATAATGGAACAAGAGTCAGGTCTTCAGAATCTTTCAGATGAGAGCAGATGTACTCCAGTTACTTAAGTTGGAAGCTGCTTCTTGTAAGGATGCAAAGGGAAGGGACCGGTCTTTATCCAGACAGAAATGCCATTTGGGACAAAACACAGACCTTGCTGCCTGATGTGTTTGATCTTCCTTGACCTGCAGGCCTATGATTTTCTCTACTCTAGAGCTCTGCCCTTGTGGTGCTGTGTCACCTCCCTATCTCTGAGGTCATCAAGTTACTATGTAGCTTGGGTTTAAACTCCCCAAGGAATGGTCTGGTTAGTCAGCATCTATTATAGAATGCTCTATTGACCAGAACTTTTTCCCAGTCTTCCAATTGGCTGACCTTTATCTACATGGCTGCCTTTGGCCCCACTGCCCATCCCTGGCCCACAGATGTGACCTGCTAGTGGGATCACATGATGTGATGCATTTTGATTTGTGTATGAGGGATTGCCACGGCTCATGGCCTTAGGCAGGAGCCACGGATATGGCAAGCATTCGGCATCATGTTTTGCCCAGTCCTGGAGAAGCAGTGATGGGAGGAGTGGGGGGCAGTTGATAAATATTCTAAATAATTTGAAGTGCCAAAAATTTGGCTTTGATTCTCCTCTAAGGATAACTCAAAAGTAAGATGAGGAGTATTTTTATAATTCCTGGAAGAGACCCTGAGCAGCTTTGGCTTATGGAGAACTCACCACAGTTACACTTCAGCATCCCAAGGATGTCAGCACCTCAAGGGTGAATGTCGCTCACGTGAGGGATAAGAGGGAGTAAAAGGGGTGACACTGAAGGGGCCAAAGCAAGAAAGGGGGGATACTGGTTCATTGAAGCTTAAAGATAATTGACAGTGAGAATACATGGAAACCCTCCGATGACTCTAAGACTTGATTATGGGGCCTTTACAAAGGGCTGGAGCCCTAAACTGGCAGGTGCAAGAGGAGCCACTAAAACATGTGCTATGATAAGGAAAAGGACAAGGAGAAGTCCTAAGAAAAGGAGTAGGGAAAGAAAGGAAAATAAAAGATGAGAACTTCAGCTTTGTATTGTGTAGAAATCAGCAGGCAATTCTGAGATTTCAGTCACTCAGGAGTTTAGAAAGATATTCAAAATAAAGCCCAAGCCAACAGCAATTACTGTCACTCTCAGAGCAGTTAAAAGATCCAAGTGGTCATATATATATCATGCCAGGTGGGGAGCCAGCATGAGTGAAATTATAAGGAAAGTGCCATCAAGTGATGGTTTGAGGTAAAAATGATGAGCACTTTAGAGCTGGAGCTGGCAGAGAATTCAGCTTGTAAGCTTATGTCTTGTGAAACAAACCAAGTTACCAGCCCCGTTGAAGCAATATTCTATTACATGAGCTGCTGGCCAGCAATTATGCACTCTAGACATTAACACCTTGATTATAATGGCAAAGCCAACCCACCGAGTCACATATTTGCCTGTAAAGATACCTTCAACTTTCAAGAGATTTGTTGAAAATGGAAGAAGAATGATATTTTAATATACAAGTCAATGCAAATTAATATATACTATAAATCATCAATGATTTAAAAAAAGGGGCTCCACCATAAATTTGCAGTTCTTCCTCATTTAGGAGCTGTTGGGAACTCACACGCTGGTAATGGTCTGGTGCTGTGCCATCTTCTGTCAGGTTCTGCTGATTTCCTTCCACCTGTGTGGTGCTCTTCTTAACCAGTAGATCTTCCCTCGTAACTTCATTTTACTCTATCAGGGCCTTTCCTCATTGTCTCTGCTGATGAAATTGCTTGAAATTAATTTTAAGGACAGTCTTTATCAGGAGTTGCTAATAATTTTTGCTTCTCATCAATCCCATCTGGAAATATTTGATTACCTGCTCTGCTTGGAACTCTAGGGGTTGGCATTCTCTCCCATTTCCCCTCTAGCTCTTTCTCTTTCTGTGTGGTTCCAAATTACCCCTGAGATTCCTGCTTTGTATTCTCTGCCCTTGGTGGCATGGAAGGAGTTAAATTCTGCCCCTTGGCAGGGGGGTTACATCCAGAGAATCCACGATATTAAACAGAAATACAAACTCAATGTCCCTTTCTGTGTAATGCTAGTAGGAATCTTCTCTATAAATAGAAGTCAGCAGTTGTTTCTGTTTAGCCATTTTATGCCTCCTTTAGTGAAGGTTTTGGTTACTTGAGCCATAAAGAGGCTCCAAATTCTTCTACCTACCCCCCAAATATTATATATCGTTGTTGAAAAGCACCATGCCTCCCATTATAAGAACTACTCTTACCCACACCACCACTCCAACCATCGTCACCACACCACTACTACGTTATTCTTTTATATCAATCTTTGCCCTGTTTGATCTGCACAATGTCCTATGACCTATTCATAGTACCTCTTAATAGTCTGACTTTTTTCAAATGAAGATCCTGAAGGTTACATGGTCCCAAGGTCAAGACGTGGCCCAAGAGAACAAGGGTAGTAAGTGGCAGAGCTGGGGAAAACCAGAAGTTGAAGGCATTTGCAATGCTCAGGGCCACTCCTCAGTTTAACCTCTCCCCCATCATTTGTCCAACTCTATAGGGAGCTGCTCTCTGAGAGCTGGGAATGATGAAGTTTGGAAGGGCTCTGACAAACTAATTTACATATGGTAATATTAAATGCTGATAAGTTTCAACATGTCACCCCTCTCAAGGACATTGCATTTTAATGAGCTTCGTTCAGTTACATAACGTGAAGGAATACTTTCCTAAATATAAAATCACAGGCATTAGTGAGCAGTTAGGGAGGTATTGGTGAAAAATGGAAACATTCTGAGACCTCTCAAATCACATGATTTTCAGGACCCCCATTCAATAACTCCCTTTTCTTCATGAGGCTGCCCCTTATGAGGTATTGATTTATGTACCTGCTAGGAGCTTGAATACAGGCAGAAGGGCTTCCTTTCCAGTTATTTATGTTTGGGTCTTTGTTATGTTTTTCACCTCACACTTATTCATCAAAAATACATCGGCTCTTCTTGTGTACTTTCCCAGTCCAGTTTTGCTCTAGTCTTTGCCACGTCCATTGGTAACAGGTCTCTGACTATAAAAAGAAGCAGCCCAGTAACCCAAACCTTGGATCAGTGACAAACAGCAAGGGTTAACCGGTTATGCACAAAGCAAGCCTGGCTCAACCCTGTGAATCTCTTTTTCACATTTGCTGCTTATTCATAACCCAAGCCCATCTGCTGTGCAAGTAACGATCAGCCGCTCCTGTTTCAGATGTCAACCACCCCAGCTGTTTCTCTCTCTCTGTAAACATGAAGAGGGGAAGCAATTACCACAATATTAATATTCGGGCTTGATTATTTCTCTGCAGTGAAATGAAGACTGATGAATTCCCTTCTGGGCCCACTGTGACCTTAGCTCCACACTGTGCACACCTACGCAGCATAGCCCAGGTTAAAACCTCCCCGGAGACCCAGGTGAACCTCAGAGGTTCCCCTGTGACCTGGCCACCTGGAAATGCCAAGGTGAATGTGATGTGTGCTGGAAAATTCATAATGCACTTGGGTCCTGCAGGGCTTTAAAAGTGAAGTTGATGTTGAAGGTACAGAATGAGGCTTGAAGATGCCCGTGTAGCTCAGGCTGACTCTTAGATCTGTTTTAATAGAGACTCAAAGATTCACAATAATTTCTTCTGTTAGCACTCTTTGATTTAAAGTAAATGTCAGACACAGCTATCACTGACAACAGGTTCCCCGCTCTGGTTTTTCTCTATAATCCTGTGGCAGCAGGAACTGGAATGATGTAACTCATCAAGAAAGCTTCCTTCAGTTATTTCATAAAATTATATTAAGCGTCAGTACATTTTCCTTCAGTCATAAGGATGAGCCGAATCACATTGTATGAGGGGCTACAAAGTGTAAAACTCGATATGGAACATTTCCTGCCCTCCTCAGACTTCATGCTGGTTGATACTGGGGTAAGCACTTAAAAAAAGAGGATGAGGCAAAATCAGTCTACCTGGCTTTAGTTCTTGCCCCTGCCACTTACCGTGAGTGTGATCTTGAGCAACGCCCATAACCTATCTGTGCCTCAGCTTCCTGATTTATAAAATGAGGATAGGATTATTGAGAGGGTTAAAAGAATTAATAGGTGTAAAGTGTTTAGAACAGGCCCTGACACATACTAAGTGAAATGTAAGTGTTACTATTGTGCTGCTTCTCTATGTTAAAGGGCTTTCAGGTGATAATGTCTGGGATGGAGTACCAGGGAAGGCCTCCTAGAAAAAGCACATGTAAGTCAAGCCTTGGATGCATGAACTCAGTAGTTGGAGAGACACTGGAGGCCAAAGAAACAGCAAAGACAAAGTGATGAAGGAATAAAAGTTCTTGGCATGTTCAAAGTTAATGAAGTCATCTAGGTGACAAGAGTACAGGGTACATGGTGGCAGGAAAAGGTGATAGGGTGGGCAGGGGAGTTAAGTTTGGAGCAGATTAGAAAAGACCCTGAGTGATAAACCAAGAAATTATCTGGTCAGGAATGAGAAGTCTTAGTATGTCTCTATGTAAGAAAATAACCTAAACAAATCTATATTAAAAAAAAAAAAATTCTAAGAGCAGGCAGTTCAGAAGATTGAAATGGCAAAAGCATGAGGAGACTCCTGTTGGATAAGTCAAGGTGAGGGTCTGACCCATGGCAGCAGATTGCTGACAGGTGGACAGAGGGAGTGGCCAGATAGCTGTGTGGGTAAGAAAGAAGTTCAAATCGAAGTTGACAGTGAGGGTCAGGTTCCAGATGCATGGGAGCCGGGAGATCCCCTTTGCTGGCACAGAGAACACAGGAGGATGCAGAGGGGCAGGATTCCCTAGGGGGTTGACTTGGTTCTTGGTCCTTTTAGGGTATTCCTGAGGTGCCAGGAGGTCTCACAGGCACGGATCAGGGGTCATGCCCTCCAGGTAGCATTTTCTTCATCTGTGCTTGAACAACTACCTCTCCATCCAGCAATAGGTGCAAGCCCTGAGATTCCACCCACCTCACAACCAAGCCAGCCAAGCACTGCCTCACAGGGTGGGAGGGAGAGGATCCCACCGGGCTCTTCCTGCGCATAGATTTTTATTCAGCTTATTCTAACTTGTTATAAAAGTTTTGCATTTTATAATGGAAAGTCTTATTTTATGAAGCAGCTTTTTTTGGTGTATGTGCATGTGTGTGTGTAATGTGCATGTGTGCATGAGCCTGTACATGATGTCCGTGTGTGTGTGCCTGGATATGTGTGTGTGTGTGTTTGTGTGAATTGAGTGGATCCAATAAGAAGAATCAAATTTGTATGATTAAGTTTCAGGAACTTTTAACCCTATTCTCAAAAACCTCTTACCCATCCCACTACTCTGAAATTCCTTTAATGGAGGCCCGATTCTTCCTTTTTGTTCAGCTGAACTATACACACTGCAGTGGGTAAACTTTGTGGGTGAACCCCCTGCCCAACAACTAGATAGCTCTGTGACCTTGGGGTAGTTGCATAACCCAGCTTCCTCACTTGTAAATCGTGATAATTGTAAGGACTGTAAAGAGTGTTGTAAGAATTAAATTTTAAAAAAGACAGCAAAGCCTCATATAGACTAAGTGTAAAGTAAATGTAAGTTGTTATTGTTGTAGAAGGTCACTGACATTCTGACATTGCTTGTAGTCAGGGGTGAGGCCAGACATGGCTCCTTCCTCACTCCAGGCCCTATAGTGTGCTGGTTAAGCCTTGGAATCCTAGCTCTGCTACTGTGTGGTCTACACCTCTCCTGTGCCTGAGCTTCTCCTTGTACAAAATGGAGATACAAACCATGCACCTACTGTAGTAGTTACTGTAGTAGTTACTGTGTAGTTACTGTAGTAGTTACTGTAGTAGTGCAGATGAAAAGAGTTGCTATATGTAAAGTGGTAAGAACAGTGCTTGGCATACAATAGGTACTATTTAAGTTTAGCTGCTGATACTTCTAAAGTAGAAGAAAGGTAGAGAAAAGGGGGTGGGTGGGAGGGAGGGTTCCACTGAGAAGTTAATGACTGATGGATAGGAGGCTGGGGGTCCAGAAGACCAAATTTTCTGATGACCAGGCCCTAAGCACACAGAGGAACCATAGCTATCCCTGGAACTGGTATGCTGTGACTTAGGTTCTGTAGCATGTCCTTCTAGTGTCATTTCCAAACTGGAACTAAAAACAACTCACAAAGGACAGTGCCAGAACATTCTAGGTTGTCCCAACTGATGAACTGGAGGGGACGGCATTTGTTTGATGTATGAATTCTAAAATCTTTATTAAATGTTACATTCCTACACAGTCACCACTTTTTGAGGAGTAAGAACAACCTGGAAAATAAGGAAAGACACTTGAAGCTAGCCCCAGGCCTACGAGTGACAGCTTGCTAGGGAACAAAAGGGTGTCCCATTTTGAGAAATCCCAATGCACATCAATCAAAATCTACTAAGCTTATAAAAATGGAGTGTACTTTTCTGGAAAAAGAGTGGAGAGAATCAGTCATTTGCATTATCAAAGGATTCTTTGATTCCGGGGGAAAAAAGCACAAAGAAAGAAAAGAACAAAAAAGTAAAAAAATAAAGTAAAGAGGATGCCCCACATGATCTCTTTAAATGACCTCCTTTCTTGGTGAATCTCAACCCTGATTCGATTTGCAAATATTGGATTTATACAGTGCATAAACCATATGTTCCTGAAGAGAGTTAAAAATGTGTAGAATGAGGTACGCCTGTAGGAATGATATTTAGGAGAAATTAAAACAAACCAGTGAAAAGAAGCTTTTTGCTTTATGAAGAAATTGAGTAATTCAGAGTGTGTAAGTTTAAACATCAGCTGAAAAACAGCTGCTCTTCAGAGGAGGATAAGCCAAAAGAGTGAGGTTGGGAGGAAGTTGAGATGAGAGCTGTTTAGTTCTTTAATGCTCCTGTGTGTAGATAAAAGGGTGAGAAGGAGGGGATCTTCTTTGGCACGAGCAGCAATTCCAAGCAGTTCTAGAAGTTTCTACATCACTGAATATGATCTTCCCACATGGCGACTGGAGTAGAGACCAGGGCCAAACACGTGGTGCAGTGATGTCGTGGGGCCGGCAGGTCAGGCACCTGTGAAGCCGCAGCCACAAAACTTTCTTCAGAAGCTGCTTTTTTACTTAACCGAGCACAATTTTCCATCCCATATGTGCAAAGCATTTCATCCATTAGTGCCTTCTTGGCTCCTTTGGGCTTCTTTTTTTCCATTCCAAAAAAAAAAAGAAAGAAAAAAACCCAAAAAATAAAAACTCTGCAAACTCCAACTCATCATACACAAATATTTTGCTTCTGAAATCCACTGTTTTCTCCTCAAGGACTGGCACATTTTAACCTGGAGAGGCTCAACTGCCCCAATCTGCTTTTGATTAATTTAAGTTCCCTCTTTCCTGCGTCGGAACCCAATCACATTAAACAAGGTACTTTGCTAAGTGTTGTGAGGCGTAACAAGGGATCATGAGCAGCTGTCTTAAAAGAGCTTACATTTTAATTTAATGTAATTTAATTTTAATTTAATTTCCATGTAACTGCTTGTCTGATTTCCTCAATTTCTACTGTAGAGTACCCCTTCCAAAAAAAAAAACAATGTGCTTTTAAAAACTTGCAAACTGACACTTTAAATCCTGTGTAGTTGAGGTGGGGAATACATGTGTCAATGTGTATGCACGCACACACACACCCAGACAAAGATGTACAGATGTCCAAAATAACTACCTCAGATTCTGTGATGTGACCATGCTTTACTTTAAATGATACGGCATTTTTTGGAATCTAGAATGAAAGGTCCTTTGACCTAAAGATCATATGTGGCCTAGATGTGAATGACCACCTGAGGATGGTTTCAAAAGGGAGAGATGCTGGAGGCAAGAAGAGTAGCAAAGGACACTATTGCAGTTGTGCAAGAGTGAAATGACAATGAGCTAAATAAGAAAGTAATTGTGGGAAGAGAATGGAGTCAAGATATAGTCAAAGGTAAATTTGTAAGACTTGGTAGTCTCCTTATTGAGGAGAGTAAGAAAGTTTGGAATCTCAGTTCACTCCCTGGTATCTGACCTTGTTATTAGGAAGATGGCATTGATGTTCACTGAGATACAGAATTCATGGACAGAACCAGGTATGGGGTGCAAATAGAATGGATTAAGTTTGAGACAAATTAAGTTTGAGATTACTTTGGGAATGTATATGTCCAGTTAGCGGTTGTATATGTAGAGGGGTCTGAAGCTGAGAGAAGTCATTGCTGGAAAGCATAAGATAGAGCAAAAGAATGACTAGTCAGAGACATGGGTAAAATCATGTAAGCCAAGGGCAGTGGGTTAAGAGGTGAGAGGGCAACCATGTCAAATAGTGTCAATGTCCAGTAAGAAAAGGATTTGGACTTGTTCACTAGATTTGGCAAAATAGTGGTTCTTCCCAGAGAGCTGCAGTGACATGTTGGGGAAGGAGACAACATTGGAGCATTTGTGAGTTGGAGGAAGGCTTTTAGGGAGAAGTGGCCGTGAGTGTAGCCACACAGATCATCACATTAATCTTGATATTTTTCTGCCACTACATGGTCTTTAGTTTAAAAAGTGATTTGAAAAGTTTGTGAGGTTATGTAAAGGTAAATCCAAGTTCATTCTTAGGAAACCCACAAGAGTACAGAGTATCATTTTAGTATCTAGTCTCATTCTCCTGTAAGACATAATACACATGCCCTGACATTTGTGCCCTAAGAATGTGAAAGGACTCAGATTCTTTTCAACATATAAAGGAAAGAATTTTAAAGATCAATACATATTGATGGATGTATAATTATGATGATCCTAAGAACATCAATGCATTCACAGAGCTCCCTCACCAACCTTTCCTGGGTATTGGGTAGCAAGTTGGTAGGTGACTAATACCAGCATTTTCAGTTGACAAGTGACGTAATCGAATGGTCAGGTGTCTTTTAATTACAGTTTAGTAGGCATTAGAAGTTCAATTAGAAGTGATATTTAGCGATGGCCAGAACTCCAGGGCCTCACCTGTGTGCGAGGGATTTTTCAGGGATATCAATTCAACTCTCAGTTTCTCTACCAAGCTCAGTCCCTATGATGTGTCTAATCCTTGAATCCTTTAAAATGCAGACTAAGCAGTTCTAACATATGACAAAATTCTAGAGCAACTCTGTGTTTAAAAACATGTCTCTGAACAGGCTGACCTATATATTCAAAGAGTACGTAGTAAGTTCTTCCTTTAGCAGTTGTGGTGCCTCTGTGTTGATATATCCATATGCGCTGACTTCCCTGGGGCACACAGCAGACACTTAGAAAACATGTATTGAGTGGTCGTGGAAAGTGTACTTGTGAACACCTCACTAGGGTTAGATGTAGTTCACAGCTGTAGATCAACACTTCAGACATTCTCTGTATCCCCACGTTCCTGCCCCATATCTTGGTCAAGATGACCACTTCTGGTTGGTTCTCTTCACATCTGAAACCCATGTAAGGCGCCTTCATCCATGTCTGTGTGTACCCACTCACCAATTTCTGCCCTTTGTAGGAAATGTAAAACAGCTCATAAAAATGCAAGCAATTTACATGTGTGTTTCTGGTGTTAATGCTGTCTCTTGACCTCCATGATTTGCCGAGCTGTGGAACCTTGGCCCACCTTTACTAGATGATCTCTGACCACTTCTAGGTAGAGGCAGCTCATCTGGGCAGTCGATATTATGGCCTTTGGCACCAAACTGCCTGGGTTAATTCCTTAGCTCTGCCTTTGTGCTGGGGATAAATTGCTTAGCCTTTCTATGCCTTGGTTTCCTCATATCTAAAATAGGGATAAAGGGGCCGGCCCGGTGGTGCAGTGGTTAAGTTCTCATGTTCCGCTTTTCGGCAGCCCGGGGTTCACTGGTTCGGATCCTGGGTGTGAACATGGCACCGCTTGGCACGCCATGCTGTGGTAGGCGTCCCACGTATAAAGTAGAGGAAGATGGGCACGATGTTAGCTTAGGGCCAGGCTTCCTCAGCAAAAAAGAGGAGGACTGGCAGTAGTTAGCTCAGGGCTAATTTTCCTCAAAAAAAAAAAAAAAGGGATAAAAATTGAACCTCTCTTGTCTGGTTATTATGAAGATTAAATTAGTTAATATGCATTATGTGACTAGAACAGTGCCAAGCACACGGCCATTGTTCCCCCCAAATTACCTTTTACTGTACAGTATTTGCTAATCCTTCAAGTCTTTGCTACCTCCTGACCCACTCAGCCTCCAGGGAAGAGGAGAATTTTGGAGATATTCTAGAATTAAACAGAGGCTAGACACATAGCAGAAAGACATAAGCTTCCTTCATTTATGAGTTTTCATTTACAAAACTTTCTTCATTTATGAAACCAGTTTCCTAACCCCTTGGACAATTGGCAGTACCCATTCTTGGATGAACCTGCTAGTTCTCCATCACTGGAAAGGGTCAAGCTCAGCCTACCCAGGTGATCTTCACAGGAAGCAGAGATGAGAGCTGCCTCTCCAACAAAGCTACCAGGCTGCAGGTCCCGGGGGAAAGCAGGCATATGTCCTCATGGAGATCTGAGCACAAAAGGGATTTGGTGGGAAAAAGCCAACGTTGTCAAATGCTAGGAAGAAAAAGGAAACCTACCTTTTCTTACTATACCTCTCAGCCCCTTCTCACAAAGAGAAATGACACCAATGTGCAAGTAGCCTTCAAGACATTGCGAGTAACAGAGAAAAGAGGTTGGGGATGAACAACTTAGTAGTGGCAGCAGCGGCAATGGCAGTTTGAATTTACTAAGCACCTACTTTGTGCCAGGCAATGTGCTTGGTGCCTTATATGCATCATGCCCTTTTATCTTCCCAAACCCCTTCTTGTAGATATTAGCTAGTGAATTACTGTCATGGCTAAGAGAACAGGCTCTAGGGCAGGGTTTCTCAACCTCAGCACTATGGACATTTGGGGCTAGGTTATTCGCAGCTGTGGGGTTGTGGGTACACTGTAGGATATTAAACAGCATCCTTGTCCTCAACCCTGTAAACACTAGTAGCATCCCTCACCCGCTCCAGTCGTGACAACCAAAAATGTCTCTGGACATTGCCAAACATCCCCTGGGGAGCACAGTTACCCCTGGTTGAGAATCACTGTTCTAGAGTCTCAGAAAAGGTGTAGAGCATTCTAGCTCCAACACTTACTACCAATGTGACTGCTAGTTTTCTCATTGGCAATTGTACCAACCACATCATATTTAAAAAATTTTAACGGAAATAGTTCCTGCATCATGCTTAGAACAGTGCCTAGCTCATAGGAAGTTTCAATAAATGTTAGCTATTTTAATTGCTTTAAGTTTTACTTATTTTTTTTTAAGATAAAGAAACTGAGACTCAGAGAAGTTAAATAACTTGCCACATTCTCAGCTGAGGTGTGGCTGAGCTGGGGTTCAAGTCCAAACCATCTGCCATCAAAGGCACAAGCTCTCATCCCGGCTCTCCTGGGAGGAGACCTCGGGAGGCTACCAGGCTGTAAATTGTACAGTCAATGGCCCAGGGCTGGCTGCCTGGGGTCCTAGCAGGGTGAGAAGCCCTGGAATCTGGTGACTCTTCCGTGACAGCAGCAGGGACAGCAGTGGCCTGAGCAGCTCAGCCAAGGTAGCCACAGTGGTTCCCTGGCATTTGACATTGTTTGCCGGCAGTCGCAAATGGTCGCTATCAAGGATCACTATTTGTGTTTCCGTGAGGCACAATATGCCAGATTCATAAGAGCCAGATGTCACAGCTGACCCGAACGAGACCCTCAGATGGATCCCACGCGTTTCATGTGTCAGGCCTATATCCATTCATAAAACAGCTCATTCCCAAATAGGTCTTGAGGAAAAAAAAATCTAAAATTGGTTGTGCAATTCTGAGACTAGTTGCAATTGATTTCCAAGCCTCCTCCCCCCCTCCTCCACACTTCTCATATTTTTAATTCTGGGTTAATTCTTCCAAGGTTCAAAGCAGAAAGAGGGGCATGGTATCATTCGACCCCAGAAAAGGAAACAGGAATTGAAAGACAAGTAGGTGAGCATAGGATAATATTATTTTTGCTGTTTTAGATGTTAAAGCTATAGAAATATTTTGTGGTCGGAATCAGGCAAGTGTGTCACTGTCCCCCCACCCCCTTTTTTCTTTTTTTTATTTTAACCTTTGGACAGAGCCACTTTCTCAGAAACACAGCTGAAAAACCTTTAAAAATGCATGCATGCATACACAGCAGTCTCAGGAGTTCGAGGTGTCTGGAGTAAGGATTAGAGAGGTTCAAGTCGGCTCCCCTTGTTAAAATTACAGCTGCACCAAAGATGGTACAGAATATCAGCCCAGGGCTCAGGAAACTCGTCCGGTTCTCAGGAATGAGAAAATGCAGCTGTGCTGGATCAGACAGAATACGGAGGGTCATCCCCATCGTTACTACTCTGTCCAGAGAGAAAGGTCAAGGAGATGCCCCTCTGCGCCAGGTAGCATTCATGCTGCTGTGATTGAAATGCGTGGATCTGTCATTCTGCAAGTTCAAAGACAGGTATGAGGTTAAAAAAATCAAAATAAGTGCAAAAAATAAACCCAGGTTTAGCATTTTTCATTTTCACTTTTTGTTTTCCTCCAGGGGTTGAAATTTAATCTCTCTTTTAGCAAACTAGAGCTGGCTCCCTCTCTTCCTCTGGCTTTTTCTCCCCAGTGTACTCACAGTGCCTATTCCATAGACACGCTCAGCTGATTAGGAAGCCTGTGCATTGTCACCAAGGCCTGTTGTCACCAAGGAAATGTGTTTGGGGGCAGGTGCTTTTCATCCACCCCCTGCACATACCCCCAGCCATGCTGACCCTGCTAATCTTCAGGTTCAGCACTTGTCAGGTGCTGACAGCGAAGGAATCTCTTTACAAAATGCACCCACCCTGGGGTGTCCGAACATGTGAGAGTGTGTGCATGTGTGTTTTCGACTCTCTTGCAAGGTTCCACATTTCCCATAGGTCCCACTAGTGCAGTAATCAGAGTGATGCAGCCTCATTCAGTAGCTATTCTAAGAAACTTTGGCCAAGGGCTAAGCTTGCCCCTCTTCCTAGGATGTTCTCCCTGACATTTCTCCCCTTCCCAAGAGGCACTTTTGGTGAGACAACACAAATATCATTCACTAGCTGCACCCCCACCCCTTAGCTTAATGACCTCTGTTGCTGGCTAGCCAGAGTCATTTTTTAGTTTAACTCACGTCCGGTTAGGCACAAAGATATTTTTAAGGCTACTTTGTGGGGGGTAAGAACACATCAGGGGTCACTCCAAATCCATTCCAAATCAGAGTCTCACAGGCCAACCCCACAGAGAGCCAGAAGGAGGAAATGACTCACTCTCCGGGCCCATTGCTCTCTTGTAATTCATTACACTCTCTCCCAGCACAGAGCCAGGGGCCATTGCTGAGGTTCAGCTGCTACTTGAAATCAAATCCTGCGTCCAACAGCCCCATTTCCCTCTACCTTCCAGAAGAACGTCACGCCCTAATGATGTGTGTCTATGCACTGGACCACTCTTGGATTGGATAAAAAGTTGCCTGAAACAGCTTTCCCATCCTCTCACTTTCTTGTGATAACACTTAGAATGTCAATTGTTAAAACAAGGTAGATTTAGTAAATTTTTAATAAATAAGAATCGCACATATTCCTCAACTCTCAATTCTTCAGCTCTATTGTTTTTAAGTAAGATGGTAGATTAAATTAGAATTGTATAAACTTGATACATTATTCATCATTGGCCAAAACATATTAAATTTATTTACTCACTCATCTATCCAACAATCCATCCATTCATTCAAAAATGCAGAAAAAATACACAGTGCCCAATCTGCCAGACACAGTGAGACCCAGGGGACAGACATGAATAAGACATGGTTCCTGTAGCTGATGGGCTGGCTGGGTGGTACGAGAGAAACTGGGGAGTTAACATACGCAATTACATGGCGCCATGATGTGGGTCTTGGGAAGCATGGTGTAGTGATATAGTGCAGGTGGTCAGTGCCACCTGCAGGCATCAGGAGGGCCTCTGAGACTGGAAGAGCAGGTAATTCTGGGTGTATAAGTGGGCAGAGGTGCAACAGGCAATGAGAGCCCTTTGAGCTGTTTCATGCCTCTGCCTTTACTCATGGGACTTTTTCTGCCTAGAATCTCCTAACCCAGCATTAAGGAAACTTATGGAACATAGTAGGCACCTACTATATGCCCATTGAGGAATTTATGAATTAATGGTGAGTAGTTAAAGGAAAGAAGGGGGTAAAGAAACAGTAAATTGAAGAAAGTGGAGGCAACTGCAGACAAGGACCAGTGAATGCATGGTATGCAAATAACTGTCCCTGATTACTCGTCTATGGGTCACATCATAAAGGATCACCTATACCTTTCCAGTTGAGTTTAGATGGCAAAGGACTTACAGCCTCCCCAACAGAGTGGTTGACTGGTGCACAAAGTAGAATCTATTTACCATTTGCATTTGTAGACTATTCTTATGAGGATCTTGACAATGAAGAGTATAATAAATAAATACCTATAAGGTATTAGAGAGGAGGATATTGTCTCGATAAAGAGTCTTTAAGTGTACCTGGAGAAAGAATACAAGATAGTTAGAACCTCTGTGTTGGTTACATTTCGTAAGGTGACAATAATAAGAGAAACTGATATTTCTAGAATGCCTATTATTTCTTTAATGTGATGTTTGTTTCTACATTTAATAAAAGATTCTGGTTATCTCTGATGTGCTGGGCTCTCTGAGGGTATTGTGAGGTCTATGGGATTGTGAGGGTAAAAGGCTATGGGAATGCAGGGGAACCGATGGGAACCTTCCAAAGTGAGCTTTTAAGAAGGATCTAGAGAAAGTAAAGTCAACTGGACTTGAACAAATGGATAATGTTTATACATGAAAGAATTGATATAGAAATGACATTTTAGGGAGGAAAAAGTAGCCTGGAAAAAAAAGGCCTAGGAATAAAAACTGGGGGGAAGGGGCAGAATTACAGGGAAGAGTTAACGTGCCCAGAATATGCACTATGCTCAGCGCGTCCTGGGCATTAACTAACTGAATCCTCTCTTAATCACATGTGTTAATCAGTACAAGGACTGAGCAGACAGTATGGTCATATTTTCATACTTTGAGGCCTTAAGGAAAATAAGTGACATTTTTAGGAAACAGAGATTGTGAGTCACGGCTGATAAGAACTCATTTATTACATCTGTTTGGTCCTGGGAAAAAAGTCCGAACCACTGGCTCAGCACAGGACTGTCCTTCCACCTCTGGGCAGGAAGGGGATACAGCCAGGCTTCTCAACCTCAAAGGATTGCTATAATTAGTGGATAAAATACATAAGCATCTAGCACAATGCCAGGAGCACAGGATGTACCTGGCATACAGAAACTGTGGATTGTGCGTAGTGAAGGAGTGATTCTAACCTTGCTGGTGCATCAGCATCACCTGGAGGCTTCTTAAAACAAATTGCTGGACCCACCCCCTGGAGTTTCTGATTCTGTAGGTCTGGGAGGGCCCAAGCATTGGTATCCTCTGTGATGCTGTTGGTCCAAGGACCACTCTGACGGGACCTCCCCACTGGGCCACACTGCCTTTCTCTGCTATGTCACTTGACACACCTACTCTGAGCCTTTACTTCCTCGTGCCAGGGCCTTCTCAGCAACTCTAGACTCAGAGAAAGGAAGTTGATAAATTCATCCAGGGAAAAGTTTTAGGTAAACAATAATTTGCTACCTATTACTTAATATATATGAGAAAAAAACCCAATGGTAGACACTATTTCAGGCATTTTAGGTCATGAAGAGGAAAGAATATTTAGACGAAGGAAGGGTTTATAATGCTTTTGAAATCATCTCTCTCCTATTGGTGAGGTGATTTTGGAAATCTGAGAATTTCTTGGCTAATAAAATATTAGCCAATGTTAGTCTATATTTCTACATAGCTAAAAGATCACGCCTTCACTTGGCTCACGAATACCAGAGAATTTAAGTTCCTTTTTCATCTGCTTCCTCATCCCTCCCCCAATCCTCCCCACCTCATCACCTAGGAGAGTGCTACCCTGGGCACTCTAGGACAGCTTTGACTGACCCTTCTGGAATAGACAAAGCATCATTTAACTTGAGATTCAAGCAAGCATAGACAAAGTAGCACTGGTGATAGGTCAAATACATTCCTTGAATTTTGACGTTTCCTCTTGAATGTCTTAACATTAAGGTTCAAGGACAGAAAACCCTAACCTAAGTCTGTCACTCAAGGATCCTGAGATTTCCAACTGGAGGTTTAGAAACGAAGCTGAGCTTTTCTGGGAAACCACTAGTATTCCAGCAAAAACCACAGTATACTGAGAACTTCTGTGCGGGATTGAGAAATACCAGCTATGGAAAGAAATGGCAGAATGTGGGCCATACATGTAAATAATTTCTTGCCACCCACCCATCCCTTATCCCCAGTGGAAAATAAGCAAACCTGTGTGGGAGAATTTCTGCCTCCCTGTCAGCACAGATCAGGAGTCAGGTCAGTTGGGAGAGCCCTGTGAAAGCACTAGATGTATAGCTTCAAAACATCACTGGCAGTGGAATCTGGAGTGAACAGTGCACCAACCCCTTCTGTTCAGTAGAACAACAGTGAAGGCAAGTCCACAAGGCTCACCATGCTTCTTTTTGACAAGAGATCTTCCACATAGACCTCATTTCCTTTGCAATCCGATTGGCCCTCAGTGACATGTGCTCATGAATATTAGATAAAGGGAACCAACATTTATCGAGCACCTTCTATGTGCTAGACTTTGTGCTAGGTACTTTACAAATACATAATATCTCGTTTAATCCTCACAGCAACCCTCTGAGGAAATGTGTGCCTTACATTAACAGAAGAGGAAACAGAGGCTTAACCAAGGTCAAGCCATCTTCTTAACATTAGTGACATACATGATAGGATTCAATCCTGGGCCTGTTTGAGGCAGAACAGCATCCAACCATTGCTTTCACCAAAAGACCTGATTTTTTGTTGATTTTTAAAATTGTGGTAAAATATACATAACATAAAATTTACCAGATTAACCATTTTTAAATGTACAGTTCAGAGTGTGATATGTATATTCACATTGTTGGGCATCCAATCTCCAGAACTTTTTCATCATACAAAACTGAAACTTCATACCCATTAAGTAACGACTCCCATTCTCCCTCCCCATAGCCTCTGGCAGCCACTGTTCCACTCTATGTCTCTATGATTTTGACTACTCTAGATCCCTCATATAAGTGAAATCATGCAGTAATTGTGTTTTTGTGACTGGCTTATTTCATTTAGCATAGTGTCCTCAAGGTTCATCCATATTGTAGCAAGTGTCAAGATTTTCGTCCTTTTTAAAGCTGAGTAATATTCCGTTGTATCTATATGTCACCTTTTGTTTATCTATTTATGTATCAATGGACACTTGGGTTTCTTACTTCTGGCTTTTGTGAAGCTGTGAACATGGTTGTATAAATATCTCTCCCAGACATTGCTCTAGATTTTTCTGGATATATATCCAGAAGTGGAGTTGCTGGCTTATATGATAATGCTATTTTTAATTTTTTGAGGAACTGCAAAACTATTTTCCATAGAGGCTGCACCATTTCACATTCTCACCAGCAGTGCACAAAGATTTCAATTTCTCCACGTTTGCCAACGCTTATTTTCTATTTTTGTGATAGTAGCCATCCTAATGGGTGTGAGGTGTTATCTTATTATGGTTTTGATTTGCATTTCCCTAATGATTAGTGATGCTAAGCATCTTTTCATATGCTTGTTCTATATCTTCTTTGGAGAAATGTCTATTTAAATCCATTACCTGTTTTTACATCAGGTTATTTGTTTTTTGTTGTTTAGTTGTAGGAGTTCTTTGTATATTCTGAATGTTAATTCTTTATCAAATATTTGATTTGAAAATATTTTCCCTCTTTCTGTAGGTTGCCTTTTCACTATATTGATTGTGTTCTTTGGTGCACAGATGTTTTTAATTTTGATATATTTCAATTTATTAATTTTTTCTTTTATTATTTGAGCTTTTGGTGTCATAGCCAAGTAATCATTCTCAAATTCTCGATGTCATGAAGCTTTTCCTCTATGTTTTCTTCTAAGAGTTTTATAGTTTTAGGTCTTATGTTTAGGTCTTTGATCCATTTTCAGTTAATGTTTGTATATGGTGTAATGTAAGGGTCCAACTCCACTCTTTTCCCTGTGCCTATCCAGTTTTCTCAGCACCATTTGTTAAAAAGACTGTCTTTCCCCTATGAGTGGTCTTGACACCCTTCTAGAAAATCATTTGACCATATATGCAAGGGTTTACTTCTGGGCTCCCTGTTCTATTCTATTGATCTATATGTCTGTCTTTATGCCAGAACTACACTATTTAGATTACTGTAGCGTTGTAATAGTGTTGAAGTCAAAAAGTGTGAGAATTCCAATTTTGTTCTTCTTTGTCAAGATTGCTTTGGTTATCAAAAGACCTGTTTTGAAGAGAAAAACTAAAGAAGAAGACTGTTAAAGTCCAGAAATAGAATGAAATTCTTAAACATATAAACTATTTGACTTGCCTAGGAACAATGAGTATAGATGCCAGAACAGTCCTCCAGTGTGAGAGGATCAGTTTTTATAAGAATTTTAAAATGTTGTCCCCTCCTTCATAAGTTAGGTCAACTGACTAGAATTGCCATACAACATCCTGTCTTCTCCCTAGTCTCCTAGCCACTCAAGATCCTGGCCTAGTCTCTTGATAAGATGAGCTGCTCTAGATGGGAAGTTTTGCTATATTCCCAGCCTCAAAATTGGGAGTCCAGGAGCAGAGGGCAGAAGAGACCAGTAGGAAACAGAATGAGATTTGTGGAAGCCTTGTAGAGGGTCGGGATGGTTCAGAAAGGGGAGTTCCTTCTCCAGTTTTCAGTTTTGTTGCTGAGGGTTAGAGCCTGGCAGAACAAAAACACCAAATTCCCTAGGAAATACCTCTTTCAATCCAAGGCACTGTGGCTGGATATGTGGAGTGGATATGGAAACCTTTTTTCCTTTCTTGAAAAAAAAATGCAATCAACAAGAAATGTGACAAAAGACAATATTGTTAGCATGTTAGAAGAGAGTGGCGAGAGGTCCATGGGAACCTGCAGACCAGTCATAATGCCAGAGGCAAGGGAACATGAGCAAGAAGACGAGAATATGAGTGATGGGAATCAAAGAAACCCAGGTGGTGACTACAGAGATTTTCTGAGGGCCCCAGTGCTGACCCTGAGGATTGTCTTGAGGCCCCAGCAGGCTTCCTGTGGTAGTCTGAGGCAAATGGCAGGAGGCAGGGAAGAGAATCCTCTTTCCTATTGCTCTTCTCCATCCCTCTCCCCTCCCTCTGGAGCTCTCTCCTTTTCAGGTATTCCCTGATCGTCACCACTGTGATCTTTCTTTCCAAGAAATCCTTGGGTTCTAAATTAACCCTCCCCATCCAAACCCCTAACTCCTCTTCTCCTTAACAAACCCTAGACATGAGTGTACACGCATATACAAACACACAGACACACAGATAGAAACAACATACGCAGTGGACTTTTCCTCTTTTCCTGTCTTGAGCCTTGTCTCACAAAAGCCAGCTCCCAGGGCTTGGTTTCCCTCACACAGGGGATCCCGAGAGATTAGCTTTCAGTGGGAAACACATGTTAGAGAGGTGGCCACATAATGCCTTCACGGTAGAAGAGAGAGAGATATAGGGGATTTTGAATTAGAAAAGGGGTCTCTGGTGGAGAAGGAGTTACCAACAGAGAAGTTAGTGAAATGGTAGAGGTAAGATAAAATAGTAAAACATATATAAAATAAATAAAACAATAATTGTGATTTTCAGAGTACTTTCTGTTTACCTGGCTCTACTTTACCTGTGTCATATGTACTATCTTGGTTACTTCTGATAACCACGCTGTGAGGTACATGTTACAATCTTCAGTTTGCTGCTGATGAAACTGAAGAGAAGAGAGATGAGGCTTCATATGCTCTCTTTTATGGAAACTGTGAGATTGGGTCTGGGAGGCAGAGATCTGGCCTCCTTTGATTAATCTGTTTTCCTTCTGTGGATAGATCCAGCTTTTGGGGAATTCAGTCTGGGCTTATAAAGCACAGTCACGAAGCACAGTGATCCTCCACTGTTGAGAGAGGTGACTCATCTCCCTCCCCTTTCTGAAACCTGTATTGGTCACAGAAGAGTTGGGTACATTACTAGTGAGTAAAATATGACTACTTGGTATGTTCGGGGCAGCATTGTATCCCACGTATGAATAGGCCTGTGGAGCATACTCTGAACAGTCAGAGATGAGGAGCCTCAGTTGGGCTTTCAGCCAAGGTGCCATTTTTGAGTTAACTTCTCAGGGCCTCAGTTTGCTGCCTGCAGAATGGTGGGGGTGAGGGGAGAATAAGGGAAAAGCCAACATACAGATGGCATACCCTGGAAGTCTTGAGAGAGTCCCCCTCACAGCCCTACAGCAATCCTCTGCTCGCACCCAGGACCAACAGAAGGAGAGGCAGGAAGGGAAGAGAGACTCCTTCCCTTCCACCTGTCCCAGCAATGGGCAGGTACCCTAGTGACCTAGGCTGTAGGCTTCTCCTGGTCTTCTCATGACCCTTCTCTTGTCCCCCCGTTCAGGCTTTAGTGGGAAGAAAAATATAAGAAGGATAGGAAGAATCATTTGCCTCCCTTGCAGGGTGTGTATGTGTTGTAATTCTTTTCCTTTCCTGTGTTCTGAGTGACCCAACAACATCCCCTCATAGCAACTGCACTTTTATATGGATTAAGAACCAAATGTTGAAAACACAACAGAAAAAAGAATCTTATTGCAGTTTCCAATATCTGACCTGCCAAGAACCAGGAGCTTCAGGGAAGCTAAATCAATTACCTAAGAAGTTTCCATTTTTTCAACTTTCCTCAAGAAAAGTTGGAGGGAGACTCCAAGATACCTTTCCAAAAAAAAAAAAAAGCACACACATAAGTAAGTAAGATAAGTAAGGCATTTCCACAGCTTATGTGTTAGATGGGAGGGCCCACCTAGAGATTTGCCAGGAATACTGAAGCTGACTCCAAAGGGCTTCCTGGGATTGCAGTTGAAATAGCCCTGTTAATTAGTGAACTTTCCCAGGTTAGTTCAGAAATTTGCGCAGTTCTCCTGTCAGTAAACTCAATTTTTGGAACTCAGTGCTTTGAAGCAAAAAAGATCTAAGGACATGGGCTTTACTGTCTTCTTTCTAGAATCTTATTGGAAAATGGGTATTATATCATTTTTTAAAATCTCCATTCAACTTAATGCAATTTACCTGATGTTTTGAATGCCTAAGTCTGCCTGGTTTGTTGAATGCCTGGTAGGAGAATTCAGAAGTTCAGTATGAACTCAGGAGCTCACATGTAGAGGGAAAGTTAGTATGAAAACAGAGATCTATGGAAGTATGTCATCCATGCTTCAAGGAAGGGAGTGTCTGTGTGGGGAAAAATGATTCTGCTTCAGAGGATCGGGACAAACTAAGGAAGAATCATAAACATAAATGCCCTTGGTTGGCGACGTAAAGAAGTCAATCCAGAGCAAAGGGGCTTCCTTTGTGCTCCACATTTTACATACTTTATCTTATTTTATTCACACACATACAGGTGGGGTTCAGGTCTTACAGAATTGGTCTTTCTATTTTATAAGTGAGGAAACTGAGGAGAGAGACAAAGTTGCTTGTCCAAGGTTACAAACAGTAAGCCACGGTTTGGTCAGGCATCTAACTCAAAGTCTGTGAGTTAGACTCAAGGTGGGCTCTGAAGCAGACAGTCTTTGGTCAGGAGTGAAGTAATGAGTTCTGCTCTTAATATGTCAAGCTTGAGGTACATGTAGGAGTAGATTGGCTAGAAATAAGGGTCTGGGACTAAAAGAGAGTTTGGAGAGAGATTTAGGAGCACAGGCAGATGGGTGTCAGCAGAAGTACGCATGAGAGTGATGAGATTGTCCTGGGCAGATGTGAGGTGAGAAAAGCAGCTGTAGATAGAATCCTGGAGTAAAGGCAAGAGTCCAAAGATGGACAAAGGAAATGAGGAGAGTGCCAGAAACAATAAAAAGAGAGTTAGAATTGTCTGGCCCAGTGGTGTAGTGGTTAAGTTTGCATACTCTACTTTGGTGGCCTGGGGTTAGCGGGTTCAGATCCTGGGCATGGACCTACACACCACTCATCAAGTCATGCTGTGGTGGCATCCCACATACAAAACAGAGGAAGATTGGCACAGATGTTAGCTCCAGAGCCAATCTTCCTCATGTAAGAAGAGGAAGATCGGGAACAGATTTTAGCTCAGGGCCAATCTTCCTCACACACACAAAAAAGAGAAGTAAAACCTTGGAAACCATGAGAGAGGACAGTTGTAAGGAATGAACAGGGTCAGTAAATGCCATAAATGCTGCCGAGAGCTTGCACAGGATGACAACAGCCATTCAATCTGGCAATTTGAAGCTTGTTGGAGACTTTAGAGACAGAAATTTTAGTCTAATACTGAGGTAGGAAGACAGATGAGAACTTGGCAAGGATAGTGGGGGTAAGAAAGCAAAAATGTCAGGAAAGCCGACTATGAAAGCAGGGAGAGAGTTAAGCCGTGAGCTTCTAAGGGTCAAAGTAAGGATTGTTTTGCTTTATTTGTTGGTCCATTTCAAGATGATGGATTTTTGAGAAAGTTTGCATGCAGAAGGCAGGATGCCAGTGAAGAAGAAAAGATTCTAGAATAAAATGGAGGCGCAAGGTTTGAGGAGGAACAGAACCCAAAATGTATGTGGTAGAAGAATCTGTGTAGGAATGGAGTAGAAGTCAGCCTTGGAGAGATAAGAGATGATACAGACAAATTTGAAGGGCACTCAGGAGACCAGGGACAACCCTGTCTGTTGTCCTCCATTCTCCCTGTGAAACCAGTGTCAGGAGTCTATGTTGAGATCAAAATGCCTTATAGGACAAGTGAGATGTGGAGCTACTGAGGAAAATAGGAAACCAGCAGAAAGGTATTTACAGGATTGAAGAAATGTGGTGGGAGGCTGTCAGAGGCAGGTATGATCATAGGAAAGGTAACATCTAGTGGTCTGATATCAGTGAAGGAGACAGCAAAACACCAACATAGAGAAGTGTATTACTGTGCAGGTCAATATATGATGTTCCAACTGAAAACACTGAATAGTTAGGCACACATTACCTTAATGCCCAATATGCTCTGTGGACGAAGAGAAGAATGTACATGCTAAGAAAAAAAATTTAACTGGATGATTTTTTTCAAGCACTTTCTATGTGACTAGTACTATGCTAATAGTTTTGAATATATGGGTTTTTAAAATTTTCCCGATATTACTAGTGGTTGTTGTTAACTCAGGTTTACAAATAAGGAAACTGAGGGTTAGTTAAGCAACTTGCCTAAAGTCACCAAACTAGTTTGTGTCAGAACCAGATTTTGAACCCGGGTCTGTCTGTCTTGTAATATCATACTCTTAAATATTGTGCTTTCCTGATGTAGAAAAATTTCTAACAGAAATTATCACAAAAGTTTGATATATATAAAAATTTTCTAGAAAGTGGCCTTAATTTGATTAGTCTCCTGAAGAGGTGGAGATGTGAGCTGTTCATCCATCCCTTGTTCATTCGTTCACATACTCATTCATCCTTTCAGTCATTCCACAGACATTTATTTTTAAGCATCTATAGAAAGGCCAGCACCAAGCAAGTTAGCAAGGATCCATGTGTGAAGGAGACCTGATTCCTCCCTGAAGGAGCTGTCAGCCTCAGAGGAAGGAGGCACTCAAACAAAGCCGTTCACTTATTGGTTAACGTGGTGTGAGAGAAGACAGTATGGGCACCGAGGGCAACAAGGGTGAGGGGTTGCTCATCCAGAAGGTCAGAAAAGATTCAGAGGAAGTGGCCAGATCTGAGTCTAGGTGGTGAGTCGGTATTAGGCAGGCTTCTTTTGGGGCCAGGACTGGGAGCACAGGAGGCAGGGTGGTCCTAAGAGGTGAGACTCAGGGCTGTGAACAGCATAGTATGTGGAACCACAAAGATGCCCAAGTGGTTAGAGTGAGTTCCCAAATATCAAGAATTTGCCTTCTTCCTGATTTTTTTATATATCAGCATGCCACCATAATCATTTGAGTGATATATTTTTTAAATCAAGTATTTAAAAATAATCGAGCTTCAAATTTTAAAATCCACAGAATTGCTGTTTTGAGCAGCAGTTATTTATTTTTTCTAAGACATTAGAATAAAAAATATTTGTCTGTGATTCCTGTAAATTACCTGTCGTGTGCATAACAAAGTGTGAGCACCCTGGGTCAAAGCATAAAGGTGAGAGTCTAGATTGATGAGTCAAACTTTCTGGGCTCAGAGACCACTTTGCGAGTATAATGGAAACAATGCATTCTCTCTAGATACTCATGTGTGCACAAGCACAGACACTCACACGTGTTATTTTGCATGTTATTTCAGAATGGAAGGACCCAGATGTTACTGGATGAAAGGTCAAGTCACCTGCTATAGGAGTAGGCAGGTTGCATTGTGAGTGGTCCTGTTAAAGTCTAAAAGAACAAATCTGAACCCACCTGCTAGTCATCTTATTTGGATCCCAGGAGGTTACCTGGTTGCACTAAATAGCCAGACAAATAATTTCAGGAACCTTGTCATCCTAGCACTAGGAAGACCGCAGCTGTAGGAGGTCCAGGCAAAATGCAAATCAGCCTTGGCCTGTGTTGATTGGGTACCTCAGCCCTCTACTAGCTGAAGGAATAGATTGAGTTAGCCCAGCAGGCAGCTAGCCCTAAAAAAGAAAGCCACTGAGGTGCAGAGACAGGGTCACTGCCCTCAGTGCACAAGTGCCTGCTTCACAGTCTGTCAGCTAGCCTGGGGGGCAGGGAGGTAGGCGGTCCAGCTGGCCCGTGCCGGGAGGGTTTGGAGGGAGCAGCTGGAGCCACCAACCAGGAGCAGAGCCATGCTATTCAAAGTCTCAGCTCCATTGCTGAGGCTGGGGCCTCATTAAGTGATGCCCCTCATCACCCCTGGAGAGAGGGCCAGACAACAACTAATGTTTGTCTTCCGTTGGCAGAACAACTCCACTCAGAGGCCACTCTGCCTTCCTCAAAAGGCCAGAAGAAGGGCAGACGGAAGGAAGGAAGAAAGAAAAGAAGCAAAGAAGGATGGATGGACATGCGGAAGAATGTGGCTGCTGCTTTAAATGTACCACTGTTAAGCTCCAAACACGGTAGCCAAGAGCTCATGTTAAATGGTGAGTAAATGAAAAGGTCAACGTGTCCAGGGACCCAATTACCCTCAGCCTGGTGCACAGGAAGACCCAATTAATCCTCATTAGCTCGGCTTCGGTGGGGCTATATGCGAGCAACTCTGGCCCCTCCAGCTCCAGCCCCGGTTGTGTTCCTGGATCCAAACTCCCCATTATGAACCTTGTTTTCTCAAGGCTCAGACTCAGCTTTAAACTCATGCTGATTTGACCCAAGAAAAAAGAGACTGTGCCCCAGAGGTAATGAACTGTTCTTCCTAAGTGTCTTATTTTTCTCTAAAATGAGAATTCTCTTGACCATGCAGCTATTACATGAATCAAGACATGTCACACCCCATCTCCCTTGCACATGCTTATAAACACACTCCTCTGAATTCAAATGATCTGATTCTGAGTAAGAAGTTGGACCATGTCAACATAGCCTAATTTAAACACTTTAAACATAATGAGTAGTATAATTAAATTGCTTATGCCTCTTGTGGTCTATTGGTTTAACAACCTGTTATAATAAGTATGCAATCGTTAAGCTAAGCAAACAATTTGATGCTAACATCCTGTCACTGTAAGGTACAAGGACAGCATTGACAGGTCCAAATGTCTGTGGAGATGGAAACTTTGTCTTTTGACAATTTTATTCTTCTATTTTAGTATCATTTCTCCTCCCTCATGTCAGTTTTCTTTTCCTATATCCTACATACCCCTAGACCTGATTCCAGTTTCCTCTTCCTCAAAACCTTGCTCTCAGATGGGAACCAGCTCGTTCATGCTAGCCTACCTCAGGCCCGTTATACTTCAGTATTTCTTCAGGTTTGATCCAGGGACCACCTGCAGCTGAAACACATGGGTGCTTGTTAACAATGCAAATTGCTAGGCTCTACCAACTGAATCATAATTTCTAGAAGTGGAAAATCTAAATAAACATTTTAAATAAGTTTCCCAGGTAATTCCTATGCATAAACACACTGAAAAAAGCATTAAGATAAAGTATTTGGCCTCCCAGGGCTATAAGAGAAGTTTATAAATCATAAAGACTTGGAGATTCCAGGACAACACTCTAAGCGTTGGTCTTGACTGGGAGATGTATGAACACCTTTGGATAATAGAATTCCTGAGGTATGTGAGCTTCTCAGATCTGGTTATTGATAGTTACCTTCACAAAAGGATAACAGATAAGTGGAGAAGTTTAAATAGCCATACCTCCTCATATGGAGGCTAAAAAAGAGCTAGTGTAGCAAGAGGGTAGAAAGTGGAAGGGATACTGGAAAGAGAGATAAGATAGGAAGGATGAGGGGGGAAAAATGTTTGTACTTGTTGATCCAATTTACTGCAACTTCTGAACATGTTGTATTATGCAGATGTCCCCACAGTGGCACGACTAATGGTTCCTGAGCCATACAAAGTTTGAGTATTGAATGACCAAATGTTTGGGCCCTGCTAGTTGCTTTTGCCCTGAACATTAGACCATGCAAATAGGAGCTCATATCCAGGGTCCCCTCCCCACAACTCCCTACTCAAATACACTCATTTTAGGAACCTAAAGATAAAGCCCTGTGTCATTTAGAAATTAGATTCCTCATGTTACACAAATCAGTCTATTGTGGCTTAACCAGTTTATTTTCCTCATTCAGTGATACAGCTGAAGGTGGGCACCACCAAGTTTTTAAAGTCCAAGGCTTCTTTTATCTTACTGATCTGCCTTCCTTAGAATGTAGGGATAAGCCTTATTCTTATGGTGGTTGTACCCTCACCTTTTCTCTGCATTCCGGGCAAAAAGAGGAAGCAGGAAGCAAAAAGGAGGAAAGGTACCGCTTCTATCAGGAAAACCAAACTCTCCTCAAATTCCCAGAAATCTTCTGGTTCTCACTGGTGAGAACTGTCTGACATGGCTACCTCCAATTGCAAGGGAGCATGATAAATGTAGCTTTTATTTTTAAAATCTGGGACATTGTCTCCTTGAATAAAAGGAGAAGAGTAAGGAAGAAGAGACACCTGGATACTGGATTGGTAACCAGCAGCGTGTGCCCCAGGCCTAGAGATATGCCCTTGGCTTATCTGGGGAACATGATTCTTTTGTTGTATGTGTTTGCTTGTGCTTATAATGGTGGCATGAGTAGCAGAGATACTAACTCCTTCCCTCTTCACATAGTCCCCCAGCTTAACATGTGATTGAAGCTTCTTGAGTCTAATTGCAGATCCATTCATTCATTCATTTATTCATTTCTTGAGACCCTACTTAGTGACAGGCATAAGACCCCACACTATGGGGATGATGGAGTGAAACTGACTTCTGCTGTCGTGGAGCTGGCATTCCAGTAGAGGGAGGGAGACACATAAACAGGGAAGTACGACACAGAGAGAGGAGTACCCTGATAAGAAAAGTGAACGATGCAAGAGGGGCACACAATATGGTGGGGCATCTAACCAATTGTGAGGTTAGGGAGTCTTCTCAGAGTATAGTGAAAAAAAGAGAGGAATGGAGATGAATGGGTGGACTATTCCAGTAGAAACACCAACATGTTCTAAAGGATCTGGGGGAAGAATATTGGCATTCTGAAAACTTTTAAAGTTCAGAATATCTGAAATATAGGCTGAATTAAGGAAAATGAATCATGGGAGAGGTAGGCAAGGGTCAGATCATGATGACCTTGTTGAGACAGCACAGGGAGCTAGTGAAGGGCTTGAAGCAGAAGTCACAGATGGTCATGTTGTAAACTCTCTCAATTCTGGTAGCCTGTCTGAAAGGACTGTTTTTACCACCTTTGATCAATCAGCTTGGATAACTCCATTCTAAATGATTTTCCTCTTATTCAGTGAAGCAGCTGGGTGGAGAACGGACGATTTTATTTTTCAGTCTCCTATGACAGGTACTGTGTAGACACAGCTTCCAAAATTTATGAATCAGAGAGACGAGACATGCTGCTGGTGTACTCACTGACCTGTGACGTCTAAAGCCATGTCATTGAGCTGTCAAGACTTGGCATCAGCTCTTAGCATAGAATGTACTGCATGATCTGTGATGCACTAATTAATCCTCAACTATGACTGAGCACTGCAGCACTTCCTCACTGCTGTCCTCCCCTTCCCTGCGCAGGCCACCCTCGGGCCCCTCCCACAACTCAGTAGGCAGCTATCTACTTCCAGCCAATGAAGATTCACCCTGGAATTAACCCAGTTTCTCTTCTCATCGTAAATGCAGATCCCAAACAGAAATGTCAGTGTACATTCAGGATTTATAATGTGTGATTGATCAATGATGGAGTTCAGGGTGGTTTTGAAAGTCATCAGATACTGAATTAAAATGTGTGAAAATTCAAGCAGAAGTTCATCTGAAAATTTACTTTTCTGAATTTCTTAGCAGGAAAAGATGAAGGGAAAGATGAGAGAAGGGAATAAAGAGTGCAAGGAAATAAAGATATTTATTGGCCATTTCTTATTATGTAACCATCACCTTGACATATATTTCTCAGCTTTTATGTTACTGCTCCTCCGGTAGCTGAGTAATCTGAAGTTCAGAGAGGTTAAATGAACTCCTAAAGGATGAAAGCCCATGTTTCCCACTTCACCAGCCCACCTGGTGAGAAAGGCTTTAAAATGAAAACCCCATTTTGTGTACTTTCTAAGAAAACACAAGTAGAAACAGAAGACCTAGAATCAATCTGAAGATCTTAATAATGGAAAAACAGTCCACCTAAAACTTACATCGACCTGAAAACCTGCATTTGGATGTTATAGCAGCTTTATTCATAATAGACAAAAATTGGTAACAACCATGATGTCCTTTAATGGGTGAATGGCTAAACTGTGGTACATCCATACAATGGAGTATTATTCAGAAATAAAAAGAAATGAGCTATTAAGCTGCAAAAAGACACAGAAGAACCTTAAATGCATATTACTAAGTGATAGAAGCCAATATGAAAAGGCTTCATTCTATATGATTCCAATGTACATGGCATTGGGGAAAAGGCAAAGCTGTAGAGATAGTAAAAAAGATCAGTTAGTCATTAGGGGTTGGGGAGAGGGATGACTAGGCGGAGCACAGAGGATCTTTAGGGCAATGAAACTGTTCTGTATGATAATGTCGTAGTGGATATGTGACACAATGCATCTGTCAAGAACCACAGCATGCACAACACCAAGAGTGAACCCTAATGTCATCTATAGACTTTAGTTATTAATAGTGTATCAGTATTGGTTCATTGGCTATAACAAATGTACGACACTAATACCACATGTTAATATTAGGAGAAACTTGGAGTGGGGAGAGAGAGTATACAGGAACACTCTGTACTTTTGGCACAATTTTTATGAAAACATAAAACTGTTCTGAAAAATAAAGTCTATTCTTAAAAAGTCTCTGGCATAAATTTTCCATCTAAGGAAGACTTGAGAGTTTCAGATGCTCACAGTGGGCCTAGTAGATGCAGGGGCTTCACAGGGCTGAGGTGACTGTTCCGTGGCGATCCATCCATTCAGTCATGCACCTGACCCCAGCCACACAGATGGAGGGATATGGCCTAACACTGCTTATTCGGAGGTTCTGTGCGTTACATGCAAAATCTGGAGGTAAGCTCTCCACTCTGATTTGGGGGTGGTCTGACTAGTATGTGATTAGGACTTTTCAAGGAGACATAATCCTGTATAGCCAAGGCCCCACTGTCTGTGCAAACAAGTAACGCTGTCTTTGCACAGTGTAACATTTAGAGTGAAGTGACTCATGCCCACGTCAGAGAGTCTTCAGATGACTGAATTTTCAGGTCATCACACAGCATGAAGGCTGGCTGACTGAGAAGACCTCACAAGGGCTTCCACCATACTGGGGATACCAGGGGAGGAGGGCAAGACAAAGACTGACTGAGCTGGGCTGCGAACATTCAGAAATGCTACACCTTTGCTCCATTGTCTGAAAGATGTGCCAAAAATGTGATTTGTGGTGCCACTTCATCCTCTAAACATAGCTCTTCTCTGGGGACATATTAAAAAGAAAACTAACATTACTGACGGGCTGAACATTTAACACTTCAATAAGCCCACAACTGAGGCAAGACTGATGTCCCAGTTTTACAGGTGAGGAGACCTGGGCTTACGGAAGTAAAGGTACATGCCTAAGTAACAACCAGAGTACACTGGGTCTGCCTGTCTCCACAGCTGGAGAGCTGAAACTTTTAGGTATGTTGCTTTCTACAGTAGTAACTCAGAATGGCCGGTGATGCCTTTAGTCCTCTCAGGATTATTTAGTGTTCTACAGAAACAGAAAATCCTAATGCTTTTATTTCTTGAGGCCTTTCTTAGACCTGCTGTACCCGCCTTTATTCTATTCTAATTTTCCCTACGTATTCAGGGTCTCAGCCTCAGAAGAACTAAAGCGTATCTCCTTTCTCTTGGCTTCTAGGTCTATTGCCATAACACAGGTACCCTCTGCACTGAATTTAGGGACAGGAGATAGGGCCCAGATGCCAGAAGGCCTGCCTGACCATCTGGCAGTCGTTGTTAGTAATCCTTGTCATCTACCAAGGGCTTCCTGAGCGCTGAATATGGCACTAGGCATTTTTCATGCATGACCTCACCTAATCCCCAAAACCTTACGAAGAAGGTCCCAATCCCACCCCCATTTTACAGATGAGGAAAGTGAGACTTGGAGAGGGTAAGTGACTTGCACAGGGACGGAAGGCATGGCAGCTAGAGACGACAACTGAGTGTTTTGGACTCTTCAAGATCCAGCGTGTTGTGATAATGTGGTGACCACTCAGCTTAAGTAGACCAAAGAGGAATTTGAGTGTTTCCTATCACAGACTCTTTGTCGTCTTTAGATGACATTCAAAGATCGAATATGTCCCTGTTATGTCTATTTTCTCCTAATGTTTTCCCAAGGGGAGCTTGAGACTTTTCCACCGGAGACAATGGTTTATATTCCTCAGGAGCCAAGTGGAATGTCATGAATGAGAATGTCATTGCCCTGAATACCTTCAATTCTCTCATAACCACAGATCGTAGTATGTATAAAATGGATGTACAAACTTCCTGCATATTTGTCTCTTCCATTCCAAGCATGCTTCTTACACCACAGAATGTTATGTATATCCAGGAATTAATGAGTCTTTTAAAAGAGGATTTCCTCCCTTACTCTAATAAAATATAAGCTTTGAACCTAGTCAGCGACATGGTGGGATTTTCATTTTTCTGCTCATAGACACCATAGAGCCCCTGGGGAGAGGAGTAGCCAAAGCCCTTGGCCAATCCCTAGCCCTGCCCTGGGCAGCATCTTCTTTCCAGGATTGGTCCCTCTTACTCACAGTGCCCAGAGCAATCCTTTCCTTGGAACTTTTGCCTTGAAATTCCCTGAGAAGTCTGTAGAAGGCAATGACACAGGATGAGGCCTGGAGATTTTAGAGAGGACCTGCCCTTAAGGTCCTAGGCGGAAGATGTGAACTTATTTTTCCAGAGTTGCTTCAGCTTCCAAAAGTGAATGTGTGAATTAACCATCTCTGTCTGAGTTCTAGAAATAGTATTGATTTTTTTAAGTATAAAAACTAAGAATCAGATAACTGGCATCTATGAAAGCCTGCATTAGGCAGGTGCCTTTGATATGGATAAAGACTGTACAAGACTTTCTGCCTAGGTGTACATGTTAATGCTGTGTAAATACAATTAGATTGCATTTACCTAAATAATCATTTCTGAGATACTTTAACTGCATTTCTCATTGCATTTTTACTTTAAGTTATTGCTGTTAGTTTCATTGAATATAAATAGAATTAGTACAAGATGTCAATATCAAGATTAATGTGGACTTCTGCCCTGCACACCCAGAGTTTCCCAGAACTTCATGGCAGGAGGGCACCTTTTCTCTGGGACTTTTTAGTGCCACATAGATGGATCCAAGAGATCAAAGCTGTAAAACAGAGGCAGCCAGTGCAGATACCTGCAGGGTTTTGGAAAATATGGTAAATGAGATATTCCATTTAAGTGTTGGGCACAGTGGTGACTAGGTGAGGACAGAGGAACATACCCCTTTTAACAGGGGGCCATTGCCACTCTGTTGTTGCCATGAGCAGGACTAGCTGCGTGATATGAAGGGTCTAGTGCAAAATGAAAATGCGAGGTCCTTGTCAAGATAGCAACAGCAGAGCATCAAACCAAGCATGGGGCCCTTCTGAGTGCAGTGCCATGTGTGACTGTGCAGGTCGTGGACCCATGATGCTGGCCCTTGCCAGGAGGGAATGTTCGACCAAGTCGAAGGCAGCAGCACACAGACACTGGAGCTGGCTTGCTTCCTGAGGCCTTTAAACCCAGAGCAGGAGCGTCCCTGCGAGGATGTTGTAGGAGGTGGCCTGGCCTGCTTAGGGGTCAGTTCTCCTGTAGGCTACACCTTCGCCACTTCCACTTGCTCCTGAATTACAAATGCAAACCTGTTCCGAGTGCCTGAGCTCAGCTGCACCTGAGGCTGATAACTTGGCAAGGAGATTTTCTGAGAGCCATGGGCACATAGCTCACAAGGACTTAGGATAGAGACCTAATACATCTTCCTTTCTCTTCCTTCCATTCTGAAACAGAATGGATGTCTTCCTTCTAACCATGATGTTTAAAATTTTTTCACCTTTATTCATAACTCGTTTTATTTAAATTTTTGTTTTATAACTTGTTATTCATGTTTTATTTTAAAATATTTATATATTAATTATATTTCAAACATACAAAATAATTAATTACATTTCAAACATAACATACAGACAGCCAAGTACATCTAACCTTAGATTTAATAAATTTCACATTTTGACATATTTCTTTCAAATCTATTTCTTTGTTTTAAGAAAGAAACATTACAGATATATTTGAAATGCTGTGCATATACTCCTTTTACTTTTACCCCTGGATTAACCACAATCTTGAAGTTTTTATAACTTTCCCATCAATGGTTTTATGTTTTGACACTTAAGTAAATATATAGTATTATTTTCTTTTTTCTTTTTGGTTTACTAGAAGTATATAATACATTCACAACTTGTTTTTTTACCCCCTCAACACTTACAGAATATATCCGTTTGATACACGTAGATCTAGGATATTTATTTTAACTGCTGTTTAGTAAGCCCCTGTAGGCATATATGATAATTTATCCATGCCTCAAGCATGAGTCTTTCTGTTTCTTTCTGATTTTTTTTGTTATTGTAGACAATATGCAGTGAAGATCTTGGTGTTTACATGTCCTTGTGCAGGTGGATACTTTTCTCAAGGATGTGTGCCTGGATTGTAGAGTCTGAACATCTTCAAGTGGGGAGCAGGTTGGCAATATCCATTCAGGGACCATACCAATTTACACCCCACACCAGTATCTGAGAGTCCCCAAACCCTGTCTCCTCTCCCACACTTATAATGATGAGACATAACTTATGGGTGTGAAGAGACATTTCATTGCTGATCTAATCTTCATTTCCCTGTCACTGATGAGATCAAGTGTCTTTCCATATGTTTGTTGACCATTAGGGTTTTTTCTTCTGCAAAGCGCTTGCTTTATACCCTTTGTCATTTTTTTAAAAAAATTATATTGTTTGTCTTTCTTTTCTTGCTATGAGGAAGTTTTTTATACATGCTGGATATGGATTCTTTGTTGGTTGTAAGTGTATTAAATATCTTCTCCTGGTCTGTGGCTTGCTTTTTCACTTTGTATTGCCTTTGTTATACAGAGAATTTAATTTTAATGTATTAAATTTATCATTCTTTTGTTTTTACAGTTTGTGGTTTATGTGTCTTGTTTAGGGAATCCTTCTCTAATCCAAATTTATAAAAATACTCTCTACTATTTTTTAACTTCATAATTCTGTGTTGATTGTCTTTGTCCATAAACATATGTGATTTTTTAAAAGTTGTAGTAAGATACACATAACAAAATTTAACATCTTTCCAATATATTCCTCTAAATATTTTTAATTTTTGCTCTCTATATTTATGTCTTTAATCCTCCTGGAATGTAATTTTCTACATAGCATGAGGTACGATGCTAACTTTATATTTTTCCAAATGGAGTTTCCTTAGAATCATTTCTTTAATAGCACATTCTGTCTCCACTTACTTGTATGCCACTTCTGTCATACGTCAAGCTCACATATCTGTATATTGTCTTCCATTGGTTAGTTTGTCTTTTGCTTCACTAGTACTATGCTGTTTTAATTGCCATAACTTGATCATGATTATTGATACCTAAAAAGGCAAGTTCACTTTTGTGCTGTTGGGATGCTTTGGGCTGCAGTTAACACTGGCATAAAAGGTGGGATTTTATAAAATACCATATAATAAGAAGTCTAAGGAAAATAGCTATTGTTACTTCAATCATCACTTTTTCACAAAATCTCATTCAAAGACACAAATAAGGGTGGAGACTTGAAAGGCATTCCCTGCTTTTTATTAGGAAAAAACAAAAATCCTTTCCCAGAAGCCCTGCTAGGGATTGTTCTTTACATGCCATTGCCCAGTCATGGGTGACATGGATAGCCATCCACCAGTGCTGGCATAAGGAAATGGGATTGCAGCAATTTGCCTATTATTGTGGATGTGTCCCTCTCTCCTTGTAATTCTGTCTATTTTGACTTTGTATATTTTGGGGCTATGATATTAGATGGATAAAAATTCAGATTGTTGCTTTTATTCTTATATAAGAATATTTTTTATTCTTTATCTTTAATAATTCTTTGTTGTCTTAAAGATTATTTTGCTTACATTAGTATCATTAACCTGGTTTTCTTTTGATTAATACTTTCCTGTATCTTTCTTATCCCGTTACTTTCAAAGTATTTTTCTTTATGTTTTACATATCTCTTTTGTATATATCAGTGAGGATAGGCTATATTATGCTGTTGTAATAAATAGCTCTAACATTTCAACAGCTTAAACAACAAGAATTTCTTTCTCTCTTGAGCCGCGTGTCCCTCAAGGCTCCTCGGGGACTCTGCTCTGCTTTGTCCTTACCGTGGAGTTTGGACCAGCCGTCCTCTGCAGCATTGTTAATAGTTGTAGCAGAAGAAGGGAAAAACTTGATGTATCATGCACTAGATGTTAACACTTCCACCCCAATGTGGTACATATCACTTCAGCTTATGCAAAATTGGTCATCACCTCACTCCTAGTGGGCAGGCAAATCCAAATCATGAGTCCAGAATGAGAATAAGAATCATTTTTGTTGTTAGAGCCGTTGAGTGGATTCTGACTCCTAGCGACCCTATGTCCTGCAGAGCTGAAACCTGCCCAGTCTTTTTGCACCATATTCTTACCTTCTGGTGCTCTATCAGACAATGCTCTGCTTCTGTTCTTAAAGTTCTCTTGGCCATCTTTTCGGAAGTGGGTGGCCAGGTCCTTCTTCCTAGTCTGTCTTAGTCTGGAAGCTCTGCTGAAAACTGTCCACCATGGGTGACCCTGATGGTATTTGATATACCTGTGGCAGAGCTTTCAGCATCACAGCAACACACAGCTGTCACAAGTGACAACTAACATATCGGTGGTGTGGTTCCTTGACCGGGAAACAAACCCAGGCTGTGGTGATGAGAGCACCGAATCTTAAACACTAGACCACCAGGGCTGGCTAAGAACCATTTAGTAATCAACATTAATAACTGCTATGACAAATATTTGAATTGTTAAAATTAAATTTGAGAGACTGCATTAGTTGATAAGTTTATTTATATTTACTATAAATACTGATATTTGGAGTAATTTGTGTTTTCTATTTGCTTTTATTTTATTAGTTTTTAAAAATGCTTTCAGCAGCCAGTGCTCCTTAGACTTATTGCCCATTTTAACAATCATTGGCTCACCACTACTGTTTACATCCTACTCCTCATTCCAGGGTTAATTTTCTTCTAATTTGATTAGACTTTTAAGTAGTTCTTTCATCAAGCATCTTTAAGAAATATCTACCACTCATTGTCTGAAACTGTCTTTATTTCACTCTCTCTCTTAAATAGAAGTCTAACTACATATAGAATCCTACACTGACAGTTCTTTTCAGTATTAAGTTGTTTAGCACTTTGAAGATATTATTCTATTGTCTTCAGGTCTCTATTTTTGGTGGTAAGTCCATTATCAGTCTAATTATCATTCTTTTATTTAAAATATCTTTTTTTAGCTGTTCTTAAGACCTTCTCCTTGTCTTTGGTGTTGCGTAATTCCACTGCACTGTCTAGGTGAGGATTTTCTTTTAATCTATCCTGCTTAGGATTCATTGGGCTCCCTATATCTGAGAATTGATGTCTTTAACCAATTGTGGAAAATTCTCTGCCATTATCGTTTTGAAGGTTGCCTCTCTCTTTTTACTTTTTTCTTTCTGAAAATTTAATTTGACATATTTTAGACTGCCTAAATCTATCTTGCATATTGTTTAACTTCTCTTTCACATTTCAGGTAATTCCTGGTGCTGCATTCCAGGTAATTTCACAGATTTTATACATATACCTTTTTTTTAATGTTTTTTGATGGGGAAGATTGGCCCTGAGCTAACATCTGTTGCCAATCTTCCTCTTTTTTTTCCTCCCCAAAGCCCCAGTACATAGTTGTATATCCTAGTTGTAAGTCCTTCTAGTTCTTCTGTGTGGGATGCTGCTGCAGCATGGCTTGATGAGCGGTGCGTAGGTCCGCGCCCAGAATCTGAACCTGCAAAGCCCAGGCTGCCGAAGCAGAGTGCACAAACTTAACCACTCCACCACTGGGCAGGCCCCTGGATTTTATAGTTTTGTTTGTTGATTTTCTCTTCTATTATTTTTGATGTAGCATTTAGTCTATCCTTTGAATTTTTAGTTATAATTTTTTTCTTTGTAGAATGAAGCTGAATTTAGTTTTTCTGTTTAATTAGATTGTTCTTTTACACAACGTCATGCTTTTTATCATTTTCTATTCCTTTTAAATATCTAATAGTTTTAGATAATCTTGTTTTCTGATTTCTTTCAGATTGCTTTATTACTTCTGGCTCTTTCAGCTGGAGGCATTAATTCTGCTATTGGCTGTATCTCTTGACTTTCTCTTGTGGCAGATAATTATATTATTTGCAATGTTTTTCTTGCAAACTTATCTTGACTTTTTCAGATTGGCATTTTTTTCCTGAATGATGAGTTCTTTCATAGAAAGTAACTCATTGTCTGATTCTAGAAACATGTAGAATAAAACTATTGGAGACTCACCTCTAACTACAAACGTACAAAAACGTTGGATAAACTACAACAACAGAACAGTTTTTAAAAAATATCTGAGGGAAGTAAATATATAAAGGGACTTTCTTTTTTCTCTGTAGGTCCTTTTGCTCTGAATTCCTGCTGGTTTTGTTTTTTCAAGGTACCCAAGGATTTCGCCTGTCTGAGACCAGATGTCCTGCTGATTTCTGGAGTGAGATTCTGCGCTAGCTGGTAGTGTTAATTTGGTTGTTACTACTGTGTGTGTGGCAGGCTAGAGACTCACTTGTTTCCTTTTCTACTCTTCCCCAAGCCCTGGGCAGCGCACGCTTCTTACGGCTTGCCAGGTTGGTCATGGTGGTTTTCTATGAGGGTATTTTCACGGAGAGGGTAGTCTTTCTAGCGTTCAATGCCAGTTCAGTTCAAGCACCAAGCCCCATGGGGCCAAAGTCCGCGTTTCCTGTCAATGTGTGAGCATTGGTACTTCAGCCTGTAAACTCTAAGACACCCATCGTCCTCCTCCTCCATGTCAAGCTGCTGCTAAGTTAGCTCTGTGCTGGCCAGGAGCTCTCTTCATTTCTGGCAAGTGGGGATTCCTTTTATTTATTTTTTCCCTCAGATATATTTTATAAACTGCTGCATTGTTATAACTTATCCAGAATTTTTATGTTGTGGCAAGAGGTGCAATAGTTTAGCGTTCCCCATTGCTATAACCACTCAGTGCTTTACTTTCTGCGTAAGAAATCACCACTCATGGGGAAAAATAGCCAATCTATAATTACTTTTATGGCAGTTTATTAAAACGTTGAATTTTCTTAATGAGCAAAACCTGGAAATACGCATATGAAGGTGTTAGAATGGCATCTACACCTCCAACTAAGAAAAGCATTCTCCATTACATCAGGTACTATTTACCTTTTGTGTCTTAGTCTGTGGCCACATTGTTTTAAATCTGTGTTTCAATAAAGAAACTTTTCAAAATTAACATATGGAACTGCATTTTTGCTAAACTATTTACTTCTCGTTTCTTGTTTCCAGGTTTAGTTTAATATTATCCTTCACTTCAGCTACCATACTTTGTAGAAAATGCGTTCTCTTGCAGAGCCAAGGAAATGTAAAACAAAAATGACACACACACATGTCCCAAAAGTATCCATCTGTTCATTCACCCTTCTGGAATTTAGGAATTTTTTCATATACTAGTATGGAGACTTTTCCCCTTTAAGGTTCATATATTTGATATTTTGTGGGACCTGGTAAATCCATAATATAGCATAAGATAAGTTCCAGGGAGTAAGATAACATTTGTTATTTACAATTCATTCAGTCCTCTTGACAATTGAGTGTTATTTTCACTCTAAGAGAAATGGTAAAATGAATGAGAATGAAAATTAAGTGCTGGCAATTGGAAAAGTAGGACCTTTATGTTGGTGAATATTAAACACAAAGAAAGTGACAAGTGACAGCCAGCTAGGAATTATATTTCATGGGAAGGTACTTGATAGCCAAATATAGACAGAGGGGATTACTGCTCATTGAAATCCTGTTTTGAAATATTTCTTAAGATTTTAAAAAATGTATCTGTTTTCCTTATCGCAGTCCTATTCCTCATACCCTTCAAGACCAGAGCTGTTATCCATAACACCCCTTCAGGCGGAAGCTGTATTTACTGAATCAGCCCTAATTACAGCTTTAGCTGAGGTTGTGAGATCAGGAAAAGCAATTGCATCTTTCTCAGAAGGAAAACATGAGGTTGGAAAATTTGATCTGCTGAGTTTGTTTTCCCAATCCAAGTATAGGTAGTCTATCCAGGATATACATATAATGGTACATTTTCAGTTCTACCTCATAATCATAAAAACATTGTAAAGGCAGTTACTAATATATGGACAGGTTGGATTTCTGAAATGCATTCATAAGTGTAGGAACAGAAAAGAGGTGAAACACAACCTCAGGAACTGGGAAATAATTTTCTCCTTTGAGAGTTACATTACAAAAACCCACATGGGATCAGGGTCAGGAAAGCAAAGTCACTTTAAGGTGGCAGAACTGAAGGTTCTAATGTATCTATGACAAGAGAATGCATGAATGACCTGTAAATTGGTGTGAATTTGATAATTCATTGCTAAAGTTTTAGTCATAACTCTAAACCTTGATCTAGCAACCTCACAGTTGACCTAAAGAAATACTTAGGGATATATGAAGTAATCATATCGGTGTTTATATAGGGAAAAATAAAAAGTAACCCAAGTTCCGTGATGTTGGTTAAAGAATTGTTAATAATTGTTAACGATTATTTGGAGTTAATAATTGCAAAATAATGTTACAGAATGGTAAACACAACACAGGGAAATTCATCAGTTAGCATCTTTGTTCTTGTCTTCCACTGCTTCTTCAGTCTTTATTAGGTAAGAGGAATTCCTCTAGATGGAAATTCGGGGAGCCCCATGTTTTGTTTTGGTTTTTAAATCATTCTTAGCATGTAACTTTCAAAACTTAGAATTTGATTTTAAGAGAAAACTTCTCTAATTATCTACCTTGGGCCCTCTGCAGGCGAAAGATCTGGAAGGGCTGGTGGTTTTTTGTTTTTCATTCCCCACTCTGTTTCCTCATTTTTCCCCGTTTTCCCGTTTTTCCAACTGTGGCTTCTGACCCATTCAGGGTTCTGGTCGAGGAGGAGAGAGGCAAAGGAGCAGGACAGTTTTTTGACTGATTCTGTAATGAGAGGTGCCATGCTCTCGGGGCCTGGCTGGAGATTGTAGACACTTTGCTGGCCTTTCTGGAGGCCCCCGTGACTGGACTCATTTGATTGCACTTCCCATGACTTTGTCATGTGTTCACTGCAACTAGTCACCCTCCACCCAGTGGCCAAGTGGACAGAGACTCTGTAAGTCCCAAGGTCCCCCAAGAAATCCTCATGGGCTGCGTTGAAGATGGTCCAAGCAGTTCTCCCCTGACTGTGGGGCCACATCTCCTCCACAGGAAACATCCACCTTCCTTTTCCCTGAGGGCAGGCAGGCTCAGCCTAGTGCATCTAGCTCATCTTGGCTTCTAAATTTTGTAAACAGAAGTCAGACATCAATCTACTGTGTCTCCCCAACTGAGGAGAATACGTACATATCAAATCAATTTTGAGTGGTCCATGAAGCTTCTCTGTTTTAACCAAGAACTTTTTCTGGTTAGGATAGGGATTCTTGTGGTCCACTAACAGCTGTTTATTGAAATCTTTCTAAAACCTTTCGTAATCTCCTTTCTTGTCCCTTTTATATCCTTGATGTGAGGGAGGGGCCTCTAAATTTTTAACTAAATTTTTAGCATCTTCTTTGAAATTCTTACATTGTGGAATATCTTGTTTTCAACTCCTTTTGTCTTTGCCATGTATTGCATCTCTATATCTCAGTGGAAACTGCATGCCACACATGGGAGTGTAAATGGCACTTATCCAATAACTCCAGACCCTTTGATAATGACAGTGTCAAAGCTTTGCAGGAGACTTTGTGTATAGAAAGGAAATTTCTGAAGTTAAGTTTGTGGTCAAGGTCTCTAGACATCTAAATTGCTTTACAAGAAAAAAAAGTGAAGAATATGATTTCTCCTTGTGAGAGGGAGAAAGCAAAAACAATGGGGAAAGGGAAGAAAGTGCATGGCTGAGTAACATGGATTAAAGACCAAAGAATTCTAAGGAAAAGAATGTCTACTATTTAAGTGTAACGGTCTTCACATCCTGAAGTGGAGTCAGCTACACACTGAAAAATCCTTGTATGGATGATTTGTTGTTACTATTGAATCAAGGAAAGAACTTGATTTGCACATTTGGGTCTATGGCCAAAGCGAAATAAAGGAACAGCTGTAGGCTGAAGAGTGCAGAATGGAATTCAGAAGAAGCAGGAAGTCAGAGTCACAAGTGATCATTAGAATGTGAGATCCTGGGAAGTTGCCAAAATCTTCAGGGAAGCAATGAAATGAAGGACCAAGTCATCTTATCTAGATAATAAGGAGCAGAGAGACCTAGTTGACATCTGGCTTATACATATAAGTATACATATTAAAATGTCTGGAAGATGTTAACCGGGGTTATTGCTAGATGGTAGGATTACAAGAGATCATTATTTTCTTCTTCATCTTTTTTTTTACTAATATATGTTTCTTAGATTCCTCTACCATGTTTTTGTAATTAGAAAAAAAAATTGAACTTAAAAGCAAAACAAAAGGAAAAAATATGTATCAGAATCAGATGAGTCAAGGAGACAGGAATCCATGAGCCTACCTTGGCAAGTCCATCCTAGATATAATGTGCTGTCCTGCTGGCTGTTACATTTTTCAATACAAAGCCATACATTTTCATTTTGTTTTATATGTGCATCAGTTTATAAGATTAGTTAACATATGTCCACCTTGAATGCACTTACTGAACAATAAAAATAAATAATAAATTAAAAAAATTTAATTCCCTGAAGAGCTAAGAAAGCTGAGGAGCAAAAATTAAATTGTAGTGACTTCAGTAAGGAAAGTGCTTCCTTATAAAGCCTTTGGATAGTAAACCACCTTTCCCAAGATACATCTTTATGGATATTTGGACAATGGGGACATTTTGTCCCCTAGAAACAACACTTGACATAGTGGTGGGGCTTGTCCTTGGATTCCAGCCTGGCAACTGCTCTCTAATTTTCACAGAACCTTCCTCCACGTCAGTGTCTAATGCTTCCCCAGTGGTATGGTGGCAGTGGCGGAGGATGGCTGGGTACAGGGCAGGTCATCCAACGGTAGCCAGCAACTGGTAGCAGAGGCTGTAGGTGAGAAAGGACTGAGCTGATTGTAAGGCAAATGCTGCTTCAGATGAGAGCTATTCCCAGGTAACTACACTTGGAGAAATGAAGAAACGTTGCCTTGTGTACGGAAAGGCCTTCCCCTCTGCCTTGATCAGAAATATAGGCTTAGGTGAGGACATGCCAATGTCGTGACTCCTAGAAAAGGGAGTTAGGCAAGGAAAGTATACTTTCCTTTACCAGGGCAGCCTAACAGACAGAAAGAGAAAAGGAGGGAGAGGCGGAAGGAGAACAATAGATAGCTGTTGCCATTTCAGTCTAATAAAAAAACATAGTTTGATAGAGATGATTCCCAGATAATACAGTGGTAAGAGTTTGGGCTCTGGAGTCTGATGATTTGACTTTGAATCATGGCATCGCTACTTCCAACCGAGAACAAGTTTCTTACCTCCTCTCATTGTAAAATGGAGATCATTAGAGGGCCTGTCTCATGGGTATTGTGAACATTAAATAAGGTAGATAATGCGTGTAAAGTGCTTACCACTTACCACAGTGCTCAGCACACAGTAAATGATCGATAAATGTCAATTCTAAGGACTGGTACTAAGGTATGTGGCTGTGCTGTCATAAATCCCCATCTGTACCCACCTCCTTTGTCCCACATCCTAACTTGCTTTCGTTCCTGGAGTTTCACTTGTTGACTGCCGAGAACCAATCTCACTGCTTCTTGTCTAAGATTGGAGTTCTTGATTAAATGAAAGCCATCAAGTTTAGGCTGTGTAGTCCATACTGAGCTGCCGGGTCACCCAGATATTTGGCACGGCTCTCCACCAGCCAGGAAGAGGGATAATTATACAGGCTAAGTTTGTCATTTAATCTACCCAATAAAATCCTCAAACAGGGATTATTATTAGCCTATTTTTATAAAATGTATAAACCAAGACTCAGATAGGATAACTAACCCAAGGACACAGGTAGGAAAAGGAACTCAAACTTTTTTTTCCTAATTTCAAAACGAGTGCCTCATTTTTTAAAATAAGACTGAAAAAAAAAACACGCTCGCTCTTCTTTTCTCTTCTCTATGAATATGTGAAGGAATAAAAATTATTTAACTTAGCACTTTTGAGTGTAGTGCTATCTAAAATGTATTTGAAGAGTCACTGGTTCCACAGAAGTTAATGGATAATAGGCAAGAAATGGAAAAAGAAAAATGAAAACAAAACAAAGCAAAAGCTCCAAGCCCAAGAAGTTTGGGTAATTTTGGATTAAACCAAATGAGATAAATTTATTTATTGTGGAAGTTCTCAGACTCTTCTGCATGTCTATAAAGGTCTCTAGAATTGTGTTATGGAATATCACATTTCTCAAACTAATTTGACCACAAGAGAGTTTGTAAATGGGAAAAGAAAAGGATTGTTTCAAAAATTGAGAAATCTTTCTGGATTAATATTCCTCTAAAGTTCTACTCTATTACCATTTAGCGAAATTTTCAAATATATTGACAGACTCTGTACAAAACATTAGGGATGACATGGAAAAGGGGAAAAACATGATGAAAATAAGTTTTTGTGTAAGATATTATTGTTCGTAATAGAATTTGTGAAATGAAAATTCTGAAAGTAGTGATCCAAGTAAAAAGCAGGTAAGAAGCTTCCTGGATCTTGTGTGTGTGTTTGTGTGAGTGTGTATGCATGTGCATATGTGTCTAAGAACACGTATGTATGTTTTAACACAGGGTTGTAATAACTTTTAATTTTTGCATTATTTAGCATCTTGTTTTGGTCCATGTTCTTAGAGGAGCATGAAGCATGATATTAAAAAGGTGATGTAAGAATTGTTCTTGAGAGAGCCAGTCCTGATGGCCTGGTGGTTAAGACTGCTCTGATTCAGCAGCCTGGGTTCAGTTCCCAGGTGGGGAACCATCCCACTTGTCTGTCATTAGCCATGCTGTGGCAGAAGTTCACATAGAAGAATTAGAAGGACTTACAATTAGAATATGCAACTCTGTACTGGGGCTTTGGGGAGATAAAAAAAAAAAAGGAAGATTGGCAACAGATGTTAGCTCAGGGTGAATCTTTCCCAGCAAAAAAAAAAAAAAAAAAAAGGAATTTCTCTTGAGAAATGATCACTTTGAGATGAGGCAAGGTAGACGGAACAGATATAAGAGAAAAGAATGAGTGTAAAGGGAAGATCAGCATAGTACTCAGTAGACAACATGGTTTTCCATGGCTATGGTGGGAAACAGGAACAGTGGAGTTTCTTGGCACTGACTTTTAAAAAAATTTTAAACAAATTTTTATTTTAAAAGTGTTAGATTTATAGAAAAATTATAAAGGTATTACAGAGAGTTCCCATGTGTCCCAGATTCAATTTCCACTATTATTAGCATCTTACACTAGTATGGTACATTTGTCACAATTAATGAACCAATATTGATACATTATTATTAACCAGAGTCCATACTATATACAAATATCCTTAGTTTCTCCTTAGTGTCCTTTTTCTGTTCTAGGATTCCATCTAGGATACCACATTACATTTACTTATCATATCTCTTTGGGCTCCTCTTGGCTATGACAGTTCCTTCGACTTTCCTTGGTTTTGATAACTTTGACAGCATTGAGGAGTACTGGTTAGGCATTTTGTAGACTATCCATCAATTGGGATTTGTGTGATGTTTTTCTCATGATTACATGAGGGTTATGGGCTTAGGGGAGGAAAACCACAGAGATAAAGTGCCATTCTCACTGCATCATATCTTTAAAGCAACCAAAGAGATGGTGGCAAAGACTACTAAGGGTTCACCAAAACCTCTATTTTTACCTAAGCACATAGCTAGACTACATTTCTTAGCCTTCCTTGCACTTAGGCTGTGAAACTGGGTTCTGGCTAATATAATTCCCAAGCTTTGCCCATAACAAACCTCTCATGGATTTTTTGCATTATTTTCTCATCCCTCATTAGCTAGTCTAATGCAAAGACTCCAGCGGAGAAGTCTGAGACCTTGGGAGATGGCAGAACAGGTAGAAGGAAGGATCCTGTGACCCTGAATGACCCTATGGAGCAGAGCCCCAAGTGGCCTTGCAATTCACTGTGATGTGAATGAGAAATTAACCTTTGTTGTGTTAAACCACTGAGTTTTGGGAGTTCTAAGCAATAGAAGTTAACCTTCCCTGAATAATACAGACATCATCAGGGTGAAACTCTATACTGGTCACAAGATTGAGAACAATTCTTTTTTGTGTAAGAACCCCTTTGCCTTTGTCCATCTGGCCAGTAAAAGTGTTTTCAAAAATAGGCCAGGACTCTCAGGATAGGGAAAACCAATTTTCTGAGTACCCATTCCTTCTAACAAGTCCTTCCAGTCTGGGGGACCTCTCTGAAACGCCAGACCTTCAAAACAATTTGTGATGCACTGTTGTAACTGAGTGCAGAAACCGTGCTGATAAGGGCTCTTTCCCCAGTGTGTCCCTCTTGGCGCACCCCTACCCCTACTTCCACACACACATACACACAATGCCCAATCTGGAGACATTTGTGTCCTGAATTGTTAGCATTCAAGAGAGGAAGCAGGAAAGATATTTTGGGGATACATGTTAATGGATTCTTTGGATAAAACAGACAAATCTGGAAATAAAGTTACTCTGATTTGTTTTCCCACACTGTGGAGAGTTCACGTTGGATCTGCCATGTCTCAAGGAGTTCATTGTCTGAAAGGCTCCACCGGGAACCTCCCATGGACAGTCTTGTGGCATCAATGCATTTGAATAGAAATGGCCTGATGCCAATGTCACTTGAAGAATGAAAGACCAAAACATCCTTTCATTTCTACCTAGTTCTCCAAACCTGGGTGATATTAAGAATCATCTGTGGAGCCCTTAAAAATATAGAATTTAGGACTCTACTTTCAAAGATTTTGATTCATAACGTCTGGAGCAGAGTTTGGGAATCTACATTTTAAAAATGTTACGGGAGGTAATGATCAGTCAAGTTTGAAAATCTCTGGTCACAACCACTTCCACTAATAGGGTACACTAATTTATTTGACTGAATCAATTGCTTAAAATTTACCTCGGTACACACACATATACACGCATTCACCATTGAATGAATGCAAAATAAAAATTCCTCTATTCAGTCCAATATTAATTTATCAGTCGTCTTTCTGAGATAAGAGCCTCTTATTTGAGCTCCAGCTCTCTATCATTGTTCCTCTTTTCTCTCCTGACTCCTTCAATGACCATTGGACTGTTGGGGAGAAAAAGTCTTTCCATTGTCAAGGATTCACATCAGTATCTCCTGCCTACGATTGTATTCCTCTTTTAACCAAAAAAGTTCTTCCTGCAATATTAGTTCTCTTTTTGTTTTAAAAAGATCACAATTCTCATTACTTTATTGGGAAATGAATGGATTCCCAGCATGGGCTATCCATGGACTAATCCTATCATCTATACTTTCATTTGATCAGTTCCAACTTCTCCAACCTAGTCATACAAATGCTGTAAATGCTGTGTTAGACCCCTAATGTATCATGTCTACCATATTGCTTGATCTATCAGTAAAATAAATCTAATAACAACAATAAAAAGGGAATTCAGAAAGTTTAGTAAACATTTTCTTAGGAATCCTGTGTTGCTATGCATTTCTTCCTAGTTTCATTTTCCCTTGCTTAAAACACCATCTTGTAAGTAATCAATTCAAACTGATTCCTAGGATTAATGTCAAATTTGGTACCCTCCCCCTTCAATGATCCTCAGCTCCAGCCTGGCAGTCCCATCCCCAAGCCTTTCAGTACCCTGAAAGAAAGTGGAACTCACTGGGAGAGACTGGAATTCTTTTACAGTTTTCAGATACCTTTTATCAATATTTATTATGGTTTTCCAGTATGAAAATTGTGCTAATTGACTGAAAAGATGAAAGTAAAAGGCTCCTTCTCACTTCTTAAATTCAACTTGAGACTAGGGGTGGGTGAAAGAATTAATGAAGATATCTAAATTGATGTTTCATTTTTTTTAAAAAAATGTGTTAACAATTAAACTTTACTAAGCAGTCACTGGAAGTTGCATCCGAATATTTGCCATACCAGATCAGTCCATTCCCCACAGCCATAAACACATACACACTCACACGCATGCACACTCACATATAGTCACTTCAAACATTTTTTTGAAATAATTAGAGTCACATGGAGTTTCAAAGATAGTACAGAGGTCCCACATACCCTTCATTCAGTTTACCCTGATGGTTTCATCTTATGTAACTATAGTTTAGTATTAAAACAAGGAAATCGACACTGGAACAACGTGTTACACACACTTTAAAAAAATCTTATTATCTGCTTCTCCAGGCAAAGCCTCGTCCCAGGAGCCAAAATTGAGTCGGTCGAGACAGAGAGAGAGAGAGAAGCTATACACTGTTTATGGCCTAGACTCGGAAGTCACACAGCCTCACATCTGCAATATTTTATTCATTGGGGCAGTCCCAAAGGCCTACACAATTTCCAGGAGAGGGCACGTAGACTTCACTTTTTGATGAAAGAGTGGCAAAGTTTTGGAAGAGCATGTGAGACCAGAAATATTGTTGTGAGAGTTTAGGAAGATAAATAGATTAGTGAAAAAAATCTAATGTTTCTTTTCTTAAAAAGAAGCAACAAAAATATGTCATGAACAAAAATCTATTAAGTAGCCACTTGACATTCTGTCAGAATAGACATTCTGCCCTCCTAAATTGCGCACACACACATGCATGCATATACATCATATATACATATATACACCTATGCACAATGCACATACACATGCACATACGTATACCACTTTTTTAAATTACTATATTTTTATCTTTATCTTCAGCCAAAGCTTCCCTCTCGGAAGTCAGACCTGACTCATTGGCTGTCAGTGAATCCAACATTAAGACACAACTGTCTCCTGATGTGGACCCAGGCTGGTAGATTCAGCCAAATTGTTCTTGGTTCGTCTGTGAATTGGGTTATGAATCCCAGGAGAAAGAACTGAAATCATCAAGCTAATTTCACACGACGTACTAAGAAGAACACAGTACCACATGAAAGAGCTTAGTGATTAGTTTACCAAGCTATCCAGCTCTATGTAAATGACCTGTGATAAATGACTGGTCAGCCAAAGGAGCAGAAATCAGGCATTATTTCCGCAGTTTGAAGTGAAATGCCATTTGTATTTATCATTGTTCTGAAACAGCACAGTAGATTCCGTGGGACAAAACTTTCTGCAAACACATATGTAACTTCTAAATTAAAAAACAAAATAACAATATAAGATTTTATCAGAGGTTCTTTACTTGGATTATCAATGGTGATTGCAGTGGTATTATTGTGCAGGTAACCCTGTAATTCACTTACACAGAAATTTACAAGAGTTTTGAATGTGAAAATACTTAACCAAGGTCAAGCTCTTTCGCCTTTCATTTAGAAATTTCATCATAGATCCTGAGAGTCAAAAAGTACACCCATAGCTTGCTCATGATACATTTCCTGATCTTGCATTCTTCTGCTTTATTTTAATGTTTCTTTTAGTTTCTCTGGATATAAAATTAGTGTAATTGAATGGGTGGGTTGCAATCTCCTCACCTAAAACCTACATGTTTTAAGTATGAATGTTATAAGGGACAGTCCTGTCTGGAGAGAATGGAAGCAATCACAAGGTAAATGAGGCCTTTTGATATACTAATATTTCTATAAGTCAATATTATCTAGGGGCCGGCCCAGTGGCGCAGCACTTAGGTTCGCGCGTTCCACATTGGCAGCCTGGGGTTCGCCGGTTCGATCCCGGGTGTGGACAGGGCACCGCTTGGCATACCATACTGTGGTAGGCATCCCACATATAAAACAGAGGAAGATAGGCCTGGATGTTAGCTCAGGGCCAGTCTTCTTCAGCAAAAAGTGGAGGATTGACAGCAGATGTTAGCTCAGGGCTAATCTTCCTCAAAAAATAAAATCAATCAATCAATAAATATTATCTAATGAATTTATCATTGAAGGCCCCAGCTAGCTTCTATGTATCATTTTTGGAGCACTTGCTACATGCAGGTGCTGTGCTGACAACTTTAAGTAGCACTGCCTCTTTGGTAATGAGAGATTGCTGTACAGCTGGTATTATTATTCCTATTTTACAGGTAAACAAACCACAGCTCTTAGAGACTGAGTAGGTCAACCAGGATCGCAGAGTAGTGGAGCTGGGTTGAACCCAGATCTGCCAGACATGAACTGCTGCCCTTGGTCATTAGAGTGCACTGGCCGATACAGAGACTGAAAAACTGTAAAGAAAGGCAATGAGGAGTTTGAGAGGTGATGGGGAGAAGCACAGTAGAGTGTGAGCTAATCAAGTCTGGAACCTCAGAAGGAGTAAAAGTACGTACTTAGAGTGAGGGAAAGTTCACTGGGACTAACGAGGGAGGGTCCTTCGGCTCTGGAAAGAGGCTGGTTCCGGGAAATTTCCACACTCAAGAAACTGGGGAATCATTATTTTTCCAGCTGAATGGCAAACGATTACAGTTCTAACTGTCTCGATTTGGCTTCCTCAGTTATTGGTTGACCTGGGGCTGCACTCAAGAAAGATGCAAGAGAGGAATATGGAGTGAAACAGGGAAAGAACATAAAACATAATTGATGAAAGGAACTGGGTGTAATTCAGGGAAAAGACAGTAGCTCCAAAGTCACATTGTAAAGAAAAAAACAAGCTGATTTGAGGTTGCAACAGCAGAAATTCTCCCGCCAGTGCATTCCCAGGACGTCTATCTGTATACACAAATGTACAGCTGTGAGTCTGTGTCCCCATGGCTGGACATATGTGGGTGGGTCTGCAGCAATTCTTGTAACCTATCCAGGTTCAATTGGCAGGGGGGTGGGACTACTTACACTGTTTTCTGTCCCATGGGATTACAATTCTCTCACTTTTCTCAGCTCTAATTTTATCTTATCTAGTTTGCTTCAAACCTTCTAACAGTGCTTCTCAAACTTTAATGTGCCTATGAATCACTTGGCAAATACTGTTACAGAGCAGATTTTTCTTTAGTAAGTCTGGGGTGGGGTCTAAGTTTCTGTATTTCTAACAAGCCCCTGGGGGTTGTGGATGCCTTAGTTGGGGAACCACACTTTGAGTAGTGGGATTCTAAAAAATAAAATTACCCTGGCACAAGAGAATGATGATTATCACGTTCTCCCAAGAAAACAGCGTTTCTCTCCATATTTTCACTTCCGTTTTGTCACTACACTCCATTTTCTGTATGTTCTAATTTGTAGTTAAGGCTGAGGATGGACAGTAGTTGCCACACTAAATCCCAGGCCTGTTGGTCCCCCTGTCTTTCCAGTGCCTGCTTTCTCTCCCATCCTCATCCTTTTGCCTGAGCCCATCTGGATGGCTGGACTTCCTTCCTCTCCGGAGGGAATTCCACTGAAACAGCTGTTTCCTCCTCATGCGTATCAACCAGTGTTCTTATAGAACCGTTAGAATCTAGAGCTTGGAATAGAGCATGAGAAATCAGCTGGCCTAGCTTTCTGCCTTCAGTAAGTGAATGTCTAAGTCATTCAAAGGGAGAGAGGAGCCTATGTTACTCAGTCAAACCACCGTCATTTATTTTGTATTTTCTTAACCGTTCATATTTTTAAACATCAGCGTGGGCCTCATTCAGTTCGAGACTCAGTTGTCAAGACCATGTTTGGATTAATTTGGTTCCAGGTCAAACATTCCAATTTCACACATTTATCTCATGATTTCCTAGTGCTATCGAATGACACATCATTTTGTTTTTTTCTTTGTTTTTCTCTTTCAACTAATTTATTTAATGGGTCCAGAATGGGTGATTAGACCATAAAAACATGTGGTATCCTAATTGGATTTTGCAAATGTGTAAACATGGCCCTCCAGTGGCTTCCTATTACCATCTGGACCAAATATAAACTTCTGACCGTTGATTCCAGCTCTCCTCCACCTGCCCCACCCTCATGCCCCACTCATTTGTTGCTTCTCTCTTGGGTCCTTCTGCTCCAGGGAAGCTGGGCTTCTTATTTTTCAGAACCCTTTTCTCAATTTCTGCCTCAAGGCCTCTGCCTGAACTGGTCTACAGAGGAGAAACAATTTTCTACCTTCCATTCTCTACACCTTTCAGAAGCCTTTTCAGACTTCAGCTCAAGATTGATACTTATAGAAATATCTCCCAAACTAATCCCATCCAATCTTCAATCCATTGTGATCCCTAGTTCACGTCAATGTCTTCTGATTATTTTGGCAAAATTTGTGTTTTACTCAAGTATATTTATGTGCCTTGTTAGAGTCATAAACAAACATTAACTGCATGCTTCTTATGTGTTGAGAGCTAATCCTGGTGCTGGAGATCACAGTGGACAAGCAGACAAGGTTCTTAATATCAAAGAGTTTACATTCAGGTTTAGGAAGGTGGATAATGAGCAATAAACAAACAGTAATTTCAGATGGTGAAGAAGTCCTTACTATTTGGTGGTACGAGGCTATAAGGCAAGGAGTCAGCTTGCTTTTGAACTCTCCCTCTGAATGCACTTTAAAAAGCCTTCCACATACTAAGCAAACACTTACAGACTCCCTTGATTTAGATGTGCACGTCAAAGTTTGCATGTGAATAGAGCGTGTTGAACATGTCTCAAGGGAAGGCTCTTCACGAGGCCAGTCATGCCTGGGAATATGTTACTGAGGAGACTGGCCACTGATTTAATTGGTGAGAAGGTGCCCTTTTGTAGTCTTCAGTATAGCCCAGAGTTACACAAATTTTAATTTCTCAAACTTTAATTAGATTCATCTGGGGTACATGTTAAAAATGCATACTCCAGATGATTCTGGTGCAAATGACTTTTGTACCACATAATAAAGCATTGTATTATAACACTTTAATGGATAACATTCAGCACACTGAGATGGACAGATGAATGGATGGAAAGAAAGATGGAAGGAAGGAGGGTTGGAGACATGGATGGACCCAAAGGTTTTCAGGCTTTAAGTTACTAACCAAATTCACAGGAGGATTCTTAGCAAGTGGGTATATGACACAACATATGCTCCATGACTCTTAACTTTACCTGTCCTGTGGCACTATGCCTATGATTTGGGAAGGTAAGCTCAGTTCAATCTCCTTCCTTTAATTTTCATGAAGAAAAAGCTTATTCTTTGAGCTCTAGGTATAAAAATCATTTTCAGAATGAATAATTAAAATAGGCTGGATGAAATGTAATCCTTCATTCAATTGCCCATTGCTTACTACATAAATTATGTTTTTTAGAACCAGATTTTTCCCAAATAAATCACTTTAAAATCATGTCCATTTTTTGCTAGTGTAACAAGATATTTAACACCACTGGAGATAAAGATAACTTCATATTCAAAGAAGACATGTCAAGAAGCCATCATGCATTAGGCCCAGACACTACCCCTCAGGGCAACTGAGAAGCAGCAGGATGGTTTCTCTACCACCAAGCACCATCATACCAGGCCCTCTTTGCATACAGGAATATGCAATCTGTGGCCCTCTTTTAGCATAGAAATTTAAGAAGGCATGAGTATCAGAACTTGGAGAGACTAGGGCAGAAATTTCTGGGAAGGGCTGGGTAATCCCCAACCTACCTGCCTTTCTTCCATGCTTGGATGATGTGAAAGAGGACCCTAACCTTTCATTGGTTCCACCTGAAGGAGCCCAGACATTAGTGGAGGTGCTGTAGCCATGGGATTCCACCAGTAGCCACCAAGTCAAGCTCTGGGATGCCTACACAGGGCTAATAGCAGACAAGGCTATGTTGGGGAGGGTGGGGAAAGCTTAAAAACGTAGGTACACCATCTATGTGGAAACTACGAGTAGTAGATAGAACCAGGAAGAATCAGAACAACGCCCAGAGGTACCTCCTTCCTGAGGCAAAGTGAGCTTTCAAGGAAGGATTTCTCTGAGTCCTCCAGCCCTCCTCCAGGCTCCTGAGGAGCTGGGTCTAGAGGAGGGAGAGGATAGCATTGATCCAGAGCCAGATCTGGCCCCCACCCTCTTTCTAAGCAGCCAGAGTCACAGCTCTAGCTGTAAATTGGATACGCAATTAAGGGTTTAAATTAAGCCACACTAAGTTTTAATTACCAAATGTGACCAGGAAGTTATGGAATACACCCAAGATTTTGTTAAGGGAAGAGAAAATAGTGGATTCTACATAGCACAAATGAACACAAAGATTTAAAAAAATATATACGAGTATTTCATTTTTATTTGGATCTCAGTTGTGATTTCTTCAAGATTCCATTGTTGGAGAAGCCTTTACTTAAAGCACGTTTTGTGCTCTCATGGTCAAATAATCCAGGAATGTTAATTTTCCTTTTCTTTTTCTTACTTTTTGCATATTTCTGGGATTGCATAATGTAGTTTCACTCATTGATCACCCCACATTAAATCTTTCACCAAAAGTTCAAAGTCAAGTATTTGGTCATTTGCAAGAAAATCTATCTGGCATTGAAGACTAGGTCTCCAGAGGGAGGGGATTAGATGATGTGCCAAAGGATTGCATCCGGTTCCCTGGGTGACATCCCGAGGCATGCACACAGCAGGAACAATACTCCAGCCAGACTCAGCGAGGAGCACATGAGCTCCCATTCTCAGCACATGCTTGAGTCTACCCTTGTTTATATTTAGCCACTCTTGTATATGCTTAGCTTTACTCTGGATTAAAGAGGATTCGACTTGATATAAAATGCTTTTGGAAAAGCCTGTTCAATGAGAACCATCTCAATTGATCAAACAGGATTGTGTAGACTGATCAATAGGGTAAAGATAGTGTACAACTCGAGAAAAGAGAACCCAACTTTTATTTTCGTATGATGACTCTTGCACAAAAACCTTTGTTTTATTGTTACCAAAGTCAAGACAGAAAGGAAATACATTTTAAAGTAAAACAATATTTGTGTTTCTGGTCTTTAATTTTAAAAATAAATTATGAATCTCTAAGCCTACTATTTTTCCATATCAATAAAGTGAAAATTTTTTCCAGGAGTCTCCTTGAGGCCCCTTGTCTGTAAATTTATGTCAGCTGTATAATAAACTAATATAGATGTATATTATGATGCTATAGATCCCTTCACTTCAGTGGATAACTATGTAACTTTCAGAAGTCATTTTACAATCTTAAAATTGTTATTCTTCAAATAGCCAAGATATTCAATCAATAAATGTCATTCCATGTGATCATTATTATGACTGCCAAACTAGTAATGACTGCAGTCTTAAAATGTAGGGAAAAATAAAGAACAAGAAGGGTGGATATTCAGGACGAGACCAAGTACTTATGGCAGGAGGCCTTTTAGGTAGACTGGCCAGATTCCACACAAGTCCATTCATTCTGGAAGTCTGTCGTTGTCTTAAGTCTGGAAATCAATGACCATCATCCCCTTGAGAGTCTGAAACCTGAAACAAGCATATTTCTTTAAGCACCTTTGCAAAAGTGCTTAATTTTCCATGAGAATTCACTGTCTTGACCTGGCTCCTGGAATTCAAGGAAAGGGTGGAAAGTTGAGTCCAATAAATGAATAACTTTCAGGAACTTCAAACTTCATTATTTCTGATGGCAACCCAACGCTTTTTCCATTGTAAAAAGAAAAAAAATAGGTGAAGTATTTTGCGCTCAAGTAGCTCTTTCAAAGAGGAGAATGAGAACGTGCAGCCTGCTTTACTCTGGTGAGAGCCTCACATTCTATATCTTGTGGCTTCAGAGCGTCTTTGTTTCGAGTCCAGCCCCTGATTGAGGGTCAGCTAACGAAAGACAGAATGAGGTTCAAATTCTTTAATTAGTTTTGTCAGTGATTCTCTGTGGTTGGCAATAAAAGAAATGCTTTCTGGGAGATCAGGTTCTCGCACTGGGGCTTTGGATAGGATAAAGCACTTGAAAGGCCAAGATCATTTTCAGCCCATTGTTCTAGCCTGTCTCTGAACTGGGCTTTTTGCTAGAGTTTTGGAGCCAAAATTTTTATGTCATCCCCACACTCATGGCCCACAGGCACCAATAAGAATGTCTCTTTCAGAAATTAATGCACAGAGACCTGCCATCTTAGAAAGGCTTCATAAAACGGTGTACTCCGTGGGCCAATTGGAAGAAAACACCTTTTGTTTGGGAATGTTATGAATGAGCATTGCAGAATGGAATACATATTTCCTGGAATGCTTGAAGGGCGAGTCCTCCAAAGTGAGAGTGCTTACAAAAGGATGAGGGCAGCTCACAAGGATGCTGAGACTTGCTCAGGAGATGAAGTCAATATTGGAGGGAGAAACATAACTTTCATATAATAGTCTTTGGAATGATCATGACCTTTCATACTAGCAAGTTCTATTTTCTAATCTCCATAAAGTCCTTTTAAGACTGACCACATAGCCTGATACAAAGGCAATAAGCTCAAAAAAATGTAACTTCGTTGATACAGTCATGTGCCAAGACAGAAATTCTTCATATACCACAGGATGAAAATGTGATTCCAGCTCTATCTCAAAAAGGGGACATTGCAAACTCAGGCAAAATCTATAAAGGAAAAGTGAGAATGTCTCTCCAGCCTAGGAAGCAGCTGGAGCCTGTCTGAAAGCGACCACACCCGCTGCCTCCTCAGTGAGTCATCACCTCCTCCTTCCTTGGGGAATACCCGCCTCTCTTCCTGATGGAGGAGGTTTCATGTGGAGGCACCTCTTCTCGCCCCTCTGTGTGGGGGCATGGGGCAGCGGGAAGGTGTCAAATCATATATTGAAATCTAATTGCACAAATGTTTCTCTTGGGAAGTCTGACTTTCCTCTCTATATGTATATCTATCCCAGATCACACATTCAGTTGAAGGGAAAACATTTGCTTTCTAAAAGTTACCAAATCTCCTCCTTCAAACTCTACTGTCCAGGAAAAAAAAAAAAAGGTAATTCTTTGTGAGTACCACTTCTCTGATTTTAGATGCCAGATGACTCTCAAAAGCATCTTGGGCTCACATCATGTTCACCAAATGAGAAATTCAAACATCAAGACAGAAAACAAGAACAAAGACAGAACACAGAAAGCAGGCATTTGTTTACCACTTTTTGAGCAAATGTTCATCGGTATCTGTTTCTCCCACTGGAGATAGGCATTTTGTGTTATAATTCAGGGCCATGTCCACTGATCTCATCAGCAGCATGTCATCTCTAAGTTCCGTTACTTGCCTGTTATATCTTGGGAGCTTTCTTCCCAGTGGAAGGGATCAGGCACTGGTTTCAGTCAGAAGAATATTGAGATATAAGTGAATTCTTTTCACAAGAGTAATGCACTATACACATAATTTGTAGAACATTCAACTGTGTGGTGACTTTTCCATGTTATTATCTGGCTCTTAATTCAACACATTGGGCAAATGTCCCCAGAGGGCAAGGAAGACAGGAGTTGCAGCTCACTGCTGTGCCCTGACAGCTATCCTCTTCCATACCCTGCCCACTGGGCATCCTGTTAGATCCACCATGGCTACTTTCTGAACCCAGTGGTATTTGTCACTTTGCCCATGATGTCACCTGTTGCTGATGTCTGCAGATCAGGCTAGCCTCTTGGCTGCAACAGTTGTCTCTCAGTGCCCCAATTCTGCAGCAGGGTTTGAAGTTTACGTGCTGGGTCTTTTAAACTATTTCTTCTGCCCGCCCTGCTTAGGATTGCTCAAAAAATAGCAAATAACAACAATAAGCCTATCTTAACTTTGCCAAAAGAAATTGCCTGGGACTTTTCAGAAGCCGCATTTAATTTATGAATAAATGAAATGGATCTTCTTGACCAACCATGACAATAAGCACTGGCCTACATATTCAGGGCCTGAAAGAAGTTGAGGCAATGGGCCTAATGAGAAGCAGTCAGCGAATCTAATGAGAATCAGACAGAAGGCCTAATGAGACATTTAACATGCTCTGCCTCTCCCTCCTCTTTTGTTCAGTTTTCATGGGAATCTGTGTTTGGGGAGCTCAGTTGCACTGACTACAAGCAGATACATATGGCCTTAGTGGGGCGATCCAGGAAACAATAGAAAGACATGATGATGGCCAGGGATGGGAAGGGTAGAATTTGGCAAATACATCCAAAGGCCATGGTAATGTAGTGGGGTAGGTGTTTTTTACTTGTGTTTTGGTTGTACCTGTGCTTTTTCCAGAATACCATAGAGTCATAGAGCTATTGGTGATGATACAATAAACGGGCAAAGATTTTGATCACATTACATCACTTCTCACAGGGAAATAAAGATAAGAAAAGCATGCTGTGCAGTTTCTGTGGCTGACTGTTGCCATTCAGAGAGAAATGACTGGAATGTAGGTGTTGCACAAAGGAGGATACCCGGAATAGTCTCCTTATGAGGCAACGTTCCTTGGAACACTAGGTGTTTTCATTTGCTGACCTTGGATGGAGTTGACAGCTAGAGAAATAGCTATCAAATTATAGATTGGGCTGGGCAGAAGGTGGGGGCAGGAACACAGACCTTACTGAGTTACAGCTCAGCATCTCCATTACCTGTGCTGGAGGCATGCAAAGGAAAGATGTATATGTCTATGCCACTGTTCGAAATTTTGTCTGACCCGTCTATTTAACAGTTTTGGAGTATAGCTTGGTTTTGAGAAAGTAGGCAAGATTTCTGTCTTTTTTGGCTTGCAAGCACACGAAATTTGCATTGGCCCTTGTTGCCTGCCTATCAAATAACAGTCTCTTTGGATATACATACTCTTTGTTTTATTTGCTTGCCCAAATATATGCTTTAAATGCAATCCTATCCCTCTTTCTACCCATCTATTTATTTATTTATGACAACTTTTCTTTTGGTTGTGAAGGTCCAGCTTCTGCTGGCCCACCTGTATCTGAATTAAAGATCTGAAGGTAAAGGGAACAGGCTGGCTCTTTCGTGGCGTCACCTAGTGGTTTCCTGTGGCAATACAGTTCTCAGCAATTGAATAACTAAGGATTGAGATGTCAGATTATCACCTAGGTTGGTGGGAGAGGACAGAGCAGAAGTGCATGGACATTTATAAGTTCCAGATGCTAGGCTCAGAATTCACACATGTCAGCTTTTCTAAACTTTACAGAAATTCTCTGGAGTAGATAATATAATTCTGTAAATGCTGCTATTCATATTTGCTAAAATTCATTGAATGTTTCCTATGGGCAGAGCACTGTGCTAGCTGCTTTTTATACCATTGGCTTGTTTTTTTCTAGTAATAACACCATGAAGTACAAATTATGTGGTCTTTTGAGTCTAATTGCTAGGATTCGTAATGGGCTCCCACCCTTACTTGCTGTGCGACCTTGAACAAATTACTTAAGCTCTCTGTGCCTCAGTTTCCTCACCTATAATAGCAATATAATAATAACACAGCATAAAGTAAGCACTTGTAAAGCATTTTAAAAAGTGTCTGACACATAGTAAGCATTTAGTAACGGCAGCCACAGCTCATGCCCCAGTGCAGCTAAACATTTCTGGACAAAAACCCCACTATGCTGACTGATCTCATAAATCTCATGTCCGTAAATCTCAAATGGACATGCAGCAGCACCAGGTAGTGCTACATGTATTTCCCTTTCCTGTTCACTTTTAGACTCCCCCAAACATCTATCTCCTACCCTTCTATCCTCATCTCTTCTACACCATGACCACACTCCCCCTCAGCTAATGAACTTGCCTTATTATTGAAAAATAAGCAACTAGGTAGGACCTTTTTAATTTCTCCCCCACCATATTTGCTGACCTACCTGTTCTCTGCCAGTCTCATCAAATGGCAACTGTTCCAATTACACACCTGCATCTCATGCCCTCTTGTCTTTTCAAAGACTTGGCTCCTGTCTTTGCTAGATCATCAAATTCTCCCTCTCTGCTGGATCATTGCCATCAGCATACAAACGTGCAACCTTAAAATATTCTGCCTGTGGCTATGCCCCCTCCAGTTAACACCTCATTCTCTGATCCCCATTGTTGTAGGTAGAATGAGGAAAAAACAACTCATTCCAATAAGGCTTCTGTTTCCACCATCCCCTTGAATCTGCCTTTGTCAAGGTCACCCATGACCTCCATGTCACCACATGCGTCGATGGCCTCTCTCTCCTCGCTGTACTTCTCAGCAGGATTTAATGCATCTTCTCTGAATTTCTGGGACACCACGCTCTCCTGCTTTCACTCCCCACTCGGCTGCCCTCCTCTGACTGATCTTTAAATGTTGAAGTGCCCTCCCGACAACTCCATCCAAGCACCCTTCTGTTCTCTGTCTGCATCTTTAGCTTAGAAAATTCATCAGGACCTGTCTCTTTAAATATCACCCATATAAAAGTTGAAAAGAGAGATCCCCAGCCATGGCCTTTCCCTGAAACTCCAACTCAGTCTCCTGCTCCTGACTTGCCATTTCCCTATGGATATATGATAGGTACCTCTAACTGCCATGCGATAATTTTGATACTGTCCTCAACATGGTCCTCATCCAGTTTTCTTTTTCTTTTCAGTAAGTAGCATGACCATTCACCTAGTTGGTTAGATAACCTAAGCTTTCGTGAAGTCCGCTGTCACTAGGGACACAATGGACAAGACTTGCTCTGGCTGAGAAGAACCTAATGGGGAGAAGCTCCATGTAGAACAATCCATCTCAATCCTGGATGCTCAAAAAAATCATTGGAGGGCTTTCTAGAAGATACCAATACTCAGGCTCTACTTGGACCAATTAAATCGTAATCTTTGGGATTGTACCTGGGTGTCAGCTTTCCTAAAACTCCCTAGGTGCTACTGATATGCAGCCAGAATTTAGAGAAAAACACTAATTTAGTACCAACTGGGTACTACGTATACTAACATTTGCAAGCAAGATGACCAGCCCTTTGTACCAACAGGGTACCATACAGCTGTGACCTCTTCCATGTAATCCTACATTCTTCTCTGTCTTTATTCCGGTATGACTTTTTAGTTTAATAGTAAGTATGCACTCAACCCACTAGATCTAGTTTCAAAGTCATTTGGGAATTAAATCCTCATTGAAACACTTCTTAGAACTGCAGAAAGGCCACTGAGAGATCCCAGGGCTGGATCCCAGGATAACTGAGAGATCTCCTAGGAATAGCTGGTCAGTATTGGAAGAGTTGTTCACCAAGACACCAAGACAGGAGCAATATCACTAGAGGAACAGTCTAAACCATTGTCTAGACAGGGAATAAAGCCAAGTCAAGGAATCAATGCCAAAAAAACTGATTTGAGGAGAGAATGAAGTTAATCATTCCTGTTTGACAAAGATTTCTTGATACCTATTGTGTTCTAGGTATTGGGCCAGGCATTGTAAGTACAATCTTATTCACTAGGAGCTGAGAGTTTTGGGAAGAGATGTCATCAAATAATTTCAAAATTACATGAGAAGTTATACACAGAGTGAGGTGATGCATTTGAGAAGACTTCTAGAACATACAAACTTATCCAAGTCTTGAGAAGTGAATGTTAGTGAAACAAGTTGGAAATGCCCAGGAAGTGGGCAAAGCCACAAAGTCATGATACAACAGGGGTGTGTGTGGAGGACGGTGTCGGGAAGACCATAAACTGTCTGGTATGATCAAAGATTAGAATGTTAGACGGGAAAGAAGAAGATCAGATCTATATGGTATTCCCATGATGCTGGCTGCAATGTGGAGAATGGGGATGAGAGTGGTGCTGGAGTGTAGAACATGTTTATAGGAGAGTGAGCAGAAGACTACTGCAATGGTCCAGGTGAGAAATGGTAGGACCAGGCCTGGCACCAGTACAATGGCAGTGGAGGTGGATATGAATGGGCAGAAAGTAAAACCAGCAGGACTTCAGGATTGATTGGATGTGTGGGATGAGGGAGAGAGAGAAAGAGTAGACTCTAAATATGAACAGTCAGCTGCTGGGAGAACGTTGCCCTTCAGGACATGAAATTTGATATAGGTGGGGACGGACAGTTTAAGATAAAGGCCATGAACCACATGAGGGTTTTGGGTACCAGCTTTCAATGGGTTTCCAGCTTTGTAGCTCAGGGATGGCTCAGCTTTGAGTTTTAAGTTGGATTGGGCATCTATAGAAAGTGAGTAGAAAGATCTTGCCTGTCTCCTTCACTTTCATTCTGTGTTTTACTCATCACATTGACAGTTAAGATTAGTACTTTCCTAATTCAATTGTTTTGGAAAATCCCCATTTATCTGGTGATTGATTACAGGTGGCTATAAACTGAGATGTGACAGAGAATAGCTTGGCATCCCCTTGCTCCTTCCCTCAGTAAACCAGAGGCCTGGAAAATCTTGAGCCTACCTCAGGAAATGTAACACACTCTAAATGAGGAGGTGAAGGAAGGCAGGACATTTAAATTAACCTCCAGTGGAAACCCCAACCCACTTGTTATGGTCATTCTTGGCACAAAAGGCCTCCCATGTTGGCTAAAATCCAGAAACACAAAAATGGTAAAAATTGCAGAACAGAAAGTTGGCATGCACCCTGTGGTGATTTCCCCGTCCCACTGACTCCCCTGCCTTGGAATTCTGTCTAGACTTGGCTTCAAGGCACATTCCTTCAGCCTTCGGTAGGCAGAAGTGTCCAGCCTTCGCAATGTGTACATGATTTAAAAAGAACTAAGAACAGCCTCTCAACAAACCACCGCTTTCTAAAGGTCAAATCTCAGTGCTCCAAGTGTGACTGGGAAACGCAAATATATTCCAGATCGCTCAGCCCACAGGTGCAGAAGTCGAGCCTGCAAACTTCACGTGCAGACTGGTGGGGTCCTTTCTTTGAGTCTCCAGATGCACAGGGAGTGTTTTATGTACAGGAAGACAGAGGCTACACAGGGACAGCTTGGCTTCAGAGAAAACATAGTATGGACATGTAGTTAACTCTACCACAAATCCCCATATTCAAGCCACCAACATAGGAGAGAGAAAGGAAGCATCTAGGGGGATTTTATCCATGCATTCACTCCAAAAATTCTGAGTGCTTACTATATGTCAGACATTTTCTAAAAATATTTTCCTGCCTGTGACAAAATTGCTCACACTAGAGAAACATGTTTCTTGCCACTTAGAAATCACTATGCAATTCAGAGAATGAGAATTTTGGCATACCAATTGCCCCTCATGTATGATATCACTAGAAAAGTGATTTTATGACTTTCCTTTTATCTAACTAACCTAGTCTCTTTTCACAAATGCCTTGGAGAGAAACATACTCTGAGAAGTGAATTTTACAAAGGCAGCAACTTGCCTGAAGGAGGTTGGGAAATGTTGAACTTGAACTGCAATTGTTGGTCCCTGCTGTGCCCAATGGGTACACTGCCAGGAGGCTGATACCATAGAAGGCCATAGGTTTTCAAATTCTCTATGAATAGAAATGCAAGCAATTTTATGTGATGATGATAGGGAAATAGGTTAAGGAAAATATTGAAGAGAGTAAGAAGAATAAGAAAGAAGCACAAGAAGAATCTAAAACTATAAGTTGAGAAAAGTGTTCAGGAACATTGATACCAGGGCATCAATCATTCAGAGACATTTATTGAGAACCCATTATTTTCAGGCCATGCTAGGTGCTGGGGACATAATAGTAAACAAAGAAATCATACTTTCATGGAACTTTCATTATAGTGATGGAAGAGAGAAAATTGAAAAAAAAAAAGTTAATACATAGGATGACAAGTGCTGAGATAGAGGAGGTAAGGGGGGTGCAATGAGCCAGTATATGTTCCGGAGTGGGTGTTAATTTGCTTAATGGGTGTCAGGGGAAGATACACTGGAAGGTAGCATTTAGGAAGAATCCAACAGCTAAATGGAAGAGTCACTCGTTGGGCACACAAAATTGGTTCTTTGACTTTCTCATGATTTCTATTCTCAGCCCTGGAGATGAGCAGCTGTACCCTTCACCTTCAATATCCTCGGTTTCCTTACCTATCAGAATCATACTGCTGATAAAGTTTAAGGGAACATCTTCTGATTATTGGACCATGTGAACTAAGATACAAGAAGAGTGTATGAGCAATGCCTACCTTCTGTGCCCTCCTCTGGCCAGGTCCCAGATCTCCTGTTCTGTATGCCAGGTAGTTTCTGAGTTATTCCTGCTTCTTCCAAAAATATCAAGAAGCCTATCCAGAGCATGTGTTCCAACCTCTTCAAAATAAGGGCATGGAATTTGTTAATTCAGATCAAGGAATTAAAAAAGAATAATATTAGGAGCTGGCAGCCTTTCAGTGTGAGTGCGACTCTTTGGGAGAGGAGGGGTGTGGATACTTTCTTTCTTCTTTTTCCTCCTTATATTGCCTTTCTGGAGTATTCTCATTCTAGTATCAACAATATGGAAGACACCGAACTCCATCATCTTACTCAAATGTGCTTTCTCAAAGCAAGGAGATCCCTTTACCTTCAAGCTAAATGCACACTGCACTCCTCCAGGAGGCCATCTAGTCTACCACTTAGAGTCCTGCTTTGGCTGGCCATGTCCTGACCAGCATCCTGACCTTGGGGGCAGGGGTGACCACACCATGTGAAACAACATGGTGCCTGATAGATTTCCTAAGCAGCTTGTACATCTTTCTCTCTGCTTTGCCCCTTCCTCAGGTATATTTAGGTTTTAGAGTCTTAGACATAATTTTACAGTTGGGCAATTGGGTAGCTCAGCTGCTTTAGAATCCTATAATCCTTTACAATTGTACAATGTTTTATTTGTTTTTCAAAGTTTTTTTCATATATTTTCTCACTTGTTCCTCTTAATAGGGGTGTTAGAAAGCTTGTGCTATTTGATAATCTCCATTTTACAGATGAAAAATCTGAATCTCCAGGAGATTGGGTAGCTTGTCCAAGGACCTGAGCAAGTAATTTCAGAGCGCTGAGTGACATCCAGGTCTTCTGACTCTGAATCCGTTGCTCTTCAAGCATTGCTCAACTGTGCAGAACCCTGGGATTGGATTCTGGCCACATGTAAAATCCTTGCCAAGGGGAAACAAGTCACCTCTTACCTACCTTCTACCCAAGGAGTAATTTGATCTCCTTGGACTCATAAAGGAAACTGCAGATAAAGCTGCTTCCTATGCAGAGAGTTGTGAACTTGATGAGAATTTGTGACACTGAGAGACTTTCATTTCCCACCTTCCCTCCGTAGAAGCCCTCCACCCAGGCCTTCGCCATGATTCCACCAATGCTTTCTGACTTATGAACTCAGCTCCGTTTGTAAAAGAGCTTCCAGTTAAACTACACAGGCTAAGCAGAAGTGAAGGGACCTCGCCTTCGCCTGCTATGGTTAAGCTTTTTCCTCAATATAGTGCGAAAACACAGCTCACACGGCACTGAACACAGCCAGGATTGCCACTTATCGGGTAGTAGGGAAGCCTTATAGAGAGTAAAAACACGAGTGATGTGGTCCCTCTTCGTTTGTGATCTAGAACCTTGCTACCCAAGTGGTCCACAAACCAGCAGATCAACATCACTGGGAGGCAGGGGCTAGTTAGAAACACAGAAACTCAGGCCTCAGTCAAGACCTCTTGAATCAGGACGTGCATTTTAACAAGACCCCCAGGCAATGCATGTGCACTTCTGAGTTTGAGAAACCTGTGCCAGAGAACTGATTTCCCATGAGGCTGCATATGGTGAGATCTGTGCCCGGACTCCTGATCCATCCACTCTGTCTGTCTCTCTCTGTCCTCCCCTGTATCTTTGTCTGTGTCTATCTGTCTTCTGTCTCTCTCACAACACCCAAATCTCATAACACTCTTGCTCTTGAATATACTCCTTGAAATCTCACAACTTGTAGACATGTTTTCTTTCCCCACTTTTCAGGCACTGAAACTGAGTTGCAAAGAGAGAGTAATTCACCTAGGGTAAAACTGCCCTTAATTGCGACGGTACCTGGGATTTGAAGCCAGGTTTAGCTCACTCCAAAGCCAAATCTCCTCCCATTATAACCAGGACTATTCCATACAAGGCTTCTACAGCCCAGTCTTTCCAGAGGAAGCCTGTTCAGAATCGGGGAGAAGCAGTGCTTGCCCATCCTGTAAGCCACCAGAGGAAGCCTTCCTCCGGCAGCTCAGGGCTCCCCCTCCGTGGTCACAAAATGGCTGAGGGGACTGCAAACTTCACAACTTCAAACACCATCCAGAAGAGAGAAAGTCTCTTCTATCTGCTTGCCCTGGGATCTGTTATCACTCCTTGGCCCAAATTGTTTGATTCCCATACGTGTACTGATCACAGGGGCTGAAGATGGAAACACTGACAGATTTAAACCAATTTGGGGGCACTCCTGGATCTGTGGGTGGAGTCTTTCCATTCAATCTTGTGGCCAAACAGGAGGAAGTAAATTCCCTCCCCCTCCACACCCCACCCCCAGCCATTCAGGTTACAATAGGTAAAGTGAGAATGTGTACTCTCCTAAGGAGGAAAGCCATCCTGAGGAGGAAGCCAAAAAAACCTCTACAAAAATTAAGCCTGACTGTGCTAAAAATATGTTTACGGACAAGGTCATATATTAACTGAAAAAAATCAAGTCACAAAACAGGATTTTCAACGTTCTTCTATGTCTTTTTAAAATTTACTTATATACAAAACTGAGTATATGGTAGAATACTAAGAATAATAGGCCTATGGGAGATTTTTATTTTATTCTTGATGCTCATCTCAATATTTTGGTTTGTTCTCTATAATAAACATATATTACTTGTGGAATACATACTTAAAACTTATTTTTAAGCATATACTTTTTTTCTCCAGAATCATTATTATTTTTTTTAAATTCTTTTTTTTTTTTTTTTAAGATTTTATTATTTCCTTTTTCTCCCCAAAGCCCCCGATACATAGTTGTATATTCTTCGTTGTGGGTTCTTCTAGTTGTGGCATGTGGGACGCTGCCTCAGCATGGTCTGACGAGCAGTGCCATGTCCATGCCCAGGATTCGAACCAACGAAACACTGGGCTGCCTGCAGCAGAGCGCGCGAACTTAACCACTCGGCCACGGGGCCAGCCCCCTCCAGAATCATTATTATCCTCAGCATCAGTATTCACATTTTAGGGCCTATGCAGTTCTACAGCATTGTAGAAAATGAATTTTGTTGAAACACTTCCTTGTGTTATTATCTCAGTAGCTTATGCCATTCTATAAAAGATCCCTTCAAGGGAAGCACATCTTCCTTAGGAAAAATGAAACCCAGAACCTGGTAGCACTAGAAGAGGATCTCATGGGGAGGGTGATGAGGCGATAAGCCCACCTCCCTCCCCTGGAAATTGCCCTCACTGTAAGATTTTATCCCCACCCGTCATTCCGTGAGTGCTCTTGCCCTTTAACGCTTCTGCACACATTCAAACTAAACATCTTCACCTAGTTGTCTCTTTGCATAGCTGAAAACATGTTGGAAATTTTACAAATAAAATAAAAGAATTTACTAATGAATGAGGAATTACGAAAGATCAAGAAACCCAAAGTACTATGATTCTATTACATATACCATGCTCTTGGGGAGTGTGGATGGGAGCTCACACAAATGAAACCATTTAGAAATGATAGGGCTGCAATCTACTGCATAGATCCACCCCAGCTTTCTCCAAGCTTCCTTTTCTCTCTTTTGAGAGAGAGAGAGAGTTTTCACACTGTATCAATCAACTTCTCAGTTAAAAGAATGACTTCCGCCTAGGCCCCAGATCATCAACAAAAGTATTTATTTTATTTCTATTGGCTTCTTTGTGGGGATAATAAATAAAATGTGAAATGCTCTAAGAAGCTTACTCTTTCTGGTGGGAATATCCAACAAATGCCTGGAATTCATGTTGGAACGTCAAGAAAGTAATGTGTAAATGCTCTCCATTTATCATTTGGCTCATAGTTGGATGGTCTGTCTCATTCATTGCTGCTTCCTCAAAATCATAACTGACCCTTACAAACCAGCTGTAATGGCATCTCTTCCACTAAGCTTTCTCTGATCCCCCCCTCCAAGGTCAGAATTCCTTTTCTTCTGAACTCCCAGCATATGCTGCACTTCTTTTGGGAGACATTTCAGAATTTAGTACAATGATTCTCCGCTGCAGGAAAAGGGATGGGGGTACACCCTCTGAGAACCATAAAATAATAACAACAAAAGCAATAAATACCATTTATTGCCAACTTATAAGCTGAACAATATCAGCCTTATTACAGTATCTCATTTAGTGATAACACTAACCGTATGAGCTTCAAAATGATCATGTAACTCATTGAAATTGCACAGATAGAAGACCTCACATTTTAACCCACATCTGTTTTATTCCGGTGACCCTGCTTTGAATCAGCAATGCATCCCGATAATTTTCAAATCATTCTTTATACCCTCCTCTTCTTCCACCCCACCAGCCTGGATTGTGGCCACCTCATCATGTCCACACACTCTTATAATCAGTGAGTCCCCAGGATTGGTGGCAAAGGGCTGCATCCCTCTCAGATGTGGAGGTAAAATGATATTGAGGACCTTTTTTTGATCCTATTCACTTGCCTTATCTCTCCTGCTGGGTTTTGTACCCCTGTAGGGAAGAAACTGTACCTTCTTCATCTATCTGCCACCTCCCTCGTACACCGTCACTGTGGAGTCTAGAACAATGTCTTGCTCCTGTCATTTCTATACGAGATTTTTAAATAGCATTTTGAATAAAGGAAAAAACATAGACTAAACAGATTATGTAAGTGAAAATAATATAAGGTATAAGTGATAGTGTTTGCAGGTAAAGAGATGCTCTCTGGAGGAGGTGATGTTTTTTATTTCTTTTGGCTGCAAGGACCCTGGCTTAGCAGAGATGAAGATGAAAGGCAGTCTAGCTGTGGGGAATTGCATAATGGTCTGATGTAAAACACTTCTCGATGTTGATGAGAAATGACGGAGCTGATAGATTTCCTGTGACCATTGGACAGAGGAGCAAGAAGCTTTAATTCTGGGAATTTCTGTTTTCCATCCCAGGGATTATTCCTTGGGTCATTACCGCTTCAGTTCATGAAGGTACTTGCTAAAAATAGGTTACTAATGTTTTCCTTAGAATTACCGAACACGTCAGAAGAGACTAATGATCCAATGCTTCACTGTTTTCTTTTCATTTCAGTTGGCCTCAAACAAATAAACTCGATAAATATTATCAGAGTCACATATGCTCATTAAGGGTTATAGTCAGTGGCTATGTTTGTTTTACTGTGTAATAGATGATGAAACCATGGTGATGAGTGGGGTAAGTGGGGATGGTTTTCATATTTTCCCATCTTAACACTGGAGACTTGCTCATTGTTTTTTCACTGGCTTGTATTAGAAATAGAACAGTTTGCTAAAACACTTATTCATCTTGACATGACTTAAAGCAGTCCACGTTCACATCTTCTGATCTAGCTCAATGATAAATGACAAAAGTTTAAAAGCAGTTCTTAAATATAGCATTGAATGTTAAATAAGCGTTTTCAGTGGCTAGACAACTAATGTGAAAGCTTTCAAATAGTAACTATTCTTTTGTAACTTATTAACTCACCATAATTAAAGATTTTGTTGGTAATCATTTTATGGATAAGAGAACAAAATTTGACTTATGCTATGGAAAATTGTGTTATAAAAAGTCAAGGTATACTGTACTAGCCTAGTATCTTTTTTTTTTTTTTAAGGTTTCAGGCCAGTAAAAGAAAATAAGTACTGTAACTATTTTGTAATGAAAATACCACACATTTTTATATCAGATTTTTGCACCACACATATATAAATCTATGGCATTCATAGTTTTAAAGAGACTATGAAAAATGATGAGTCTTCTCACTCTTCCATAAATGCTTACCAAAATGGTAAAATTGTACCTGTGATCTGAGTATCTATAAGGGCTCATTTCCCCTTCTTGCTCTAATCCATCCTTCTATCAACAGAGTGATCTTTCTAAAATGCAATCTGATCACATCGCTCTCTGTGTGAAAACTTCAGTGGTTCCCTATTAAACTAACCCAAGCACCTTTGAATGGTATATGTGACTATTCAGATGATGGGGTATTTTAGCTCCTCTGTAAATTCTCCTTTCGCGCTTTTTCACTCTTCTCCTATGTAACTCACAGTCACCCTGAACTTCGTGTGTCCTGAAACTTGTGGGCTTTTGTTCTTCAGCCTTCAAATACCCTCCCCTTGATCTTCCAGGTATAAAATTGTTTTCATTACAACTCCACTCAAAGGTAACTTCTTCTGAGATTTTTTTTACCCCCAACATCTGGTCATCCCTTTCTCTGTGCTCCTGTAATATGTACTCCAGGCAATCATAACATGACATTCCATCACCCTGCACTTTCATTATGTTTGAACGTCTACCCCTACCCCACCCTGTGCTGAGGACTCTGTCTTTTTCATAAGTAAAAGATCAACACTGATACAATCTCTAGCCCTGAGCAGGTACCCCATAAATGTCCATTTGCAGCACAATTGAATAAATGAATCACAAACTGCTCCTCGTGAAGGTGGAGCACACCCAGAGCTTCTGCCTTTTAATGCCCTGATGCTAGTTGCAGTTTCAGACAGGAGTTCCAGACCGAAGCCAGGGATAAGGTTCTGCAAAAGTGTCCAAGTGGCTTTTAGTTTCTAGTTAAAACCACATATGCCCAAGAGAATATCAGGAGTGATTACTTGAATAACCACCCCTCACTTTGTCCACATAAAAATGGTGAACACCTACTTTCTTCTTTGAAAATGTTCCTTTGAGTCTCTGCTGAGATGTTTTCATTTAGAAGAACAAGAGGTGATTAGCATGTTGTTATGGGTGCATTGGGTCCTTGTTGTCCTTGTTGTCCCCCAAGATGGAAATCAAGGGAGACAACAAGCAAGAGCAAGAGGATAGAAAGTTTATTAGCTTGTGCACAAGATAGCCAATCACGGAAGGGGAGAAGAGAAAGAGAGAGGCGAGTGGCTCCCTGAATAGCCACACTTTGGGGTGTTTATCAGGTTGGGGCAGGGGACGTGTGTTCCGTCATGGCATGAAGAGGTGGGGTTATGTTTACACCTGTGCTGTCACCTAGCATTGCATGTATCAGTAGCATGCTATCTCTCCACCCCTGGGTGTGATTTTTACTATGCTAATGGGGCTAGGGTCAGCTTCATGGACTCCTGGGTGCTAGGGCACATGCATAAGCACAGGAAAGTCCAGAGGCTGTGGAATGTGGATCTTGGTGGCTTCTCTCTGATTCTCCTAGTCTGCCAATTGGTTAAGGCCAATCTGTTAGGGCCTTATCTTGTTAGGCTCAGGCCTTGCAGACGGCCTTGTTTCTTAGGCTGGTTCCTGTCTCAATGTCACCAGCCAGACTTTAGGAATTGTATGTTTGGCAGCCACTTCCACAGGGATACAGGCCTGCATTTAGTTTCCAAACAGATTTCAGGGAAATGACTTGGTGGGGGAAGTACTGTCTTACAGGGAAGGCTGCATAAGACCAAAGAAAATAGCATCACTCTTGATAGCGATAATGGTTCCACCAACATCTTCTGAAACTGCTCTGCAGCTATACAATCAGTGCTGTTTAAAAATGGTAGCCATCAGAATATAGTTATAAAAACAGAACGACAGAGGAGCCTTAGAGGTAATTTTGTCAAGGCCCTTTAATATTCAAACATGGACATAATAGCTAAGAAACAAGTCCTATTTGCTTAACCCATTTGGGATGCAGGGGAAAAATTCGGGTGAAGATAATACATTGAGGCGGCAGTGTGATAGAGTGGACAGACCGTCAGTTCCGGGGTCAGATAAGCCTGGGTCCATCACTTATCACCTGTGTGGCCATAGGCAAGTTAGTTAACCTCTTCAAGGCTGATTCTTCAATTGTAAAAATACATACTGCTGTCTTTTGTAGAGGATGTGGTGAGGATTAGAGGTTCTACGTATGTAGCATTTAGCCCAGTGCCTGAAAAAATGAGTGCTCAATAACTGATTGACATTATGATGCAGTAGAAAAAGTGGGATTTGAGTCATGTTTGGGGTGGACTTTTGTTATTTGAGGCCACATAACATGCAAATCTTAGTATTTAAGAGGAAACCAGGGAGAGGAAAAAAGCTCACCTTTCACTACAGAAGTTGTAAGAGGAAAGTCCCTGTCAGCAGGAGAGTGGACACCTGGTTGAACTCAGCCAATCAAAACCTCTGCCTGAGGGCTGGCCCCGTGGCTGAGTGATGAAAGTTCCCCACATTCCACTTTGGCAGCCCAGGTTGAAGGGTTCAGATCTGGGCACAGACCTACTCCACTCTTAGGCCATGCAGTGGAGGCATCCCGCATGAAAAATAGAGGAAGACTGGCACAGAGGTTAGCTCAGGGCTGATCTTCCTCACCAAAAAAAAGAAGACCTCTACCTGGGGCCCTGACTCTGGAAGTGACTGGTTGCAAGGGTACCACCCAGGGCCCTTGCAGGCTCCTGCCTGAATTCTGCAAGACAGTCCAGCTCGATGTGCTCCCTAGGTTACTACATTTGCTCTGAACCTGACGTTTCTAGGAGCTCTCTGATACCCTCCAGAAAATTCCTTATTTGTTTAGGTTAAATAAACTTAACTTCTACTATTTCTAACTAGTAAGACACTCATTATAGATATAATTCTAACAGAGACAGACCAATGCTTTCCAATCTATTCACAGTCCATTGCTAACATACTTTGTGCTACATCACCTCCTCAGTCATAAGCACAGCTTAATTTTTTGTGTTCATGGAGAAAGAGTAGTCCATAAAAATGGAAACTGCAGATAAACCACAAAGTTTACTTTAATTCACAATATTAAGCATTTATATACACAAACCTAGGCTGAGAGGCATCTCTGTCTACTCTGAGTTTAAGGGCTTGACCTAAATGGCAGCAAGAGAGAGTCGGGGAGCAGAAGCCCAGAAAACTCAGTCTTATTAAGTGAGAGCCAGTTACAAAAGAAATGGTCATCTAGTGCAGGCATTACTTTGTGCTAGGTACCCAGTGATTTTCCGATATTTTTAAGTTGGAGGGAAATATATGACAGATGTGTTGGCTCTAGAAACAATAAAAACAGCTCCTTAAATCACCAAGAAGGGGAGAGGGGAAGGTAATACAATACAGGATAAATCAGGAGTGAGTGGGCAGGACTGTTTGTTACGGTTGAGGGTAGTAAGGGGATGATGTGTTCAGTAGCAGTAAATAAGCTGGGAGTGAGCAGACTGTGGATCACAAGCATCAACCAAATCAGAAAATGGCCCTGAACCGCCCCCCCAAAGGAATATGATATACAACTAGAAGAACACAAGAGATATAATGCTAACAGGAACTTGAATGGGCAATAACATTAAAGCACATGCAAATAAATCTATTAAAACAAAGTGAGAGAAGTCAATCAGGAGCCTGTGCCAAGTTCCATTATGGCAGTGGTTCTCAACACTTAGTGTACAACAGAATTATCGGAGGCTCTTGTTCAAAGTGCAGATTCCTGGGCCTCTTGTCCAAGATGTGCTACTCTAGTGCTTTTTGTGTGGAGCCTGAGATGCATATTTTTAACAAGTTTGGAGGTGCTTCTAACGCTGATAGCATTTCTCATTATATTGCCAAAGAGTTCAGTTAGGTTTTTGAGTTTCAGTAGATACAATGCCAGGTCATATTGTCCTGGGATAATACGCTTGAGACTAAGACACTTGACATTACAGCATCATAAATAATCAAGGGTGAATTAAAGTCATTTTTGAACATTGTAGATTTCGAGATAGCCTTATCTGGTGATATGTGCGACCCAGTGATGATGATGATGGCCTTCACGTGTCGAGCCCTCGCTTGGGCCAGGCACGGCTAAGTGCTTCATACGCATTAAAGAATTTCCTCTTCAAAGCAGCTCTATGAGGTAGGCTTTATTATTATCCCCATTTTACAGATGAACAAACTGATAGAGGAGAATCTTGGGCATCACGTACTGTGACGGTTAATTTTGTGTCAACTTGACTGGGTCATAAGGCACCCAGACGTTTGGTCAGACATTATTCTGGGTATGTCTGTGAGGATATTTCTGGATGAGATTTATCTTTGAATTGGCAGACTGAGTAAATCAGGTTGTCCTGCCTAATGTGGGCGGGCCTCATCCATCACCTGAAGACCTGAATAGAGCACAAAGGCTGGTCAGAGGGAAGTTTGTCTGCCTCGGTGTTGAGCTGGGACGTTGGTCTTCTGGCTTTGGACTAGAACTTACACCTTTTACTCTCCTTGTTCTCAGGCCTTTGGACTCAGACTGGACCTTCCACAATCAGCTCTCTTCTCTTGGGTCTCCAGGTTGCTCACTGCAGATCTTGGGACTTCCAGCCTCCAGGACTGTGAGAAATTAATTTCTGTTGTTTAAACCATACAGTCTATGGTATTTTGTTATGGCAACCTGAGCAAACTAAGACAGATTTTGGTACTGAGAAGTGGGGTGTTGCTGTAACAAATACCTAACATGAAGAAGAAGATTTGAAACTAGGGAAGGGGTGGAGGCTGGAGGAGTTTTTAGGTGCATGCTAGAAATATGGACACTAAGGGTGATTCTGGTGAGGCCTCAGACAGAAATGAGGAACGTGTTATTGCAAACTGGAGGAAAGGTGATCCTTGTTATAAAGTAGCAAAGAACTTGGCTGAGTTGTGTTCATGTTCTAGGGTTTTGTAGAAGGTAGAACTTGCAAGTGATGAAACTGGGTATTTAGCTGAGGAGATTTCTAAGCAAAGTGTTGGAATGGCTTAGTTTCTCCTTACTGCTGAAAGTAAAATGTGAGAAGACAGAGGTAAGTTGAAGAAACAGTTGTTAAGCAAAAAGGAACCAGAACTTGAAGGTTTGGAAAATTCTCAGCCATACTGAAAAAAATGAGAAAGCTTGTTCTGAAGAGAACACTAAAGGTGTGGCTGAATAACCATTTAATAAGAGATTGTGGATTTGACCCATGAATTTAATCAGCTATCTCGTCAGAAGGCAGGAATAGAGAGGAGATTACGCTAGCAGTGACAATGCCTGTTTGAACTGAAGGGGACAGAGAAGGCAGAACAGAATGACAGAAGGCTCTTGGACTTCTTGGATTCCACAGGACAGGACCATAGAGCTAGCTATCGGGCTGCAAACTTGTACTATCTTTCAAAAAAAGAGAAGAAGTACTCCGAAGGTAATTCAGAGATCATCACAGCTGCCACTCCCACCACAGACCCAGAGTGCACAGGCCTGAAAGGCAAAGCTGCCTCTGTCTCAATTTTAAAGTTCAGGACTGCCACCCTGTGGGCCCACTCAGAGAGCTGCATGAGTGGGGCCACCCCACTGAGCCATGGAGGTGATGCTGCCATTCCAGTGAGCCTGGAGGGCAGAGCATCAAACCCAAGAGGATTGTTGTCTACCCTTAAGATCTAATGGAACTTGCCCTGCTGGGTTTTGAACTTACTTGGGACCTGTCACTTCTTCCTTCCTACTGATTTCTCCCTTTTGAAATGAGACTGTCTATCTTCTGCCTGTCCCACCATTGTATTTTGGAAGCACATAACTTGTCCAGTTTCACAGGTTCACGTTTTGCCTAACAGGAGAAGAATTTTGCCCCAAGATGGGTTATACTTTGAGTCTCACCCATATCTGGTTTAGATGATTTTTGGATGAGACTTTGAACATTAGACTTTAGAGTTGATGCTGAAACGAGTTAAGACTTTTGGGGCCATTGGGGTGGAGTGAATATATTTTGCATGTAAGAAGGACATTTTTTGAGGGGCCAGGGGCAGAATGCTATGGAATGAATGTTTGTGTTCTCCCAAAATTCCTGTGTTAAAACCCTAACACCCAATGTGATGGTGTTTGGAGATAGGACCCTTGGGAGGTAATTGGAGTACGATGAAGTCCTGAGGGTGGGGCCCTCATGATGGGATTAGTGCCCTTATATGAAAAGACAGTGGAGTGTGTTCTCTCTCTGCCCTGTGAGGACACAATGAGAAGGTGACCATCTGCAAACCAGGAAGAGAGCCCTCACCAGAACCCAATCATGATGGCACCCTGATGTCAGCCTTTCAGCCTCCAGAACTGTGAGAAATCAATGTCGATTGTTTACCATAAATTGCCGCCCAGTCTATGACATTTGGTTATGGCAGCCCAAGCCAACTAAGACACATACCTAGGAAATGGTAGGGTTGGGATTTGAACCCCAAAGTCTGATTTGACGGCTTTCCCTTAACCGATGACACTACGATTTTGGTAGTCCTTTTTTCCCAAAAGATCTCTAGAGAGCAATATTTGTGTCCTTTCTTTTTTAAAAAAATTATTTTATTGAGGTCACATTGGTTTATATCATTGTGTAAATTTCAAGTGTATATCATTATATTTTGGCTCCTGTATAGACTGCATTGTGTTCACCACCAAAAGTCTAGTTTGCATCCATCACCATACATATGTGTCCGTTTAACTCTTTTGCCCTCCCCCAACTCTGTTCCCCTCTGGTAACTACCAATCTATTCTCCTTATCTATGTGTTTTTGTTTGTTTATCTTCTGGATATGAATTAAATCATAGGGTATTTGTCTGTCTCTGTTTGACTTATTTCGCTTAGCATAATACCCTCAAGGTCCACCTGTGTTGTTGCAAATGTCACAATTTCATCTTTTTTATGGCTGAGTAGTATTCCATTGTATATGTATCCCACATCTTCTTTATCCATTCATCTATTGATGGTCCCTTGGGTTGCTTCCAAATCTTGGTTATTGTGAATAATGCTACAATGAACATAGTGGTGCATATATCTTTTTGAATTAGTGTTTTCATGTTTGGATACATACCCAGAAGTGGAATAACTGGATCATATGGTATTTCTATTTTTAATTTTTTGAGAAATATCCATACTGTTTTCTACAGTGGCTGCAGTCTCCCATATTCCCCTTACATGAGTGGATATAGAAAAGTGTGACTTGACTTAAGGTTCCAGGTGCATGGATTTATTCTTCCTTCTTAAAATGTCTCTGAGTGGTGGGACAGAAATTTTCCCCACCCCTCCCCTTATGAAGCTGTGTAGACAAGCCACCAAGGGAAGGAGCACCTGAATCTCTCATTTCTACATGACTTGACCATGTCACCAACACCTTTGTTGAAATGAAGTTCCACCAGATGCAGCCTAGCCCCCAAGGGGACTGCACGGCTGCCGTGTCTCCAGGAGGGCCCATTGATGACGCACGGTCCAAGCAGCTCATCAGACCACCATGTGCTGACCTTCTGTGATCTGGTAAGAAGGAGCACTTGGAGAAAACACAAATATGTATTTAGTACCTACATAAAGGTAAAGCATTTGGCAGCAGCATTTCTGGTCTATAGATTAACACATACACTATGTCAAGTTCACAGGTAGTTCGGGGCCAGGTTTGAATCTTGGTAAAGAGTTAGTGATTGGTAATAGAGTAGAGTGACAGGAACCACATTTCTTCATATGAATGGGAAAAAAAGTCCCAAGGATGTTTTCTTGTGGATGTCTTGGGACTTGAAAATGGGAAATGCTAAGGGGAAAACCAAGTCAAGAAGGGCTCTTGCAGATCTGGGGTTTAGTATTTTGTGGAGACATAGGCAAAGGGCCATAATGGAAAAGGCATGGGGGACAAGGGAGCCTTAATGTGTGGAGCGCACCACTCTTCCACCTACCCCCGGTTGGGAGGTTCATCTTGAGGCTAAGCAAGGCAGACAGCACAACTTACAGCAACAGTTCAGGCGATCTTCATAAATCCCAAACCAATCACGTCATTATCCTGCTTAAAGTCTTTCAATCCCTCCCACTACATGAAGAATACAGTCAGAGAGCCTTGACCTGGCCTGCAATGATCTGTCTTGTGCACATTTCAATAACCTCATCTCGTGCTGGCTCTCCTTTTCTAGCTTTGTTCTCTCTACAATGGTTTCCCATTGGTTCCTAGAGCGTGTCTATCGTTTTCCTTCTTGAAGTCTTGATACATGCTGGATGTTTCTCCAGACTGAATCGCTCATCCTCTTGATTTTGGATTAGTCTTAACCTTCTGGTCTCACCACAGAATACCCCAACCCAAGTGTCACTCCCTGCTTCACTTACTTTCTCTCTCAGCACCTAGCCATAACTTCCTTAGCACTTGTACATTTTGAAATTACTTTGTCCATTACCATGTTTTTGCCTGTTGCCCATTTAGGCTGTGAGGCCCATGAGCCCTGGGACCATGCCTGTTGTGGTGTCTCCTCAATGCCCCAACATATTACTCAGGGCTGGCACTTTGGAAGTGTTTGATAAGTATTTGTTGAGTGAATGAATGAGTTGAAAGTCTCCATAGCAAAAGCCAAGTTGTCTCTGTCTATGCCGAGATGTTGCAGTCACCTGACACAGGAGTCGAGGAGCCTGGAGAATGAGTACTGGCTGACTTGCCCTGTGGCCTACTTCTCTGGGACGCTTTGGCTGGAGGCAAAGAGAAAGATGAAAAGTGTTTCCACCAACCAAGTCCACGGCACGAACTCATGTGCTAAGTGGAGAGGTGCAACTAGGGGCTGAGGACCAGCCTGCATGCCACATGCCAGCTGTGTGCCCTTCGTTCGCTGCCTCAGTCCACAGAGGGATGCTTTCTAGTTGGTCTGCCAAGAGCAGCGAGTCTTTGGTAACTCACACAAAGACAGAGTAGAGGCCATCCAGGACCCTGTCAGTAACTCAGGGGAGTGCGGACCACCGAGCCAGTGGTGACTAGAAAGAACTTGAATCTCAGGCCCAGGGTGGCTGCAGTTTAAGGGTCAAGTGGCTGGCCCATCAGGCCGCAAGTGGCAGCCGCCTTTGGATCACAGAAGGACATCAGCCAGATCCAACACTAAGGCCTCCCTCAAGAGCAAGAGTTGGTGGCACTTAGACAATGTCTATCTGAGTGGGGACGCACTGGTCACTTTAGAGCAGTTTGGCTCTAATTAATTTGGAGGGAAATCAAACACCAAGGGAACCAGAGAAACAAGACACAGGAGGATAACCTTGTCCTATTTCCTTTTCATCTGACCACCTCTGGAAGGTGTTTATCCAAAACAACACCTCCATGGGAGGCAGTGGTTTCCGTTTCTGGTCAGAGCAGCAGCTTCATAAGTTTGCCCCTCCCCCCATCAACCTCTTGCAACTTGTCGCCAAATACCTTGAGAAATGCGGAAGCCCTAATTCCTTCTTATTCCTTTCCCCATGGAACACAGATAACTCTGGGTAACATGAGACAGCACGTACAGGGTGCTTTATGCATTTGCAAAGGCTCGTGACAGACTTTGAACTATCTACCCCAAGGGAAAACTAAGAGGATGGAGAAATTGAAAGTGACATTGCCGTTGTTTTTACTAGTAGGAACTCTGTCCCAGCATACTCTAGCTTTTGTAGCTAGCAGACTCTGGAAGTCAGATCAGCAGCTCCCTTTTACAGCTGGTCTATGGCATTTGCTATTATTATTGACATTGCAACCTGTTCCCTTTTCTCTCCCTCCCAGCAGCAGCCAGAGTATCCACCCAAAGGCCCTTGAAAGAGAAAATCCATTCAAGGTCGTTAGTCTGCGGTTGCGTGTGTGTTTGGGCCTCCACCTCGCACTCACTCCATCCTGACAAGTGCAGAAGGTGAAAACATTGCTAGACAGTCTGTTTCTGAGAGGGATCAACCTGTTGCTTAAAGATTTATCGCCAGGGAACTGCAGGGTAGGAGAAGGCCTTTATTTGAACCAAAATTGGTCATTCAGAGTTCATTCTGTAACCTGATCACTTATTTATATTTTATGCACCTTCTACCAAAGAGAAGAGATTGCATGTGGGACCATTACCTCATTAAATGTGGTGTGTTCAAGTGACTATCTCATTGGACAGCCTGTTAGAGACTTTACTGTGAGGCTCATTTGAATGTTACGTTAACCCTTTGAGTTCTGGGTGATCTCCAGTGAGCAGAGGAAGCCAGGTTTTGCCTTCTCTGTCCTCATCCACTGCACATGGGATCATGTGACACAGCTCCTGGATCTAGCAGGCACATACCTATCTCTACCCAACCACTCATGAAATGGAACATGGCTGTTAAGAGGTGACAGAAGACCTAGAAAAAATCAGAGTATGCATTGTAGGAAAGAAGATTCTTCTTGTAAACATTAATGGCCTGTGTTCATGAGATCAATGACCAGGAAAGGTTGTCACAGCTTGGCACCATTCTACAAATCATAGCAACACATTTTATGTACACGAGGCGTCAGACCTGTCAGAGTGTGTTTATTCCATTTGCTCACTTGACGTATGGATATTTCTCTTCTTACTTCACAGATGAGGTAATGGAGGTCTAGGAAATGATTTGCCTGAAGTCATAGCCCAGATCCAGGATTCAAGCCCACCTTTGGAGGCTAAGACCAAAGCTCTGTTCTCCAGTGTCTCCAAAAACACGTCTTGAGGGTACTGAGAGCAGCCAAAGGCAATCCTAGAAGAATCTCCCTACCAGTCCCACTCACTCCCTCAAGCTTAGGATGACACTTCTCAAGGCTCCCTGGCTCAAAATGACCCCTCTTCTCTGAGAATGGCCATGAGTACATTGGGTGATCCCCACATATGAACCATCCAACTCTGACTCTCAACTGGTAGGCCCCTAGTCATGACTGATTCACATAGGGTGGAAGGGACACCTGATCCTGGGTTGGCCATTCAGATTGGAGCAACATGACGTAGATTCAGACCTCCATGAAGCTTAGTCAAGGCAGGACTGTGAAAGGAGCATCCATAATCTCTTGTTGCTGAACTCTCATAAGCTACTCTTATTTCCACTTTTCTGAGTCTTGTTTGGGATTCTCCAAAATCTTCTCTTCTTACTTAAGATAGCATGGAATATATGGGAGGTTGGTTCATTCAACACACATTTTCAGCCAAGTTCTTCCTTGCCTTCCTCTCATCCTTGCATCTAAGGGTGACTATACAATGTATTTCTAGCCAAGGAGATTTAGGCACAAGTCCCTGTCCTCAATTATGGGTTCCAAAATAAAAAGGCAAAGACATGCCCTTCCCATTTCTTGCTGACTGGAAAGCAGATGTTATGCCTGGAGGGGCAGAAGCCATCTGGAAAACATTAAAACAAAAAAACCCTACAGAACTGAAAGATCATTGAATCAGGATATCAGGGCGGCCTATCTCTAGACTTTGTAATACATAGAAAGGAAAATACAACTATTGGTTTAAGCCTCTGTGAGTTGAATATTCTGATATTTGCAAACAGAAGAGGCAGCTTCTTGTATTTCGAATTAATAGAATCTTCCATTCCTTTTAAGCATCCTGAAACTGACTTAAATCATTTGAACATCTCAGTTGTGACATGGAGACCAAGGAAGCCATCCACATATAGAGATCCAGGGGAACACACTGGACATGCAAGAAGGATCTTTGAAATGCCCATTTCTAAATCTTTCATTCTTTATGGACTAGAACTGGTTGAAGATATCCTAGTCAGACTTCTTTAGGTTATTTGAAGGGAGATGTATAGAAAACTTTGGGTAATGAAGCTTATCACAAAGGTAGAAGAAATGTGGAATGATCTGAAAAATTGACCAGATACTATGGTCAGTATAGATTCCATTTATTACTCATTCATTCATTCCTCGTGCAATAAATGTTTATTGACAACCAATAGTAATGCCAGTGCATAGAAACCACAGTAAATATGATTTATCTCCTTTCAAAAAACTTTATTGTAGATCTCAAGGCAGACAATTCAGCAGGTACTTCCTGTAAAATTGGATAAGTATCTGGATAGTTGGGATCTGTTTAAGTTTCACAGAAAAATGGAAAAATAGCTCAGTATAGCTAACAATAAAAATTTGAGCTCACATAATCTCCCTACTGCTATTCACCAAACATTTGGGTTTTCCCAAGAAGAGATTTGAGAGGATTGGTTTGCGACCAGTCAGGGTGAAATGACACTCTTGGACACATTTGACAAGTCATCTCAAATGTGATTGGATTCCCTCCTGCCCAGTCGTGGTGGCTGTTCCTGGAATGTTTACATGACTGTGTTCGTCTGCTCAGGCTGCCATAACAAAAAATAAACCTCCTGGAGGGCACAGCAGTCAGGGTCTCCCTATGCAGAACACCCAGCTCGTTCACTTCAAGGAGATACCATATATGTCCAACAGGTAATCATTTCAACCAATTTGCTTCCAATGCCAGGAAACACACGGGCAAACCATGGAGAGCCACTGCTGGGGGATAAAGGAGACGGGCCTGTAGGTAGAATACAAAATGTTGCCTGGGAATCTATATTTGGATCTCAGACACAAAAATAAAAACAAGGACTTTTCTGGTGATTATTTAATTGAAGTCAGGGTCAAATATTTGCATTCTCACTTAGAAGAGGAAATCAAAAAGAAGTGAATATGCCAAAGTCATAGGAAGAATCTGTGACAAAAACAGAATTTCGCATGACCAAACCCACTGGTTCCAGCCACTGCCAGGATGTATGCACCAGAGTCCTATCCCATGGGCGGCCTTGATCCAAGGACAAACCTTTCCTCCTTGTTTAGCTCTCTGATGGCTCAGTCTTGCTTTTAACAGTGTTAGCTACTGCTCAAGGGCACTCTTCCAAAGTTTTCCTATATATTAAAACAACATATCTGGGAAAGAGACACTGAAACTTTCAACATCAAAATTCAGATTGGCATAAGCCAAAAGCCCCCAGGGAAGGATAGTAAAAAAGTAAGAATTGCATATTTCCACATCTGTTTTCAATGAGACATGTCAAATAATTTTATTATTTGACAAAAGCAATCCAAAGAATTACTTCTTTTTTTCAGAATGCCTTGAATTGTCATTAAAATTCACCTACAAGCACACAGACACAACATACCACCTGTCCATAGTGTTCGATCAAATGGGAAAACAGAGGCCTGGGCCTCACAAATAGGAAGAGACTTGACCTGCTGCAGAAGGGCAGAGGCAATGCTGTTGCTTATGTTAGCATTCCTGTTCCTACCAACCTGGGGCAAAGGATCTAGTTTCAGCTTGACACCACTCAGGAAATGGCTCTGCTGAAACACCCTCCCTGTTAATACAAAGGAGACATATCCCGGAAAAGTGGAAAACACCAACATGGGCCTGAGTACTCAGAGGAGAGAAGTCATTCCTGTGCTAGCAAGTGAACAGCAATAGTCATTTAACAGAACACATTTGAGAAAACAAACCTGAAAGTATAACTTTTTAGAAAGTAATTTGGCAACACATACAGAAAGTCCCCAGCAGTGCAAATTCATTGCTTGAGTAATTTCATTCCTTCTGTTTTACCCTAAGGATATGTAAAAATGTAGATTTTTAAAAAATACTTAAATATTTAAGGGTACTTATTGTTGAGAGAGAGTCCTTCATGGATCTCTTGTGCTCCTACACATCTTGCTGGGTATGCCAAGAATGTAGCATCCTTACCGCTCTACCCAGGACATTTCCCAGGCTTGTGCTTGAAGGATGAGGTAATGCCTCCTTCCAGGGCAAAGAGCAAGCTTGCTTACTGCCTCCGTAGATGAAGTAGATTCCCTAAGCTCAGTAGTCCTCAGCCTCAGAGCAAACTCACTGTGTGCGCAGCATCCATCTGGGCCCATGTAATCACTGCTGCGGGATTTGTGGGGTGGGGGAACCATGCATGCTGATGCTCTTGCTGCTTTTGTGCTATAGGGAATAATCTCCCTTGTTTCTAACCCAGGAGTCTTGTGTCTTCTGCCAACATCCACAAAGCAGTAATTGGCTTACCTCTGAGCTGGCAAGTAGGATAAAATCAAATCCCAAACCTGACACTTAAGACAGCATTGTTCAGTAAAAACAATGAAGCTGAATGGCTTCTGAAGAGAAATTGATTAGATTAATTATGGTATATACGCAAAGTATGGCGTGGAGATTTAAAATGACTTCAAGATACATATTTATTGACGTGGAAATAATATTACAATATATTTTTGAGTGAAAAAAACAGGTAACAAAGAAATGTGCATAGAAGATCCACTGTTATATAAACATAGATATTTCACAGGCATATACACATAAAATTTCCAGATGATTCTATACATAAAAAAAAGTTGACTGAAACTTTTTCTAGGTGGTTGACTTAGAAATGAGTTTTATTTATTTATTTCCTCACTTGTGTGGTCTCCTCTTCCCCACAGTGAAATGAATAATAAAATCATAATAATTGAAAAAGAATCTGAGATGCTAAATACACCTAGTGTTTTAATGCACATTAAGACAATTTGTCTTAGCTATCATGAATAACATTGCAATGAACATGGGAGTCCAGGTATCTCTTCAATATCCTGTTCTTATTTGCTTTGGGTATATACCCAGAAGTGAGACTGCTACATCATATGGTAGTTCTATTTTTCAGTTTTTTGAGGAATTTTCATATTGTTTTCCATAGTGATTGCACCAATTTACATTCTCACCAACAGTGCTCTAGGTTCCCTTTTCTCCACATCCTTGCCAACACTTATCTCTTGTCTTTTTGATGACAGCCATTCTAACACGTGAGAGGTGATATCTCATTGTGGTTTTGATTTGCATTTCCCTGATGATAAGCGATACTGAGCACATTTTCATGTATCTGTTGGCCATTTGTATGTCTTCTTTGGAAAACTGTGTATTCAGCTCCTCTTCCCAGTTTTTAATCAGATTGTTTGTTTTTTTACAATTGAATTGTATCAGTTCTTTATATATTTTGGATATTAACCCTTTATCAGATACATGATTTGAAAATATTTTCTCCCATTCTGTAGGTTGCCTTTTCATTTCGTTGACGGTTTCCTTTACTGTGCAGAAGTTTTGATGTTTATTGCAGCATTATTCACAATAGCTAAGATAAAGAAACAACCTAAGTGTTCATCAGTTGATGAGGAGATAAAGATGTGAGATAGATAGATAGATAGAAAGATAGATAGATAGATATTTGCAACAACATGGTTGGACCTTGAGGACATTATGCTAAGTAAAATAATCCAGACAGAGAAAAATAAATGCTGCATGGTATCGCCTTTTTGTAGAATCTGAAAAAAAAAAAAAAAACAAACTCATAGAAACAAAGAGTAGAAAAGCTGTTATCAAGGGCTTGGGGGTGAGGGAAATAAGGAGAGGTTGATAAAATGGTACAAACTTTCAGTTGTAAGATGAATAATGTCTGAGGATCTACTGTAAAACATGGTGAATAGAGTTGATCACATTGTATTGTATAATTGAAATTTGCTAGCAAAGTAGAACTTAAATGTTGTCAACAAAAAAATAAATACATAAATATGTGAGGTGATGGATGTGTCAATTAACTAGATGGGAGGAATTCTTTGACAATGTATACATGTATCAAATTACCACTATGCACTCTTTAAATATCTTACAATTTTATATGTTAATTATACTTCAATAAAACTGAAATTAAAAAAAACCAATCTGTTACATCTATGAATTATGCTGTAATTCATCCATGAAGTCTGAGAGTTGGCCCTCAGTCTTGCTGACTCATGTCTACATATATCCTTTTTAAATTTCTTAGGACCATCCCTTCCAGCTCATCTCACTGCTCTGGCCTGAGTCCACCTCCTCCTCACCATTCTCCTGGAAAGTGCAAAAGTCTTTAAACTGGCCTCTCTGTCACCATTTCACATCTCTCTAGCCCCTCTTAACTCGGCTGTTGCATGATTTTTTTTTTTTCAAAAGCCACAAATCGGAACATGTCACTGTTTTGCTTCAGATGTTTCAGTGCGTCTCAGATACTGACAAAACAGCCCGGGAGATAAGGCTCACCGTAATCTGCTCCTGCTGGCCTTGCCACACTGCTTCTGCTCCTTGCCCTGCTGTCCAGACTCATTTCTTTTGATTTCTTGCCCCTTCTTTACAGAATGTCCCACCGCCACCCTGTCAGGAAAATGTTTGTTTCAAGATTCGTCTCCTCTGTGAAATGTGTTGTAACAGCCTCCCCAAGTTGAATTCCCTCCTAGGAGTTCAGACTAGATCATACGCAAATTCATAGTAATGCCCTTCATCCTTTGCTTTTATTTGTTTCATGTCTTTCTCCCTCTTGGCTTCTGAGCTCTTTGAGAGCAGAAACCATATCTTACTTATATTATCAACACCTAGTCCTATACCCTGCACAAAAGAGACTGCCTATACACAAACCAAAAAAGACGGTTAAAACTTCAGAGTCTGAGTCCAAACGTACTCAACAAATCTTGATTCTGAAAAGTTCCAAGTTAAAAACCCCTCCTGATGGACTCTGAATGTGTTGTCATCAATATCTTGCTGCCCAGAAAGGAATAAATTGGGTGATTCCTACCTGCAAGAATGTTGCTTTGGAAATACTGGTTTCTGACTGACACAGGGCAGCCGCACTCTGCTGCCATTGCAGAGAGAACAGCTTGGGAATGTCAACACCCCTAGGAGAAAAGCCAACAGGAAAAACTAACACCGTAACAGCATAATATGCTTTATAACATGATCTTATGGAACTGAGCATACTAAGATACTTTAAAGCTTTTCTATAATTTATTACTAAAGACATTCAAGGACAGAAACAAATGTTAACTTGGGCAAATCAAAGCAGATGTGGAAAACAAAAGCTTTTAGACACAATGGCTGATCTAATAGGATATGGACCTGAAACTGGACATCAGGTTTCTGTATTCCAATTAAACTGCATCACTTGGGATAGAACTCTAAAGGATGGATCAAATGTAAGTTTGAAATATTCTTTATTTCTTCAGCATGATCTCTTACCTTAAGCAGGGCATAGCATAATGTTTCCTGAAAGCTTTGAAACACCAAGACAGACCCTGTGACACAATAGGACTTGATAAGCCATTTCTAAAGGAAGGATTTTGGCCAAGAGAGGCTGTGGGACAACAAGCAGCAGTGGAGTTTACAGAGCTATCTCTTAAGTCAGGATCAGGACAAAACTGCCTTGTCATTGCAGGTCCTTTCTCCTCCTACACCAACAGCGCCTTGAGCTGGTTTCACTCAGCTGGTTAGAGCAGGAGCTGTAATAAAAGCATGACTGAGGGGCTGATGGAAGAGACTGGGTCTCTGGGGGTTGCCCAGGATCCATTCAACTATAAGGAGGCCCTCTGGACACTCACGCTACAGGGACTCTTGAGGAGGGCTTGAGATTCCCTTAAGTCTGTCAGGTATGAGCAGCACCCAGAGTAGGAGTCAGCCCCTGTCCTGTACCCTCCACAGACGGAGCAACAGCTTTCTTCCTGCTTGAGTCTTTGCTTCAGAGAACTCTTTTGCTCACCCTGCTTTTGATGACTCCATCTTGGCTTATTAAACATTGAGCCCTGAATCTTCTCCATACCTTTAACCAACCCAGTCTTGTGTCTTGTGATCAGTATGACTTCTCCCACAGGCCATGGAGAACTTTGTTCTGTTATTTGATGTCTCTTGTGGCCTCAGGAGCTGCCCCCGACCCCTGAGGTGGTCACATTGAGGTTGGAAACTAATAACGTATGGACACTGCACTGCTTCAGCTTCTCGGCTTCCCAGAACCAGAACCATCCACTGAATTACATAAACAGAGGCAGCATAACCAGCTGACAGTGATTGACCGTGCTCAGCCCGGGTGTGAGTTTAGCCCTGCCAATAGAACGAGGCTGAGCCTGAAGCAGTTCTCCTCACAGCTGACTCGGGAAATACAGGTCCATCGTCAGTTGGAATTGATGGGCAGATGAAGCGGATGGTTCAGTTTGTGACCTAGTCTATGGGTGTTGTAAATGATTTGTTTACATCGAAAAGGGCTTATTTCATAAATATTTCAGAGATATCTAGATTGTCTTATCCTATTTTATTCTTTCTAGTTTTACAAAAGTGTGTAAATAAGACCCAAAGATATGGACAAAAGGAGGAGTTTGTTCCAGTCCTTATCAGGTCCATTGTTCATAGAATGAGTGTTTTTCATTTGGAAATTTTCTTAGGTTCATGAAAGGAGAAAAGAAAAACGGGTGGGTCACATAGAAACTTATTAAATATCACCTATTATTGAAATTATGCTCCACAGGTTAGAAATATGCATCGTGTCCAGTTTCTCTTGATTTCATTTCTGTTTTAGGCTCTATATTAGGGAAGAAATAGTGGGGGAGTGGCTTTTTGTGGTTATTGCATGTATTTTGATATGAGAAATCACTGTTTTATTTCCAGAAATTCCCATAGTTTTGGAAAGGACATTCAAAGCTACATAGCCAGAATTTACACGAGTACGTCGCCAACTTCATTTTGATTGAGGGTGGGAGTGTGTGAGATTGGGAAATGGGGAGGAGGTTATTTTATTTTAATTGCTTGGGTGTGGGAGGATCTGGTTATCAGTTTCCTATGAAACACACTTCATACTGAGGGGTTCTGTGCTTGTCTTAGTTGTTAAATGGAGATTCTGTGATCTCTCATTACTCACCCATGAACTTGGTGACTTACAATAACACTCCATGATCCAATCTCAACTTGCTCTTTCCCAGTTGTGACAAGGATAACATCTCTGCCTCCGGGAGGCTGGCGGCACCTTTTCCATGCCAGTGAGACTGTGCTGTGGCCCACACAGAAGAAGCAGCTATTGGGCAGCACGGGACTCTGCAGTAATGGGAGAGAGAGTGCAGAGCATGGTAGTTCTCACTCCATCTGGGCAACAAAACAGATCACTTGAGTAAACCCTAAGCTGTGCTTCACAGACATTGAGCTCAGAGGAGGATGTGCTGGATCATGTCCAGGGTCATGTAAGTGTTAAATTTTCCAAAAGATGGAAGAAGGGAAGAAATATGAGATCTGATGGATGTGCAAGTACATCTTTTGCATAATACAAAGGAGCTAAGGTAAACATCTCTGGACTGCTTGAAACAGCCTCTAGAACAGTTTCATATGTTTCCTCTCCAATGGTTCTTTCAGAAGCTCTTTCAACCAAATCAAGAATCCTTCTCCAACGTGGCAGTCTACTGCTGTATGTTTGTCAAGATTTTAATCACTCCTTAATAAAGTCCTTAACTTCTAAGAGGCAAAAGAAGACGATCCATTAACAGAAAGAAAATATTGCTATCGTATGATCACTAATGTATGTCCAGAGGCTGATGCAAAACAGGTTTGCTTGTTTATTAGTTTGTTTTCAATTTCTCCACCAATACTGAATCCTTCTCATGAATTCTTTCTCCCCTCGTCTCCCTGCACAGTCTTTGTATCCTGCTTCCCTCCCTCCCAAACCCTGGTTCCTAACCAGTTGTCCCATTTAGTTCCACCACCTGAAAAAGCTCTGTGAAACCTATAGGGTCCTGTTCATCCTCGGGAGTAGCTATAGGTTCTTCAAAATTAAAATGCACCGAGGAAACTTTCTCTTGCTGTTATTGCCCACTTCTTTTTGCACAGTCTTGATGTTCTGTGCAAATAGCAACTCTGTTCTCTATTCTCTGGCTAATTAAAAAGAAGTTTCATGAGTAAGAGAGTGGTGGGACAGAGAAGAAGGGAGTGACAATGGGGAAAAAAAAACCCTGTCCTGTGGTATTTGAAACTAGGCCATTACTGTGACTAAATTCTTATAATTTTTTGGATTTTCAACAAACTGTCTTCTTTCAGTCATAGTGTCTGCAAATTAGTGAGGTTCAGCCAACGTAAATAAATTTTATTTTATATTTTCCATTTTAGAATTAAGGATTTAGTCTCTGATCGCAGCCACATAGATTGTCTGATTCTATATTAGTTTTTTCAAAAAGGTCTAATTTATCTTTCAGAAACAGAATTGAAAAATTCCTGAAACTTAAATCAACCAAAATACAAAAGCATTTTTTATTTTGTTTCATCTGTTTTAGTGAGAATATATAATACTTTAAAAGAAACACCATATGAAACTCAATTAATGTGATTGATAGAGTTATTAGAAATTGGCCAATGATCATTCTGAAGTGAAACAATCTTTATTTTGAAAGTTGCCAAACATTGTTCTATTTTTTTTATTAATTTATACTTTTCCTCTTTTCTCAGAGTAGTTGATGAGGGTAAGACTAAAACAAATGGACTAATAAAGGAAGGAAAAAAGAAAGAAGAGAGGGTCATAAAAGAATGCAAATACACAGGCTAAATGGGCTTACATAGTTGCAAACATAGTTAAATTTGGCTTTAAGTTCCCTGGCAGCCGAAGCAAAAAAGGGAGATATGGTCTGTTATGCAGTTCTTGTTATTAGATAAGAAACATACTGGTTCCTCAGGGAAGCAAATGCATTTTTCTGTATTAATTTCTCAAGGAAATCACACTGATGGGGCCTCATACAGGAAACACTGTGTGATGTCATACACCGTGTGCTCAACTGGAGTTGCGCAGGCAAGGATGCCACACAAAGTCCCACTTAAAAATCAAGAGCACGACATTAAAACACAACTTAGTTTAAGCAATTTTTAAGCCCAAGTATAAAGCTTTCTGTCAGTCCAGCTGGAGTGGAGCCATGAATGGAGTCCTTAACCTTTAGACAACTCATTTGTTGAGGCTGCATGACAGAGAGTCTAATATTGCCTTTTCAGTGGGGTTGTGGAAGGCCCATGGTGTGATGAGGTTGTTGAAAGCAGATCCGTATCCTAGACAAGAGAAACTCAACCACAGCATATGAGTCTCTCACAACCCAGCTACAGGTGAGTAGCTGTGACACTTCTCATCAATGGCTTTCCCACCTCCCCACAGAGTTAGGCCCTGGGGTAAATACAGACACAACTCCTCATAGAAAGTTATTTCCAGCATGTAAAGAATTGAGTAAGCACCTTCTGCAAACCGAGAAGAGTATATGCTTGGGGCCTACCCAGCTGGGATCCTTCCCATGGACTCACACAGATTGAGTTTGGAACAGCTTTTGGAGGACAAAGCCTACTACTCTGTTCTGCATACCACTGACTATTTTTCACAGCATGAGACCTGTTACATGGCGTGACTGGATCCAAACCATAGGGAGCCAAGTGCCTCTGAACATTTGAGGCACTTGCCTGGATTGTGCTTCCCTGAACCCTCTCCAGAATCTTGGTCTCAGAGCCTGCCCTCTTACTGGTCAGTACAGTCAACCTTGATGTCCCCACAAAGATTGAGTGTACCTCTGTTTTTAAGATGCAATATGATGTTTAGAATTAAGTTTAAATTTTAGAGAATTCCTTTCTGTTTTCCTTTATATACCATCCTTTTGACCTAAATAGGGCTTTCTTTACACCCAAAGAGACCTGCCCAACCAAAAACTAGATAGGCAAGGTTCATGTTATTCAAACATAGTGAGACAAATATTTTTCAACTTATGCATAATTTGTTGATAGGAAATGAATAGAGAAGTCTTCCTTGAAAAAACATTAATACGCTATTTCAATATCTTCAAGATAATGAGAAATACCATGTAGAATATGAAGACCTTTCTGAAAACTCTTAATAGCGCTTGTTCAATTTGGCATTCAGTGGGCTAGGAGACATCATTTCAAGGGTTATAGTGAAGGAAAAACAGTTGCTCTTGACAAGTCCAGGCTATCCCTCCTAATGACGGTCCTAATCAAAATAGATGAGTAAGTCAGCTTCATGCAAATGTACAGTGTAAACCCACATTTGACATCTTTTTAAAGGATTAAAATATTAAACAGCATAAACGTTGCTGTGGTTTGACCTCTCTTATTTTTAGCTTCTATCTTGATAATTTGGAACTGCTTCTAGATTGTCTAGATGCATTTACCCTGCCAGAAAGAAAGAAGAGAACAAGTACACACTGATGATTGTATATACCTGGAATAAGCCATACCAGGGTATTGATATATGAAAGTAATATTTCCCCATATTTATCCCATAGGGTACCATTGAACATGATTAAATTTTGTATGCAAATAAATTTGGACAAGAGTATTCCATTTAATTTAACACAGCTCTCCTTAAGGAGAACAACACAAAACATTCTTCCCAGTACAAATTGGCTCCAGGTAAGTCATGAAAGCATATCCTGCTGTTCAGGTTTCTAGAGACAACTATTTTCATTCTTAAAAGCAGAGAAAAAAGATCATTGTTAAAAAGTTATCTAATTAGAGTCTAATATCCAAGCAGATAATGCATTAGTTGCATTGAGAAGAGTAAAAATCAACAAGGGACATCTCTGTCTCATTAGGAAACTGATTTAAGATAGGACATGTTCTTGATCAGTGGGCTGAGGAGCTTGGTGACAGTCTCCACTTGAGTAGCCAACAATACTTTTACATCTGCCAAAAATGCCTCTTACCTCTGGGTACAAAAACCAAAACACCTGAAAATAAAATAAGCATAATTCATACACGTGGGGCAAATTCAAGTAATTAATAATTAGGTAAATTTTGAAATGGCATAACTCAGAAGAGAGAACTCATAAAAGCACAGGCTGGGACAGCACAATAACGTTTCCTTGTTTATGTGAAATTCCCCAGAAAGGTACAGTTGATGCTTAAAATACAGCTCTTTTGGTTTACTCAGCTTCTTCCTTGCCGTTATTATAAGGGGAGGGAACTGGAAATACACTTGTCTCCAGATGATCCACCTGGAAACCTGCCTGAAAGAGCAATACATAGATTTGAAAATAAACAGGCTGGGGCTGATTAGGGTAGAAAGTTTCCAAGAGCTGATCCATGACACTTCTATCTAACAAGCACCTTGAACTCCGTTCTGTTCCTTATCAAAAGTCAACCTGGAGCCATTGTGTGATCAGCCCAGGAAGGGCCAAATCACCCACCTATTTCCCATTGAATTGCATACTATTTTCATGACATTGATGATGGGCTTTTACAACATAGACTTCCTCACTAGTAATGCAAGTGTGCAGCCTGCCTAGGCAAAAATCGCTATTTTCTTGAATTCGTTATTGTTGTTGGGTGTAATTTGTCTTTGAAGGAATCCACATAGCAGGGGCTGGAAGTTCTTGGGGAGAAGGGTCTATTGAACTGGATATCACTCAATCTGGAAGATCTGGAAAAACCAACTCTCCACTTAAGGAAAGGGGACAGCAAGTACCCTACCTCTGTTCTTTGATTGCGTTTGAAGCAAATACAGAAGAGCTGGGGATTTCTGAGTTCTCTCTTCCCTCTTTAGCAATAAAAGGTAGGAGATGAAGTCCATCCTAGCAGAAGTCAAGGCTAAGGAGTAGGATGTCTGATAACAAAGAAGAGCAAGAAACAGTTGACAGAATCCTGGAGGTATCATGGAGTCCTCAGTGAGGAAGTGTTTGGTCACACTCCTTCCCCTTCTTTGGAGAACAGGGTGGAGTGCTGTGTAAGAACCCATCTGTCTCAAGAACCTTCACTTGGAGAGCATCCATGTGTAGCCAAGAAGTTCAACCTTCAAAGGACGGTTAACTTGGACCTGGTAAACTTTACTCCAGTTTGAAACTGTTCAGTATTACTCAAGTATTTCTAAATATTTTGAATCCACTGTGTACTTTAAAGTGACCTTATATGGGGGAGAGGAGATTCACATCCAGTTATAGGAAACCATGATAGTGTTATTTCCTAATATCATCTGTGTATACATAGTACTTTTTTTCCTTCTTAAGATAGTATCCCAATCTTCTAAGAACAAACATTCAACTTCAAACATCCTTAAGTTAATACTTTTCAGATCTGTCTGCTCAGATGGGTTGTCCTATCACCAGTGAGGTAAGTGTGTAATTGCTGTTGAACACTCCTAAAACACACATACATGTGTGTGGATTGATGCATTAAAGTTCTGGAAGAGAAGCAATGTGCTGGTATGCTAAGATACATTAAAAGAAACATAAATGACATATAATATAGAAGATTTTATTTTTTAAAAAAAGAGAAAATATCTAGAGGCATGAGAAAGATTGGAAGGAGAACAAATGGAAAAAGACACTCCAAACTTCTCCAAATTGATGTGCCATATATTGTGTCTCTTTAAAAATGTGTTTTTAGTGCCACTAAAATGCAGGTCTCTGAGTTTCCAACATCTTTTAGATTCATGGGGCATTTGAAAGTACTTATAGCATCTGGAATGCTTATGCATTGTGCAAGACCTTCTCTGGTTTCAAAAGCCATTGTTTGGACCTGGAAGCAAAATGGAGCATCCTTCTAACGGCACTCATGGGACTCTCCTTGCAAATACTGATGTCATTGATGTACAATGGCTACTGCAAGAATAAACTTGTGTGGGAACAAAAGATGGACATGAACACAAGATATATATTTCAAGTCCCAGCTTCCAAAGAAATTACAGAGACCACTGTGAGAAACAAACTTTAAATCAGGGAGTGCAAATGAGGTGCTTTGCCCTTTCGTGGGTAGTTGTTTTTTCCACTTCACAAAGGCCTCAGAATCTAATGGTCATCACCGGCAATTGGGCAATGTAGCATCAAAGGTTTCTAGGGGAGCAGAGTTATTGCCAGATTTGACACTAAATCTGTTTGTGAGTTACATTCCAGTACAAGTAAATGAATCATGGAATGATGGAGAAAGTCATCCATTAAGTGTTGCTTTAGTAATCTGTCTTGCAACTACCTTGGAATATGATCATGAGTAGCAAGTTTTTAAAGAGATAGCTGTGCTGGTATTTTCATGCATAGAAGGAACGGCATGAGTATAACAAATAGATAACTAAACTTTAAAAACTATTTTCCGTTTGGCATTTGGCTATTTGTACAATGTCGCAGTATGTGAAGAGAAACTCCAACATCCACAAGGTTACTTTTTAGAAGCAAACCAGCCCTAAGGGTATGCCTGTGTTTTGCCAAACACAGAATGAGAGAGCATTACTCATTTCTTTGCAGTCTTCAAAATGGCAACGAAGGCTTCCCTGGTTAAAGCAGAAGAGGCTGTCCTGTTGCAGACTGGATACGAGAAAAGCTCAGGGATTCCTGCTGCTATTCTTTATGACTTTGCCAAGAAACTGCTGACTGAACTTGACACTCTACGTAAGCAATAAGTGAAGGCTAAGGCAGAGTTGTAAATTACCTACTTGAGCATTGACAATATCCTTCAATACATGCAGAAAGCCCCTTGGCAAAGACTGGGAAACGAGCATTTAAGAAAGTCTCTTTTGAATAATTAGTGGTCTGCTAAGCTAATTGAGCAGAGAATTCAGTGGCCACACATGAAAAAGAATACAGACTTTATGTGATTAGTTTTGGAAAGTCATTAAACAAACAGCATCAAGAACAATCACAAAAAACAACAACAATGACAAATTCTGTGGAGGAAGAAGAATCTGATTTCTAGAGTTGCTACATTATATTGTTTAAAAAGTCCAGTTTTCAGCAAAAAATTATGAGACATGCATAGAAATAAGACAATATGGCCCATACACAGAAGCAAAAGCAGTCAATAGAACTTGTTCCTGAAGAAGCCCAGACACTGGATTTACTAGAAAAAGACTTTAAAACAGGTAACTTAAATATTTCCAAAAAACAAAGGGAAATCATATCTAAAGAAATAAAGGAAACTTCGTCTAAGGAAATAAAGGAGTGTATGAGAATGATGCCTCATCAATTATAGAATATCAATGGATATAGAAATTATAAAAAGAACCAAATAAAAATTCTGGAGTTGAAAAGTGCAAAAACTGAAAGGAAAAGTTTACTAGAAGGGTGCAGCAACAGATTTGAACTGGCAGAAGGAAGAATTAGCAAACTTAGAGATGGGCTAATTGAGATGTCAACTCTGAGGTACAGAAAGAAAAAAAATAAAGAAAAATGAATAGAGTCTCAGAGACCTGTGGGATACCATCAAGAGACCATCATATGTATAATAGCAGTCTCAGAAGGAGAGGAGAGAGAGAGAAAGGGGCAGAAAGAATATTTGAACATATAAAGTATGAAAACTTTGCAAATTTGATGAAAAATATTAATCTACACATCCAAATAGCTCAACAAATTCCAAGTAGGATAAACTCAAAGAGATTCAGACAAAGACACACTATAATCAAACTGTCAAAAGCCAAACACAAAGAGAGAATCTTGAAAGCAGCAAGAGAGAAGCAATGTACGTGTATAAAGGATCATCAATAATATTAATAGATGATTTCTCATCAAAAACCAAAATGGAAGATATTGAGATAACATATTGAAAATACAGAAAGTAAATGATTGTTAACCAAGAATTCTATATCCAGTAAATCTGTTCTTCAAAATAAGATTAAAGAAGAATTGACATCTCCAGATAAACAAAACTGAGAGAATGTGTCACTAGCAAACCTTCCCTACAAGAAATACTAAATAGAGCCCTTTAGAATGAAATAAAAGGACACTAGAGGCTAATAAAAATCCACACAAAGAAATAAAGAGCACTAGTAAAGATAAGCACATAGGTGAATATAAAAGATAGTACAAATGTACTTTTTATTTATAAAACTTTTTTTCTCCTTTCTGATTTAAAAGAAAATTGCATAAAGCTATAATCTTTTGCTGGTGGGCATATGATGTGTAAAGATTTAATTTTATGAAAATAATAGCACAAAGAAGGGGGAAAGGAGGAAAATTTTTGATTACTATATAAATTAGTTGGTATTTATTCAAATGAGATTTTTATGTTAAAATGTTAATTGTAGTCCTCCAGGCAACCACTGGATAATAACAACAACAACAACAAAAACCAGTAAAAGAAATAACAAGGGAATTAAGTTGGCATGCTAGAAAATATTTCACACAAAAGAAGACATTATTAGAGAAACAGAGGAACCAAAAAAGTCTAAGATGTATAAAAACAAAAAGCAAAATGGCAGATATAAATTATGCTTTATCAACAATTATGTTAAATGTAAATGGATCAGTCACTTCAATCAGAGAATAAAGATTTGAAAAAGAAAAAATAATCCAACTATATGCTACCTACAAGACACAGTTTAGATTTATGACACAAATGGGCTGAATGTAAAAGAAGGGAAAAAGATATACTAGTCAGTCACCAAAGGAGAGCTAGGGTGGATATACTAATATCAGACAAAATAGACTTTAAGACAAAAATTGCTGCTTGACAAAGAATGAAATTTTATAACAATAAAAGGGTCAATTTATCAAGAAGACATAACAATTATAAACACATATACACCTAACATCAGAGCCACACAATACATGAAGCAAAAACTGACAGAACTAAAGGGAAAAATATACAATTCAAAAATAATGGTTGGGGGCTTTAATGCAACACTTTCATTAATGGTAAGAACAACTGTAGAGAAGACTAATGAGGAGGTAGAAGATTTCAATGACACTATAAACTGAGTAGACCTAGCAGACATCTATAGACTCCACCTAACAACAGCAGAGTACATATTATTCTCAAGTGTACATAGAAAACTCTCCAGGATAGGTCACGGTAGGCCATAAAAGGAATCTCCAAAAACTTAGAAGGATTGAAATCACACAAAAGATTAACACTCCGTACAATGAAGAGAAATTAGAAATCAATAACAGAAAGAAATTTTGGAAATTTACAAATATGTGAAATAAAACAACACATTCTTAAATAATCAATGAATTGAAGAAGAAAATGGGAAATTAGGAAATACTTTGAGATGAATGGAAACAAAAGTACAACATATCAAAATATATGAGATGCAGCTAAAGCAGTATGTAGAAGGAAATTTATAGCTCAAAATACATATATTGAAAAAGAAGAAAATCTCAAATCAATAACCTAACTTTTCATCTTAAGAAACTAGATAGAGAAAAGCAAACTAAACCAAAGCAAGAAGGAGAAAGAAAACAATAAAAATTAGAACCCAAATAAGTGAAATAGAGAATAGGAGAACAGAGAAAACCAACAAACCCAAAAGTTGGTTATTTTAAAAGATCAGCAAATATAATAAACCTTTATAGACTGACCAATAATAAAAGAGACACTCAAATTACTAAAATCCGGAGTGAAAGACAGGCTATTACTACTGATCTTAGAGGAACAAAAGAGGATTTTAAGGGACTACTAAAACAGTTATGTGCCAACATTTTACATAACCTGGATGAAATGGACAAATTCCTAGAAAAACACAAACTACCAAAACTAAATCAAGAAGAAACAGAAAATCTGACTAGACTTTAAAAAGTTAGGAGATTAAATTAGTAATAAAATCTTCCCACAAAAAAAAAGCCAAGGCCCAAATTACTTTAGTGGTGAATTCTACCAAAAATTTAAAGAATTAATGCCAGTACTTCACAAACTCTGAAAAAAATACAAGACAAGGGAACATTTACTACCTCATTCTATGAGGTTAGCATTACCTCGATTCCAAGATCGGGCAGCCATGACAAGAAAAGAAAACTACACACCAGTATCCCCTGTAATTATAGATGCAAAAATCTTAAAGAAAATATTAGTAACCCAAGTCCAGCAATGCGTGGGAAGAATTATACAGCATGACCAAGTGGAATTTATCCCAGAAATGCAAGGTTGGTTCAACATACAAAATTAATCCATGTAATGTACCATGTGAATAAAATAAAGGACAACAAAACATATGGTCATCACTCAATAGAAACAGAAAAGGCATTTGACAAAATCCAACGCCTATTATGATAAAAAAAACATACTCAACAAAGTAAGAAAAGAAGTGAATTTCCTTATCCTGACAAACGGCATCTATGAAGAAACCACAGTTACCATCATGCTTAATTCTGGGAGACTGAAAACTTTCCTGCTAATCTCAGGATCAAGAAAGAATGTCTGCTCTCACCACTTCTATTCAGCATTGCACTGCAGGTTCTAGCCAAGCAAGTTAGACAAGCGAAATAAATAAAAGGTGTCTAGATTGAAAAGGAAGAAATAAAACTAGTTCTATTTGTGTATGACACAATCTTTTGTATAGAAATCCTAGCAAATTCACACAAAAAAAGGACTGGTGCCAATAAACAAGATCAGCAAGACTGTAAGACAAATGATCAATATACAAAAGTTAATTGTAGTTCGGTACACTATTTTCCTGTCACAAAATGTGTTTCCCACATAGAGAGTTAGCACAAGATCTCCTTATTGGCAATGGCTAAACAATTACACTTTCAGACACTATAGGGACATTCAGGTTTACAAGAGTCCCATCAGCTCTCTTAAAATAAATCAGTCTTCACTACTTGAAATTGAACTCAAAATAATACTTGGTTTTGACAGAAAGACTGAAAAACAAACCGAAGTGTACCAGTCTTCTCAGGCTGCCATAACAAAATACCGTAGACTGTGTGGCTTAAACAACATCAACTTGTTCCTCACAGTTCTGGAGGCTGGGAAGCCCAAGATCAAGATGCTGGCTAATTCGGTTCCCGGTGAGAGCTCTCTTATCAGCATGTAGATGGTCACTGTCTCCTCACACGGCAGAGAGAAAACCAGCAAACTCTCTGGTGTCTCTTCTTATAAGGGCACTAATCTCATCATGAGGGCCCCACCTCGTGAACTCATCTCACCCTAATTACCTCCCACAGTCCCTATCTACAATCGCATCACGTTGTAGGTTTGTGGGGGACACAAACATTCAGTCCACAATGCAAAACAAACTACTTGAGTCTAGAAAACTCTCTGAATACCTTTATCCTAAGTTTTCACTTTTGCTCTTTAGCACCTTTCTGGTTTCCATCAACAATTTTAGGAAATCACCTGATCTGATATCCATGAAGAGCCCATTTCTCCTTGAGGGAGGGAATGTTGTGAGTGTTTGGCTGAGTAACACCAAACAGCCCAAGATATAAACAATCTCACTCAATTCTCAAGAGCTCTTCTCTATGTTTTCCATTATAAGCTAAGAAGTATAAGGCCCAAGGCTCCCATCACTGTTGAAACATGGAGTAACATGCACAGTCCTGTTGAGGAAGTATCAAACTGTGTTAGATAGTATTTACTTAGCATTAGTAGTCAGTTCTCAATTAGCAGAATAAGCAGGAGAGTGGGAAATTTAAAATGACAACCCATCAAAGTTTAATTTGTTAGTCTTGAGTGTTTTTTGATCATGACTCTGCTGAGGCTCCATGAATTCTGTGTATCAGAAAAAACACCAAAGTTGCACTGCGAAGATGCCATTTTGGAGGGAATGAGAAGCTGTGCACTTTCCTTATCTTAATCTCTATTTCATCTACTTCCTCCTCTCCACTCTGAATTGGGAGTTGTCCAGACTCATGCAAAGAACAAGCCCCAAAGAGCTGTTCCTTGCTGATGAGTGCATTTTTTGAGTCCTATCTGAAGGGCTTTGCAGAACAGAGAATGGTAACAATAAATGGTGCTAATATCACAAAAAAAGTTGAAAGCATGCCATGGTTTGTCACAATAGTTACCTCTGGGAAGATAACATGTATGTGGGTAACTGAGGAAGATGAATACATTGTGAATGCATCCTATTAAAGATATTCAAGAGCAAGTCAGACAAGAGTCATTCCTTTCCCTGATGCTATTCAACTTGGAGTCATGCAGAAACCGCGTTCCTTAAATGGAGGAATACCATGCAGGCTTATCCCATAAGATGAGAAATTCTCAGTGTGAATGTTGACCTTTGGCTACTATCAGAAGTAAAAGAAGCTCCAATAAGAGTAAAAAGCCAGGATTCACTCAATAAAAAGTAAAATTATTCCAAAAGAAAGTCAAGGGCTCATTCCTGTAACTCAGAAACATCATTAATTAAGCTTTGCAAGCTGTGGCCTGCTACAGCTCTCTTCCTTCTAGAAACAGAGACCACAAAAAGTTCTGGGAGTATGCACTCAACTTAGAGAAACTTACATGTGGTGCACTGGGAGCCATGCACATGAATCTTCATTGCAGCATATCCATGTGACTGGAGAATGGATAAGTAAATCATGATATTACAATAGAATACTATATAACAGTAAAAATAAGTGTGCTATAGCTGCACATAACAATGTGAAAGGATCTTAGAATCTGTGAGTAAAGAAAGTTTACCTTGACTTTACTGAAGTATTGATGACACAAAATGGATTATGAATTTCTTGAGCGTGTGGACTGTGTTGATACAATGTTGTTTATTCTTACCCCAGAGTTGGTCCTCCCTGTTGAAGTGTGCTCTGTAATGGGTACCCAGGTAAAGCAGAGGGCTGAGGTCCTTGGGCCCAGGCTGATGGTTCACAGGCTACTCCTCCAATCCAGCCCTGGGGTATTTTCCTGTATGGTTTAAACATAGAAAACTAAAAGAACTAGGCCACCTTAGTTGAAGGCCAAATGAGGAAGTTTATCACTGGCAGGAAAAAGGCTCCTTTCAGGGAGTTCAAGATTCGTAGCCTCGAGAATGACTTGATTGACATTGAAGGAGTAAAGACTAGAAGAGTGACAAGGACTCAGAGTAGCTGAGAAGATAACCCAGAATAGGATCTGCAACACCAAATGCCAGATTTTTGCCAAGGTTGTGGGCAGTGATGCTGGACTGGAGAAAACTGCAGGTTTAGAGAAGAGATTGGTGGTCCCACAGAAGAACCTTGACCACTCAATGCTGTACCTAGGAAAGGGGCAGAGTGAGGGATCCATGGAGTTTTTCTCAAGCTAGAAATTATGACTACTATTTTTCACCTTTTCGCAGTAAAGCAAAAGCACATGTTGCATTTGCACTAGTGATTATCCTTTACTGAGTGATAACTCTGGCTAAGTGCTTTATACGTATGTGTGCTCTGAATGAATGAATGAATGAATGGTGCGAAAACATGGTTAATTATTATCAAGGACCAAACTAAAATTACCATTTGAGTTGAAATTCTAGTCAAAATTACTTAATGATCTTGATTTTCTGATTCTCAAAGGGCATTTTCCAGACCAAATATTTCCTGCCTGTAATGTCTTCAACATACAGAGCAGAGAGTCTATGATGTCCTCCGACAGTCACTTTTTGCCAAGCAACTACCATGTTTTTAAAACCAGGCAGGGGGCCAGGTGTCAAGTGTTCCCAGATGAAAGCCCCAAAGGGCACACACCCTGAATGAGACATTACTTATCTCTTTCTTTTCCTTCTACACACTTGAAAGCTAAGGCATTTCCCCAAACTCCTATTATATAGAGGCTCCACTGAATCTTGAGTGTGCTTGCCATGACATCTACCTCTCAACGTCAGCTCAGCTTTCTAACCTTGCCAGAAGCACTTACGGGATGGCCGTGCATCAAAGTGCCTACCCCAGGTCTGTCCAGTAGCCAAGAGCTGGGCACTTTCAAGACAGCTCAGGGGCAAATCTCCCACTGGTAATTATTCATGTTGCCAATGCCTGTGTAAAGCAGCCAAGAGCAGTAAATACCACAGGGGCACAGAGGGAAAAGGTAGAGGCCTATAAAGAAACTTGTTTGGGGCAAGTCAGCTACTTGTAGCATTTGCTGCAAGGTAAACTCCACTCGCTCTTATCTGAAAGGTGCTAAGTCCAACTTGAGACAAGGGTCAGGACACCTTTCTATTTATTAACCCAATATCTGCTAGGCCTCTATCCTACTCACTTTTGGATGAAATGAAATATACAGGTGGGTTCTTTCCAGGAGAACAGACAGTCATAGTGGACTTGCAGGCTCAGTGGGAAAGTCTGTGCTTCCTTGCTTCCTTTCAAGCATGCTGAGATTTCCTTTTTGCCTGAGGCTGCTGTCTCGGGCTCCCTGGCAAGGACCAGGAACCCTGCCCCATGAGTCAGGCTCTGACCCTCAGGCGTGAAATCTGAGACAGGTTGCAAGAGCCACCCAATGGAGAACAAAGGTGTTTTCTTCAGAAGGGCCCAGGTCTTAGCAGGCACAGTGAAAGGGCTGAAGAGTTTCCTGAAGTCAGCACCCTGGGGTGCTGGTGCCTCCTCCACCAGGGAGGCCAGGGGGGATGGTCTCCTCCCTTGGCCAATTCCACAGAAACTTTGGGCTATATGGCAATCATTCCACTAAGACCAAAAGGGGTCCCTGGAAGACATATAGTCCAAGTCAGAGAAATGCTAACCATATTCATCAAAGATCCCCTCACCCCTCTAACCTCTGTCATGAAAATCAGGCATCTCCCCTCATAGGTATGGGTAACCATGAGGAATCAATTCAGGTGATGGCAAGATTTATTTTTTTCTTTTTAAAATATCTGAGCTAATATAGGAATACCTTGAGACTCCTTTAAATCTGCAAATTAACCAACTCTAATATGATTTATATTATTATTATAAATATAGATAACTTCTCTAGGTTGGAGTGAGAAAGACGGTAATATCTGATTTTAACATTCTAAATAAATGACTTAGGCTGCCATCCCCCTATTGTGAGATTGTCTTTTTCTCCAGTCTAGAGCGTTCCCTCACATGATAATCTCACACACACACACACACACACACACACACACACACTCCCTCAAAGCGCAGTGGACAATCTCATTTTTCAGCTGAGGCCTTTGTGAGACAAGAGGATACAACTACCACTCCCAGCAGCGTGTAGCTTTGGAATCAGAGAAGCCCTCTGCAGCAGATGCTGGCTGGAAATGCAGAGGCATCTGCTCCTGCTGCCCCTGCCTGGGCAACCGGGCAACTGGAGAACTTCTAGACTGCTCCCCCAGGTGCGGCAGCAGTCAACGGAGCGTTCTTGCCCGCACTGGTTTTCCAGTGCCTCCTCCTCTCCCCTGGATCTTGAACCTTCCCTGAGGGGCTGGTTAGAGCCCTGTCACCTCAGAACCAGTGTTGACTTGGATGACCCACCTCAGTAGAAGGGTGCACCTAGCCCGCCTCTCTACCTTTAGGTATAGAGATTCTATTTCAGAGCCCTTGTAAATTCCCTTCACCAGGACCTTTCCACCCCGATGGGATTTCAACAGTTTTGAACTTTAAAAACATGAGGTTCCGGGACCCATGCCTTCTTGTTTTTAGGAGGTTCCTGTAGTCAATGTGCAAATTTACCTACCTCTCCACCTAACAATATCTCCTCTTGTGAAAAATAAACAAAAATATAAATTTTACCTTGCCAGCACATGCTGAAGTCAGTCTTAGAACGTTAATATTTTCAGTTTATGTTAGTGCATTTCCATCCCTATCTCTAGAGCACTGGCGAATGCAGGAAGGTACCAATAATGCCCAACCTGCGATGGGAGACATGGGCACAGAGTCTGGACCCAAGGTCTCCTGACCCAGGAGCAGGGACCCTGGGAGTCAACACCAACCTATCCACTTCCGGCCTGGGGCTCCTTCCCCAGAGGGGGTCCCAGCGGGGCTGCTCATCACAGCAACAGGACTGCAACTCAAGTTACCATCCAAATGAACGTGTTTGGCATTTGTTTTTCTTTTCTTTTTTTTTTTAAAAAAAAGTTCCTTCCAAGGCTTTCAGGACAGAAAGAGATTGAGTATTTAAAACTTAAACCTGCTTATCTTTCGTTTACCTCTTTGCCGCATCCTCTCACACTATTTCTCCTTCTCTCTCTGGCAACATCTAAAAAAGAGCCACCCCTTCTCTTCCAGCTGGGGATCCAGGGACATCCTGAGACCAAAGAGAAGATGTGCCAATTAAAAACTTGGCGTGATGATTTTCTTGCAGGTCAGGGCAAGAACTGTGGAAAAGAAAGAAGAAACCAAACCAGCCAATCAACAAAAGCAAAACCTCCTGGTTGGATGATAGCACCAACAAACAACATAGAGAATGTGGGAAATAAGAATGTCAGGCAGAGTGCAAGAGTGTAGGAGTGAAGTGCCTGTGGGACGTCCAGGTGGACATGGTAGGATTAGGCATATGAGTGTGGAGCTTGAAGAGAGGTCACGGCTACAGAAATAAATGTGTGAGTCATCTGTACCTAAAACATGGGTAAAGACATGTGATTCAATGAGCTCATTCAGAAATGAGGAGAGGGGACAGACAAAATTCCAGAAAACCCCAACAGTTAAATGAATTTAGACTCCAAGGGACTCTGGCTGCTTGGGTGTTTTAATGCCAAGGAATGAACCACTAAGAATGGAAGTTCAGGCATAAACAGAGATTTTTGAAGCCAAGATGGGCATCTAGGAGGACATTCTCTCTCCTCTCTGTTCTTGCTCCATCCTTTTATTCGAATCACCTCCTTTCAGGATTCTGGTCTCATTCGGTGGATTCTTTTCATTTCACCCTGGAGAATGGCTTTAAGGTCTGACAGAGGGACGTGTCTCTAAAACAGGTTCTTCTCTCTGAGAATGGCTCCTGTTTTTTGCCTTTGTGGCCAACTGTTCTGCTCTTTGGTAGAATCTTCCTGATCTATTGTCTTCTGTGGCCATATCTTAGAATAGCATTGTGGAAAATGCCCTCATCTTAGCTCATTTTTTTGTTGACATTTCTCAGGCCTGAGGGCTTTCTTACAGATTAAACATCCATAGACAATTGTTCTGGCTCCTCCTTTAAAAATGTCTTAGGTTTTATCTAGTTCTAAACAGAACTCCATAGACTAGTATCCAAAGCCAGAAGCCTTGTTGGTACATGGTCCCTTAAATGGGAATCCAGCTTAAGAATTTCTGTGTTTCAGTAATAGGATAGGTACTCTGCTCATCCCTGAAGTCCTTCCTTCAGTGACCTTCATCTTTGCACTGCCTCGGAGCAACTAGAAACAATAATTGAGGTAGGAAAACTCACCTGACACTCAGGAGGCAACCGCATATGCCTTAACAGTGTGGGTAATCATCCTCTTTGTCATGTAGGAAACATATAACAGGAGGTACTTGGCAGTGATATGAAAATAATATCCCATATTCTAATGATTTCTTCTGATGTGGTTCCTACCTTCCTGATGTGGTTTGTACTAACTTTTGATTGGGGTAGAGAGTAAGGTTTTCCAACCCTGCAAAACTCCAAATACCCAGTTCTCAACTTTCTTATTCTACAGGTTTCGTGCAAAAGGACATCTTTCAGAAAATTCTGCTATCCTTCCTAACTGATTTCAAATGTGCCAGCTTCAACATTTACTTATCTAATCTGGTGGAACCTTTACTGTCTCTTTGAAAAGTCCACAAAAAGTGGTTCGTGTGTTCAAATATCCTGCATTTCTTCTACCAAATTCCCTAATGTAGCAACATCCACAGGCATGTGGTCTAAGGTCTAAGACAGAGCAGTTTAAGATACAGCTACACTACTACATAGCTTGGCTCACCATCGTTAAGCTGTGAATAAGGAATTCTCAGTGCTTTTCACTCTACTTCCTCAGCTTGGCATTATAATATTTTAGGGCCTTTTCTTACTACACCCTACTCCTGGTGATGATTTATGTATGAGTCATTATCCTATCTGTGGTTAAGTTCCTAAATACGAGGTATCAAGCATAGACATTAATTGACTCACAAAACTTAGGAGCCCGAAAGTAAACATGGCTTTGCATGTAACTGAAAAACCCTGAGTGTCCTTGTCGCAGCCTTGCAGCCTTGTTGTAAGACACACTAGTCACTATGACAAAGGGAAGGCAACTTGCTCTTTGGGTCATGCGCTGCACTCTTGGGATAAGGATGGAACCCAAGCTAGACATTCAGGACTGAGAGGCAGAGTGGACAAGTCCTAGATAGAAACTTGATATGTAGAAGAAGTGATGTTGCCTGGGTTAACTCAAGAATGAGCTAAAAAATATTACCCAAAAAACTCTATTTAATAGCTCTTTTAGTCTCTTTTTACAATGCCATATTTTTGTGTGTGTGTGATAGTTTAGATTATGGGTCAGCAAATATTTCTTTCTTTCCCTTTCCTGTGAGGGTGAAGTTTCTTTTTCTGACCCATTGATACTTAGCTTGGCCATATGATTTTCCGTAGCCAATGGAACGTTTGTGGGCATGACAGGAAGCAGTCTTAAATGAGAGGGTGCACTTTGACTTGGCTCTTGTGCTTCCGTAATCACCCATGAGAAGAGCATGCTGCACACAGCACTGCCCCTTCAGCTGGGTGCCCAAATGAACACACATACAGCGGACCAGAATCCAACCCACAGCCTGAAGCAAAGTCACCTAGATATGCCCATCCTCAATCAGCTGCAGTCGGCCTGCAGACCTGTAAGTGAGAGAACAAATGCTCTGAGATCATTATGCAACATTATTTGAGCAATAGTTCATTAAGACATTTTTGCAGTAGATGCTTGAGAATTTCTTTCTAAAACCAGAAATCTTGTTGGAATATGGGACAAGGGAAACTATCTTCCAGTTGTATTTACAGAGCAAGGATACTGATTTTATTTAGACTGTATGTTTACTTTGGGTGGGCTAATAGAGATGTGGGGGGTGGTGTGATATTCTTAGTTCTAAGATGTACCTTTTTTCCCACTTTAACATTATGACCAGGATGTGCTATAAAATCAACATGCATGTGGCCTAGCGGCATATGGTAGTATTTCTCCATTTCCTCAGCCCACCCTCAGTGATGTGTCCTTTTAAAGGTAGACTCAGTGTGCCTTACAGTCCAGCAATTCAGAAGTCAAGAAATACAGTATCAGTTGGCAGGACTGGAGCAGATCAGGGGTGTGGTCTCTGACCAGTGAGTGCATTAAGTGTCTAAACACCGTTATTAAATATGGATAGAGTACAAGTTAACTGAAGGGAAAGAAGCATTCAGCTATGAAGACTAAACAGTGAACCCTACACTGCAGTATGGTGAAGTCGGCTTTTTTTGGATATGCTTAGTTGCCTAAATGTGTAGTCTTTCAGATCCAAGATTACTGTATTGAGTAGTAAAAAGCAATTAGTTTTAATTTGGAAATTGTTTAGAACAATTCTAACCAACTGGCCATCTTGACAGTAAAAGCTACAAGCATGGCCCCATCCAGCATGGGAAACTACACAATATGAGTCCATGATAGATGGTGTTACTTAGTTCTGGCCTTGTGAACATTGGTTGTTGTCAACCAAAACTAAATTTTAGTTTTAATTTATCTGATACTAAGCCGCTCTTTGTGATTAGTCAACAGTTTCAGCTGCTGAAGTTTTCCCACGCAACAATGTGATAATTGGTTGGATAATTGGGAGTCATGTTCCTGACCAAGGACTCAGCAGCCAATAAATCATAGATATAACCAACAATATGTCATGTGAGCAAGATACCACAACTATAAACTTTCCAAAATCGTTTGAATTAGTAAAATTATGATCCCAGTCTCATAAAATGGGCAAGAATTTACAAATAACACATAAAATACAGGTCTAATGCATCATAAATTTGGCCAATCTAAAACTAATAGGAAGATAGCTATTGTAAACATTGAATTAAGACTTTCATAGGATAATGTGTATGGCCTAGGTCTTCAAGGAAAAAAAAACAAGCTGTCACAGTGAGTTTAACTGATGCATTCTTTGTTTCTCAATAAATTCCACTGCTGGAAATAAGTCAAATAAAAGCCAATGTTGTTTCTTGAAATGCAAGACCTTGGGGAAGAGAGTTTAGGGCAAAACACCAATAGACCTTAAATTTAAATTGTTGACATTTCCATCTATCTCCATATATAATTAGCTGACACTCATGTGCATACACAGACATACAACCACACCCTCCCTCCTGATGGGTTCATTGTATAATTCCTTCAGTGTCCATCCCTGAACACAGAGATGTGAGAAGCAACACCAAGAAAACTCCTTTCCATGGTTCCTTTACACCAGAGGTTCTTAACTAAACATGGCTTTTCTTGACATTTGGCAAAATTTGAAGATATATTTTGAAGATATATTGTTAGTGCTACTGGCATCTAGATGGTAGAGGCCAGGGATGCTCCTAAACGTCCTGCCATACATAGGACAGCCCCCTACAACAAAGAAGCATCCAGCCCTAAATGTCAATGTTGCCAAGTTGAGAGGCTCTAATTTACACAAAGATCTGCATTAGAAAAAAAGATGTGGATTCAGCCCTTCAGCTTCCTTGGATAATACTTGAGAATCTATTTTATTTCTCAACAAGAAGCACCACTCATCAGTAACCAAATCACAGTTAACCTGAAAAGAAAGCAGAAAACTTGATTATTTTGTTTATCATGATCTCAGCCTAGTGCCAGGCACATTAAGGTGGTTTAACGAATATTTGCTAAATAAATGAATAAATGGATGGAAAGAGGAAGGAATAGTGAGAAAGAATGGAGAAAGGGGGTGAAAAGAAACTGGATGGTGCTAGGGCCAAAGTTTGCTTGATTTTGGTGAACTTGCTTTCCATTCATTCACTGTCTTCCAGAAAATTAGGTTCAGCTAATACTTATTATTTACTAATTACTATCATTAATTTCTTCTTGTATTTAACTTATTGCATTAGTGGTAATTAAAGGACTTAAAGTGTTATTAACAACCACTGTACCTGTAGCAGCTCACAAATAGAAGATTTTAAAATAAGGTCATTGAGGGCCACTTGGTGGTGTAGTGGTTAAGTTCTCATGCTCCGCTTTGGGGGCATAGGGTTTGAGGTGACAAATAGAAATGGCAAGCAATAGGATATATTGGAGTATATGAGGAAGCAATTTGGTGTAAACCTAATTCGGCCAGATTTTGTTTTTCCAAAAGGGCCTGACTGTGGCCATTGAGCATGCATTGTATATCTGCTTTAGACATTTACTATGGCAAGAACAAAGGCCCTTGAGATATAGGTGCAACTTCCCTCCCCTCCCAACGTTGGCATTTCCTTAAAGATTAAGCATCTTTCCTTAGGCTAGAAACTGATTGCCGCGCTCACCTGTGACCACCCAGCTCAAGACAACAGACTTGCTTCCTGCTGCACCCGCCAAGATAGCAGACCTACTACCTGCTGTGTCCATCAAACACTGCGCCAACAGGGCAATTGTGTGACTATTGTAAGAGGGACATTTCAATCATATGTGAAACACCCTCTTTGAGGGTATGTAACCACCCCGTATACCGCCACTTCTTTGGAGTGCTCCATTCCTTTGTGGAAGGACTCTCCTGGGCCATAGTCCTCACATTTTAGCTCAGAATAAACTCTCTCAAATTTTCATTTATAGATTGGTTATGGATTATTTTTGTCGACAGAGGGTTTGTATCCTGGGCATGGACCTATACACCACACATTAAGCCATGCTATGGCAGCATCCCACATATAAAAATAGAGGAAGATTGGCACAGATGTTAGCTCAATGCCAATCTTCCTCAAGCAAAAAGAGGACGTTTTGGTGGGTTGTATTGTTTGCTTGTTGCATTGTCTTGCTTTGTCTGTAGCTTAATTCTCTTTGGTCTTCTGGTCTTTCCCCACCTCTAAGCAATATCCTGAGGCAAAAGAGTCACCCTGGCTACTTTGAGGGGAGCATTCAGGAAGAATGGAAGTTATGCCTGCTAGCCATGGTTACAGGGAAGGGGTTAGGATGGGGAAGGGAGCACAATGATATACAGTAATAAAGCCCAGACTTACTTTTAGCATCTATTATCAGAATCTCCTCCTTCTTTGCCCAAATCACAATCCACCTTTCAGCATGATCTTTATTACAAAAAAAAACAAAAACCAAAAACTGAACAAACAAACAAACCAAACCCTACAATTTCTGTGTAAAGGCATTTTGACATTTCCAAGGACCTATCATAATTTCTAAATGTAAAAGTCAATCATTAAATGAATGCCAAATTGGTGAATGTATTTAGGATCTCTTGTGTATCACAGGCTTTACTGGGTATTGGACATAGAGAGATAAAGGAAGTTTACTGTAAATATTGAGTACTGATCAAGAGGTGGAAGAGTAAATGAGCAAAATAGGAAGTTGTAGAGGAGGAAGAGAATCCCTCTACCCTCTAGGTCCTTCTGGCTGGGCTACAAATTAAATTGAAATGAGACAGAATAACAGAAGAAAATCAAACAAAGCTTTAGAACATTTATACAAGGGAGAAATTCAGGAAAACTGAGCAATTCACCAGAATGGCTGAAGCTGCCACCTTACATATCATCTTCAGCTAAAGACAAAGGAGGATGTTGGGGGTAGTTGTTTGGGGCTACAAAGGGCAATTCACATGAAGATGGGAAAGCAAATGTTTGGTAGATAAGAATGGGCTTAGCAAGTACCCTCACAATCTACCAGTCTACCCACACCCAGAGTTATCTATGGTGATGGCCTGTTCTTGGGACAGGCCTTTTATCTTAATTTTTTTTAGGCAGTTAGGGGGAAGGTCAAAGTTTCTTTTCTTTTTCTGTTTTTTTTTAGGAAGATTAGCCCTGAGCTAACTACTACCAATCCTCCTCTTTTTGCTGAGAAAGACTGGCCCTGAGCTAACATCCATGCCCATCTTCTTCTACTTTATACATGGGATGCCTACCACAGCATGGTTTTGCCAAGCGATGCCATGTCTGCACCTGGGATCCAAACTGGTGAACTCTGGGCGCCAGAGAAGTGGAACATGCGAACTTAACCACTGCACCACCGGGCTGGCCCTCAAAGCTTCTTTCAGAGTCTTTTGTTCTTAAAAATAATCAAGGCAAAGAGACACATTTTGGGGTGGCCAGTTTTGATCCCCCACAAAGTCAAATACAACAAAGGCTGATTGTATTTACCAAATTCACAAAAATGATGGCATTAGTCAGATAGGGCCCAAAAATCCTTGGTCAATATTAGGCATGTGGGTAGACATCCTTACTTCCTATCACTTCTAAACACCATTATGTCCCCTCTCAGTTTGCATTTCAAAAACACTTTATAAATATGGATCAACTGTCAAGTTTCTATCTCATTACAAAAATGGTCCATAATTTTACAGGCGTCTATCTATAGGCAGGCATCTCAATGTCTCTTAAACCCAACACATGATGAGTTAACTGTTTTGTGCAGATAGCAAGTACCAACATAAGTTTATAATTCTTTCTATCCTCCATTAAAACTTAATCTTCTCCAACTGGGCATTTCGCCATGTTTCTCATATTATGGCCCAACATCCATCATTCTTGGTCTTACTCTTCCCTCTACAGCTTGATATACATTTCTGGGTAAGCCTTTGATTGCTTCCTGTCTCAGCCGCTTCATCTATTCAGTTGGTCCTTTCCAGAATCCTCCCTCATGGGCTGATAGGTCTTGGAAGGGCACTTTCCTTGTTGAACACCAAAAAAAAAAAAAAAACCAGAAAAAACCCAAAAACTGAAACCCCTACATCCAGGTTAATGCAGGAGCAGTTGGATTACATTGAAATTTTCCAACTCTGGATGCTCTCCCTCTTGTCACCAGCTTCCAACAAGGGAAATGAAAAGCAAGTTTGCCTGCTGAACCCCGAATCAAGGAGTCAACCGGTAACGCGAGCACGTCCCTGGAAGACACCCTGGGTGGACCCGCGTCTAACCCAGTTTCTGTTTTTAGACTCAGACACATTGGCTCTGAAAGCCGCCACTCTGTAGGAATTTCATACAGACGAATTCACTCTTTTGAAAACCTTCCTGATAAAGCCACTAGATGAGTCCAAACTCCCTCATAACCTTGGAGCCAGCCTGTCTGGAAGGTGCCAGAATAACCAGACAAGAGGCCTAGTTGAAATCTCTCATGAAATATCTGGAAGCAGGTAATAACAAGAGAAGAGATTTCCAGATGAAGTTATACAGGAAGACAAGCCAAGCCAAGGCAGCCATTAGTGAAGGAGAACTATGATGTTTAAGAACAGATGTCCCTCTCTCACTCCCTCCTTGTGATGTTGCAAGGAAGACCAGCAGCCACCCCAGTTGTCTTTGTGTTTCATTGCATCCAGCGACCAGCTCTGACTGTCATAAAATAAAACAACACTCAGCGAGTGAGCACTGGCCCACGGCCCGTGAGCAGGAGCTGAGTGAAGCTGGGGTGACTTGCAGCCACACTGCAGGGCAGTAAGTCAAAGAGGCAGATGGAGGCACACGCTGTTTGTACAAGTCACACTCGGAAACCAAACATCGAGTGTCCGGCGGCGTTGCTCCCAAATGATCTACTGCTTTCCAGACCTCAGCCCGCCCTTGGTGGAGCTCCGGCCCAGGTGACCTGAGGAGGAACTGTTGACTTTGGACGTGGCTACGGCTGTATTTCTGCCACAACAGATGATTGGGTCTCCACTCTTTTTTACTTAATAAAATTTTATTACTACGCTTGCCGTGGCAGTGCATGTTCACTTTAGAAAAAAACGCATGAGAAAAAAGACCAAAAAACCCATAAATGACCACCCAGAGATAGTTTTGTGAGTATTTTAAGGTATTCAATTCCAAAGATTTTCTTCTTTATGTGATGTATCCATGTATATTCTTCAAAAATGGAATCCTACCATCCATCGTAGTTTTAAAAATGTAAATATGACACGTACACAGAAAAGTGCACATAGAAATGTACAACTCAATAAAACCCTTAATATGTTGTAAATTTTTCTTTCTTTGGTAATTCACTGTGGATTTCTACAGCTACAAGCAGTCCACTGTGTTTTAACAGCCACTTGATGTTTAATTGTAGGGATCTTCCAAAATTTACTTAACCAACTTCTGGTCCATATTTTTTAAGTGGCTTTTCTGAGCATGCCTTTCCCATGTTTCTATTAGGTTGAGGTTGAGCCTGAGTCTTTTTCTCATAGATTAGTATATGTATCTTACAAAGAAAAGTTGCTTTTAAACATTTAGAAAATACAAAGTAACGAAAATAGACCTCTATCTACTGCTAGTGTTAAGAATTAAAAAGTAAGGGTTGACTCTTCCTAAGATAAATAAATTAACAAACTTTTCTTGTTTTACTATTTCAGTTTTGGAAAGAATGATGTCAGACTTGTGTCTTAGATTATAGCCACAATATACAGTGTGTTTCAGGCATTGTCAACACACTCTCCTCCTCTTTACACAATTCTGAGTCAAAGAGCCCATCCAGAAATAACATCGCGGTTAAGTGAATGGGCTGTGCTGTTAAACAAATCTGAAGTCAAGTTCTTTGCGCGACGTCCTGGCCATGTGACGTTGGGCAATATAACATACTTAATCCCAGTTCAGCTTTTTCAGCTGTGAAATGGGAAGAGTAATAACGCCAGCTTCATAAGGTCTTTTTGCAAGCATTAGATGAGGCAACGCATATAAAAATAATAAGAATTAAGTGTTAACTACATTTAGGCACGGCTTTACAAGCATAATGCCTGACAGAGAATGATAACTTAATAAGTGTTGGCTCTATTAAACTAGTATTACTGCACCTGTTCTTCATGGGCCCTGTCTAACAACTAGAATGAGGGATTCGGAGCCCGGGGAGGTAAACGCTAGATCAAGCCCCACTCCTTATAGAACTTCACCTCTGTGAGGTTGATTCCTGTCTGGGGATGCGACATGTAACACGATAGTAGGTAGGCTAAGTTAGGATGTAGACACTGCATTTCTGTGCTGAGAAAGTATTTAATCATTAACATGCTCAGGAAGGAGTGCAGAAGCCAGGAACACCCTGTCCCCACTCTCACAAGTCTACACACACACACTCACACACTCACACACACAAACACACTCTCATACTTAGGACAAATATATCTTCTGAGGAATATGTCCTCACTTTCATCTTCCTACCCTGAACTCAAGCCCCATCCTGTTACGGGAACAAAGAAACACCCAGCATCCAGGCAAGCCTGTGGGTCCTGGCAACAGCACCTTCATGATGGAAAAAGAGAACCATCTTGAGTCCTTGTGAGACCACTAATGCTTGGAGGAATAGCTCCCTCTCCAGGAAAATTTTGCTATGTATTTGGTTTGTCAACTCTGAATTATATAGCAGTTTTTTAAAAAATGTGGTTTCCACCTAGTCCTTATGCAGCCATCAATGTGCTTATTCTATTTTCTCTTCTCTCCCTTCTCCCAGTTTTTTTGTTGTGTTATTATACTTTGTCAGAACAATAAAAAAAATTGCACTGTTTTCCACCCTTCTCCCCGCATTTATTTTAATCTTAGATCTGCAATGAACATATCTGAGACTCCCTGTTAGTCTTTTTGTCAAAGGTTGCCCAGGCCTCTCTGATTTGGATGAAGCCGTCGGGAAGGGCTCGGAGCACAGGGTGGCCTGAGTTTTGCGTGTTCAAAGCTGTCGAAGGATGGCTTGGCTGGATATAATCCTCAGATCACAGTCTTGACAATGTTCTCCACTACAGTCTTGTTTCCTGTTGAGACGTCTGATGCAAAGCCAATTTTCTTTGTCGTTTTAATTTCCTTAATGCCCAGAGTATTTTTAAATTTATCTTTACAGCATAGTAGCTTTATTAGTATATGTCTCAGAGTCGACTATTCCATAATTTCTGAGATATATGGTAGGTTCCTCCAACCCATGGATTCAAGTCTTTTATTTCCAGAAAGTTTTCTTGAATTATACTTCTATTATTATTTCTTATCCTTGTTTTGTTTTTCTTCTTCAGGGACTTCAACTATGTGATGCCACCTCTTCTTTACCTGTCTCTTATGTTTGCCACATGACTCTCAGCTTCTTTTGACTTACCTTTTGTGTTTTCATTCCCCTGTCTCTTTTCCTTTCCCCACTGACACCCCACATATTTTCAGCCAAATCTCTTCTCCCTGGGGTACCTTGTCATTTCATTTTCATTTCTGAGTTGATTTTATCTTTTTCTTCCATTTCTTCCCTGTGCTTGATTTCTTTTCATTTCACATCATCCAGATTTTTGTCCTTTTTTGTTCTGAGTTTTTGAATTTCTGTTTCAAGGAGTTTTTCTTCATTTCCATGAATGCTCATTCACAGATGTTTAAGTCAGGTTGGGGTATTATGCTTTTCTTCTGTTTGTGATTTTACTTGGGGGCAAAACTTTTTATGAGCTGAAATGTTTAGTTTCTTTTTAGGTTTACTTCTTAGCAGTAACTGCATTCAGGTGTTGCCTGTCGTTTTCTATTCGTCTTGAAATGTCTTGTATTTCCTACATCAGCAATAATAGGAGATCCTGTGTAGGCAGGGATGGCTTCCCGGGTTTCTTAGTTCAAGAGGCCCCTCCTAGGGTGGGAGGAGAAGTGCAGTCTCCTCAGGAGGTGGCGCTTTTGGAAGGTGTGAGAGGGGCAATGTGTATTCTGAATTGTGGTCCTCTTGTACATCTATAGCGCCCTTACTTTTCACTGTTTTACTGCTAAATCTCTGAAGGCTTCTCCAGCTCCAAGTTGGAGGGCTTTCCAAAGCTGGCCATGTCTGCTCTCTCCAGTTCTCGTGCCACTTTCCTTCTTTAATTTCCTTGGTAGCCAACAGTCCCATTTCCCAGATCTCAGACCTATTCTCAGTATTTCCTCAACAGGGTGGGACCCCCACATCTGGGGGTGACTTTATCCACGTAATACCACTGTATTTGGTTGAATAACGTCCCCTCCAAATTCATGTCCATCCAGAGCCTGTGAATGTGACTGTATTTGCAAACAGGGTCTTTGCAGATGTAATCAAATGAAGATGAGGTCATGTTGGATTAGGGTGGGCCCTAAATCCCGTGATTGGCGTCCTTATAATGAGAGGCAGGTTTGGAGATGGAGAGAAACAGACACACACAGAAAGAAGAAGGTCATGTAACAACAAGGAGAAAAATATCATGAGACCATGAAGCCAGAGATTGGAGTGATGAAGCTACAGGCCACGGAACACCAAGGATTGCTGGTAACCACCAGAAACTAGGAGAGAGGCATGGGACAGATTCTCTCTCAGAGCTTCCAGAAGGGACCAAAGCAGCTGACACCTTGATTTCAGACTTCCATCTTCTGGGATGGTGAGAGAACAAATTTATGTTGCTTTACACCACCTAATTTGCTGTAATTTGTTACAGAAACCATAGGAAACCAATACAACCGCCACCACTAGCCATCCCTGCCCTCTCCTGCATAGTGTTCACCTGACTCTCAATGCTAGTGTGGGCTTCAGAGCCAACTCTTCTAGTTTGGATGTTTCTTTCCCTCTTACACACAAACTGAAATCTATAGTGATCTCAGTCTTACAGTATACTGTTAAGTGTGAGCTGTGGATGATTTTATCTATATTTCTTTGTAACTTGTATGGTTTTGGAGGATCTATGGAAAAATTCAGAGTTAGACACTGCTAATATCCAACAGGCAATGAGATTTATTTTTAACCAAATCAAGTGAGTGTTAGATGTCCTGGCATAGTGAGGACCCCAGTTTACAAACTGAACAGGACATCGGAATTGCCATAGATTCTTGAAAACCATTCCCCAAAATTCTATTCTGTAATTCCAGGGCAGGGACCAGAATCTGTACTATTAGATCAGCTTCTCTAGTGTTTCTGATATAGTTGATGGTTATCATATGTGCACCATGTAGGACAGAATTTTTCCATTTATGGAATCTGAGTTTTTAAGAAAGCAAAGAAATAAATAAGAACCTTAGAGAAATATGCCAGGTTAAGCATAAATGACACATGGATTCAGATAGTTATGTAAGCCAATTTCTTCAATATCTGTATTTCACACAAGGCATAATCCATAGATACTCTCAAAGTGCTAACTAGCCAAAGAATTTGCTGCCTGGCCTCACCTACTTGTCAATCAGCTTTCTCTCCCCACAAGAGCCAAGAAACTACATCTTCCTGGTGGAGTAAATTATTTTTTGCATCTAGATCCACTCATTGCTGGGCTATATGCAACTCTAACCCTCTCATCAGGAGAGAATTCTTGGAAGTTCATTCTCTCAGCAAACATACTCTTCCTTCAACCCTATGGAGGATATTAGTAGAGAGGAGTTTCTTCAACTTCTTGTCTTCTTCAAGGAGTAATAACAGGACTCGTGTTTTTTCTTTTTTATTCTTTTTTTTTTTTTTTTGAGGACAATTAGTCCTGAGCTAACATCCGCTGGCAATCCTTCTCTTTTTTGCTGAGGAAGACTGGCCCTAAACTAACATCCATGCCCATCTTCCTCTACCTTATATGTGGGATGCCTGCCACAGCATGGCTTGACAAGTGCTGCCATATCCACATGTGGGATCTGAACTGGTGAACCCCAGGCTACCAAAGCAGAACGTGTGACCATAACTGCTGTGCCACCTGGCCAGCCCCCAGGACTCGTGTTTTGAGGGCTTGGCTGAATGGATTTAGTATGGAATGACAAAAGAACCTTCTGCAAGTGAAACTAAATGATAAAAAGGCTTGAAACGTGACTGAGAGTGAGGAGCAAACCTTCCTTGGAAGACTTCCAAAATGAGGGCAGTGTTTGTTTTCATTACTTCAGTCCACTGTGTCTCATTAATTTGTAAGCCTCCCCAGAAGTCATACCTTCTCTATTGATCATATTAAAAACAAATTTCACAGAAATCTAAACATGAGATCTAAAACTATAAGACTCTTAGAAGAAACATAGGGGAAAATCTTCACGACATTGAATTTGGCAATAATTTCTTGGGTCTGACACCAAAACATAGGAAACAAAAGCAAAAATAGATAAATTGGACTTCCTCAAAATTAAAAATTTTTGTACATCAAAGGACACTATCAACAGAGTGAAAAGTTGACCCATGGAATGGGAGAAAATATTTGCAAACTACATTCCTGATAAGGGATTAATATCCAGAATATCAAAAGAACTCTCACATCTCAACAATGACAACACAAACAATCTGATTAAAAAATGGGCAAAGAACTTAAACATTTTCCCAAAGAAGACATACAGATGACCAACAGGTATACGAAAAGGTGCTTAACATCACTAGTCATCAGGGGAGTGCAAATCAAAACCACAATGAGAAGCCACTTCATGCCCTTTGGAAAGGCTATTTTCAAACAAAACAAAAAAAACCCCAGAAAATAGCAAGTGTTGGTGAATATTTGGAGAAATTGGAACTCTCATGCATTGCTGGTAGAAGTGTAAAATGGTGCAGCCTCTGTGGAAAACATAGAATTAACATATGATCCAGCAATTTCACTCTGAGTGTATACCTGAAAGAATTGAAAGCAAGGACTCAAACAGATATTTGTGCACCTGTGTTCGTAGCAACATAATGCACAGTAGCCAAAGGTGAAAGTAACCCCAGTGTCCACATGGATAAACAAAGCGTGGTATGTACTTACAGTCGAATATTGCTCAGCTTTAAAAAGGAAGGAAATTCTGACACATGTTATGACATGGATGAACCTTGAAGCCATTATGCTGGATAAAATAAGCCCGTCAGAAGGCAAAACACTGTAAGATTCCATGTATTTGAGGTACCTAGAGTAGTCAAGTTCATAGAAAGAAAGCAGAATGTTACTTTCCAGGTGCTGGAGGGAGAGAGGAATGGGGAGTTGTTGTTTAAGGGTATGGAGTTTCACTTTGGGAAGATGAAAAATGTTATGGAGACAGATGTAGTGGTGGTTGCACAAGAATGTAAATATATTTTATGCCACTAAACTGTATATTTAAAAATGGTTAAAAGCCTATGTATATTTTACCACAATAAAAAAAATTAAAAGGAACCCACTAAATACCAAGAAGTGGACTAGACCTTGAGTGGACAGTAGTGAGTAGAGAGACAGCTGGTCAGCCATTATGGAAATTACAGTCTAGAAAGAAATGCAGAAAATGGAGGGGGGTTATATTAAGGAGAGGTAATGTAGTGAGTAAGAGTCTGAACTGGGTGCAAATAAATTTCTGTTGTTTTAAGCCAAAAAATTATAAATATAGTAATCAATATTAGTTAAGCCTCATCTGTCTCCTTTTACCATCCCTTCTCATTAATATTTACTTGCCTTTTGCTTGTATGAGAAAATGTGAATTTTTCAAATTATAGTCAAAAGTTGAGAAGGTTTTAAATCAACAAGGAAATCTCTCTTCAGATACACATAGTGTCAGGAATTATCTTCTCCTAACCGAGGGTTTCTTTTGTTTGGAAATAGTGAGTGAGTCATCTTCATGGCCCAGGTGACTAAAGGAAGAGAATTTTACACAATACTAATAGTTTATGTTTTCTGTGTACATATTTACCAAGTTTCTCGAATATCTATGAGGATTCCATCACAGAAAATACTTGGTAATCATTATCCTGTTAGAAAGTTCTTCATAACTGAACTTCTCCATGAATTCACCATTTTACAGAGACTTTAGTTAAAAATAATGAAACTATTTATTATACAAAAAATATCATCATCCAGAACTTTGAGGGCATTATGCTAAGTGAAATAAGTCAGATAGAGAAAGACAAATACTGTGTGATCTTACTTCTATGTGGAATCTTAAAAAAAAGCCAAACTCACAGAAAAAGAGAGTGGAATGGTGTTTGCCAGGTGCTGGCGGTCGGGGGGGAGGGGGGGGAATGCAGAGATGCTGGTGGAAGGATAAAACCTTCCAGTTATAAAATGAGTAAGTTCTGGGGATCTAACGTACAGCGTGCTGACCATGGTTAACGATACTCTATTACATACTTGAAAGTTACTAAGAGAGGAGATCGTAAATGCTCTCATCACACACACACGAACTTGTAATTACATGAGGTGATAGACGCGTTAACTAACCTTAGTGTGGTAATCATTTCACATCGTATATGTTTATCAAATCAACACGTTGTACACCTTGAACCTACTCAATATGTCAGCCATATCTCAAAAAAAGCTGAAAAAAAGGGCTAACTGATACAGATCTAAAACTTACCTCTTCCCTTTTTTATCCTTTGCTGTCATGCCGAGCTTTACTGTTAGCACACGGTAGGAATTTTTATTATGTTATTTATTTTATTTTGAAATTGTATTGCTGTTCATATATAGCAGTTCATGGGCGGAAAGGACGCCTTTAAAAAGCTTAAAGTCTCATGTTTGCTTTGAGATGAACAAACTTGGACCGAAACTTATCTCTTTCTTACTGGGAGCCAGAAAAATAGCCAACAAACCACAATATTGAAATATCTGGCCTGAGTCCTGAGATGAAATATGAAACCACTTTATCTGGCTTTGGACTACTATCTATAAAAGAATGAAAATTCTTACCTGAGTATGGTGTAATCGTCACTTGCTTTATCATATCCCCTATCAGTCTATGACTTTAAACTCCTCACAGCCAAGTGCCAATTCTCTCCTTGATTCTGTTTTTAGAGTCCTGTGAGAGAGTCTGTTTCAAACTTGCACAAGCAAAATAAGGGAATGCATTGGCTTATGGAACTAAGAGGTTCAACCCAGGTGCTCAGCCATTTCCTTCTCTTTGTCTTTCTCTCTCTTCTCTCTGTCTCTCTCTCTCTCGTTCCTCACTCTTCCGCTTTCCCCTCCATATCTCCTTCTGTTCTTTATGTATTTTTATCCTCTTCTACTTCATATTGTCTTTTCTCACATGTCCAGAAAATATCTACAAGGTCCCTTCTGCCATGTAAGATATATATTCACAGATCCCAGGAATAGGACGTGGACATTTTTTGGAGGCCATCATTCGGTCTACCACGGATGGGTTTTAAGTATCTCATTTACAAGATACTGGAAACTGGCAGAGGAACAGACTTGCCGGGTAGAAATCAGTTCGGTTTCAGGGATGTTATGTTCAGAATGCCACTGAATCGCTAACATGGAGGTGTCAAAGAGGGAAATACATGGGAGTTTGAAGTTTATTGGAAAGTTACACAGCAGTTGTCAGTGCCAGGGTTAGTGTGGGAAAATGCTTGTCTTTGAACATCTTCAATTTTTTCCATATTTGTTTCCCATTTAATGTTTAACATTTTTGGGTAAAGTGTGAGAATATATATATATGCCTAAAATTTTAATTTTGTAATTTTCAAATTAATTTCCAAGATAATACATATTATGTTTTTAAAAATATTTTAAATTGTCTATATTCATAGCTAAAATATTTAGTCCTTCTAAATATGTATATTTTTGTTTTTAACTTTGCCTTTTGATTAGGTTTGCTGAAAAAATATATATGTATTACATAAAATTATGTCTAAAACTCAATGATTCTACCTTTATTCCTTTTTTGTTAAACAATTATATCTATCTCTAAATATATATATATATCATTTAACATTGCTCAATTCTACTTTAATTATGTTTGTTTAATTATAAATTTTAAAACTAAGTTCAAGTTCACTTATGGTTATTATTATTTTTGTTTAATAATAAAAATTACTGAAGGATGAAAAACAAAATAAAAATAGATAAATTACCATCATCCACTGTTGCTCAGGCAAACACGCGAAGCTGACTGAAATCATAAAAATGTTTTGATCACCTTATACTAACCCCAGCTGTCAGATGTCAGTGTTATGGAAAAATAGAATGAGAGGTTAAATATGTGTTTCAAGAAAGGGGGTGAGCTTATTGATAGGTAGATAAATAGATCATTTCTTTAATCCTAAACCCTTACCTTCTACCTGAAGACAATAATATATATCTTCAGCTTCCAAATAATCTTTCATTGTGGTAAGTTATACATAACATAAAGTTTATCCTTTTAACCTTTTTTAAGTATATAGTTCACTGGCGTTAGCATTGTTATGCAACCATCACCACCATCCATCTCCAGAATTTTTTCATGGTCCCAAACTGCAACTCTACCCCTTACACAAGAACTCCGTATTCATGCTTCCCGGCAGCCCCTGGCAACCACCATTCTACTTTCTGTCTCTATGAATTTGACTATTCTATGTACCCTGTATAAGTGGAATCAGACAATAGCAAGTAATTTTTTAAAATTTTATTGCAATTATCCTGATTTTAGCACAGTTAATTAAGCAAATTTTGTCCCTTAAACTATAGGATCAACTCACCATTGGTGAATATACAAAGACCTCATGGTTTCACAATGGAATCCAAGCCTTGGCCTGATGCGGACCTGCCTCCATTGGACAAATACAAAGCCCCTTTATTTACCCTATTTAGTTGAACCCTAAACAGTCTCACTGGTATTCTCGGTCCTGCCTATATACTTTGTGTGTTTCTGATGGTGAAAACTCAGTCGTAAAAATATCTACAGTACTTGCTTTAAAAGTACTTGCTGCCACTTAACTGTAAACAGACTTGTAATTTGGCTGTAAAAATTCATGGCTTGCTGAAAGGGGCTATAATAAAGTCATAATGATTGCTGGCGCAAACAGAGAGACCAAGGATGGTTGGCTGGCCACAAAGGATGGTATGCCTGATGTAAGCTGGGCCAAGGCTTAGGCTATGGCCATCCAGTATCACCCATAGAGAAGTTCATCTTTCCTGCCAGCTTCAATGTCCAAATATATCAAGTGAGGATGGGTTCATGGTTGTTAAGCAAATGACTCACCATCAGTCTCAGCCTTTTTGGGGATACAGAGGCACCCTTCAAGACCCTCAAGTCCCTTAAACAGCACGGATCTATCTTTTTGGCAGGAGAATGTGAGGCAACATTTGGAAATGGAGGCTAGAGATAGAGGTCATTTCATGCTAAAAACACTTCCCATTGGAAGTCTAGTGTGCCATCTGTCACCTTCTATGTGACAAAATAACACTTCTCCTTTCTTCGGACATCGCTAAAGGAAGGTTTAGACAAGTAAGGAAGAAGTCATCTTTATTCATTCCGAGGTACAGGAAATACAACAAAAAGGTGGGATGTATCAGAAGTGACCTCAGTGCCAGCAATGACCCGGCATCAGTTCTGCGTTCTGCTGTGGGGCTTCCAAAGGTATCTGAGGAGGTTCTTGTATTGAACCACTGGCTCAACAGACTGGAGTCTGCGCAAAACTGTGGTCTCACAGAGCCCCCTCTCCTTCCCTTCCTCAACCCTGGAGCTTTTTTCTCCCTTTCTCAACTCTGTCCCCTGGTTACATTCCGTAACTCTCTATCTAGGGGACAATGTGAATGTGGGGTCCACTGCAGTAAGAACTGTCTCTCAGGTGACACTTGTTCCAGCTGAAGCCCACTTAGATTTACTTCTCATCCCAGATCCAGCTGTACAGCCCTTCAGAGGAGGAACGTTTGACTAAACAAAATAGCTGCCCTACCTTGGTTTTGCCAGCGGCCCAGGCCACAGGATGACAGAAAGTACCTTGATTTGGAATCAGGAGATCTAAACTTGGGAAAATGATTTTATCTTTCTCAGTGTGGATCCTCCTTTGGAACATGAGGAGATGAAACACATTTTCTGAGGTCTTTTCTAGCTCTACCAGTTTTCATTTTTGAGTTAGAGAATATCTCTTGGAACCACTGATTCCCTACCCTTCCAGAAAGATGAGGCCGGAGAAGAACTGGATTTCTTTCAGGCTTTCCGGCAGGGTCCTTTCTTTCAGTCAGGATCCTTGCTTACGCTTACAGAGATAAAGAGAGACTCACACAGATCCTGGCAGCCAACTCAAAAATATCATTTAAATTGAGATTTTATCAGAGTTAAATTATTCTAAAGAAATACAAGGAGATGACTTTATAGGTAAACAACATTCTCTTTTATTAATTCTCTGCAGTTTCATCTTTTATGAAAAAGGAAAAGTATATTAAACATAAACATCATTCTGGCCACAAGTTTGCCTATAATGCCCGGATTTGCAGGAAAACCTGGCCTAACACTCATCTCATGGTCTCCGTTATGTGGAAGGACAGCACAGATTCTTATTTCTTTACAGAACCCCTCCTGAACACTGCTGGCTGTTAGAGTGGAAGGGAGGTGCATGCCTTCTCAATGTGCTACAGAGTCCTGGGCCCATGTGAGGACTTCAATAAATCCTGATTGAGGCAGGATAATGATATTTCATTTTAGCCAAGGCTCTCTTCACTTCTCTACTACCATCTGCCTGGAATTGGCTTGATATGCCTTACCCTACTCCTTATTTTTGGCACCACTGTACAAAATGACCAGTGAATCCCGACTACATCATGACATTGGTTCTGAGATTCTATAATTTAAAAAATATCCAACATTTTGTTGATAATTACCGACACTTAGAAGTAACCAAGAGGTCTTCTTTTAGTAGATGAATGAATAAATAAACTGGTGCATCCAGACAATGGAATATTGTTCAGTACAAAAAAGAAATGAGCTACCAAGCCGTAAAAAACATGGAGGAAACTTAAATGCATATTGTTAAGTGAAATGAACCAAATATGAAAAGGCTACGTACTGTATGATTGCAACTATATGACATTCTGGAAAAGACAAAAGTATGGAGACAGTAAAAGGATCAGTGGTTGCCAGGGATTGTGGGGGGAACCCTGAATAGGCAGAGCACACAGGATTTTGGGGAAGTGAAAATACTCTGTATGATCCCATAATGATGGATATATATCACTATAAATTTGTCCAAACCCAGAGAATGTACAACACCAAGAGTGAACAATAATGTAAACTATGGACTTTGGGTGATTATGATGTGTCGCTGTAGGTTCATCAATTGTAACAAATGTACCCTCTGGCGCAGGATATTGGTAGTGGGAGAGGCTGGGCATGTGTCGGGGCAGGGAGTGATGGGAAATCCCTGTACCTTTCCCGCAATTTTGCTGTGAACCTAAAACTGCTCTAAAAAAAATAAAGTCTTGGGGCAGGCCCGGTAGCACAGCGGTTAAGTTTGCATGTTTCACTTCGATGACCTGGGGTTAGTGGGTTCAGATCTCAGGTGCAGACTTACTGCTTGTCAAGCCATGCTGTTGTAATCCTCCCACATATAAAGTAGAGGAAGATGGGCATGGATGTTATCTCAGGGCTAATCTCCCTCAATAAATAAATAAATAAATAAATAAATAAATAAAATAAAAATAAAGTCTTAATAAAAAAAAATCCAACAACTCTTTTCACATTTAGCATTTCTGCAATATCTTAAGGGATTTTTAAGACTGTAATCCAACTTATTCCCATCAGAAACCAAATATATTCTTCATTTCCCTTGCTCCTCTGTGCTTATTTCTGTTCTGTTTCCTGATTTATTGCCTGGCATCCCTTGCTTTGATATATATGAGCCAAGAAAACCACGTGGTTAGCATAGACCTGCAGAGTGCTCTGTGATGCTCTGTCTGAAGATGGCCATAAATCAAGGCAGGTTGGAAGCCCCATTCAGCGGGGCCTGAGCTTCCAGAACACCTCAGGATGGCCTTCTCCATGGAGGCAAACCAACTGTGCTGGTTGCTAAACGGTGTGTGTTGCAAAGCTTCATGGACTTAAATAGTTGTCCTCCTGAGATGAAGGGATAGGGGCCAGGCTCTGGGGCAATGACCGACTGATTGAAACAAACGATGAGGACAGCTTTCTCTGGCCAAAGAGATGACTCAAGGAGCTGGAGGAGAAGCAGGAGACTTAGGACCAGCTGGGAGAGCCATTGCCTTCATCCTCACTAGCCGCCTCCCCCGGTCACTTCCCCACTAGTCACCTCCCCGACCATGGGTCCCTAGGTGACTCACCTAATTCTTTGTAACCAAGTTCTGCTTAGAATCCATATAAGAGCTGGAAGTCATCTGGAATATTTACCCTGCAATGGACTTAATGGTTCCTGAAGCCAAATAGAGTGAATCCCAAGATGAAACACCTAAAACAGCAAGCTCAGAGCCAGGACTCCCTCCCTGAGCGCCAGCCCCAGGCCCACCACATCCATTCAAACTTGCTTATTTCTTTATGCTCAATGGGCCAAATATAATCCCTGCTTTTACTCTTATATATATATATATATATATATTTCCCTCATTTGTTTTATATTTTGAATTTCATGTACTTTTGAAAACCACCTAAAGTCTTTCAAGGAAAAATAATGTACAGATCAATCACTTCATCAATGAGATATAAATGAGGTGCTATTTTTCTTGTGAGGCCCCCTCACTCCAGCCCAGCAGCCCTCACTCCATTCTCAGTCCCTTTAGCTCTCCGTGGAAGATCAGCTTCTAGGCTGCTGTGTGGTTTCTTAAACACAGGTAGTTTCCTGAGACTTTCCTATGCTCTTCATGGACAAAGACCCTAATATTTCCTCAGCATTCTTCTCAGGGTCCATCGGCACCCACCCAGCCCAGGCCTGGGCCTGGAACTTACCTCTGATAACAAAACAAGCGCTATTGTTTTAGCCAGCCAGATCTAGAATTACCTCTGGAGATCAATAGAGGTGAAAACTAGTTTTCTTTCACGTCTATTATGCCCACAGTCATAGTTTAAGTGATAGCTGTTGAATGACTAAGTGAACGTCTTTGAAGAAGGTGGTAGTGAGTGAGAGACGCCCACCCGAGGCCGGGCAGTGTGGTTCACAAAGGCCTTTCCCCCAGAGAAGAGGTGTTCTTCCCGGTGCCCTGGACCACCAGGGGGCTGGCGAAGGTGGGTATTCCCAAAACAACCATCCACATTCACCTCCAGCACAGTAAACATAGGACAGGCATGTAGGAAAACTTAGTATTTTATTTATGATACCCAAAATCTCTCCTTTACTACGAAAATTCATTACCGAAACCTAGGGATGATGAAAACACAAAGTGACAATTGTGACTCTAGTTTCAAATATGATAGTGACCAAATGCACATAACAGTGCTGCACTGCCTGATGTTTGCAAAGATCCAAACTCTAAGTGGGGTGATCCCAGTTCCACCTTTCCCTCGTACCAGAACCTCCCAAAGCTACTTAATCCTCAGGGGCCTTAATTTTCTTACCTATTCCCTGATATTCCATGACCAGTTTTCAAAAAACCTATGTCCTTCCTTTAAAGCACAGGCTAAGAATGCCGTTTGTCGATGCTTCCTATGCAGATCAAGCTTATTTGGACTCTTCAAAAACACTGCTGGAACCCTGAAGTTGGGTGTATCTCTACTGGAAGCAATAAGTCCAATCCCTTTGGAAGGAGAGAGGGGATGGTAAATAGAAACAATCACAGTATGAGGAACAGAGGTGACGGGTGCCATGAAAGAAATGCAAATAAATGAGAAGCCTCTCCAAGAGCTGAGAGCCTGTGACGTCAGAGCTCCTGACGGTCATGTTCATTCCTGTACCCCCGTGCCTCACAGAAAACCTGGACAGAGGAGGAAGGCATGCAGAGTCACTGGCTACAGTAGTAGGCAATGCAGATTGAAACTCACCAGGGCACAATCTCGCCTAATCTACACAACTAGCTCATGCCACAGACAAGAGTTGCAAAGAGGCTTCGCAATCTGGCTGACAAGGTAGAACATTGCCGTGAACTCAGATTTCAAAATCTGAACTGCAAATCTGCACCAGGGTAAAGAGGAGCCAGAGGAAGAAAAAGCAGGAGGCTCAGAGATGGCTTCAGGGAGACCCTGGTGCTTACTCTGGACTTGAAGGACAGCAAGATTGGCCACACGCAGAGACAGGGAGGGTATTAAAGGAGAAACGTGAGCCAACTTTCCAGAGCTGGAAAGCACAGGCTGTCCTGTGTGGGCCTTTCCACAGCCTGGCCAAAGCTTCACCCGGAGGCCTGGGGGCAGCCCCCGCGATGAAGGGGGCTGTGGGCCCCGAGCTCCTGTGACCTCCAGACCTGGGGGGCAACCTCAGCCCCCACCCGCTGATGTGGAAGTCCTCCCTGACTTGGCTACCCCTTTGTCCTTAGAATCAAGTTCAGTTTCTGCCTTGGAACAGAGCGATGTGTAATGGTGCACGCGGAGGTGCGTAGGGGATGGAGTGGCAGGTTAAAGACTCAATTTCCTGGCCTCTCAGCTTTGCGTCACCCTCCTTAATGACATTTCAACATTGAGAGGGTTTCTGGGGTTTTTTCCCCCCTCTTTAAATTAAATATACAGTAGGTGTTTTGTGTTTAATTTCCTTAAGAAAAAAGTGCATTGTGGGGGTGAAATGGTAAAAAAGAAAAAAGTAGAAGGGAGTCATGGAAGTTTATAAAAACCATATTGTGTGCTCAAGGGACTGAGTTAGCTTTTTGGAGCCTTTTCATTCTCCTGGGAATACTCGTAAGTTTTGTTTGTTGTTGTATTTTCCCCTTGTTCTTTCTTTCCCTTGTAGCCTGTGCATTACCTCCTGAGTCGCTTGTCTTTTATATGCTTCTCAGACGTGTACTGCTGACACAATAGCCCGGAGCCAGCGGGCTTTGGAGCCACTTCTGTTCCATCACGTAATTACCTTCAGAGGGTGTATTTATAGCAACAGACGCGCCAAAGGAGGAGTGGAGGTGAGCGAAGGGCCCTGCAGGGACCTCTGTGCGGGCTGGTCAGGCCGGTGGGGGTAGGGAGGGCGGCTGGGGTGCCCGTGTCTGCAGAGAGAAGGGCCACAGCGGCACCCTGCACATGTCAGCTGAGGCAAGAAGGAGAGGAGAGGCCAGCAGGGGGTCCACTCCCATTCCCCCCATGTCAGGAGCTCTCACTACGCCCCTCAGAGCGCCAGGGGTTCGGCAAGAGTGGCATGGAGGCCACTGTCAGACGGAGCAGGAGGGTGACTTAGAGGATGGGGTAGGACGTGGCTTTGGGCCCCCTCGCCAGCACCAGTGAGAGCCACTCTACTTTTATCTGACTAATTGGGGAAATTCTGGATACGATTTTGTTTGAAGAAAAGCTTCCTCATTTAGCTAAAAGTTGGACTGCTCCTGCTCTATGGGAGCTCTCCGCTCCGAACCAACGAACCATCCCAGGCCCCTTGAGACCTCACTATGTTCATTCTCTGGCCTTCCTCTCCCCACCCCCGATACTCTTCCCTTCTTCCTGGTCTTGGAACCCTGCAGGCTCGGCTGGAGACCCCGTCCATCCCTGCAGTCTCTTGGTGGCCTCCGCAGTGGCCTCCCAATGGGATCTCTCTGCTTCTAGGAGATGCAACTCGCTCTGCCGAGCCCCTGAAGTGATCATTCCACAACACAGATCTGATCCTATCCTGGAACTGGTTAAAGCTCATCTGTGACTCGCCCACCTCCTAGAAGGTAAAACTCAAATACATTCACACAGGACTCAAGGGCCTGCGCTCTCGAAGCTTTACTTGTTCTCCAGCTGCTCCCTCCATCTCCAGTCACACCCAGATGGCAACCACAGGGACCCTTTACTCGATCAGTGAGTGAGTATTTATTGAACAGCTATTCTGTTCCAGGCCCCCTGTCAGCGATCAGTGGAAGATGCAAAGTGAGCCTGCAGTCTGCAGGAGAAAAGGGCGTAAACACAAACACGCACACCCTCCGGTCACAGGTGTTCTGCAGAAACAAGGTGAGTGGGGCTATTTGGTACAGAGCCTGTGGACAGGACTCTTGGGATAGGTGATCTGTGAGCAGAGACCTGATTGGTGAGCAGCTAGGAGGGCATCTGAGGAAGCAGCGTTGCAGGCAGGGCCGAGAAGTGGGGAAGGAGGTCAGGAAAGCTGGCGGGGTCAGAGCCGGGGTGGGAGGGTTAGGATTTTTCTAATTGTAATGGGAAGCCATGGGAGGGTTGGAAGCAAGTGGAGGCTATGACTTAATTTCCATTTTTAAAAGACCTCCTTAGTTGCTGTGTGGAACATTGTACTAGAGGGGCCTGAAGTTTTGCTGGGAAAAGGCCCAGTGAAATAGGACCGTGGCCAGCAGGCAATAATATAGTCCAAGGAGGTTAGTTCCCTCTCTTTTTGGTTGGAGGAGAAGTTGGTGATGGAGGATTTGCTTGGTGCACGGGTGGAACTCCACAGCAAGGAACCTTAGTCTGCTGCGAGGTAGATCTACTCCCAGGCCCTCAGGCAGTGGACTGCAGTGTGAGGGCCTAACCGTGTGCTCTGTTCCTGCTTCTGAAGACAATGAAGATGCACGGTTAGCAGTGCAAAGGCCCCTGGGAACCACTCTTGTTGGGACTTTGGTGCTCAGAGATAAGGCATGAGCTTCCCAGGGCCCCGTCTCCAGGCCCACTCCAAAGTTAGCAGTGCTCCAAGGCCCCTCTCCTCCTGTTAAGGTGGCGGCCCCACAGAGTACCCAGCTCTTAAGTTCTAGAAGTAGCTGTCCTCCCAGAGCGCACTGCAGGGCATGTGCTTCCAGACTGCTCAGCCCAGCTGCAAGGCACAGATTGGTGCCCCCAACTTTCCAGATGTGCCCCTGGAGCCACAGAGGCCAGCTGACCGGCCTACCCGCCAGGGCCCATGTTCCCACTGGCTGGGGTCCATACTGCCAGCCTGGTCCATCAACCTGCCTCAGGGCACAGCTTAACTCCTGGGTCCCCCTGCTCCGTCCATCACAGTCAAGCTCCAGCGCGTCTGCATTTTCCTGCTGCCTCTGTGCCAAAATAAAATCCGTCAAATAAAACACAATCAAGCGGCATCAGGCCACAGGCTGTTTGTCTCAGCCTAACTGACTCTGACAGCTCAGGGAGGGTTGCAGCAGACTGGCCGCCGAGCAGCAGCCACAGCTGGGGTCCAGAAACACAAGTGGACGCTGCCGTGCCCCAGCGGCATCTGCGCCCCCTCCAACCCACCCTCAGGGCGGGTCACTGGGGCTGTGCTCAGGCTTCCTCTTGGCACCCTCTTCCCACCTGGCCCCAGCTGAGTCAGTGAGCAGTTCCTGCCTGTGGTCATCCATAAATTCTCCCCACCGAGGTCTGAGGACATGCAGGTGCACCCAACCCGTCCTGGGTCCCCACTTAGATGTTCGTGGCTGCCGCCTCCAAAGTGCACCTTGCCTTAGACATTCTGTGACACAATTTTCAGAAAGCCTATGTCCTTGCTTTATTTTTATTTTATTTTATTTTTTTGAGGAAGATTAGCCCTGAGCTAACATCTGCTGCCAATCCTCCTCTTTTTGCTGAGGAAGACTGGCTCTGAGCTAACATCCATGCCCATCTTCCTCTACTTTATATCTGGGACGCCTGCCACAGCATGGCCTTCTGAGCAGTGCATTGTCCGAACCCCGGATCTGAACCAGCAAACCCAGGGCCACCGAAGCTGAACGTGCAAATTTAACCGCCGAGCCCCTGGGCCGGCCCCTATGTCCTTGCTTTAAAGCACAGGCTAAGAATGTTCTTTGTTGTTGCTTTGTATGCAAATAAATCTTATTTGGATTCTTCAAAAACACTGCTGGAACCCTGATGTCAGGTGTATCTCTACTTCTGTGGTTAGGTCTTCCTCGAGAGCAATGGCTCTCTGTACATTCCCACAGTCTCTCAGTCCATGTTGGGAGCAGAGTAGGAGAGGAAGCCTGTTGTGGGTGAAGAGACATGGATTTAGGAGTAATAAGCACCAGGGTGCGGGCCCACGTGAGTCCTTGCTTCTCTGGATAGCCGCCCATCCTCTGATGTTCTTTATCTGCAAAATGAGGACACTGATGCCTACAGGGCATAGTGTAGTAGAAAGGGCATCAGCTTTGAATCAGATGGACCTGGTTTGCAAGTCCAGCTCTGCCGCTTCAGGCGTCAAATAAGATGCTACATGTAGAATGCTTAGTGCCATGCCTGCCATGGTGGGCCCTTTTAGTGGCCCTGATCGTGCAGAGCCACCTGCCTTGTCTGAAAACGCGCTCCACCTCCCACTTCCAGGTGCCACACTCCCTTGCTTTTCATCACACTCGCTGGCCACTTCTTTTCAGGGTCCTTTGCTGACTCTGCCGCCTTCTCCCAAATACTAAATTTTGGAGATACTGAAGCTTAGTCCCAGAGCCCTGTCCCTTTCGTCTCTCAGGAAGCTCAGCTCTCCCACCTTTGTGTCACCACCCTGCTCCAGTCCTCGGATGCCAAAAGGTCCTGGATAAACAAATGCCTCCCTGAGACTCCATTTGAATTTATCAAAAACAGAACCCTGACTCTCCCGGCCAAAGGAGTTCCTCATCCCTCTGTGTTCCATTTCAGTCGATGGTTCTACTCTCGGCCTGGTAGCTGAAGCCAGAAACTTCATAGATTTTCTTCATTCTACCCTCTCTGTCTTCACTACTCTCCTCATCCATTCGTGAGCTCTGTGGTTCTATAGCTAAAATAAATTTGAATCTAGACTTATTTGCCTGACTCTACCACTACCCTCACAGCGACCTAGATCATTACCACCTTTGCTCCGACCACTGCAGTGGCTTGCTAACTTGTTCCCAGGTTCCAGTTTTGCTCTCTCCCAACACATTCTCCAAAACACCGTGGTCTTTCTAACTTGAAAGTCAGATCATGTCACTCAGCTGCTTAATCCCCTTGTAACCTCTCATTATATATAGAACGAAACCCAAACTCTTCTCCAGGACTTGGGCTGCTTATCATCTGGCCTTGGCTTAGCTCTTCAAGCTCATCCCATGCCACTTTCCCAGCCACCGATTATGTCCCAGACACAGTCGTCCTCTTTCCCTCCTCGAGGTCCTTGCAGATGCTATTCCATTGGCCTAGAACTTTCTCCCATTTCCTGTTTACAGGGCTTTTATCCAATATAGGACTCTGGTATAGGTCCATGGGGGACTGAAGTAAGAGTGCCGTGGGTTCAGAATCACTCCTACTCCCTCAAGCTGAAGCCTTCGACCAAGAGTCAATTTCTTGAAATGGTTATTTTCCCTTGTGGCATCCCAATTTCTCATATAAAGACACTTTTCTGGGCCTGCCTCTCCAACAGTTCAGACCTATCTGTAGGTCTGAATTCCAGTGGTGGAGACAAGCCTGGAATATGCTGGGATGCCCACTGCATACCAATATAGGTATCTCTGAATTCCCTTGCCTCTGGATTAATAGTTCTGGGAGTAGGCTAGGTGGCAGGATGGAGAGAATGGACTGCTATGGAGTCATGCTGTTCTGGAAGACTTTCTTAGTATGTTAGTCAAGCCCACCAACGCGTTAGCCCAGCTCATTTTTCCTGTCACTGCTGTCTCCACATACCCTGCACTCTGCTCTACTAAGCCCCGCATTGTCTGATGAATTTACCCCTCACAGCCGTGTTCACTCTCTATCCACGCCACTTCCCCAGCCACTGCGGTAATCACATTCTTCTTCAAAGCCTAGACCAAGTGCTGGTCTCAAATATCCTAAGCCAGGTGTTAGTTCCAACTGGAGCTTAGTGTTCACTCCTCAGGGCTCCAAGGTTTGGGGCTTATCTCCCACTAACAGCCAGTACCACATCCTACCATGGATTGAGCATCAGCTCTGCACCAGACATAGTGCTGATCAATTTATAAGCCTTATTTATCTAACATATCTAACAGGGTACCTCTTAGGTAGGTACCATCAATCTCCCCATTTTACCCATGGGGAAACTGAGTCTTAGAAAATGAAGTAGCATGTTCACAGTCACAATTCAAGCCCACCTCTGTCCAACTCTATCATGCATTATCTTAGCTGTTGTACTATTTTGCCTCATTTACAACAATGCCTGTCTTTCCCACGTTCCCTGAGACTCATCTTCTTATATCCCAGGCCTCCCCAGCATATGATACACTGGCACATTTTGGACAATGCACAATTAATAGGATGATTTCTTATTCTGCTTCTGTAAAGTCTTTTAAAATGAAAAAAAAAACGTGAAGGTCCTTCTACAACATTAACATTCTGTTATAATGAGAAAAAGTCAGGAAATTGATATCTAAATGTTCCCAACACCAACATTAGCTTAAATTCTCATCCACACCCTTGGCCTAAGAGGCCCCACCAAGACAAGTCAGCCTGCCCTTTGGAGCCCATTCATTAGAGAAGTGTTTATGTGGCCTTGGCTTAGGGATGATATAATGATTGCCTTTCCTCCCAGCAGGTCTCACCCTGTCTCAGGAAGACGTCAGGGGTCAGCACAAGGCCAGACTCTGGGTAGATGAGTCACTCTGGGAGAAGTCCAATCACAGGATGAAGGTTGGCTCGGGGGGATTCGTGAAAGGAAATGGTACCTTTCCCTTGGAGGACTGAGGTTGACTCTGACCTCAGTCTGATGGCATGGAAAACCACCTGGCCTTTCTGGCTGCGGATCCTGGAAGGGGAACAAAGTTCCCCAGAGAGGAAGATTGAAAGGCCAGTCTCACCAGGGCTTTTAGGAAATCCTCACTGCCAGGTCTCTGAGGAGCTCAGGTGAGGCAAGTGTCAGGAATATTGACCCTTCTTATTTTTCTAATTTGTGAGTCTGATTCCATTAAAAGCAGGCAAAAATGGTGGAAAAATGTACTTTGAAGAAGGCAGTAGAGGGGTGAGGTCAACAAACTTTGGTTTCTCTCCAAGCCGTACATCTGCTGTGGCACCCTTGGAGGACCATTGAATCATACCGTGAAAAAGCTACAGCCTGCACGTATTACTGCGCTTTCTTCCACTTGTTCTTCCCTCATTCCCACCACTTCAACACCATCATCACCTCTTCTACCACCACCACCACCATCACCACCATTACTACCCTTTAATGCCCTAAATTATTTGGTGGATACCATTCTAGGTGATTTATGTTTACTTTTTATTTAATTTATATAGCAGGTGTTATTATCTTTAATAATGTGGAGACCAAGGTTTAGAGAGGTCGGGCAGCCTGACAGAGGTGTCTATCTTATACATGACAGAGCTGGAATTCTCACCCAAGCATATCTAACACCAAAGCTGTGCTCTCAATGAGCACTGTGACAGATGGAAAATTCTCTTTGGGGCAGAAGGGAACAGTTCAGATTAACATACAAACTATAAGGCAAAGACCAGTCCTACTCTACATCTCTCCAATCCCCAGCTACACCTCTCCTTCTGCTCACTCACGCATTCAGTGACTCCATAGCACTCTTTAGAATAATTGATTATCCTTCTTGTCCCTTGGCGCCGTCACTCCCTTGTCTGTTTCTGCCAAGCAAGAGGTGGTAGCCGTCTTTCTTTGTTCTAAATTGCTGTAGCCATTCTTGCATTCTCAGCAGGTCACTGTGACCTCTGCTTAAAAAATTCAGGAAAAAATAATTCCTTTCAAAAAGCTCCCCAACATCTAGCACAACAGGAGATGGGGGCCAAATCTCAACCTGTGAGGATTGGATGGAGCCAAGGGGCATCTGCCAGCCTCGGCCATCCACAGAGCTCGAGGTGCACAGCCATGGGAAAGGCCCATCTCTCCAGGAATCCCAAAGCATTTGTTCCCTCACTGGAAGGTTATAGGCAAGGGAAACACAGATGAGTCAAGAAGCCTAGAATATCTTTTTCAATCATGAACCACACAGAGTTTATGTTGATGCGGATCCTGACGGGGAGATAAACAGTCTGTTGAAGGTTCCTAAGCCTTTTCTCAGCCTATGCCAGCAGCTGAACAGAGGACCAGCCAGGTAGCAGTCTCCTGTTGCTGGCTTGGAAAATTTTCCAGTGGTCTCTTCAAGCAGAAACCTCTTGGAATGAGCCTGAACCCAGTAAAAGAACCAAATGTCAGGAAAGCTGAGCATAAATCTTGTTTAGGGCAGGGATTCCTTGACAGTTGGATTTTTTTTCACTAGGGTTATAAGACAGAATGTGAAAGGAAAGCCCAGTTGGATTTTATGAGCCATCATCCTAGTAGTGTTCTTTCTGGAACAAACTTGCCACTGCAGAACCTTTCTGTTATTTAAGCTCCTGGAGACAGAACTGACTGAGACCCTGTCTGCAGTTATGCATCCTGCCCACACAGTCCGGTGCCGGCTCAGCAGGACATTCCCTGAAGTGGGTAACAAGGTCTGTCTGCTCTTTCAGCACTGCGGCAGAGCGACGTCAACTGCTTATATTAGACGTACCGCATGTTATGAAACTCACTCAAGGCATTCTCATTTTGAAACAGTAAAGTACATCCCAAGAAGTCCCATCCTTAACTTCCAGAAGGCCAATCTTATACTATTTATAACCATTATAGCAGCTAACTTTTAAGGAGACGTTACTCTGTCCAAAGAATTTTACACATGTCATCTCACTTAATCCTCATGATAATCCTATGAGATAAATAGATGCATTATCCTTATTTTATAGATGAAACTGACACAGAGAGGTTCAGAAACTTTCCTGAGTTCATACAGAATATACAACAGAACAAAGATGTGATCTTAAGGCTGTGGAACTCTAGGGCCCATGCTATTAACTTCCACGTAATGCTACCTATGGATCAAATAAAAGAAACTGAGTCCCAGTGGAATTGTTGCTTCCACATCCTCCAACACTTAGGGTCTTAGAGTCACACACGGAATTGACTAAAGGACTGAATAGCAGCTGAGTTCCTGGGGCCAAAGTCCCAAACCACCAGAGGCCTGGTGCTTTCGATTCTAAACTCACATGGGAAAGGTCGTTAGCTCTCGTAGCTCAGGAGCTGGACTAATACCTAACTGACAAGCATGCATTATTTAAAAGAAAAAAAAAAAAGCCTGATGAAGCCTAGTGAACAGACCACACAAACTTAGGTCAAGAACGCCAAGTTCTAATTGGGAGAAGATATTTGCAAACCATATATCTGATGACAAGTTAATATCCAAAATATATAAAGAACTCATACATCTCAACAACTATAAAACTAACAGCTCAGTTATAAAATGGGCAAAAGATCTACACAGACATTTCTCCAAAGAAGATAGACAAATGGCCAATGGGCACATGAAAAGATATTCAACATCACTAATTATCAGGGAAATACAAATCAAAACTATAATGAGATATCACCTCATGCCCATCAGAATGGCTGTAATTTATAAGACAAGAAAGAACAAGTGCTGGAGAGGATGTGGAGAGAAGGGAACCCTCATACACTGCTGCTGGAATACAAACTGGTGCAGACACTATGGAAAGCAGTATGAAGATTCTTTAAAAAATCAAGAATGGAACTACCATACAGTACAGCTATTTCACTGCTGGGTACTTATCCAAAGAACTTGAAAACATGAATGTATAAAGATACATGCACCCCTATGTTCATTGCAGCATTATTCACAATATCTAAGACTTGGAAGCAACCTCTGTGCCCATCAAGCGATGAATGGATAAAGAAGATGTGGTATATATACACAATGGAATACTACTCAGCCATAAAAATGATGAAATCTGGCCATTTATGACAACATGGATAGACCTTGAGGATATTATGCTAAGCAAAATTTACACAATTTAAAAAAGACCAGTGTTCACCTGTAGCATCTTTACTGTTTTTAAGTCAACTTTAACCCAAATTCAATGGGAGGCAGACTTCACATCCATGTAGCATGAGCATCACTCTAAGAGCTGTATCGTTTTTTCTAATAGAGAGTATATCTGTGTCCTTCTTCTGTTAATGATGCTGAGATCTTGAGAGCTTGCTCAGACACACACAGACACACATACACACATGCCCTTGATGTGTGCTACAAATAGTATAAATTCTACAGTGATCATTGGATATTGCCTTCCATAGGGGAAAAGAGGCTAAGTTTGTCCTGGAGGAAGCGCCTGAGGAGGTTAAGATGGTCCTTGCTATAACCTGACCACAAAAATCCAATCGGTAGATGCCAGATCCCAGGGTCCCATGTTCCACAGAACAACTGAGTCATTTGAACTCTTTCTGAATAGGAGTAAATAGAGCTTTATATAAAACCGTTTATACTGGCCAGACTTCAAGAACTTAAACTTATTGTTTGATATTTCATAACCTTTATAAGTTAATAAATTTTCAGCCTGATGGATCATCCTGATGTCTGGAGGGTAACTGGAGACCTTGCTGTTTGTGGCAGGTCTAGTGAGCTGCTTTCATCTCTACAAGGACATTTGATAGCTTCCAAGACTTTGTCTAAAAGGAAACTTAGAAGCAAAGTGGGAGAAAAGGAACCCTTCTCAGGGATTTAGGCAACAATTAGAGCCAGTGTTGATTTACTTAATAATCCGAGTGACCCTCTTTCTCTGCTGGCTTTTACATGTGCATTTTCTCCACACTAACCCTTACTGTTGCCTTAGACTATGCCGCTTCCCAAGGCTTCCCATTCCATCTGCCCTCTGCTCCTTCTGCAGTCTGCTTTCCCTGAGGAGAGAGTAAGGACCTCAGAATATACACAATCCTTCTATCAACAAGGTTCCACCTTGACTCTCTCGAGGACCACCCTATGTGGTAGAAGCCAACGTCAACTTCCCCATGGAGAAGGATGTCACTGCACTTGAGAAATGGAAAAGAGATCTGAGGTTATCTCCCAGCCTGCTGCTTTACTTGGCCTGATTAAAGTCATTGCCACTCTCATGTTAAGAAAGCGCCCAACAATGTCCTCTTTTATATCAAAACGTGGGGCCACCTGCATGTCCCAGCCAAAGCAAAAGAAGGAGTATTTGATATGCAGTAAAGGAGGTGTCATTCAGATCATCAGTTCTCCTAAGCCCCATAAACACGTGCCTGAATCACAGGAGAGGAGACAGTGGGTTCATCTTGAGAGGGCTATTTCACTAAAATCTCTGTAAATCACTGGGTGCCCAAGAAAATTACTTTTCTATTCATGAACGAGATGGAGCATAAACATGTAGCAGAGGAATTCTTCCCACTTCAGAGCAGCACATCAGGGAGTTCAGAGAATGTAGCAAAGCTGTGTTCTTCAGTGGTGGCAGGTTATGGCTTTAAAGCAGACGAGGCTTTGGGTGATGGGTCCTGAGCAGAGGTTAATGATGGATGCCTCCATGTTTCTGAGAATATGGGGGAGCATGCTATCCCATAAAACATGAGGATAGTCACCGTGTACTTTAAAGGAAACTAAAGGCTTCATAGTGGAGGATGGGGGAAATAGAAGGGTAGAGATTGTGTTCATTACACTTCGTAATCCCAGTTTTATATCCTGCATTGGTGTGAGGTACATATACTGATACAACTTGGTATAATAATCATTCTGTATGGCTTCCAAGGACTGAAGGCTTAAGGATCATTCTCCGTCCACCTTATGAGAAGCTGTTGCCCAGGGGAATCCTCCGTGGATTCATCATAATCCAATCTCCTCTAGGCCAGAGGGAGAGGTTAACTGGCTACCTTTGTGCTCATAACAGAACTTCTATCAGCTGTACTTCTCTGTGTTGTCATGAAACATTTTAGCACAGGTCACTGAATCATAAACCACTAGAGCTGGAAAGTACCCAAGAGATCCTTGGGCTCAATGATTTCTAAACTGATTTAATAAAATTTTTTCAAGTGAAATTTTACTCAGACACCAAAATATAAAATAAATACAGTAGCTATGACTCAATATGGCAGTTCATCATAACTTTTTATTATCTTACCTAATAAATAAAGATGGATTTAATTAGAAAAAGATCATCATTTTTCAGTTGCTAATGAAACAATGCATCTGGGAAATAATCGTGAATGGATGCTGAAACCATAAAATGAAAGGTTGATGGGGAACTTTTTAATGGAAGGGTTGGGCTGATACCAACTGAGCACACTTAGCTTTAGTAAAAGTGGATTAGTCAACTCTATCGTGGTTTCAGAGCTGGTCAACAGGAAGGACATATGAAGAGTATCTATGAAGTACTCTTGCCTAAAAAGAAAAAAGAAATGGAACCCAAATCTAATCAGTCTTCTAAATTTAAATATCAGTTTCCAGAACATAAAAGAATAAATCAAACAATACCATGAGGAAGAAAGCCAAACTCAGAATGTGGGGTAGTCTACAGAACAAATGTCCTCGTTTCTCTAATTGATCAAAGCCACGTGCAGTAGATTTTATTATTGCCCAATGCTTCATTCTTCTTTGCTGTAAGAGGAAGGATTATGCATTCATATAATGATCATACGTTTGTGCCTACTGCCTCTTGGCTGGCCACTCTCCTTGGGGAACTGTGTACATTCCTGACCCACTGATGTTGGCTGTGCCTCTTGATTTGCTTTGACCAATGGCAAATGAGTAAAAGGGACTATGCCATGTCCAAGCACAGCTTCGCTGGTCATTTCATTACCTGCTTTGTTGCCCTTTTATTTCTGCCACAAGAACATCCTGACACAAATAGCCTGGGTCCCAGAATAAGAAGACACATAGCAAGAGGCTGAGCCACTGCCAACTGCAGATACTGTGCAATGTGAGCCAGAAACAAAAACGTTTAACCTTTGTTGTTATAGCCATTGAAATTCGGGGGTCAGTTGTTACCCCAGCAAAGCTGGTAAATTTAATACAACACACACACACACAGAGCAGAACTTATAGAATAAAAGAAACCTAAGAAATGTAACCATTGAAGACATGTTGTAGACCTTGATTGGATCTGGATTCAAACAATTCAGACTACAAATGTCACTTTTGGTTGGGATAATTAAAACAATTTGGATAATGTTTGCATATTATGTAATATTAAGGAGTTATTGATTTTGTTAGGTTTGAGAATGTTCATATATGCACGTATTTCTCAGTTAGAAATGTATACTTAGATATTTACTGGTCAAGTGATATGAAGTCTGGATTTTCTTTTGAATACTCCAAGAAAAAAAAAGTCAGGAGATAGATTAAATGTTCATAAAATATCGATAATTATTAAAGCTGGACGATGTACACACAGAGGTTAATTATACTGTTATCTCTAATTGTTAATTATACTGTTATCTCTAATTTTATGCATGTTTTAAAATTCTTCTTATAAATAATTTTTAAGTCTTAGCAAATGAATTAAAAAAAATTAACAAACAACGTGATGGCAGTCCCCAGCGGAAAATTCCAGAATTTCTGGAAGATGTAAAGTGTTTGTATTAGTGGTAATTTAGAAAGTGAAGATGAGAAAGCTTCAATGTCAAGTGTGTGTGGGGTGTGTGTGTGTGTGTGTGTGTGGTGGAGGATGGAGTTGGGAGAGTAGTCTTGAAAAGACTTGATCAGCCCCAGACAGCATAGCACAGAGCTGACAACAAGGCATGTAAATGGAAGCCTGTATAAGTAACAGCTGATGTTATGACATCCACCCATCCACACACCTACACACAGAATGATGCCCAGTAAAGGGTTTGCCTTCCAGATGAAAAATAGTAGGCTCCCTTTCTTTTTAAACAAAACAAAACAAAACAAAACAAAACAAAACAAAACAAAGCCTACCTGGGCAAAACTAGGATGGCTAATGTGGGCACTGATGTCTAAGAGCAAAGCACTCCAAAATCGGGCATTTTAATGTGATGGTCAGCTCCCCACATGTTAACCCTAAAGTGAGACCTACAGGACAACTAGCCCTGCCCACAGGGGAACCCCAGCCAGGCCACCATTGCTCCATTTGTACATGTGAATGGATGACGAGGATCACCACACAATGAGAGAAAACCTGCAGCATGACAGAGATAAACACGGGAAAAATGACACCAGAGAAAACAGAAATAATCAGGAAACAGAGGATAATATTTTTTTAGAAAAAGGAAAAACTTTGGATTAACGTTCTCAGAGAGACTCGAAACAAGATGGCATCCAGAAGACAAGAGTCAGATTCTATGAAAAAGGAAAAATCAGAGATAAAGTCCGGTTAGAAATTAAATTCACTCCCAAGCCCCAGTCTGTCCCATCCAAAGAAAGAAGAAAAAATAAAAGAAGATAATGTAGGCCCCACCAGAAAAATGAGAGAAATAGGACACTTGGCTTCCCTGGGAAGGTGAAGGAAGAATTAGGGGCCACCGAAGAGGAATAAACCTGAGTGAATGAGAGGGGAGTTGGGAGAGCCATTCATCTAGGTGGACGGTGTACACCTGAGCTCTGTTTAGATCTGCAGTGTTTTCACCGTATCTGGTTCTGTCACCAGACATTGTCAGAATATACGACACACACATGTGCAGAAGCAATTTGGTATGACAAGCATATTTTAGAAATGCAAGACCAAAGAAGACTCAGCATCATATGAAGTAAATCCTCAAGTACCTGATAACTCAGCCAGGCTTTTATTTCTAGAACCAAAAACTTCAAAGTCTAGTCTCTCTATGAATTGTCAGCACTTGGTGGAGAAAGGTTAAGGTTCCAAAAAATATCTAAAGTTCTCTCACAGTGAAGTCAATTCCCTAGAGAAGTTCCTGTCATTTAGTTTTGAGAGTTTGTGGTTTTTGGAGGAGAGTTATGGTTGAAATTTTTGTAAAAAGAAAAAGTTTACATGTTGAGTAAAAGTTTACTCACCATCCCCCCACCACTCACTGAGTACACATTAATGCCTGCCGTACATTACTGAAAATCCAAAAAATATGTCCAAATTACTTTCACACAGTCTATGTCGAAAAATGCTTAAGTGCCTAGAATCCATTTGATAATGATTTGGGGGAAAATATCCAAAGATGAACTTTGAAATCGTGTATGATTTCCAGCAAACAGAGACGGATGCACATTTGGGTATAACATGAAAGATATTTTTAGGAAGCTTTTGCTAAATTGTTTATTACATTTTATCTAAAGACCATTTGAGGTTCTGATTACAAGTCACAATTCAAGAGACACTTTGCTCATCTGAGAACATCATCTGGCCAAAGGAAGCTTGGAGCAGGTCAAAGTGATCAATACACAAAAGGAAGATAAGCCTTCAAAAAATTCATAAATAGACCTCAACTTTAAATGTTTTTGAACTCCATCCAGGCTCTAAGTAAAAAAGAATCTATGTCTATATTAAAGAAGAGAAAACCTTTTATGAATTCTGGGGAAGGGTACTATCAAAAAAAGGAATAGCTGATCCCAGGGGAAATGAGAAGGCTGACAATGTGGAAGCTGGAAAGGCTCCAGGCTGCACAGGCCCCTCCCGGAGCAGCAGTTGTGTGGTGTCCATCCACAGCGGGAACTGTGACTGAGCAGTGTTTGTCAAGTGTGGCAGCCCTGGTTGAGACGCACACATGCAAATTTGTTCAGCATAATGATTTGCTAACCCACCCCAAAGGGCTTTACCATCCCAGCATACCAACTCCACCTTCCATGAGCCTGAGACAACCCATGTAGACTTTGGAGAGGAACCTCTGATTTATGGTGGTAAAGCCTTTTTTCCCTCAAAACTCTAGCTCTGGCCTCTGCAAGGAAAGAAGCTAAATCAAACAGTTTTCATACATAGGATTCTAAGTCACGGGTGGCACTACCTCCTTAGTTACATCTCTGACTTGGTACAGACATATAATATCCTTTCCTTTAATGAGTTAAAAAGACTTTCTAGAAACTTCAACATGCCCAGACTGGACATTTCCTAGTATTAGCCTTCTTACTTTTCTCACGGAATAAATTGACAGACAGCTTGACTCTAGCATAATGTTGAAGAGTGTGGGTTCCTGAGTACAAATGACAGCCCCAATGTGTAAGTGTTCTCTGACCTTAGGAAAGTTACTGAAGCAATCTAATGCTCAGTTTCCTCCCCTGAGAAATAGGGATGAAGATCTTGTCAACCTTCAGAGTTGCTATGAGGATTAAATGAGATAATCTTTGTAAAGTTAGGATATTCCCCTGCCCAGAGGCATTGCAGCTACGAACAACAGAAGCAGTAACTCAGACTGGATAAAACAATAAGGAAATGTGTGTTTCAAATAGGCTGGGATCCAGAAGAGCAGGCTTCCCACAAAATGATTGACAGTTTGACGGATTGTCTAAAACCTAGGTTCTTTCCCTCTCTCATATGCTGTTCTTATTTCTTGTCCATAATAAACAAGAAAGGGCAAGGCAAACTTTCTAGCTTTCTAGTAGACTTCTCTCATCCCATTGGCCAGAATTGGATCACAAACCCATTGTAAAATTGTCACGGCACGTAGAACAGGACCCCACCATGACGGGAAGAGACTTGTCTTTGGAGGACAAACGGATGTAGAGGAAGATCATTTAAATACCCAGGACAGGTTACTTCTTATTAGCATTCTTGTCCACGTTATGTTGTCCTTATAGTCCTAGAAGAAGTTTTTCCAAAGATGCAACTGGCTACCACTTCAAAGGTCTTGAAATGGCAAATAGATTTTATTTTTTGTGTCACTTTAGATCTGCTTCTAGTGGCTGTCTAAAGCGGTGCTTAAGGAGGATTCTGGGGCTCCATCTATGGTGGGGAAGGGAAGGTGACATGGTTGGTTATAGAAATTGACTAGGCGTGCAAGATAAGGCTTCATCAAGGCCATGGGTAGAACTGGACAACTGGGCCCTGTTCCATTTGCATCTTTCTTTCTGGCACTTTTTAAACTTGAGGCCACATAGGACTACTGCTAGCATGGCTTCAAGCCTTTTAGACTAAAACCGAGAGTGCATTTTCACCACTGAAGAACGAGTTAAACAGAATAGCTGGTCTTCCAGATTTCTGAGAAAGCGAGCTTTCTCAACAGACCAACTCAACCACTATTCACTGGGAACTAACTCATGTCCCTATTTTGTGCCAGGTGCTTAGCAGACTACAAAAGATGTGGAAGGCACAAACTCTATCCTTAAGAATCTTTCATTCTATCTCAGAAATAAAGCATGTGGACAGCAAAGTGTTAAAGAGTAGTGCAAGGCAACCTAGAATTCAGGGTCTGAGGAAATTGCTAGAGCCATTTTAATTGGCCATGACTAAACTGACCAAGGAGAATCCCATAATTAGTGGCAGCACCATGGTGCAGATTGGCATATGGGCTCAGCCTAAACCTGTAACAGGGACTGATATTTTGCATGCAGCAGACATACAGATGGCCTCAGAGTTTTTCAGACCCAGTGTCAATTTCTCCCATGTGTTAACTGTAGCCACTACCACGACCTTGTATAAACACATCTTCTTCCAGCGAAGGATGAGTCTTGAAGCCTGATGAGGTAGTAAGTTTCTAGAGCCTAACAGTGTGGCATTGGCTTCTCAAGGCTCCATCTTCCAACACAACCGTCAGGATTCACAGCTCAGAAATGATAGATCTGCTCTAAGTGACTCTGCACACCGAGCCGAGCGAATATATTATATAGAGAATATATTGTGTATCACAAATTCTTACATGATTGCCCATACAATGCTGTATGTTTATAACCCATTTGGAGCAGCTCGGCCTGATAAAAATGTATAGAGTAACAATAATATTTACTCACCAACAAGTACTTAATCCTGAGCACTGTACAGGCAAGAAGGGGACATGCTGTAAAGCTAGGGGAAAATATTCCTGGTTTACAAAGCATTTATAATCTGATTAAGCTAATACAACATAGATATATGGAACAAAATGTACAAAGCAACATATAAAAGTACATCTCTGGTCCAGGTCCTTACTGATTCACAGGCAGATTATGGCAGTCGGTCCTTTGGCTTGGGTCCTTCTACACTCCAGTGGATTCGATCACCACTACCAGGGCCATCTTCTCAAAGTACAGCAGTGGGCAAGTCACTTCCTTGTTGGGAAATCTACACTGGCTGCCCACTGCCCACAGAAAAATTACCCCCTTGACTTTCGAGGCTTCCAACTACCCTCTGAAACCTGCTCCTCTCCAGCCTTCCAATCTATTGCCAGTATAGCAGCCCCCTTTCCCGACTCCAATATTCTCTTTAACTAAATTTTACTCAAGATCTCTATTTCCAAATACGTCACAGCTTTCCTGCCTCCACATCTTGCTCATCTCTGCATGTAATACAATTCCTGCCTTCATTTATTTAAGTCTCACTCTTCTTTGAAGATGAAGGTTTGTTTCTTACACACTTTCCTAAACACACCACATTACAGAGATTATTCCCTCCTCTGAACTCCAATACCACTGACATTTCTCATGTAATACCATGAGGTAATTCTGCATCAAGTTTATATAAGTGTCTCGCCTTCCCAGCTTTATTTCCAGCTCCTTGATGTTGAGCACCTTGTCCCAATCCTCTCTACCTCCCCAAAGCTTAACAACACAAGGTCTTTAACACTGCTGTTGATGGCAAAATTAAGTCAGGCATAAGTATGGAGCAAAGAAGTAATCAGTTATAATCAGAAAGGACTATAGTGAATTTTAAAAAGTTTACTAGACAGGTGACTTTTTAAACTGGGTTTGAAAGAAAGGACAAGAACGGCAGAAGGGCAAGAAGGAGAGGAAGCAAGAAGGGTGTGGGTTAAAATGGTGACCATGGATGTGGAAAGGAACGGGTGGATCTGGGAGCCTGGCCCTGTTCTGATAGTTGCGTAAAATCAACAACCTGGTACAGAAGTCTGGTTGCCAGATGTCCTTCCTTTTGCATATCTTCTATGTGTAACTTGCTTAGGTCTATAGAGTCGACAATTAGGGCCAAGAAAAAGTCATCATCTAGGCTTAAATTCTATCTGATGACCTTTCAATGTCCTTCTTCCATTCAGTTTTTTGAAATATCATTTCCTTTGAGGAGGTAGCTTTTTCCAACGGGAAGCTTGCTAGTGAGTTTTTTGGTCCTCACTTTAACCTGTCAGAAAAATTGTACAGAATTGCAAATGTTGATTGTTTCCCACGTGTACTTATCTTCCTTTTCATGTCCTCAGGTCCCCTCAAAACTCCATCTTGTAGAGAAGATGCCATGACATCCAGACCTGCAGGTTTTCAGGAATGTGGGGGTTATCATGGGGCATGTGTTGATCAAGGGGTCACCTGGGATCTGCTGAGGCTGCAACTGCGATCCAACCTGGTAACCCTGACCTGAGACCCTTCCCATGCTGAACACTTCAGCCTCAATCACACCTCAGCTCTTCTCCAGAGTAGACATCTGCAGAACACATACATCAAGGAGATAGGAAGATGGCCAAGAAACGTGTGGATTGTCCCACTTCATATTTGTTACCTTTGTAAACCCTCTACTTCCCTACAGTTCTGGGTCGCCAGATACCCAAAAGGGGTACTCATGATTCCCCCTTTAAATGGTATTGTTCAAACCTGTCCATCACTTTTCTCTACACTTATGGCATTCTCTGTGCATCTATAGCATAACCCTAAATGAAAGAACCATGGGATGGAAAGACTTGAAATAAGGATATCAGAAACTATCTCACCAAAGCCCTTTACTCTACAGAGTAAACCATAGCCCAGGAGAGGGATGTGGCCTGGCCAGCGTCCCCTGGGCATGTTACAGTTCTCTGATCACATTAAGGACTAAGATTTTTCATGCAATTTGATTGATGTCCCTAATGTAAACTGCAATTGTGAAAAACAACTAATAAGTTCCCTCCATTACCTAGAATGTTTTATTCCCTCCACTTTAGAAACACACTTATGGCAAGAAGTCAAAACAAAGATTTCACATTTCCATTAAAAAGCCCCAACATTTGTAAGCTTTCTCTGGGGATCCTATTACACCTCAGTGAGCTCACCTCCCTGCTCCCTTTAACTTACATAATATAAAAAAGGACATAGAGGTGACCAGGCAGGCACCTGCTCTTCTGTCTCGTGGACCAACTTCCTCTAGAACAGTGTTTCTTGATGGCAGCACTAGCGACATTTTAGGCCAAATAATTCTTTGTTGTGGGGCTGTCCTGTGCATTGCCCCTGTTTATCAGCATCCCTGGCCTCTACTCACTAGATGACAGGAGCAAACCGTCCCCACTGCTGCCCCAGTCATGAGAACCAAAAATGTCTCTAGATATTGTCAAGCGTCCCATGAGGGAAAAGTTGCTCCCCTCCCCCTTGAGAACGACTGGGTCTAGAACACCGTGAACATGGATGTTATTCTGAGGGATCCATCCAGAAGTTTCTCATCAGCATTTGTCTTCCACACCCGGACCCCCCCACACTGACTCTATGATTCCTGCTGTGATTTCAACCCTGAAATCCTGCAAAAAGGTTAACATAGGGCGGGCAACACTGCCCCTTGCTCTTCATCATGCCTCCACACAAGGCTGGGCAGGAGTACCACACTTAACAAAGTAGAGATAATGGATGAAAGTTACAACCTTGAAGGTCAAAACTGAAAGTCATATATTAAAAATGACTTTTTGCCATAATCTAATGGGGAACTGTATTAGTTATCTATTGCTGTGTAACAAATTGCCCCAAACTAAGGCTGACTTATCTATTAGAAATAAAGCTAAAACAACAAATATTTATTATTTTACACAGTTTCTGAGGGTCAGGAATCTGGGAGTGGCTTAGCTGCATGATTCTGAGATGTCAATAAGCTGTTGGCTGGGGCTACAGTCATCTCCAGGCACTACTGAGGCTGGAGAATCTGCTTCCAAACTCACTCATGTGGTTCTTGGTAGGCTGGTAGGCCTCAGTTCCTCACTGGCTGTTGGCCAGAGGCTTCAGCTCCTTGTTGTGTGGGCCTCTATAAAGGGCTGTTCGCCCCATGGCAACTGGCTTCTTCCAGAATGAGTGATGAGAGAGAGAGAGAGAAAACAGAAGCTTCAGTTTTTCATAACCTAATCTCCAAAGGGATAAGCCATCACCTCTGTTATATGCTATGTCCACAGAACAACCTTGGTACAATGTGGGAAGGGACAGCACAAAGGTGTGAAGCTGGGGTGAGCCTCATTGGGGCCATCTTAGAAGTCGCGTGCCATGGAAACCCCTCAGTCACTTAAAACTTTCCTAAGTTTAACCTCTTCCCATATCACAAACATGGTCATTTCTAATAGTGGGTGTCCTCAGTTTCATTTGAAAATAGGAAGGGATTTGCATCTGGTCAGAATGGTGACCCTGAGGCAACACATCATGAAAAAAATTCAACATACTCTGTTCCTAAAGTGACAATAGTAGGCTGATTCATTTTAGAAGAACTTTCAACAAAAGCAGGTTTCTAGTTGCCCTCTTTCAATAGAAAAAGTAATTAATAAGCCATAGGATGTTATTCCCTATTTCAACCACGAAGATTCCATGAAAACTATTCATCAAACTAAATGTATCAAATATTTATTGAGATTCTTCTCTGAGTTATACGTTTACTTATGTATTGTTATATAACAAACCACCTTGAAACAGTGGATTAAAACATCAATTTGTGTGGGTAAGGTTCAACTGGTCAGTTCTTCAGCCCCATGGAGCAGTGGCTGGGGTCTCTTACTCAGTGGTATTTACGTGGTTGCAGAAGTGCGCTGGAGGTCCAAGAAAATTTCACTGACATGTCTGCTGTCTTTGTGCTCCTCTAAGTGGTCCCTCTCTGTCTGAATAGTGGTCATGGACTTCCTCAGAGGATAGTGGTCAGACTTCTTTCATGTGGTTGACTTCCAAGAACAAAAGAGGAAGATACTCAACTTCTTCGAGGCTTGGCCTACAATTGGCACAGTATCACATCTACCACATTCTGTTGGTCAAAGTGAGTCACTTTTGGAAAGCATACCCTTTTGGAAAAGTTCTCTCATGTCCAATCCCCTTTAAACTTCAAATCTTTGGCCTAATGTCTTTGACCTCTAGACTCAGATGTAAAGGACTCAAGCGATTAGGTCAGGCCCACCCGGATAATTTGCCTATCTTAAAGTCAATTGATTTTGAACATTAATTACAACTGTGAAATCCTTCCATTGTAGCATTTAGATTAGTGTTTGACTGAATTACTGGGAGAAAGTGTGTACATCAGGGGCTGGAAACCTTGGGGACCATTTTAGAATTCTTCCTACCAAAGTGAGACAGTTGATAACATTTCAATAATTTGTTGTCTAATTAATAGTACTCTATCAATGTTAATTTCCCAGCTTAAATAGTTGTACATTGGTTATATAAAATGCTAACATTAGTGGAAACTGGGCAAACAATATATGGGAATTTTGCATTCTGTTTTTGTAATGCCTTGTAAATCTAAAATTATTTAAAATAAAAAGTCAATTGGGCCAGCCTGGTGGCATAGTGGTTAAGTCTGTGCACTCAGCTTTGGCAGCCTGATGTTGCAGGTTCAGATCCTGGGTGTGGACATACACACTGCTCATGGAGCCATGCAGTGGTGGCATCCCACATACAAAATAGAAGAAGATTGGCAACGGATCTTAGCTCAGTGACAATCTTCTTTGCAAAAAATAAGTAAAATAAACAAATAAATAAAATAACAAGTTAAAAAAAAAAGAAAAGCAAGCCATCAGCCCAGCCCAGATTCCACGGGGAGGGAAATAAAGTGTGTCTCTTGATGGGAAGAGAGATACGTGTATATGGGGAAGGAGGAATTGATGGCGATCATCTTTGAAGACTATTTATTACAGGCACCATGACTAATAAAAAAATGAATATGACCAGTTCCTTTCTCATAGAACCTGTAATCTGGTGGGTGAGAGAACGTCTATTCTACAGACACTTATTGTGGCTCTCCCACCGAGTAGGCATCATAATAATCACTGGAGGTACAATGGTGACTAAGATTCCCACAAGGATATGACAGTTTAATGAGAGAGAGTGATTGGTGACCAGAAATTATAACCCTAGGTGTGATAACTCTTATGGTCAGAAAAATGCAGAGGACTGAGTTAACAAACAAGATGCAGAAATCACTACGAATTGTGAATATCAGAAAAAGTTTCATTCGTAGGTTAACAGACAAACACAAAGATGTACGGCCCTCTCCCCTTCACTGTAATACTTTGAAAATGCTCCAAACAAACCAAAAGAAGTTACCTGTATGGTTCACTGCTGTATCTTCTCATTTGGGGAGATTATGTTTTTCATTGAATTTTCTTATAGAGTAGGTTTTTACACAATGAATATTTTCCTACTAACATAATTTTTAACTCCTGCTGGAGTCATAGATATCATCCTAGACATCTCTCATACGTCTTTCATTTGGCAATGAGCATCTGAAATTTAATTGGAAATGGCTGTCTCTCCTTTTCCAACACTTTTTAGTGTCCCTGTAAGCCATACTTTGTTTACACGGGATCGCCTCTCCCACTGCAACGCCCTCAGCTTTCAACAGTGTGCTGGCTGCTCGAGGTTCTCTCGTTTTTCTCAGCAGTGGTCTTTGGGAGAGCTGCTTTTGACCCACTTCATCGGCAACTTAGGACTCCATTTAACCTTTAAAAAGAACCAAAAATGGCAATTTGTGTCTGTAAATTTACACACAGAAAAATCTGCTGGGGTGGGGAGAACACTTTAAGGTCCTCTGCAGTGAACTATATATCCTTAGGATTTTTAACAGATAAAGAAGAATATCTTCCTGAGATGGCAGCATGAGGAGACTTTCTCGAGGGTTTTTTTTTTTGACAGTGTTTGAGCTAAGCTGATCCTCTTGGGAACCCTGTTATTTCTAGAGCATTTGCAAAGGTTGAAATGGTTGGATTAGGGTCTTTTTTCCTGCCCCTGAAGTGTCTTGCCCCTTATCCCTGTGAAGATCCTAAAAGTCTTAGGGCCCATGAGGTTTAGGGACACAATCTGAGGGTAGTGTGCACGGTAGTAAGGGCAAGGCATCCCTTAGTCACACTGAATATGGCAGATAAGAAGACATGTAAGTGTGCCACACTGGCGTGATGTCCTCTTCAGACAGAACATCCATCAGGCCTTCCCAGGCACGTGTATTAAGTGACTTAGTACATGTAAATCTACTTGGAACAGTGCTGTACATGTAAGAACTTAATAGATGTTCGTTATAACAATAATAATTATTATTATTATTTAGCATCAAATTTAACCCCAGTCACAGAACTCATGAAAAGATCTGCCAGCATTGCTGAACTATATCTATTATGTACCCTAAGAGAGAGAACAAAATATATATATTGAGTCCTTATACCACAGGGATGAGTAGAGTAAATCTATTTCCACTTGGCACAAAAAATTAAAGGTAATAGCTCTGACTACTGGCAGAATCTCTTCCTCCCCCACCTGGGCCTGTTCTAGATCGGAGAGCTCTCTCTGCTGAGTTAATAAACCTTCCCCCAGAAATTCACCCACACAGAGACCCAGCAAGCTGCTCATTGTACCTGGGTCATATGAGAGCCGCTGCATAAAACACGGAGTTCTGATTACTGTCGTCTCTGCATGGTTTTCTCAGTGAGTTCAGCTAACTGATTGCCTTAGCAAGTCCTGAGCACCACTTCTGCCTGCATACTGGGCCTACATCCTTTCACTTAGGTTTTCCCAGAAAGTAACACTGAGAACCAGACAGAATGTTTGAGATTCAGAAGATGGGAAACGTGGGCCCAGAGGTAGAAGCCCCAGTGATTGGATATGTCCACCTGTGTCGTGTTTGTAAGAATAAGACACTTCAGCTTGCTGTTCCTCAGACCTTTCCCATTTCACAGGTCAGCAAGTCAGGCTGGGAAGATTCTCAGGGTCTTGGGTCACTGGACACTGTATCCGGAGGTGACCTGTGTGTCCTTGCATTTCTGTCTTAACTTCTTGTCCGTGTCATTGCTGTGGCAAGCATGTTTGGCTCTACATAAGGGTAACCTCAGACAGGAGAATATAGTGCATGTTTCTACCTCCAGAAATAGGGCCCCTCAAAATGGATGCTACCATTTTCTTGATCCTCTCCAAAGAAAGAACACAATAAGATCATTTTTAGTATATTTCAGAGCTTCAATCAAGAGCAGCCAGGAAGTTCTTTGTAAAATCTAAAAGCATAAACCCAAGACTGTGAGGGTGAATGTGTGTTACACCTGTGGCCACATCCGGCACCAAGAAATATGACGGAAAGCTGAATTTATCCGTAGGGTTCACAAAGAGGTAAAGGACAGAAAGAATGGTATTTTCCTGCAGGAGTTTTGCATTAATTTCTATCCTCTCGACATTTCAGCTGTGTGTTCTGAAGCTGAGTGTCTTGCTTCATGGTCAGCACTTGTGTGAAACTTCTGGGCGAGAGGAAAGGGCGCGGGTGACAGGATGAGGCGCAGGAAAGCATTGTTCCTCCAATCTATGTGGTCATGTGCCAAAGAAACCAACTTGAGTTGAACAGACTGTCATGTGGTTAATTTGCAGAGAAAAAGAAAGGGGGGAGGAAAAAGGAGGGATGTTTCAATGTGTTTGTCATCTTGTTGATAGAAGACAGCAAAGGGAGCCATGAGGATCCACTCCCCCTGTTTAACGGCTAGCAAAACCAAGGTAGAGGTGAAGGTACCATCCTTGTGGAGACAATTTGACTAAAATAGCTAGGGACATGCTACTAAGCACCCCCTGAAGGCCGAGTAAGGCACCTTTTCTAAGAAAGAACAGGCCACAAAGACTAAGGCCTAGTGCTGGAGAGAAACCCTGGGCCCTCATGCCCTCCCTCCCCTTCCTCTGATGAAGGCTTTCCCCACACAGAGCCTAGATTCTGCTCTGCACTGTATTTTATTTATTTTAGTTTATTTCTTAGAACTGGAAGCACGTGACAGGGAGGCAGTAAGCCTTTGGGCTCTGCCAGTCCAGAGTGGCATTTGCAACCCTCCTTTATTTCTTTCCCTGAGTTTTGGGGGAGAAGAAGGAACAGCCAGTTATTTAGGAACCACTCCACCCAGAGATTAATCCAAGATTGCTTGTGGAGGTGAAGTCATGGCCAGAATCACCACTAGTTATCTTCTAAATTACTGAGCAAGTCCTATTTTTCTGAAGGTCAGTGGCAGTTTTTGGTATCCATGCTTGTGTAACACGGATGCATAACTGTGTGTGTCTACGCAGAGAGAGGGAGGGAGAGTGGAAGATGAGGACGAGGAGGAGCAGGAGGAGGAAGACAAAGGAGAGGGAGGAAAAAGACTACGACCACAGAGAAAGAGAGGAAGAAGAGGAGGTTCAAAGAAGGGGGAAAAAAGAAAAGTAGGAAAGGAAGTAAGCAGAAAAAGAAAAAAAAAATGGAATACAAGGAGGTGTCAATTAGCCACTTTGCAAAGTAATGATTTTCCTGTCACTTTAGACTTTCAAACAAGGGCATAGTAGCTTCTGTATTAGTTTTCTATTGGTGCTATAACAAAATATGACAAATTTAGTGGCTTACAACAACACAAATTTATTATTTTACAGTTCTGGAGATCAGAAGTCCAAAATAGACCTCCCTGGGCTAAAATCAAGCAGGGCTGCGTTCCTTCTGGAAGTTCTAGGGGAAGTCCATTTTTATTGTCCTTTTCAGCTACTCAAAGATGCCTACATTCCTTCATTCATTTCCATTTTCAAATCCAGCAACTGTCGGTAAGTCTTTCTCACCTCACCTCACTCTGACATGGACTCTTCAACATTTAAAGGACCCCTGCACCCACAAGGGTAATCGAGGATACCTATCCTATTTTAAGGTCAGCCGATAAGCAACCTTAATTCCCTCTTGCCATTTAAGAAAATATGTTCACAGGTTCTGAGAATTGGGACATGGACATCTTTGGAGGGCCATTCTTCTGCCTATCACAGCCTCTTATTAAGAATGTTGTAAAGGACCAGGAGGCTGGGCAGTCCCTTTAATGTCAGGTCTTAAGGAATGGGAAAAAAGCTATTTCTCAAGAAAACTTTTCCAATGGGTAAAATCTGTTTTCTGGGTAGTGTTTGGGCTCCTTCCAATGCGTGCCCTTCCCTCTTGGCATCTACACATCAGGCTGGTCTCATACGGCTATGGGCTGGCCAGAGTCTCAGAGCTAATGCACCCTTGGGTCTGCTCTTTCTTTTCCTTTCCTGCTTATGAAATGTACCTATTCCAACTCTCATTCCTTCAAAACTCTCCTTTTCTGTACTTTTTCCCCCTAGCGTGTGGAATAAATGTATGAGTGCAAAGTATTTGCATTCATTTGCGTGTAACACTTTAACTTCCTAGAGTGACCCTGGAAGACATGGTTTTGAATGGGTGTTGGGGGAATGTGTCTATTTGGGTTACTTATACCCCACTAATCCCACCACATAAACCTGCTCTGCATAGAGCCAGCCTGGTGTAAAAGTTCAGGACCATTTGTGCCCAGAAGATAGCTTGGTATGTCATTATACAAAACTATTTAAGCATCTTATGAGAGCAGTAATTTATAAAACATTTAACCCTGCTATTGCTATACTAAGATTGTATGAAGAAATACAATTTTACCCTGATGTCTGAGAAACTTCTCCACCTCCATATATGAGCCTCTAGATGCGTTTTTGTTTACCCCAGCTGTTGTTGGGATGGAAATAGGTACCTTTTTCTGAACCTTTTCATCCTCTTTATCAAACAATAATTGTACCAGTACTAGTACCACAAAATCAAGAGAGAAAAGAAGTGAGCTTGGTATGCTGGCCTCATAAAGATCATCAATACTACAAGCAAGGTTTACAACCATTTTTTTCAGGCACATCATGTCTCAAGAATCTCATTGGTCACTAAAGCAGATAGTCTCCCCTGAGAAGAAGAAATGCAAGAAGAATCTCATAATCTTGGGGAATGACTTTGAAAATGAATAGCTCAGGGTCAGGATATTTTTTCTGCTTATCTCCTTTGCCAGTTGAGAAGCAGTGGTGAGGAGTCAGAGGAGAGGCAGAATATCTGGACAGTCTGTTCAGCTTGGGGCTGGCATTCCTTCTCAGAGCCTTCAGACTCATTATTTGGAGAATGAGTCCTGTGGATGAAGGCAGCACTGAGCTATGTGGAAGACTGACAAGCATGACTCATATCTACAGCTTTTCAAGTAGATAACATGCCAACACCATGGGCCAAAAGAGTCACTGGTGGAATATCAAATTCAGGTGAGATATGAGTGGGTGTGAATTTCCCTGAAGAAGGTTGAAAGAAGAGTTTGTGACGTCCTCATGCACAAGCCCCCCATTGTGGGGCTCTGTAGGTTAGGTAGCCTAATGACCTGGTATGAAATAGCCCATGTGAATTCTCCTTTGTTTTTTAAAATCATGATTGTACTTCCAGGGGCCAGCCTGGTGGCATAGTGGTTAAGTTTGTGTGCTCTGCTTCTGTGGCCTGGCGTTTGCAGGTTTGGACCCTGGGTGTGGACCTAGCACCACTCATCAGGCTGTGCTGTGGTGGCGTCCCACATAAAACAGAGGAAGATGGGCACAGATGTTAGCTCAGTGACAATCTTCCTCAAGCAAACAGAGGAAGAGTGGCAACAGATGTTAGCTTAGGGCCAATCTTCCTCATACACACACAATCATGATTGTACTTCTAACTCTTAATAGATGGATCAAAGACAAAAGAACACCAAGTAACTGGGGGGAAAAATCACACAAAATTGCTCAATGTTCATTTCTCTTCTTCTTAGGGAAACATTCAGCATATCAGACTGCATGCTGGCAAATATCATGCTTGATTAACTAGAAAATCATGGCAGCAAAAAGTTTAAGAACAAATCAAGGGACGGATGCCTAATTGCTTGTGGACACACCCTCAATTCCATAATGATTAACCCACCGAGTTTCAAAGAATTTTCTAGGACAACCTCGGCAGGCCTTGACACAAACTGAACTGGAGCATATGGTATGTTAGTAGTGTGTTCAGATTTGGGAATGTGAAAGATAATAGGCCTCGATAATTAAAACAGCACATTTGTTTATAAGTATTACTTGATCTGGGGCATACTGCTAGAAATTTTAGCAAGCACAATGTTTCTTTCAGGACCAATTATCTATCTGAACTTGAAACACATTCTAAATTATTTCTCTCACTAAGCAGTAGAGTAAATGCTTTCTGCTGTGTGATGAGCAGGTTCAAAGTTCCCCTGGCTCATTTTGAGCGTGTAGGTGGAAATCTGCATAGCTACATACATGATGACACTGGAGATGGTCTCCAGCGGTGACTCTGCTATGTATGAAGACTGCAGTCTTGATTGACTTCAAGGTTTTAGAGGCATTTTGTGACCTCTCTAAAAGATCAGTATCCTCCTACATATGGCTACCCAGATATTTAGGGTTACTGCTCAGTAACCAAGTAATTTGCATTTCAAGATATCGACTTGAGTCAGTAGGAGAAATGGTGGATCTATCTTTCAAGATACATGGTTTTGCCAATTCTCTGTCATCCAGCCTTTAACCATTTTCATTACTATTTGTATAGACATGGAGAAATTCCATTTACATGTCTGGCCTGAAGTGAATGTCTCCAGATATATATCTATGAATTAGCCACTGGGGGGAAAATACTGTAGAAGGCATCAAGTGACCCTTGTATGATGAAATTCTAACTAATGGAATAACAGCAGGAGTTCTTTAGAATAGACGTTCACAAAGAGCAGAGCGGAGAGGATAAAAACTGTTTCAAGAATTAGTCCCATGAGGCCTTGTGAGAAGACAAATTTCCTATTTATTTGGAATCCTTGATTCTAGAAACACATTGGGGCTTACAGTATGCATAAATGGCTAAGCTCATTCCAATAAAAAGAACATGAAAAGAAAACTAGCTCCAAATCACAGTTTGAAAGATGGACATCTGTAATTTAACTTTCATTTACCACTTGGTATGTAACGACATGGCTTTAAAATATGTGTGCCTAACAGCCGTTAATTGAGAGCACATCAGATATTGATCATGGGGTCATCTGATTCCTTGGTCCGTCCTGGGCTTGGTTGATAGACAATCCGAGTGACAATTTATCCTGGAATTTATCCATATCTACAAATCAGTTACCACCTTCTGGACAGAAGCTGTTTTTTATACTTTGAATTCACTGACAAATACTTAAATGCAAATACTTAATACTAAGGTGTGATATATTCTTCTATAGTGGATATTCAGATTACAAAGAAATGTTTTCCTTTCATTCTCCTGTTATTATTTACACATTATTTAACACCTCGTTAGTCATCTGACATTCATTTAAGAACCTGTCACGTTTGCACTTGGCTCAAAAAAAGAACCACTCTTTACCCCCAAATGCTGATAGCTACCTACACCCAAAATTGCTTTGGTGGAAATTGATTTTCTGCCACAGATCATGAAATAATCAGAGAAATACAACATAAAGCAAATATTTACCCCCACAGGGGAGAATGGAGCTCAGTTTTATAATGGACACCAGCAAAGTCCGTGGTTTAAATTACCGATTAACAAAGGGTTCATGAGCTCAAAATTAAGTTATTCTGTTTCAAATCAATCACTGAGACCATCATTCTGCTTATTGTTTTGACTTCCTAACAAAGGTTTAAATGAGGACTTTATGTGCTAGTAGGGAGCATCAAGAGATCTGCTCTTTTGCAGACGTGCGTGGGCTGGAGGGGTAAACATTTAGGCCATTAACCCAATTACAATGAGGAAAGTATTTTTTCCAGAAAAAAAATCTTTACACAAAAGTCCTACAAATTCACAATTGATCTATTGTCTGGGGAAAAAATGATAAGGAATACAAGGTGGGGTACATTTAGAAAGCACTAGATTCGCTGATGCCAGAGCCATCCTGGAAGCGCCAGGCAGGAAATCTGGAATTACCCTAACTCTTCTTCTCAGTGGCAGGCACCAGAATTGGGGAGAAGGGTCCAGAAAGTCTATTGCCTTTGTTAGTAAAGTGCATTCAGAATGTGGTTTTGAGAAAGAGCAGTTTTCCTCTGTCACTCAGCTTCATGTTGGGTCACCACGCCAGCGCTGAGCAGCTCTTCGATGGCCCTGTCATCGTATCTCAGGACCTCCTTCAGGATGTGCGTCGTGTGCTGCCCAAGCAAGGGAGGCGGCCTGGCCTCTGACATCTTGAACTTACTGTATCTCACAGCTGGGCCTGTCAAAGGAGGAGGAAAGCAGGAAGCCTGTTAATGACTAACCCTAGGAAACGAATTACCCAAGCTGCCTGGGGTGTTTTCAATGGATGCCAAGAATATCACTGCCAGTTACACCCTTTCAGATGCACCATCGTTTTGGAAAGAAATGTACTGTCACATGTGGCTTTTCTTGACTGTGCAGTGATCATCTGACCTGCGCAGTGGTCTTCTGACCTGCCCACCACCATCCAGGGGCTGCAGGTATGTGCCTGGTATGTGCCAGGCCTGTTCAGAACCTGCCAGTCCTCTTGCAAAGACTTTTGAGGGTAGGTCACTCCACTGAGCAGACTCTCTGGGGCCAAGCAAACAATGACCACGGGGACACAGCGTCTCTCTGAAGCTGGAAATCTGACCGCAGGTGAAGGTAACCCCCAAATTTTATTCTTGAGTGTCTACCGCATAGTTCCAAGACCTAGTTCAACAGACTGCAGATGAACTAAACCCAAGCCAGACCCTGGCTGAAGGCTTTTGGTGGTAGAAAATGTTACATGTGTAAGTTTCATTGTCAGGGAGACTTGGCTCTGAGTATCAGCTCTGACACGTCCTAGCAGAGCCATCTTGGACAAATTACTTAACTCCTCTGAGCCTATGTTCTACAATTAAACTGAATATGATAGTGTTTACCACATAGACTTGATGTAAGGACTTAAAGGAGATAACGGACAGAAAGCACCAAGTAAGCATTCCCTAACCCACAATAATGCACAAAACCTGCTGGCTATTAGGATGACCAAAGCTGCCACAGCCTCTCTCTTGACGCTCCCAGTCCAAGAGGAAAAGGACATTTATTGCCAGCTCATTGCTGAGCACTCAGCCACTATAAACAGAGTAACTGAAGCAATACTTTCAACAACTGTTGGGCATGGACTTTATTGTCCCCATTCTTCACAAGAGGACACTAAAGCTCAAAGAGCTAAGCTTTTGCTCAAGGTCACATGGCTAATAATTAATAGCACCAGGATGCAAATTCAAGTCCATTGGAACTGTCTCACATTGAAGGCCATGCACTTTCCATGACCTTAGCGGCCTCTTCTTACTTCCTACTCTTCCACGGACAAGCTGGACCTACACTGGGGAGCATGCTATTTCAACAGATTTTACCTTTGTTGCCTGATTAAATAAACGGTATTTGTGTTGGCTGTCCTTTACATCTTATTTGATTAAGCTTCAGGAAAACAAATTAGATAGTCACAAGAAGACTACAAAACAGTGCATTTCTATCTCATAAACATTTTTCCAGCTTACTCTTGATTTGGGGAGCCCGTAGGAAGAACAAATAAAACCAAAGCACATGTAGGTCACAGAATGTCAGTCAGTGAAGAGCAGATGTACTTTGAGCTCTTTGCAGAATTTCATTAATAAAAAGTACTGTTGTAGAAGCCACTGTTGCTGACGATGGAGGGGACAGACCTCCTAAGACCATCAAGCCGCACCTTTGCAGGACACATACCATCAACTACAGATACACAGCAACTGTCCAATGATGTCCAGAGTCATCCTTCTCTGAAGCTCACTGAAATTCATTTTTTCTTCTCCTACTTCCTTTTAAATGCCCAGGGCATGACTGTTTTTTCATGGTTGGTCCCTTTTCAGTCAAGGAGCACACACTGGGAGGCAGGGTCCACTACTCCCCTGAGAAAGCTGATAATTTGATGTTTGAGAGATGTGAGCCTTGCTCATTGCTGTCTCACACTTGGTTCCATTTTGACATTAATTAACAAGAGTTTTAACCTAAAACTTGTCTTTCAAAAGAAGGATCACACTGAGGGAATACATGCCTGAAGTCAACGTCATGTGACTTTTCCAAATGAATTACCTGAAGAGAGACTTCCAGCGGGCTCACTCGAATATGCCAAGAATCTGGGTTGGAACACAGCTAGTACCCTTCCTATTTCTGCAGCTGCTAGTAGTAGCAGCAGTAGTAGCTACCATTTCCTAAGAACTTAGGTGTCAGCCACTGTGTCAAAGGCTTCACGTTCGTTGTCTCATATGATCCTTACAACAATCTGGATGGACATGGAAGGTAAAGGAGGTTTAAGGCAAAAGGGTCAGAGGTAGGGTTCAGGTTAGGAAATTAGAATAAGTTGCCTAATGTCACACAGTTAGGAAATGAGAGTCCGTTTCCAAGTCCAAGTTTGTCGGGTTCAAGAACTTGGACTTAAAAAGAACAATAATTTGTTGAGATGAAATTCACATAACAAAATTAACCATTTCACAGTGAGTAATTCAGCGGCATTTAGTACATTTGTGAGGCTGTGCAACCACTTCCTTTATCTAGTTCCAAAACATTTCCATCACTCTAAAGCAAAAGCCTCTATCCATTAAACAGTTGTTTTCAACTCCCCCCTTCCCCTAGATGCTGGCAACCACTAACCTACTTTCTCTCTATTTTGGATATTCCATATAAATGGAAACATACAATATATACCTTTTGCATCTGGCTTCTTTCACCTAGCATAATGTTTTTGAGATTCATCCACATTGTAGCACACGTTGGTACGTAGAATCTGGACTTTTAACCTCCACGTGGTGATGGTATGAGGGAATTCTTCAAGTCCAGCCACACTAAAAGGCAGTTCAACTGTGTCACTCCCACCATACACCATTCTTTCCTGGTAGCTTCCAGATCTATACTGAAGACTGTGCTATCAGTTTAAGATGAAGGATTTTTAGCACTTTGCGCAAAAAATCTTAAAGAATTTAGGTTGGTAAAATGGTATTTCTTAGTAATTTTTTTAGACTTACTACAATAAAGACACCTGGAAAATACTGTATATTTGAAAGCATATGCTTCTCTAAATAAATACATGTTATTAAGCAAACCATACCAAAGTTCAGGAAATTGTATAGACTTTTCCATACGCCCCTTCAGAAACCAGGTATCTTGCATATGATTGATTTTAGAAAGATTTTGAAGCTGGGGTTCATCCATGTAATTTAAGATCAAAGTATAGTATATGTATGTGTACTGTATTTAGCAATTTTCAAGTTGTAATTTCTTACAATTTATTAAATAAAGTATTGTTTTGCCATGTGGTTTATTAAAAATGAAAATTTGCAGTTCTTTAAAAATATAAAATCTATATATTATATTGATATATTATAACATATAATATAAAATATGTAAAAATATTATATCTACTTATCTATCTATATATGCAATGGAACAAATAAAGTGATATCCAGATTCCAGAGAAAGCTAAGTTCTCATGAGTCAATTGAAATTTCCTGTTTTTGCAGCCCTGTGCAATAATCCCATGTACCCGGGACACCCCTCCCAGTCTTTACACAAAGGAAATAACGAGTTCTTAAAATACATTTGTTTCAAGAAGTAAAAAATGTTTGACATATTATTTACATCTAAGGTCCAGAAAGAATGAATAACCTGATCTTCCGTTAAAAAAAGATGAGCAGATAAGTCACATGTTCTTAAATGACTTTTTGGCGAAGTAACATCCATGTTCACATATGCTTTCAAACACCAGCACGCTGTGTGATGTTGAGGATTCTTCAAGTCCCTGACCCTCAGTCTAAAACGAGTTGACAATACCTCTCGACGGTTGGTTTGAGCATTTGAGAAATGTAATCTGAGTAATATTGAATATAGGTAACAATCAAAGAAATGCCTATGGAGATAATAATGAGACATAATTTTGTTCACAAAACTAGCAAATCTTGTGGCTATTTTGGTTTGCTTTTAAGAGTTTGGTGACTGGTAGGAGTCTAAATTGGTGAAATCCTTCCAGAAGGAAATTTGTCAACTAAATGTCAAGAGTTTTAAAAGTGTCTACACAGTTGGATAGAGAAATCCTGCTTTAAAATTTTATCTATGGATGTTGTCAGGAATGTTGACAAATTTGATAGGCAAGGATGTATACAAATTTCCAAATCTACTTAATACTCCTAATACCTCTCTCCTTCTCACATGGCTTTCTAATATATCTTGTGAGGGTTCTTCACGTGGAATTCTGTACGTTTTTTAAAAAACTTCTCAATCTGCTCTTAGCTTCCACAGGTGCCCTTGTTAGAATTAGGTGTCTAGCAATTCATTCCCTCATGTATTGCCCCATAGGCCTATCTCCAACTACTTCCTTCCAGATAAAGAGGTCAAATAGCTATAATATTGGAAAAAATTAGGAAAAAATGTCCAAAACTTGGGCACTGGTTAGATAAATTACAGTACATCTGAATGATGGCAAACTATACAGTAATTTAAAGTTGTATATTTTGGAGCTTTGAACATATATATTGCCTTCACTTTCTCCTGAAATACCACTTAAATAAACGTATAGAAGTTAAACACAAAACTTCATGAGTGAAAAGAATAGGAGGGAGCATCACTATTGAAAGATATATTTTAACAAATTTAAGAAAAACACAGCTGGAATCAAGTTGATGAGTAAAAGAGGTAGAGAATGCTGAAGCCCAGAATATTCTACAAGGAGATGAGAGGAAGTAGATGTCAGTTTGTCTATTTCATTCCATAGGAGGCTCTGATCTTAAAATCAATGGTTATGAGAGAGACAGACTCAGTATAAGTAGGACTGAAAGCAGAAGAATTGAATATCTCAATGTGGACTAGTCTCACTAGTTTCTAACAGAAACTAGAAGAAAGTGAACTTTGCTTTCAAATTTCTAGATGAAATGCTGTTAAATCTAGCATTGTGTATCCAGTCAAATGATTCATCAAAATGAAGGTATTTTCAAACTTTCAAAGATTAAGTTTACTAAGTAAGTTTCCTGAAGCTCATGCCAGTAAAACTTTGGAGTAAATGAAAGAAGAAGAAAATTTTGGTACACAGTGAGGACAAACCAAGGAGTCCAGGATGGAAGGTCCCAGGATGACAGCCTGGACCTGGAGAGTCAACAAGGTAGAGATGGAGGAGGACAGAAGTCTTCAAAAGGGGAGTCTAAGGAGACAAAAAGAGCCTTAACCGTACAATTAGTACAACTGAAAGGTTGGAAAAATATAATACTGAGATAAAATTATATTATGTAAGGGAAAAATAACTAGAATAGAAAAAACTTCAAAATTTGCATAAGAAGGTCAAGAGCCAAATATGAAGCAAATTACAACGTGGCAAGATTTTAAGTACTTGATGGAATATAAACAAAGAAAATCCATTTGACCTTGATGCCAAGAACATTCCAGTAACACATGTTACCTGTGCATCCTCTATAAGGTAATCTAGCATAGTGCATTAAATTGCCTACTTAGTTGTCTGCATCCCCTACGGGGGCAGGAAAATGACAATTGTGTTTGCTAATGGGCCCTGGATGCCTTTCAGTGTCCCACAAAACGAAGATAATGACAAGCATCGTTTCTTAAACACTTGCAATGATTGTGGTCTATGCTTTTTATTTGCATTATCTCACTGAACTTTTCGATTCATAAAACAGAGACCGTTATAACTCTCCTTTTACAGATGAGAAAACTGAGGCCCTTTAAGGGATTGGTTAGTTTGTCTAAGGTTACCCAGCTAAATAAATGATAGAATCAGGACAAGATCTCCTCATGTCAGACTCCATGGTCCATGCTCTGTCATTCAATACAAATTTGTTGAACTAATGGTTGCTAACAATTAAAGATATTTGAATAAATACTGTTTATGTCATTTTAATTAATTCACTTATCCACTAATTCATTCTAAATTTACTTTTTGAGTATCTGTCTCTGTGTCAAGATCTGGGCTGTGTGATCTAGATATATATTAGCAAACAAAATAGACCCGGACCCGACTCTCATGGAATTTCTATTCTGATTTGAAAGACAGACAATAAACAAATAAGTAAATAAATAAATAAATAGTTAAAATTTTATAGAAATTATTAAATTGTTAAAAACATAGCTGAAAAGAGAACAATATTGTAGGCACAGTGAGGAGGAGCCGTGGTGGTGCTAAAGAGCTATGCTAAATGAGATGTGCAATGAGGCCAAACTGATTAGATGCTCCTTAAGCTGAGCCTTACATAATTCGACAGGTCAAGAGTGATTCTAGATGAAGTTGGAGGGAGCGACAGAGAAGAGAATGCACAGGGATTTAGAGGCTACCATAGTGAAGTTGGATCTTGTTCTGAGTTCAGAGGGAAGCCAGTGGCGCTTTAAGAGCAGTGACAAGACCTATTATGGAATACTCTTGTTGCCAGAAGAGAACACGATAAGACAAGTTTGGAGGTTGTTGTGGGTAGATCAGAAGAGATGATGGTAGCCTGGATCAGGATGGTGCCTGTAGAGTTTGAGGAAAGTGGATGCATTCGAGAGCTACTCTGGTGATAGAATGAGATGGTTTGCTGATGGATTACATGAGCCAAGGTAGTTGGGGAGGGAAAGAGAAGCATCAAGAAGAATCCTGGGTTTCTGGGTTCAACAACTGGTGGAGCCATTTACCAGATGGGGAAGACTGCATGGACTGCATGGACAAGGTTGGGTTGGGAGGAAACAGAAGTCAAATGCTCTTTTGGACATGCTTCTTTAGGTGCCTAAGAGATATCCAAGGAGAGATGTCAGTGGGGCTTATCCCAGTTTGGAATTCTGGGAGGAGTTTTGGCCAGGATATATAAATTTAGAAGTTATTGACCATCTAAATGTCCTTATTCCAAAACAATCTATTTTCAAGGCGCTTGTATTTATTCCAACATCCCTGATGCTGAGGTTTTAAAGACATTGTGTAGGCAGCCTTTTCTCTACCATCTAAGCTCTGTATCAAAATCAATTGCACCAAAAAATGCTTTGTGTACACAGGAAGCAAATTAAAAGAATGAAAATTAATCTCTGTAGCTCATAATTTCAGAGATAAATGCATTTCTTTCAAAGAGATTCTATATTCTTGGCCTTAAACAGACAAATCTCTATTGATTTGAAGGTAGAAATTAGAGAAGTTTTAATTTTGAAAGAACCATGAACTCTGTGCCCCACGGAAAGAAGCCCAGAGTTCTCATAGACAGAATCATAGCCACTTAGGGATAAACTAAGGTGGGATGTTTTTCCTCTGCCATCACAAAGGCAATCAAACTGGAAAACCCTGAAACAAATGTACACCACAGCAAACTCCAGCACAACTGGTACCAAACCTGGAACCCCAAGGCTGTCCTTGTGATGGGACCACCTGGTCTAACGATTGGTGTCAAAGCCCTGAGTCTCTTCACCCCTCATGAGGAAGGGAGTTGGGTGGCTATAACTACCTCTAAGTGAGGACTGTGTGTCAACGGCCCGTGGTCCCCTGAGGGGCGATCTGTAAGATTCTAGAAAATTGATGATGCCTGTTGCTTCAACTACATGTGCCCATTCCTGGAAGGCTGAACTGAGAAACCTCATGGAACCTAGAGTTCAAGAGCTGGAGGCTGACAAAGCACAAAGGTAGATGAGGAGGAATCCTGTCACAGTCTCTAAGTCACACATGATAACATGTGAATCTACTATTTAATGAGTCCTTCCTGTACATAAGGCCCGGGGCTGGGTGCTTTGTATTTGTGATTTAATTTAATCCTCACAACAGTCTTAGATAGGTTTTGCATTTACTGATGTATTTTATTCCTATATCACAAAAGAGGAACTTGGAGCTCAGAGAAGTTAAAAAATGTGCACAAGAGCACACAGCAGATGCACACATACATTTGCTGACTTCATGGCCACTGTTTTCCAGAAGCGATACAGCAAGGTGGTTAAGAGTGGGTTCTGGAACAGAGTGTCTAGGTTCACATCCTGGTGCTGCCATTTATTGGTTGTATCTCCTTGGGCAATTTATTTAATCACCTGAGCCTCAGTCTCTTTCTCTGTAAAATGGGGATGATAAAGTTGTAAGGATTTAAAGAAACTCCTTAGACCAGTATCAAGCCCACAGTGAGTGCTCAGTACATGCTGGCTGCTGTCATGATCTTTTGTTCTCTGCTGCAGTGCTCACCTTAGCAATCTTGAATCCTCGAGCTTTGGTCACCTGCTAATTTCCAATCTAGGCTTCCCAGAACATGGACAAGGTAGTTGCATTTTAAATCCGTGACAGCAAGTTGGGGCTAAAAGTTTTAATCTTTAAAAATCCTTGGGGGCTGACCCAGTGGTATAATGGTTAAGTTCACATGCTCCACTTCAGTGGCGTGGGGTTTGCAGGTTTGGAATCTGGGCGTGGACCCACATACCACTCATCTAAGCCACGCTGTGGCAGCATCCCACATACAAAAACAGAGGAAGATTGGCACAGATGTTAGCTCAGGGCCAGTCTTCCTCAAACAAAAAGAGGAAGATTGGCAACAGATGTTAGCTCAGGGCCAATCTTCCTCACCTCCCCCCCAAAAAAAAATCCTTAATAGTCAAGGAAAAGGAAAAGCGAAGAAAGAGTTAACCATTGCTTAAACACATATTATATAAGAAGCATTTTTCAAATGTTTATTTTCTTTATTCCTCCTTACAACTCCCCAAGACAGATATTTCTTCCTCTTCCTACAGACAATAAAAAGGAGGCTAAGGGAGGTGAGACAATTACTCAAGTCACACATCTGATAAGTAGATACTTAATGTCTCAAACAGCATCAGAACACACATCAGAAATTAATTTTATATGCTTGAATTTTAACAAGTTACATTAGAAGGAACTTTGAAAATATGGGACTTACTTTAATTATGTAACACTTAGTATGTACAAGACACTACTGTATGTATTTTACACACCTGATTCACTCAGCCCTAGGATAAGGCCAGAAGGTACTATTATCATCCCCATTTTACAAATGGGGGAAACTGAGAGATATAGAGGGGAAGTCACTTGCTCAGGGTCACAGAGACAGTAAGGAGCAGAGCCAGCATTCACACCCTGACACTCTTACTCCAAATCCCGAATCTTTGCTCATGGGCCACACTACCACCCGGTGAAAGGAGGGCAGCGAAAGAAGAGAGAACTGTTTAAGTTTGAACTGAACTCAGGGGTCTTGGAGTAGAACATGTCAAGGACAGATTCAGGACTCATCTTCTGACCAGTCTGTTCTCTCCATCTTTCTAGATCACAGCTCTGCTGGATTTCTTACATAACATGTACTCATTACTACCTCATCTTTTCAAATTAATTTGTCATATGCCACCTATTTCCTTGTAGAAAGTCCTGGAATTGCAGCACCATCAATACATTCCAGTTTCTCCTGTTTCTGAGTCAGGCGATGCTCTCCAAAGCCTTCCTCCCTACCCAGCCCAAAGGGAAAGAAGCCTTCACTGTTTTCTCTGCAGAGGGTTGTCTGGTTCAAGGCACAGGGAGGGCCCAGTTCTTGGTGTGCCAGAGGATTCCTCAGACTAGCCCTGTAGTGTTTTCCATCCGTGGTCTGAGGCCCTTTAGTAACAAGACCCTGAGTATTTTGTCCCATCTCCTTTTAGAAGCCTTCCATGATTCTCTTAGGCTGAAAAAGGAATCTACCCTATCTATGCAGATGTCCCAAGCTATTCTAACCATATACAGAATTCAAGCTACATTTCGACAACCCAGACCAACTTAATAATGTAAACAGTTGCAGGAAACAGAGGTAGCCAGAAACATGTGGGAAACCATAATGAATATTCAAGTAATGGGAACATAATATCAAATCATCACTAGGGAGGGACCTAAACAGTCCTTTTTTCCCCTGAACTCCATGCACCTCCCATCTTGATGATGCATTTCTAAAGCAACGAAGCAAACTATTGCTCAACATCACAGCTCACTGGCACATGATCAAATATTAAGGGTTAAATCAGTTAACATAGCCGGTCTGTCTGATCATAATGGCAGCAAGAATGAATAAAATTAAAACTAAGTGTGTGGGTCTTTTCTTTTGTTGTTTTTTTAATGTCTGATACGGGTGTCAACTTTTAAAAATATCAAGAGTACTTAAAAGCAAACATCTGTTTTATAATATGCAAAATGCTATACCAAACGTTTTTATTTTGACTTCTTTGGCCCATTGCTAAGATACATGCTGTAGATACCATTTAATCTTCAAGGCTTACTAGTGTAATAAGAAGCTAAACTTCATTTTATTGAAAATAATGATAGCTCCAGTACTAAGTTATTTCACAATTTCCCCTCCACTGCTTGAACTCATCATCATAACAATAACAATATTTTTTATATGGCGCCTCTCAGCCATAGCATCCAAGGCGCCAAATGGAGCCATACAGTTAGAACACATTAAACCCATTAGATGTGAGATAAAAACAGATAAAACCATTTAAAGTAGTGTGGAATGGTGGAAAGAGGCCACAGAGGATAAAAATGGCTTTGGAACTCTTTAACCAAAGAACTCGATCTATGGCACTGCTTATGTGGTCAGGCATCTCAGAAACTCAGGGCGACATGTGGTTTGTACCACCAACTTGGATGGGCCACCCCAGTCTCACCCAGAGTTCAGAGGAACCATTTATCGCTACTGCTGTAACAAACTTTAACTCAATATTTTGTAACTCAATAGAGGGTGCTTCAAGTGCGATTACCTATAAGAGCATATTTTCAACTGCGTTGTGGTAGTCATCAGTGTTGTCCATCAAATTTCCAATTTCCACCTCCCAGAAACATGGTAGTATTGTATGTCCTGACCCCTTTCATGATGGGTGGCCATGTGACTAGCCAAAAAACTTTGAATAGGAGGGATGTGTATGTCAGCTCTAGGCCAGAACACTCAGTTACTGATTTAAGACCCTCTAGGTCTCTCTGGTATGACAACTTGGCAGTATACAAGGTGATGACTGCTCCACCAGCCTCGGGCCCTTTCAACCCAAGATGGACATGCAGTGGGAGCAAGTAATATATGTGCGTTGTTTTAAGCCAATGTTATTTGGGAATTGTTTGTTATTACAGCCTAACGGAGACTACGGAAGCCTATGGAGACTGATTATATGCCTCAATTTTAATACAGAGATCTATTTGCCTGGACCAGAGGAGAGACTCATTAATCTAGTCCCTCAGCATTCCTTTAAAAGCATTCAGTTCAGATGTTCCAAATACTTTGAAATTCATTTTGTGTGTAGCCAATTTTGACCAGTGGAATGATGATAACAGCTATTATTTATTGAGTACTCACATGTGTTAGGCATTTGGTCAGAATGCTCTCCATATAGTGCCTTGTTTGATATACAAAATGACTTTAAAAAGTATGATTATTATTATACCATTTTATCGAAAAGGAAAGCGGGGTTAAGTAACATTATCAAAATTACACAGCCAGGCAACTAAAGAATTTTGTTGGAACTTAGGCTTACTTAGTACAAAGTGCACGCTCGTTAACACTAGGATGCATTTCCTCCCTGCATAATGTGGAAAAAAATCTGTTCTCATATCAGTGGCTGAATAAATACCATTCTTTGGCAGATGGTGTTATAAAGCAGCCCTGTATTATAAATACTTATATATTTCATGATTGCTAATCCATTAAGGCATTTATCTTTCATTTGAAAAAGAAACTAGGAAACTTGTATTTGATTTATCTATCTCGTTCCAACCCACTGAAATGTCATAGTAGATTATCCATTTCCTGCTGGAAAAATATATAGTCCATAAGGAAATGCTATTCATATTCATTAGCAAACATACCATCTCCCCTCAAAGCGTGCTACCCAAACTTTCGACCGAGGTCTCCAAAAGATGTCGGCTCGAAGAAGCTCTCTCCTGAATGCTTCTTTCCAACATTTGTGTTTGCTTCTAATTATTTTCAACACTTGTGAAAATGCTTGGGAGGGTGAAGAAACACCTTGCTGACAATGTGCTCTTTGCCAAAATAATCAATTCTCCTGCTTCTCTGCCTTCCAAAATGCAAATATTCAATAGGAGATCTTTGGGCACGTTCCCAAGATTTTGTTTGGTTAGACTTCACCATGGAAAACAAAATTGGTTCAGCTGGAGTCTGCAGCCAGGACATTTTAAGCTTCACAGACCTTCAAAGTAGTGACCTTCTCCTCACCTCCTCTGCCTCTGCGCTCCATTAAGGAAAATACCGGAAGAAGTTTCCAGTCAGAGAAGCCAGATTGTATTTCGATTCAGTTTTGAGAGGAGGAACTGAATGGAGCTGGAGCAGGTGGTTACTTGTGGCTCTTACCTCAAATGAGCTTTGAAAAGTTCTTCTGTAAACCTTTGAAGGTCTTTGTAATTTAATAATTTTTTTCTGTGCGTCTTAATCTCCTCTATCTTAAAGGAGTCAGCCTTATATCTACCATCTCCATCTTTTCTTTTCCAAGAGTCTCTGAGATCACACAAATCACAATCACAGCCCAAGCAAATGGAGGATCAAGAAAACTAGGTCCCTGAACCCGCTTGGAAAATGGGCATGCGTTCATTATTTCTCGCAAGAATTGATCTTAGTTTTTCTCTTTCACTTTGCCTTTGAGGTCCAGAAGGAAAGGTTTTAGGAGATGGTCTTTTCCCTCTATGCCTCTATTTCTGTTTCGGCATCACCATCCTCTCAAAAATGGCACATAATCCTCAGCCTTGCCTTTGACACCCGCTATCCCAGCAGTCTTCTCTGAAACGTCTCTCACACACACATACCCTGATCTCTTCTGCCACCTCCTCAGTCCAAAGCACTCTGAAATAGGGCAGACCACTTGTCCAAGCTTTTCCTCCAGCTGTTCCCTCCAGCCAAACTGCAGTCATTCTCCCTGGGATCTTATGCTATGTGGGTCTCAGTGCCCACCTGGAATGCATCTCGGCTTGGCAATCCTCAAGCCCACATTATTCTTAAAGCTCTGTTCAGGCCTTTCCTTTTTCTCACAGTCCAAAGGAACATCTCTCTTTTCTGACTCCCTACAATGTTTGGTCTGCTTTTCCCCTATGGTGTATCTCAATTTCTAACTGTATTACTACCTCTTTTGATCTTTTTGAGATGTTAAGACTTGCAAATAAGTATATTTTGTGCCAGGTTTTTAAGTGGAGTCATCTTGACTCTTGTCTTTCTCCCACACTCCATATTCAAATCATCAGTATATCCTATTGACTCTACCTTCAAAATCCATAGAGCATCCAGCCACTTTTTACAACCAGCCTGGTCCTAGCCACCATCACCTCTTGCCTGGATTTCTTTGGAGCTCCCTGCCCCCTTTCCCTGCCTGCAGGCTTCCCTGCAATATATTCTCAACGAGGCAGCTGGAGTCACGCTTTCAAAAGAAATAAGTCAGACCACGTCACTCCTCTGCTTGAAATTCTGCAAAGCCTTCCCTGTTTCACTCTTGACAATGGGCTATGAGATTCCACCTAAGGCACCCACCTTCCCACCACGCTCCCCGTGTGCCTTCCTCGTCTTACTCACTTTGCCCCAGCCATGCTGGCCTTCTTGCCCCTGAGCAGGCATGCTCATCCTTAGGGGCTTTGGTTCAGCTGTTCTCTCTGCTTGGAACATTCTTCCTTCTGATACCTATACGAATTGTTCCCTCAACTTTGCTCAGTGAGGTCTACGCTAATTAATTACCACACTTAACGTTTCAACCTGCCCTTCTGACCTTGCCACTTCCCATCTCCCTTACTCTGTTCTACTTTCTCTTTCTTTCATAGCACTTTTCACGTATGTCTACTGGTCTTCGCCTGTCTCCCTCTGCTAGAATGTAAGCTTGACAATGGCAGGGAGATTTGTGTTCCTCAACAAATATTTGCTGAATGTGAATGAATGAATGATTTAGCTCAACTGAGCTCTGAATTTAGTCCTCAGAGTTCTAAACCAATGAAACTCAAAGGGTTCATACCCTCGGACCTCAAGATTCTAGCAAAATAATCCTGTCAAACAGATTCAAAAGCAAGGTGAAGCACTATTATCGACTATAATCCAAAATAGTCACGTGTAAACAGAAAAGTGTTAAATGCAATATGTTTGTTCTCACTGCATCTGATTTATCCAGTTGTGCAACTTGCACTCATGCTACCGATGGGGACAGACACCTGCAATATTCCAAAGATGAAACTCTCCAACAGCTGTGTGAGATTGTTGAGTATCAAGATCCATTTTATAGGCTGGATCAAAACAGGAGTTCAGGAGAATTTTTAAGCTCCATGAGGGCAGGAATCATATCTGCTTTGTTTGCACTGTATGTCCAAAAGCAAGTAAATCGGAATGAAGAGAAAGGACTCCTATATTTTTGGAAATAAGACAGTAAAAGGTAATTTTATTATTCACACGTTGAAAGATTTTACCACATGGATGTTGGTACAATGATATCAAACTTTACCTTAATTTAACTTGTTTAGAAGTTAATTTTTTATTAGGACAATAATATTTAGGACTCCATAAACAATGTAAAATAGCTCAGGAAAACATTGTCGGACTTAAAAAAATAGTTATTATTCCTTCTTGGAAGGAGATAAATCCTTTTGGAGTTTTAATGACTATTGCTTTTTCTATTTGGAAAACATAAGTCTTGCTTTTTATTTATATGACACTATAACTTTACAATTGAGCATTAATTTAATTTTGTTTCTCATGTTTCTCTTTGCTAGTGGGTGTTGTGAATTTCACATAATAATAATAATACATGTCTATTGTGGTATACAAACATTTTCCTATTTATTGTTTCTTCTCTTTTCCCACATTCTTTGTAATAGCTATTTAGATTAGCGCTGACAAAATGTCCTCCAGACTCTCTTGCACGTTAATTTTGCGGTTATTCTTTCGCAATATCTTTTGAACTATTTAAAAGTACTTAACACACAAAGTGAAAAGGGCTAATAACTATTGAGTATCTGAAGTGTTGTTTTCATTTTCATAGTTTCATTGTAAATTTGAAGATGGTCATTTAGTTTTTTATATATTAATTAAATGCGTGAGTAATATTCTCTCTCCCCACATAGAGCTCTTTGCACAGCTTCCAAGGACACAAACTTGGTTCTTTTCTTCCCCTAAGGGTAGAGTTGGCCATTGTCTATGAAATATGTTAGGATATCCTCAGTTCATGCTGAGTGGGAAGGCATTTTTTCCACATTGGAACTTCATTAATTTTGCCTGAGTAATCATCCAGCTTAAGCAAACGAAAAATATGAAACATCATTTTTTACACATAAATGAAACTAGACCAGAGATGTCTTGTAAATCCATAAGAAAACTACTTAATAATATACACAAGTGGATTATAATTAGTAAATCAATCGTTGCATACACATGGTATTCATTCTGTGTTTGAGCATGCTGATTCTTAAGAGCAATCGAAACATTTCCTGTGTAATCATAATTAAATTAATAATTTGTTCAGGGATTTGTGTGTGTGTGTGTTTGTGTGTGTGAGGAAGATTCACCCTGAGCTAACATCCGTTGCCAATCCTCCTCTTTTTTTTGCTTGAGGAAGATTAGCCCTGAGCTAACATCTGTGTCAGTCTTCCTCTATTTTGTATGTGGGATGCCTCCACAGCATGGCTGATGAGTGGAGTAGGTCCACACCCAGGATCCAAACTCGTGAACCTGGGCTCCCGACATAGAGCATCCAGAACTATAACCACTCGGCCATAGTACCGGCCCCTGTTCAGGGATTTTTTTTTTTAACAAGATAGCACAAAGATAAACCTTAAAAAGATAATCTAAACATTGAAGTGATCATATATTCCAAATAAATGAGAACCAAATTTAAAGTGTTACTATTCTTAGGTCTCTAAGTTCATGAGCTCCATAAAACCAGAAGATCTGGTTCCAGATGATGATTTATAGACTATCAGGAGTAAAAAGTCCTTGATGAGCAATGATGTGGGGTCAGTTTGTCAAATATGTCCCTAACAAAAATAAATAAATAATAAGAAATACTCTAATTAGAAAGTTTCCACATGACATTTTGAATCCTGTGAAAGAAAAAGTCTAAATATTATAACAATAATGGATTATAAGTTGAGTTCTCTCTGAATTAAACTTTCTCCAAAAGTTTTTGTACCTTAGAATTACTTGAAGAGGTATGAAACTGTTTATGTGAGGAAAGTGACTTTTTTAGACTATAAAAGGATTTGGTAGTTGGCATACTATAAAAAGAATGTTATAAAGCCAAAAACATCCAAATACATGGTATATATTTTAAGGATAACCACAATTTGTTTCCTATGAAACAGAACATTCAAGGAACATCCAAGTGGCCACTCTGGAGTGACTCTGATCGCCCCGCCCAGTGGTATGACAGTGAATGTGCAGTAAATCCCACAGAACATGTTGGAAAGTCCTGAACATCCTTTTGGGCAAAACCCAGAAGAGAGAAGTATCCCCAAATTCTTGTTTTCTTTAAAAAGAAGAGGTTTTCTTTAAAACCATCCTTCATTGGTGAGAACCATCTTACCAAAGAGAAGGCAGATACCTTAGTGCCCTAGGCGTTGGTCAAAGTATGAATAAAGGGCTTTCTACCTCAATTTTCCAGCTTGCCAAGTCAAAATTAAATATTGCTGGGTTTGGCCTTACACCTACTAAATCAGAGTCTTTGGGAGTAGGGCTTTTCATCTGAATTTGAATAAGCGTATCAGAAGTTTTTTGAATCACTAACTTGGAAAAGTCATGCCATTTCCTAGCTATGTGGATTTGGTGTCAAATCTTTTAGCCTTAATGGTCCTCATCCAGAACATGAGAATGACAACAGTGTCTAGTTCATGGGCTAGTTTGGAGGATTAAATGAGCAATGCCTGTCAAGTACTTAACCCAGAACCCAGCACGTACTAAGTGCTTGAGAATTGTTGGTCCTTCTCATTCTTCTTATTGTAATTAACACTGCAGGGTCTGAGAGGCAGGGGCTATGAGAATTGAGCTTCTATTTCATGATGTCCAGCACTGATTCAAACACATGCTTAGGATCTAGTCTGAAATCTGTGCAGAGAGACTCTTTCTGAAGAGAGGCTATTTGTTTTGTTTTGTTTTTTTAAGATTTTATCTTTTTCCTTTTTCTCTCCAAAGCCCCCTGGTACACAGCTGTATATTCTTAGTTGTGAGTCCTTCTAGTTGTTGCATGTGGGATGCTGCCTCAGCGTGGTTTGATGAGCAGTGCCATGTCCGCGCCCAGGATTCGAACCAACGAAACACTGGGCTGCCTTCAGCAGAGCGCAGGAACTTAACCACTCGGCCACAGGGCCAGCCCCAAGAGGGAGGCTATTTGTTTTGCCATTAGGAAATGGAAGATGAAATCTTTAAAAAGCATTGCATTAAAACTAATACTTTGGACTTCCAGTTCTGGACAAGATGAAGTAGCTTAATTTCTCCCAAGTCCTCCCTTCATTTTGCAACTAAAACACTCTGTACTTAAGGCAACAAAAATCATAGGAACATTCTGAGAAGTGGAAACAAGAAGATAACTGCCAAGGGATCTTGGGACTTGAGAAACAACAAGGAGGAGAGTTTTCTGGGTTTCCTTGTTGCCTCCCATGCATCCTGGACCGAGCACTACAGAAGCGTCCAACCCAAAACCACAAACAGACATAGACAAAATAAATGTCAAGAAAAGCCTTTTCCTCCCAGCCAAAGGACTAGGAAAAGGGTGGCCTAACTGAACTGTAAACCTTTTTGTCAATACCTGCCATATTATGGTCAAACACACATGGGAGACGCCTCTACCACCATTGCCTGGTGGTCCCAGTGGGGCCAAGCCAAGAGATGATCTTCTACCCTACCATTCCCACCAAATCCCACAGAAGCAGGCAGCAGCACTCTGATTTCCCAGCTGTGTGGGGTCATCAGGGCCAAGAGGGGAGCAGATCTCTCATTCTCCATTCAATGGAGCAGGTGGTACTATAATTACCCTGCCAGGATAGTGTCATGGAAATCTAGCAGTGAGTCGAGTGGGAGTGAGGAGCCCAGTGGGAAGCTGCCCATACAGACCCACCTGGCCTTCATGCTAAACCTCATCAGGGGAGATTGCCTGCTTAAAAATAAAGATTAAATAAGATACAGAATCTCATAACATCCAAAATGTCCTGGATACAAATGAACACCACTCATCATAACAATAACCAGAAAAATCACAACTTGAATGAGAAAAGACAATCAATAGATGCCAATGCCAAGAAACATCAGATGTTGGAATTAATGGACAAGGATTATTAAGCAGTCATCATAAAAATGCTTCATAAGTAATTACCAATTCTTTTTAAACAAATAAAAAAATATAAAATCTCAGCAAAAAATAGAAGCTATTAAAAATAACCAAATGGAAATTATAGAACTGAAAAATGCCATAACCAAAATTAAAAACTTACTGATGGGCTCACAGCACAGCAGAGATAACAGAGGATAGAGTCAGTGAACATGATAGACTGAAAAAAAAAATGAAGAGAGAATCAAGACAATAACAAAAGAGCTAAAATTTCTATCATTGGAGCCTCAGAAGAAGAGAGGGAAAGAGTGCGACTTTTTGAAAAAATATTTGAATAAACGATGGCCAAAAACTTCCCAAATTTGGTGAAAGACATAAATATACTGTTGTAAAAATTTGAACAAACTCCAGATAGGATAAACCTGTAGAAATCTACGCCAAGACACATCATAATTATATTTCTGAAAACGAAAGACAAAGGAAAAACTGGAAAGCAGTCAGAGAAAAACAGCACCTTACAAAAGGGGAAAAACATTCCAATGACAGGGAATTTCTCATCAGAAACCGTGGAGGACTGAAGGAAGTGACACTTTGTTAATTACTGAAAGAAAAAACTATCAGTTGTGAATTCTATGTCTGAGAAAAATATCCTTCAGGAATGATGAGGAATTCAAGACATCCTCAGAAGAAGGAAAACTAAAAGAAATTGTTGATAGCAAATCTATCCTCAAAAAATGGCTAAAGGAAATTCTCTACACAGAAAGGAAATGATACCAGAAGAAGACTTTGAGCTTCAGAAAGGAAAGAAGAATATCAGAATGGGTAAAAATAAGGGTAAATATAATAGACCATCCTTCCGGTTATGAGTTTTTTAAATCATATTTGATAATCAAGCAAAAATTACAACACCATCTGATGTGTGCTCAAGGTATGTAGAGGAAATATTCAGCACAATTATATTATATAAGGGAAGGGTAAAAGGACTTAAATGGAGATAAGGTCTCTATAACCTCACTTGAACTGGTAAGATGTCAACACGAGTTTACCTTGATGAGTTATGTATGTATAAAATAATACCTAGAGCAATCAGTAAAAAAAAAAAGTATGCAAAGAGATACACTCAGAAACTCTGTAAATAAATGAAAGTAGAATTCTGAAAATGTTCAAGTAACTCACAGGAAGGCAGGAAAAGAGAAACGGAGAAAACAAACAGAAAACAAATAATAAAATGGCATTCTTAAGGTGTAACATATTTCTAATTACTTAAATGCAAATGGTATAAATGCACCAATTAAAAGACAGAGATTGGCAAAAAAGATTAAAAAATATGTTGACTATAAGAAACTCATTTCAAATTTAATGATAGAAGTAAGTTGAAAGTAAAAGTTTGGAAAAAGATGCATCATGCAAACATTCATTTAAAAAAAATGCAGGTGGCCATGTTAATATCAGATAAAGTAAACTTTAGAGCAAAGAAAATCACTAGAGACAAAAAGGGAAATTATACAATGATGAAAGGATCAATTCAACAGAAATACATAACAATCCTAAATGTGTATACACTAAGCAGCAGAGCCCCAATTACATGAAACAAAAACTGATAACACTGAAAAGAGAAATGGACAAATGCACAACTAGTTGGAGACTTCTACATCTCACTCTCAACAATTGATAGAACTACTGGACAGAAAATCAGCAAGGATATATAAGAAGTGAAAAATTCAATCAACCAGTGTACCTATACCAACATATATAGAACATTCCATCCAACTACAGAAGACTATAGTTGTTTTTTCAAGTGCCCATATAAAATTCACCTAGATTCACCATATTCTGGGCCATATAACAAACCTCAAGACATTTTTAAAAATTAAAATCTGTCATAGAGTCTGACTCTATCTTTGATGTTTGATTGCTGACAGTATTTAAGCCTCACTCCTCTTCCTTGCCCTTCTTCTCTCCATCTGGGTAAAATAGAAAGAAAGTTTGGGTGCTACCTCCTTTCGTGCCTGTGGGAAAGTCTAGCTTAAACAACAGAAATTTACTTTCTCATGGTTATGGAGGCTAGAAATCCAAGACCACGGTGATGGCATGGTTGAACTCTTCTGAGACCTCCCCCTTGACTTGTAAATGGCCATATTCTCCCTGTGTCTTCACTTGGTCTTCTCTATGTATTTGTCCTAATTTCCTCTTCTTATAAGGACACGAGTCCTATTGTATTAGGGCCCACACTAATGACATCATTTCAACTTAATTACCTCTTTAAAGACTATCTCCAAATATAGTCACATTCTGAAGCACTCGGGGTTAAGACCTCAACATATTAATCTGGGAATACAATTCAGCCCATAACACAACTCCAACCCAGTCTCCTTTCCCTACCCTCCCAAGCCATTTTCTGACCTGTTTGGAAGCCACCCAGCTCTCCTCAGAAAGGCTCATTATGTGAGTAATAAAGCTTTCATACCCTCTTGATGTGTTTGTCATCATAACTCTCAGCATCTGAACCAAATTTTGGATGTGGGTCCATGCTGCAGGATGACCACAACAAAAATCACACATGGTATGTTCTCTGACTCTGATGGAATTAAACTAGAAATCAATACCAGAAATCACCAGGAATATCTCCAAACACCTGGAAATTCAACAACACATTTCCAAATAATGCATGGGTCAGAGGAGTCTCAAAAGAAACAAAAAAATTGCAAGTGAATGTAAATTAGAATATAACTTACCAAAATATGTGGGACACAGTTAAAGCAGAGCTGTGAGAAAAATACATAGCACTAAATGCTTACATTAGAGAAGAAGAAAATTCTCAAATCAATAATCTAAGTTCCTACCACAAGAAACTAGAAAAAGAAGAAAAGAAGAAATCCAAGCAAGCACAAAGAAGGTATTGATAAATACATGATCAGACATCAATAACATTGAAAATAAGAAAATAGAATCAATGAAACAAAAAGTTGTCTTTAAAAAAAAACAGTAATACTGACAAATTTCTACCAAGACTGACAAAAATAAAAATAAGGAAGACACAAATCACAAATATCAAGAATGAAACAAGAGCTATCACTACAGATCCTACAGCCAGTGAAAGGATAATAAGTTAATTTACTTATAAATTCAGCAATTTAGAAAATGGAACAATTTTTCAGAAACCACACAGTACGAAAAATATTAAATAGACAATTTGAATAGTTCTGTAATCATTAAAGAAATTAAAGTCAAATTGTAAATCATCCAGAAAAGAAATTTCTAGGCCCAGATGGTTTCACTAGAGAATTTTACCAAACATTTAAAGAAGGATTAACACCAAGTTTACACAATTACTTCCAGAATATAGAAGAGTAGGGGACACTTTCCACCTCACTTTATGAGATTAATATTACCCTGATCCTCAAACTAAATAAAGATAGTACATAAAAAGAAAACTAGAAATCAACATCTCTCATGAACTCTAATCTACAAATCCTCAACATATTAGCAAATTTTAATGTGTTAAAAAAGTATACACTATGACCAAGTGAGATTTATTCCAGTTATGCAAAGCTGCTTCAACATTTGAAAGTCGATTAATTCAATCCATCATATCAACAGGCCAAAGAAGAAAAATCATATGATCATATCAATTGGTGTAGAAAAAGAATTAGGCAAATTCCAACATCATTTGTGAACAAACTCTCAGCAAAGTAGGAATAGAGGATACCTCCTCAACCTTTTAAAGAGCATTTATAAAACCCAAGAGTTGCCATAATACTTAATGGTAAAGATTGACTACTTTCTTCTTAGGAACAAAAGCAAGGAGGTTTTCTCTTATCACTCTTATTCAACAAAATACTGTAAGTTCTAGCCACTATATAAGGCCAAAAGATGAAATAAAAGGCACATGAGTTAGAAAGAAATTAAAATGTCCTTCTTTGCAGATGACATGATTGTCTGTGTAAAAAATAAAAATCCCATGTAACCTACAAACAAACATCTTCTGACAAAGTTGACTTGTTAAAAGTGATCCAGTAAGGCTGCAGGATAAAAGATGAATACAAAAAAAGTAATCACATTTATATAAACTAACAAGGAAAATATGGAAACTGAAATTACAAACACAATACTACTTCCAATTGCTTCAAATAAAATGAAATAGGTATGACCTTAATAAAGTTTGTACAGGCTAAGTATGTTAAAAATTATAAAATGCCGATGCAAGAAATCATAGAAAATCTAAACAAATGGAGAGACCTACTACATTCAGGAGTAGAAGACTCAATATAGTAAATATGCCAATTCTCCTCAAATTGATAAATACGCTCCACGCAATTACTATCAAAATCCAAGGACGTACGTGTTTGCTTGTTTCTTGGTTGGTAGACACAGACAGGTTTATTCTAAGTTTTATAAGGAAAGGTACAGTATCTAGAATAACTAAAACACAATTTTGAAAAAGAAGAATAAAGTGAGAGGAATCACTCTACCCAATGTTAAATATTGCTAGCCACAGTAATCAAGACAGTGCGGTATCAGTGGGGAGACAGAAACATCAATCAATGGAATATGGAGAATCCAGAAATAGACCCACACAAATATGCCCCACTGATGTTTGACAAAGGTGTGAAACCAATTAAACAGAGGAAAGACAGCCTTTTCAACAAATAGTACTGGAGAAACTGACCATCCATACACAACCTAAGTCACACATCCCATAAAAAAATTAACTCAAAACGGATCACAGAAATAAATATAAAAAACTGTAAAACTGCAAAACTCAGAATAAAAACCCAGAAGGAAAATCTTTGGGACGTAAGACTGGGTGAATAGTTCCTAGACTTGACACCAAAAGCAAGATCCATAAAAGGAAAAATTGATAAATTGGACCTCATCAAAATTTAAAACATTTCTTTCTGCAAAAGGCTAAGTTAAGAGGATGAAAAGACAAGCTATAGACCTGGAGAAAATATTTTCAAACCACATGTCTGACAAAGAAAGGAGTAGGAAATATCAAACAATCCAATTAGAAAATGAGCAAAAGACATAAACAGACATTTCACTGAAGAAAATATGCAGGTGGCTAGCAAGCTCAAGTGAAGATGTTTAACATTATTAGCTATCAGGAAGATATAAATTAAAACCACATCAGAGTGATTAAAATAAAGAACAGTGATAGCAACAAATCCTGGTGATGATGCAGAGAGATTGGACCAATCATACATTGCTGTTGGAAAAGTAAAATATTACTACATATGGTAGTTTCAAAACTATTCATGCATTTATCATATGATCCAACAATTGTATTCCTGGATATTTATCCCAGAGAACTGAAAATTGATGCTTACCCAGAAATCTGTTCACAAATGTTCACAGCAGCTTTATTTATAACAGCAAAAGCTGGAAACGACCCAAATGTCCTTCAACAGGTGAACAGTTAAACAAATGTCCTTACATGGACTACTATTCAGCAATAAAATGAATGAACCATTGATACAAGGAACAACTTGGAGGGATCTCAAGGAAATTATGCTGAGTGAAAGAAGCCAAAATCAAAAGTTACATACTCTATGAATCCATTTATATAACATGCTTGGAATGACAAAATTATAGGGATGGAGAACATTAGTGGTTGATAAGGATTATGGAAGGTGAGAAGGTGGGAAGTGAGAGTGTCTATAAAAGTAGTATGAAGGATCCTTGTGATGGAACTGTTCTGTACATTGACCATTGTGGTATTCACACGAATCTCTATGTATGATAAAATCGCATAGAACTAAACACACACAAATGAGTCACATAAGACTGGAGAAATCTGAATAAAATCAGTGGATTGTATTAATGTCGATTTCCTGTCTGTGATATTGTATCACAATTATGCAAGGTGTTACCATTGGGGGAGACTGGTAAAGAAATTATTTCTCACAACTGCACATGAATCTACAGTTATCTAAAAATAAAAGGTGTTTAAAAAGACAATAAAAACAAACAAAGCAATACCTTACATTAGATTAATGCTTTTCATTTTTTTCTACAAATCCTTTCTTATCTAATATCTCTTCTCAAGAAAATGGGAGACACTAAAGATTTCCTCCAAATAGAAAATACTGAATGTCCCCCTAACCTAACTGGATGGAGCTTGAAATTGAGGCATAGAGAAGGATTTTTCTGAACCACAGGGCTCAACAATAGACTAATAAAAATTTACATCAAACCAAGAATACACTTTGCTTCAGATTCAAAGTGAATGTTTATCTTTTCTAAAGTTTTGAAACCAAATGAGAATATACAATACAACCATCAAATACGTTCTTCTGCCAAGCTGTTGGCAAGGCTTGGGGGATTGCCTACTGTGTCATTTAATCAGTTTATGCTAGGTTGGGGGCCTCAAATGCAGGTCCTTTATGGAACACACTGTTTCTGGAGACCTGGCAATAGAATATAGGTGCTGTCAGAAGGAGGGCGCTGGATGAGGTCCAATTTATCCATTTTCCCCTTTATGGATCTTGCTTTTGGTGTCAAGTCTAGGAATTATTCACCCAGTCTTAGGTCCCAAAAATTTTTCTCCTAGGTTTTTATTCAGAGATCTGAATTTCTGCAATCAATACTTCAACATGCAAGAAATGGGGAAAGGTGCTCTAAAGCAGATGCCATTTGATAAGAAGAAATTTGAAAAACTTAGATATGGAAGTTAGGAAATAGCTGTAAGGAATCTAAAAAAAATAGTCATCATTATTAATCTAGAAATTAGACTTTAATTCTTTTACTCATTTGCTTAAGCTTTTAGGTGAATCTGGAAGAGACAAATTCCAACGCTGTCAGCAAGGTGACATGGAAAAGAAAGGCAACATTTTGACCTGCGCTGTCCAGTACCGTAACCACCAGTACCATGTGGGGGATTTAAACTAAAATTAGTGTTAAATAAAATTAAAATCCAGTTCTTCGGTTGGACTAGAAAGTTTCCAGTGCTCAGTAGCCACACGTGCCTAGTGGCTACCATATTGGACAGCACAGAAAATTTTTCTATCTTCTTGATAAAGTGCTGGGCAGCCCCAATCTAGATGATTAAGGAAAATACAACAAACTTTCAAAACTTTTTTTTGTTTAAAAGGGCCATAATTCTACAAAACGGCAGCTCCATAGAAGCATACTCTGGCTGTTCACTGCTGGATACCAATCTGGATTCCAATTTATTTACATCTCTAATCAAATAATGGTGGTGCCAAAATTAAGTGCATGTTTCAGGTGCTCAGAGTATAAAGGATTTATCTTTTCCCTTCTTCTAGACATTTCATCTCTACTTTTACAGACTAAAATCACAAGGTGCCTTTTAGTAAATCCACTAAGTTTATCTGCAATGAGTTTTCAGTCAAATAAAACCCTGAAATCTAGTTAATACGACTCATTGCTCCAGCTAATTGAGATGTTTGTATCCTGATTCTAATAACGTGTCTGTGAACTGGACCACCAGCAGACTTTTGAATACTTCAGGTGGCAAGTTCATTAACACCGTTGGTTTTGCATCAAATGCAAATGTGCAACCTCCTTCATCTTTCCTGATGTAACTGATAAAAAAGTTGACAATAGGAACCTAGGGTACGTTCTTGGAAAACTCTCATGACCATTCACCCCCAGCCCAATAATCATCAGAGTTTGGATAAAACCATTCTCAAGTCAGTCCAACTATAGTAGGATTCAGTCCATTCTCTGTTTTACCCAGAAAGACATACCTGGTAGTTAAGATTTTATTGAATTTCCTACAACATACTTCACCTTTCCCAAAAAACTAAAAGCAGATGCTGAAATTTTTAAGTTTAAGATGGGGGGGGGGGGTTTAAAACACAAAAGAGAACTCATCAGCTCTGGAGAACTGAGGATGCACTTAGAGTCTTGGCATCCCACAGTGGGCAACTCTAGCATTTTATATTAAGGCAGTGCTGAGAAGAATTTCTAATGATTCTATTTGATTTTCAAACAATAATCAAGGTGAGGCCCTGTTTAACGGAATTCTGCCGAGTTTGGTATTTTCCACAGTCCTCCACTAAATGCACCTCTTATACAAAACTATTTGAATTGGCTGTGGGAGAGGAGATTTAAGCATTCTAAATGCTGCCTTCACCACTGTCCAGCTGGATGTTTTAGAACCAAATCTCTTATTGACTCATTCAGCGCAGAGACAAATAGAGAAAAACTTGCAGCATCTGATCTTAAAGCAGGTGGCCACACAGTAAGGAGGTAGCATGTGACAAGATCCTAAAAGTGAAAGTTCTAGAGAAACATCGCAGAACAAAAATTTTTTTAATGTCCCTCCAACTTGAAAATATTTTGGATCTATGACTTCAGTTTTCAAAGATACGATACAGTCTGGGACTTTAAAACAGAGAATCTGACAAATTAACTAATAAGTTTATGAATACATGTTGAAATGACAAAGCACTGAATAGGTTGACTTCCCCTACAGAAAACGGTCATTTAAAAGGAGTCCATCAAGTCCGTGTTTACACTCCACATAGGAACGTTATGTTACAAACTGGGGAGAAATAATTCAGCAGGTAGGAAAGAAAATATCCTTTCCAAATAGGGAGAACTCTTTGGTTTGTTAATGTTTCCTGTTACAGGCAGAGTTTTAAAATACAACCCATCTCAGCTCAACATTCCTACATTTGGAGTTCGGATAAAGATTTTTTTTTTTCCTCCAGGAATTGCAATTAAAATGTGATCTGTTTGATTATTACTAGGAGGTTTAAAAGAAGAATTATTTATTAGATTCTTCTCTAACAGGACAACAAAGAAAAAATGGGCTGCTGAAAAGGTAGATTCTTCTAAGGGGAGAGAATGCAGCCAAGCAGAATGCTACGTTACATGGTCTGAGCCCATGGCAGCAAGTTGGTGGAGGACCAGAAGTAAGAGTAGCCAGAAATGGAGAAGACCTGGAACAAAGTGGGTGTCTGGGCTGAAGTCTTCCTCTTTAGATAATTCTCTGTTGCTAGGAATGCTAAAGAAAACCCATAGTGGATAGATGGAAATTTGTATATATCCTTCTCTTAGTTGTTTTATGCCAGAACACGAAAGGATATTAATTTTTGGAGAACATGTGGCCTATTGTGAAATGCTAAGTATAAAACTAATATAGCATTGAATGGAATAGAAAGTGTCTTCACAATAATTTCACAATAGATGCTCACTATGCCCCTCTGGAGTGGAGGGTAATTATTATTTTTCCCACTTAACATGAAAGGAAACTAAGACTCTGAGAGGCTAAGTGTTGCCCAGAGTCCCCAGTTAAGGAAGCAGAGCAAGCACTAGGGCTTTCTGATTCCTGCTCTGGGTACTTTTCACGACTCTGCACTGCCACCCACCTCATCAGTACTCTCCAAAGATGCAGGATACGCACAGGAAATAACCATGCATCTGTACATGTTGCCCCTATGAATGGTGACGGCCTCCACACTGCTCATGTGTTATTACTGGGTCTGCTCAGGTCACTGCACCACATCACAGAAGAACCCCCCAGTATGTGCTGGGCCCTGAAGCTGGAGTCATCACTATATACAGGCTCTAAGCCAAGGCTCTTCCCGGCCAGGGGACCCCTACTCTGGGAGTCCTCTTTTGCTCTCAGAGCCCTTTACCCCTCACTCCTTCAATGCCCAGTACCTTGCACTACTCAAGACTGATGACCAGCCCTGTCGAGTTCCTGCTGCGGTAGGGGGCATGGCAAGGAGCATCTCACCCAGAGACGGGAGCATGAATGAATAATGTGAACAGACGTGTGTCCTTGGTGTCCCCAATTGGAACTCTAAATCCTATTTTCCCAAAGATCCATGTGACTGATGCTGACTTGCTAGTGAGGCGAAATAATCCTAGGAGTATCTAGCCATATCTTGGTTGGACATTTACATTACGCAGGGCTTCATGAGTGACCCCAGGACCCTATCCATCATTGATGATATTGTTTCTATGGGGAAATGTGTTTCAAGTTCCATACGCCAGCACTCCAAAGAAATTCTAGCAAACAAACCCATTTGCAAGTTGGGCACCGTCTGTCTTCCAGCACTGGCTGTTCTCCCAATCGCTCTCTTCGACCTAACCTGTTTTCTCATGTCCAACTTCTGGGTGGCCCATGAAAACTATTGCTCCTCTGAGACCACAGCAGGCGTAAGCAATGAGTAGAAGGTGAAAGTTCTGGGGAAAGGTCCCAGCAGCAGAGGGAGGGAGTGAGGAGAGGAAAGAAGACAGAGTTGGAATCATTCACCAGACAGCAATGACTGGTGAGCCTATGCTGTTGACAGGCCACAGGGACGAAGACCTTTTACGGGAATTAAACAGAACTTTTAGGCAAGCAGAATGGATGTTGTTAAGAAAGCACAGGCCGTGGATGAGGCAGGCCTGGGGTACATTCTGTCACTAAGTAGAAATGGTGATTTTTAAGCTAAATATTTAACCTCTCAGAAGGTTCAGGTGTCTCATCTCTAAAATGGAGATTGTATTTACTTCTCAGGATATTTGTGAAGATCAAAATAATTCTGTAAATGTGACGAGCCCAATCCCTGACAGCATATGGCAGACAGTTGAATGCTGCTTTTCCTGTTTTCTTCTTTTGAGAGATGCACTGTGGTATAGGGGGAAGATTAGAGGGAAAGGGAATGGGTTCAAATCCCACTCCCAGTGTCAGCACCAGCGAGAGCAGGTCCACACTCTCTGAGTTTCAGTCATCTGTGCTGTTTGGACATGACTTCCTAGAGAGCTTCTGTGGGCAGGAAAAGAATTAATGTGTGTGTGAATGCCTGCAACCAGCTGGAGCTCAAGAGTATTATTAATTCAACATTTCAACAAATGCCAGTTGAGTGCCCACTATGGGCCAGGCATTGTTCTAGAAAAACGAATCCAGGCAAGGGGAAAGAAAGTGACAGAGCTGTTATATTCGCTGGGGTCGTCAGGGACGTCTGTCTGAGTAGATGAGATTTGAGCAGAATGAGGAGAGAGCCATAAAAATATGGAAGGGAAGAGGCATCGAGGCAGAGGGAAGGGCAAGGCTAAAGGTCAGGGCACTGGGGCATGCAGGGCCTGACTGAGAAACAGCAGAAGCAGTCGTGACTGTGGTGCAGGGAGCAGGAAAGGATGGGCATCGGAGGCCACCAGAGGCCCACTGACATGCACCCTGCAGACCACTAAAAGGACTTTCTACTTAGTTCTGAGCACAAGGAAGCCCTGGGAAGGTTTTAAAGAAGGTGTATGGAGAAGAGAGTGTAGCAACTCAAGGGCGGAAGCTGGCAAGCGCCCGGAAGTGACAGCAGTCAGTGCGCAGTCCAGAGACCACGGTGCTGAGGCCAGGGCAGGAGCAGTGGAGGCTGAGATGTTCTGATGGAATGTGCATTTTGAAGTTAGAGCCAATAAGATTTGCTGATGGATTGATTGTGGAGAGGGATAGAAAGAAAGGAACTGAGAAAAAAATCAAATTGTTGTTTTCACTCTAAAGGTGACGCTATTTACTGTGATGGGGAATTAACTGTGGGAGAAATAGTTTGGGGGGGTCAGTCTTCTCTTTGAGCAGGTTGAGTTTGAGATACCCTTTGGGTGTCTGCGTGGGGATGGAAGGCAGGCCCTGGAGGGCAGGGAAGGGCACATGCCTGGGACAGACGCTCTGGAGGCCTCGGCAGGGCAATGGTCTGACAGGTGCGGGACCAGATGTGATTTCCTGGGAAGCAGGAATAGAGAAAAGGGAAGAGGACGGAACCCCAACCCGACCCGGGCAGCATTTAAAGGTCAGCGGGGACACCCTCCACGTTGGAAACTGAGAAGTCCTGTCCTTTGGCTGAAGGACCCTTTCTACCTAAAAGTCTGTATGTTTGTTTTGGTTATTGCTTCTCTTTCATTCTTTTAATTAAAAAGTTATGAACCATTTTAGACACACTGAATACTGAAAATAAAATAACTGACACTCCGCCCAAATTTGTAATTTGTGAACATTTTGCCACTTTGCAACGCTCATGTCAAATACAACAACATCCCGCCCCCTCCACCCCACCTCCTTCTCAGAGGCTTTAGTGAACAGCACCCAGCCTGTGGAAAGTTCTAGTAAAGGTTAGGTACGGTGGTGCTGGTGGAGGTAATCATTACGATGCTGCTGTGTATCCTTCTCATGCATTTTCCGGCTTTTATGACATACATATATCTTCATAATAATATATTGTGCAGTTTTGTGTGGTTTTTTGAAATTAACATATGTGGTTAATTTTTGTACTATATATTCTTTCATACTTGGCTTTTTTCACTCAACACTGTGTTCTTGAGATGTTGTTTTGTATCTATTGAGTCAGACACAGTTTAGAAAATAAAGAGGAACAAGGAGAGGACACAAATTCTGTGCACGTGAGGGTGTCTCGAGGTCCCCACATACGTCCCAGCTCCCCGGCACCCATTCTCCCTCCTTTCATTGTTTTCATCCCTCCTTAACTCTGCAGCATTACAGAGGAGGGGGAGGCTCCCGTGAGGTTTTAGCAATATTAAATGCTAGCTACAGGCAAAGTAAGAGCGAACATAGAAGCTATACTTGCTGGTTATTGTGATTTCCCTCCTTTCCTATTCCAATTATCTGGTTTATTTTTATTTCAGAGTCTTAACAGAACACGCAGTGTTTGGATTTAAGCTCCAAAGAGATGAGGGTAGACAGAGGGCACATTCCACATAAGGATCCAGGCATGAATTTCAAAGTGGCAATTTGACCAATGTCATCGTGGAGCTTAAGCTGGAGGACAAGACCGGTCCCCGACAAGTGGGACAGACAGGCGGGCCCCTCTGCAGCTGGATGGTTTCCACAGTGCGGGGAAGTTTTGTTGCTGTTGCTCTTGTGAAGTTTAAGTTCTTGTGGCTTTTTTCCTTTTGCCAGCCTTGCTTAGGACCGAAGGAGAGTTGGCTGGTGAAGACTCCCCTGAGGGTAGGCAAAGCCTTGCAGCTCCTGTCCCTGCCACAACCCCCGGCCACAGCAGGGAGGGGAGGGTCAAGCCGAAGCTTCAGGCCCAAACACACCCGGGAGGAGGAATGATCCTCATGGTTAATAACAGATCCAAGCTTCCTCTGCCTAAACTTCTGCTGCAATTAAGTCAAACATTTCAGCTGACTACAGAACAGCCTGGGGCCCCAAATGCGAGTCAGCTTGAAGCTGGTTAGCAAAGAAGCAGTACTTCAGCCAGCCGCTAATGTGGGCAGCTCAGTGTGTCCCTTGCTTCTGACCTCCTCTTTGCTCCCTCCTTCCTCTCTGTGCCTCTGCCCTGTAAGGTTTCTCTCCCCTTTCCCGAGGCTCTGGTCTTACAGCAGCAGGTGCCTGAGTCCAGCAGAACTTCTCCAGCGCAGAACGTCTCAGAGCAGGATGGCACCTGCCACCCACACACCTTCCCACTGTTGATCCTTTGCCGTCTGTAGTCTGGGTTCCCATTTGACCCTGCAAGCCGAGTTCACTCCAGAATCTGTGTTTTTGTGTTTTGCTCTCCTGTGCTTTCCTTTCCCCACCCAGCCCTCCTTTCCTCTGTGGCCGGAGCTCAGTGACCATCTTCCTTTGTGTGCATGAGGAGGAATTCTCTAGAATTCATCTTTTTTTTTTTTTTTTTTTTGGCTTAATCAAGCACGACGCAAAGATTTAAAGTAGAAAGTGCCAAAGGAAAAATAGGATAGGAAAATCTAGTGGATTTGGGGGTGAAGGAAAGCAAATTTGCATTCCACTTTCCCAAACCTCAAACATACTTCTTTTCGGGGCCAAGTTCTCAGTTACTCGACACAGAGCTTATTTTGTGCCTTCAGGGAGCGGCGAAGGCTCTTTCCTGCTCAGCACGTACTTAATACAGAAAGAAATACCCTTTCTTTCTCTAGTGATGTGCTTGTTGCCAGTAGTGGAAAGACAGGCACCCCAAGAGGCCAAACTCTAGAAACCAGAGGCCAATTCTTCTGAAGACTGATGTCTCGTGGGTGAGTCCAAAACAACCCAAGTCAGAATGAACAACATTCCCCACATACTGTTTAGAGGGTAATTCTTTGTCGTGAGCTATGCACTGTCTGAAAACCATTTCTCTATCTTGCAACAAGCCTGGGCTTCGGTTGTGAGGCCCAGAGGTCTAGCGTCTTCATCCAACGCTTGCAAAATATTTCTAGTGAACTCAAATGCTGTCCACAGATTACGCCGACTCTCCAGCTGATTTCTACACCAGCTGTTCTGTGCCTGATTCATTGCGCAGCCTTCTTTCTGGTGTGTGGATATTCCCTTGTTACCTGCATAATGCTGGGTCTTACAGGTGTAACGCAAGTTTGTAATGCTGGTTCATATACTCCCAGGGAAAGAAAATCATAAAATACAATCATATGTGTAATTTTCCCCAATACTAAATGCTTTGCCCTAAACTTTAAGATAGTGTATCAGCTGAAGGATGCCAGGAATTACTTCACCTCATGTATATGTACCTGTTATAGACTATATTCATTTTCAAATTAATCTCAAAGCCAGCTGTTATTTTTGCTAAAAGCAATCCTTGATGGTATGCTTTAGCAACTGCCATTTAAAACTTAAAGAGACAACTAGCTGTGCAATCTGAGGATTTAAAAATATACGGTGTTCGGATTGTTTATTATGGTTTTACATTTTGAGCTTCTGTCTCCATTCTAGTGGTGCAGTACTTAATAAAATGAACTTTTAGGGAGAAAAAGGAAATTCCCATACATAAGTATTTCCTTCAAGGTGGATACACGTTTGATTCCATCCTCCATTTTCCCTTACTCATGCGGAGTGTTTGTACTTTAAATAAGTCAGGTTTCTCTTTTTCCTGTTTTGCATGGAATTGACACAGTGGTTATATCTAATAGAAAGAAAGGAAGAAAGAAAAGAAAGGGAAATCTTTAGCCTATGCTATGTGCTTCAAATCAGGTTTCCTCGGAAAATGTGAAACCTTAAAAATGCTCTTTACTCAAGCCATAGAGAGATATAAATAATAAGTATATAGATTCTAACTCTTCTAAGTAATGCTGAAAACAAGGCAGCCAGTATTCCAACAAGGGTGAGACTTTGCCTGTTGTGTGCTTTTTAGGACTCTTATCACTGTCAATTTTAGCCTGATGGAAGTACTACCACATGTCAGAGACAATGACGTATGTTCACCAAAAACAATTTATTTTCCTTCTGGGCACACAGGAAGACTACATTTCCCAGTTTCTTTTCCAATTAGTTTTGGGCCATGAGTCTGAATTCTATCAGGTAGAATGAAAGAGAGTCTTATATGCCCCTTCCAGGCCTGGCCACAGCTCTCCCGCCCCTTGCACAATTTTTAACATCTCTCTGCTCCTTTTACGGTAACCTTAGGACTACGTACTGAAGATGGTGGCCTGACAAGATAGAAGGAGCCTGGGTTCCTGAAAGACTCCATGAGATGATGTCCTCTCCCCTTTGACCATACCGGACTGTGATGGGGTGAACAAGAAATAATTATTTGAGATTTGGGGTTTTCTTGTTACAGCAGTTAGCATTACTTACCCCCACTAATGCACACCATATCATATCATGGATGTTCCCTGTGTTGCTTATTTCCTGCCTCACTCATAGCCATCATTTTAAGATCAAAATTAGGAAAACTACTTCATCTGTACAAGTGCTTCTTCCATCTCCCTACCTGATGTTTCTCCCCTTCCCCCTTCCTTTGTCCCTGCCTCCCCAACACACACACACACACACGCACACACACACACACCTTTACCTTTACACACCCCTTTTTCAGTTGTGAAATGGCAAGCAAGCCTGTCAGCAAAAGCTCCTTGGGCTTTAAGGACATCAAGCAACTTCACAGCTATAGGCAAAAGTTCTTTCCTTAGGGAACACTTTCTTGAGCAAGGACTAGATTTTGCTCTCTTCAGTCACAGACTGAAGTTAAGGATCCAGCTCACTCCTTGTTATGAACCTGAATAAGAAGGAGAAATTTCCCATCCACTGCTGTCCTTTTCTCTCTTTCTAACTTCTATGTCCCCTGAAGAGTTGCATTAATTTAGCAACCACCCAATGATCATCACCATAGTGTGAGCTTTTAGGAAACGGACTGATGCTTATTCCTTTCTTAGCCTCAGTATTTGCTACCTACGGTGCTCAATAAATGTTGGCTATTGTTCAGTGATAAGATTATAAACCAGGAAATAAACCAGCTTTGACTTTGTCAAGAGGAATTAAGGCAATTTCATGAGACTAGGACAGCTGCCTAGCCCTTCTCTGAGTCTATAGTCATTTGAATCCCAGATCTGATGCTTAAAGAAAAGGAAATCTTGAATATAAATGCCACCTTTTAATTCACCTTGAAATAACTTCTCTTTCTTTTTCCCATCTCTCAAAAGAAAAAGAAGAAGGAGGAGGAAGAGAAAGAGAAAGAGAAAGAGGAAGAGAAAGAAAAGAAAGAAAAGGGAAGGAAAAACTGTAAGAGGCCCATTTTCCTCCCAAAGCAGAAAACAGAGGTCTCAAATGCTTGCAAATTCTTCCCCTTACGATTCGTGTTTATAGCAACCAGTGTAGTAGAGTTTGGTGGAGGAAATGGAAAGCTACAGGAGTGGATATTACATTTGCTAGGTACAAGTGTAAAACTACAGTTTCTACCTTCATTCTCCAGTGTTTGTTAGTTTTTGAAATCCCTATAGTAGGAAATCCACTTGAAATATGTTTGCCTTTGGATCTATTTTTAAGTGAAAAAATCTTAGTGCTTCTGGTATATGTATGTACTAGAGACAGTCTTAACCTAAGACGTTAAGAGAGGAGCCTGGGGGCAATTTATCAATGACAGAGCCCAACACCAGAAGAGAAATTGTAATGGCTTTTTAACATAGGTTCTATTTTTAAGACCTAATTGGCTTATCCACTGGGATTATTTCTGTTATTAAAACTTTTAAAAAGGATTGTTCCAAGGAATTCAGACAGGATGTATGGTAAAAATCATCACTAAGGTGATACAATGGCTGTAAATATTTATTGATGCGAAATAAGAAGCTCTAGAACATCTGGGGGCTTCTCTGCTATGGGAGTGAGTTATGACAGACACCACAACCAAGGCCTGCTTTTCTTTCTCCTGCAGCCAGAGAAACGGAACCCTCTGAGTCATCAAAACATCCAAGAGGACCCATAACCTGACCCTTGGGAATATTTGGTCAAACTCCTGCCTACTGATTCTTCACTTTCTCTGACCTTCCTACTCTTCCTTTTCTCCTATTCCCATTGATCTTTCTAGCTGCCCACTCACAGGGTATTTCTCCATTTCTTTAACATTCTCATTTTCATTTTAGTCCCTCGTTTCTCTTTCAGAATTTCTCCATTCCCAACATTATCAGGCTGCCTCAGTAGGGGAGTCCACTGACGAGTGTAAATATGGATAAAGTGAATGATGGTGCTTTTCTGGGATCCCTTCCAATCATCTTGCCCCCTGCATATGCACTCTTTGTTTCTCTCTACTCTATCTTTTCTATTCCTGCATCAATAGTCAGAAGTATCTTCTATCTTAAAGGACAATCTTATCTTGGAAGCATATGTCCTATTGGCTCTCGTACTGTATCTCTTATCTTTCTTCCCTTGAAGACTCATCTATATTCCTTATCTCTACTAACTTACTTCTCATTTACTCCTCAGTTTACTAAAATTCAAACTCCGGCTTCTGTCTCCACCATTCCAGTGGAACTACTCTCCCTGGTCCACCAACACTTCCTTCCACATGACCAGTGTCCACGGTACTAAAGAAGAAGTTTTAAAATGAAGCAGCCTCCCCGGCCACTGCTGCTAGTTGAGGAGAGTAGTCCTCAGTGGTTCTTTATGAAGAGGTAGTCACGTTCTGGGTGCCATTTTACTTCATCTCCCTGGCTACAGCTGACTGGACCCCACGGGGTGGGGATATACAAGTGACCCAAGCACTAACACTCTCTAGACTGTGAAGTCCTTCTCTAATTACAGACATGGGGATGAACTAGACCAAATGGATTCTCTCCTTGAAAGCTGGTTAGAGATAGTAATATGATAGTGGGGCCAAAGCATGCACATCTCCACAGAGAAACAGAGTTAGGTTGATGGCAGACAGCCTGAAGAGGGATCATGGAGCTTCCTCTGTGTTCCCACAGTACCTTCAGGAGGCAAGAAGATATCCTGATTGCAAGAGTTGTGTTGTATCCTAAACAAACTTCTAGCTTCTGAACTGTATTCCATACTCTACAAGACCTGACTTTTCTGTAGTTCCTATTCTCCCCAAATCTGGTTGCATGAATAGGGCTCCTGTTTACTATATTTTCTGAGTGTGTATTTATAATAAAGCCACTATTGCTTAAGAAGAATGAAGTTATTCTTTTCTAGTAAAAAGCCTGTATAAGTAATAGAGACACCTAGCAATCATTACCTTATACCTGTGATATTGGACTCCGCTGATCACTATCTCCTTCCAGAAGTTCTCTCTCTCTTGGCTTATGTGATACAACTCTTCTTGTATTCCTCCTATTTACATGGCCATTCCTTTTCTTTCTTCTCCACCATCTATATTTCCTCATCTCAACCCTTAAGAATGGGTGTTCCTCAGGCATACTGTGATATAATTTTCTTAAATCTATATACTTTCTCTTTGAAGAAGTACTCCTGGCTTCAAACTTCATTTAAATCCTAATGACAGTTATTTGCTGGATACCTTACCTTTGTGGCATGTCCTGCAAGATCCTCAAACTCCACATGGTTAAAACCAAAGTCATCATTATTTTGCACAAAACAGCTATTTGTCTCGTATCCTTCCATCAATGATGATACCATTGTTATCCTAGTAGCCCCAGCCAGCATACTGATTCCGAGTCCAGGCCATTTACTCTCATCTACTCCATGTTTTAATTTCTCTCCAATGTATCTTCACCACTGGCCTCCTCTATTGCTGCCTTATCCACATCCTCCACTCCCCGGTGATTTTGTTATTCCTCCTTTGTGTTCCCACTGTACCTTTTCTATACTTCTTTCATAGCACCAACTCACTCTACTGAGAGTACCAATTTCCTCATCCATCTCTTCCAAGACTGTAAGTTTCTTGTATGTAGAGATCCAGTCGTAGTCATATTTGTACTTCTACCTCCTAGCACAATGCTGGTAAACTACAGGTATATATCAGTGTTTTTTGAATAGATAATAAACAAATGAAAAGTCAGACTTGCCTGTGCTGTACACAAAAACAAAGAAGCTCCAGATTCCTAATTGCACCAAAACCCACTCAATTAAGATTGAGAAATGTAATACTGAACAACGAAGGTCTTGGTTCATAATCTCCAAACCTCTCCTCTCAAAAGATCCTCTCTTCTCAAAAGACCCTAGAGAGAAACACTTCTCCCTCACTCCACTCCCATCCTCTTCTCAGACTCTTCCAAGATCTTCGTGCAGCTCTTATTTGACTTCCTATTTGTGTACGCCTAGCAAACCAGGCCCGGGCTCTGAGGGTAATGGCCATATCTAATAGTGCAGAGCTGTAATGACCTCACCCATCGAGATTCTGCTCATTCCGTCTCAGAGAGGACCTTTACTTCTGCACACAGTGGCGTTGCTGAAAAATGAACTTAATAACCTCCTCAGCTTTAAAACTTAACCTGTTGTCTTCATGCGCAGTTGACTCCAAGGGAAGGATCTGTGAAAGAGCTTGAGGAACAAAATACTGGTGTGATATCTCTTTAACTGTGTTTATCCTAGATTCTACTGATTGTAAGAAATCCGGTTCCCTTTTTGTTTTGTCCGTGTACATGTCTGTATGAGAGAGAGGAGGGGGAGAGAGAGAGAGAATATGTATACACACACAAATGTCCTTGTATCTATGGAACAAAATACAGTGTCACCATTGTCCATTTTAATTTGTCCACACTAATGGAAAATAGTATTAGCATATATGGTAAAGAATAATAGATTTATGTAAAATTTACTCTTAGGAGAAAAATTATAGATGGAAAAAATAATATGAGCTGAAATGTATTTAGCACTTTCAATATTAAAGCATTATTAATCACTTTACAAGCATTACCTTAAAAATACCTTAAAACGACCTTGTTTATAGATAAGGAAACTAAGGCTCTGATGTAGCTGAGTCACCTTTGTAAAGCAACAGAATGAGGGTTTAAAATCATGTGCATTCATCTTCAAAACCACGTTTTCAACAGCGCTAACACACTGCCTATACATTATAAAGTCCAATTCGATAAGTTTCCAGATAGGAGAACTGAGGCCCAAAGGTGTGAAACAGCTTGTCCAAGGTCACACAGTTGGTTAGGGACAGAGTGAGGTCTAGGCATAAATTACCTCAGGGCATCTTGCCTTGTATTTGTGGAAATACGTGACTCCGGAAGACAGAGAACAATGAATTCTTATTCAAAGACAAGTCTGGGAGGTGAGCAAATCAAGTCACATGCATTCCTCTTCTGCCTGACTTCAGGATGGTGTGCATTCTGTTTCTTATAAAATCTCCAAGAGACAACAATTACATTCATGGGAAGGAGAACAGTCTCTATGAATGACACATACAAGAGATATTTTTGCATAAAAGCAGGGAATTGGGCCACTTATAGCCTCTTAAAGATCAAAAGGCCCCTGGAGGAATGTTATTCCTCACCACCGGCTCCTTATCCCAACCCACAGTTGACTGACTTCCTTATTAGGCTTGGCCAATGGGAGGGCAAAGAATTTAAACCAAGTAGGCTTGGTGAAACTGCAGAAGAGTAAGGCTTGGGGAAAGGAGGCAATGTCCCCAGGGAGTATGGCTGGAAGGAGACAGTCTGGGCTGTGAGGGAGGAGACAGTGCCCAAGCATACAGATGCCTCTGTGCAGATAACCCAGACTTGTCTGAAGACAGTTCTTACAAATCTAAGCGTTCTTAGTTTTCCAGATGGCTATTCCCACTTGTTAAGACTGCCTCGGCCTCTGCTGCTGGATATGTGATGTCCTCTATCTGTAGGTCAGGCCAGGGGCCAGTCTCAAGAGAGGAGTCCTTCAGATGCACCTTGGAATCAAGCAGCTCTCTCGGGCCTGGAATCCATGGCTAAGCCCCTGGGTTACCCTCACATACTCCAGTTCTTCCCTTGCTATGAAACAAGTTAAAGATGGGGTGGCCTAGGGACATGTCCGACATTGCCAGATGTCTCTTCCATCATAATTCAAATTATCCCCAAGTTAGTCTCATCTTGTTCCTGAGCTTCTGTCCATCTGTCCAGCTCCCTCCTGTAGTCTCTTCCTCAAGAGCCATAGTCCTTTCTGCTGACTAAGCTTATTGACTTAGTTTTGTGGCCTGCTCTTCAGGCAGCTTACTTGTTTCTGCTAAGAGACTGAGTAATTTCCTCTGGACTCTACCTGCCTATGGCTTGTCAATGACTCTCTCCAGCTTGTGAGATTATAAAGAACACTTCAACTACTGCTAAACTACCACTACCATCACTAATTAGCATCTTCATAGACGAAGAAACTGATATATCAAGAGTTGAAGCCAGAGATTGCCCACTGCCATGCCCTGGCACTGTGTGGAGAATAGGTTATCAGTCTCCTGTGATAGAGGTCATCTCACCCCTAGGGCAACTGAGTCAGACTTTCTGGCCTCTACCTCAAGCAGCCCCATTTGTTTACTCCAGGGTTCTTATCCCAGAATTTGTAAAAATATTATCATTTTTAATTTATTCCATGACATTAAAAATGTTGTGAAGCACTAATTTAAGCAACTTGGTTAAGTGGTAGAAGCACTCTGAATTCAAATCTTTGGAAATCAGAACTTGATGTCAAGATAAACATTCATAAAGATGTTTTTCCTAACAAAACAAATAAAAGGGAGGGAGGAAGACAATTAGGATAGAATCCCCCCAAGGATGGGTAGAAGAGAGCGAGAATAACCAGAACCACCATAGTTTCCCTAATTTTATAAAGTTGAGAGAACAGAGTAATAAAGACTAGCAATGAGAGGAAAATCATTGAAGAGGGAGGTTACAACGATGATGGTGGAGTTGAGAAGGCTAACAGAACAGAATCTCAGTGGTCAAAGAACTCCTCATGAGGAAATCTCTCTGAGCATTCATAGAGGCACGGAAAGCATGCAATAGATTCAAAGCAGGGGGGATTTGTGGCTGAACATCCCAAGTGTTGACAAGGAGTTGATGGAACCCTGAACGTGGCTATTCACAACCACTTGGAACCCTGTGAGAACAAAACCCCATCAATAGTGTAGGGTGCATCCCCCTTATTAAAAGCAAGAATTTAGTCCAAAATACCTAGCGCTAGGTACTTGCAAACTTGAAATTTCTTTAGGTTCTTACTTTTCTTTTACAGACAAAAGATCTCATTAAACTTAATGGTTTTCACTTGGATGCTTGATGGTTGAGGGTTTGGAAGGGTATCTATGCACTGCTTCTCAGGAGGTCCCTCAAGTCCTTTCCAAGATGCATGCACTACTCCAAGGAGCCTTTCCTTCTCACTGCTCTCCATTTCTGGTGTTTGTCTCTGAGGCTCCTTAGATGACATTTTACACACACACAATGATTTTTGACCAAGGCAGAGCACACTCTCATTTTATGCTACCACAATAGCTCGATAATACACATGGAACCATTTAATACATTGAAAAGCAAAGGACTAGCATTTTTATATTTAATAGTTCCACCAAGGAATATGTCCTTCTTTCATAAGGACATAAAACAAATAACAACTGCCATTAAATCAACTACATGAAGAAATATTGATTCCTGAGAGTAGAGGCATTAACAGCTTCCTAGGTTGGTTCATGTTTGAATGATACCAAAGTGATTGCTCCCTAAACCGTTTATAAGAACTTGAACTTTGGAGGGAAGGTTCAAGAAGGTTCAATTCAGTCTCAGGGTCTTTGTCAGACCCTCAAGTCCGCTTGGACATATGCATAAAACCGAGTCATCTTGCCTTAAGGTGTGGTCAGCTTGGGTTGAAGTGGCAAACCTTCAACATATTTTGGCTTCTAGACAGTGAACCAGCAAACGATTTTCTTTCTAACTAAACCCAAGGGAGAAAAATGTTCATATCTGTTTTGATGAATGAGTTATTCAGAAGCAGTGAGTTCATCTCTTTTGGCGTCTAGAATTTGGTAAAGGCCCACATAAATAGTAAACAATACTTTTTTGGCTGTATGCCCCAACCCAAACAGTATGTTACATGCAGCCAGCCAGATTCTGCCGTTGGACACACCCATATCAGTCCCACTGTAGTCAACGAAGATTATGTGAGAATTTCTGAGGGGTAGACCTTATCTGGGAGGCTATGCATGAGGATTTTAAGGGCAGGGTTTGGGCCTCGAATCTAGCTCGATGGCTTGGATTCCTGTGCCTTTAAAGACAATGCTTTTTTCCTTTGTAGTCTATTAACTAGCCTGCTTCAAGCAGGCATGGGAAAACTGATCCAGGAGCCAGCGAACCCAAAAACTGTGCAATTGTCTGAAGTCATACTATAAAAAGACAGAGTCGTTTTACTTCTGATGTGCGCTTTCGTGTAGACATATTGAAGTTGACCACAAATAAAAGTGAAAACAGACCTAGAATAAGCACAGCAAACAATGGAAAACAAATGGATCCCGGAGTTCAGATGAAAAAGACTGGTTTTGTATGCCCCCATATTACGCCTTTTTTTCCCTAAAAATGTTTTCTTAACATTTCTAGCATTATTAATGGAATTAAATTATTCCACATGGGTGCAGAATCAGTCCCATGGTGCCAACATTCGTTTTCTGCACCGAAGCTGGGAGAAACACTGTGCTTCTACGACAATGGCACTGATCTTTTATTATGGCAATTTAGGACTTGGTGTTTACCCATGAGAAGCTGGGCATCATTCAGAACCTATAAATGACAAAGACTTTGTCCTTGAGAACCTTATCACGTTTTCTAACAGACGCTTTCACTTAAGATATTCAGACCTTGAATCATCCACAATGTTGATTACACTGAAAGAGTGTTTTTTGTCTGAGAAGGGCAATGGCCTGGGCAGTGACATTCTTAAGGAGAAACAGGTAGACAATCCACTCTTCCTCGTCATAGATATAGAAGAAGAAGCAGGCAGAGGTGCAGTAGCCCCTTGATTCCTTCTCTTAGAGTGCACGTTATCTAAGATATACTTATTAAGCATCTATTAGGTGCCAGGTACTTTTCTAGGTGCTGGAGAGAGAGCAATTAATTAAGAAATACTAAGTGACTGCCCTCAGGGAGCTTGCATTCAATTTGGAGTGAAGAAAATAAAACAAACATATTAATACTCTATTGTTCAATTAAGCATTTGCTAAAATTTTTGGTAAGCATCTCTTCTCTGGTTTTATGTCCGATGCTATGTTATCCTGTGTTCCATTTAGTTACCCTACTTTGATGGGTTGCTTTTCATGTGGAAAGTGAATAAACATGTGGTGAGATTGATCTTTCTAGATGACTGAGTAGAAAAAGTAAGATAAATCAATTTCTTTCCTGTTCCAAAAGCAAATATAGTCAATGCACTACCCTTCCCACTATGGACTGTAAGAATATGCTTTATATTCTTGAATAAAACTAGCATTTGAAAAAATACCAAATGCAACAGCACGAATGTGCTAAAAATGGTTTTCAATTTACTATACGATTTTCTTTAGAAGCCACTTCTTTATTTCTTTAGATAACCCAAAGAATCAGTCGCTAATTGCACAATCATATTATTTGTGTGACTATTTTAATAGCAGGCAAAATTAATAATAATTATCTACTTTTGTGTGTGTGTGTGTGTGAGGAAGATTGGCCCTGAGCTAACATCTGTGGCCAATCTTCCTCTGTTTTGTATGTGGGATGCCCCCACAGCATGGCTCTATGAGCGGTGGGTAGGTCCACACCCAGGATCCTAACCTATGAACCCTGGGCCGCCAAAGCAGAGCATGTGAATTTAACCACTACACCACTGTGCCAGCCCCAGTGTCTACTATTTTAAATGGTTCAAAAATATTATTTTGTAAGATGGACTCTTGTTTCCTTCATGAGGATGGAATAAGAAGATACAATGAGAGGAAGGGAGGAACACAGGACATACAATGATTTCCTTAAGAGTTTAATGAAAATGTATCTTTCTGAGGCATATGGCAGGTAGTTAAAAACACAGGCTTTGGAGTCAGAAAAAGTTGGCTCAAATCCTGGGGCTACACACTAGTTCTATTATTTAGGCATAGTGGAGCCTCTTTAAGGTCAATCTTCCCATCAGTAAAATGGGAACATTTTACTCATAGATCTGTGTTGAGAATAAAATGGAACAAATCTGTGAAGGGCTTAGTGAAAGGCCTGGAGTATCTTTAAGTACTCAATAAATTGGTTACTAACATTATTATTATTTTATTTTACTGTTACATGTCACAAGGCCAAGCAGAGAATTTGGCTTGATCTTGACCATGAGCAGCAAGGAAAAGAAGAAAAGGAATAAAGTATAACCCAATTGTCTTCCAAAAAGTTATAATTGAAAATTAAAATTGATATTCTATTCTATCTCATTGTGATCAACTATCTGGAATAGGTAAACATCTTTTTTAAAGAAACATGTAAATAATCCCTAAGCTCCCATAATCAAGGAATAAAAGTTAGCATGTTTACATGGAAAACCATAATTAATCTTTACATTTCATTCAGATTTTTTTATTGTAGCCAACACAAAATGGAACAAACAAGTAAAGAAAATCCAGTCACTTATATATCTTCTGGTGCAAAATGGGCTAAACTCTGAAAAATAGGCAAGAGAGGGGATGGTTATCCTTAACATCCCCACTTTCAGCTCCAAGTTTGCAAGAAGACAGCTCTTCAATATTGCAATTTCTACCAGCTATCCACGAAAAGTGTGTGTTGCTCAAGGAGTGGGAGGAATGCTCAGTGGTTTTCTGATTGGGTACTTTTAATGAGCCTGATGAAATGTACAGCTTCTGTATCTCTCCATTTGATGGGAATTAGGTTGTCGTCTTTCCTCCCCATTGAGTCTCAGAGAGGAAGCTCTGCTGTTCACTACTACACTCAGTAGGACTCACCGGAGAAGGTGTTTACAAGGCCTCAAAGATGACAATGGGGAATTTGGAAGGATTTTATAGTCTGAACAGAAAACCTTATCCATAATGAAGGAAATGAGAGACCAACATAGGCAGTAAGTGTAGACTTAGCAATAGGAAGAGGCTTTTGAAGTTTCCAAATGCTGTTTTGGTGATGATGAAATTGAAAAGTCAGAAAGCGGATAATTTGAAAGTAAGTTACGGTAGTGGGGGGTGTGTGTATGTGTTTGTATGTGTGAATGCTCACACCATCGAGGAAATTTGCAAGGGGATAGAGAAAAAATTCATTCATTCATTCTCTACAACCCTGCTTTTTGCAGCAGAACTTCAAGTCATTTGTCTGATGTAGTTTGAAATGACTAAGTGATGGGGCTTCCAAAATGTTCCCAGTGAGACTATCCCACAGTCTACAAAATTCACTGTTTCCTCTTACTTAGCTTAATTTTACTCCACTTCACTTCACTGTTTCTAGTCAAGGGGGAACAAAAGTAAATCTGTTCTTTAAATTTATGTCTTAGGAAACAGTTTCTGTTTTGCTTTTTTATTTTTCACTTTAATGATTGAGTTTCGCTGTGGCCATACCTAACATTTGTTAGAAGGGACGAAAGATTATACATAGATTCTTTTCTTTTCCAAAAGAGTTATATTGTCTGGTCCATGGAGTCGATTGTGAGGGCATTTTTAGTTGTATCCATCCTGGCCTAGAGGGGCCTGAAGCAAATCTGACAAACCATATATTACATAACATCTTAGAGTTGTTTTTTTCCTCATTCCTATGTCCAAGGTACATAGATAGGAGTTCAAAGTTCAGCCCAGTTTGAAATGTCCCACACGCTTTCATTTCTAAACTTACTTCCTCAGCGGAGTACACTGCCATGTGCTGTACCTCCCAGTAGAATGGGCACCCTTTCCTGAAAAAAATCAAGTCTTCATTTTCAGGGTTAAGATCTTAGACTATCTCATCATTGCCGGCTTCTTCAAACCCCTTGTTCTTTCCCCAAGGGAAACCTGCCCACGAAGATGAATCTGAGTTCTACAAAGTTTCTTATCTAGGACACATCCACAAGATAGAGAAGATGTTTAGGATAAAATTTTAGCATCTTTCCATCCTTCTTGAAATAACCCCAAGTCTGTGGATACAAGGCACAAATTTCTAATGAAATATTTCTCAGACACTCTCGAAATGCTCTGAAATGTTTGAGAGTGCTAACATTAATGTGGACCCCATGGCCCAAGGCTTGCTGGATCAGAAATTTTTGCAACTGGAGGCAAAATTAATAAACACCTCAGGTGATTTGTTTGCATGGTAAAGGAGGAGTACCAAAGTTTTAATCCTTTTCGCTCTAACCAGGTGACCGGTCACAAACTTTTACTATTTATCCCCTTTCATACATGCACTCTCCTCCCCTTTTCACCTATTTGTCCTCAGAATGGAGCCATTGCTTTGTGTGGACAAATTGATCTGGTTCACATGAAATGCACTGTCAGCCGCCACTGCGTCACTGCTCTGATCAGCATAGCGAGGTGGCTGAACATGAAGCCAGATGCCACTTACTGGCTTTGTGACCTCAGCCAAGCTGCCTAACCATCTCTGACTCAGTTTTTTCATTCCTCAAATAGTGGTAATAACAGCACCTACCTCATGGGCCAGTGTGAGGACTATATGATTCAATTAGTTAATATTTATGAAGTGCTTAAAATAATGCCTGAAATATAGCAAACAACACTCTGTAATTGTGGACACTATAAATTTAGGACGCAGTAGCTTCAAGTTCTGTACACAATATAGAACCCTCTGTATAGCCGGTACACCGTCCTGGGTAGAAAATAAAGAAATTGAGAAACTTGGATCTATGATGAGCAGTGGCAGAAAAAGATAGAAACTTGGTTTCTGTGGTATCCAGTATGAACAACAAAGACTGTAAAAGGCCGTAAGTACAAATCCACAGCCCAACCCTGGGCCTGCCCCAGACCACTGACATCCTCAGACAAGGCCACCCCAATGTCCAGGGCAGGAAATGTCAGCAAAAGAGTCCCAAGCACTGCAGCCCTCATCATTATGTGAAGAGAAAGGAGTCAGTCCTGATTTTTGGCTGGGTAGGCAAGAATGAATCTTCGGACATTCATGACAATGACTCTTGAATGCCAGAAATGAAAACAAATGTTTGCCTGGGGCATAATGTCATTTTCCAGGCCCAGGGTGACTGGAGCCACCATAGCACTTGTGCTTAAGAAAGAATTTCTCTTTGTATAAAAAGATCCTGAATAAAATCTTGCTGATTTTCAGGAAGAGAGCCCTCCTGAAATTTGTTACCTGGCTTCGTGTGTGACAGGTTTGCTATGGTAATGACTTTTTCACGGCAGGTATTCAGCATTCTGCTTGTTTCACAAACACCCTTCACCGCATTTTCCGGGCGAGTGCCAAGGGTAAGGCTTCTCCATGCCAGCTTTTCTGAAAAATTAATAAATCTACCACCATAATCCTTACTGCTTCAACTGACAAATTTAATAAACGACAGGATGCAAAGCCCAGGTCTCCTAATGGGATTGCTTTCTTTTTTGCGTCTTTGACAAGTTTTACAGAGTAGCACGTCTGAGACGTGGTCAAGTGCTATAAACCTAATCCTTAGCAATTTCCTCCTTAGCTCAAATAACCTAAATATTTTATGAATGGGAAAGGGTTTCACATGTCAACCATCAACCAACCAACCCTAGTCTATCCCTTAACTCTGTCTTTTCTTCTGGTTGTTTGGGTAATTTTCTTTAAAATAACATACTTCTGTCAATTTTTCAAACAAAACACACAGGTTATTTTTAATACACTCTCTTTAGAAGGTTTCACAAGTAGCATGCTATTCGTAAGCAAAGCTAGCAAAATTTTGCAATAACCTTGATGTTAGTTTTTTAAAAAAAATTTAGTTTGAGTGTTTAGATAAATGAGGTCCAATTCTAGGGCATTCCAAGGGCCTTGTGGTACACAAAGAGGAGGGGCTGGCTCCAGGCTCCCTTCATGGGAGAGGTGGCTCTGGGAGTCTTTCAGGGCTTTTGAAATACGATTGGAGACGTGTGGAGATGTGGACCCAGGATCCATTCTGCCTCTCAGGAGTCCCTTTGCCCAAGGTGGCCTTGGGCCTCCTCAGCCCACAGTGTTGACCTCCAGCAGAACAAAGCTGTTCACCCATGGAGTCTACTCCAATCTTCCCAAAGCAAAGACCTGCAGGGATTTCTAACAGTGTAGAAATGACAACTTATTACATATTTGTGAACCTAACATTCTGGGGTAAAGTCCATTTAACAAACATGATTTTTTAAAAAAACAAAAGAGAAAGAAATCAACACTTATTAGTGACTGCTAACTATGTCGGCCAGTATTTCAGCATCTTAGATATGTTACCTCCTTGGATTCCCTATACGAGATGGGTATCATTTCTTACACTTCAAAGTAAGGATTATGATGCTCAGGGAGGTTAAGCAGCATGCACAAGGCATGAAGGACACAGAGAGAGAAAATAAGTCGTGGTATTTGAACATTATAGCATTAAAGAAAACAAGATATTTTTATTTAAAATCAAAGACATCAATATACTTTGAAATACTACCTACTAGCACTAGGATATATTATTTGCTTAAAATGGGTTAAAATCCACTTCTTATTTTGATTAAAGCTAAGTCAGCAAGCAATGAATTCTGAGAAAATTTATCTTTTACTGCTGTTAAAAACATCTCCTATATCTTTTCAATAACTTCATGTTCTAACTCAGCAATCCTAAACACATCTTTTTCTTTTATTTATATTTATTCATCTATACGGGTCTCAAAGTATCTCACAAGAAGAAGTGCACCATAGAAAACAACAGAATTTGTATCAAAGAGGGCAGAGTCATTTCTTTGTCATAATTACTTAATCTTAGCACAATCATTCATTCAACATATGCATTTATTGATCCAGGCCTTATGTAAGAGGCTGGGGATAAAAGTGAAATAAAATATGAGTCTACACTCAAGAAAGTCACTGGGTAGAGGAGAAGATAAAAGAGCAAATTATTATTATGGCACAGTTTGATAAATGCTAGAGAAGGTACCTGTACAGGGGTATACAGTAGGTTGGAGAATCTGTTTGTAGCTGAGGATGCCATCAGAGTTGCTGATGCTTAAATTCTGAATGAGGGATTAGAGCTCTCCTGGTGGGCATGACGAGGGTGCGCACTTCAAGCAGAGGAAATAGCATGAAACCAGGCAACTGCATAATGCTGCAAATATGTTTGAATAGCTAACACATGCGGCATGAGTTTAGAAGTAGGGCAGGACAGGCAGAGAAGGTGGATGGGCCCTGAGTTGTGAAGTCTTTGTATTTCAGGCTATGGAATTTGAATTCTGACCTGTATGCGAAGGCCATAAAGGGTATGAATCTAATATTGAGAGGTCCAGAACCCTAAGGGTACCTCCACTTGCGTTACCCCTTCTAAGTAAAGCAGCCCCTGGCCACTTGTTTTGGGTTCCATGCTTTTGATCATGTGATCCTGCATGCTTGACAACAAGAAAGCAGGCTGACAATCAGTGCCAGATGGAAATATTGGACGTGAGAAAGCCCATTGGCCTATGAGGTAGACATGATGGGGAAGTTAGGAATGGAGAGGAAGGGATAAATTTGAGAAGTAGATATGACTTGGAACTGAGGGTTTTGTTGACCCAAAAGATGTGAAGGATGAGAGAGAGGCAACAGCTTAGGGATGACTGTGAAGTTTCCAGGTACGGTGACTGATGGGGCCAATAACTCAGAGAGTGATACAAGAGGAGCAAGGGATTTCAGAGGATAGATAACCAGTGTAGTCTGAGAGATCTTGAATTAGGAAATTGAAATAACTAAGCTGAGGAGAGTAGTCATATTTTCCAAATGAGAAAACGGATTACAAGGACCTGCCCAATATGCAGTCTTTTTGTGAGAAAATAAGGGAGGTATTTCAACATGGGCTATTACTACAACTATGGAATTTTGTGTACTCTAAGTTAAATACTGACGTCAAAGGTCAGTTTTATAGTTAAAAAAGTTAGTTCATGTCGCGCTGCTTCATAAACACTAATATAAAATGCACGGAATTAAACTGTGCATCACCTCCACTCCTCTCTTTCCTAGTAAATATATGAGAAGTTATCACAGACTTAAATGAGGCCCCTTGATATGCACTACAGGCCACAGATTGAGGAAACTTGGTCATGACCACTAGAGAGAGCTTTCTCAGAAAAGTCCTGATCCACTCATCCCTTTGTTCACAACGCTGACTCTGCCCTGCCGTGTTCTTTGGACATTCCACTTCCAGGTGACCCCTGGCTTGTCCTCGGAGACCAGCCATAGGCTCATTTATTGCTGACCTCCACTCACCGTCATCCTCTCCTTTCAGCACTTCCCTTTTGCCCAAACCGCTGGGGTCACCAGTTGGCTCCAGACTTTCACTGGTTTAGATTTATTGCATAAAGTCTAATCCTTTCTCCAAATTGGCAAAGATACAAAACAAAAGATATAACCTATAGCCACACCTGCTGTGGGAGGCAATACAATTTAGTAATTAAGACCAGGGTATGATGTCAGAAAAAAATTGGGCTCGAATTCCTGATGTGCCATTTATGATGTAAGATCTTAAACAAGGTACTTTGGCTTGTTAGCTCTCTGAGCCTCGTCTATAAAACAGGGATAATAGAAGTTGCCTCCTAGCTTTTGTGGTACAAATATAACAGTACAATAATGCATGTCCAGTACTTAACCTGGTACCAAACAGAGAGTAAAAGTCCAATATTTCTTGTTCTCCTTCTCTTCCATTTTTCCATTATTATAAATTCTCCATCATATGCTTCTTGTTAGTGCAAATTCTACCAAGTTGCCATCTTAACACTATCTCGGAAATGCTTAGGTCCCCTCTTAGCCTTCAATGAGAAGTTCTCTCCTTAAAATATCTATAATGTTCTCATCCCCTTTGAATATCTTTGTATCTATCTACTAGTTTTCATGGATTAATGACTAAATGGGACACCAACACTTGGATTCCAAACCCAATACTCACCCTCGCTCTCCTATTTTGATGCTATTAGACATCATTAACTATTTAGTGGACTCAAGGCACTATGTTTTTTCCCCTGAAAAGTATTTTTTGAATGCAGACAAAAAGAGAAAAGGAAATTCTGAAAGGAAAGAACTTTTAGGTCTAGGATCCAAAGGGGTTATTATAAACAACTGAGAGTGTTAAAAAAAAAAAAAAAAAAGAAAGATTTAAAAAGAGGTCAAAAAAAAGTATCTTGACAGAACCTTTTTTATTTATATTGTTCCAAGTAAATTATCACATATTCAAAATGTTCCTATTAATTTTCATATGCTGCACTCACTCAGCATGTTTGACTATTTCACTTCATAATGTTTTGGCATAAAAATGTAAATAACATTGCATTTCACCTTCCCAAGTTCCCACAGTCCATTTTCTGGGTAATAGGGGGAAGAATACACTAACAGTCAGAAACTGTGCACATTCTGCTGGTTGAAATCCAAAAGTAGTTTTAAAAAAAGTTTTCTGTCACAACTTGTTCTTGGGGGTTTGTTTCCTGCCAACTAAAAGCTATGATTTTCAGGAGAGCACAAACTCTCTTAAAAATCAGACAAAATGACTATATCTCTGCGTTGATTTGGACTGAAGCTCCAGGAAAACATCAATTTTCTACTTCAGGTCAAGATCTGGAACTCCTGCTTTTCTGCTTCAGACTATTTTCCCAGAAGAACTTCTGCAGCATTCCTCGTTAGCCATTTTGGGGAGAGAAGCTAACTTTCATTTAGTGAAAGAAGACAGGTTCCAAATGCATTTCAATTTGAGGATGGGGCACTATGGAAATACTTCCATAAGTAGCTATTAGTACAATGTTTCATTGTGATGATAAAGAGGAAGAGAGAGAAGAACTGGGTTCTAGTCTTGGTTCTGCCACTAACTACCTCCATGGTCTCAGGGAAGCCATTCTTACCTCTACACCAGCTCTCTTCAAGTGCACCTCAGAGAAGTACACCTGTCCTGTGAATTATCGGACTCCGACAGACGCACAAGCATATTACACACCACGAAATTTCTTCACTAAGGAAATCTGTAACTTAGTTTAACCCAGTGTTTCCCAAGCTTATCAGACCATGTAACTACAAATTAATGTTCCATGGCACTCACTTAGGGAAGCGCTCCTGTAGATACACATGTACTCTTTAAGGAAAAAATGAGGGTATTGGAAAAGATGCATATTAAAATTCCTGTAAACTTTTGTATTTCTTGCTTGCTCAAAATGTCTGTGGCTTGAAATGAGAATGGGAGAATGAAAAAAAATTTTTTAACTAAATTTTAAAAAGAACATGGAACTTCTGTTTATGAAAATATGGTAGATTGACTATTATGAAAAATCCTCATGATCCAAGACATTTAAAAATGTTAGGATATATTTTGTAAATACTTTAAATGTATGGTTAAGTTAAAAAGGAAGTAAAAGAAATCCTTGGGTGGTGGCACAGGGTGTGGAGGACCCAATAGACAGAGAAAATCATAAAACTTTAATTAGGTTCTGGAGCCAGCAGCTGCCCTGAGAACACTCTACCAATGCTTACTGACCTACAGCTGTGGCATAAATGACCACATGGAGAACAGAAAACTTAGTCTAAGTGTTGTACAAGGTGAGAAGTCATATTTGACGCCCCTCCTTAAAACTGAGACACCCTCAAAATGTTATAATCTCAGTAAAATGATAAACTAGAAATAAAATCCATGTCACATGGCACAATGGCAAGAAAAATTCCATGTCTCAGCCCAATTCTGATGAAAATTGATAAAGTAATTTCCTTGAGAATATATACCATGAATCAGTCCTCATACAACTTTGGAGCTTGAATTCAAAGCACTTTGGTGGTCACAAAAACTATAAGGTGAAGTGTGGTTTAAAGAGTCATTAGGCTTGAAGTGTCATAGATGTATACCAGAAGCTAACACGAAGGAATGTACTCTCAATCTAGGCCTTAAAGAATTCTGACAGATAAAGTTCCAATGAACATAATGCACATTTCAAGACATACCTGGAAATAAATTACCATGAACCAGAGAGAGCAAAATAAACAAGGAAACAAAGAATCAGATATTCAGATATTTCAGATGTTAGATTATCAGATCCAGTATATAAATATGTTTAAAGAAATAAAAAAAGGAATCAAAGTTATAAGAAAGAAAAAAAATCTATAAGAATAATTGGAAATATTTGAAAATATAGCTTCCAGAAGTGAAAAGTAAAATGATTGAATTAAAAACTCAATGGAAAGATTAAACATCAGATTAGATACAGCTGAAGAGGCATTTATTCAATTGCAAAACAGAACTGTGGATACCACTCAGCATACAATAGAAGGGAAAAAGACTTGAAATACATGAAAGAGAAGTTAAAAGACATGAAAGATGAAGTGGTAAGGTTTAACACACATCTAACTGGAGTTCCAGAAGGAGAAAATAGAGAGTGAATATTCGAAGAGTTTTTCAGAATTGATGAAAGACATGACTTCTCAGATTCAGGAAGACTAGTGAATTCCAAGTAAGATAATAAAAATATCAATAAATCCATATCGATAAATGTCTCAGTAAAATTGAAAAAAAAAAGTCCAAGAGAAATGTTTAAATTGAGTGATAGAGAGAGAAAGAGGAAAGACTACTAAGACTACTTAACAAGGAACACATCTGGACACAAAGCTGACAGCTCAACAGCAAAAATGAAGCCAGAGGTACAGATGTTACTAGTCAGTGAAAATGGCCTCATTAATATTTTACAATTATGAAAACAAGGTAAAAAGGATCAGAAACTGACCAATTAAATGACTAGAGAAAGAACATCGTTAATGTTAAGGGTAGAGCCATCACTAATCATTTCTGAACTGAAGACTCTAGGAAAGGGAGTAGTGAGGTTGGCTGACTATTTACATCAAAGATGCCACTGCCACTTCTCATTTTTGATATTATCCCCTCTGAGCACATACCTCTTCTACAAACTCAGAAATGTATATTATGGTTACTCAATCAGAAATTCCATCTAGGGCAAAATTTACGAGTATAAATGCAGGCAAATCTAGCAACTCACTAAATCTAATTATGGCTGTAAATAAAACAGTTAAAAGAAGGCATATCTGAATGTCATATGGAGAGAGAGTCTAAAGCAGTGGTTCCCAAACATGGCTATGCTTTAGAACCATCTGGGGAGTGTTTATAAATATGTGAATAGCTGGACTGGACCTGATCTACTGGATCAGCAGGTCAAGTATAGGAATCCGTACTTTAAAAAAGCTCTAGGTGATTTTGGAGCACTGACAGGTTCGAGAACTATTGGTCTAAGGGAATTCAAGCCAGACCTAGCCTTGGGCTTCAAAGACCCAGAACCTGGTTCTCAGCAGCTCTTGGTCCCGTGAAAGCTGAAACACTCAAAATCAAACTGTCTTTAAGACTGAAATAGACGTCAGAATGCCACTCCTTAATGTCACGTGAAGCACAAATACTCACGTTTCCAGGATTTTCCCCTCCTCCACCTATAGTAAACTACATGGAAACATTAATTGCAAGAAGACACTTTAATAATTTGCCTCAGCAACCATTGCCATATGGACCAAATAGCTACATTAAGTCCAGTATATTCCATCAGCATATTTTCTTCTTCAGAATTAATGGGTCGCTGGTGAATGAGGAATTAGAACAAGGGGCATTTGATAAACTGAAGATATCTTGAAATATCTCTCTCACCAAAGGGATGGTTTTCAGCATGGCGCTAGAATATGCAAGTCTAATGCCAGCAACTGGCCCTGGAGACGAGGTCATCAGGAGGCTCCTGATGACGAGGCTGACAGTACTTGGATGGAATTGGGATGTGCACAGATGACACTGCCTCTGTAAAACTCCTTAGCTAGCCACCCTAGGCCTGCTTCACACTGAAACTTTTAAATATACACTCTTCCCTTCTATTCTAAGACACAAGCACATGTTCATATTTCTAAAGTCAAGATGTGCTTTAAGACAGATGTATAGATTTAATGTGACTTTTCTTAAAAAACTAGATCACTGCAGCTCCAGCCACCAGATAGGAGTTCTTTCTTCCACTATAATTTCAAAATTTCTGTGGTGATGCCTCATATTTATCCATCTTAGGTCAACCCTTGACCAAAGTGTGGCCAGAGGGGCAGGATTAAAATGGTCACGTATGATCTCCATGTGTGTGGGAGGAGTTTCCCCAGAAAAAAAGAGAGGCTAGCAACAAAAGAAGGAAATAAGATAGAAGTGTGTAAAGCCAATAGTTGCTGTATTCATAATATTCCTGATTAATTCCAAAAGGAGCATCTGTCAGAAACAAACCAATTCATTAAAGTAACATGTTTATACGAGCAGGGTGGCAGCCCAGGTAAGAGCTTAGGTATATTTTTGGATTGTTTTAACAGTAAGAATTTGGATGGAGGTAGGAAAAAATGTAAATCCAGAAATAATATTTCCATTTTTTCTTCCTTCCTGCCTTTATTAAACATTGGCTTTGATTGCAAAAACTTGCCAACATTCTACTGTTTGTTTACATGGGACCTATGGAAACAGAATTAAGCAATTTATTCCTTCAAACTACCATCTTGCTCTTAAAATTCTAACATGCAAAATTATGGTTCTTCTTTCAAGCATACCAACTTGACCTAGTTAGCAAGCCCTACAGACCTCCAGTCGCTAACGTAAATCTACAGATAAAATATCCAGCATTAATGGCAGTTCCTGGAAACTCAGATCAGTCAGAAAGCTGGTTAAGCAAAACAGTGAGTAAAAACATTCTCTGATTTTTAATTATTTTGTTTCCATCTTCAAGCAAAATTATTTGTCTACACTGTATAGACAGTAAAGCGTTACAAAGATAAAGTTTACAGTAATGGTTATTTGATGAAGACAAAGTTATGTTCCACTAATTTTAATCCAGTGGTCTTACCTTTATCATAACAACTTTTATTTTCTTAACTGAAAAGGAAAAAGATACATTTTGTATAAACAGCAAATGCATTTTCTGTCAAATATAATTAATGTCTGATAAATAAAGTTTATGAATTTTGTAAAAGAAAAGACTTTTGTTTGGCTTTGGACTGATCTTAGAAAATAGCTTTCTCTGCTCTTTTGACATCTGTTAGCTCCTCCATATCCTGGAAGCATTAAGAGTATTATGCTTTCAGCTGAAAGCAAATCAGAGCAAATCTCAGCCACCTCATTTTATAAATCCTTTCAATCATTGGTAATATTCTCTGACTAGCAAATAAAAGAAGTGCATCAAAAAGGCAATTTAACTCATTGCTTACAGATGGAAATAAAGAATATCACCAGTGTCTAAGGACAGAATACAAAATCATACCCAAACGGATCTCCCTCGAATATTTGTTCATCACTCTTTGGGTTAAAGAGTGTTTCTAAAAAGAATCAATAATACCTCAAATTTCTATTTTTCCAAGATAAAGTGATTAGAGTTTAAATGACTACGTGCACATAAGTAAATGTGGTGACATGACATTCTGGAATTATTTCACTATTGCATGGAAATTAATTTTATTTGCATGCAAATAATTTCGATACCCCCATTCTGTCTATTATCCATTGGAATCATTCTTTAAGTCTGAATTAGGTCTTCAGGGAAAAGATATTTTAAGAAAACTCTCCTCTTTGTGTGCTGGCTCACTACTAAGTATTTGGTTTTCCAGATGAGTATATATCTAAAAGTTGTACTACAGCAGTGAAAATTCAGTGATGGAAATTATTTGTAACATTTTATCTTTCTCGTATATGTACAGATAAATCTTAATTAGAAGGCAGACGTTGGGATCAGCCATTTCAGACTTCAAATTTTACCTCTGACGTTTACTAGCCAAGGGAGCTCGAACACAGTTCCTACTCTTTTCGGGTCTCCTTCTTTATTCATTTATTAAATGTGGAAATCACACTTTCCACATTGAGTTTTACAAGACTTAGATGAGTTGATGAGTATAGAGCCTGGGACACTGCTTTGAAAACAAAATAAGTGCATAATACAAATCCACTTCTTTCTATATTTTAACCCATAGAATTATTACATAAAATAGGTTTTTTCTCTTTACGATTATCTATTTCTTGGGACCCTTTAAGAAGCAAGTGACCTAACTCAAAACCTAATGCAACAAAGTCCAGGTATATCCAGATGATCAAACCATGTCACCAGGACCCTTGCTGTCATCATGTCTTCTTTCCTGTCTCTTGGGTCACCTCAAGCAGGTTCCCACCCCGTGGTAGCAAATGTGACAACCAATAGCTTGTGATTACATTCTAAGAGTTGAGCCAATCCTGTTGAAAAAGAGGTATCTTTCCCAATAATTCCAGCAAGAATTCCAGAATTTTCTCCAATTATCTTGATCCGGTTATGTGCCTAAGCCTGAATTAAACTCTTTGGCCAGAAGAATGCCATAGACTCATGTTTCCTCATTAGCCAAGGGAGGTGGTGACAGCCTTACTTGAACCATCATGAGGAGGGGGAGACATGAGAGGACCAAGTGGAAAGTAAAAGCTGAGACAGACTTGAGAAATGTCTGAACTTTAAATGTGTGTCCCAGCCCTCAGAGCGATCCATCTAATGAGAATGAAAACTTTATAGGCTCAACATGTTCTATCATTTCCATTTGCTCCTTCTTTATATATTCTACTTCTTTGCAGAGACATTCTATTTCATTGCTAAGATTTTCGACTTTTTCCTTTGTTGCAAGTGTGTTTGTAATTGCTCATTGAAGCATTTTTATGACAGCTGCTTTAAAATCTTTGTCACATAATTCCAACATCTGTGCATTCTCAGGGCTGACATCTGTTGATTGCCTTTTCTCACTCAAGTTGAGATTTTCCTGGTTCTTGGTATGAAGAATGATTTTTGATTATATGCAAGACTTACGAGATTTTATACCTTATTTAAATCTGTTTCAGCAAGACTCCTCTGACTCTGTCTGGCAGGGGAAAGGGAGTGTTACCTCATCAGTACAAGGTGCTTGTGGAAGCCCAGGTTCCCCACTTGGTCTCAACTGATACCCTGTGGTGGTGGTGGAGGGGGGGCTGCTCCTCAATACTGCTGGGCAGGATGGGAGTTCAATTTCCCCACTAAGCCTCTGCTGATACCAACCTGGCTCAAAGGGAGTGGAGTGCCTGGTTACTCCTACCAGCATGGCTTCCACTGACCCAGCAGGTGGAGTGGGTGGTCTGCCATTACTAGAAGATGATGAAAGTTCAGGCTTTCCACTCAGCCTCCTCTGACACCACCCCAACATAGATGGGGAGGAGTGCCTTATTACCACTGGGTGGGAGTAGGATTAAAAGTTCTTTCTCCCCATGGATCTCCACTTTCACTGTGGGGGTGGTCGTCATTACTGCCAGGCAGAAATGAAAAGTCCAGGCTCCCCACCTAGCTTTCTCTGACACCAACTTAGCATAGGTGTATGTTGGGGGAGACTCTCATCTCAGCCTGGCAAGGACAAAAGTCTAGGCTCCACACTCTATCTTTACTGACAGAGATGGGAGGGGAGCTGCAGTCTTTTCCTGTGGTGTTTGGCTGAAGTAGGGAGCTTATTGTCTAAAAGTCTTCTGTCATTCTAGCTTTCTCCGTTTGGCAAGAGAGAACAGGCTTTTCTTGAGGGTTTTGTGGTCTTGGAATTTCTTGGTTTCCAGTTTATCCAACATCCAATTTTGGACATATGAGGCAAAAAGAAACCTCAGGGAACTCACTGACATGTCAATCGTTGGGTCTCAAGATCCCTAGCTGGTTTGCCTTATTCTCTCCATCTTTCAGAGTCTTCTTATGTCTACCTCTCATAGCCACTTTTGTCTGAGATCTTGGCCCCTTAATTCCTAACTGCCGCAATTATCCATGAACCCAAACCCAGCCAAACTGGTGCAAGCAATAAGTCACCACTTTCTGGTCTCCATGCTGTGCTTCAAAAAACGGTACTGTTCTAGGAGCGGGAAAGTGATGGAGTGGAGAGGTCTCATGTCAATGTGTTTCTCTTCTCTTTGGGATTTGGCCCCTGCAGTCATAGCTTTCTTGGTAGTTCCTCAGTGCTTTCAAACAGATTTTTTAAAATTACTCACTTTTTCACGTTGTTCTTGCTAGGAGGATTGGTGTGCTCCAAGCTAGTATTCCCATTGCCAGAAATAGAATTTTCAGATATCTCCTGAGGGTTTTTATACAGCACTGTACCTGGTATTCTCTTCTTGTGTATCTGCCTTGGGCTTACAAATTAATTCTGACAGTGAAGGCCAGTCAGGACAGATTCCATTTGTAACATTTAATGGGAAGTTAATCAAATGTTTACTAATGGATGACCAGTATTTCCCATGGCTAACATTCAGCTTGTGAATACTGCTACATCCATACCAATTACTAAAATACTGATATATTAACTACAAAATAACTGCTGTCCTCTATACCTCATGCCCTCTCTGGAATCTTATGCACATTTCTCATGATCCAAAATATAAAGGGCTAACACGTGGTCAGCATGCACCTTCAGAGGCACTGCTCTGAGGCCAAGCCTAGCATCCTGTCATTTTTGGTGAGGGTACAAGCCTAGCTGTTAAGTATTTTGAATACCACTCCTGTGTACATCTTAGCCATGTCTATCCCAGTTTGTGTTTTCTCTTATTAGAGGAATTAATTATATTTTCCTCTTGATTATTTCCAGAGAGAATTGTTTGGCATGGCTCTTTCATGTATTTGAATGATACACAACAATGTAATTAGCAAAAATATTTGGAACTGTTACTGCTAATGAACCCTGTTTTAATTTCTAGTCTATGAATATCCTTACCTTTCATTAACATAATTAAAATCAAACATAATTGCCAGGTTAAGCCAAATAACTTCTGATAAGGCCAACCTCACAGCTGAGATAATAATTTTCTGTTAATCAAAAATGTTATGCTGAATACATGAAAATAAGAACATTCTATAACACGGTCTTACAGAAAATAATCACTGAAAACTCATTAATAGTGGCCATCTTAATTTTACTGTTATTCATTGTAATCTTTTACTTATTGAACTGTGGTCTCAGTACATTATTGCTGTTATGCTTGTCTGAGATAATGTGCTCAAATTTCAGAATATACGAGAATTTTGTGTTTTGTGGCTCCTATCAGCCTTCATCAATATTTCACTTGTTGACTTTCTAGGGTGATTCAAAGCCTTAATTAAGCTACGGTTATTTTTTTCTGGACTAAATTACAAACAGAAGCCTAATTAATGATTTTGCTAAAATGTAATGCAGTGGCAGAATTTCTCCCAGCTCCTATTTTTTTCACTCTGAAACCGACCAATTTAGAGCCTATTGCATGCAATTTGTTTTTATGCCTTGACTGTTCTTCTTCTTTTTTTTTTTTTTTTGAGGAAGATTAGCCCTGAGCTAACATCCACCACCAATCCTTCTCTTTTTGCTGAGGAAGGTTGGCCCTGAGGTAACATCTGTGTCCGTCCTTCTCTACTTTATACATGGGACGCCTGCCACAGCATGGCTTGAAAAGTGGTGCATAGGTCTGTGCCTGGGATCCGAACCAGCAAACCCGGACAGCCAAAGCAGAAGGTGTGAACTTTATGCCACCAGGCTGGCCAGACGTTGTTTTTTCTTCATTTGCTGTTTTGAAATGGTGCTGTGTGCCGCAAGTAAAAGGAGAAGCTCTTATACATGTATTCCTAGTTCCCAGCTCCTGTGACCAAGCCTTGGAGGGTTTTCTTGGATCCACCTCGAGTTCTTGGTTACTAATCGGGTACAAAGAAATCTCAACTGCAAATTTCTACTGTCTGACTAGGACTAAGCTCCTTTTAAAGGGATTTGTGAGGCTGACATATCTGAAGCTACTGTAAGGATTGAGTTACTAGATACAAGAAGACTCCAGATGGTCAGAATTCTTTTCATTGAGCGAATTTAGTCATGGTTCCTACCCCTAAAGAATTAGTGAAACACAGGTAGTCGGATCAACTCAACCTGAGAACAGCCCTATTCTTAGGAGGGACAATCCAGCAGTTTGTGCCTCCCTACAGAAGACACAGCTGATACCAATGGGTGTACATTCGGGTTCACCTTAAGAGGCAGTTTTCACTTGATAAAATTTCTGTATAAAATGCAAAATTGACAAATGTCAGTGGGTCTAGGGGAGAGTGGTGGTGGCAGAGACTGATAGACTAAAACCATCTAGTTATCGGCCCCGGCTAGAAATGTAAATGTCTCCCTTTAATTGGTCTCTGGGAGGATACTTTGCTATCAAGATGTTATATGCAATGTGACCTTGCATGTATGGAATGCTATGGATAGATACATGTTAGTATTATTTATTTCTGACAGGGAGTAAAGTTTTATTTATTGTATAGCAAGGAAATGGAGGCTCAGCGCGATTAAGTGACTTGCTCAATGTAACAAAACATATAAGCAGAAAAGCTGATTCTAACTCAGCTCAGCATCCTTTCCACTTGACCACAGTCTGGGTAATACCTGCATCTACGCTAATTATGTCTAATGATGCTGTTCAAACAATTGTCAAGAAACTTTTAAGTCATTTTTGCATGGCATTCATAATTGTTTCACATTTATTTTCTTCCCCAGTTCTTCTTACAGAAAAGATGAACGAGCCAGAGGTCAAAGAAGGGGCATTCTCCGGCCCAAGAGATCAGGAGTTCACAGGGTATTAATAAAGGATTAGTCCACGAGAGTTCCTCCCAGAAGCAAGTGAGTCTAGTCCTCTGAATGTAATCCCCAGTAATGTAGGATTTTAATGATATCAAAGTGTTAGAAATAGCCTGAGAAGAGGATGACCTAAGCAGCTCCAAATAGTCCACTTGAAATACTGGAAATGAGAATGTAAAGAATGCTGTTAGCCCCATCCGAGGGAGACACCGTCAGAGGAGCTTAGGTCTCAGATAACTACACGATACGCTGACGAGCGGAGCAAAAAGTCATTTTCCCCAAGTACTGAGAGCGCCCTCCGTCCACAACTGCTCGAAACTACCTGCTTCCATTTTCTCTGAAACCAGGCTCAAATCATCTGGCGAATACCAACTTCCCAGAGTAGGCTTTTCAACTAAGAAGGAGGTCCCATAGGCAAGGATAGAAGTATCCAGCCATTATAAAAGGCTTTTCTCACACACCAATTTAACACATATTCATTCAACACGCATTGATTGAGTCACACACCCATTCTCAGCACTGAAGAATCAAAAATGACAAAGATACTCCTGCCCCTTATGAGCTGAGAATCTAACTGGCTTATTTGTGCAAATTAGTTTTATGTGAATTTAAAGGGCATGAATCCATTTTATCAGAGCCTAAAATCTCCTGTGTGAGTAAGTCGTAGTGATCCAGGTTGAATAACTGAGAAACCTCTGAGAAGTTCACAGGTGAAGGCCAAGCTAGTCTCCCAGCCTAAATATACAAGCATTCAGTCATATCCACATCAATAATGGTGTGTTTTCTCGATAATTCACCAAGCGCTCTTTGCTTTAATAAGACACAGTCAGGCACCTTCAGAGCTCAGCACTGACAGAGAATCTACTGCTGGGAAGGGACGTCTGAGCAAACACACCCAGGTCTCTCCTCCTGAGTTTCTCCTCCCTTCTCGCGTTCTCACCTCTGATTCTCACTCCCCCTCCGGCGAACCCCTTACCGCCTCTCCCTTTAGTGCCCTGAAACAAACATGAACCAATTGGTTTTGTGCATTAGTTTCAGCTGAAACTGGCTGAAACTTTCAGAAAACTTTCTCTACTAAACATTGAAGCAGAACAAAAAGGAAAGAGAAGAATATCATACACACAGGCAAGCTAATTAGGAGAAACGTTCTGACTCTGTCAAAGCTGGTTGGCCTTTGAGACTTGAAAATCCTCTCTCTGGAATTCCCTGGAAAAGGGGAGGCTGGCTTCCAGATCCCAAGGACTAAAATAACCCCACCAGCCAGGTAGCCTGACATCCTCTTTCCAGGACCAGCTGGCCTCCATAAAGGCAGAGTAGGGAAGGAAAAGGCAATCTGTGATTAGACAGGTGAAATAGAGGAGTATAACGAAGTTTCCTGAGTTTGTGGACATCTCAAGATACTGTAATAAAACTAATCTTCATCATGAAATAACTGTGTTCTTCCATTCTCCTGCTGCTTTTGCTAAACAAGTGTGTGGCAATTTCATCAGATGGATTTAATCTGAAAAGGGGCAAGGAATGAGGCCCATGGCACCTCTTTCAACCTTGACAGCAGTGAATTTCTTTCTGGATTCTCTTATTATTTTCAGACTCAATGACTCTGTGTGCCAATCCAAATACATGCTGCCCTCAAACTGTTCTAGACGGTCCTTCAACTTGGAATTAAGGGCGACGATCAGAATTCGGTGGCTGCAAGAGCAGGTCTGCTAAAGATTTTGTTTCGAACCTTTGGCTAGGAAAAGAAGGAAATCTGCAAAGCCCGTGCATTTACTACCTAACTTCTTTATATCATAGACTACAGATGGTAATCAAAATAAACTGGTTGTGGTATCACAAAATTTCTGTATACACATCTTAATAGACAGTCTGGAAGTGAAGAGAAAGGAAACAAAGCAAAAATACTTGTATTAACAGGAAAAGTATGAAAACAACTAGAGATTAGAAGTTACTGATGAATTGGTCAGGCACATTTAAAAGCTATGGATACCAAAAATAAAAAAATAAGGATATATAGGATATAATATGACTATGTAGAGCCATGATAATGCATATTGAGAAAAAAATAATAATGTATTTCAAACTTTCCAGGAAAAATAAAATTCTATTTATTTATACTGTTCCTCTAAAAAATAAGATATATGCCTTTTTCCCTTGTTTTCTTGGAAATATTTCTTTCGAAATATTAAAGTCATATAGTAGGGGCAGGTTGGTGGCGCAGTGGTTAAGTTCACATGTTCGGCTTCGGCGCCCTGGGGTTTGCTGGTTTGGATCTCAGGTGCAGACGTGGCACCGCTTGGCAAGCCATGCTGAGGCAGGTGTCCCACGTATAAAGTAGAGGAAGATGGGCACAGATGTTAGCTCAGGGCCAGTCCTCCTCAGCAAAAGGAGGAGGATTGGCAGCAGATGTTAGCTCAGGGCTGATCTTCCTCGAAAAAAATTAAAAAAAAATAAATAATTTACAAAAAATACTAAATAAAATAAAGTAAAAATTACCCATAATCTTAGCACCAAGAAGGAATTATTATTCTTAACATCATAACATTATTATTAATATTTTGATGTATTTCCTTCCAGACACTTTTTTTTGGAGGCATAAACCTCATTCTAGCAATTCCACAAAAGCTTGAATATTACAAAACAATCTAAAAGTTGAGTTTTAGACAAATAACAAGCTTTAATGTCTTGATAGGAAAGAAGATGAAAACAAAGAGGTAACTATCATTTGATGTTTATTTTCTTATTTTCACTTTTTGCTGAGCAAGATCAGCCCTGAGCTAACACCCATGCCCGTCTTCCTCTACTTTATATCTGGGATGTCTGCCACTGCATGGCTTGACAAACAGTACATAGGTCCACACCTGGGATCTGAACCAGTGAACCCCGGGCTGCCTAAGCAGAACGTGTGAACTTAGCCGCTGCACCACTGGGCTGGCCCTTACCATTTGTTGTTTAAAAGTCAGCTAAGGAAGTTGTCATGCCTGAGAAACTGGTAGAGTTGCTAATTCACTGGTAGGAAAACAATTGCTAACCCACTGCTGTAAGTTCCACTTGGCCCACATTACCCTCTTTAGTTTGATCCAACCGTCAACAGACCTCTGAAATTTTTAAGAATGCCATTCATTGTCAGAAAATAACATTTATTCTTTCTGTTCAGTCTCAAGTCACACAACTTACTGGCATGCCTAAACCTCAACACATGCTGTAACATATACAATCCATCATCAAAAGAAATATATATGTGTGTGTATATGTATAAGTATATATGATATATATATGTAATATGTCTAAGTAATATGTATCTGCAGATGTATATGTAAATGCACGTGCAAACGTACATCTATATGCATGTGTATATGCGTATGTACACGCATGTGTATATATCCCCTGCACTAGAGCATTTTGTCAGAGTTTGGCTCTCAGGCCTTGCTCATCCCTAGTGCCGGGGAAGGGCTGAAACATTTTTCCTGAGCCTGAAGATTCCGTTGTTACTTATGTTTTATTATGATTTACATAGCTATCATTTTATTCCGGAGAGAAGGTTATCAATCCTAGTGATGTCCTTTTAATTCCAAGGGAATGGAAGATGGAAATGTATTGTCAGAGGACCAAGGCTAAGAATATGCAGATAATCAGAAAGCCTTGAGAATAACTGTCTTCGGTATTTATAAACAACACTGATACATTATGTGCATAACTAAAGAGAAACAGCTAGCTGATACAGACTTCAAGGAGAAGGAGATTATAACTGTACATGGAGAAGAAAAATTGAAACGAGCTCCCTTCAAAAAGCCCATGTGATACGAAAAGTAAGTAACAAAGTCATAACATAAGGAACCCAATGCCTGAAGAATGCAGAAAGATAAAATCAGTGACATTGTACTTATTTTTTCTTTTGGTGAACTTCGTCATTGGAAATATTTCCTTTCTTCCATTTTGAAGATTTATAATGCAATTCTTTATGCTTGCAAGCTGGCCCCTAAAAACTGTTTCCTCAAAATGTTTAAAACTTTTCAACGTTGGTGTTTTTAAATTTTTTAAAGACAAGAAAATAAAAAAAAAAAAAAAAGGAGAGAAAAGACCCACACGAGGAACTCCAAGTCCTGCCAATTTTTTCTTCCTGCCAAGTCCTATTAGTATAAATGAACGGTTTATTTTAAGAAATGCCTGATAAATTACTCTACACAATCAGTAATGAGGGTACTGTCAGCAGAGGAGAATCATTTCCAAAATTTACTTGGCATTAAGGAACTAGCGCCTTCTAAGCTCAAACTGGGTTATGTGGCCCTAGCCCCTGTGGATTCCATAAATCTCTCCCTTCTTCTCAGAGGACAGAGGGATCAGCCGATATGTGTAAGCGCTGAGGTTTCTCTGTGTCAGCTTACGGTTTTTGAAAACTGCAACAAAACATGGTCATTTTCAAACTTTCCTTGTCAACAGTTTCTACCACTATTCACAGAGTTCCTTTTCTTCTTGGGCTCTGCCCCAGAGGAAGATATTAAAGACTTCAGGTTATTATAGTAAAATAAAAAAACACAGGCCAAGACAAAACGGAAAACAGCGTGAGGTGAAAAAGAAAAGGTCAAAGAGCTTCACGTATCTTTTAGGACATAAACATTCACTCAGTGCCCGATTCATATCCAATGTGACATTGGAAAAATACAATTGCAGCGATGTCGAGACTGCAAGTCACTTTGCAAACATAACAGCAAAGGAGAGCAACAAATTACCACTTCTTCTGGAAAAAGCAAGCAAGAAAAAAATGCGTAATTTAAAGACTCTGTGGATAACGAAAACCATTAGAGCTGCAATTCAGCAAGGAAAGACGAGAGTCATCCTTAGTGGCTTCTCCAGAGTTCCCCTATGACAGCATGCTCCTATTGACATATCCATCATGTGAAGCCCGTTGTATTTTTATTAATGAAACCCCAGAACCGAGATCTCAGAAATAAAAGGCATGTGGTGGTATCCTCCATCCCCAAACACTAATGGAAAACTACCTTGTCTTAAAGCTTTATTTTTCTAAAGGGAGAAATAGGTGCGTGTCCTTTGTGATTAATTATGGCAGCAAACCCCTACAAAGCTGCTGCGGGAATGAAGAGTTTAAAACTTGGAGTCTGTTATCTGTAAAGCTTTTTTGTGCTCTTTAGAGGAATAGCATTATAAAAGTTAATGTGCAAATAAAATAAACAAATACCTCTAGTCCTTGCCCACCCATGAGCAGTGCAGACTGGTTCCCCTCAGTTTTCCTTGGCCCACTTATAAATCCCCCAGTGATGGACTCCTACTACTTTTGCCGTAAGACTATTTTCCAGCCACCGTCTAAAAGACTTCCACTTACTCTTAGCAGTGTCTGTATAATGTTTGTGGTGACCCTGCATAGAAATCTTGTTAGGCCTCCAAGTAGGAGACCAAAGTGTTTCACACAATTTATACTACTCATATTTTGTATTTAATATGTTTAAACACTAGGATCGGAGTTCAGCGTTTAATGCAATGCAGTCTGTATACAAGCTGACTAAATTACAGATGAACAGAAGAGATGCTGCATACTTCCTCCAATCTTATAGCGAGAGGAAAGATACCAGCTCTTCTTGGGAAATATTTACAAGTTCCAAGCATTCTTAGCATCATTAATAAGCAAACTTCACAACGGTCCTTAAAGGTCATCGAGGGGGATGGATTCCCATTTTGCAGATGAGGAAACTGAGATGGGGAAAGAGGTTGGGGGACTTTTTCAAGAGCAGGAAATAAACAGAGGCAGGAAATAAACAGGACCCAGCAGGATCTCAGACCCCTGAGCCATCCTGCCTGATCTATTTCTCCAAGGTCGCTGCCCAGAACACCACCTGCCACCTCCTCACAAAGCTGGAAGGTGGGAGTGTTGGTCAAGGTCCATGCTAACATTCCTTAGGTAGCCAGAAGGAAACTGAAAGGGCTGGATACATGTCCTCTAATCATGGCTCAATTTTACTTGGTAAAAAGCATCCAGAAAATAACAAGGGAGTGGAAAATCTCCTCCTTATCCAAAAGACACTCAGCCTCGTCTTACCTATCGCACAAATATGTTTCTACAAACAAATTTTACTTCAAGGCTCTCAGGTTTGATCCCAAGTTACTACTAACATCATGTTTCATTAATTGAAAAGGTCAGGGTAAGAAAAGCTGAGGCTTCCTTTACTCCGAGCCTATGATCCACACTATCTTCTGATCACTTACAGAGCGCACAGCAGAATGTAGAGTCCTTTCTGTGTAGTCTCACCTCACCTCTGGGTGACAGAGAACCTTCCTAGATCATTAAATTATGAAATAAGCCAATGACGATAATTATAGGAAAAAAGAGTGCTTCTGAAATGATTCTACCTCTGCCAGAAAAAAAAATGTGAATATGGATGAAATTTCACGTGGGCTAAATGTCATAGTTAAACGTCTAAACACAGCTTTAGACCTACTGTCAGCTCTGGAGCCAGCTTTGGAAGCGTCTACCGCACTGTTACAGGCTTCAGTTGATTCTCATGATTCTACTTCTAGGTGTGGTCATTAAACTCACATACCTCCCAGGCGGCTGGAAGCACAGGTATACCGAAGAGGCTGTAGAAGGCAGCTGCGAGGTGTACAGGCTGATTCTGCAACCTCTGGCCACAGCTGATTAAACCAATAGGGCCCTGACTCAAGGGCATCCAATCCCTGGGTCTCAGTCCACGTGACATTGTGATCAGTGAGTTGGCTTGGAAAGACAAGCTGTGCCCAAGTCCTCCGTGTGGAATTGAGAACTGGGAAGCTAAGCCACTGAGCCAGTTAGCTGTGGCCACTACCTCTAACAAGTAGTGGTAGGCAGAGCTGGTGGCCACTAAAGGCCAAGGGTCTGCTGGATTTATGCAGAGGAATGACTATGAAAGCACAGAGAAAGGCAGGTGGGAAAGCAGAGGAGAGCGAGGCAGGGCCCTGTGACTCAGAGACAGATGCAAGGGCGCTGCAGCTCAGCTTCTGCCCTTGCTAAAGCTGGTCATTCAGCTTCTCCCATGCACAAACTTTCGATAAATCCTCCTGCACGTGAGACAATTTAAGTGCACGTCTGTTTCTTGTAACCAAAAGAGCCTTGAGAAGAACAAAGGCCCCCAAAGAAATGATTAAAGACCTCTGGGGAAGTCCAACCGTTGTGCAGTCCAGCCCCAAGCACACACAGCTCTCCCCAGACCCACAGCAGCGCCAGGACTCCTGGAAGAGGGTGCCCCCTAGTGCAGCTCCTGGTCGCTTAGAGGACTTCAAGGAGTTTGTTCTTTCTCCAAAATTTATATGACATATCCCTGAAATTTAATGCTACTCACACTTAGATTGAAAGATAAGAAAAACAAATCAAACTGATTAAGAAAGAAATCCAAGTAAGGAAACTTAAGTAGGAATATGGCCATTCAATTTGTATCTGATGTCTTTTTACTCTAACACTCCACTAAAAGGCACGCGTTACCTTAGCACTTACTGCGAGGAGTTTATCCTGACGCTCACAGAAAAGGTAAGCGTGGCCTCCTGGTGCACACCTCCACAGGGCGCCTTTGTGCTCAAGCTAAGGAGAAAAAGTAACTAGGAACTATCTCTAGAGACTGATATCTGAGTCCTGACCCAAGGATATGAGTTCCAGCAGGGTTTGGGAAACATAAATCTGAGCAATCTCTCCAGATGATGTATAATGAAAATCTGTCTATAGAAGAGAAGCGAATTCTCTCTTATCCCTGCTTCTGGGAGTGGGATTTTCAGCTCAAAACTTCGTTTCTTCACAAAGCATTTTTTCATAGACGCGATCCCCATTACACCATTCTAGAGCTTCTAAGGATTTCAGGGCCTTCTCTGTGGTTCACTATTCACTACAAACTATCTTCCCATTAAGGTTTCAAAGTGCTCCCTGAGGAGAAAAATCTATGTCGGTCTTGATGTTTATTACATGAGGCATTCCCCCGCGGATGGCAAATTGATTTTACCCTGCACGCCAACCCCAAATGATTGCTTGAGCCCTGTGCCAAGAAGGACTCTTTAAAGCCAAGTGGCCTCTGCGCCTGGTGGGGAAGAGCCCAGGATTGATTAGCAATGTCTGCCACAGGCATGGGAGGGAAAAGAGCAAGCATGCTAGGCACCGGCCAACTTTAGTTTACACATTTAATGTACGAGCAAGTGTTTGAATGAGCGAACTGCATTTTTGAGCCTAGCACAAAACTATTCAGCTTCAAATATCCCTTCCAGGTAGAGGTGTTGACATTTAAAGCTAAAATAATATATAGAACATAACACTGTTATAAAACTTGTTGCCTCTAGGTTCTGAAAAAGTAACAGTAACTAATTAATAACTGAAACTTCCAGAAGAATATGAAAACTCAAATCCAGGAAGTGGTATTTTTCTCATGATGTGAAAGAACCACATGCCAAAGAGAAATAACCATAAAAATGAAAAAAAAAAAGTAATGATGTAATAAACTTGGGCTTGAATCCTAAAAACACTCAAAAATCCTTTCAATCTAAACAAGGCTGGCTTTTCCCTTCAGAACACATGTGCTTTTTTTTCTTTCTTCCTTATTTTGATAGTTGAGAAACTGAGGGATAGTGGAAAGATAAAACAGATTCACAGGCCCCAGTGTGGATCTATAGTGGATTGTGGGCATAGAAAATAAAAGGGTTGATTTGGAGCTGACTGGTTTTGGCCCTTAGACACCTGGAATCCCCAGCTGACTTTCCCCGGGGCAGGATGGACTGCGTGCACACCACCCAGCAGGAGATTGGCAAATGTCTGTGATGGGCAGGCCTCAGGGGAATGGTCAGGAGATTAGCCGACATTGACGGGTAGCATGTCTCAACCAAGTGGATTCTTTAGAACAGGAGCTTTGAAACAGGAAAAGAAATGCAGTAAACAATTCCAGAAGCTACACCATTTCTGAAAGCCTCAAGTTTGTTCAAAATATGTGTCGAGTGCCTCCCTCTGACAGTATCTGCTGACTTGACTTCATGTTGCTGCTTCTTAAAGGAATTTGGAAGACTGCACCTATATTGACTTATTTATACTTCCATGAGAGGAAATTAAGTACAGAAATAACCCACTCACTTCACACGTAAGCCAGAAACAGTTTAATATCTTGGGTTTGCCCTCCAAAAGGCATAAAGTGCATCCGTCTAAAATCAGACCAGATTCTCTCCCCTGAAGAAGAAAAGCAAAGCAGTGGTATGGTGCAATGATTTTAGAATCCACTCACATCCATTGGAACACTGTCCTGCCACTCACCAGCTGTGTGACCTTAACCATGTCCTTAGCCATCGGAACCTTGGTTTTCTGATCAGTGAAACAGAGAAAATAGCATCTACCTTGCAAGATGAAAGAATATTTTTAGAATAGTGTATGTTAGGCACCTGATCCAGTGTCTGACAGTTAGCACTCACTGAATAGTAACTATTAGCTTATAGATATACTTCTTAGGATTGCTAGCTGTTAGCAAGAGAATGCTTGTGGAAGTTTACCTTTCCAGAAGAGAAACTGGGACTCCATGTCCTGCCAAAGACCTCAGGTATAAGTCAGTGGCTGAATCCAGAAATAAAATACATCTACTTGTAAACCAGGGTATGTAATTGGACCAAGGACACCCCACTCATTTTGAGCAGAACTCATTAGCGTATGCCGGCTCTTAAGACCACCTCCTTTTAATACAAGCCACATCAGTGGTTACAGATGGTAAATTAGTAGATTTATCTTTCAAAACCTTCATTGATATTCAGGCAACTCTTGTGGTTCTCAAATATAAGTTTCTTTTGTTTTTTTGATTTGTTTGTTTTTGGTAATTCTTCTGTGCAGAAACAAACTCCAGTAGTACCACAGCTGAAATTGCATGGAATGGCAGTTACCAAGAATAAATATTAAATATGACTGTGACATATACATTTTCCAATAACAAGCCTTTGGTCCATGTAAAGGTTTTTTGTTGTTGCTGTTTCACAATTTAAAAGATGTGAATTACTTTAATAACTTTTTCCCCCTTTTCTCCTAAATGTCAGTAATGGGAGGGCAGTAGTGGTCATGAAAACTCAAGATCCTTTACACCTTGATGGACAGAACAAATTCGTGTTCTTTGCCAAAATACCTTAGTCATTATATCTCACAGTTGCAGTATTTGGGGTAAATGGAAAATATGAAACTTGTGGAAAAAGCCAACAGAAAATCAAAATCCAGAATTCTTTTCAAGGCCTTATAATCTGTATACAAACACTATCAGCACCAGAAATAATTCTGTTAGGAAATGTAACTACATCCAGGCAAGACACAGTGTCTTTGGCCTACAGGTTCTACATGAGCATCTAAAAACCAAAATGTAGCAAAAATCCACACAGTCAGCAGTCTCCCAATCTCCACAATGAGTAATGAGAAAATGACAGATTAATTTCCTGGGAGACTGGCGGCTGGAAACTTCTCAGGGTCAATTTTTAACGTCTCTTCCAAAAAGGAAAACAACAGATATATGTATATTGTTATACTTATTGAGCCCTCTTTTATGTCAATTAGAGAAAATCTTTTATTTTTAGTTTGCCTGCTACTTTGGAAGGCATGTTTTTGGCCATAATAACTTTGGGGCTTTCACTAGATAAGTTAAATCTACTTTATAGAATTGTTTATCTTCCCCGTGACTCGCAGAGAAATTTTTTATAACTCATGATAAAAGGGAGGGAAGACTGACTTCCAAAACTCTGAAAGAACAATAAGCTTTACACAATTTTGGTGAGTCTTAAATTAGGGAAAAAGAGAAGTGTAACAAAAGAAAGATTTCGTTTCCCAGATGAATTAGGTAATATTGTGGAATCCTAAAATCTGAGGCAGTCCGTTTGCCCTCACTAAAAGTTGTTCAACACATTTCTGTACAAAGCAGATTTATAGCCTCCATTTTCACTCTGATTTCCTGCTTCTCTGTCCATTCACCAAGCCAGTGTTTGGAAGCCTAAAATGGCTATGCGCAGTGTTTTAAGAGTTGACCTAGGAAGTGAGCACCCCTCTGGGAGCAATTTGATTGGCTAATACTAGTTCTGAGGCCGGTACGTGAATCTTTATGACTGCACAGCTTCAGGAATGAATTACTTGACCTCAGCTTTCTCCATAGGGGGGCACACCTTAATTTTCCACGCTAATTTTCAAATGGAATGACAAAAACACTTTACCTATCTAGAGGTCAACTATTCCACAAACTCAACTACTTGGAACACAGACAGAAAGCAAGTAAAAAGGTATCTGTGCAGCCAAAAGTGATGTCAGAAAAACCCATAGATTTTCCCCATTGGGGTTGCTAATCATTTAGAACAAATTTACCTTGATTTTATTAACAATGCTAATCGCTATACTGATGTTGCTTTTAAGCCTATGGAAGATGAGAAGAAACAAGCAATAAGTGAGAAAAAGGGACTAACAGAGGCAATAAACTGAGAAGAATTTGACGTCAAAAAAGACACTAATTCAAAAATTATAGAAAAAGGTCAAACAATTCCGTATGCCTCAACAGACCAGGAGGACATCACTTATTACATCGTTAAAAAATTAACATTCCTAATAATTATAAAAACAGGAAAAGTTTAATTTTATTCAATCCACATTAAATAAGACAGCCAGGAAGGTATTTAAGACATTTTATAAAATTCCATCAAATAAGAAAAACACTTCAAAAGAATTAGCACTTGGAAAGATTAAGTCTGGTCATCTAGCCATCTTTATCAATTGATTAATCAATCTATACAATATATTCACTGTAGAACAACTCATTCCCTCAGAAAAAAAAATATTTTTTTTTTGAGGAAGATTAGCCCTGAGCTAACTGCTGCCAATCCTCCTCTTTTTGCTGAGGAAGATTGGCCCTGTGCTAACATCCGTGCCCATTTTCCTCTACTTTCTATGTGGGACGCCTACCACAGCAAGGCTTGCCAAGAGGTGCCATGTCTGCACCCGGGACCTGAACCGGTGAACCCCAGGCTGCCAAAGCGGAATGTGTGCACTTAACCGCTGCACCACCAGGCCGGCCCCAGAAAAAAAAAAATTTTTAATGCCAAAAGCTAAATCAATTGCAGCAGGTCAAATTATTGAGCTTGAGAAAGGCTATATACCCAATGCTGGATGATCTAACTAATACAAAGAAAGGCTTGTGAGCTCAAACATGGAAATCTCTCCCTCTCTTTTTCTTTAAACCAGAAGCACATTCTCCTCCAAAGAACAAAGGCCTTTATCTGTAAACCACAGGAACATGAAACATTCTGCAAGACTTGAGTACGGGCTTGTATTCAGCGGGTGGTAACAGGAATATGGGAACCGTAGCAAGAAATTGAGCTTTCGAGGAGAATAAGTTGCCCTCTTTCCTACCCCTATGTGCTTTTGGTGTGGAAAATGAGGAAGAAGGGAGAAATGAAGGAAAGCACGTGCTGCTGAGGATGGAGAAGAGAGCTATAAATTGACTGACTCCTTCAGGAAGTGCAAGGAGAATTATGAATAATTATGCGAGAACAACAGGCGTAGATGGAGACAGTCCCAGGCAAACAGTAACATATGGTCACCCTAATTTTGAAGAGCAAGGTGAAAAATGATTTGCTAGTTAATTGTCCTCTAATAATTCTTGAGGTAGAGGGTGATGGAAAAATATGAACAGGTAATTCACAAAAATATTCCATAGGATACCCTAAAGAAATGGTCTCCCCAATTCTTATGGTCATTCACTCATTAACTCAGTGAACCTCAGTTGATATCTACTGTAACACATTACAATTTTTAATATAATCTCCTTCCCTATTGATTACAAGTTTTTAAGAGCAGGTAGTGTGTCTTTTTTTAAAATTATATCTCCATTAAGTGTTACATATTTTATTTCTTCAGTAGATGATAAATATCTGTTAATTATCAAAAGAGTAACCTAAAGAAAAATGAAGACCTACATATTGAAAATCATAATTACACTTTTATTCTCCCATCTAATCTTAAATTAATCTTACTAGGGTGAAATTAGTTGCTTGAACTTAAAAAGTGCTATAGGATTCTGGATTTCTCCAGACTACAGTACTTACCTTTCCAGTATTGATAATCTCATGGCACTATTAAAATATATTACAGAAGAGAGGCATAGCAGAAAAAAAAATTGCTAGAAATGAAATTATGTATTTTTATTACTCAGTAGGTTTGTACTCAATAGATTTATTAGCTAACCTCTTAACTTAGTGTTATCGTCGCCTACATGTTTTGGTTGCATTGATACTGACTATGGTCCACATATAATCTGCTGCATTTTAATGAATTTAACTAACATTAATTTCCCTTGATTACGTTTTTCTAAACTATCTTTACAGAGAAAGGTGGGGTGGGGGTGCAGAAGGAATTTAAGTATGCTTTGTTATGTGCACAGTTCCAATTTTTCAAACTGTGAAATACACACACACACATACATACAACTATACTCTCTTATATTTGGAAACATCCTCTATTAATTTCCTAGGAATTCCTATAAAACTATTTTAAGAGCACAAAATACAGTACACATTACCTTAAAACATCTTTTCAAATCTCAAAATTTCTGGGACACTGGCATCTGCAACTTTTCAGGGTTAACTCATTCATTCATTCAATATAAATAAACTTTAATAGCTACCGTGCTTGGCAGTAGAGTGATAAAAACAGAGCCCCCACCTCAAATTGCTCACAGTCCAGTGGGAGAGCCAGCCAAGGTAATAAAGGTGTTTGACGCGGTTAGGAAAGGTATTCACAGAGGTTTAGGAGCACAGAGGAGAGACAACTAACACAGTCAGGGGTGAGGAACATGTTCCCAGAGCAGGAGCCATATAATTTGAGTCTTAAATGACAATGGGACAGATATGGCTGTTGTCCATTAATACCCCTTCTCTCCTTCCATAGAAATAGAGCATCTAGTTTTTGGTAAGGCAAATGCCACCCCTCATCCCCAGGATAAACCTACACTTCCCAGACTCTTTCCAAATGACTAAGTACTCGTTAATGTACGTGAGTAGATATAATGATAACTTTCAGAAGCCTCCCCAAAAAGATAGCTGGGAGTGCTCTTTGCTCCTTTCCTCTTTATGCTTTCCTCCATCCCTCTGTCTGGAATATAGATGTAATGGCTGGAGCTCTAAATACCATTTTGTGCTATGAAGACAGAGACCATACTCCAGGGGTGCCAGAGCAATAGCCAGAAGGAGCCTCATTTCCTGCAGACATCCCAGAGCAGAGATGCCACACAAGTGCCGAACTGACCACTTCTGAGCCATCATGGGAGAGAGAATGAAACCTCTATTTAAGATGTGTTATTTGAGGTCTCTGTTATAGACAAACAATCCTGATGCAGCTGAGTAGAAGTTGTCTAGGCAAAATAGAAAATAAAAGCCACTCACTACAGGGAAAACAACACGTGAAAAATAACAGAGGAAAAATAGCATGGTACAGTCAGAAAACTTGACAGGTTCAGCATGCGAGGGATGCAGGGAGGAGATAGACGGGAGAGTCCCAAGCTTGATCCTCAAGAGGCTTGTATGTCATGCTAAGAGTGGATTCAATTATAAACGCACAGAAGTCATTCCAGCACACATGTAAATTAAGAAGGAAAAATTCCATTAGAAAGGAGAGACTTTACGGACAGGCTTAATCCAAGAATCGGCAACTAGCGTTGGGGGAGAGAGCTCTATTTCCTCCATTGGTGTGTAAACTTCTGGCGTTCGCTAGCGTGTTTGGAGCTCAAATAAAATTCCAGGCAGAGTTTAGAGAAAGGCAGGGGTATTAGTTTTCTATTGCCACTGTAACAAATAATCTCAAAGTTAGTGGCTTTAAACAATCTAAATTTATTTTCTTACAGTTATGGAGGTCAGAAGTCAAAAATGGACCTCAGTAAGCTAAAGTCAAGGTGTTGGCAGAGCTATATTCCTTCTGCAGGCTCCAGAGGAGAATCCATTTCCTTGTCCTTTGTCAGCTTCTAATGGCTGCCTACATTCCTCGGCTTCTGGACCCTTCCTCCATCTTCAAAGCACACTACTCCAGTCTCTGCTTCCATCATCGCATCTTCTTCTCCTCTGACTCGGACCCCTCCTGCCTCCCTTTTACAAAACTATTGTCATCATATCCAGGATAACCTTCCTAACCAGAGATCCCTAACTAAGCCACATATGCAAAGTCTCTTTTGCCACATAAGCTAACATTCACACATTCCAGGGATCGAGACATGGGCATATTTGGGGAATGTTGTTCAGCCTACCACAGCAGGGAACCAGGCAAAAATTCCAGCTTATGAAACGGGAAACTTGAATTTTGATTCTAGCTCAGTCATTCACTTTAAAAGCCACTTAAGTCAATTTCCGACTCTGCACTTAAACATAACATTCCCGCTGAGTGCCCACTTGCTTCTTCTTTGATTGAACTCCACTGTTACTGTGACATTCACTTTACTGCATGGAAGATCAACACACCCTGCTTCTTTTTCCTTACTGTTCCACATGTGAAAAAGTTTGTCTTTATTCTGAGCCCAATTCTCTTCCCTATGACATCTGTTCGTCCTAACTCTGTCCTCCGAAGGCACATCCCTTTCTAAGTTAACCATGGATCTGCGACTTCTCCTAATAAACATGCTTGGCACAGGACATGATTTCAAGGTCCTTGCTCTGCTGGTGGCTCTCTCCTTGAAGAACAATTGGTCACCCGCGCCTCCCCCAGAAATTATGCTGTGCAGTAGTCTGACAGGGCAGGGTGCTGGATGTCTGTTTGGATGCCTGATTAGGTGTTTCCATAGAAAAAGGAATGGCATAAATATATTAGATGTAGTATGAATGTGTCACCAGCAGCATCAACCATAACATGAAAGCACGGAGATTACAATACGGCAAACACAACATTATTTGAAAGTAAATGAACTAACTATATGGCCCAGTTTTTAAGCACTCAGCATGGTCTTGATAGCAAATAATCTTTTAAAAAGCATCACGTGGTCTTGGTCATGTTGAACATACCTGCTTCCTAGACACGGTGATGGAAAGATAAGGTGGGTCCGCGGGCTCTTTAAAACATGTTGGTTGTTGGCATCTAGCTGTCTCAACAAACTAAACTCCTGGATGGTTTTGCTCCCTGGTCAAAAGGTGACTCCCAAGGTGGCCTTGGGAAGTTGAAACGTCACCCTGATGTCCTTCATAGAGATCGAGAGTCCGAAGGGCCATCAAGGACCCCAGGAAACTCCTGGGAAGTTGTCCAGGGCATGAGAAACAGTCTCGATTTCCTACAGACTGACTGCCATGACCCCTCCAGGAGCAGTTACTGCCTCTTCCGCTGAAGCTGTGGAAAGTTCTGAGAAATAGGTCATTAAGCAGCTTGAAGCCCACTGCCTTGGACTCTTACCTGCTGAACAGACTTGAGCTGGAAACATTCTCTGGGCGATGCTCTGCGTTGCTTTCTGCCCCTTGATACTCCTCCCTGACTTCTTCAGAGCCCGGGACTCGGGACTGTGCTTAGAAGACGCGGAGCTGGTCTGGTCCTCTCTCTGTGCTGCAGGCCCAGGCACTTGCTTGACTTTGCCGCGAAATCAATTCTTGCCTTTTGCTCAAGTTTTGAAAAGTAGGTTCTGCCTTCTTCCCTGGGGCTCAGTTCTGCCCCTAAAACCATTCTGGCAGCCTTGTTCTTCCAGGATATGGGAAAGTCAGTGAGTCCATCTTGCTCTTGCCTTTGTCTTTCTTTTACTAGGACTTGACTTCTGCTCCCAAATACCAGCCCTCTGGCCAAGCACAAGAATTTACCTGAGGTCCACTGAATGCTATTTGCTAGGATTCTGTGAGGTTCCTTGAACATACGATCTCTGCTTATGTGTTTTGTCACTGCCTGTCAGGGCACCTTGCCATCTCTATGACACCATATTTACCAGTTATCAAGCCCCACCTGGTGGGTTAGCGTTCTTTTCACTGCCCATAAGCAGGAGGGGAGACCCAGAGGTGGGTGTGCCATCCCTCTGACCCACACCAGGGTCCCTGTCCAGTTCCCGGTTCTCACATCATTGGGCTGTTCTGTCCTGCTAGCATGACCAACCCTGCCACTCTCCTCTGTGGTATGACATAAGACCCAGGCATCCCATGAGAGATCCTTTGAATGAATGGCATTTTGAAAAATGCCCCATTAAGATAGTGTTTGGAGACCCAAGCCTTAGGAATACCATACAGTTTTTTTTAATATCACATGATTTACATTCTATAGGCATACCTTTTGTGTATAGAAGTACATAAGGAGGGTTTTTTTTTCAAGTACAGAAATTAATATTATACCTTTTATTAGAAAATTCTATGAAGAGACCACCTATATTATTAAAAAGAAAAAAATTAGGAGGTTGATCCCTACTGGTGTATTTGCTTTTACTATTGTGGTTTAGGTAAACATTTCTCTTTCTTTGCAAAATACAGACTTAAAGGTCTTAAGTCACCACAACATTTTCAAAAGCACAAACCAAGTAAATAAGCTAGACAACACATAGTCAAACATTTCTTGCATTAGATGTAGAGATATTGCAGTTATATAATCATCATCATTATAATAAGGTCTCCTTAAGTATGAACTCCAGTTTTCACGCCTACACTACTATGTCCAATCCATTGCCTTCATCCAACGTCGCTAAATTTCTCATGATGCAAAGTGGATGTCACAGATATGATAATAGCAATAACTAAGACTTATATAATAAGTAAAATGTTTGACACAGCATTTAAAAATATGCCAAGTAAAAACACATACACCTCAAATTGCAAATATAGGCCAGGAGAACAGAATGAGGCTGCTTATACTAAAATATGTCTATCTGCTAAAGTCTAAAACTGGTTGATTTTCAAATTATCCAGGAGTTGTCTATATTTACCCTAATAAAGTGTCATAGGGAAAAAAATATTTGTTTCAAGGGCTTGATTATCACGAACATATTGAGATTTACATTTTTTACTGGAAAACTATAATACATTAATGCTGAAATTTGTAAGAATTTAACTATGAGAGAGAAAAGACTCAACAGGCATAGTGCCCATTTATAAGGATAGAATGTTGAATTTTGTTGTAACACCAGGATTGACACCAGGATTTGAATGGATAACATGCATTGCTTTTTCTTCACTTTTTTGGGGGGGTGTCATAGTTTCAACCACGTTATATTGGAATGTAAGAATAAAAAGTTACATTGTAACAGAGTTCCATTGTGTTTAAATAGAAGAACACTGTGAAATAAACTTTTTCCTTTTCCCACCTCACACCAAAGGTTAAATGTTGACATTTCCTTTCTTATATGTGAGTATTTAATAAGAGTAAAGAGGAGCCGTCCAAAGAAAATACATGGCTGAAAACTTAGAGGGTGATGCTTGATACTCAGGAAAAGCACAGGAAGAGCCGTGTGGTCAGAGGATTTCCCTGCATAGAAGAGAAGGCGCACAGGTTGCCTGGAGAGAAAGATTGAGACCAACTCAGAAACCGTTCAAATACGTGTATTCCTTCGATTTTTTGCACTCATAAATTGCAGTGTTTCCCCCTTTATTTGCCTTCCTTTAATCTTCGTTTTTTCTTCCTATGCCCTTTTAAATAAAAACAAAGGAAACAAATGACAAGAAGGAGTCAAGTTTGCTTTTTGTATTGGTTTGGAAACCTCTGATTCTAAACAGTTAATTTTTCTTTTGGATCAAGTACTGGAATAGACGATATGGAGGCCCAAATGTAAGTTGGTTATGGTTGATTTCAGGGGAAACGCATGGCTTTTTTAAAATGGTGTGGCCCTGCCAGCATCTGTATGGGGCTCCCCGGATCCCAGGAGGAAGATCCAGGATGACTGATGGCAACGAGCCCAAGAAGCATCTTCAAGTGACGTTTGTTTCTGTTTTGTTGTGTTTTTTAATCAGAATCCAGTTCCATGGAGAATATCTTGTTATTCCAACTGAAATGGCAACCTCTGCTTTGGAGTTCCTATAATTTTAATTTGATTTAAGACCAAAAGTGTTTAAATGACAGCTCTTTTTTTTTTTTTTTTGGTCTTACTGGAAAATTTCACAATTAGAGAGGTAGAAAAATAAGCCAGAAAGAAAATTGTGTGTAAGTCACTGCAAATGAAGGGAAGTTAACTAATAAAAACTATTGCTGGATCTAAAATGCCAAATATGGAGTAAGCTGTCACTGAACTTTCTGAGGACTTAGGGGCCCTATGGCTATACATGGGCAAAGGAGACTCAGAAACACTGCAGCACCATTCTGATTCTAACTTGAGCGACCAAAAACATAAGGAACCTCTAAAATTGGAAGAATAGAGAAAGATGAGCTTCCAGCACCACCGGGGAGAAGCTCTCTCCCCAGAAAGGGCACGTTGCTCCAACCTGAGGCCTGCTTTGGAGAGCTGGGCATGAGTCCCACTGAAATCTTGCTCATGTCCAGGAAACTGACAGCTCACCTTGGACACCAGGGGGCAGACGGAGGAACTAGAACTGGTGTCACCTCTATTGGGAGTGTCCACAGGGAAGACGCTGTACCAGTTCAATACAGAAAACAGCTCCACTCAAACTCCATTTAAAAAATATAATCTTCAGGATTATATCGTTTTGTTCTTAGAGTCTATTCCACCCCACTCTCTTGAGTGATTTCAGAAGAATTGTTTAAGTAACATATATTTTTTTACCTTCCTTTCGGATCTGGTTTTTCCATCAGTACTAATATACCGTTTATACTTTTTTTTAAAGAAAAGAAGAGAGCATTATAAAGATAGCCAAAGAAGATGATATATATCATCTCTGCTAAGGTCCTGCTATGGAACTGAATTCTTTAGATTTGAAATGCGTTCCACGAATGTAAATGACATAAGCAGTCAGTCCTGATGGTTAAACAAGGCGGATGAGGTCACAGTAACACTGATGGGCTGTTTGTCTCAAATGTCCTATAAATAGGAATGTGAAATTAATTTTTTTCAATCTACAATTCTCTCTACTCAAGGAGAACACTCCTCAGTGGTAAGCTGAAGTAAAGTATTTAATAGAGAATGGTTAGAATTTGAGTTGTCATTTCCATGCTTGTAATATGGGAACTTCTAACTGAAACAAAAAGTATAGCAAAGGGCACATTTCCCAAATTTCCTGTAAAATGCACGACTGCTGGATGACACTTTTGGGGGAATTTTTTTTTTCATTTTCTAATCAAGTCGACTGCAATTACCTCCCCCTGCTGTATGTACGCTGTAGGACAGTTGGGAAAGAGGGCTTTACCAGAGGCCTGCTATTGTAACAGCTGGTGGCTTTGGCATTTTCACATAAACACGCAAGCCAAAGAGGAATTTCTCCTTTAAAATTGGCCCCATTTCCCCCTTCCTGGGACATTCCACAATGCCACCAACAATGAAGCGCTCAGAAAAGAGGAATCATTTCTGTTTATGTGAAAATAGATCTGAACTTCATGAAGCAAGGGAAGAAATAACAGAAAGCTTCTAAGACCACAAAGAGAAGTTATAATCAAATCTGGAAGCTGTTTGCGAGATCGGACAGAGCTCCTCCATGCACCAGCTCTGAATGCTCAGGGAGCTGGAGCCAACTGCCCTTTTTCTCTATCCTGCCTCATTCACTCCCTGAGCAACCCCAGGCAAGCTGTTTGCTGAAGCCGTGCCACAGCATTATCTGGGTTAAGTGGGGGTAACACTCTTGTGACCAGCCACTCTCAAACACACGCAAACCATTTCACCCTCAGGAGTGCTTCTTATATACTAAGCCTTTGGCCTCTAAAGTTTATAAAAGCGATGATTCAAAAATGCCTTCAGGAGGCAGCATAGCATCGCAATAAAAGAGCACAGATTTTTCGAGTAAATCAGAGCTGAATGCAAATTCTGGGTCTGCAACTCACTGCTTGTGTGACCTTGGTCACATTATTTAATTTTTCTGAGGCTCAGTTTGCTCATCTGTAAAATGGGAATACTAATGTCTCCCTCAGAATGTTGATATGATGATTAGAGGCTATATATGTAAGACACTTCATGCATAATCACGTGCACTGTTAGCTAGTTGTATCGGGTGATCCCTATAGTAACTATCCTTATGATGCTTTACATTCACAGGGTGTATCTCCACACACAGTGTAACATAATGCATAGATTTATTATGATTCTTACCACCAAGGCTAGTACTGTAATTCAGCTTAAGAAAAAATATGTCTAGAGTTGTAAGCAACCCTAAGTGATTTTATCAGCTCACAATACTCTGTAGCAAATTAATGATTTTTCTCTAGTCTTCAATTTTTGCTCCTAAGAAACATGAAAATGTTTGCGTCCTTTTTAAAGAAAAAAAATTTGATGGCACCAGGATGTTATAAGAAAAAAAATGTATCACCCAGAGTCTTTAACCAAATAACTCAAGTGACTTCCCATTCGATGGTAGTCAAGTCACCCTTACTGGTAAAAACTGCTTCCTTAATAGACTTCAATTCAAGTTTCCCTTTTGGTGCTTAAAGCCTGTTTCTTCTCATTTGCCACATTAGGCAATTAATTGGGTATTTATAGGCGGCTATCATATAACCTACTGTCATCGCTACTCAGTCATACATCTTAAATTCTCCACATCTTGCTACTTAAATCCTACCCCTTAATCACCTCATCATCTTTGTCACATTTAAAAAATTTCCTTCCACTTAATCAGCCCCATTTTCTAGCTACACTATGAACAATTGTGCAGAATTCTCCTAATGCAGCTTTACCGAGGCTCAATGAAGAGCAAGTGTTTTCTTCTTAAGTGATTCCTTTAGATCCCAGGATAGTTTTTGCTTCTAGTGCAAGAGCATCACCATGTGAGCTATTCCTGATCTGCACTTCGGTGTTGCCCTCAATTCATTTCCATTATTAGTGCCTTTCATTGTCGAACGAGGCTCTCACTGGTGGGGCTGAGCCAGCTTGGAGTGAAAGCACCCCACTACTGCCACTTCAGCCTCTCGGACCCCCAGACACCCCCGTGGCCATGCTCCTGGCTAACCCTCTCCTGTCCAGTGTTTGTGGGTGTTCGACCCTCATAGAAAAATAATAACCCTTTCTAATATGCCTCAGGACCCTTGCTCGCTTGAGCTAAGAAAAAAGAGAAAATTCTAACCCTCAGAGGATGGGCAGTTTTCTTGTTTGGCTTCCTCTCCCTTTGTTAGTGTAAACTAGGCAATTTCTCCAGTAAATGACCATTACACCCTGTCCCATCCAACTCCAAGGGACACATGCTCCCAGTGAGTGACCCACAAAACACTTTTCCGTGGGATCTTAATAAGAGCTCTGGGGGAAAAATGTTTCCACTGTCAAATAACTTAAGGAAACACAGCACTCAGGGTCTCCCTCTCAGAGACCCAAACGTGTCTTAGAATGTTCATGGTTCTGAGATATGCCAAGGTGAAGAAAATTCATTGACCTCTGTTTAATGCAGGTTTCCCAAAGTTCTTTGACCACAGAGTCATTTCTTGGTGGGACAACTATTAGGACTTCCAGAAACTGTAGGATCTGCAGAGTATATTTTGGCGACGCTGCACTGTATCACGGTCCTTCTCCAATTTCCCCTTAACAAACTGTTACCTTCTCATCTGTGATCTCTGAATTATTGTTTTCACCTGCATGATCTCTCAGAGACAATGCTGTTTTTGGAGGATGCCTTCACACTGCATGGTCTCCACTGACTTTATGCACAACATACTGATCCAAGAGCCCCTACTTCGAAGGCAGATAAAGGGGCTGGTTTGGCCTAACACACATATCAGCCAGCGACAGTCCCAGGGTCTCCCTGTCCCCACTGCAGCTCAGTTGATTGGTCACTGTCAAATGCTCCATTAGACTGAGTTCTTTGTCAGCCAGCACTTGGCACAGAGGAGACACTAGATAAATGTTTGTTAAACAAAAGAATGATTTGTTTTACTGTATTTCTTAGAGAAACATGCATGATTATTTCAATTTTTAATGTTTGAAAAATAAGTAATATTGTGGCTAGTTTTATTTGCCCCCACAAGTCATTGCTACTGTAGATATAGTCGAGTTTATAAATTATCTACAAAGTACTTCCAGTTACTCCTATGTGCTGAGCACTTGATACGTTATTATTTAATTATTGTAAGTCACAGTGAATTTTGATCCTTGCATTATAGATAGGACACATGCCACTGAGACAGAATAGGAAGGCATCTGTTGTCTCCAACTGTAAATTCCAGAGCCAGGTTCTGGGCTCAGGTCTCGCTGATTAAGCCGACGTGCTCTTTACTCAGGTTTTGTATGCACACCGCACATATATACCATATGTACACAGGAAAACAACATAGAAGTTAACTAGTTTTTTTTTAGTAATCATATTTTTATTGTGGTAAAATATATATAACACAAAATTTATCATTTTAACCTTTTTTAAACGTACAGTTCTGTGACATTAAGTACATTCACATTGTTGTGCAACCATCACTACTGCCCATCTCCAGAGCTTTTGCATCTTCCCCAACTGAGACTCTGTACCCATCAAACACTAATTCCCCATTCCTTTCTCCCCGAGCCCCGGGCTACCATCCTTCAACTCTCTGTCTCTATGACTTTGACTACTCTAGGTACCTCATATAAATGGAATCATACAGAATTTGTCGCTAATTAATTTTTAAATTCTTACTCTGGTCATAGTATCAAGCACTCACTTAAAAAAAAAAAACCATCTTCACTTTTTTACACCAACACAACATTGTTTGCAGTTTAGTTAATGTTGTTCAAAGGGATTTGGGCTCTAACTTTAAAACAAAATCAGTCCCCCCGCCCCGTGAGCAAGAGCAGCTTTGCCCACACAGCACCAGGGCCATGGGAAGACCACGGGAAAGTTGAGAAATCCAAATAGGTTGAGGTGGCAACTTAACTTCCTTAGTCTTTTGATGATTGAAATCTGCATTTACATCCCAAATATTTCTTTTTCCTTTTTCAAACTCCTTTTCTGTTAATGTGTGAAAACAGTGCAACTTGAGGGAAATGTAATCCACATGTTTTGGTGCATTTACACTTATAGGCTCTTGAGAATATCAAAATGGTCTAACAATGCCTTTTCTGATGGCTTTTTTTTTCCACAGAAACACAATTATAGACTTTGTAAAAAGCGAATTTAATCCTCAAAGTAGGTAGGCTCAATCTAAGTTCAAATTCTTGAAAGTTAAACATTCTTTAAATAGATTTCCAAGCTGATCTTTAAACAAAACATTTAAAATACTACATTAAGCAGCCTTTAAGTTAGAGACTAAAGTTGTAAGCTAAAACACTCAATAATTGGCTCAACTTTCCTTTTTGGCTCAACTTTAGGAGACAGCAGCAAATAGGGGAAAGAAGACAGATTTCAGAGATACCCAGACCTGGGTTTGAAGTGCAGCACCAATTGGCGTTGCAACACCCAGCAAGTCTCAATTTTCTCATCTGTAAAATGGACATCATAATGTACGGCTTACTGAAGGGTCCTAGAGATTAAACAAATTGTGTATATAAAGGGCTTATATATACACCATAGACAGAGAAATACTCAACAGATGTGTGCTTACATTCCCTGGTTTCAAATTTGAATGTTCCACGGCAATGATGCCATAAAAATCTATTCATAAAATATGTTTACATGCAGTATAGTGAATTGCATTTTTACTTTAAATTGAAAGAATAAAAAGATGGCTCTCAAGAAGACAAGGCACTAAAAGGTGAAGTGGTTTACTTAAGGTCACACACCAACTTGAAGGTCTAGTGACAAAGAGAAAGCAGACTCAGACCTGGCAGAGTTTATGGGAGCTCGACTGTGTGGAGGATATTCCTGAAATCTATGTGGGGTCATGCTTCTCTATCTTTTTGTGGCTATAGCATCTTATTGGTACTTTTATTTCACCACATGTTCTCCTCAAATCCCCAAAATGTCTTGTTTTAACTTTTTCACTTTTAATTTAATTAAAATTAGATTTTTGCTTAATTGTTTGAAAAGTGCATGGCTTCTTGCAATAAGCTGGAGTACAGGATTCATAGGAACACCTTCAATAGGACACAGGGTTCTGAGTATGTTAGACTAACGGGTTACCCACTCTGAGAGTCACGTGGCTGCTGTGACTTTCATGATGTTCTGATGAATGACACAGTGGGGAAGCACTTCAAGGTCTCTCATCCCTTCCCCTCTGTGCGGTGCCCTAATCTTCCTCAAAGGATGAACCCAGAGACACAGTGACTGTTAATGCCCCACCAGATAAAGAAATGACAACATGGAGATATGGTTGCATAAAAGCTGATACACAACTGACACACAGAAGACAGCATTTGCTCCTGCTGAGAAGGAGATAAGCAATGAGTCCCACAGACCCAACTCGGGGCCAAATAAACCCTGAAGGACCGGAGGTGATGTGATAAGTGGGATATTGCACATAACCCATTGGTTATATGAACATATCTGGAGGTTCTTATTGAACTTGTCAAAAGTTACTTTAGTGGAGTCATTTTAAAATGTAGCCAGAGCTGCCTTTCCAGAGAAACTGCCTTGTGTCCTAAACCAGACTGGGCCAAACCTTTTGACTGGGCCAAAATCACAATTGTGTTAGTAGCAATTATCGGAGAAGTCAGCAGGAAAACAGACATCCTAATCACAAAGACTGATGCTTATGGACTTTCTACCTGAAGACAGAATCAGTAACCAATTGGGTAGAGCCAAGAATACTGAACTTGTCAGCGCCAATCACCTCTTCTAAAAATATCTTACCTCAGCTTCCTCCTTTTTCCCATAAAAACCCTGAGCCCCTCTCCTCTAAGCAGGACACTCACTGGGTTTCTGCCTGGACCTGTGCTCCCTGATGGCAATTGTCTGGTCCCAAATATACCCTTTGCCTCTTAAACTAGTTTCTGTTTTTGTAGGTTGACAAATCCCTTTATTTCTTCACCTCCCGCAATACATATTAACATTAACATAGCACTGTGTGCCAGACCAAAATTAAACCATCATCCTTTTAAATAAAAAGATGGCTTACTCCACTGATATTTTCTCTGGCTAAGTCTTCTCAACAGGAGCATACCTTGACATCTCAAAGAACCATATTTAAAGAAAACAATTTTTCTATGGTATTCAGCCCAACTGTCATCTCTTCATGGACCAAAGAGCCCCTACTTCGTGAAGCTAGAGGAGAACGAAGCAATCCCTCTTTCAGACAAGACTGAAAGACCCCTTCTCCAGCCATGAATAAACCTGGCAGTGAAGTCACACAACTCACTCCAGGCTGAAGCCCACTTGGAGGCAAAGACAATGTCGCTTCTCGATTATCCACGTTAACTCCATAAAATGGAAATCCAAACTGGAAGACAATTTTTAAATTTGAGTATTTAGCTATCACATGGTATCTGATTTTACTTCTCCAGCCAGTTTACATGCCTAATTATATTTAATTAATTTATTCTCTAACGATCCATCACAAAGTCAATACTTAAATTTGATCCAGAAAAAGACTTCTCTGAGTACCCTATGAAAGTTAGCTGCAGCTAATACAGCAAGGACTGAAGAATTGATCCCAGAAAATTTCTGAACCACCTTCTAGGCAAAAACCAGAAAATGTTTCATCATCGAAATTTCCACTGTTTCTGTGGCTTTTTGGTTTTGTTTTTTATTTTGTTTTGATGTCTAGGTTTGGTTCAACATTCAGTGGCCCACTCAGATGATTTCAAACACATCTCTAAGCCCAAGGGTCATTCTGGGTAGTGATACTTGGGAAAACACCGCCAACAATGCATAGCCAATTAAATATACACCCAGGAAAATTCTTTAGCCTAAATATCACTTTCTAATAGTGAAAACTTACTCTGTACCCCAAAACTTCACCGAAAACTGAGAACTGATTTACAACAAGAGTTTCTTGTCTATTAGACATATCACTTACCTTAGCATCTAGGTTGTTGGGGACATGTTGAAAAGGAACAACTGAGTTCTTGGCCACTTTCCCAGTCCCAACTAACAGGAACATGAATTCCCTGAGCATGAAAGCCCAGGTCTCATGAAATATTTCTTCCTCATGGCACAGATAAACATAGTTGATGGAGATCCCTAAGTCATATCGGCAACAGTAACTTGGCTCCTAGGGTTTCTCCGGTTCCTGAAGGAAAGACCTTCCTGGGGATGCGATTCACTCCTCCTGTTTATCCTTGCCCTCCTAGGAAGGAAAGTCACTGTGCTATTCATTTCTGACCGAACGGTAACAATGTCTATGATCCTGCGTGTCTGTAACAGGACTTCCAGAGAAGGCTGCAGGCACTCGTTGTCAAATCATCTGAGAATATACTGATTTATTTAACTCTCAGTGCATTGCCACGAGTTAAGAGTTTAATAAAGTTAAAAATAATTGAGTACTTTGGGAAGTACCGTGGCTAGTCTTATTTGAAAACTAACTTCCCTGCCAGCTTCCTCTCATTCTGTTGACAGACTGTAGAACCTTGCTTTCATCTCTTTCCTCTTTTTACAGCTTAACCTGGTCCCTGAAGGAGTATGCTCTTTCTAGAAGACGGATTACGCACTATACACAACATGAAAACTTCACACACTCTTCCTGTTGTCATCTGAAAGATTTTTCTACCTGGAAGAAATAACTTATTTCACTTTTCATTCTCGGATTGGTTTTATTTAGAATTCCTTATGAGGATCAACATATCTAAACATTATGGAGGGACATACGCTGAAACTTTGTTTCCTCTTAATTTTTCTTTTTCCCTAGTGGGATTTATGACAGCTTTCTCAATTGCTGTTATCCATCATAGAAACTTAAATGCACTTCGAAGATACGTGATTTCAGAAACATTATCTAATTTTCTATCTAAAGGGAAGGAAAAAGCTAAAAGTAACAGGGCAAGGTGAAGGCTTGAGTAGCGTAGAAGAGGAAGGTTGGTAACCATGCAAGACACGAGGCGGTCACCCCATTTCATGTACTTCACACTGGAAACAAACTAAAGAGGTAAATAAGTCTCTTTCAGATAGCTTCCACGGGTAGCCAGTGAGTTAAAAAAAATGCATAATTCTTAAAATTGTCACAAATCACCTTTTCAATTATTTTTCATCTAATTCTTTCTTATTCTAATAATCATCCAGAAAACATCTATTAAGTACTAACTTGGCTTAGAGGGTGCCGGTTAGATTTTTTAAAAGACAGCATTTTTGCCTTCCAGGAGCTTACAAAAGAAAGGTGTTTTAGATCATCAACTATAAAAAACTTGTAAAACATTCAGAAATACAGTATGTTAGATAATCAAGTAAAGAAGTACATTTAACTTTTGAAAACTTCACTCTAAAACCCAAACATCAATATTCTAATAATTTGCTTTGAGCTACATTAATTCATAGTGGTAACTGCTCTTCCTGCATCCAAGACCCACTAGCCAAAAATTGTTGTAGGTTCCAAATAGGAATATTAAAATATTATGGGGAAAAAAACTAAGAAAACTTCTATTTAAAGGAACTTGGAGCTGCTTTCTGAAAAACACAGATCAGGGGACCAGCAGGCATGGGCAATTCAACTTAAAATCATTTCACATGCATAGAAGACTGCTTCCCTTTCCCAACGCTGACACATTCACCACTAAAATACTTCCCAGAAGGGCTGCTGGAATCATATAACCACAATGCACATTCACAGGGAAGTATCGGAAAAAGGTTCCAGTGAGAAACTTTATAGTTACACATCAAACTCTATTTCAGTGACATCCTTTGAAGTCTGGAAGTCAGCACGAAGCCTGTTTTGGCACCTACACAGTACATGGAAGGACAGCCTGTTCCACTGTGGCTACAAGGCCAATGGCCAGCAGTATTACAAGAAGAAGATGCAAATGCTGAATGGCTCAGTGGAAACTGGCAGTCATTTGAAACGCGATAACTAACGTAAGATCTTTCCACTCAAATCACAAATAAGCTAAAGCTTAAATAATGGCCAATCTCTTGTTAAAGAAATGTTGTGGTATGAACTTGAATGTATCTTTTCATTTTAGTAACTGGCAAACACAAATTTTTATCAATTTCATAGTTTAAACTTCAGGACACTATGAGTTTTGCAAAAATCTTCAAGCGAGTTAGAAACAATGTAGAAATTTCCCCTAAAAGCAATCAATGAGAACATCTGCCAAACCAGGTTTGCGGACTCTTCTGAGTCCTTCCTTCACCCACGGAGGGAAGAGATCTCAGAAACCTCAGCCTACTTCTCCAGTAACTTTTGATTGGTTTTTAATTTACTCATTAGCTCTAGTTTAGGTTGTATTCTTCTGGCCTCTGGCTACCTCTCCAGGGTAACTGTGAGCCCTTCTTCATTTGAGCCCTTTTTTAGCTCCTCCAGCACACCAGAACTCAGCGCCTCCTCATTGCTCCCTCGGCACACACCAGTTTGGCCCAGCTGGCAATTGGTCATTGTTCACATGTCTGTCTACATTTCACTTCTCAGGGTAACCTGTCCTGATCCCATATACTAGGTGAGTGCTCCCTGTCTGTGCTTCCTGCTGAGGCCTCTGGTTCTCCCTGGGGATCCTCAACCCACTTTTCTGTATTTATTGTTTGGAATAACAATAATTCCATGGCAAAATGTAAGCTCATGAGTGACTGGACCTGTCCTAGGTACAACCTTATCCCAGAGCTTCATATAGCTTATGGAACATGATAGGTTTAGTGAGTTGAGTTGCGTGTGAGTGTGGATGGGTGTGTGTTTGAGGTTTTAGCACTCAATCAGATTACTGTAGTTAATTATGAGCGAATTAGTACATTGTGTCCACTGTGCTGACACTTCTGTCACTAAACTAATGGTGAGCTAAAAGGAATGATGACTCCCCTCACTGGGGACTCTTAGAACTCTGGAATATTTAAGCGTGGCAAAGAGAGAGAGAATGCATTTTCTCATTTATACCCCCATTAATAATTTAATTTTCTTAGTCAGTCTCTACTTTTAAAGCTCAAATGAGAGAGTAGTTTAATGAACAATACATGAAATAAAGAATGATAGTATTTAGCATAACTACAAGTCACATTTAGAGATAATTCATGGGCATTAACTAGTTTGCATGCTCTAACTATGACATGTACATACACAAATGAAATTTCTTTCCTAATTGCCTACTCTAGATTGGAGGTAGTGGGAAATGATATGAAAAAGGAGTATGTTACCCTAGATCTAAATTCATAAAGGAGATAGTTTAGATAATGTTACTTTATTTTAGTATTGGTAATGATTATAAATACTGGAATAATGTATTAAATGCTTACAATAATTATTTAAGTAGTAAAAAGGCATTTTGAAGAGGTAAATTATTTCCCATCTCTGTTGAAAGTATATTCAACATTGGATGACCAGCATCTTTAAGGTATTAATCAATTTGCAGTCTCCTATACAGGAGTTCTAGTCTGAGAATCTGAGGGAATGCTGTGGATTTATACATCTCTAAAACAGGCACAATAAATATTGTTCTTCAAAAGACAAGTTTCGAGCAATGACTAAGATATAAAATGTCTCAGGCAAACTAGTGCAACGTACAGAAAATTCAGTACAGGTCACAAGAAGTTCATTAATAACAAAGGAAATATAAACAAGTAGTTTTAAGTAACATTAACAAGGATTTTTACTGTAAAAGTGGAGATGCAGATATATATGTAAATCCATAGAACTAAATTTAATGAATTCAAAAATGTGCCTCTACTGGCTGACTAGAAAACAGTGTAGCATAAAATCACTTTTAACTCCACCTACATTTCCAGTTTGGGCAGATTTGCCTCACTGAGGCATTGTGGGAGAATCTGAGTGATTTCTACAGTATTCATGAGGTCTCCAAAGGGGACATCCCTTACAAAGAAACTATCATCGGTAAATAAAATCAATGAAAGGAACAACCCACAGGCAAAATTTTAATTATTTGCTGATAAATTCCCTTTGCATTTAATCTCTCTTGTCCTGTCTGAGTGACCCCTTACTGGCATACACTGAATTAGAAGATACAATAGCAACTTCTTACCTGACATCTCTATGCAGAATTGTCTCTCTCCTTTCATGGGGAGTCAGGATGTGCTGCCCTCAAGAGACACTCAGATACCTACTCCAAAAGTAACCTAAACACTTCCATTTCATCTCAAATCTGAGACTTCCTATATTGATAATTCTATAGAAAGAATATAACGTAAGTCAATAAGATAGGCATACCAAAAAGATGTCTAAGCCCTATGGAAACTGAAGAAACAAAAATAAAATTTTCTGGAAGGAGATTAAAAAGAGATTGCTATAGTGGTCAGCCTGGTAGTATAGTAGTTAAGTTTACATGCTCCACTTCAGCGGCCCAGGGTTTACCAGTTGGGATCTTGGGTGCAGAGCTACACACTGCTCATCAAGCCATGCTGTGGCCGGCATCCCATATGTGAAGTAGAGAAAGAAGGGCACAGATGTTAGCTCACGGCCAATCTTCCTCAGCAAAAAGAGGAGGATTGGCAGTGGATGTTACCTCAGGGCTAATCAAAAAGAAAAAAAAAAAATAGAGATTGCTATAGAGCTGAGAATTTTATTGTGGCAAATTGAATTTTGGGGCCAAGTTATTTACCCCTCCTTGTGCCCATGCCTTCACCATGTAACTTTGCAATTTCTCTTAAGAAGAGAGATCTATTTCCCTACCCATTGGGACACAGCCTAACACTCGCTTTGGCCAATGGAATGTGGGCAGAAGGTTCTCCTAGTTCTGCAAAAGGTCTTAAGTGGCATTGTGGTTTCTGTTTGCCTTCTTGCTCTTCTGCCAATGCCATGAGAAGAACATGAGAGATGCATGGAGTAGAACTGAGCCTGACTCACACAAAGGAGCCAAGCCTGGCCAACCTACACCTATAAGCAAAGCCAGTGGGACAAGCCCAGCCTAAATCAGCTATCCCTCACCTGATCCACATGCATGGAATAAACAAATGCTTGTGTTTGGATGCCACCGAGATTTTGTCGTTATTTGTTACACGGCATTATTGTGATAATAGCTAACTGACACACTTATAAAGTGAGCAAAAGAGTTATGTGTTCCCCTTTAGGAATCTGAAAAGTTATTTCACACTTCCTGAGATTGACTGTTCATTCATTTACCAGGAAAGTCAGTAAATTCACATCTGATTGATTGAGAGAGTGTTACGTCCAATGAATTCATTCTAGGCTGGCCACTGACTTCCTTTTTCCTTACTATCATGCTAACAACTGTATTTAACTTTCAAAAGTTTACCCTTTCTTCTCATGTCCTGGGGGCATCAATGACTGCACGACCTCATCTGTAAACTTGTGGAATTAAATTAGATCAGTGGTTCTTGAATTGTTCAGTAGGGCCAATGGTTTCAAGGAGGTGTTTGGTGGACTACAGCGTGGTGGAAGCAGGGAAAGAAAGGTAAACAGTTGGAGAGCTAGCTTATCAATCAGTGAATTGATCTGTTTTAGATATGGAGACTTCATTTGGAAAATAAATTCCACTGTTTAAAAATTAAAGTTAAAAATTACCGGACAAAATGCTTTTTAACGTCTTCTCATACTGAAAGTGCCGTGATTATATTTTTTTGTTTTGACCACCCCCTTCTCTTCATCCCTATTACCATGACCCTAATTTGACACCGTCACCTGAACTCCTGTAATAACTTCTGAACTTGACTCCCTGCTTTAAGTTATAAATTGTGTCATTTCACTCCCCTGATTAAAAATAGAGTGAAACTAAATTTAGTGGGGCCTCTGGGCTCTGTCTCTCTCTTCCGTCTTAATTCCTGCCCCTCTTTCCTCACTTTTCATTATGGCTTCAAACACACCAACCTTTTCCCACCTCAAGGTCTTCTCACATGCTGATCCCTCTGTTTGGAATGCTACTCCTTACTCTTCAAACGTCCACTTCTTATTATCTTTCAATTCTTTGTTTATAAGGCATCCTCTCAGAAAGGCTTTCTCTGATCATCCAAACTAATGTAGGTCCCTTCCGTCCCCATTATTCTCTGTGACAGCACACTGCCCTTTCCCGTTCTTGGCACTTATCATGACTTACAGTTATGGGAGAATGTGTTTGTTACTTTTATTATCTGACTTTCCATTGAGTATGAACTCCACATGGCCAGGGGCCAACCTGTCTGGTTTATTTTTGTATTCCCGGGACCCAAAGTATTGCCCGGCACATAGTATGCTCATAACATGAATGAAGAAATGACTATCTTAGCTTTTATCAACATGCTTTTTTTCACCATCTTTCTATACCATATAGCATGTCCCTGTTACCATGTGATTCCAGTCTCTGATATGCATAGACCTGCTACTTCTCTTATTTATTTTCCCTAATCCATGCATAATGTTCCTTTTACTCCTGTAGATCAGAATGTTCTCTTTCAGCTTCCTTTATTCATCATACTTCTCTCTCCTTATTCTTTTTGCATGTGGCCACGATCTGATCTGTTCTGGGGCATTATTATCAAACTGATCCAAAATCTTAGAATTAGATTATACCTAGAATGAATTTAACAACAGCAGTTAGTCAATGAATGGGATCCGATACCTACAGAAGTAAATGCTCTATGTTGCTTGACTGAGTTGGGGAATACCCAAATTTCAAACAAGGTGACCAGGATATAGTTTTCAGAAAACAATGACCAAAGTTATATTCTAACTAATTTCATTATTCTCTGTCAAAAGAAAAGAAAAAAAAGTGTATAGTTTATGTATAAGCCTAGACAATAGGGACACAATGAACGAGAATGTGGAGTGTTTTTCCAGCAATGCCCAGAGTAGAGACAAAAGATCTGAGGAATAGTGATATTATGATCAACAGCAAAGTGAAGGCTGTGGGGGGTGACAGGCTGATGATAAGCTCTCACTACAGTCTGGAAGGTCTGAGAGCAGGCCTGAAGCTTCTGGCCACCAGAAGGAGAACTCTCCCTGGAAGTGAAAACGTTAGCATTTAGTTTAGGCCAAAATGTCTTTGGCGAGTTTGTTTGGTATGAGTCAGCTTACGAAAATTCAATATAGTCTAGGTTTACTGAAAACACTTAGTTTCTTAATCTACAAAGCCGACATCCATACCGTCAACCATAGTTTAGAAAGAAAACGCCCTGGCCTGAGCATTCAGTAGCCTTCCTTGGACACCATCTCTATCATTCCTGGCTTTCTTTATCATTCTTATCTGAACCACAAGAAATTTTATAACATTTGTCATATTTACTGTTATCTATCAGTTGGCAATTACATAACGTACATTTCTGAGTATATGATTACACAAAATGGAGTTAGGTAATATGAGTATTTTTTGTCACCAAGGAATCAGACGTTTGTTAGAGCAAAAACACAATCCCATCGCCTCAGCATACAAGCTTGTGGGTGTGATCCTACTGTTTTCCTTCTAACCGAAATGAAAGTTTGGATAATGTCTTGCCAAGTTGTTTGGGGGATAATCAGCTACCTGCAGTGATCAGCACAGGGAAAAATTAATAAGGGAAGGTGTTAAGAAAAATAACAAAAATGTTCAAACCTGGCACTGATATCTTCCCCACAGTCGGATGTTTCATCTCCATAATGAGGCCATTGTGTAACACCTTAAAATGTAAAAACAGAGAGAAAAATAACTTATAAAATAAAATTATCTCCAATCTCAAGGGGTATGGGAAGCCATCTATTCAGTCCATTGAAGAAAGATATTGCAAAACACAAGATGTTTTAAATTTTAACTTGAAAGTGAAGATCCGAGATAAAAATGTTTCCATCTTATATTAAACCAAGTGAAGCCAAAAAGAATTAGAAGACTCAAGGACTAGCAAACTACGTTTTTATAAAGTCTTCCCACACTAAAAATGTTTTTGCTCCTAAATGTAGGGTATGATTGCCCCCCTTTCATCTATGTTTGGTCCTCTAAATAGTAAAGTTCGGCGTCTTCCTTCATTACCTCATAGCAGGATTTGGCCAAGAGCAACTGTAGAAGGACAAGATGGGAGGGAGGCACCGGGACCTGGAACAGAGCAGCCCACTGGGGTGGCACATGTGCTTCTGGCAATTTATTCATTGACAAGTGTGGGGAGTTAGTCCAGTTTGAAAGGTGAATCAGAGTATCCAGAAGGCCCAGTGACTGCTGAGAGTGGATAGATTCAGGGCTTCTGTGATAAGCAACGAGGAGAACCCTTGACAGAGAGCCCAGAGTAGGCCCAGGTCAGAGGCCCGAGGAGGCCACTGCAACCAGAAATGTTTTCAGTGGTAGTAGACCTTAATCATAAGACTAGGTTTCACGGGGCCAGCCTGGTGGTGCAGTGGTTAAGGTTGCATGCTCTGCTTCAGCAGACTGGGGTCCACACGTTCAGATCCCGGGCAAGGACGTACACACCGCTTATCAAGCCATGCTGTGGCAGGTGTCTCACATACAAAATAGAGGAGGATGGGCACGGATGTTAGCTCAAGGCTAATCTTCATCAAAATAGATAAATAAATAAATAAATAGTTTTAAAAGACTAGGTTTCAGAACTAGGACTCCACTATCCTCGAGTTGGTGGGGAGCGAGGTTGGGGAGAGCACTGAGAAAAAAAAGCCAGAGACCCCATCCTAGAGGGCTGATTGGGTTACCACGCACTGGGACCAAGAGAGGTACTTGGTGTCCCATGAAGAACGCAAAAACACAAGGCAGACTTGACTTCAGGGCTAAGACTCAACGCCAGTTACCAGGACAGGGACATCCTCTCAGCACTCGACTAGCAGAAATGACCTGATATATTGAATCACTCGACAACAAACAGAGCTAGTTAAATCCTTTGCATACAGAGGCTGTAGTTTTTCCCAAGGGGTGGGTAGGAGAACAAAATCTGTCAGAGATCAAGTGTCCTCCAACGGCAGGTAGAGCATGAGATGAGGGCATGGAACTAGATTCTAGAACATAAAAGTTGAATTACTGGAGGCAAAATGTCCTGCCATACGCAAAGGAAAATGCTGCAAAGTTGTATTCTTTTGTTTGTTTGTTTTGTAACAACTGGAGGTTACATGGGTATACACCATCTCAAAGAACCCCAAAGTTTAATTCATTATTACTATTACTGGATCTTCGGTGAGACATATATGGACGACTTATATATGAATTATGCTTCACCTGCATTATCTGCTCTGTACGTGGATCTGAAGGACAGAAGTATTTCAGTGGCAGAGTAAACATATGGGCCACAATTTCATGCTAATATCCCCAAGAGTAGCAGCTGTAATAGTTCTACAGTATTTTGAGCTTCAGGTAAAAGCAAGATTTGCTTTTCACAAATCAGAAGAGCATGGAACAAACAAACTAATAAAAATGTTTTCTCACTTGGAAAACTTAAGGAAAGAGGTCAAATTTCTTGGGTTTTATCCATTTCCAGCGAGCTTTCTGGTTACATTATGGAACAAACCATCAATAAGACAACCTCATGGGTGACTTTTTAAGGTTAGAACTATAACTCAGCTACGGCTAAAATATTCTGGCTTCCGCTGTTTCCTTTGGGAATAGTCACCACTTTTGGGGCGATGCTCTTTAAACAACCATGTCAACGCCCCTCATTGAGGGAGAAGCCACACCATATGGAGATCCTTTCTAGGAATGCCTTGCCTCTCTTCTGGAATCACCAGCTTTGCACCCAAGAGCTGGCCAGAGAAAATTCTTGCCAGTGTTAGAACTGTGCTATAATTTAATTCTGGTGTGGCTCGTTCTCAGCACCCGCCCAGCACAGCCTCCTCCTATGTGGGGGTGGGGGCTAAATGCCAACGCGAGGTGCTAAATCTCAGTTCTACTGAGGACAGGAACAAAAATATCGAGCTAAATTTCACTTGAAACAATTATCTGCACACTGAATCATTCTCCTCTTCTCGTATCTCTGTTGCCCTCCTGACTCCCTCTCTGTAATAACACTGCAGTGCTACTCACAAAAGACAAAAGTGAGTGTTCTTAGCTAAATATAACTTAACTGATAGTGTTGAAATTAATTAACGTTGAATTTTAATCATGTAGAAAATGTTAAGTGTCAAACGTGAAAGGGTAGTTGGTAAAGGTCAAGGGACATATGTCAAAGTTTTATGAAGCAAAAGCTAGCAGATGATTGAAGTTTTTCATGGAAGCAGCTTAAGGAGTGAACTTCCTTTGGCCCTACCCCTGTGGCTGTCTTTAGATGCTATTCCCAATATGAAACTTTCTCCTGTAACCACATCAATTCCTTTGCATTGAAAATCGCTCCGCTTTAAGCAGAAATAGAATTTTTTCTTAGGTTTGGCAGAGGAAGTTAACTGCAGTTTCTCATTTGCAGTAGTATTTGTATAATTCTGAGGCAAATGGGCTAGTCTGAGTGCCCATATTCAGAAAGAACTGACTTATTCCCCAGCTTGTTTGCCAACCACATTTTTAGGTAAAGTCTGAAGTCCATGAAATTCCATAGGCTTTCTTCGTGAATCAGGTCAGATTATCTCAGAGAACAATTGAGGCTGTGGCAGGGCTGTCCCTGGAAACCCTGCCTCATGACTTGGAATCTTGGAAAACTCTCCAGCCTTGTTTGTGGGGCAGGTCCTGCTCTGCTTAATAACATATTCAGGAATCTCAGAACCCAGCAGACTCTCTGAATTTTAACATAAATCTCTCCCGCAGAACTTCAGGCGACTCTTTCATCCTAACTTCACTGGAAATGGAGGAACTGCGGGTCACCACCATTTCTATGGCGTTTCTTTGGGAATGGTTACTAAACATTCCCTTTTCCTATTCTCATCCAGGCGCAACACCGCAATCTCTACTACCTCAACCTAGAAATTCAAGTTTAAAGCGTTTCATATTCTGACCACTAACACTGGAATGGAGACCTAAGCTTTAGGGACTTTTGACTACTATCTTCCCTTAACGAAATTTTATGCCTAGACTCTCAGCCTGGCCATTCAGGATATACTTGGTTGCATATCTAGTTATTTTAAAATAAAGCAAGGGATCTTCCCTAGAATTTCGTAGCGGATTTTTGTCCTTCTTTTATTTATTTTATCCTCCTTAGATCTTTCACGGTTTGGTTGTTCTTCTAAATTTCATTTCTTATTGAAATTTCAAAAGCTTATTCTTGACAAGAATAGACTTGTAGACAGTGCACCAACCTCTTTAGCAAAGTATCAGGCCTATTTAAAATAAGGTCTCTCTTTCCTCTTCTTCAAGAGTTTTACAGATTGACAGCCTAATGACAGAGTCAAACGGTGATGTATTAATGATGGGGGAAAGAGTAAAATGTATACCTTAAAGCCATGTGGGAAATAAAAGTTTAAGTGAAAGTAAGAAAGTCTTTTTATTAAGTCCTATGGCAGCAATGGCAGGAAAAAAGTCTATAATATAGCATCAGCAAGAAAAAAATGCAAAAAAAGTAAAAACTGAAACCCGCTATATAAGCAGTGAAAATCTCTGTGGAAAGCAAGAGATCTGGGTCAAGCTTAGAAGCAGCAAGCCATATTCAAATGAAAGAAGATTGATCGAGTGCCAGAATTAAATGATGTACATAAATGATATGTGTAAAGACCATATCAAAAATCAATGTAATACTATCAGTAACATTAACAATGCTGCACAAAAAGGAATTCATCTATCCATTCACTCTGAATACAGACATGACCTACTTATTCAATTTAACAAACATCATAGAGCATCTATATACTAGTTGACATGAAGGAGCTGGCAGTAAAAAGATGAATGCTGAATGAACTTGCATTCAAAGTGCCTATAATTGGAAGAGAGGTTAGGGAATAAGAGACCTGAGTCAATTTTTATAACACAGTTTAAGCTCCATAAAGAAGAAGCAATATCCAATGAGTAACAAGTAAGTAGCTCTGTCTACCTTAGAAGGAAGGTGAAGGATATAAGTCAAGGAAGACAGTAAAATCTAGAACAAAGATGATATTGAAATAAAACATTAGGTTCCCTTTTCTCCACATCCTCTCCAACATTTGTTAATTTTTGTCTTGTTAATTATAGCCATTCTGATAGGTGTAAGGTGATATCTCCACACAGTTTTGATTTGCATTTCCCTAATAATTAGTGATGTTGAACATCTTTTCATGTACCTATTGGCCATCTGTATATCTTCTTTCGAAGAATGTTTGTTCATATCCTCTGCCCATTTTTTGATTGGGTTGTTTGTTTTTTGTTGTTGAGTTGTATGAGTTCCTCATATATTTTGGAAACTAACCCCTTGTCAGATATATGATTTGCAAATATTTTCTCCAAGTTTGTGGGTTGCCTTTTCCTTTTGTTTACGGTTTCCTTTGCCTTACAAAAACTTTTTAGACTGAGGTAGTCCCATTTGTTTATTTTTTCCTTTGTTTCCTTTGCCTGAGTAGACATGGTATTCAAAAAGATGCTGGTAAGACCAATGTGAAAGAGTGGACTGCCTATATTTTCTTTTAGCAGTTTTATGGTTTCAGGTCTTACATTCAAGTCTTCAATTCATTTTGAATTAATTTTTGTTTATGGTGTAAGATAATGATCTACTTTCATCCTTTTGCATGTGGCTGTCCAGTTGTCCAAATACCATTTATTGAAGAGATTTTCTTTTCTTCATTGTAAGACAAAAAATAACAAATGTTGGAGGGCATGTGGAGAAAAAGGAACCCTCATACACTGTTGGTGAGAATGCAAACTGGTGCAGCCACTAAGGAAAACAGTATGGAGATTTCTCAAAACATTAAACATAGAAATACCATATGATCCAGCCATCCCACCACTGGGTATCTATCCAAAGAACCTGAAATCAACAATTCAAAGAGACTTATGCACCCCTACATTCAGTGCAGCATTATTAACAATAGCCAAGATGTGGAAGCAACCCAAGTGCCCTTCAACTGATGAGTGGATAAAGATGTGGTACATATATACACAATGGAATACAACTCAGCCATAAAAAGAGACAAAATCATTCCATTTGTAACAACATGGATGGACCTTGAGGGTATTATGTTAAGAAAGTAAGCCAGACAGAGAAAGACAAACACCACATGATTTCACTCATATGTGGAAGATAAACAAACACAGGGACAAAGAGAACAGATTAGTGGTTACTAGAGGGGAAGGGAGTTGGAAGGTGGGTGAATGGGGTAAAGGGGCACATATGTATGGTGACAGATAAAAATTAGACTATTGGTGAACAAGATGCAGTGTATACAGAAACTGATAAACAATAATGTACACTTGAAATTACACAATGTTATAAACAATTATGACCTCAATAAAATAATTGAAAAAAAATTAGGTTAACAATTGCAATGAGAAATATAAGAACAGCTGCTATTGCTCAACAAAATTCCTTAAGGGTCAGGCATTGTGTTAGGGGCTAAAGAGTTGTTTCCATTCAATCCTCTCATTAACTAGATCAGGTAGGAATTACTGCTATCTGCATTTCTACTGATAAAGTGATGGAAGCCTAAAGAGGTTAAACAGCTGCCAAGGTTCACAATTAATAAGTGGTTGACCTTGGATTATAATTTAGGTGTGTCTGACCCTAAACTCTTAGCCAGTTGGACATTCAGCAAAAGAAAAAAATAGACAAGGATAATTTGATTTACCGGTAAAATGACTAGCCGATGTGGTCAATTCTGTAAAACAAATTAGTCAATTCACTGGGGAAAGAAAATTAGCCAAACAGATTGCTTGGCACTATGCGGCCCAATTAGTTAAACTGAACTGCTCCCTTTTAGGTAGCCAAGGATATTCCGGCTACCACAGATACAGAGGCTGTGAAAAGAGGAAGGATTGGGTCCCAGCCTAGCTCAGATTTTGAAGGGGCCAGACCCAGCAGGTGACCTCGGGAAAGGCACTTAAGAACCCTCTTCAGTAAAAAGCGGCTAATTAACATCTTTTTCTCGGGAGTTTGTAAAGATTAAGTGAGATGAGGAGTGTAAAGCAGTGAACACGGCATCTTGGATGAAGCAAGCTCAGAATAAATGACAACTGTTTATCATGATCCATAGACAGAGCGCAGACTCTGGCTCCACCAACGACTGAGTTGTGTGGGTTTGGGAAAATTAATTCATGCAAGAAACAGATGTTAAATGTATTAATAGTAATGATTAATAATTAATAATAAATATTAAACTCATATTAACATGCCAGGCATATTTAAGGGCTGTGGAAAAACCAGGTCACAGAACAAGTAAGATCTTTGCCCTCAAGAAGTTTACAGTCCTGTAAGGAGACTCAAATTAAATGGAGTCCACTGGCCTGTTATTGTTACATAATAATATCTGTTTAGTTCTCTGCTATATATTATCTGGCACTAACTGGTAGATGGTCAATAATATTTTAGTGGATTTATTGAATTTAATTAATTAATTGAATTAATTGAATTAACCAAGTAGCACATGGCTTCTTTTGGTTTTATTATTTTATAGGGGTAGGCGTCGGACAGTGTTCTCTGTTTTAAGCTTTCATAAATTTCTAGAGTTCCCTTAACACAAAACTGTTTTACTGGGTTTCCAAAATATAATCATTTTCAGGAACTTAGTTATCAAGTTCCAGAGTTGCCTTGCAATTCCCTCAGTTTCCTGAAGCTTTCCAGGTGATCTTGAATCTGTCCTAGACAGCGAGCACATCTGAAGATATTCCAGAGACCGCGCTGAGAAGCTCTGCAAGGACTGTGGCCATTAACAGTGAAGAAAAGCCAAAAATGGTGACTTACGAATCCAGCAGAAACAGCAGGCACGCGAATCAGACATGTAAAGTGAGTCTGATCACACTTAAAGACAATAAGCATAGCATCCTTCTTCATTGGGAAAATCCAGAGAACCATTTCCAAAACAGGCAATAGAAAGCGAAACAACATTGGCGTAATCTCATTTATTGTATTGTCCATTTTATCAATTTAGTCATTCCTTTGGCTTAATGGGAAAACAACCTTGGAATAATATTTGACAAGTTACATAACTGAAGGCATAACTTACAATTAATAAAAGTTAATTCAATTGTTTCTGAAAACTATGACCACAAAACCAGAAAAAGGACATAGAAATTCAAGAAAAAAAACTGACACGTAAGCTTCTAACTTTACTTGGGTAATGAAGGTCAAATTTAAATGCTGACATTTTTGGTTTTCTTATTTCTTTTGAAGCAATTACTGTAACTTAACCTTATTCCTGTGCTAGTGCACATGACACAGACTTTTCCTTCTTTTCTCTAATTAGAAAACATGAATATTAATCACTTAAAGAGGTATTATAACATATATGTAGAGTTTAATGAATACTAATAAAATGAACACCCATACACCCGACTCCCATCTTAAGAAATAGAACATTGCCAAAATGTTTCGAGTCCCAAGTTTGCCCCAATCCCTCCCTCCTCCATCCCCAAATGATCACTTTTCTGAATTTTTTTTATCGTTTCCTTCTTTTTCATACTTGTACTCCATATGCATATATCGCTAACAATTTAGTGCTTGCTTTCACCCGTTTATAACATTTATATCGATGAAATCAAGTGAATATATTCTTCTCTGACTTGCTTTTTCTCTTACCATTGTTTGTGAGATTCATCCATTTTGGAGCTTATGGCCATGGGCCAATTATAAGGTCAGTAATATAAAGTATACCATTATATAAATATCATAGTTTATTAATCCACTCTGCTCTTCATTATTTCCAGTTATTTTAGTATGTCAAGCCATGCTGCTATTAACCTAACATTTTGTGCAATAATTTCTCTAGGGTATACATATACCCAGAGCTAGAATGGCTAAGACATAAGACACATGTTTCTGCAACTTGTTAGGTAATTGGAAATTATTTCTCTAAGCGGTTTACCAGCCATTCCCACCAGCAGTGAACATGGTTTTCAGTTGCTTTACATACTTACCAAAACTTGATATTATCGGAATTTTTAGGTTTTACCAATCTAGTAACTCTGAAATAGTATCTAATTGAAGCTTTAACTTGCACTTCCTTGGTTAACAATGAGGCTGAGTATATTTTCTCTGCTTAATAATTATAGTTCATCTTCAATAAAATGCTTATTCAAGTCATTTGCATGTTTTTCTATCGGTTTATTTTTTTCTTATTGATTCATATAGATTCCTTTACATATTCTTGTTATGAATCCTTCATCGGAACATAAATAAAAAATATTATGGCTTTATTTCTCCTTTGCTGATGAAAGAAATAAAAGAGATGTAAATAAATGGAGAAGCATACCATGTTCTCAGAATTGAAGACTCAACATAGTAAAGATGTCAATCTCCTCAAATTTATCTGTAGGTTTAACAGAATTCTTACCAAAATCCCAGAAAATTTCTTTGTAGATGTAAAAAAGCTTACTCTAAAATTTATTTGGAAAGACACAGGCCTCAGAATAGCTTAAACAGTCTTGAAAATAAGAATAAAGTGAAAGAGAATGAGTCTACCTAATATTAAAGTACACCATATAGCTGCGATAGACTATATAGCTGCTAAAAGAGTATGGTATTGGCAGAGGAACAGACACATAAACCAATGGAACAGAATAGAGAACTCAGAAATATATCCACACAAGTATGCCCAAATATTTCCTGACAAAGACGTAAATGCAGTAGAAGAAGAATGGCTTCCTTGACAAAAGGTACCAAAACAATTGGGGAGGCGGGGAAAGAACCTCAACCTAAATCTCATATTTTGTACAAAAAATAACTTAAGATGGATCATGGACTTCAGTGTATAATTTAAAACTACAAAATCTTGGGAATAATCTTTGGGATTGCTCTGCAAAAGATCAGGTTAAGGTGATGAAAAGTACTATAGACTGGAAGAAATATTTGCAAGCGATATATCTGACAAAGGACTAGTAGCTAGTATATATTTACAAAGAACTTTTACAACTTAACAGTAAAAAAAAACTAACAATCCAATTTTTTAAAAAAATTTTAAAACATTTTTGGGGCCAGCCTGGTGGCATAGTGGTTAAGCTTGGACACTCTGTTTCTGCAGCCTTGGGTTTGCAGGTTCAGATCCTGGGTGTGGGCCAACACACCGCTTGTCAAGCCATGCTGTGGTGGCATCCCACATAAAATAGAGGAAGATTGGCACAGATGGTAGCTCAGTGACAATCTTCCTCAAGCAAAAAGAGGAATATCGGCAACAGATCTTAGCTCAGGGCCAATCTTCCTCACAAAAAAAAAAAAAAAGAAGAAGAAAAGAAAAGAAAAATTTTAAAAATTTTAAAACGTGACATCAAATACCAGCTAAGAGAATCTGAATCATTCTTCCCTTTCTGGTGAGAACGTAAAATGGCACAGCCACTCTGCAACACAGTTTAGCAGTTTCCTAAAAAACCTAAACAGGCAGCTGCGTATGACCCGGCAGCTGTGCTCCTGAGCATTTATCCCAGATAAACAAAAAGTTATGTTCATACAAAAACCTGCAAACGAATGTTCATAGCTGCTTTATTTGTAATAGTCAAAAACTGGAAACAACACAGATGTCCTTCAACCCATGAATCGTTGAGCCAACTGTGGTACGTGCATTTTATGGAATACTCCTAGGTCATAAAAAGGAACCAACTTGACTCACAAACAACTTGGATGAATCTTGGGGGAATTACGCTGAGTGAGAAAAGCCAATCCCCAAAGGTTACATGGTGCATGATTCCATTCACATAGCATTCTTGAAACAATAAAATTCCAGAAATAGAGAACAGATTAGTCGTAGAGGTTAGAGGAGAGATGGGAGTGGAGGAGAGAGAGGTGGGTGCAGCTGTTAAAGGATAGCAAGAGGGATTCTTGTGCTGGGATGTTCTGTATCTTGACTGTATCAGCGTCAATATCCTGGTTGTGATATTGTGAGATAGTTTTGCAATGTTACCCTTCTGGAACTAGGTAAAGGGTACATGGGATCTCTCTGTATTACTTCTTAGAATTACATGAGAATCTACAATTGTCTCAAAATAAAAACGTTTTATTTTTAATTTTTTTTTCATTTGCGCTTCCAGATTTTGTTTTTTGAAAAACTGGAATTGAATTTTGTGAATAATGTGAAAAGGGATTCGATTTCATTTTTTCCCCTAGAACAATTTTTGAGCAGTCCTTCCTTTCCTCGTGAATCTGCAGTGCTAGCTTTGTTGTAGATCATGTCCATACGTGTTGGGGTTGTTTCTGGACTCTGTATTCTGTCCTACAGGTCTATTTGCCCACATGGCCGATACCACACTGACTAAATCATTGTAGCTTCATCATAAGCATCAGTGGTTCATTTGTCAAGATCCTCGCCCCACGCCTTCCTCGTCCTTTGCCTTGAGGGGTTCTTGGCCCCTTACACTTCTCTATAAATTTTAAAGTCAGGCTGTCAAGTTCAGGAAAATCCTACTCAGCAGAAATAATATCCTTACAATATTATCTTACCACTCATTAAACATTTACTTTAATACTTTCCATTTATTTAAGTCATTTTTAATATCTTTGTAAAGTTATCGCATTTTTCATAAAGGCTTTGCACAATTTTCATTAGATTTATCTCTAACAAAAGCAGTCCATTTTAGTTGCTAACGTAAAATGGATCTTTGTTTTTTAAATAAAACTTTCTATTTATTGCTAGCATATAGAAATGAAATTAACTTTAAAATTTTGGTTTCATATCTGGCAAACACTCTTATTAATAACTCATTTTTACATTCTCTTGGGTTTTCTATAAAACTAATCATATCATTTCTGAATAATTATAGTTTTGTTTTTCCTTTCCAATTCTTTTTTTTTTGAGGAAGATTAGCCCTGGGCTAACTACTGCCAGTCCTCCTCTTTTTTGCTGAGGAAGCCGGGCCCTGAGCTAACATCCGTGCCCATCTTCCTCTACTTTATATGTGGGACGCCTACCACAGCATGGCTTGCCAAGCGGCGGCATGTCCGCACCCTGGATTCGAACCAGCGAACCCCGGGCCGCCGAGAAGCAGAACTTGCAAACTTAACCTCTGCACACGGGCTGACCCCTCCTTTCCAATTCTTATACTTTTTATCTTGTTTTCTTATATTATATTGTTGGCTAAGACTACCAATAAATTGATGGAGTGTCAGTGGAAAACATTTTTATCTTGTTCCCAATTTTAAAGAAAACACACAACGTTTCATCATTGTGTTTACACCAACGGTATTGTAGGCACACTTTATTAGGTTAAGGAATTTATTTCTAGTTTGCTGAGAACTTTATCACAGATGCTGACTTTTATTAAATTCTTTTTATCCATTTATTAAGAGGATCATATAATTTTTCTCTACTAATTTGTTAACATGAGGAATGAATTAATTTTCTAATATTGAACTAAACTTAAATTTCAAGAACAAACTCATTTTTGAGTTCTGTTTGGTAATGTTTTGCTTAAAATTTTCTTGTATCTATTTTCATGAATGAGATTGGCCTGCACTGTTCTTTTCTTGTATTGCCTTTTTCAATTTTAGTATCAAGAGTAACTTTACATAATAAACCGAGGTAGACTAAATCCTCTTTTCCTATTTTTTGAAAGTATTTGTGCAAGATTGGAATTATCTGGTCCCTTAACACCTGGCGGAAACTCACGCACAAATTACCTGGAACTGGTGTTTTATGAGCGAGAAGGTTTTTAATTATCAATTTCTTCTTTTAACCTATATAGAGCAATTCAGATTTTCTCTTTTTTCTTGAGTTAGTTTCAATAATACATATTTTCTAGGAACTTTACCACTCTGCTAAGTGATCAGATTTATTGCCATAAAATTGTTCATTACTTATCATACAATTTTAAAATTATTATATCTTTCTGGCGAATTAAAATTTTTATTATTATGTGGTGACTTGTAAAGTAATGCGTTTTGTTTTAAACTCTGTCGTGTCTAACATTACCAAAGTTACACTGGCTTAGTTTTGGTTTGTATTTTCTTCATATATCATTTCGCGCCTGTATAGTCAATCTTTCTAAGTTCTAAGTTTTGGACATGTCTCTTGAAAATAGAAAATCACAGCATTCATCCTTATTTTGTTTTTGTCTTTTAACTGGAGGATTTAGTGCATCTACACAAATTGAGATTATTAAAACGTTTGAATTCATTTTTAGCATCTTATTTAATGCCTTCCTTTCCGTCCCACTAAAGTAAAAATAAAAATTCCATCTTTCCTGTTTGAGATTGATTGAAATTTTTTTCTCATATTCAATTTTTCCTACATTTAATAGTTTGGAAGATATACATCTATACTTTTACTATTCTTTCCTCTGGAAATTTTAAGATGTACATTTAACTTAAAATAGAAATTTGGTCAATACCCATCCAGTTAGCCCCACGCCAATTTACACGCCAGATGTTCCCAAACTTTCTCTGCTCCCAGTATTAGTGACTCAATAATTTTTTCACAGTGCCCCTAGGCAAAAAAGAAGAATCTTTTACTTTATTAAGATTTATTAACATTTTTTTAATTACTAAGTAATTATGTCAAAACAATTTATATGCATTTATGTCCTAACAACTTAGTAGCTATTCGAAAAAAATACTAGACATAAATTGAAAGAAAAATAATAATTTTATTTCATTCTTCAATAACCACAATCAATTTCTCAGTGTGTGTGCACTTGTTAGGCACTGCACGAATTCTCACATCTTGGAATTCAATTGTATACTTCCACCCTCATTTCTTGTTTCATACAGATTTTCTCTTGGTACTTGTCTTTTTGTCACAGAAACATACATCTGAAAACGCAGTTTCATAAAGAAATGATGTAATCAAAAGGAACGTCGTGTGATTCCATGTTGAAGCTGTGAACTGCCTTGAGCTAGCATTTCATGTTGTGTCCAACAGATGTTGCTGTGTTTCCCTGGAAAATGTTAATATCTTTTGATGCCCCTGTGTGTTTGCTGGGGCGCTGTGGGTGCCTCACTATATGGTTTGGGATCAACAATTACATGCTAGTTGTCCAATATTTTGGTTCTCTTTTTTTAACTCAAAAATTAGATATTATCAATATTTTTTTCAAAGTCAATATTTTTTAGTTTACTACATGGTTATCATATTTTTTGCTCTTTTTTTTTTTTATCATAGGCCTTACTTGATTAGTTGTATTCTCTTTTCTGTAGGAGGTTCTTTAGGATTTTCTTAGTCATCTATAGCCTTGGTTTGTATCTTCTTAGAAGTTACCTTCTTTTGCCTCCAGTCTGCAAGATAACTGTCCTGGTTACACATATCTAAGCTGACAGTTATTTTCTGTTGGCACATTGATAATATTATTCCACAGTCTTGTGGTTTTCATCAGTGCTCTCAAGAAGTCAGCTACAAGTCTAATTGTCATTCCTTTCTATGTAATGTTTTGTGTTTTCTCTCTGGCTGATTTAAAAATCTTCTCTATGTCTTTGGTTTTCTACCATGAGTCTAGGCGTCCATTGCTTTTTATTTAATCTATTTAATTTTTATGTAATCTCTTTTGTCTTCAGTACTTCACAAATCTCAGGGATTATGTCTTCAAAATTTCTGGAAATTCCCAACCATGATCAAATATTGCCCCTACCTATGCTCTCCAGCCTCTTCTGGAGCTCCAATTAGATATATATTAGGCATATACTAACTACATATTAGACTTGATCACTCTATATGTCTCTACATCTCTTATATTTGCTCTCCGTCTCTCTGGGCTGAACTCTAACTGATTTTTCATATCTACGTACCAGATTACGAGTCCTCTCTTATGCTGTTTCTAATCCACTATAATTTGTCTGTCATGCAATTGTGCCTTATCCACAGACAATTTGCTTTTGCGTCTTCCAACTGTTCAGGGGGACCACCAAAATGGGACCACATTAAATTAAATTTTATGCTTACAGATTTTGGGGAGCCCAAGTGGAATTAATTTCTGCCCTATGTGCAGGACAGTAACCATGAGAGATTTCCTCTTTGTATCTTTCGGGTAAGAGCCAAAGTCAAGACAGAATACCGACTGCTCCCCTCTTCAGTCTTCAGTGCAGGTGCTTACATCTATTTGTTTTTGTTTTGTTTTTCACCTAGTTCACCCACTGAGAATGCTGACTTTTGGATGTGCAAGTTTTATTCTGAAGTCCTTCAGGATTTTTGTCCCATCCCCATTTCTTATGGTTCATCAAGTCCAAGCTCTGAGCCCACAGGTATTAGCCAGTGCTGGCTCCAGCGCTTGCTTCTCCACTTGCATGTTTTCCAATGACTTTTGGACCAGCAGCATTCTCTGGTCATGTTGTCCTCCACATTGACAGATACAGAGGGCCTCAGTATGTCATTGTGTCCTCTCTAAGCTACATTTTTCAGGCTTACTTTGGTGCTCCAAACTTTCTCAAGATTAATTAGCCCAGGGAATAAGAAAAATAACAACTGTTAAATGAAAGAGGAAATATGATAGAATCCAGTGAAATATAAAGGTGATTTATGAACTTTAAAGTCAGGATATTAGAAGTCCAGACTTACATCTTTAACTCAATCCTCCTTGGCATTGAGGCCTTTAATGAAATTATCCCAGAACCAGTTGCTACGAACTTTGGTGAAAGTTGAGAAAGCATTCCTTCCCCTCCAGCACAGGGGCCTGCAAAGCCCTGTAAAGGGAACCATTCCAAGAGGCGGTCAGCAGAGTGATTGCGTGTGCTGTCTGCACTTAGCAAGAACCAAATAATTCCTTCATTCTTAGGAATTTTCCAATTTTCCAGTGGGAAAACTGTGAGTTTTGATTAGCTCTAAGAACAGGTCATGAGGTTGTAAATGTATCATCTTTCTTACTGGATTTAGTCCTTTTCTCCCCAGATACTCTGATGATGCTAAGCAAAGATTTAAATGTCTAGTCTAAGATGCACAACCTGATGTACTTTATTTAAGGAAATAGTTCTTGATCCTATTCAGAAGCCATGGAACCAGACGTTTTTCTTATTAATGTTCATTTGTTGATCAAGAAATCATCACTTAAATGTGAATCACTGCCAACCACTCTACCCTTTCAAGGACCGAAGTAGCAAGAGCATGAGAAGGCAAAATGTCAGCTTGATAAACACAGAGCATGACCCAAAAAAGTACGTGGACTCTGAGTGGGCAGAGTCCTCTAAGCGATGTGTCAGGGTTAGACAGTCTAGCCAGCATGAATGTAAAGACAGGACAGGGGTGAGTGTGAGAGAATAGCACCTGCCTACCACATATGGGGCGATTTGCAGGCCCTGGCTCATTTTTTCCATACAGAGGCCCAGTGAAATCGGTGTTATTATCTCCATTTTATAAATGAAGAATCAGACTTGGGGAGATAAAATGACTTGATGGACATCATAAATAGAGGGAAAAAATGAAATATGCATGTCTCTCTGACAGCAGAGACTACACTCTTTCCACCACAATATGCTGTCTCTTAAGTGTTCAGTACCACATCCAACTATAATAAGATTCTAGTGTTCCTAACCTGGGTGCAACACAGATAGAAGGAGAAAGAATCATTGGGGACGCCAAATATTCCAAATGACTGGCATTAGCAATTTGTCGTGCCTCCTGTTGTCTTGAGTGCTATCTAGAAGCTTGGGTATAGTAAGATGCCAGTAATATTTTATTGAGGGTTTCCTTTCTGTAAGGGCTGTAAACTCTATTGAGATTAAATCTCTTTTGGGATCTAATTACGATAAAGCATCACCTTATTTGGCATAGTCAAACTTTTCCTTAGTAAGTCCACAGGGATATGAAGGACAGCAGGATGGAATAAGACACAATATCCACTTCCTTAACAATTGCTTCTTTAATAAAGTCATGCATGCCAAATATGTTTAAGACTCGTTGTCACTCTTGATACAGTATAAGTTTAACCAGGAAAGATTTTCAGCATCAGGAAACCACAGAGGAAATGATGTCATGGAACACATGGTATGTGAACAGCCACAAAGCAGAACACCAATTGATAAACGTGATGATTACTCAGTCCTCTACCATGAGGAAGCAATATCATGTGTTTACTTTATGTCAGCCATTCTGGAGCACCATAACCACCCAGGAGGCAAGTCAGCAACAGTCCTGTGGACACTGCACACCACATCCTCCTTGCCCCTGATTCATCACTCACAAAATTTGCCCAGGTTCAAAAAAGGACAGAACTGGCAAGTTTCTAAGACAGAAGCTCTAAGGGGGTGGCTCTAAAATTCAATAAATTCTGTGTTTTCATCTTACACTTTGGTTTGGTTTTCCAGGGAATTTGTATTGGTAGGGAAATACTTTGCTTGATGCAGGCACATGTGTGTTAGCTCTGGGGCAAGAGATAAGGAGAAGTACTTTAGGAAGGAGTCTGTATGACTTGGGGTAGGGGAGATAATATTGATAAGTGTGAGCAGGGTCACCTATAACTTTGTGAGCAAGCGACCCTTTTGATACGCCAAGAGATTGTATCATCCACAAAGGGCTGAGTCATGTATACATAATTTTGACTTGAATTACCTGGAGTCTGGGGTAGTGGTAGGGATGGTCATATGTAGAAACTAAAAAGAGAGACAGGAACCCAGTGGAGAGTCAGGCCTGAGCCCTCTTCAGACACATTCCTTTTCCCAGCTGATTTTCTGCATCCAGGTGCTCATAATTTCAATCACATGTTATCAATCTGCCTTACAGACACATTTTTCAGCCTGGTTCTTCATGGCACTGTCGCATCTCAATGGAGCAGCCAGAAAAGTGGTTCTCGCCTCTGGTTTGCTAGAGTATCATGGGAAACACTGTCTTCTAAATTCTAGTGGTGTGATCTGTCTTCCTATTTATAAACCGTGCTTTATCTTCTGGACCTGAAACTTGACACTCTGACTCTGATTTGAACATTTTGCTTCTGTTCACAATGGAGACTCTCCTTGGAGCTGAGCCCCATGGTCAAATACACACCTTGTTTAGCCTAGTGCTCGAATCAAACCTTATACTCTATGCAGTAGGGTTGAGTGACTACCCAAAGATATCAAGTTCTAATGCCTGTAAAGGTTGCCATATTTGGAAAAAAGAGTCTTTGCAGATGTGATTAAATTAAAGGTTTTTAAATGGTGACATTACCCTGGATTACCCCGGTGGGTCCTAAACGCCATCGCAAGAGTCCTTATAAGAGAGGCAAGAGGGGATAACCCTACCACACCAGAAAGGAGGTGGTCGTGTAACCAGAGAGGCTAACAACGGAGAGAAGTGGCCACAAGTCAAGGAACACCTGGAGCACCAGAAGCTGGGAGGGGCAGGGGACCATCCTCCCCTGCAGCTGTCAGATGGAGAGAACTGCCCACACCTTGATTTTGGACTGCTGGCCTCCAGAACGGTGACAGAGTAAATATCATTGTCACATTGTTTTACACAAAATTCTTTTAAGCCATCCTGTTTGTGGCAATGTGTTACAGTGGCCCTAGGATACACTGTATCTAGCTCTCCAGTTACATCCAGACCCATCCTCAGGAGCTCCAACTCTCAGTTTAGTGCATTCACCCCACCTGAACAAATAACGACCCCTCCCCAAAATTTTACCCAGTCTTATAAATCCAAGTGAGATTCGGGTTTCTACATAATGGAGACAGAAATATTTTGAGCAGCATACAACCATACTTCAATCAACTAGATGGTATTTTATTGAAATTATTTTCATGAAGGAAGATTCTTTTTAATCCTATTTTTGCACTCTTTTGGAACTGGCTTTGCCATTTTCAATAACCTGGTAGAAATTTAAAGTAACTACTGTTTTCACATCAAATTTTATTTCTTCCACTTCAGTGATTTGTTCATGCAAATGCCCTGAGCTCAGGTACAGGCTGGTGCCTCACGGGGGATGTGCCCCACGTAAACGAAGACGTGTGTTAACCTCACTATTTTGGTTCATTCCCAGAACACAGTTATTTTCTGACGACTCCCAAATATTGAATTTTTCAGATTTTTCCTTAACATAGAAGATGTGATTTTTGAATATGCTTTATTTCCCTATAACATAAGGGTACTTGGAAATTAAAATAAGGAGATGAGGACTATTTGACAGGTATTTCAAAAGATCTTGGTCTTATCTGAAAGCTGTGTTGACTAGTAGAAGGAACACTTACCAACCTCAGTTCTGTGACTAACCAGATGAGAGGGCTTGTGCAAAGCTTTTTTAACTTCTCTGGACTTTGACTTTTGTGCTGTTAAAAACTGGGCTGATAGGATGTCCCTCATAGAGAATTTGATGAGTTAAAATATTTTCACCTGAATACCCTGGGAAACTCTCAAGCTCACTAGCGTTCAAATAAAACTCACTGTCACTCTACCTCAAAAATGTTCCTCCCGAAATCCCATCCACTCAGCACCCGGGTCACCTAACTGGGAAATCTTGACTTTTCCGTCCTTTTCACAACTTGCCACCTTTCTTCTGACCAAGTTAAATTTATCACCAAGCCCTGACACTTCTCAAATATGTCCCTTCACTCCTTTATCGTGGAGACAACCACAGGTCAAGACCTCAGAACCACTTGCCTGGACAACTAAACAGTCTCGTCATCTGTCTTGTCCCTCTGGCCTCATTCATCATCAACAGCTCCAATCAACAGAAATGACTCTCTAAAGTTCAGATCCGACCAAGCCATTCTCCTGCTTCGTGTTCTTCCAGGGCACCTCCGTACTAGCAGAGGGTGTACCCAAGCAGCTTCCTCGGGATTGCACCATATTTTATCATCATCATCATTTTCGATCTTAATTGCCAAGATTAAAAATGTGGAGATTTCCCATATAAATCTGAACTTGTGAATTTTCATGAAAAAGTAGAGTCTGGAAATTCTAGATCTAACCCAGATGAGCTGGGAGGCAGCTATTATCTTTAGTTGTGGCGCATGCTTTCCTATTTTTTATCTGTGGCACATGTTTTCCTGTTTTGCACAGTCCCCACTACTGCCTACTGCTGGTTACCGAGTCTGATTCACTCATTGGCTTTATCCGCCTGGCACCTGTAGGTATTTGAGATGTGACTTCTGGTCTACAGGATAAAGTCCAAACTCTAGCATGGACAAAAAAAAAAAACAAAACCCATGCTCTTGCCCTGGACTACTTCTCCAGTCTCAACTCACCCAAATGAAACATCAAACACTTGTAGATTCCTGAACAGCACACTCTTTCAAACCTCCTTGACTTTTAATATGCTTTCGCCCCCAACACACAACCCAACATCTTCTTTGCAAAAAATGTGTCTTATAAGACTCTACTTCAGTGGCATGACTTGTCAAGTCTTATCTGGCCCAGAACAACTTCAGTTCTTCCTAATTCCATTGTAGTCCATTCCTTCTAATCCATTTATCACACTGGTTTCTAATCTTCTGTTGACATCTAGTCCCTGAGAAATAGGACCGGGCTTACTACATTTATAGCATATCCCTACCCTCTTGCACAGTACCTGGTATTGATGGGTGTTATAAGTGTTGGTTAAGAAATCAATATGTTGATGTGCTTATCCACTATTTGGCATATAGCCAAGTGCTCAATAAATTTGATTTGACTAGGAGTAAATAGTATTAGGTACCACAGACTAGAGTGTAATATGAATGAATTCCACTTTGGATCCTATCAAAAGAGAAAGTCATAGTGTAGTAGCCAAGGATATAGGCTCTGACATCAGACTTTCTAGGTTAAAATTCTAGCTGTCCTGCTTGACAATTGCTCAATGTTTGGCAAGTATCTTTCCTAAATTAGTTTAATAACCTGTAAATGGGAATTTTAATTGTACCCGGTTTAAAGGTTATTGGGATGATTACATAAGATATTTATAAAGCCCCTGAACAGGGCTTTTGGCACACAGTAAGCATTAAATACATTTAGCTATGATTATTGTTATTATTTTGTTATATGAAGGCTTTTTCATCAAGAAGTCTCCCTTGTGTAACAACCCCACAGATTGAACGTATAGAATAGCACTCTAGTGAGACGGCCATATTCTGAGGTCTCATATTTTACTTACATAAAGTAAAAAACCACATATTCAAAGAAGTTGTAAAGCTCTTTTTCCCCATAGGTGGGGCCTTCAGGAAACTCCTCTTCTCCTTAAGCTCCAATTTAGTCCTAAACAAATACACTTAATTGGAAAAAAGACATCCTAGTTAAAGTCAAGAAGTAAGATACTATATGCCTAAAACAACAATGAAACACTATATTTTATTTACAATCTTTGTAATAATGTATATTCTCAAATAACACATCTTTCAAGGGTTAAAGGAGACACATTTAAATATCTTTTTGAAAAAGATTTAGACTATATTTATATATATTAAGAACTTTAAAAATGTACCCTTTAACCGAGTAATCATAATTCTGTGACTCTGATCTAAAGAAATAATTTTTTTTTTTTTTACTGTGAGGAAGAGTAGCCCTGAGCTAACATCTGTTGCCAATCTCCCTCTTTTTGCTTCAGGAAGATTGTCACTGAGCTAACATCTGTGGCAACCTTCCTCTTCTTTATGTGGGACACTGCCACAGCGTGGCCTGATGAGTGGGTAGGTTGGTGCCTGGGATCCAAACCTGCAAACCCCAGGCCACTGAAGTGGAGCACACAAACTTAACCACTATGCCACTGGGCCAGCCCAAAGAAATAATTTTTAAAAATAAAAAAGCCTTATACATAAATTTTTCTTCATAGCATATTTGTAGCATTATCAAGCTGGTAATGACCTAAATGTCCAAAAAATAGAATAATAAATGAACAGTAATACAAATATATGACTGAACTTTGGGGGGCTATTAAAATTATGTTCACAAAGTTGTTTCAACAAAACAGGAAATTTTCCAAATAAAAATGCAGGATACAAATTTGAACAAAAAGATAATCCCAAATGTTAAGAGAACAAAAGAATGAAAGGAAATATAGCTCATTTATTTCATATGTAGGTATCCAGAACCACAACAATACTAGGGTAGGCAAAATCCTCTCTCTGTCTATAGTAACTACACATTTCATCTTTATGACTCACACATTCAGAACTAGACACAGAGTATATATTGAATTGATAGCGACATTGTCTGTCAAGAATCAAAGTTTGAAAAACTCAGTTCTAATCTGAACAGGATGGCTAATTTGGAAGAAACCATGCCTAGCGGGATGGATATGGGATTTCCTGCTGAGCCTCAGCACAGCTATCAGATATGAAGGGCATGCCTGAATGTTTTCAGTGGAATGGTCTACATTTGTCAATAAGTATGGGTATATGATAAAAAAAATAATAAAAGACTATAAAGGTCCTTGAGACTCACCTAAATGAAACGTGCTTACGAAAGACGAGAACAGCCCAGTGGGCTAGATTCTGTTGCTGAAGATGAAGGATGCTTGGCAAATAGTTTCCAACATGTTGCAGCTTTATATCCACTGAGACTAGGGAATCAACAACTGTGACTAAGAAATGCAAAAATGAATTCCTATCTCTTGGATAAGCTAAAGAATAACTTCCAGGGGACAACAATAATAGATTTTCTACCAAAGAAATCATGACATCTTTGCATACAGCATGGAAAAGCATACTTGTGGAAGGCAAAAAGGAAATCTCCAAGGTCATGAAATCCTTGTATACAGAAAAAGTTACTGCTTTAGCTAACAGTGAGCAAAGGAGTCACTAATAATAACACGATACCATTCCTGCTAATACATTATTCAGCATTTGACAGCCCACGGGGCCTCACCTGTTTCTCCAAACACAATATACACAGTCAGTGCAGCCTTTCAATCACACACACTGCTCTGTCTCGAGAGCCTTTCTTAAGTACCCCATTCATCTTCCACTTGCCACGCAAGTGTTGCACCTTGTTTATATATCATTCTTTGTTTTCTTAGTGCACAGCCCTTTGGCTATAAGCATTAACCCCTCCCTTGATGATCAAGCTTGTTCCTTGCACGAAAACCTATTCCAAGCACCACCTGCATAGTCAGTTACAGCGCATCCCCTTATGGTGATGGGGAGCCAACCCATGGCCAACGTCCTTCAAAATAAACCCCCAGCCACTTACTTGGCTGGTAAGCTGCTGCACTGCTGTGGAGCCTCAGCTTTTCTCTCACCCTGCTCCAAGTGCAATCTCTCTCCATGAGTTATCATGCTGAAATAGAAGATGCTGACCTTTATAGACATCTAAGAAAAAGCTTAGTGCCTGGGGCATACAGATTATTACATATGAGGAGATAATTGTCAATGTTAAATGAGTGCTACGAATTTTATATGCATTATTTCCTTTTGTTGTCTATTAGCCCCGTTTTACAAACAAAGAAACTGAGGGTCAGAGAGTCCATGTAATTTGTCAAAGTCACTCAGCCAGTTTAAACGACAGAGCTAGGATCTGAATTGGGACTGCCTGGTGCCAGAGCCAAAGCTGTCAACCCGCATTCAATACTGTCTTCTGATTACCACCTTCCCGACCATAAAGTTATCTATGATTTTTCACCAGGGGTTGCTTGCTCCTCTCTCTATAAAGTTCTATACTCTTACTCCCTCTGGCAGTCTCCTTGTCTAAAAAATTTATCCTCACAAATCAAGGCTGTCAAAGGGTTTGAGGCAGTGGAAACAGGGAAAAATCCAACTTCTCCCTGGAAAGAGTCTGGGACTTTCATCAAGAGCAAAGCAACTCTGGGAACGAGCGACTTGGTTAAGTCCACTGAGAAATAGGATTTTAAGGTAGATATAAACAATTAATTATAGGATTCAAGAGATTATCCCTGGGAGGGAGCATTTAAGCCAAGTGCTAGGACAGAAAGTTCTAGTGAATTCCAATAGTTAATAGAGAAAGAAAAGGAAAAAAAAATGAGAAGGCTAGGAAAGGCTGTGGGAAAGGAAAGTAGAGGTCTCTGTTGCCCAACGTCTTCTATGACCCTTAATGTGACCCTTAACCCAGTAGGGTTTTATCTAGAAGGAAACACTTTTACATAGAAAAATCTAAGAGACTAGATCTTAATTATTCCCACCACAAAAAAAATGATAGTTAATATGTGCTGTGATAGAGGTGTTAGCTAACACTACAATGGCAATCATATTGCAACATGCAATCGTATCAAATCAACATGTTGTGCATCTTAAACTTACACAGTGTTATATGTCAAAATATTTCAATTAAAATAAATGAAAAATAAGATCAAATTTTTAAAAAATGAAAAGTAAGCAAGCAGGGACTCAAAAGCATAAAAGATTAAAAATGGTTGAGGATTCTAAGCTAGCCGTTCTCTACCAGGACAGAAAATGCATTGTATCATTTGAATATTATGATTCTAAGAAGATGGTTTCAGATAACACATATTTGTAAAAGAATACTCTCAAGAAGGAAGGCCTCATATTTTTCATTCATTCATTTACTAATTCATTCATTCACTCATTCATTCATTCAAAATTGTCTTCTATATCAGCGCTTCAAACTCTAGCATGGGTAAGATCCTCTAGGGAGCTGGTTTAGGAGGTTTGCATATCCAAGACTGCATTTCCAACAAGCTCCCAGGTGATGCTGATGCTGCCGAAACACATCTCACCTCCAGCGGCAAGACTTTATGTAACTGAATGAGAAGACCACCAGGTATGCATCCTTGGAAGGGAAAGCAAAGCCAGGCTGCAATGAGAAGTGGGGCGCAGGAACTAGAAGGAGCGCCATGAGAGCGCCCATCTGAGAAGGCACTGCTCTAGTCAAGCATTTCTCTCAACTGTTTTGAGTCCTCGTAGAGTTTTTACACGGCTATAAAAATGGGCTATAGGCAAATGCACACAAAGGCCCCTTTTATGGTGGCGGAATAGATGTTAAACGTGATTTTCCTTTTGTCTTCTCAAACCTTAAATACAATAAATGTATTTCTGTTTCCAATTTGTCTTTTTTTTAAACAAAGGATATAGAGTTGACTCTACTAGAAATTTGGCTTTCGTGCATATGAAATAAACATACATATATAAGTCATATGTACAAATTTGTATATATACATCTTGTATAATATATCATATACATAATAAGCATATATATTACATATATAACACATTCAAACTGCATTGTACCGACTTCAGAAGAGAGGTCAGTAAACCAGTTGCTGCACTTGGATGGCCACTGCCTTCAGCCCCAGACCTTTTTTGTTTTTTGAGGAAGGTCAGCCCTGAGCTAACATCTGCTGCCAATCCTCCGCTTTTTGCTGAGGAAGACTGGCCCTGAGCTAACATCCGTGTCTATCTTCCTCTACTTTATATGTGGGACGCCTGCCACAGCATGGCTTGATTGAGTGGTGCCATGTCCATACCAGGAATCTGAACTGGTGGACCCCGGGCCACTGAAGCAGAACGTGCGAACTTAACCGCTGTGCCACCGGGCCTGGCCGCCCCAGATCCTCTCTTAATAGGAGAGAGGAGTGACCAAGAGTGCCATATAGAGGAAAATTGGGTCAGACGTGGCAGCTGTCATCTGCAATGTGCTTCCACTTGCTAGTGCCCCCACGTGAAGCAATCTCCCTTGTACGTTTTGTTTTCTCAGTTAAGACAACAATGTAGTCAATCATGTGTTCATTTTTTGCCTCAATGTAGAACTGAGTCTAGTGCTCAATGATCTCGTCCCAGGCCCTGGCTCTTGGCATAAGTGTCTTCTCATTTTCTTCACATGGTGTCTGGTCTTTTTCTTATCTTAACTTTATTGCTCTGTTTCACATGTGTTTTATTACAAACTGCCTCGAATCCTTTTAGGAAATAGAAAATATGTAAATATTGATCCATCTGTTGATCCACCAACAGTTGCTGAGAATCCATTAAGTGGTAGGTCCTGGGAGTGGTGGGGAGTAAGATCCCTGCCATTACAATGCAAATTTTACTTGCTAATAGACAATTAAAGTGTGTAGTGATCAAGGGCCCAATATCCTCACTATGTGTCTGAATTAATGGGATGCCATATGTAAGATAAGAAACTCCAGTGTTTCCTGGAAAGTCATAGTTTAGTTTTTTTCACCAAAAAGTTAGTCTTAAAAAACAAATTAGTCAGAGATTTCCTGTGGTTTTTTCATCTAACTGAAACTCAGAATCAGAAGTAGGAGTCCATTACCAGGAATTAGTATCAGAAACTGTTCTTGTTAAATCAAAACAAACCACGTTCTCTCTCAGAGAACTGTGACTTCAAGGAGACAGGACATCCCAGAGGGTAAATGGTCACCTGACCAATGACCAGTTGAAGTATCTGTGCTTTTTGTATTTTTCCGCAGAGAGAAGCGACAAGAAAAGAGAAAGCAGCAGCCCCTATGCCTGCTGAGAAGGGGAGAGACAGAGAGAAAGAGATGAACACTGCTAAGACCACTACTAGCTGGCACTGCGCCAGCCACTCGCTGGCCGTCACCTCCTTTCAGACTTGAGTAAGCTGTGAAGGGCACTGAAGCTCAGAGAAGCCATTTTCAAAAGTCCCAAAGAAGCGGTGGAGCCAAGATTCCAGCTCATCTACCTCTTGCTACAATAGATCATGAAAGCCCAGCTAGGTGAAGGGCCAAGGTCCAGCGTCATGGAAATGTACCCAATAAGCTTATGAAGTGGTATGACCCCCAATTTTCACACACTGCTTCAGAAGCAGTTTACTATTTTAGTTAGCTAAAAGTTTCAATAGCCCTATAAAAAATTCATAGAAAACTCTGCTGGATTGCTTTCTGTGTTTGGACCCCAAGCAAGCTGACCTCAGAACAAATCACTTACATAGCACTATGGGTAGATTCATTTCAGATGGCAAATGTTACTTGAGAGTACAGAGGTTGCTTATGATTTATACAGTGTATAAATAACTTTATCAGATTGAAGAATGTCACCTCAATGTGTCACATGGCCATTTTCTTGACCAAAAATGGGGGGATACCTCACCTCAAAGGGGCACATTGCAAAGACGTGGTAAGAAAACTGAAGTAGGAATGTGGTAATTCAGCTTAGGGAAGAAATACATATGTATTGAAGATTAGACAGAAATGTATTATACTCCTTCACGCATTCAGGAGTTAGTTACTGATTGCCTCTATGTTCCAACTAAGAGAAAAATCTCTTTTAAACACACATGATGTTAAATAGTGTACCAGTCAGCCATCTTTTTTGGATGTGTCCATGAGGTAGCTTTACCAACCCATACATATTTTCTGGTAAAGCGTTTCTAAACCTGATGATTTATTTATTTACACTCCATCTCCTTCCAAGAAATCTAAATTTTTAAGAATAAAATTTGTAAAAGATAATATTTGGTCATTCTCCTTCAAAAACTGCCTTTGGGCAAGATTTATATTATAATATAATTTAATAGGAATTCTTCACTTATTCCCTGTAACTTTTCTAATTCCTGGCAACATTCAAATACAGGAGACTCAGCAGATGAGAATTTTGCTAAAATACATCCTTTTCCAATAGAAGGAAAAGTATTTACTGCATTATTTGTCTGAATGGATACAGTCAAATAAATGCAGACTTCCACATGTGAGCTTTTTGGAACTAGAACCCAAGCATCTTCTGGGAACACCTACTTCTCTCTATCTTCATCGGCATGATAGAGCAAAAGTTTCACAAAGTGTACAAGACTATTAAAATGCACATGATTCTGCATGTTATGATTTTCATAACTTCTTTCCTCTCTGAGCCAATAAACTTCAAAATGTTGACTTTCTAAGAAAAAGGATTAAGTTATCTGTTTGTTTGGGTTTTTTTTTTTTTTTGAGGAAGATTATCCCTGAGCTAACATCTGCTGCCAATCCTCCTCTTTTTGCTGAGGAAGACTGGCCCTGAGCTAACATCCGTGCCCCTCTTCCTCTACTTTATATGTGGGACGCCTGCCACAGCATGGGTTGCCAAGCAGTCCGGGCCACGAAGCAGAGTGTGCAAACTTAACTACTGTGCCACCGGGCCAGCCCCTAAATTATCTGTTTTGACCAGTTTCCTGAACGACGGCTGTCAAGAAGGACCTTTCAGGAATTTGCTTTAGGTCCTTGAGGAGGCTTTAACAACACTAAGAGGATTTTTGGTTGTTTTGTTTTGCTTTGTGGAAACCTAATCACTGCCAGTTTAAGTAAGGCTAACACAAAAACGCCTCAGCAACAGACGCTAGCTGTGTCTGCACTCAGCTGCTAGGAATCTCACACGTTCGGTCCAGACTTGTGCATTGTTCTCACGCCTGTGCCCATGCGTTCTGGCAGGTTGAAAACAGCATGAAGACTTGGATTTGATTTTTCCTTAGCTTTCTATCTGTTTTGTTCATTGGATGAAGGAATCAAAGAATAAGTCACGAAGTCTTGCCCAGCATTCATTGACTGCCAATCCAGGAAGGAGCAGCTCTGTGTGATTAGTCTCTGAGAGTGACATCCTGTGCACAGTTGTCTCCTCTAATGCTGCTTGCCGAAATGGAGCCACCACCAAGGTTTATGTACAAAGAAAAGGGTCAGCCCCTCAATCTGACTTAGTTTCCTCCTGAAGTTAATTCCTCTTAAGGAGAAACTCTTGCCTTGGCAGGAGGATTGCACATAGCCTGCATTCCAGACTCATCAGCTGCCCAAGTGGTGAAAATACTGTGCATGGGGTGGTAGGGAACAGAACACTTTCTGGCCCTTTGCCACCACCCAGCCCGAGATCTTCAGAACATCTGTACTCCAACTGATCAAATCCAGACAGCGCCCCCTCTGAATCCACCTCTAAAAGGTCCAGTTTGGAGGACCACAAGCATCTTAAGAAAATGCAGATTGAGGGCCACTATATCTAGAGTAAACAATGTGGTTTTAGAATGCTCCTTCCACCTTCTGTCTGTGTCGATGTCATTCCAAAACAACCAGTGAAGAAGTGAAAAATACATTTTCACACAACTGGTTTGACTGTTTTTTGGAATTGACTATATTTGGTCTAAAACTGACTGTTTTCTCATTGAATGAGCCAACATTCCTAAGGAGCATTTAAATGAGCTATATCGTCACAGCCTGGGAATGGCTGAGCACTGCACCAAGGTCTATTTTCACTTGATTATATGTGTATTTATTATACAAAAATAGAGCAAAAATATGACTCTGCCAAGAGACTCTCCTACATTATAGTATATCAGGGAGCAAGGTCTCTTTAAATTGAAGAGCTGCACACTTGTTTTCACAGCTGTCAGCCTTTTTTATGTTTAATATTTTTTACCCCAATTGGTGTTACTCATTGCACTTATTATTTAGGAGAATCTACTGGTAGCAAAATGTGCTTGTTGAAAACCCAAAAAGAGGAAGTCCTCTACTCTGTCAATTTATGGTGGATGGAATCATTCAGATAAAACTAAAACCGGCTGGGAAAATGGTCCCAACACAGGCCAGCTCTCTTTGTATTTACGGGATAGTTAGGTTTTCTTGGTCATAGTCTTCTACAAGACCTGCCTTCGTCCGGGACCAGAATATAAATCCCTCGTGAAAGGGAGGTCTTGAAATCCCTCCAATCCTAGAAGTCTCACTGGGAATCACATTTTCTACCCGAGCTATGTAAAACAAAATTTCAGAACCTACCATCCTTTCAGATGGTACACATATGCATACACAGGGACAGAAGAAACTTTATCCCCATTATAGCAACTGCCAACCAGAAGACATACTTCAGAGGCAACGAACGCCCAGGTTATAGGAATAGAATGAAGCCACTTAAGAAAATAGTCAATTACGGAATGTTCTGTGCATAAGTATGTCCGTTAATTAAGAAATGAACCGAAATTACTAATGGATTTCATAATGGCCGCCAACCAGCTGCCAGTTGGCTGTAGCTTGGTGACAGATGGTAGTGACTGATCTGGACTAGATTTGACCTAGAGATAGTCCATCATTTATTAAATTGCAGCCCCAAATAAAATGCCACGCATTGCGGCATTTCACCATTATGTCTCACAGTGCAATGAACTGATAGCATTCCTTATCTGCCACCCCTGTTGCAGACAGCAAACTAGTCAAAGAGCTTAAATATATCACTCAGTAAAGAAAGTCCATAATGCCTTTCAGGAGATGAAAACAAAACAATGTAACTTGAATGAGTATCCTTTGAATGAGGCATCGGACAAACAGGAGCTCTGTTTTGTGCTAATCTGGCTTGTTACCGCCCAGCACCAAGATTCACCCTTCACCTTTTTTTAATCAAGGGGTTCTCATTTACACAGCAACTGACAGGTAGTGGCTGTTTGGGTTCTATTTAATCCATCAACACATCCTCAGAGTGAGGAGAGCTGCTACAGACTGGCTCCAGAACCTGCCTACTTCGGGCTCTTGCATAAACAAGTCACCGGAGCGGAGCGTGCACATCGAAAGCCCCAATTACTGTCACCAGACTCGTCGTTTGAGTATTTGAGAAATTAACCTTAGCTGTGCTTTCGCAAGCTCAGGTCCTTAAAGACCAGAAAAAAAAAAAAAAAACAAAACTCCTACTGTAACAGATCCAGGGAGAACCTAGAAAGACAGAGGGAAAATATAGGTCTGGTTTGAAGTCTTTTATGTAACATATGGTAGAGCTTCCTTCATGCTGTCAAAACGCTATGCAGCTTCTTGTCCTATTTCAAAGATGATGTGTAAAAGATGTGTTTACTACAAGATGCAGACATTCAAGAAGCAAAACTATGACATAGGTAAGTGGTATTTGGTCAATGAAGGTTATTGTTTTACTTATTTCAAAGAGGCAGAATAATGCTATTAGCAAAATTCATATTTACCACGTTACATTCATCTTTTAATTTTTGTTTTTTTTAAACTTGTTGTTTTAGCTGGAAGGAGCCTGAGTAATGCTGTAGTCTCTGCTTCTCACACATGCCCGCTGAAAGGCCTCAAATAGAAGAGGGGAGGAGGAGGCTTCCTCAGAGACTTGGAGGGAAAGCCTACAGAGGCCTCACCATGGATAAAATTTCTTTGTAATCTCAGGCTTTGTCCTAAAACTGTATTCAAATTTCCCATTTGACTCCCCAGCATATCCATTTTTCTATGGATTAAAAAACTGATGTTTAACATTGCTCCATTACATAAAATTAATTCTTCAAGAAGATGTGACATTTTTATCCAATAGCTTTGTGAATCCTTGCCACATCCCCTTGTGCTCTGGATATTTCTGTGCCAAGCCAAACTTTAACCAACAGATCTAACCCTGATGGTTCAGTTGATAGAGAATACTCAGGCCAAGAACGTTTGTGACTCAACCAAGTCACGTGACTCTAAAATCACCTGAGATGAAGTGACTCGCTCGGGGTCACACAGACCAGTGGAGAGACTAGAATCCGAATTTATGATTGTCACTGCAGAATTGCATGTGCCTTGTGTGATAACCAAGTGCTGCCTAGGTTGTTTCCTCTGGGCTTGCCGTGTCCTCATACTAGCACTCGGTGCCCTTCTATTTCCTGCAGCTGTATTTCCTCTTGCCTCATCTTGCCCATCAGGTTCTCTTCTTTATCGCTATTCTCCCTCTCTGTTCACCCAGTTCTCAACCTCCTTCTGTGTGTCAGTTTTCTGCTGTGCGCTTAGGTATCTCTTTGCCTGACCCAGTTTTCAGCTTTGCTCTTCTTGAGTTGGCGCCTGTAGAGGTCCCACACATCCTAAGGCCCCCTGACATGTGGCCCTTCAGGGCTGGCTACAGCTGGCTATGTTGCCAAAGGGATCAAAGTGGGAAGAACAAGTGGAATGAAAGGCTCCTGAGGGAGATCAGAGTAGGAATGGAGAAACTGACCTAATGCAAACACCAGGCAGCTAGAGCGCAGGAGAGTTAAATAATAACAATAAATAAGAGATGAACTAAAAAGTCTGGAACAGAATGAGAAATAGATAGGAATATAGAGGACTAAAGAACAGGGAAGAAAAAGAACGGACAGTTCAGAAAGAATAGCATGAGCAAATGCCCACATGCCAGGGGGCAGAGTATAGTCATCGTCCTAAAGGAAGCGCAGCCTGGCACAGGTAAAGCGGGAGGGGGTGAGGAGGGAAAGATGAGCTTAAGGAGGCTGGCAAGTGCCAGAGCATGTGTGGCTTCGTAAGCTATGTTAGGGGGCCTGGACTTTATCCTACGGACAATGAAGAGATACTAAAACGTTTAAACACGCAATAACCTGATGAAATTTGCATTTTAGGATTGCTGCCTAGGAAATCTCCAGGTCAACCTTGATAACTGAAGGAACTATATTCAATCACCTTTTCAAAGTGGTGTCCTTTCATATCTGTGAGTTTTTTTTTTTAATTTTATATTATATAGTCTTTGGGAAGAAAGACTATTAAGTATTTTTGTAGTCTCTAATACAAAAACTTCTTCCCAGAGTTTGTGGCAATAGTGTGGACACTGGCTCGGACACAAGTATGCAGAATCCATTTCAATAAGCATTATTTAAAATACTCAAAGCTCTTTCACGGAAAAAAATACCACTGCAGAATCACTTAAAAATGTTTACATATATACCTAAATCTGCAAACTGCTGAGAGCAATTTTAAATGGAAGGTCAAAAGCTGTTTCTCTCCCTTTTTATTGGACTATTATTAACCAGTCAGAAAGCCTAGCAGGTCATTTATCAGAGAAAAAAAAAGGTATAAATGCTTGACGGATGAAGGCTATAGCCATAACGTTATGACTTTATTTGAATCACATTATACGGACAGAGCTTGCCGATCCATCCATCGGCCTCAAGTTACTGCCTGTTACCTATGGTAACAGTCAGATATTTTCCTCATTACTTAATAATACCAGATCTCAAATAAGCATCACAGCATGAAAAACAGATGTTAAAATGTGACACTCAAGGTCAGGTTACACTGAATACTTGCTAATTTTTAAGTGCCTGGTTACTTCTCAAGAATTGGTTCTGAAATTTTTCACAGGATTTTGTTGGATTTAGGTGCAGGGGTTAGAGTAAATATGCACATGGTCACAAATAGGAGCTTGACTTGTTATTAATAAAAGTAGCAATAAAACAGGGTGAAACTAGTTTTTATACTAGAGTGTTCATTACTTTGCATGAAATAGAATTTTACACAAATGCAAATCAAGGGCACAGTTTACGTTTTTATTTCAATAATTTTCATTTGTATTCTCCCCTTAATACGTCAAATAATCTTTTAAATCATTAAAGGCATGAGTTTCATTTTAAATAGAAAATAACTTTTCATTATTGTGTTACTACAGATTATATACGTTCTTAAAACTGAAATATATGAATAAAAAGAAAACAAAATTCTCATTATGACACCACCCTCAATAACCACCTCTAACATAACTTTAGTTTTGGCTTTTTTTCCTCTATATATTCATATCTATATATCTATAGACATTTTCTTGGATAAATAGAACCAAAATATGCAGTGAAGATCTTCCCATGCTGACTAAGCTTCATCTACAGCATCATTTTTAATAACTGAAGACATTGTCCTGATATTGCAATGCTATAATTTATTTAATCACTGATTTCTGAGCACTTAAATTATTCCAGTGTTTTGATTTTATAAATATTATTGCAATGAACAAATATATAGCTTAATATTTCTATATACTCTTGATCATTTCCTCAGCATAAATTCCAAGAAGTAGAATTTGTGGGTCAAAAGGATGCATATTTAAAAAACTTCAGTACATAACCACTAAATTGAATCGAGAAAGATTACGTTAAGTTACACCTCCACTAGAGGTGAGTACATGATATTTTTCTGTCACGTTGTTTTTTCCAGTTTTCTACCATCTTTCTTGATCCCAAGAGGCACATTTCCCCTTACCCCCAGACACATTTTAACATCTTTAAAATCAAGTCACATTTTATAGTCAATAGCATAGCATCCCATGGTTTAACTGGTGGTTTGTTCTTTTTCCCTTTCTTAGTGATACTTATAACACAGTGTTGCATCATATAATCAGTCTTAAATGCCATAAAATATGGCATTTGTCTTTATATGTGTGCTGTGTTTACTGGATAGACAGTAGATTTTAGTTTTTCTACAGTCTAAAAGTCTATTCTTTAGCCATTGTGGTCATGATTTCTCTAATTTTATGTAATAAATACTCACTTCTGTTTCCTCCTATTATTATATTTTACATTAGAATCTTTAATACACTTGAAATTACTTTTTCACAAATAAATTAGCCAATTACCCTAATAATATTTATTGAATAATTCTTTTTTGCTCACGTATCATATTTGAAGCTTATTCTATTTAAACATCAGTAATCTCTATATATTCAATGTCTTAAACACACAAGTAGTTAATGGATTTTCATTCGCTGATTAATTAAGTTTTCAGAAACAACTTTTAGACTTTGGGCTAAGTTAAGGTTGTGAAGTCACGGTTTAGGGCTTCTGAAAGGATTCTAGCTTCAGGGGTGAAATGCCAATCAGCCATTTTGGCTCCCTGACTAACCACTGCTTCAGTCAGATGATATAAAATAGGACCCAGCAAATTAAAAACTAGTGCTCCTCATTGCTGGGGACCATTCTTCCAGCCAGCTGGAATCAGGGAGGAGGGATTACGGCGCAGGGCTGGCAAGTCTCTGCTTTCAGTACTCTACAAAATGCCACAGGAATTTACTGAGAGCCCACCAGGGCAATATGCTAACGTCAGGAACACATCCCCCACCCACCTCAGCAATTGAGTTCACAAGTTCATCTTTGCAAATGCCCACAGCCAGTCAGCACACTCAAGTAACAGTGGATGAGCAGCTATTCCATGCCTATCACTGAAGGGCAGATGGGTACGAAAACGTTTCTGCCCTCAGAGAACCAGCCAGCGGGGAAAAAAGACGTCAATAAAATTGCTATAAAATACAATTCTTAGTTTATTCATGTATACCGGGAGAGCAATAGGAGAACAAAGAAGTAAACAATGGTCCAAGAGGAAGGGAGGAGGACAGAAAAACTACAAGGAAGAGGTATCTGGAGGGAACATGAAGATGCAGAGTGGAGATATGTGTCTGGGAACATCTCCACCTGCATATGGGCTGTGTACCAACAGCGTGTTTGGTTGAAGAAACTGCAAGCAGACCTGTGGGCTTGGGCATTGAAACGACAGTGAGAATGTCAAATGACGAGTCTGGGGAAACTGGAAAAGAATCAGATAGAAAATACAATGAGGAGGTGGAATTAGAACTTGGCAGTCGATTGAGTACGGAGAGGTGGGGACAGAGAGAAGTTGGGGCGTGCTATCCATTCAGTAGTTTGCATGCTTCAGAACATGCCTGTGCCCCTTCAGTGAAATAGAAAATACAGGAGGAGGGGCAAAGATGAACTCAGCTTTTGACATATTGAGTTTGAGCTGCTGTGGGTGGACACATCCTAGTGGACAGTCCCAGCTCACAGGTGGATATATACAAATCTGGAGCTCAGGGACAACCAATCACATCCCACTGTAAATTACTTTAGTACATTTGATTTCCTAGTAAGAGCATTCTCACTGGGGAATGAGAGTTGAGCTTCTTTGCTTGTTTGCTTGTTTTGTGGGAAATAAAGAGAGTTCATGGATGGTGCATGCCATAGGGTGACATTCCTTTCATTTTGCAGTCAGACACTGGGTTCTTAACAGGCAGGAGAGGAGATGCCAGGAAACAGGAGAAGGGGCTTCAGGAAGGCAGCAAAAGCCAGTCAGATGTTCTTGGCAATTGTGCAGAGTAGATCACAGTGGCAAAATTTCCCCGTCTCACCTCCCACATCAACACCTCTCTTGTGTTTGCTGCAGTGGCCATAAATCGTTCATTCTTTGCCACACAGATGCAATGAATACTCAAGGATGACCTGTCTGTACTAGGTTGGTTGGTTTTAAAAACAAAAGAGAGATTTGATTTTTAAAAAATACTGTTTCAGTAGAATTAAAAGTGTGATTTTCACAATCCAAGCCATACTTTTGCAATCCTTTTTTTCCAAACAATCTTAACGCCCGGTAGGTAGAAGGAGGAGACATCTTCACAACTAACTCGGTGTACAGATCTGTGATTCGTATCCTGATTTCTGGAATGTGATATAACTCCAGAGTGAATGTGATTTTTCTACCATTAAATCAGGGTCAGAGTATCACTATTCAGGGTGGGAGTTTAGACTGATAAATTGCTTTCATGAAAGGAGGAAGGATGGATGGGAGCTGGGCGAGACTTAAGGATTTCATATACATAGTATTTTTGTGTATTGTCCTTTACGGTTTGACTTGTAAAAATTCAGAGTCTCTGGCTTCCTCCAGGGTGTTACAATCGGCTTTAAACATGTCCAGAGTTAAATTTGCTTCTGAGAACAAGTGTTCGTGTTAATGTGACTTAATTGATAACAGCCAATGCGAACCCTATTATTTAAGTCCTATGCATTACTAAATAGTTTCATTAAATGATGGAGAAGAACTTTAAAAAGAAAAACAAAGAAACCCTACATGAGCACATGGTTTTCATTTGGGAGTAAGGGCTGGAGAGACGCTGTGCTCTGAGGTCGACTTCATGGCTTCAGGCAAAACTGGGAGATTAAACAGAAACTACAGCAGAACCTTAGCTCTCAGTGTTTAGAGACTTAACTCGGTACACGACAAATCTCGGGAAACCTTTTGACATTTTTTTTTAGGAGAGGAGAGAGTGAGTAGTTGTGTTTCTTTTGTTTTTTGTTTGGTTCTGTTTTCAATAATTAATGTTAGCTAAATAATATCACCATGGAAAGTGACAAAGTTTAAAATATTTATTTAATAATGTTGGATACTTTTCTACACGACAAAAGGGAAGTAGATGCCAAATGATGTCCCCTGATGTGGTCAAAATGCCTTTTTTCCCAAAGGAGGAAGAGAATATGAAGAAAAATGTAAAGCATGATGCAAGGGGGTAGCGTGGGGATAGGGTTGCAGAATGTGGGGGCTGGAGTTTGAAGGAGTAATTGTTTGAAAGACTAATTCAAACAATTCTACATACAACTGACACTTCCCAGACAAATACACAGATTGACCACTGCTAGATGCCTAGGTCCAGAGTAGGATTTACACGTGCTACTGGATATTAAAATAGAATTACTTCCACCTTTGTTTCAGTTAAGGCCCAAAGGTTAAACACACAATGACAGGTGGCCATGGGAGGTTTCTCATACCTACAGGGTCAGAGGCTGGACCTGAGCAAATGCTAACAGCCAGGCACAGAGAGGCACTGTCTGAGCCGAGGGACCTGCAGTCCCTTTTCTGGATTTTCAGGATTTTCTGAGGGGGAGACTCTCAGAGCAATCCATGAAAGCATATCACGAGAGGGACAGCTTTGAGCAGTCTCCAAGCCCAGAGAGGTCAACCCCTAACACCATCAGGGGAGGCTTTTTCTGCCCTGCTCTCCTTGAGTCCCTCTCCTGGCAGCTAGTTGGAGTGAGGGGAGAGGGACAAACGACAGATGAGAAAATGGAACAGAAGCCAACTGTGCGCCCCTCTTCTGATTGAAGTGAGCCAGCGCTGGGGGCCATATAGGAGCTTTCATTCTAAAATAAGTGTAGAGATTTTATTATGCCACTGTAACTGACATATGAATTATATTTTAGATGAATCTGGTGACAGAAGGGTGATGTGGGAGACGTTTTATTATTGGATCACTGAAGAAGTTATGGGATCATCCCAAGACCCGGCAGCAGGAAAACCTAAGTGTTTAAAAGAATGTGTATAAAGTGTATGTAGAATAAAGTGTATAAAGAATCAAAGAAAGTGCATAAAGAATAAAGGTGTGGCCGCGTCCTCTGAAATCTGCTCCTAAGTTTAACTCTAAGAAGATGTGAGGCCTTCGTCTACACCAAGGGCTCCACAGGGTACCTGTCATGCCAGGTCAGGGACTCCACCCTTCTCTGAGGCACACTGAGAAGCTGAATGTGGAAATGTTTGAGTCAACATCCTCTTTCGTAAGGATAGTATATAACTAGTAGTTCTAATAAATATAAGAGAAGAAACAAATGTACTTCCGTTTTATATGGCCAGCATTTCTTTACAAGTAAGAGATGCGCACTCCAACCAAGTTTTATGTGATCCTAAACTCTCTTTTCTCTAAAGAGGCAAATGGTAACTTCCTTTCTACACTGCATTATGCTATGGAAGGTTTGCAGAACATCCCACAAGAAATTATGGGGAAAAAAATCAACTTGCTTATCCTATATAATGTACATACACTGCTTTCCAGCTCTGCCTGATGAAACACAATATGCTTTATTTGGCTAGAAAATACAGCTGATCTGTTCTTATAAAATTACTTGTGGCTAGAAGGAGGTAGGTGATTTTATCCTTTATTTTTTTACTTTTTTGGTAAAGAAGATTGGCCCTGAGCTAACATCTGTGGCAATCTTCCCCTATTTTGTATGTGGGATGCTGCCACAGCATGGCTTGATGAGAAGTATGTAGGTCCGTGCCCAGGATCCGAACCCGCAAACCCCAGGAAGCTGAAGTGCAGCATGAACTTAACCACTACACCACAGGGCCGGTCCCAAGATAGGTGATATGTTTGAACAGACCTCACTAACCTCCTTCTCTGTTAGTATTCCCTCTCTAACAAATAGCATATCCTAGAAGTTACAAGATGGTTGTCTAGAAATCAGTATAAAATCATTTGAATAGTCAATCATTGATTCATCATTTGAAGTCCCTATTTGCCAAGCAAAGAAGCTATAGTTTATATAATTGTTATGGACTGAATGTCTGTGCCTCCCCCAAGATTCATATGTTGAGGTCCCAACCCCCAATGTGGTTTTATTAGGAGGTGAAGTCTTTGGGAGGTAATTAGAGCCCTCATGAAGGTGATTGGTGCCCTCATAAAAAGAGACACAAGAGAGTTTGCTCTTCTCTCTGCTTTCTGCCACGTGAAGATACAATGAGAAGATAGCAATCTGCAAGCCAAGAAGTGGGCCTCACTAGACACCGGATCTGCCAGCACCTTGATCTTGGACTTCTAGCCTCCAGAACTGTGAGAAATAAATGTCTGTTATTTAAACCATTCAGTCTGTGGTGTTTTTGTTATAGCAGCCTGAACTGACTAAGACAATATTGTAAAGGACAACAAAGTCAAAGTCAGTTTCAAGTGCCAGTTCCTCCCCTTCTGACTGGGCCACCTGGTCAGTCAGGCAGGCTTGTTGAGCCTCAGTTTCCTCATCTTCCATGTGGGCCTCACTTACGGGGCCACAGCAAGGACTGAATGAGAGCAAGGATACAAAGCCCCAGCCATTGGTGAGGCCAGTGTAGGCTAAGTGTAGGCCAGGAATCCTGTTCTTCCATGTCAAGGTTGAGCCACTCCAGGGAAAGCAAAGCCAGGAGACTGGATATTGTGCTCAAAGAGTTTACAAGCTTACAATCTAGTTGGGGACACACGGACACACTTTAACAAGGATTCAAACATTCAAATAGAAGCAGAATTCACAAAAGACTATGTATTCAAGTGTGTGACTCAAAGAGTTAGTCCTAGGCTTCCACAGGAGGCAGTGAAGCCCGTGAGTAGCAGTGTCCAGGTTTCAAAAGGATGGGGGCCTGGAGCTCGGTAAGGGGGACTGACTATGAAAAGGGAATAGGCACGGGAGAGGTTAACACAAATGTTGCAATCCAGTGGGTCAATTATAAGATTTCACAACAAAATCCTGATTTCCAGCTTCTCTTCTAAACACAGGGGCTGAGTCTGAGTTGTCCCCATAGAGGAAGTCTGCCACGCTCTCTAAGTCACCACAGTGTCTCCATTCTGCATTTCTTACGCCCTTTGGCCTTTGCTTACCAGGGTTCCCTGACTGGCTCTAGTAGGTGTTTGAATTGCTAATCTTTGATTTAGAGTTTTCACTGACCTTGTTAAAAAGGGATCCTGAGCTAAGTGAACATCAGCCTACTTGGCACCACAGATTGCTTCCTATTCCTCTCTTTACCCCGTCCCACTGGCAAGAACTCATCTTCCAACCCCTTCCGGGCTGCATTCCACACTCTGAACACGGAGAAATTACAGGCAAACCTCAAATTTATTTTAGATGACATCTTTTCAAATAAAAACTTCTAAAGGAAATTTTCTTAAATTAAGATCCCAGTGAAAAAAATAATCAAACAATAATAACACCTCTACTGAGCACTGAGACTGATCTTTCACTAAGCTGATGGTTATTTACCAGGTTTCTCCACTCAGATGGAATGATCTAGCTTTAGCACCATTTTTTTTTTTTTTTCCTGGACTAGCTCTTAATGTGAACAGAAAGTTTTTCTCATCTCTTTTTCCTTAGGCATGATTTTAGAAATCTCTCTCTCTCTCATACATACATGCACACACAAAACCCCAGATACCTGACAACATCCCTTTTATCAAGGTCTAGAGGAATGAGGATTGAGGAGAAATGAGGTGGAGGAAAATCTCCAGAGATAAGGACTCTAGAGTAAAACATTAAAAGGCTTACCCCTCTCAGCACCCCTTACTCATCTATAAAGCAGAGGCTGGGACTGGATCTGTATTCTTTCCATAAACTCTGAGATGGACCACAAATAATTTGTTCCTAAGCCCTGTAGAATAAAAATTTACAAATGGCTCATTTCTATGTAAATAAAAGCAAATCCAAGGTTATATTTGCAGTGATGTATTTCTGTCTTGCATGCTACCACACTTTCTGGAATGAGAAAGAAGTGGCTCATCTTATAGCTACATGCAGAGGATGTTTTATCACCCAGGGAGAGGTGGCAGTTACAGTGAGGAGCGAAACTTTGAGGAGAGGGACATTATCTAAAAATTATTTCTCAGAAAGTTTGCTAAATGTGGTATAGTGCACACACAACTCTGTCACTTCTTCAAGAAAATTTCATTAAAGATCTATATTACTTCCAATGCCTATGGGAGTAAGATTCTTGTTACTTTTGTCTGAGAATGACTTCAAGGAAATCTGTAGTATGATACAATCCAGTGGTTCTCAAAGTTGTTCCCTCTACCTATGACTAGCTTCAGCACAACCTGGGAACTTATTAGAATAAATCTTTGAGACCCACCCCAGATCTGTGTCAGAAATTCTGGGAGTGGGGCCCAGCACTATGTATTTTAAGTAGTGGTCCAAGTGATTCTGATGCACCCTGAAATTTGAGAACTACTATAAACCTGTAGTGAGTAGCCATTACTGAGAAACCATCTGTAGCAGAGGCTGTTGGCACCCACCCATTCAGATCCCATTGACCAGCCAGTACACCCATCCTTTGGCTGCTTTGAGTAACACGGCTGAGGGTTCACTCCTGTGACCTTCTCCAGTGAATTATCCTTGACTGACAGAATGAGGAGAGATGCTTTTGGAAGCCACCCACCCACCACTCACCCAACCCCAGGGCAGTCAGTGACTGGCTGACATAAGGCAGTGAAGCTTGGACTCCTAGAAGATCAGGACAGCCCTGCCTTGTGAGCCCTGTGTGTCAGGCCAACGCTGGACTTTATCTAAGACCACATCCTTGAGGACTCTTCCACCTTCCCTCTCTCGCTCTCCTCACTCTCTTACAGGTTTTCCTTAAACAGTACTCCATCATTAAATCAGTGCACCTAAATCCCTTTTTCTCGTTCTGCTTCTAGGGAACCAGATGGAGATATTAGTAATAGTTATAATGATTATAAATGATTGCAAAGCTTTTCTTAAAGCAATGATGGCTGAGAGTAGTTACTGTTTGGTGAGGAAAGAAGGTCTCAAAGATGAGAATACCCACAGGAGTCTTCTCAAAAGTGTACCAGCCAAAAAAAAAAAACCCAAAACGCTCATATGTGGAAGATAAAGAAACACATGGATAAAGAGAACTGATTAGTGGTTACCAGAGGGGATGTGGGTGGGGGGTGGGGGCAAAAGGGGTAAAGGGGCACCCCCCCAAAAAACTGTATGTCAGACTGTGTGTTTCAGCACAGTAAAAATAAAGGTTGAAACTGATGGACCAGATGATTGCTACTGAGCATTTAAGTTGTAAGATGTGTATGTCATGACAATCCCTGGTGGTGAATGAGAGAAACATATTGTACAGTTTTATTTGTATTCAACTATACGAAGAGAAAGGACAAGAGGTCCTAAGAAGGGCAAATATTCACGTTCACTATCATAAAGCAAGTCATTCAACAAATATTTATTGAGTCCATATGCGCCAGGCACTGTGGCTTCTATAGTAAACTCTACAGGCAAAGTCTCTACCCTCAGGTAGCTTCCATCCTGATGAGGGAGACAGGGAATAAACAGATGAATATCTGTAATCTGATATCAAAGAGGGAGAATATTAGGAAGGAAAGTAAATAAGGGAAAGGGGATGGGGAGGGGTAACGCAGGGAGGGGGCAGGGAGCTCACTGAGGAGGTGATATCTGAGCAGACATTGAATTCAGAGAAGGAAGTCATGGGATTATCTAGAGCGTTCTAGGCAGAAGCAGCAAGCATAAAGACCCTGGGGCGAAGGCTTAGTTAGTGAGGGAGACAGTGGCAGAAGATGAGTTCAGGAGGCAGCCAGGGCCCTGACCACATAGGTAGGGGCTTGTAGGGTCACAGTGGGGACCATATAGGTCATAGAGCAAACATTACGTGATGGAAGGCCCTCAGAGATTCTGAGCACGTGGTGGCGTGATGATTGGACCTATGTTTTAGAAGTCTATCCTTGGAGAGAAGAAACTGTAGGTAGGGTAAGGGAATCAGAGACCACGGACAAGAGAATAGTGCAATAGACTAGGCAGGAATGAGATGAAGACTAACAGTTTCCAGGAAAGTTTACTTATCTATACATGTACTTCTTTAATCCACTGTGAGCCCTGAATGGCCTTGCAAGATGTGCACACTCTGAAACTCTCCTTCTCTCTTTGCTTTATCACATCCTGGAATGGGAAGGAAGGATTTACGAAGGCATTGAGTCTCAGCTATCCAGAATGAGTTAGGTACAGGACATGATTATAGCACAGAGTACCCAGGAAGTGTTTCAATTCTGGTGTCCTACACTGACACTAGTACTATTATATTTCATGAAACAGCTCCCTGCTTCCTGTCGTTTTATATGGGACAGTGGAGATCTGGGAAGTTTCACTGAGAACAAGTTCTTTTCTCTAAAGCCACAATGCGAGGAATAATTTATTTCTGTTTCATTTTATTCAAAGTGCATAAATATGTTATTAAACAATACCATAAAAGAAGACATTTGATATCATCCATGTTAAAAACTAAAAATTCCTACTTCATTTTTTTACTCCCAATAAAATCTACTCCTTGGTAAAATTTTATTGTCAGTAAGTTTTTAAATGCATGGAAAAAAGATTTCAATTACAATTTATAACCCCAGCAAGTTTTAACATGGGAAGTCAATTCTTTCAAAAGGAACAAAAAACCCCCAGAGCTTACTTAGAAACAATATTTAAGGTTTAAATCCACGGAGATTTCTAATACTCCTTTTCTAAGTGGAATTCAATTTTCCTGTTTGTAAGTTTCCCTATGTTGGTGGTTGCAGAGTATGTGCCTGTGGTCAAGTGGTTTAGGGAAAATGGGAAGGACAAAGGTGCTGGTTTTAAAATCAAACCTGAATCTTTCACATGCCTTAAGGATCACATCCAAGAAGAAATTGCTTTCCTTGGGACCAAAGGTACTATCTCACCATTCAAAATGGAAAAGGCCAAAAGTTTATTTCTACCTTCCCCATGATTTGTTTCTCAGATTTAGCTTTCTACAAGCACTTCCTTCAGGAAAGCTCACACTTCTCCTTTCACGCTGCCCAATTTCCTGTAGGAGTGCCTCTTTAGGAAACGATAATCACAGCATCATTCTTGAGTTTTACAGTGACAAGCAAAACACTCATATATACACACACAAAACATCTCCCCAAACAAAATGAGAATGAAGCAGAGAAAAGAGAGTAAAGACATTTTCTCCAATTCCCAAACTGCCCCTCTTTTTTTTAAATAGTAGCTGTTGCAGTATTTTCATAGCTTACACTGGGACTTCAAGTCTACACCCCTCATTTAAAGGTACATTGTTCCTTTAGCATTAGGTATAGATCCACGTAATCTGAGTCACTATTAGAGTTCAGTTCAAAACAGTTCTACCTTGGGAAATTATAGGATATGCAAGGCTGTATTGAGAGATGCTAACACAGTGGTGCTCTCGTGCTCCAAGGTGAAGATAGACCATGAAGGTGAGTAGTTCTCTAGTTGTCAGAGCTGTGCCATGGCCACCATCTTTGTTAAGCACTCCCTTAAGGAATAGGACTGCTCATCTGACTTAACTGAGGGGCTATGGGGCTGAGTCCACAAGAGGAAGAAGAGTGGGCATCTGGATTATGCAATCTAGCTTCCTGAACACAAAGTTATCATGCAAAGCTATCCGGTAAACCCTTCACAATGCTGTGGTTTTCTCTAGATTAAGAGTTAGTGAGGTCCCTAGAGACAGTTGCCCACTGGAGGTGGTCCTGGGAGCCAGGCTAATTGTCCCTACGCCAGGGCAGCCTCTAGACAGTTGCTGAATGGATGTACTGTCAACAGAAGAAGCTACTTCCATGAAAACACCACCCAGAGAGGAAAGAGCATGTTTCCACTTACTTATTGCCATAGACCAAATGTTCACGTCCCCCCCCCCAAATTTATGTGTCAAAACCTAATCCCCAATATGATAGTATTTGGAGGTGGGGCCTTTTGGAAGTTATTGGGACGTGAGGATAGAGCCCTCATGAATGGATCAGTGCTCTTATAAAAGAGGCCCCAAAGAGCTCCCTCTCCCCTTCTGGCCTGTGAGGACACAGCAAAAAGATGGTAGTCTATGAACCAAGAAGTGGGTCCTCACCAGACACAGAATCTGCTGGCACCTTGATCTTTGACTTCCTAGCTCCAAGAACTATGAAAAATAATTTCTCTTGTTTATTAGCCACCCAGTTTATGGCATTGTGTTACAGCAGCCTAAATGAACTCAGACATTGATTATCAACTTCATACTCAAATCTTATGATGACCACATTTCCTCAATTCTAAGATTCTATCACACCGATTTTTCAGGAGAGAACAAGAAACACCATCACGATTGAAGGCATATATCAATATAAAAAAATGTATATTTGTCATAAATAAAGGAAATGTTATATTATTAGAAATGATAATGATTATCACAATACTAGACTATGTTGAGCCCTTCCCAAGCTATACCTTTAAAGGCACCAAAACAAAAATAAACAAGTGGGACTACATCAAACTAAAAAACTTCTGCACAGCAAGGAAACTATCAGCAAAATGAAAAGCCAATCTATTGAATGGGAAGAAAACATTTGCAAATAATACATTGGCTAAGGGGTTAATATCCAAAATATATAAAGAACTCATAAAACTCAATGGCAAAAAGACAAATCACCCAATTAAAAAATTAACAGAGTATCTGAATAGAAAGTTTTCCAAAGAAGACATACAGATGGCCAACAGGTACATGAAAAGATGCTCAACATTAATCATCAGGAAAATGAGAATCAAATTTACAAACAGATATCACTTCACACTTGTTAGAATGGCTATTATCAAAAAGACAAGAAATAACAAGTGCGGGCAAGAATGTGGAGAAAAGGGAACCCTTGTGCACTGTTGGTGGGACCATAAATTGATGCAGCCATTACAGAAAACAGTATGGAGGTTCCGCCACAAAATTAAAAATAGAACCACCATTTGATCCAGCAATCCCATTCCTGGGTATATATCCAAAGGAAACAAAATCACTATCCCAAAGAGATAACCACTCCCCTATATTGATTGCAGCATTATACAATAGGCATGACATGGAAACAATCTAAGCATCCATCGACAGATGAATGGATAAAGAAAACGTGGTATACATATGTGTGTGTGTGTGTGTGTGTGTGTGTGTGTGTGTGTGTGTGTGTACAATGAAATATTATTCAGCCAGAAAAAAAAGAATGAAATCTTACCATTTATGACAACATGGATGGACCTTGAGGACATTATGGTAAGTGAAATAAGTCAGACAGAGAAGGACAAATAATGTATGATCTCACTTATATGTGGAATCTGAAAAAAAAACAAAACTGAACTCATAGATACAGAGAACAGATTGGTGGTGGGGGTGGGTGAAATGGGTGAAGGGAGTCAAAAGATACAAAATTCTAATTATAAAATAAGTCATGGGGATATAATTTACAGCATGGTGTCTACAATTAATAATACTGTACTGCATATTTGAAAGTTGCTAAGAGAGTAGATCTTAAGAGCTCTCATCACAAGAAAAAAAACTCCTGTAACTATGCATGGTGATGGATGTTAACTAGACTTATTGTGATCATTTTGCAATATATATAAATATTGAATCATTGTGTCATACACCTGAAACTAAAATAATGCTGTTTGTCAATTATACCTCAACAAAAAATTACGTGTAAAAATAAATAAATACATTACCTCATTTAATTCTCATAAAAGTCATGACCCTCTGAGGTAGATATAATCCTTTTCTTTTTACAGATGAGGAAACTGAGGCTGAAGAAAAATTAAGAAAAGTGATGGCACTTGGAGTTCTGTGACTCTGAACTCATGCCCAGTCCTCTTTGAGTGCTGAGAAGTGCTGCCCTGGAAAGGAGGGACCACTGGGCGCAGCAGACAGACCAGCCCTCCCCGCTGTCCCAGTGAGACCCAGGGAGAAATTTCAAGGGAAAAAAAGGCAACAATTTCCCAACAACACAGTTAAGTGGCCCAACACCTGATGTCAGCTCTGTTGTTTCTGATGGCATAAAAATCAACTTCCGTTTTGGCCATGACCCACATTTTAGGAGGTAACATAGTGAATTGGAAGGAGTGGTGGCTCTGAGCTCCGAAAGATCTGGGGTTTGTAATCATGCAGTGCTGGAACAGAAAGGTGGAGTTTCTAATTAGTGTCAAATGATGATCTGTAAAATAAATGGCGCTGAGAAATTGGAATTAGAAGATAGACTCCCAACTTTCCAATAACAACAAAATAAATTCCAGTTGAACTAACACATTTTGAAGAAAAATGAAAGCATCAAGATCTTTGTGGTGATGGAACAGCTGTGGATCTTGACTGCGGTGATCATTACATGAATCCACACACGTGATAAAATGGCATAGAAGGATGCAAACACATTGTCCCAATGTCAGTTCCCCTGGCCGAGCTTCAACTGCATCATCTATGAAACAGGGATAAGAGTGGTACCTTCCTCAACGAGCTGTTGCTGAGGACTAAATGAGTAAGTACAAAGTAAAGTCCTTAGAATAGTGCCTGGAACATAGACACACACACAGTATTAGCTGAGTTAGTTGTTGATGTTATAATTACTACAACTCAATGCTAAAAGCTTAAATCCCTCTGTGATGCCAGGGTCTCAGCTCTTCAGGATCTGGCTGGGGTAAACTCATCCTTGATGAGTCTGGACAGATTGCCCTGATACAACGACATCCTCATGCTGAGTCAGGCCTGGACGTTTATCCTGACAGCTGATGATCTGTGTTACGTTAAGTGACCTCAACCCTTGTGGTCAACTGTGAGCCGGAACGCCTTGTCCTTTTCAGCATGTCTACCTCTGCGGCTTTTCATCCTGCCTCCCTTCTAATATGGTGCTTCTAGTCCACTGTAATTAGGTAACGAGATATTTGTCAGAGCCCCCCTGTGCCGGTGTCCAATGTTGTCATCTGCATTCTCCCATATATTGTCTGTTAATCCTCACAGTGTCCTTGTCGGGTAGATATTACTACCTCCATTTAGAGAAGAGATGGTAACTCAGAGAAGTCAGTGACTTGCACAAGATCACACAGCCAGCAAGTAGGACCACCAAATCTCAAAACCAGTTCTGACTCAAAAGCTGGAAGTTTCCAGAGTGATGGGAAACCCTCTGGCTCACATCAGAAGCATTGTGTCTAAAGTAAGATTCCCATAGGTTCTATGAAGCTCCAATTTTTTCTAGCAGGGGCTTTTGGACAACCTGTTGACTCCTGACAAGCTTTCCATTTTTCTCCCTGATTCTTGTCAGTGTTCCAGAGAGGAGTACTCACCATACAAGTCTCTCTATTGGGCAAATCAGCTGCTCCCATAGTTAGACCGCTTCTGTGTGGGAGCATACACTGCTTTCTGTATTCCTTAAGATGCTTTAGAGCTCTGTCTCTCCAGATAGATAGAGCTCACAGAATACAGAGAACACATGTTTGCCATTATTTGGCATCCACTCAAAATAATTGCCACAGTGGTCTGTAACTTCAGATCATTTGCCCCCAAATCTGGAACAATACTTGAAAAAGGCAGAGATGGTGCATGTTTCTATTTGAGAAGCTCTTGCATGTATGAGTGGGATTATGAGTATGGAAATCTGAGTATGTTACACTGGTACCAAGGAAGAGGAAGAGTGTTTGCTTTTTTGCTAGTTCTTAGAGCCAAGAATAGAATTCTTGTAAAATCACCATTCAGTGTGACTTTGGACAAGTGATTAAACTTTCCTGCATCTCTTTTCCCACATTGTGAAAGGAATGTATCACTTTTCAAGAAATCTGCTCTGCAAGATAGAACCTCCAATCCTTCCAATCTTCGAAAAAACCTGAGTATCTATAGAAAGATGGGAGAAGGTAGAAGGAGAGGACTGAAAAACACATTCTGAGGGAATGCGAGGGGCCAGTGCAGGGCTGCACCTGTGCCGAGCTCTCCTGGCAAAATTACTCAAAAGAATCACGTCATTTGGGCCCAGGCAACAACCAACACCCAAAGAGAAGGCGGGCGGACACAGGTATACATACACGTATTCTCTCTCTCTCTCTCCCACAGACATGGAATGCATATTTCTCCTGTTATAATACCCTTTGTGGATATCACTTAGACGCTTTTCCTTGGGATTAAAAAAAAGGGAGCAGAAACAGTAGAGTGGCTCTGTTATGCATACAGAACAGAAGCACCTCTAGTCCACATCTTCTTGCACACCAAGTGGGCTAATTTGAGAATAGCATGTTCTTTTTGTTTTTTGGGGTTTTTTGCTGAGGAAGATTCACTGAGCTAACATTTGTGCCAATCTGCCTCTATTTTGTATATGGGTCACTGCCACAACCTGGCTGACGAGTGGTGTAGGTCTGAGCCTGGGATCTGAACCCGTAAACCTGGGCCGCCAAAGCAGAGTGTGTGAACCCAATCACTAGGCCACTGGGTCGGCCCCGTGAGTAGCATGGCTTTTGACTGTAAAAGAATTGCATGTTTAGCTCTGGTGAGTGCCCCACAGGATAAGAAGCTAACCCAGAAAATACATTTGGGTGATCTTTTATTGAGCTGGAAATCCCACACTGGTGTTTGCAGGGCATTAACAAGAACACCTTGTTCCACAGTTCTCTCTACCCCGAAAATGTGGAGTAGACTCATGTTGATAGATCACTACGAAAGTAGCTTTGCAGTAGGTTGACCCCTAAGGCAGGGAGTTAAAGTGAGGTGAACTCAGTGCCTTTAAAATACACATAAATCTAACGTACCAATACCATATGCTCCAGACGGCACTGCTGAGCACACAGGGGAGGAAAAGGAGACAGGTGCCCGTGGTCCAAGAAGCTGAGAAGGCAATTTGTGGCTCTTAAAGGTAATGAATAATGACTTAACTTGGTTTTCTTGACTTTGATGTTTTTACAGAAAAAGTCACATGAAAATGTGTGTTTTCCACTCTACTATTTCTCCTATCGGAAACAGTGCCAAGTTTCTTTCACATTAGGAAAAATATCTCAACAGAATGAAAGGTTAGAAACTGGATTTTAAATTTCTTCTAAACTTGTTCTAGCAGCCTGCTTGTCCATCCAGTACAAAGTAAGATGCAAAAGAGATCTGGTCATTGATAATCACCTCTCTATCGCCACCTAGACAATCTGAGGAAGAGCCGGTTGCCTGCAAACTGCTCTGCCTCCAGCAGGATGCTGGAGCTTGTGGTGATGGGGAAGGTTATTTTGGGACTAGTCCTTGGCTGGGGTTCTAGAAAGGGCTGAAGAGTGAGATGATGTAATAATCCAGGTGGATCTCACACTAATCTTTGAGTTTCTTACACATGTCTACCGCTTCACCTTGGCAGGCCTGTGTCCGCAAAGGGTCCTAACTGCGGCCCAGGGCTACCCCAGGGTCTCTGAGCCTGTGGCTGAGTTTTTAGACCATCTCTCGCATTAACTCGCCGCCTGGCTCCAGGCCACATGTCAACTCCTTCTACAACTCAGTTTCCTCAGTTGAAAGCTAGGGGAAGCCCCTATCTCCCCACTTCACAGAGCTTCTCTGTGGAGTTTGAACAAATCGAGGTGGCAGAGCCTGTCACATGTTTAGAATTGCCCTAGAAACTCTCAAGAGTGAAAATACACAGCTACCAAATGCAGCTCATGAGATGAAATTTGGTAGAAAGGAGATCTGGAAATTCTCCTTCTATTAGTACCCAAATGGCTTGTGGAGTTTGACCAATGTGGAGTTTGACCAATTCCTTTGATCCCTATGTATTTCTCTATTTCCTTAAATAAATTCTGTCACTTTAGATGCTCATCTGGAAAAGACTGTGCATAGCCAGCATATAATCAGTGTTTCTCAGGACACCTGTCTTTCAAAAGGCAGGTAACAGCTACCTCTGAAAAGCACAGTGTTTGTCTCAGGAGCAGCCAGTGTGTCCTGCTGAGGCAGCCCTGTGCCTCAGGCCACCCAGAGCTGTACACAGATGGCCCGGGCCCTCAGGACCTCTGAACACAGTGGTGGAGGAGCTCAGCTTTCAGAAGTGGCTGGGGTGGCTGAGACAGGGGTGCCCTGCCACACTCACTTCCTAGAGAACAAGTTCAGCCAAAGCCACATTAAAAGATTGTTGCTTAATGTTGGCAGAACTTTTCAGGAGGCATCAAATGAGGGTGTGTGGGTGGGGGAGTGGGCAACAGTGTCATAAAATGACGAAGCCAAACAAACGTTTCCTGTCCTCACATTTAAAATCTCCAGTGGGGGTGGAAGCCAGCCTCAGAGGCCTGGGGCTTTCCTGAAGAAGCTCTAAAAGGAAAGAATGATAAAAGGAGCCAGGGTTTTAGCAGGACCACTACCAGCCAAACCAAAGAGGGAAAGAGATTTCCTCTCAACCCCAAACCTTGCTTGTAATTTTCAGACTGCGTTTGCTACAGGAAGTTCCTCAGGAGGGATGTGAGGTTTGGTTTGGTTTCTGGGAGGTTCTTTTCCTCAGTGAGTGACTGTAGGTGGTATCTAGTCTTCTCCTGCTCCCACTATAGATATATTTAAGAAGTTAAACAAGAATCAGTAGCTTCTTTTTGCATCACGCACCTCCTAGTGGTGTCTAACAAAATGGACTACCTGCTCAGAAAGTATCCATTGCCATCAGAATTCTTGCCGTCGGAAGTCAGGAAAAGAACTGATTTGAACAAGGGTTATAACTTAGATATAAAACCACCAACATAGTCAATAAATATGTTTCTTTCATTTGATTTCTAGGTCAAGAGAAAGTCATGGAGCATTCCCTCTGACATCTGTCAATTTTCAGTCACAACAAAAAGATGAATAATTGATTTGAAGCAGAACAAATGGAAAATTGTTCAAAATACTCAGACAGCATGATTGGCCTGTTTCCTTCATCTTTCCAAGCCACTCAAACAATAGGGTACTGGGGAGATTTCCCATGATGGATTCCCTGAAGAGAGTGGATGCTTAGGTATCTCATTTCATGATCACTTAAATCCTACAATGTAAGATTCCATGCAGTCAGTGCCTGAAAGACACCTCTCTTAAGAAAAAGCTAGGTTCTCCTAAATGCTTTAATAATCTCCAGTCCAAAGATGGGTCTGGAGATGTGAGAGCAGGCCCACATAATGTGAGAGCAGGCCCACATAGCTAACGTATGTACACCATGCAATTTAAAATGCATCGTGTAAGGCAGGCTTTCAAGAGGTTCCAAGCATCTTCAGAGTCCCAGGAATTGTATTTGACTCATAAAATTTAGAATTTTCCACCCACACTCATCAATGTCATCTTCCTCCTTGTCCTTGTTCCACCCTCCTCTACAAATCAAGAGAGACATGCAGCTGCCTACAGCAAACACAAAGATTTCTCCAATAAAGCAAATTCCAGCTAAAAGGGAAAAGAAAGTTTCAGGAAGGCTCACAGAGTTTAGTGGTTCAGGGGTTAAATCAAATAGCCTGGGCTCCAATTCTGATTCTGCTAACAATTAAATAATGAAGAGCATTTAAGCACCCTTTATATATTTGAAGTTCTTTTATATTAAGTAACTCAGTTGACCTTCATAACAAACCTCTGAGTGAGAAGGGTAGACTTTGTCATCCATAATTTACAGATGAGCAAGCCAACTCTGAGGTCTGCATAGCTTGCCAAAGGTCACATTTCTCTATTGGCAGAGCTGTTGTCACACATGGGCTTGTCGCTCAGCATCCACTGCAGTGTGGCCTGAGCTCCCTTTCTCCCCAAGTCGCCACCCCTCCTACCTACACACGCATAGCCACTCACTCTTCACTCTCTGCACCCCTTAGCAGCTGGTCTCATCACCCAGTGAACTGTCACCTCAGTTATTTGTATACTTTTTTTTAGCGTTACTAAAGGTTAGAAACCTCGCTGAGGGCAAGGAGCATGTGACGCCCATCTTCGATGGCCTGAGGACATGGCACTGCATCTTGCATGCAGCATGTGCTCCACAAACATTTGGCAAATTGAACTAAACTGAATCAATCTGAAAGAACAGGTGAATTTTGTGCATCTGCCACCCTGTAACGTCTTGTTCTCAACCTCGACTCCCACCTGTCAAACCTACTCCCAGATCTTTCAAACACATACAAAACTGTATGACTGATAGAAACTTAAAGTGTTATACATCACTATGCGTAATAAACTTGAATCTAAATGGATGTGGCTCTAACCAATTTCAGGCAGAGCCTGAAAGTCTGGGATGTTTTGGGAGTGTCAGGCAGCCTTCCCAGCAGGCCAGAAATCACAGTAAGGGATCAGTGGCACTTCAGCCTATACAAAAATTGTGGGCATCCACAGTCACCCACCTTGCTTTTCTCATCTGAGTTGAAATGTATGAATCATAAACTGTTGGAAGTATTTTTAACTCAACAATTATTTGGATAGTAAAATATAATGTTTCAACCCTAACTGAATGCTAAGGCCAATCTTAGCAACCAATTAGACAAAGTTGACTTCAAAATCAAAGTAAAAGTCCAAGAAAAAAAGAGAGAGTTATTTAAAAAGATTAAGTTGATATCCTGAAATGTATAACTCAAAGCATCTGTGAACTTTCCATGCCAATAATGGAATGTAACCACTTCTTTCTCTTTGATGCTGACCACGTGAGGAGGCCTAACCCCAAAGGAGACAGCATCCTGAGCTCCCCATCAGCCCTGAGCTTGCAGTCCAGTTACAAATGGACACAGGCTAAGGTGTCTGCACTCCATCCTTGAAGATTCCTGAGACTCATATCAAGGGAGGGCCCATCCCGCAGGCACAGCCTTTTCCATTTACACTTGGAGCCACTAAGTTCTGCCCCTGTTTCTTCCTCCAGCTTCCTCCTTCCACCTCCTTCTTCCTAGAACCTCTAATAATCTTGGTTCAAGCCACCTGAACCTGTGATACTCATCTGATGGACACTGCTTTTCCCTCCTCAATGGCCTCTAAGCCACTGCCACCCCTGCCCAGCCAAGCTGACCACTGGCAGGCTTTCCGTCACAGCTCTCTCTCCATCTACAGGACTTGCGCATGCTGTACCTCGCCTCAAATGCCCTCCTGAGTAACTCCCACTCATCCTTCAAGACTCAGCTCATATATCCTGGCAAGTCTTTACTGACTCCACCAGGCTGGGTCAGCATCCCTTCCTCTCTGTTTTCCAAAAGTCCTGGATGTATATCAGGCACAGCATTTATGACATCAGATAGTTAACTTCTCTGCTTTGTGTCCTCAGTGGTCCCACAAACGTCTGGCACATTGTGAGCACTGAGGAACAAATTTGCTGACTGACTGACTAATTGAATGAATTGACTGCATTAAGGTGCAGTTATATCCTTCACCTCAGACCAGTGGGAAGAAAAGGCCAAAATTCTTTGAGCTGTTCCTGTTCCTCAGTGCCTAACAGAGCACCTGGTGCACATTACCAATTAGTTAAATGAAACCGAACCACATAATTCTTGCTTTGATCAATCTTTACTCACTCAGCCATCATCTATCCATCATCTACAACATACACGCATTTCACAAAGCACTGTGGAAGCAATAACCGGGGAAGCCAAGGGTCTAGAGGGGTCGAGAGTCTAGAGGAGTAACAGATTCAGAGACAGGGAAGAGGTATAGAGGTCTGAGTGAAACGCCAACGATTTCTTGTAGGGCAGACTGGGGAAGACTCAGCTATGGAGATAAGTTTTGAGCCAGATCTCAAATGATGAGTACATGAATGGATACTTTTTTTGAGCCTTTGAGCTGTGTGTGTGAGTGTGTTTTGGATATCTGCTACTACTATCTGCAAAGTATCCCAGTGTGAGTGTTTATGCAAATGTTAATTACACACTGTAATCTACAACTGCCCTTGGTTGTTTTCTGCTAACACAATGTCCTTTTGCATGTCTCCGACATTAAGCTGTTCTTCGGATGACAGTTGAGTTAACATTCCACAGACCCTGGTTTACCATCCCCGAACTGCTTCCTCTCCTGAGTCCTGTTAATCTCTCATGTTTATTATCATTTTTTCAGCTGCAGTCACTGTGAACAGTAGTGTTTTCCCCCATTGTAATAAATATTCATGTATTTATGAAGCAATGAAGAAAATGTTGCTGAGTGGGATTGATGTCAATAGTCAGGAGCGAACAAAACACAACATTAAATCTATTAACATTCTCACATCCCCCTGGAGTCTCAGTTGCTTCAGACAAGAGGCTGAAACTTGGAGTTTGGAGGTTTTGATAATGACTACAGGGTGGGGAACAAAAAAGATACAATTGGCTAATTATGTCTCCAGGTGTCATTTCTACTTCACAACAATACATGGGTAAGAAGCCTTTTCACATTATTTAATTTATCCCTTGGAGACTGGCATAGTCTATTACCCTAAACATAAGATATAGCCTGGGCTGTGATAACTCGAGTCCCACTAAGAAATGAGGGGTTTCCTGCAACAGGGACTCCTAGTTTGAATTCATACCCATACCTCTGACCTCAGACCTCCACTCAAATGCACCTACTGACTCAGAGACAGCTACTATAATAGCACAAATGTAAGTTTCCTCTTCCACCATTCCTGTTTGATGGTTTAAGGATTAACGCAAAGTTAGTTTGAGAGTGCTTTGAAATATTAACAGATATTTGCTGGACATGGGTGCATGCGAGTATGTACACACAGTATATTAAGCAAATGTTCATTAGACATAAGACATTAGACAGAAAAGGGAAAAGAAGAGGATGGCCAGATGGAGTAGTTGTATCGCGTAGCAGACATGCACTTTGTATTCAGAAAAGCTTTGTAGTCCTATCTCTGACGCTTACTAGCTGTGTGACCTCAGGAAAGCTATTCAAACTCTCTAGGCCTTAGTTTCATCATCTCCTTAATACAGTGGTTGTTAACTAGAGGCAATTTTTTGTGGGCTATTTGGAAGCAGATGGCAACTTCAATCCCCCTCAGTCATATCTCGTAAGTAGTCATCTTATGTCCAGTGCTGACCTTGATCTTTCCTGAAACCAAGACTTACATCATAAAACAAATGGGTGGGTGGTCAGCACAAAAGTGTCTGATTTTCAAGCCAAAGCCTCTAGAACTGACCAGATGATCCAGTGGCGTTGGGCCATCGAATTCCCCAAAATGTCTCCAGGCGTGTGGTCCCGATTCATCCTGCTACTTCTTGAGGCAAGGTGTTAATTTTATCTCAGAAAGTGTAGCAACATTTCCCAGGCAGTGATATCTTCGAAAAGGAGAGATCTGGCCACTGATGGCAAGAATTGTTTCATGTCTTCTTTGGTTTGTTTGTTTAACAAGAGCAAAAGAGGACAAATTCATATCTTTCTCCTTCACTTAACCAAAGGCAAGCTTCTATTTAGAGACCAGCAAGAACAATGTGGAAACTGTTCACTAACAATGTGAATCATTTTCAGACAATCCCCAGAAAATCTGGGATAAGTTAGGTGGAAGAGAGATAGATGACAGTATGTGGAAAACTTTATTTATGAATGTTAATAAAATTTCTATTGCAAAGGAAATACTAGAGACAAAACTGAAAAGCCCTACATTGAGAATGAAGCTTATTTCAGCCTGACTCTAAGATGCAAACAAGCCAAGGACTGATTCTTTAAGTGCCAAGTTCAAGAGAGGGATGGCAGGCTACAGCTACAGCTGGAGAAGTTCCCCTCCTCAGGGTTTTGCCAAGAGCCTGATCATACGCTTTGCAAACCATGACAGATATGTTAGGGCAGACCTGACATCCTCGCTGGACTTTCTCCACGTCAGCTTTTCCAAGCATAGAAACAAGTTGGTAGGTTTGGGACTAAAGGCAATCTTCTTCATTCACACTTGGGGCCTTTGACAGAAACTTTCAAAATGGAAAATGAAAATGGCAGCCAGTCAAAATCAAGATTTTAATTTCTACAACATCTGGAGATCCCTTTTGAGGACAACAGCTGATAAAACCAGAATGGACTTGAACTTATGTGAACACACACCCCAAGACATATCCAGATACATTTTAGTTATAGAATGGATACTGACATCTTTAATTTGTTTGCGCTGTGGGAATGTTTTCAAAAAGTATAGTGAGAACATGGCAGGACAATGTTTTTGTAAGGGCTTAATGTGCTAACTGCTATTTTCCACAGGTTGGAATGAAATTGTTTTAAAACAGTGATTGAAAGGAGTACCACTCCTTATAACTTTCCAGGTCAGGGAAAGAGTAAATATTTTTACTGTGTACATGTAACTGGGATTTGTGAAGAAGTAAATACCAGTTAAAGTGTCAGCAAGGTAAGAGGAGGGTTTCAAAATTCTAATGCCGAGGAATATGCTGAACCTCAGGCTCAAGTAAAAAGCCAGCTTTCTTTAGCTGGCTGATCTTTATTCCATGATTGTATCTTCCAGAAAATGTGCCCAAATGCTTTATACTCCTTGAGAGTCCAGTATAGCATGGTAGCCAGCAGTGACCTCTGAAGCCCAAAGGCCTGGGTTCAAATTCCAGTTCTCATACTTGTTGTATAACTTTGGGAAACATTAAACCTCCCTGGCCCTGGGCTTTCTGATGTCTTAATTGCGGATAATAGTGGTACCTGTCTTATAAGGTCATTGTTTTAAGAATTAAATGATTGAATGCATGTGAAGCACTTTGAAAAAATAGTGCCTGATACATTATAACTGTTCCATCAATTCACAGAGCTTGTGAGGTAAGTACTATCCATCATTCTCATCTCACAGATGAATGAGGATTTGATGGGTAATTTAACCTGTCCAAGGTCAGAATGATCGTAAATGGTGGAACCAGTACTTGAAACAACGTTTCTTTCAGGCCAAAGCCCAAGTTCCTAACCACTCACTATAAGATGCATTTGGGGAAACGACTGTGAAGAGGAAGAACTGGTCTTTCCCATCAAAGGAAATAATAGCTGTGAGTGATTAGGAGCATTTAGTCCAGGAAATAGCTCTTCATAACCCTCCAGAGGGCATCTACCATGCCTTTCCTCTTCCCAAAGCACTTAATAGGGGCGAGGAGGTATGATGACAAAAATGACCCCTATCAAAACTTTTCTTAATGTATATAAATATCAAATCACTGTGATGTGCACCTGAAACTATTTGGATATTGCATGTCAATTATGCTTCCACAAAAATCTCTTCTTCCCTCAATTTAACCAGATAACTTTCTTGACACTTAGCACAAAGCATGAATATCTGAAAGCCATTCTCCTCCCTCTTCCCCAGCAAACTTGTGCGCCTCTCATCAACACTGGGTCTCTCACTGGCAGAATTTTCTTGACTGTGAGTCAGTTTCAGCTGACTTCCGGGTAAGGCAAAGTGGCTTAGCAGATTCTTGCAGAATTTTAAAATGAAGGTTAGTGTTGGTGAGCCCTATCTGTACTTGTTTTTCTTCTGGAAGCCTCTCTTCTACCACTATCCAAGTCCCCCCAGGAGGCCAGGCTTTATGAATTGTTCTTGGGTTGCTGAACGTATTCATCACGGTAGCGTATTCACTCCATCCATAAATTTTACAGCTCCATTTTTCGCATCCAGTTTCCTCTCAGTGCAGGCGCTCACTCTCTTAGTTCAAATTAAAAGAGACCCTTTGCATTTTCAGTGACTGTATTGTGAAAGTGCATAAAATCAGACTCTCAAACTTGCAAGTTTTTGCTTCTGTTGCTCCTACTTCCTAGAACTGAAATAGCTGCTTCTTTTCTCTACCCTACCCCCATGCCTCTGTTCTCTTAATGTGGCAAACTTCTACCTCTACTCAAAGGGGAAGACTTAGGTGCCACGCCTTCACTGTAGTTTTCCTAGACCACATGAACATCTGTGTCTCCTGCGAGGCAAAATGGTTAGCTTGTTTGCATTCCTCAGTGTCTCCCAATACTATAGCACTAACACTGTATCCTAATCTTTCTTTGTTTCAGCACCTAGTACAGTCTTGAGATATAACAGACACTCAATAGGGCTTATTGAGACAAACCATTAAACGGTGACTAAGACAGGCAAGGCAGAGGTAGTGTAGTGAGGAAGAGTATAATTTTTGATATCAGAGAGATCTATGTTCAAATTCTTGTTCTACCCCCTTTTATCTATGGGACCATGGAGAAGACCTCTATGAACCTCTGTTTCTTCATTTATGAAATAGACAGTATTGTTATAAGAATTAAATAAGAAAGGGATATAAATACTTTTGCTACACGGTGCACATTTAACAAGTTTTCGTGTCTCTCTTGAACTTTGTGCATATTTACTATTCTTTACATTCACCCTCCCCTCCCTTCACACTGTTTCTTTTTCTTAGAACATAGGAATGTAGCTGTTGAAAGTTTGGATAAAGGAGAATTATAATAGGTTTTAGGTGAGACCCTTCAAGCAGAGTCTAGGAGAGGGAGACAGCCATTTGTCTTGACTACCATAAACCTGATATCAGGGTAGTCCTCATATGGAGATGAATACGGGATTCTTAAGGCAACGGACTCTAATGATTTCTGGCCCCACTGACAAAGGCATTACCATTATGGAGTGGAGATAGCAGGCTATTTTGGTTTCACTCCAATAAATTTTTAATACATCTAATGTGGTCATTTTGATTCCACACTTGCCAGAAAGCTGGGCCTGCCTTCTGGGAAGAACTATGGATTCAAGCTGGTTTTGACTCTTTCCAGACCCCTTTGGCTGTGAGGAAACAGCATGGTTTCTGATTATGATCTTGCTGTGAGGAGAAAACCTCTGGTCTTATTTCAGTCCTAGAGATAAAAAAAATGCTTTTGCATAAATTAATCAGTTTTCTGGTGTCTACCATAGTCTCATATACATTTTATCTTAGCATGAGACAATGCTGATTGGCCTTAAACACAGAAACGATTTCTTGCATCTCCAAGGAGAGGTCCAGATCACTCCAGGACTTCGTTTAGCTTCATTTTTCCCCCTGTTCCAATAGACTCCATCTTCATTATTTCAGATCCTTAGTTCTCCAACAGCAGGGAGCCCCAACCTTAGTTTTTCCTATGTCCTCCTCTTCTGCCTCCAAGAGGATAAGCTGGAGAGCCAAATGCAAAAGCCCAAAGTATATTTGGCCTTGATAGACTCTTGCTTTCACCGTTGGTGGAGAAACAGACCTTGTCAGTGACTTTCAGTCACAATCTTTAGATCCTCCTAAAGATTCCAGCTTACATGTTTATATGGATGAATCTCTTGTACTAGTCTGTTAATGTGACTTACAGCAAGACTTAGGAAAATTAAGCTTTTCAATAATTAAAATACAACTTAATTAGCCACAGGGAAGAAGTCAGCACTTAAGAAAGATAATATTTGACTTGTATAGCACATCTAAAGGTGACTGGATAGAAAGTCTAAAGTCTAAAACATTTTCTTCTTTTAAACTCTCTTTTGAACAGAAGTCAACTCACGTCACAAAAATGTTCTTGTTCATATATATAATGATTCTGTAAATACAAGTTTAAAAAGAGCTTTAAGGCAATAGTCACAGACAACCAAATTGTAACCATTATGTTTACCATCTTGGCCTATGTCCCAAGCTCCACATGTTTTTGGCATCGTTTGTTTGACTCAACAATAAGGGCTCTAATATGAAGATTCTTTTCTGTTGCTATTCCAAATGCATAAGAGAACAAATCCATTTATCTAAACACAACTTTGAAACTTTTTGGAATATGGTGACCATATGCATCAATCCTCAGAAAGTAAAAGCAAAATATTAATTTCCCTTTCTGTTGGAACACTTTAGGTTTCTGACATGAGGAACTGATCCCATTAAGTTGTAATTTACAGTGGCTACTTATTGCTTAAATGTGGAAAATCCACAGGGGTAGATCATGAGAATTAAGGAAGAGAGAACTCTTAGTAAAAGAATATGCACAGCTAATCCTCATCATTCATTCTATATCCTTCTCCCCTATCCAATTCCCCACTCACTTCTCCCCTTCTAGTCCATGCACTCCACCCCCCAGCTACTCAGTTAAATGAGAAATGCCCAGCAGAGTTTGCTACAAGAATTTGAGTTGCAGCAAACAGACTTGGTCAATTTACAAGAAATGAGCCTTCTGCCATGGATTCGTCTCATTCATACCAGGATTCCACGGAAGATTCCCTGCCTTTGCTACATGATGCCCTTCACACAGTGAGAAGCAAGGAACTCTGGATCAAGGGGAAGTTTTGTCTTTATGGAAGGCCAGCAGGCTGTAGCAGAAAGGGACCATCTGAAATCTGAAAGTATACCTGTTCCATTATGGTTGTTCAAGTCTCTCATTAGGCAATTACTCAGAATAACCTTTCTTATCCTTTGAGAATGACATTCTAAACAAACTATGCTGCTCTCTCTTTGCTCAGAAATCTATGATTTTTTTTTTTCAAATTCAGATGTAAAAAGATAAAAGATACTGCTTCCCATTGCTTGTATTTTGCCCAGAACTTGGGGGCTCATCACTTGCCATCAACTGGACACTTAAATCTTCTCCAGAATAATGCTCCAGTGAAGTCAGCTTTTTCAGTTAATTGATAGGCTTAAAATGAGTAAACATAGAGGGAAAAACACAGGGTGTTGAGGATTGGAATACATATCAATCAGTTTATAGCTTTCTGTGCATGTCTTGCTTATAAGCTTTCAAAGAAATGTAAAGTTGGATCTTTGCCTCATGGAATTAAATAAGTTTCTTCCTTTCTTTCCTTCATTGACAAACTATACAAAGAGGAGTCATCCACAGTCCTATAATTTAGTCTTTAAATAAATCCATTTAATTTCAGAATTTCATAGTGGGACTTGAGAATGTTTACTCCTTCCACAGTTTCTCTAAAATGTGAATATAGAATTGAAATACCTAATCTCACCCATGAATATGCCAATTTTAATTTAATTTAGAGTTATTTCTATCATATGAATTGTTATATGATAATACAATATATATTAAATATAAATTATTTTTAACTCAAAAGGAATAAAACATCATTATAGGAAATTTGGGAAATGTAGGAAAAATTCTAAAAAGGGGAAAATTTTTCCATAATTTCATTCCCAATCACAGTCAGTATTAACATTTCAGTATATTTCCTCCCAAACCTTTTTATTTTGCATATTGTTTTTACTATAATTGTGATCAAAATGTGCTAGCAACTTTCTACCTTATTATCTCCTCTTAAATATTATATGCATTTTAATGGTTTGATGATAATCTACTATTTAGATACAACTGCTTTGGGGCTTTGGAGTGGCTTTTAATTTTTTATCATTAATGGGGACAAACATATTTCAAGACAACTAAAAGTGCCACAGCGACTATTCCAATGATTGGGAACAATACTTGGTTTTTTATTTCTTGGGGCAAATGGGAACTCAGAAGCATAATGGCTAGTAGATCTTGAAGCGTCTCACTTTAGATCTCTGGCAACAGAGACCCTCTTGGACCCTGCAGATCCAGCTGGAATTCTGGTAAGAGAGGGAGAGTGAATATCTAATGGCATCCATTGCAACATGGACATAAGCAAGAAGGTTCAGGATCTATCGAGCCAAGATCGTGCCATGGGAGTCTAAATGTCTTTACTCACATAGCTCTAATGTTTACTCACCATAGCATTAAGAATACTACTAAGATTTTACATTTCCATAACACCTTCCAGGTTAACATCTTGATTGTTCAATAAATTTTATTGAAGGATGAATAGCTCTGTATTACCAAATCACTTCCTTGGTAAATAAGTTGATAGACAAAAGAGCATTTCTGGGCCTGTAATTCCAAATACACACAAAACACATGGACAAAAAATAATTTATCTTCACCATTTCCAAGTATAGCCACCTGTCTTCTGCTTGAGACTTGCTGACTTGTAAAACCTGTTAGATCCTCTGGGAATGACCTCAGAGGATCCTCATGAGAGAGTTCCTAAGGGGCTTGACATAAGTCTTGTGAGGTTTATGTGGGTAAAAATAATTGAAAGTAGAGGCTGGTGCTTGCTTCTTAACCAGAGATTACTGAAGGAGGGAGGTCTGTTGTAGCAGCCCTTGTCAACAAAGCAGGAAGTGTATGTAGTATAGTATAGTGTTCGTGAGAAGAAAAAAGTGTGGACACCCCCATTCCAGTTCCCTATGGAACTCTGAGGGTGTGGGAGAGGAATCCAGTTGTTCCTGAGCTCCTCAAGAAGGAACACAGAGGTTAGAGGAGGTGTGCAAGCCAAGGAGCCTCCAAGAGGCCACGAGAAAAGGATAGGAAGCATTGTAGGTAGAAAAGGTATTGGGGCATTATCCATTGCTGGAACAGCTAAAGGGAAACTAATCTGACCCTCTGAGAGGGAGTTGGAGTAAAGGTGAAAGTCATCACAAGAAATCACAACCACTACATCAGCAGAGTCTATCAGTGTCAGGAAAAATAAGACAGACCCAGAAACAAGAATACTTGCTTACAACCAACACGTGTCCACTGCTGTCAGATCTCCACTTCTCCATCCCTTCTCTTCTGCCAGTGGAGCTAGGCCTTTCTTGGAAAAGGCTGATTAGACGTGGTAGGTTGAACACAAATGCTTACTATTATAGCCTCCTAATTCTCTATGAAAATGACAGCAAAGGATAGACTAAAAGGACAAAGAGAATAGGAGAGAAAGTGACAGAAGATGAGAGATGGTAGGAATATTTCGTTAGCTGAAAATGCAGTGGATGAATGGTCATTAACTTAAAGATGGGACAAAGCTGAAACTGTGGATTGGAGGGTGAGGGGGAAGTGAGAAACAAGGCAGTTTAAGCTGAAAAATCCTGGAAGTGGAGGTACCAGGAACCTCAGAAAGGTGAGGGTGCTGGGTAATGCTGAAAACAAGAGCATTTGCAGATAGTTGACTGTTGATTACCCCTCCCCAAACTTTCTGGAAAAGTTGAACACCATCCATAGCTGAGGACAAAAGTGATATTCCACGCAGGAAACTGGACAATTAAGTAAAAATCTGCATGGCAATCATGGAATTCCCTAGCCTCCTTCCCCCATTGGCTCCTAGAACACAGACAACAAAGGTCAAACCCCACAGGCAGAGATTTGTTGGATTTCTCTCTAGAGAACTGAACAGATCAAGAAACTAGATCTGCAGATGCCTATATTCGGGGTTCCCCAATGAAAAAGCCACCTTATCAGCCTATATTCAGGAAGCTATCAGTCAACAAGCCATGTCAACACATAGAAACTTCCAGTCAGCTTTTTAGTGTCATGTTCTTCAGTATTAATAGATAGCCACTGCTGTCTTTCTATGTGCCCAACATCATTCCAAGCACATTTTAATATTTTACACAAATTAATGCATTTAATCCTTTACAGCAGTAATGTTTTACACATATACATGTAAATGTATTTAATCGTCATAACAATTTTATAAGGTAAGTACTATTATTATTCTCATTTTTCAATAAGGAAACTGAGGCACATAAAGACTAAGTAACTTGGTCAAGGTCACATGCTATGAAGTAGTAAGGCCAGTTGCACAATCTTTCCATTTGGATCCAGAGCCCACGCATCTCATCTCTACATCATATTGCCTCAAAATCAAAGTAGAGACAAAGACAAGCAAAACGAAGGAAAACAAGAGAAACAGGCAAACAGGGACTAGGGGAAATGCGTAAAGCAACTATAACACATTTACTCAGATAAGACATCGCATCCATTAAAAACACCAAACCAGAACGCTCTCTCATTCAGAGAACAAGAGAACATGGGAGCAGAAGATTCAATAGATGAGTTATAAAGTAGAATTGTAGAACTAAAAGACAAAAATAGAAAACAGGAGGGAAAACTAAGATGATCCATCTAGAAAGAAAGAGCAGATTAAGCTATGGTTATAAAATTATCAGAGATATAATACAAGAAAATGTCCAGATTGAATGAGGCCATAGATATTCAGTTAGCATAATGAATGATAAAAGATTCGCACTAAGACACATCACTGATAAATATTCAGCCACCAGGTATAAAATGATTATTCTGAAAATTTCTAGAGAGGAAAAAAGAAAGAACACCATCAGAAAGATTAAGAATTAGAATGACATAGGCATCTTAACAGCAACTCTGAAAGATGGAAGACAAAGAGTGGCATCTAGCCAAATGTCAGTCAAAGGTTAAAATAAAATAAAAAGCTTTTCTGATATACAAAAATCTCAATAAAATTATGTCCTATGTGTCTTTTTCCAACAGGAAGACAGGAGTCTAAAAAATAGCTCCAAGTTAATAATGAAGGGAAGCTTCGAAAAGACATTCAAACAGCAGGACTATAGAGAATAAATCCAAATCAGAGCAACAGGATAAAGGGCTCCAGAAAGGATGTCTTTAGGGAAATACCAACTGATAGATAACTCCAGTTTTCTTTTTAATCTTACATTGGAGTTTTACAGCTCCAATGGAGAATTGAGGCATGATATATTACTACAAACATGGAAAGCTAAAGAATAGATAAACAAAGGCAAGTGTTGAATTCGGAAAAAAAATATACTCACAAAACACTATGTGTCTCCATAATGAGAAATACTTATATACTCAAAGTAATGTAAACACTGGCTACTGATTTAACCAAAAACAGTAACAAATTATGTTGGAAAGGGATGGGAGAGAAACAGGTTGTAAGAACAATCCTCATTGTCCATAGAACAGAATAAATACATAATGTCTGAAATTCTAAAAGGTTAGGAAATAGTAATATTATGTTATTTAGAAAGATGGAGATAATTAGCAGAAAAAACAACTTTAAGAGTTTTCAGAAAACAAGAATCTAGAGAACAGATGAGTAAGGCAAGAGGATGCTGCTCTTCCTTATAAACTTATGAGTACTACTTGGTTTTTCAAACCATGTATATGTATTACTTTGATAAAATGATTTTTTAAAATTACAAGGAAGGATTTTAAAAGAGTAGGGTAGAGTCTTAGAACTGGATTCCAAGTAAAATATGAGGTTTCTTGGCATCTCTATTCCTCTAGCCACACAGAGACTGAGTGGTGGGCAGAATAATGGGTCGCTGAAAATGCCATGCCTTAATCCCCTGAACCTGTGATGTTACCTTACACAGGAAAAGTGTAGATATAATTAAGTTTAGAAACCTTGATACAGGGAGATTATCCTGAATTCTCTGGTGGTCCAATTTAATCACATGAGGTCTTAGGAGAGGAGAAGCTTTCCCGGCTGCAGCAAGAGAGACACAACATGAGAAGGACTCCAATCCGCCCTCGTTGGGCTTCGAAGTTGGAGGAAGGGGTCTATGAGCCAAGGAATGAAGCAGCTTTTAGAACGGACAGTCAGCAAGAAAATGGGGACCTCCATCTTACAACCACAGGAAGTGAATTCTGGCAATAACCCAAATAAGCAAGGACATAGATTGTCCTCTAAAGTCTCCACAGAGAAATGCATCCTGCCGACATCTTGATTTTAGCCTAGTGAGACTCATGTCGGCCTTCTGACCTACAAAATTGTTAGATCATACATTTGCGTTCTTTTAAGCCACTATGCTTGTGGTATTTCGTTATGGCAATGATAGAAAACTAATACAGACTGCCACCTCCTAAACTAACTCATGCAGTTATCATTGATGGGAGAATCTTAAGTGACAAAATCTGACAATGAATGTGGACACTTAATAGGCTTGATAAAGACGTGAAATTAAAATTCACCAGAGAGATTATCTTCTCATTATAACTGACAAGGGTCAGCTGCAAGTCAAGCAAGGAAAGACCCACCTACATATCACACACTGCTCAATAGTTTTGAGCATGGCCAAGAGGTCTGAAGGTTCCCAGAACAGGAAAGGGAACTTGGACATCTAAATGTCTTCCACATTCTTCTATTAAAGCCATTCCTATCAAATGCATCCAAGTCAGTGAGATGGGTTTATGATGGAATATAAATATTTGTAAACACTCGAGATAAAAGCACAGGATCTGATTTCGTGAGTAAGCCGTGCAGAAAGAAGGAGATAGTCATGAGCACAGGTGACAGTGTAGAAAAACTGACCTGCTCGAACAGCAGTCTGCAGGAGCATGAGTGGAAGCGTCGGGGCTCAAGTGTAACTAACGGTGAAAACTGCCCTTTATCTCAACCTGACAGCAGCAAATGAGAAAAATAACTCTGATCACTTTTCTTTTCTTTTTTTTTAATGTGGGAAACTTTTTTTTAATTGAGATATAATTGATATATAACATTATATGTTTAAGGTGTACAACATGTTGCTTTGATACATTTATATATTGCCGTACGATTAGCACTGTAGTGTTAGTTAACACTTCCATCATGTCCCATAATAATCATTTCCCTTTTGTGATGAGAACATTTAAGATTAGCATCTTTGAAGGATGTAGTACGGTATCGTTGACTATAATCACAATGCTGTGAATTAGATCTCCAAAACTTTTCATCTTCTGTAAACTTGTACCCTTTGACCCATTTCTCCCCAGTTCCCCCACACCCTAGCCCCTGAAAACCACCATTCTACTCTCTGTTTCTACAAGTTCAGCTTCTTTAGATTCTACAAATAAGTGAGACCATTCAGTATTTGTCTTTCTCTGACTTATCTCGATTTTCAGAATGCCCTCAAGGTCCATCCATGTTGTCACAAATGACAATTTTTCCTTTTTTCTTAGATATCTCTTTTCATTGCCTTTGGGTATATACCCAGAAGTGGGATTGCTGGATCATACGGCAGTTCTATTTTTCATCTTTTGGGGAACCTCCATGCTTCTTTCCATGGTGGCTGAACCACTTTACATTCCCACCAACAGTGCACAAGGGTTCCCTTTTCTCCACATCCTCATCAACACTTAATATCTCTTGTCTACTTGGAGACAGCCATTCTAACAGGTGGGAGGTGATATCTTATTGTGGTTTTGATTTACATTTCCCTGATGATTAGTGATGTTGAGCATCTTTTCATGAGCTCCTTTTAACAAGAATATTATAGCCTTTTGGAATTTTTGCAGAATAATTGGAAAATTCCTCTTATTAAAATTCTACTCACAGAAAAAAGTCTAGGGTTTTTTTAAGCAGAAAAATCATCTAAAGTAAATTTTAAAAGAATAAATTATTGATATAAAGCAAGGAAAGTAAATTGACAAACTACAAAATACAAAGAAATTCTATTTTCACCACTGACATGCTACAAGATACAAACATGTTGAAAGAAGAACACGAATGGAAATTATTCTGTTAGAATAACATAGAATTGATCCCTTCAATTTTCACATTATACACTGACTCTTCATTTTCAAATCCTTTCCTTTCGGGGACATCAAAAAATTAGAATAGAATAAGATGAATATAACTTAGGCCCACATTTGCAAAATGAACAAAGAATAAAGACTGTTTCCAGGTTAGGTCAAAACTAACAAAATACTAACTTTCCTCCCTCCTCCTAGGGAGAGTAAGAAGATATTTTTATCTTTTGCCTCTGGTTTCTACGTAATCCCCTCAAAGTTCCCAGTACCTGAGGTGTATTTACAGAGGGTGATCAGGATAGTTGACATTAACGTCCCATAGGAAGTCATCAGTTGTCCTTTGCTAGTGGAAAGTTGAGCACACTTAAAGTTTTACTTAAGTTGAAAGAAAATGCATGGACTTTCCTAATGTAAGTGTAGATGCTACCGTATGTTGAATGGGTCATGATAATAAATTAGACATGGTGCTTCATCTCATTATTCATTACTGTCCCCAGAGCCTCACTTACTGTACTACTACATAAGTGGATTGTCACCTCCAGGTAGAATGACCATGGCTACACTGGAGACGGATCGCAGATTTGGATCTAGGAACTATGGTCATCATAATCAAACAGAGCATAGAGAACCCAGAATGGGAGATGTGATCCCCAATTATCAATGTAAAAATTCCCTCCAAATAAGGACTTTACCAGTGTGAAATATGGGATTTGTTTTTCCCCTATAGAACCTCATGAAACAAGGAATAGTTACATCTCTGGGTAGGGGTGGGGAATATAATTACTTTTGACAATAGAATGTACCCTGGGACTTTCAAGGCAAAACTGTTAGGCCTTTTATTTTTCTTTTACTTCTTTCGTGGGTGTGCAATCCTTTCTTAAACATTTGGCCTGCATATGGACAGACCTGTGATTTTAAATGGCCTAGGGAGCCCCAACAGTCTTCTAAGTAACACTCATGAAGCGAGAGAGCATCTCAGATGCTAGCATTTACTCTACGAAGAATTTTTTTCTGTTTGCTGATTCTTCACCTTTTAAAAAGTTAACACATTGAATATAATACATCCTGAATCTTTTGCAGGTGTTAAACAGCTGACTTTAATTTTTTAAAGAACCAAATCCATCTATTACCAAACCAAAAAAAAAAAGAGCTCTATTTGTTTAGGTTATTTTGACAGTAAATCCTTCCTCTTTATTCTGCCTTAAGAAAAGGATTGCATTTCCCTGTAAAAATAAACTTTCGGTGGAGATTAAAACATGACTTCATGTGGACTTGCTCCTTAAAAAGCTGAATGGTCCAAAATGTGACATTACATTTTTTTTCTAACCTTTTAATTTAGGATGGAAGGACACATATTAGCAATACCGGCTTAAAAATGAAATAGTATATCTTTCTATAATGGCACAAAATGCTATGGTATGGCAAGTGGCTTTAAGTTAAGGCATTGTCTAGACTTGATGTGAAATTCCCATCATGGGAGAATACTGGAGTGGGTAAGAGGGGATCAATCACAGGATAGTAAATGAGATTTGAAAAGGGGAGGGGAAGTTTAACAAGGACAAATTAAATTTTAATTCATGTCCTTGGACTCAGGACTCTACCCTAACATCTGGGCCTTTTTATCATAAATTTTTCAATGTTAGCACTATTTTATCAACTGGTTATCTTCTGTTGTCCATGCCAAAGTATTCTTCGCTTCCAGCCACCAAAACAAAGGTCAAAGTAGACAACAAGGAGCAAAGTAGAAAAATTTGTCTAGGCCACTCCTCATTGTTAATCAAGAACCTTGACATCACTGAACAGAATGGTATAATAAAGGACAGTTGTATGTGGTGGTATGTAACTTTGTCCAGATTTCCAATGAGTGGTTGTTATGAAATTTTAACTGTCTTTAAAATACTGCAGGACAGACAGGTGATGTATTCACATGTGTTAGTTTTCATCTATACCATTGGGCTGGTCATATGCGCTAATAAGGAGTACATACTTCAGAGGTACTAACTAGCACGGGAAAAATTCTAATCAAAGGGCCAACTCCAGATACAGTTATCACAAGATAGTCTTCAGCTATCTTCAAATCTGATAGACACCAGGGGCTTTGTTCATTACCATAAGTAATATTATAAACATTCTTTATCCTGAGAAAAAAGAACAAAGCGGGAAGTATCACACACTCTGATTTCAAAATATACTACAAAGAATAGTAACCAAAACATCATGGCACTGGCACAAAAACACATGCACAGATCTATGAAACAGAATCAAGAGCCCAGAAATAAACCCACACATCTATGGACAGCTAACTTTCAACAAGGGAGCTAAGAACATACAATGGAGAAAGGAAAGTCTCTTCAATAAACAGTGTTGGGAAAACTGGACAACCACATGGAAAAGAATGAAAGTAGACCATTATCTTACACCATACACAAAAATTAACTCAAAATGGATTAAAGACTTGAATGTAAGATCTGAAACCATGAAACTTCTAGAAGAAAATACAGGCAGTAGACTCTTTGGCATCAGTCTTAGCAGCATGTTTTCAAGTACTATGTCTGACTGGGGAAGGGAAACAATAGAAAAAATAGACAAATGGGACTACATCAAACTAAAAGGCTTCTGCACAGCAAAGGAAACCATTAACAAAACGAAAACACAACCTAATAATTGGGAGAAGATATTTGCATACTGTATATCTGATGAGGGGTTAATACCCAAAATATATAGAGAACCCATACATCTCAACAGCAAAAAAACTAACAACCCAATTACAAAATAGACAAAAGATCTGAATAGACATCTCTCCAAAGAAGATATACAGACGGGCAACAGGCACATGAAAAGATGTTCAACATCATTATCTATCAGGAAAATGCAAATCAAAACTACAATGAGATATCACCTCACTCTCGTCAGAATGGCTATAATTAACAAGACAGGGAACAACAAAGGTTGGAGAGGATGTGGACAGAAGGGAACCCTCATACACTGCTGGCGGGAGTGCAAACTGGTGCAGCCACTATGGAAAACTCTATGGAGTTTCCTCAAAAAATTAAGAATAGATCTACCATATCATCCAGCTATCCCACTGCTGGGTATTTATCCAAAAAACTTGAAAACACAAATGCATAAAGATACATGCACCCTTATGTTCATTGCAGCATTATTCACAACAGCCAAGACTTGGAAGCAACCTAGGTACCCATCAAGGGACGAATGGATAAAGAAGATGTGGTATATATACACAGTGGAATACCACTCAACAATAAGAAACAATGAAATCCGGCCATTTGTGACAACATGGATGGATCTTGAGGGTATTACGCTAAGTTAAATGAGCCAGAGGGAGAAAGTGAAATGCTATATGATCTCACTCATAAGTAGAAGATAAAAACAACAAACAAACACATAGAGACAGAGATCGGATTGGTGGTTACCAGAGGGGAAATGCGGAGGGAAGAGGACAAAAGGGATGATTAGGCACACGTGTGTGGTGGTAGATTGTAATTAGTCCTTGGGTTGTGAACATGACGTAATCTACACAGAAATCAAAATATAATGATGTACACCTGAAAATGATATAATGTTATAAACCAATGTCACCGAAATAAAAAATAAATTAAAAAAAGAAAGAAATATTCCTTAATCAGTGAAATTAGTGGCAAGATACTTGATAGAAATATTGTAGAGGCATTCTTACCCTCACATGAATGAGATTTAAAGAATCTGGTAAGCCCAACAGCCTGAACCCTTTGGAATCTAGCCTGGGCTCTCTGAAGAAGTCTTGAGTTCAGCCTCTAATTTGAAGAATTATTGGTCACCACTATCTGAAACTATAGGCAGCTACCAAAGTCAACCAGAAAGAACCTAAAAATAGTGAATAACCAAACTGGCTAAGGTCCTTTTGCAACAGTGGTCAAGGGACCTTTCTAAAAATCTGGGGGAAGTAAACCAAATTTACAGTTACAGTGTGGGGGTAACTGGATTGAATTACCTAAATTTTCTTCATGTAACAAAAAATATCTATCTTAAAACCCCAAATTGTATTCAAAATGTCAAAGTTCCTTGCCCCTGTGACTCCTATAGATATGCCATATAAGCAGACTACCCCTGGAAAAAGAATTCACATCACTCACCCTATGCTATTGTGGTGGAATTTTTCTCATGATTTTGTTAAAAATCACCAGTGACATCTGGCTTTTTTTCAGGGAAGGTACTCAGGCAGGAAAAGCAGGAGCTGCCATCAATGCCTTATTTGTGGATTGTCATCTCTCTTTTGGTGACTTGTATTTCCAAGAGATTGTTCTGGTGAAATGAAGAGGTATGGATAATTATTTCTTGACAACTAAATATAATTCTATATCAATTCTCTTCTTTACTTCACCACACATTCATTCATTCCTGCTCATGGATAGGTAGCAGAGAAAGCTGTAAAAATTCACCATGGCTGCCAACAAAACACTGTGTGAGGCAGGAAACAACTAGTAGCAGCATCTCAGGTCTTTGCTGCTGTGGTAGTCAATCTCCAATATGGCAACCAACAATCCTTGCCTTCTTGTATTCATGCACTCATGTGTCTCCTCTCATGTTCTACAGGGCTGACCTGCACAATCAACAGAATGCTACAGAAGTAATGGTGTGTGAACTCTGAGAGTAGGTCACAAAAGATATGGTAGCTTCTGCTTTGATCTCTCGAGTCCCTTGTTCTGTGGGAAGCCAATCACCACCCACTATGGAGAGGTTTATTGGAGAAGAACTAAAGCCTACCACCAATAGCCAGCACTAGCGTGCCAGCCATGCCTGTGGGCCACCTTGGAAGCAGACCTTTGCAGCCCAAGTCAAGCCTTAAAGTCAGGCTGGCAAGTGACTACAAACTCATGAGAGACTTCAAGGCAAAACCACCCATCTAAGTTGGTCCTGAATCTTGATCTCCAGAAACTGTGAAAGATACTAAACCATTTGTTTTATTTAAAGTCACTATATTTTGAAGTAATTTGTAACATAGCAATAGATAGCTAATATAGCTGCTAAGCCATCAGCATTTTCAATTCCATTCTCTTCCATTCACTGTTGCAAAAGGACCTTGGCCAGTTTGGTTATTCATTATTTTTAAGTTCTTTCTCATAGACTTTGGTAGCTGCCTATAGTTCCAGATAGTGGTGACCAACAATTCTTCAAGAATCAAGCAAGATATTGACTTTCGTATCAGCCTCCCTTGTAGTTAGCAGTGGCCATGGAATCTGTTCTGAGCAATGAGATGTAAGGGGGAGTCTACTCAGGGAACTTTCTTTTTATTTTGAGGAAGATTAGCCCTGAGCTAACATCTGCCACCAACCCTCCTCTTTTTTGCTGAGGAAGACTGGCCCTGAGCTAACATCCATGCCCATCTTCCTCTACTTTATATGTAGGATGCCTGCCACAGCATGGCTTGACAAGCGGTGCATAGGTCTGCACCCAGGATCTGAACCTGTGAACCCCGGGCTGCTGAAGCGGAACGTGCGAACTTAAGGGCCACACCGCCCACTGGGTGGCCCCAAAGGGAGCTTTCTTAGAAAAGGAAAGTTCACTCACACAACTCCCTCCCTCATGCTCTGCTTTGAACATAATGATGTCAAGCTGAGGCAGCAATCATATAGCTTGGATGGAGCAGCCATGAGGATGAAAAACTAACGGCAAAGGATTGTGGAGTAAACAGAAGAGAGCTGAGGTTCCTGATAGCACTATTGGTTAGGTGAACTACTGCTGGCTACATCCTACCACCTTGGTAAGCGATTAAAATAAACCCTATTATTATACCTCTGTTAGCTGGGGTTTCTATTACTTGCAGCTGACAGCATTCCTAATTGATGCAGATTTTGGAACCAAGAGGGGGTGCTTTAAAGAACAGACCCTAAAATGTAGGATTGGCTAAGGGGAAGAGACAGGACATTGGGCTATGAAGTTCCAACTATTCCTGATGGAAATAGGATTACCTTGGTTATGCAGTGGTGAAGCATTTGTTTTTACTGTCGCCTGTTGGGATGCAGACTACATACTGAAAAAAAGATGGAGTGTTAGGGGAAAATGTAGAAAACCTGTTGTGACACCTTATTTTTTCATGCACACTGTTTTTTTATGTCTCAGAATATTTAGACTCACATGGGAAGGTGAGTGACCTCTGTGGGCACTTCAAGGCATGGCATGTTAAAGAGTAGGATCCTTTTTACACAACACATACACACACTGAGTAGCCATTGCGAAGGCTTTGGGTGTGTCTGTTTCGTTTCCTATAACAATTTTTGTGTGAAACTAAATAGGCAACTTCAAAACAGGAGGGATTTTTCTCCTCTTGTCTTTCCTCTGCTTTGATAAATAACAATCAAGTAAACTTTTTGTAGATTCTGATATATACTTTTTCTCTCTTGGCCGAAGGGGAAATAAAAATTGGCAGGCATAAGATCTCATCAAACACATTTCCCATTTTTCCTATGATAAAATAACAATTATTAGAAAGGTAATAGTAACCATATATCAATCCTGTACCAGCTTTTCAAGCACAGTATATGCATTATTTTATCTAATCTTTACAACTCAATGAGATAAGTTTTAACAGTCCCTTTGCCAAATAAGAAAACTGATGAAACTTACACAGTAAGCCCAGCCTTGAATGGCGTGGCTCCAGAGCTTTCGCTCACATCATTATGCTGTAATGCCTCCCGATGTTTTGTTACTGTTAACTGTATATTGTGACTATTCCTCAATGTTGTCCACTCCCCTGACGTCACTGGCCTCTACCCCTCACTGGTCTCCCTGACTCTCCTCCAGTCTGACTGCAGCCACAGATGTCCTTCTCGAGTCTATACTTGTTCCTGTTGATACATTGTTATTTAAAGAGTTAAGTCACAACTCCTTAATGAGATGCTCCGGAGTTCTGTGTCACTAACCCATTACTTGCTCCCCAGCCTCAACTCACAGCATTGACCTCTGTTTTGATACCTCTTACTAACTTGTGCTGCTCATTCAATGTCCCATTCATACTGGATTTCTCCCACTTCCTTTCACTTTTTCAGTCTCAGGCTTTGGCAGCCAATGCCCCCTCTGCCTAGAGAACCTTCTCTGACTCTTTCGGCCTGGCTAACTCCCACGCGTCCTTCATCTTAGATGTCACCTCTGAAGCACTCTGTGCTTCTCTAAAATGTCAGTTTTCACTGTTTTGTCTTTGTCTTCCTCTTAGCTTGGCTATACAAATAATTTTCACCACTGTGCTCCCAGCGTTCAATATATGTTCACTTCATTCATTCTTTAAAAAATGCTTGCATGGTCATTTATATCAAAATCAGTCAAGACACAACCCATTCTAAAGTGTGAACAATTTCAAAGGAACCAAAGTGAAACTGTATTCCATCCATTAATTTATATTACAACTAGAACCATATTATTAAAGTAAAACTTTGTTGGCACACTGCATGCCACCTACACTTATATAATTATAGACAACATTCTGGTAGTTTCACAGATACAACAAAAAACCCAGGTGCCTGGTCTAACTGAGCTTGCACATTTAACTGCTCATTCTCCTTGTAAAATACACCACATTTTCTACACAAGTGAATGTATGTACATGTAGGCAATGTATATTTTATACATGTAACATATGTAATTATATATTAGAATATTTTATATATACATATATAAGTAAATATAATTACCTAATAGAATAGATTCCTTTTCAAATTTAGAGTTATGTCAGCCTAATTCATGTACTCTATCATCTTCCTCCATTCTCTAAGTAGACTATATTCAATCAAAAATTGCTTTCCTGGGGCTGGCCCTGCGGCCGAGTGGTTAAGTTTGCGTGCTCTGCTGCAGGCGGCCCAGTGTTTCTTTGGTTCGAATCCTAGGCACGGACATGGCACATCATCAAACCACGCTGAGGCAGCGTCCCACATGCCACAACTAGAAGGACCCACAACGAAGAATATACAACTATGTACCGGGGGGCTTTGGGGAGAAAAAAAGAAAAAAATAAAATCTTTAAAAAAAAATTGCTTTCCTAATATTTAGCACCCACCTCCACCTTCTACTCCATGGATGAGAGAACTTCTCATCTTTGTCTACTAGGTCACTGATTTGATTTTCTGTAATTCTTTACCATCCCCAATATACAGTAGTCTCCCCTTATCCGTGGTTTCGTGGTCTGAAAACATCAAATAAAAAATTCCAGAAACAAACAATTCATAAATTTTAAATCACATGCCATTTTGAGCAGCGTGATGAAATCTCCCGCCATCCTGCTCTGTCTCACCTGGGATGTGAATCATCCATTTGTCCAGCTATCCACGCCGTATACGCTTAGTAGCCCTCTTCGTTATCAGATCGACTGTCCTGGTAGTGCAGCGCTTGACTTCCAGTAACCCTTATTTTACATAATAATGGCCCCAAAGTGCAAAAGTAATAATGCTGGCAATTTGGATATTCCAAAGAGAAGCCGTAAAGTGCCTCTATCATACGCTGAGTTTCCTAAAATCTACAGTAAGTTTTATTACAAAATACTGTTGTAATTGTTCTATTTTATTATTAGTTATTATTGTTAATCTCTAACTGTGCCTAATTTATAAATTAAACTTTATCATAGGTATGTATGTACAGGAAAAAACATGGTATATATAGGGTTTGGTACTATCCGTGGTTTCAGGCATCCACTGGGGTCTCGGGAAGTATTCTCCACGGATAAGGGGGACTACTGTAGATTCTAATATGGCTGTGTACTTAAACGTTTCTTGAACTCTATCTCTGTATCAACTGCCTGCCCCTTAAAAAATTTTTTTTCAACCTCTCTGGATCTCCCCTTACCTATTTTTTAATTACAGTCATTTAAAAAAAATTTACCAGCATATTGTTTTATTTCCTTTAGATTTTTATTTCCCATTGGATGAAGCTATGCTCTTTCAGAAGTTAAAGCATGCATGCAGAGGCTACAATTCTGGGTCCTCTCCCAGCTTCTTTCCTTCTGTGGTTGACGGAATGCCTCTGTGGCTATCGAATGGGTCACTCGCCTCTGATTTTCATAACCATCTGTCTTTTCCTCCGTCTTCATGGGTATTTCAATAAAGAGTCAGAAAAGGGTATATCAGGGGATGTGGATATGATGCCATTTGGACTGATAGGACCTGCCTGTCTGTCAAAGGACTTCTTCTGCCTTAGGCGGCAGTAAGCAGCGGAGTGCCAGATTAGGCGACAGGCTGCAACAGGGAGCTGGCACTACAAGGTAAATGAAGTTTCCGCAGACCCTATCCTGTGGTGAAAGTCTCCATTTTCTGCGGTCCCTCCTTATAGAAAATTCATTCTTTCCAGGAAGAAATATCATTTAGTTCTTTAGTGAGAAACTTGTTCTTTCAAAAAAAGAAAGCACAGTTTCACATTTTAAGCCTTTTACATTTCTTTCCTTAATGATATAGTTTAATCTTTAACTACTCTTCCTCTCCAACCTAATTTTAGTAGAACTTTTGAATGTTTAAAATCTGTGACTGGTTTTTATTGTTGTTATTGTTGTGGTGGTTTTTTGTTGTTATTTTAAGTGACTTTGGCAGAAAATGAGTTTGGGGAGTAGAAGAGGTTTCTAGATATCTGCAACATCTTTTATTAAGGTAGCAAAAACTTGTGAAATTGAGGAAGCAATTATTTATCTCCAATACGGTAAATAAATTCAAAATTACACAATTTTTGGCCATGAAACATAAATTGGCTCCAAAGCACAGGTGATTTTGTTTCAAAGATTGGTTTTACAAAAGCAACATGAAAAAATGTACTGCAGTTAATTCCTTTATATTTATTAAGTGATAGGTGATTGTAAAAGAAGTTTATGAATTGGATGTCCTCTATTTCTATGTTGTGCTTCAGTCACAGACATTTTATGGGTGGTTATATAATGCTCTTCAGCTTTACATAGTGCCCTTAAATAGAATCACAAAACTCCTCACTTGAAGTTTCATTCATAAATAAAAAAGGAAATAAGAGCTTTGATGCAAGATTTAAATAGAGGAAGTGACTCCGTGGTTCAGAGGGAGTGCTGGCAGAGACAGAATAGCATCCAAGAAGAAGAAACTAAATTGTAAAAGGCCATGGGAGGTTGGAATCAGGACAGCAACATGAGCAGCAGGGCCCACAGGTAGTTTTCAGGAAATATTGAAGTATAGCGCAATATTAGAGTCTATATATTGATGACAGCAAAAAGAAAAACATGGTCACTCTACAAAAAATCAAATCAGTGATTTAGGAGACGAAGATGAGAAATATTCTCATAACAGAGAGGGAAGAAACAAAGAAATGAAAACATGAGAAAGAAGATAACATATGAGGGACAGAGATTCCAAATTTTAATCTAATAAAGAATAGAATTTTTAAGAGAAGAAATGAGGACAAATGGAACAAAACCAGTGGTTCATTATTGAAGAAAATGCTAGTGATCCGAATAGAGATATAAATATGTAGTTTAAAAGCAAATACTGAAATTTACAGAAGGCAAAGTAATTTTCAGTGACAGAAAGCAGGTCAGTGGTTGCCAAGATTGAGGTGGGTGAGGATGGCCCCAAAAGGAGCACGAGGGAACTTTTTGGGGGGATGAAAAAGTTCTATATCTTGATTGTAGTGTGGTTACGCAGGTATATAGCTTGTCAAAACCATCAAATTGTATACATAAAAAATGAATTTTATTGTATGTAAATTATGCCTCAATAAAATTTATTTTTATTAAAATTCTGTGATCATTGTAGATTCACATGCAGCTATACGAAATAATACAGAGAGATCCTTGTTACCCTTTACCCAACTTCCCCTGATGGTAACATCTTGTAAAATTATAGTGCAGTATCACAATCAGGATACTGACGTTGATACAGTCAAGATCCATTCCATCACAGCATTTCCATAACCACAAGGATCCCTCATGTTTCCCTTTGATACCACTTCCTTCCTGCCCCCTCCTTCTCTTTAAACCTTGGCAACCACTAATCTAGTCTCCATTTCTATAATTTTCTCATTTCAAGAATGTATATTTAAAAAGAATCATATAACATGTAAACTTCTGGGACTGGCTTTTTTTGCTCAGCATAATTCCCTGGCAATCCATACAAGTTATTGCAAGTATCAATAATTTGTTGCTTTTTTTAAATTGTGGAAAAAACATAAAATTTACCATTTCAACCATCTCAGTGTACAGCACAGTAATGTTAACTATATGTACACTGTTTTGCAACAAATGCCTAGTAGAACTTTTTCATGTTGCAAAACTAAAACTCTGTAACCATTGAACAACGACTTCCCATTTTTCTCCTGCCCCTAGCCCTGGCAACCACCACTCTACTTTCAGATTCTAAGAGTTTGACTACTTTAGATAACTCATATAAGTAGAATTATACAGTATTTTTGTGTGTGTGTGACTGGCTTATTTCACTTAGCATAATGTCCTCAAGCTTCACCCATGTTGCAGCATATGACAGAATTTCTTTCTTTTTTAAGGCTGAGTAGTATTCCATTGTATGTATACAATCAGGCCTCCATACCCTCAGGTTCTGCATCTGCAGATTCAACCAACCTCGAAGCAGAAGGCCTAGGATGGCTGTGTCTATACTGAACATGTACAGACTTTTTTTCTTGTCATTATTCCCTAAACAATACAGTATAACAACTATTTACATAGCATTTACATTGTATTAGGTATTATAAGTAACCTAGAGATGATTTAAAGTATACAGGAGGATGTGGATAGGTAATATGACAAATACCACACCATTTTATATAAGGGACTCCAGCATCCTTCGATTTTGGTATCCATGGGGTTTTGGAACTAATCCCCCTGTGGATCCTGAGGGATGACTATATACCACGTTTTCTTTATCCAGTCATCTGTGGATGGGCATTTAGGCTGTTTCCACCTCTTGGCTATTGTGAATAGTGTTGCAATAAACATGTATATGTAAATATCTCTTCAAGATCTTGTTTTCAATTATTTTGAATATATATCCAGAAGTGAGATTGCTGGATCGTTTTCTATTTTTAATATTTTAAGGAACCTTCATATTGTTTTCCACAACAGCTGCACTATTCTATATTCCCACCAATAGTGCACAAGGGTGCCGATTTCTCTACTTCCTTGCCAAAACTTATTATTTTCTGGTTTTTTGTAGTGGCCATCCTAAAGGGTGTGAGGTGCTATCTGATTGTGGTTTTGATTTGTATTTCCCTGGTGATTAGCGATGTTGAGCATCTTTTTGTATGCATGTTGGCCATTCATATCTCTTCTTTGGAGAAATGTCTATTCAAGTCCATTGCCCATTTTTTAATCCAGTTATTTGGGTTTGTGTTGTTGAGTTGTAGGAGTTGTTTATATATTCTGGATATTATCCCCTTAGCAGATATATGATTTGCAAATATTTTCTTTCATTCCATAAGTTGCCTTTTCACTATGTTGATTGTTTTCTTTGCTGTCAGAAGTTTTTAAGTTTGGTGTAGTCCCATTTGTCTGTTTTTGCTTTTGTTGCTTGTACTTTTTTTTGTCATATCCAAGAAATAATTGCCAATCTAATGTCATGAAGATTTTCCCCTATGTTTTAATAGTTCATTCCTTTTTATTGCTGAGTAATATTCCACAGTATGAATGCACCACAGTTTGTCCATTCACCTTTGGGTTGTTTTCAGTTTTGAATTATTAAGGATAAAGCTGCTATAAACATTCATGTACAGAATTTTGTTTGACTATAACTTCTCGTTTATCTGGGATAAAGGCCAAGGAGTGCAATTACTGGGTCATATGGTGGTTGCATATTTAGTTTTGAAGAAACTGCCAAACTGTTTTCCAGAGTGGCCATATCATTTTATATTTATACCAGCAAGGTACAAGCGATCCAGTTTCTCCATGTCCTCACCAGCTTTTGGCATTGTCACTATGTTCCATCCTGATAAGTGAGTAGTGACATTTCAATGTGGTTTTAATTTGCATTCCCCTAATGGCTAAAAATGCTGAACATCTTTCCATGTCATTTGTATATCATCTTTAGACGAAATATCTGTTCATGTCCTTTGCCCATTTTCTAATCAGATTTTTCTTTTTTGGTATGGTATTGAGAAAGTTCTTTTTGTAACCAAGGGTACTGCTCCTTTGTTAGATATGTAGATTGCAAATATTTTCTCCAAGTATGTAGCTTGTCTTTTCATCCTCATAACAGGATACTTCAAAGAGAAAAGTTCCTAATTTTAATGAAATGCAATTTACCATTTTCTCCTTTTATAGACTATGCTTTGGTGTCAAGTCTAATAACTCTTTGTCTATTCTAGATCTCGAAGATTTCTTCCTGTTTTTTCCTAAAAGTTTTGTAGTTTTATGTTTTGCATTTAAGTCTGTGATAAATTTTGAGTTAATTTTTGAAACTTAAAGTTAGGTTTAAAGTTAGGTGAAACTTAGAGTTAGGTTTATTTGTTGGTTTTTTGACTGTGGATGTCCAATTTCTCCAGCACCATTTGTTGCAAGGCAATCTTTCTTCTATTAAATTGCTTTTGCTCCTTTGTTAAAAATCAGCTGGGCATATTTCAGGGGGTTCGTTTCTGGGTTCTCTCTTCCGTTCCACTGATCTGAATGCCTATTGGTCCTCCAATTTCACAGAGTCTTGATTACTGTAGCTATGTAATAAGGCTTTAAATTGAGTACACTAATTTCTCTCACTTTATTCTTCTATTTCAAAATGTTTTTAGCAAGTCTGGATCCTGTACTTTTCTATATAAAACTTAGAATAAGCTTGTGTATCTTGCTGGAATTTTGCTAGGAATTGCATTAAATCTATATATCAAAATTGAGACAAGTGACATCTTTCATATGTTGAATCTTTTAATCCGTGGACATGGTATGTCTCTCCATTTATTTAAATCTTCGATTTCCTTCATCAGCATTTTGTAGTTTTAGCGTACAAGTCCTATACATGTTTTGTTAGATTTACACGTAAGTATTTCCTTTATTTTTGAGAGATTGTAAATGATACTCTATTTTTAATTTTGGTATCCACAGGTACATTGTCAGTATATGTAAATAGAATTGATTTTGGTATGGTTAACGTGCATCCTACTGCCTTGATAAATTCACTTATTAGTTTTAGGAGTTTTCTGTACATTTCTGAGGACTTTTTTTTAACTTTTCTTTTTTGAGGAAGATTAGCCCTGAGCTAACACGTGCCACCAATCCTCCTCTTTTTTGCTGAAGAAGACTGGCCCTGAGCTAACATCTGTGCCCATCTTCCTCTACTTTACATGTGGGATGCCTGCCACAGCATGGCTTGACAAATGGTGCTTAGGTCTGTGCCTGGGATCCAAACTGGTGAATCCCAGGCCGCTGAAGCAGAATGTGCAAACTTTACTGCTGTTCCACCAGGCTGGCCCATCTGAGGACTTTTTGTATAGTCAATTACGTATCTGCAAACAAAGATCATGTTATTTTCTTCCTTTTCAATCTGCATGCCTTTTATTTCCTTTTGTTGCCTTATTGCAGTGGCTAGAACTTCCCGAATTTTGCAGATGCTCTTTATCAAGTTGTTGAAATTCTCTTCTATTCCTATTTTTCTGAGAGTTTTATCATGAATGGGTTTTAAATTTTTGTCAAGTGTTTTTTCTTTGTCAATTGATATGATCATGTAATTGTTCTTCTTTAGACTGTTAATATGGTGGATCTATGGTAATACATGGATTGGAAGATTCAACATCAGAATCATGTCGCTTATCCCCAAATTGATATATAGGTTTCACACAATTCCTATCAAAATCCCAACAAAACACAGACAACTTTGAATTCCCAAATACTGTACCTTCCATCTTTGGAATAAATCCCATTTTATCATAGTGTATAAATCTTTTTATGTATTGCTAAATTCTATTTACCAGTATTTTGTTAAGGATTTTTGTTCTATATTCATGAGGGATATTGGCCTGTAGTTTTCTTTTCTGTAGTGTCTTGTCTGGTTTTGGTATCAAGGTAATACTAGCACCATAAAGTGAACTGGGATGTGCTTTATCATTTAATTTCTGGAAGAGATTGTGTAGAATTTGTGTTAATTCTTGTTTAAACATTTCCTTGGGGCAGTTTTAAAATTATGCCTTCAATTTCATTAATTGTTATGGGGCTATTCAACTTATATATTTTATCTCAATTTAATTATTTCATATTGGGTGAGTTGTGCCAGCTTGCGTTTATTGAAGAAGTGGTCCATTACATCTGAGTTGTCAAATTTGTGTGCATACAGTTATTCATAGTATTCCTTTATTATCCTTTTAATGTCTGTAGGGTCTGTAGTAATACCCTATGTTTCATTTCCGATATTAGTCACTCCTGTCTTCTTTCTTTTTATCTTTGTCGATTTTTGTAGAGATTTGTCAATTTTATCAATCTTTTCAAAGAATCAACTCTTAGTTTCATTGATATTCTCTATTGTTTTTCCTATTCTTAATTTCATTGATTTCTCCTCTTATGAATTCTTTCCTTCTGTTTGCATCTTTTATTTTGCTCTTCTTTTTTTAGGTTCTTGAGGTGGGAGCTTAGCTTATTGATATGAGACTTTTCCTCTTTTCTGATGTTTGCATTTAGTGCTAAAAATTTCCCTCAGCACTGCTTTAGCTGTGTCCTGCAAATTCTGAAATGTTGTATTTTCATTCAGTTTATTTTTTTTTTAACTTCCCTTGAGACTTCCTCTTTTACTCATGGATTATCTTTAAGTGTGTTGTTTAGTTTCTCAGTGTTTGGAGATTTTCATATTATCTTTCTGCTATTGATTTCTAGTTTAATTCCATTGTGGTCAGTGAGTACACTCTATTTTTTCAATTCTTTTAAATTTGTTAAAGTTTATCTTATGGCCCAGGGAATGGTCCATATTGTTATACGTTTTGTAAATACAGGGAAAAAATATGTATTCTGCTGTTGTTGGATGTCAGTTACATCCTATTGGTTGATGATGTTGTTAAGTTCTTCTATTTATTTGCTGATTTTTTTGTCCAGTTATTCTATTAATTGTTGAAAAAAGAGTGTTGAAATCTCCAACTATAATTATGGGTTTGAGTGTTTCTCTTTTTAGTTCTATCAGTTTTGATTCATATATTTTGTACTCTGTAATCTGCTGCATACACATTTAGAATTTACTATCTCTTCTTGGTGTATTTACCCTTTTATCATTATATAATATCCACCTCTACCCTAATAATTAGCTTTGTGCTGAAGTCTACTTTATTGGCTATTAATATAGTTGCTCCTGCTTTTGTTTGATTAATGTTTTCAGGATATATCTTTTCCATCCTTTTACTTTCATTATATTTGAAGTGAATTTCTTGTGGCATATAAATGAGTCTTGTTTTTAAATCTACTCTGCTAATCTTTATCTTTTAATTGGTATAGTTAAACCATTTACCTATAATGTAATTTTTAAAATTTTACGACTTAAGTCTACCATTTCATTTTGTGTTTTCTGTTTCTCTCTCTTTTTCCTGCCTTCTTGTAGGTTACTTGAATATTTTTCAAAATTGTGGTTAAGGTATAGTGTTTTTGAACTGTATCTTTTTGTATAGCTTTTTAACATTGCTCTGGATATTACATTATACATACTATTTTATTTTGGTGAGGAAGCTTGACCCTGAGCTTACATTCATTGCCAATCCTCCTCTTTTTGCTTGAGGAAGATTGTCCCTGAGCTAACATCCGTGCCAATCTTACTCCACTTCATATGTGGGATGCTGCCACAGCATGGCTTGATGAATGGTGGGTAGGTCTGTGCGCAGGATACAAACATGCGAACCCCAGGCCGCTGAATCAGAGCATGCACACTTAACCACCATGCCACTGGGCCAGCCCCTATATATAGATATTTTATAACTGTCCTGGCATTTTCATTTTACCAGTTTAAATGAAGTGTAGAAACCTTACCTCTCTTTACATCTTTTTATCCTCCCTTGTTTATAATATTCTTAAATAGTTCCTCTACGTATATTTAGCACTATATCAGACAGTGCCTGAATTTTTGCTTCAAACTTCAAACATAATTTAGAAAATTGAAGTGAAGGAAAGTTTATTGTATTTACCCACATTTTAACTCAACATGTTCTTTCTTCCTTCTTTCTTTATGTTCTAAGATTCCTTCTTTTATACTTTTCTTTCTATTTAGAGATATTTCTTTACCCATTCTTTTAGGGTAGGTCTGCTAGTGACAAATTCTTTTAGTGTATTTTTTCATTTGAGAATGTCTTCATTTTCCCTTCATTCCTGAAGGCTATTTTTGCTGTTTATAGGGTTCCAAGTTGACAATTGTTTTCTTCCAGCACTTAAAAAAATATTGTCACTTCTTTTTTGGCTTCCTTGATTTCTGATGAGAAATTTGCTAACATTTGAATTGTTTTTCCTCTGTAGGTAATGTGTCATTTTTCTCTGGTTGCTTTCAAGATGTTTTCTGTGTCTTTAGTTTTCAGAATTATGATGTGTGTTTGGCATGGATTTCTTTGGATTTTTCTTCCGGGTTTTCTCAGCTTCTTGAATCTGTACATTTATATCTCTTAGAAAATTTAGGAAGTTTTTAGTCATTATTTCTTCCACTACTTTTTCATCCCATCCTTTTTATGCTGTCCTTCCAGGACACCAAGAACAGGGGTGTTAAATCCCACAGGTCCCTGAGGCTCTGTTCATTTTTTCCAGTCTATTTTCTCTCTGTCGCTCATATGACATAATTTCTATTGTTCTATCTTAAAGTTTACTGATTCTTTTCTCTGTCCTCTCCACTCTGCTGTTGAATCCATACAGTGAGTTTTGGGGGGGTATTCTATTCTTCAGTTCTATTTGCCGAGACTTTGTATTTCAAAGTTTTTCCATTTGTTTCTATTTTTTTCACTTGTTTCAAGCATATTCATAATTTCTATTTTTTCATTTGCTTCAAGCATACTCATAATTACTTGTTCAAGCATTTTAATTATGGCTGCTTTAAAATATTTGTAAGATAATTCCAGCATCTCCGTCATCTGAGTTTTGGCATCTGCTGATGCTCTTTTGTCATGATATTTGAAATATCCCTAGTTCTTGGTATGGTGAGTGATTCAAACCTGCACAACTTGAGTAGTATGTTACGAGACTCTGGATCTTATTTAAACCTTCTGTTTTAGCTGGCTTTACTTTACAGAGCCCCTTCCTTCCTTCCTTTCTTCCTTCCTTTCTTCCTTCCTATTTACTGTATTTATAGTTCTGCAGAACATGGAACATAAAAATGGATTGAATTAAAACCAAGCGATTTTATATAGCCCTCTTCCACTTTGTAAAAGCCCAGCAATTTGGAGGAGAATAATCCCACCAATAGCTTCAGAGCTTAGCTTCCTTTGGTCTGAGCCAATCAGAGTTGCCCCTCTGCCCTCATTATCATTATTTATTTGTGAAAAGGCACATAAACCAAGTTCAACCTTTCAGCGTCTGATCCCTGGGCCTTAGCTGTGGTTCAGGGACAAGCAATGTACTATGTAGGCATTGTCAGACTAAAGCAAAAGCACCCTCCTTCTCCTCTGGGGGTGACTGAGGAAGAATGCCACCATAATTGCTGCCAGCAGCAGCTCTGTGACCCTGAAGAAAGTCATCCGAGGATAGAACAAACATATGGAGAGCAGAGAATCAAAGTCAAAGCCCTAACTCACCACACTCAGGGCCCACACTATGCAGGACTTTTCAGTTACTTAAGTCAATAAATCATTACTTCTCATCCCTGCCCGTTAGATTCTTCTGGGAAGCTTACTGATACCCAGGACCCACCCATCCCAAGGAGCCTTATTTAAGTGTTCTGAGGTAGGACCCTGGCATTCGTATTTTTTAAAAGCTCTTCAGGTGATTCTAACGTGACTCCAGGTTTGAGAACCACTGCAATCAATCCTCTCTATTGGTGATGACTATTTGAGTTAGGTTTTCCCTTACTTTCTCTTGAAAGAACTCTAACTCCATGTTTGCAAAGTTTAACATGCATAAAAATCACTTGATGATTTTGTTAAAATGCAGATTCTGACTCAGCTCCGCAATGGGTATCAGTTTACTAGGGCTACTGTAACAAAGTACCACAAGCTGGGTAGTTTAAACAAAAGAAACTCATCCAAAATTATGGAGTCTGGAAGTTCAAAATCAAGGTATTGGCATGGTTAATTTCTTCTGAGGGCTGTGAGGGAAGGACCTGTTCCGGGTCTCTCTACTTGGCTTGTAGAAGGCATCTTCCTTCTATGCATGTCTCTCTGTGTCCAAATGTCCCCTTTTTATAAAGATGTCAGTCATATTGGATTAGGACCTACCCCATGACCTCATTTTAACTTGATTACCTCTGCCAAGACTCTATTTTCAAATAAGGTCACATTCTGAGGGACTGCAGGATGGGTCTTCCATGAATTTTGGTGAGACATAATTCAACCCAGAACAGGTGGGGATTGATAATGTATATGTCTAACAAACCTCCAGGTGATACCGATACTGCTGTCTATGGATCATGCTTTGAATAGAACAAGTTTCTACCTAATGTATTTCCGATGCATAAGACTGAGCGGAATTGAAAGCCTAATCCTATTCTGAGAGGAATGTCCTTGAAACTACCTGAGGGATAACAAGCTGGTGTGCAGAGTGCTAGAAATGGGTTACTGGTCGTGGCTATGGATTAATTTAAGAACACATGTACAAGAGACCACCCTGCTCACAGAGGACCTCTAAGAGAGACTAGGGGAGGAACATTTAAGTAATCAAACACATACAAATATTACACCAAAAAGAAATGATTTTCTCTCCATGGCTTTAAAAGTGAGTAATACTTTTACATAACTTTCTTTTTTTCACAAATTTCCAAATTTTTTGAAATATGTATTACATTAATAAGCAGGAGAAATAAAAAATGTATTCTTAAAAGGATTATCATGAATTAAAAATTAAGCAAATAAAAGCAACCACATGGACCAGTTCTTTATTTATCTTCATGTTACAGGGCAGTAATTCTTAAGTGCAATATGGAGGTAGACTATTACGCTAATGTTTTGCCATTATTCGGATATTATGCTGAAATTTTTATCAATGTCATTTAAAGTACTAATATTTTCCTGTTTCTAATAATGCAAACCAAGTCTACTGCCCATTTGAGATGTCTGGTCATAAATTTGAAGTGAGTCCAATCGGTGAAGTTGTATGTTTTTTCACTAGCAATGTTCAGCTGCACAGTTACAGGTGTGGCATAAGCAGATAGTTGGATTTCGCCAGACTTGAGGTTTTGCCAGTAAAGTACAATAAAAGGACAGAGGAGCAAGGAACATGAGATTGCAAAGAATGTTATACTGCTGGACAATGGAATCCAGGCCAGTAGACACAGAAGTGAGAATACAAGGAGAATAATGAATAGTTGAAAAGAAACACTGCTAAAGATCAGTGGGAGAGTTCTTGGAAAGGGAGAACCAGAGTGAGTTGGAAATATAGGAAGTGATGGTCATTCTAGGTTGTTTTTAGCAAATCGAGTTTTCTGAGGTGGCACAATGATCAGTTATTACAGCGTCTAAGTAAGATATTATTGCCTGAGTGAGCTGCCAACATGTGGTGGTAGAGAAAATCATCAAAGTCAAAGACATCAGAGAACCAAGGAGCCTGGGTATTGTTTGAATTACCTACTTGGATGTGTAAATTGCTAAAAATGAAAGGAAAAATATTTAAGTGAGACAATGACCCAAATGCTGACATTTTCAATAGATAAGAGAGGCCAGGAGGCCATGAGATGACAAGAGGAAAGGCTAAGGCTAATAAAGTCTGATGACATGCATGTCAAAGAAGTAGAAGGAAAGACAGTTTAGAAGCAAGAAATAGAGAAAGTGATACCTACATGGCCTAGCCCTGAGATATGTGGAGTAGGAAGATAACACAGCTATCACTTAAGAGGACTGTGGGAGAGGCAGTGTTCTCAGGGGACAGCCAGGTTGGGTTGTAGTTAGAGCAAGAAAGTGACGGGAACTTTCCAAGAAAAGGTTGAGGACTTAGGGAAGCTGATGATGAGAGATCATGATGGGGAGGTTTGCAGGGTGAGGGTGGGGAAGGTGGTAAATGGGTAACCATTGAGGTGGTTATGAAGCAGTAGGAGAAATGTGGGGTGGGGCGCTCTGAACGAGACTCAGGATGTGAGGACTGAAGGGACTGGTCATGAGTACGTGGACTCAGTGACTGGCATGCTCAGGGAGACCTGTGGATGCTTATGCATTAAAGCTCAGGGAATGTGGTGAATCTCTGCAGGGAGGGGCTCACTTCCAGGGCACTTGGCTGTGCTCTCCTCATGTATGTCAGGTTTCACACGTATGCCACGTTACATTTGTGAATGCCATCCTACGACAGTGACGGTTAGCTGTCTACCAAAGATTTGCACTCTCCTTTCTTAGTGCAGAATGAGAAGCAGCTTTCCAACCAAGGACTACATTTCCCAGCCTCCTCCCCTCATCTCCACCCTGTGAAATTAAGGGGAGGCATGAATTAGGTGTGATTAAGTTCTGGTCGATGAAACGTAAGCAAGAGTGATGAATGCCACTTCAGGCCTGGCCCACAAACAGTTCCCATGCTTTCCGTCTTACTCCTTTCACGGGCCAGATGTCAAGGTCAGGGTGACATTGCAGCCCTCATATTGAAATGGCAGAGCATCTCTTGGCCTGAAGGACTGTACAGAGCACCTGTCCTGGCTAGGAGACTTTGTGTGAGAACAATATGAACCTATGTTGAATAAGCCACTAAAATTTCAGGGTTTATTGATTACAGAAGATAAAATTACCTTAACCAATATACGTCTATCATGTGTCTCATAATTGGAGCCAGTGACCTCTTTAAAACATTACTAACTGTAGTGTTCCTACTACCCACCAACCATTAACCCGCACCCCTCCCTGGCTCATGTAAGGAGAGGACTAAGAGAAGGTGAGAGGTGAGTGTTGACTTCGTGAGCAGTACAGTGTATCTGAGGAGGAGAGAGAGGTGGTGCCCCTCACCCACAGCCAAGTGAGAAAAAAGGCAAATATGCAAGGTGATGAATTTGTGAATTAATTCAGTGGTGGGAATCCTTTCGCAATGTATACATATATCAAATCACCACGTGAATACTTTAAATATATTACAATTTTATTTGTCAGTTATACCCCAATATAGCTGAGAAAAAAAAGAAGATACCTGCCTCTGCCATTCCTCCTCCCTGACCCCAATAGATAAGTATCTACGTCTTGAAAAGGATGGGAAGAAGGTCGATCAGAGCCAGGCCACACACCCCTCTCCACTCTAAGGAAGAAGTCTAGCCTTTGCTAGGAAAAAGAGAGAGCTTTAAATTGAGTATGTGATTAGACTAATATTAGGTCTAATATTAAAATAACTGGAAATTCATGGAGTCATCCCAATATGTTATCAAGAGATGGGAAAGGCAGGGAGGGGTTCAACATACAGAGCTGAAAACAGTAACTGGTAAAAATCAAGACCATTTCATGTTTCTACCTCAATGAGTTGAGACTCCTCATGTAGAAATTATAATTCATATAGTCATTCTGACTTGTAAATATTCAGAGGTTAATAATCGAAACGCCATATGGAAGGAATACCTAGAAATCACAGATAGAAATGGATGGGTTAACTGAAGACGTGCTGCATATTAATAGAGGGACAACGTGTTTGACTGTCACCTGGGGCTTTAGAGTTTTTAATAGTGGTGCTGTCGTGCAGTAGATCACCGGATTTGTTGTCGACAGACCAAGTGTCTCATCCCAGCTCTATCAATTAAGAGCTGCAAGAGCTTCTCAAGACACTTAACTTCCTTGACCTTAGGTTCTTCATCTGGAAAATGGGGATTATGAAATCGACTTCTTGAGATTACTAATTAAATGTAACAGGGCCTAATTGAACACTTGATAAAGAATATGCTGTCCTGAAAGACACTCAAAGTAGAATCAGATAACCCTAAGTTTATAAAGATGGTAGGTTACTTTTTATTTTGACCTTGTTGTCAGTGTCAAATACAGCACAGATATGGTACAGACACACTACTACCATGAGCGAATTATTCCTGGGCTGACAACAATAAAGGAAATTCTTCCTTCCTGCTTCACCAAAGGGGAAACAGGTATCCTACATACATATATACATACACAAAATCTATAAAAGTTATATACATACGACTGTTTTCATGGAAATTTGATTTATAGCTTTAAAGAAAAAAAAACCCTTAAAACCATGTAACCCCTAATGTATCCTTTCCCTAAAGCCATAAACACACCTCCAGTTATCCCATCCAACAAAAATATACTACAGCAGGTGGAGTCGCAAAAAAAGCAAATGGTTTCAATCTTTTCATTCATTTTAGTCTATTCCCTCAACCAAAACTTCAAACTGCAGGTGCATGCAGCATACTTCTGCTATGACAAGAGCAGTGTATCTTTGTAACTGGGGCTTCACCTAATGATGTGTGAAATAAATGTTAACTGCAGCAAAATGACTCCAAGCCAAGAAAGCCCCAGTTGAGGGTCTCGCCTGCAAGAGGGGCTAAGCCACAGGAACACACCAGAGTGGGTCTTTGGGAGATCATCATTCCTTCCTTCCCTTCCATTTCTAATGTTTCGAGAGCAGTATGTAAATGAAATTGGAATTTTCAGTTTGCAGACATTCTTCACTTTAGGGTCCAAATTTGATTTCAGTCTGGAAACTAGCATCTAAATGAGTTTGAGAGGAGTTGGTTTTAAGAAAGGTCAAACCAGCCAAAGTAAAACACTAACCAATGATTGTAGGGAAGCAGTTTCACATCTGGAATCGGTTATTTGTGGACCAGAAGGAAGAGTTTTCTTAGGACAGTTGGTTTAATTACATTTTCAAAACAAGTAAGAGTAACCCAGGAATTCCAGCTAATCTCAAATGCAAACAGGCCACCTCTAGTTCATGAATATATTCACTTCTTATTTCACCCAGAATCATTAGCTACATCCATAGTAGTTTCTACTGTTGTTGACCAACTAAGGCAAATTTTCCAATGTCCCTTTGAGGTGCACATTTTGCCTGGGAGTTTTTGTGTGTGAGGGTCAAATCTAGGTGGTTAGACATCTTGTCTCTTTAAAAAAAGAAAAGATGCTGTGAGAAGAAGCAGGGTTTTGGCATCAGACTGATGTAGATTTTAATTTATTAGCTGTGTGACTTTGGGAATGTTACTTAATCTTTCTTTATCTTTTCCTTATCTGAGAAATGGGAATAATTCTTATCTTGAAGAGATCTATGTTCTGATTATTATATTAAATTATACAGCATATGTAAAACACCTAACAATTATGAGACTGTGTGGCTGTGGAAAGTATTCCACAAATGTTAACTCTCACGACTCTCCCTTTCTCACTTCCTTCTATTCTTTGTAAACTTATTTTTCTAGAAGCAATATATTTTTGGCAAATATAATGAGACAGGAAGCTGTATGTACCCTCCAACCTAAAATGTCAGTAGTGTAGCACAACAGAATAGAAGAAATTAAACATATACATGGATTTGAAAGTATTCCCCTTTGGGTATCTCAGAAAAGTGTATCATTGCAGTTAAACGCATTTCATGAAATGTTATCTCCTGACACATATTTTTATGATGGTGGCAAATTGTACCTTTATGATTTCACGATTGCGCCCCCCCCCCCCCCGCCCCAAACGCACCCAAAATAGTCCTTGGTAGTTTATTATAATCATCTTGATTCACCAAAATCAGGACAATCACAGGCCCTGGGGTTAGAGTACAAGCTGGACCAGAGTGTGTCATCGCCTTTGTAACCCATTTCCTTCTAACATTGAGGATTACCAATGGACAAGTTTGCAAACTAATACTTTGCCCAGAGTGTAGGAAAGAATTCTGCTTTGCACTGAAGAAGTTTAGTGTAGCCCAGACTGATGCTGAAAGCAATGTTTTACTCCCGAGGAGCAGGTTATGACCTTTCAAATGAAATGCAGCCAGAACGTTTATATCACATTAACACCAGTGAAAGGAAAAGAGACAGAGGGAGAATATAATTATATTTGCGAAAGCACCGTGGCATTGGGTGTTTTTATTGCCTTTCCCTTAAGTTTTTCTGAGGTTTATAATATATTTCATGAAATTAACAGTAATATTGAATTCTTTCTATTTTCCCCACTTAGGTCCCGTGTAGGAGTAAATCTGAAGGGATAGGTTAGGGCACTGAGAGTGGCTGAGGAGATCAGAGTGGCATCTAAAGATGCTTGCAGAAACACCAGATGCTAGACCCAATGTGGTGGAACAATGCGTCAGAATTATCAAAAGAAAAGAGAGTTGCTTGTGCACATTTTTAAACCCCTAAGGACAGTTTTCAGGCATTGAGTTTGGGTCTTTGTGTGTGTGAAGCACAAAGTGCAGCAGGAGAGAGAGTCGATATTTAAATGACATGCAAGACAAGGGAGCTACTAGATGTGGGGAGCATTTGCTCTCCTTACACTCTGTTCTGTTTATAAACATTCCAGCTATTTAAATAATAAAAAGCCAAGCACAGGCCTTTGTCAGCCCTCCGTGATCTTTCTGGTACTGGAGGGGTTCAGGAGGAGGTGTTGAGTTCTTGTGTGCTAAAGCTTGTCAAGGGCACATCAAAATGTAATAACGAAATCAACTACGAGACAGATTGGATGGCAGATTTTGGCAGCTAACAAGGAGCTTTCTCGTTATAGGATGTGCAAGCTTGTGGGTTGCACTGCAATTAGAAATGAATTTTTTTTTTTTTGCCTGAGCTCTTCTTATACTTTTCATTCTTATAAGTGACAACAGCAAAAGACTGCTTCTCACTCCCTACTCCATCCATCTCCCTTGTTGCTAAAGTAACTAGTATCTTAATTTAACATCAAATTTTTAAAAATCAGATCAATGCTATTCAGTGTTTATAAGATTGATACTTCAAGGGAAAGTCAGTGATATATTACTTAAAACTAGTTCTCTTGAATGTTTTGTGCGTGTGCAAAATATCCTTTTGGTACTTTTTGTAATTGTTGTTGTTGTGGTTTTAACCATATGTCTCCAGTAGGAAAGCAAGATCTTTGTTTCTTAACAGCTGATGTGTACTTGCTACTGTGTCACACAGGAGTCCGTCATACTGTTATCAACAACTAAATCATTTCCACAGAAACTAATTTTAGCACTCAGGAAGGGAAAAACAACATTACTTTTCTGCTACTTAATAGACGGATTTCATGTGAAACAACCCAGTGAACCAAGCCAACCTGTTTCTCAGAGGTTAAGGTGAGACACCTAAAGGGATAAATGGTTTCCTCAGACATTTCCAGCCTATCTAGGCCAGCATTAGGACTCCATGCAGCTGACCAGCAACTCCCAGATTATTCTGGCTGTTTAAGCCATAAACAATCCTAGAAGGGAGTGAAGTAGGAACTGAAAGAGAGAGCAAAGGAGATGGGGTGATTGAATTCAGCTTTTAAAATACATTTAGAGAATGTCCATTCAAGAGTGAGCTACCATCCTAAGCCATTGCTTCCAATAGGAGGGCTGATGCACCCAACTGTCCCAGAGTGGAGGTAATGGACAATGAGGTCACAGTACAGTTTATGATCTTTCTTTTTTTTACAGGATAAGAGGTTTTGATTTTGATCAATAACAACAACAACAACAAAACCTCAAGAATTGGGTTGTAAATTTTTAAGAGATAAGAGGAGCTAAAGAGAGGAACCAGGCTCCATATTTATCACCCTCCTTGATTTACTAGGAGCAAGAGGAAACGTATTATACATTCAAGTTTTCTTTGAATCAGCAACCATTTTTTTGATGCATTTAATATATACCAGGCAAGTGCCAGGTTCTGAGGTTACAGAGGTAAACCAGAAACCTCCTCTGCCCAGGCATTGTCAAGTAAAAGCAGTAAGAATATAGAGGTGCTAAGACCAATTCATGCATGGGGCCCAATAGAGACACAAAAATGGAATTATCAAGTCTCCTCTTCATGGAGATGAAGCTGGAGCTGAGTCTTCAACAGGCATTTTCAAGACAAACTGGAAGGAAAGGACAAAATGGGCAGAGGGAACACCACTAGTCAAAACACAGAAGGTTGGAATACAGTGTAAGGGATGAGGCTGGAGATTTAGGCAGACACAAGATTTTGAAGATGATCAAATATTCCATGATAAGGAGTTTGGATAGAAAGGACATTCAGGGGCTTTAAGAAGGGGGTGACATAATCTAGGCCTTTTACCAAGATCTTTAGTCAGAATTGTAGCAAACAGATTGGAGAGGGCAAATATTATCATATCAATACAGATTTTTCTGTCAAACAATTTTTGGTAGCAGCCACCAGTGCAATTCCCCCAACTTCTTGTTAAAATATCCATGAAAACACGGAAAAAATAAAAGACACCTAAAACCAATATCAACAGACAATGCCCAAATTTAGGAAAATGGGCTATAATTAAAAGATAAATGGAGCTGGACTGACATACACCTATCTCACTAACATCACTCTAATATTCTATTTCAGGCAGAGACTGAAACCAGAAAGCTATTTGATAGTAAATATGGGGGGAGAAGGTCCTGGAGGTAGAATAGTACATTTTGGAGGATGAGTATAGACACAACCTTGGGATCACAAATGTTACAGTTTCTCATATATTTTATTAATTCATCAAACTAGAGAAATAAGTCAGATAAGAAGCAAGTTGTTCCTTCAATAGAATAGAGGTATACTATAATTTAAGACTGTTATGAAATGAGAGACAAATTCATAAACCTATCTTCCAGGTGCACAACTAAGAAAGCAATTCAGTCTCAGAGTAAATTAAGGACAATCTAGTTGTCTTGTTTATTGAAAAATATGAGTCTGGACCCTTGTTTGAAGATGAGTAAAAAGGAAACTAACATGGAGAAAATAATCTGCAGAAAAAGAAAGAAAAAAATACCATTCAGGAGATAGGAGAGAATAAAACACTGTATAACATTATGTGCCTCAGGACTGAGAAGAATTTCAAGAAAATGTTTAATTGCCTCAAGGAAGGACAAGAAGACAAGGCAACTCTGAATAGGAACAAATAATCTTAAGGAAATGATAGGCTGAAAGGAAAAAATAAAAGGATGAAATTTAAGGGGTGACGCTCAAGTGAAAAAAGAATTGCAAGGACTCTACAATCACCTTATTAGAATTAAAATCTGCTTTGAAAGTACAGCAAAATCAATGACACAAAAACTCAAATCAATCATGTGGTGATGGGCATAGAAGTTTTCTTAGAAAAAACAACAAAAGTAAGTAGGAAGAAGGAAATGAGAGCTACAGATGATCAAAATCATAAAGCCAAGTTAAGGCTGAAAGGTGTTTCTGAAGAAAACAATGAAATGAAAGAAAAATAGCAATAATCATAATTATTTTCTCATAATCTATGAGCAAAACACTTCCTTGAGATGAAGAAAGGCCTGTGTAAGCACATTGCAATGGTTGCTAGTTTATAATTCACAGGAAAACCAATGAAAATATAAGTGCCTACAAAAATCAACTCAAATTGATTAAAGACTTGAATGTAAGACCTGAAACCATGAAACTTCTAGAAGAAGTACACTCTTTGACATCAGTCTTAGCAGCATATTTTCAAGCACTATGTCTGACCGGGCAAGGAAAACAAAAGAAAAAATGAACAAATGGGACTACATCAAACTAAAAAGCTTCTGCACAGCAAAGGAAACCATCAACAAAACAAAAAGACAACCTAACAATTGGGAGAAGATAGTTGCAAACCACATATCAGATAAGGGTTAATATCCAAAATATACAAAGAACTCATACAGGTCAACAACAAGAAAACCAAGAACCCAATTAAAAAATGTGCAAAAGATCTGAACACATATTTCTCCAAAGAAGATAAACGGATGGCCAACAGGCATATGAAAAGATGCTCAACATCATTAGCTATCAGGGAAATGCAAATCAAAACTACAATGAGGTGTCACCTCACTCTGGTCAGGATGGCTATAATTAACAAGACAGGAAACAACAAGTGTTGGAGAGGATGTGGACAGAAGGGAACCTTCATACACTGCTGGTGGGAGTGCAAACTGGTGCAGCCACTATGGAAAGCAGTATGGAATATCCTCAGAAAATTAAGAATAGATCTACCATATGATCCAGCTATCCCACTGCTGGGTATTTATCCAAAGAACTTGAAAACGCAAAGGCATAAAGATACATGCACCCCTATGTTCACTGCAGCATTATTGACAATAGCCAAGACTTGGAAGCAACCTAGGTGCCCATCAAGGGATGAATGGATAAAAAAGATGTGGCATATATACACAATGGAATACTATTCACCCATAAGAAAGGATGAAATCCGGCCATTTGTGACAACGTGGATGGTCCTTGAGGGTATTATGCTGAGTGAAATAAGTCAGAGGGAGAAAGTCAAATACCGTATGATCTCACTCATAAGTAGACGATAAAAACAACGACAAACAAACACACAGCAACGGAGATTGGATTGGTAGTTACCATAGGGGAAGGGGGGAGGGCAAAAGGGCCAATTAGGCTCACATGTGAGGGGACGGACTATAATTAGTTTTTCGGTGGTGAACATAATGTAATCTACACAGAATTCAAAATATATTACAATGTACATCTGAAAAAAAAAGAGAGGAAGAAAAAAAAAAAAAGAGTAAACCTAAGGTAACTTATGGACTTCGGATGATTATGAAAAAAAAAAAGAAAATGTATGTGCCTAAGCACATCCTGATAACATTTTTAAAGTACAAAATTAAGTGAAAAAAATCCCCAACTTCAGGAATACGAAACAAGAAATTTTGATCACTCTCAGCAATATCTTTTGCAACATTAAATACCAAATGACAACGGAGGAACATCTAATTTATTGCCGAAATTTGGTTAAAACATGTGCATGTGATCCCTGCTAATCATGTCTGCCTAAAACAGATTCTAACAGGAAGCAGAACATTGCTCCCAGAAGCATAAGCTCAGTAACAGTCCAAACTCTCAGTGTCAGCTTCCTCTAAAAGACTCAGGTGATTCAAACTTGCTCAGAAGTATGATTTTAAAATGTTATCTCACGAGCAGAGAGCTAAAACCACCAAGATGTGGTAAGCAGCCTCTAAGATGGCCTCCAATGATCCCCATCTCTTAGTATTCCTACTCTTGCATAATCCCCTCTCCTTGATTTTGGATTGAATTTAGTTCTCTCTTTCTCGCAAACAGAACGTAGCAGAGGCAACAGAATGCTACTTCCAAGATTAAGTTACAAAAAGACTGTGGCTTCTGTCTTGGGCACGCTCATTCTCTCCCTCGCCCAGAGGGCTCCTCCTGCCATGCTGTAACCTGTTCAGTTGAGAGGCCCACATGTCAAGGAACCGAGAGAGGCCTCTAGCCAAGAGCCTGTAAGGAACTGAGGCCTTCAGTCCAACAATTTATGAGGAAATGAACCCTATCAACAAATCCATCCCCCTGGCTGAGCCTTCAGATAAGAATGCAGCCCCAGCCAACATGTCAATTGCAGTTTTGTGAAAGACCTTGAGCCAGAGGTACCCAATTAAGCCATGCCCAGATTCCCAAAACGAAATCTTTGAGATAATAAATGTTTGTTGTTCCAAGCCACTAAGTGTTGGGGCAATTTGTTATGCAGCAATGGATAATCAATATATAACATGTTGATACTGAGTAAAGAATGAGAGTCGAAGAATTAGTCTTGGTCTTGAGATGGGAGCCAGCCTAGGCGGTCTAGTGGTTAAGATTCAGCGCTTTCACTACCACTGCCCAGGTTTCTTACCCAGTCGTGGAACCACACCACCTGTCTATTGGTCGCCATTCTGTGGTGGCTGTGTGTTGCTGTGATGCTCAAAGCTCTGCCATTGGTATTTCAAATACCAGCAGGGTCACCCGTGGTAGACAGGTTTCAGTGGAGGCTCCAGACTAAGACAGAGTAAGAAGAAGGATCTGGCCACCTACTTTTGAAAAAATTGGCCATGAAAATCCTATGATTAATAGTAGAGCACTGTCTGTTTTAGTGCCTGAAAGTGAGAGGATGGCGCAAAAAGACCAGGCAGGGTTCCACTCTGCTGTACAAGGTCCAGTAGCCAGGTCTGGTCGCCAGGTGTCGGAATCCACAGCACTAACAACAACAAACTCGAGATGGGAGCCACCTCTGATTTGACCAAGCACTTGAAAAAATAAAAAAAGAATTGCAAGCACTTGCTCCATGTGCTAAGGCCCATCAAGTCTCTGACCATAAACTACACAGACTTAGAAATCAGCTAATCAATCAATTAATCTGTCAATCAATCTATCTTTAATACTAAAATAAAATGTCTGAAAAAAATTAAAAATAGGAGATATAATTAACATAGAACATCATAATCTAACTTTAAGTCTGAAACTCCAGAATTTATTTGGAAGGCCTGGTAGTACAGAGGTAGAGAACACAGCTCCAGGAGTAAGAAGACCCTCGATTGAGTGGTGGCTCCACATTCCATGATCCCTCAATGTTTCAGTCTCCTTATCTGTAAAACTGAGATATGCTATCACATGTAAACACTAGCACGCTACCAGGTTACCTACACAGTAAAAGTGAGGTCTCATCACCAGATTTTAAAAGCTAAAAGTGCAGAAGAGAGAAAAAGTAAATTTTCTTAACCCCTAATCTCAAGTATAGGTAACTTAAATATTGCTGTTTCAATCTTAATTCTGACAGTTAGAAAAAGCACAGGTCAAAGAATGGTTTTGAAAAATGTAAAGGTAATAAAATATACATGTTTTAAAACACTGAAGAAGAGATAAGCAACTAAAAAGACCAAAAAAAGTAACACAAGGAAGCACATAAAAAGCATCAAATAAATTAAAGACAAACTAAATACATTAATGATAGTAACAAATGAAAATAGATTAAGCCCTTCAAATTTTTTAAGAAAAATGTTTCTCAAATTTGGTCAAAAAGCAAAATATCACGATTTTATTAGTTTCCTAGGGCTGCTATAACAAATTGCCACAAAGTGGGTAGTTTAAAACAACAGAGATGTGTCCTCTCACAGTCCTGGAGGCCAGCAAGGTGTCAGCACTCTTGGGGAAGAATCCTTCCTTGCCTCTGTCTCGCTTCTGGCAGCTACCTGCCAGCCTTGGCACACCCTCACTGGTAGTTGTATCAGTCCAACGTGCCTCCGTCTCCCATGGCCATCTTCCCTGTGTGTGTGTGACTCTGCTTCTAAATCTCTCTCCCTAGAAGGACACCAGTCATTGGATTTAGGGCCAATCCTAATCCAGTATGACCTCATCTTAACTCGATTATATCTGCAAAGACCCTCTTTCCAAATGAGGTCACATTCATAGGTACCAGGAGTTAGTATTTCAATATATCATCTAGGGGATACAATTCAACCCATAACAGCCATGTACTGTTTACAAAAGGCACACCTAAAAAAAATCAGAAACACTTTAAATATGTGACAATAAGCAGTCAAATTAGCATACATCTATATAATCAATATTAAAAACCTACTAAAGCTCAGATTGTGGAAGAAAAATTAATATGTGAGAAAATGTTAGTGATATGCTACAATGTAAAAATATTAAAATATATTTACAAGTCTAATATATTTAGACTTACACAGGTAAGTCTGATATATTTGCAGGTATTATTTGATATCCTTCAAGCGCCTTGATCTTGTAATGATTTAATGTTATAGCCTCTCAGTGACTTGTCCAGCCCCAGTGAAACAGGCCACAGAGGGTGCTGAGGGCCCTCATGTTATTCGTGCCTATCTGTTCCTGCCATGCCCTGTCAAGCTGCAGGTGTTGAAGGCCTGTGACCCTCAGGTGCACACAGCCCCGCCCAGCCCAGCCTGCTGAACCCTGGGCAGTGTGTTCAGAGCACTCTCCCCAAGAGCAAGGCAGGCTGGGATTTGCCCACTGCACTAACTCTACTGGCAGGCGTGCCCGATTTCTGAGTCAGGATCACCATTCTGCTTACCCTGAGCCACACTGGGTTAAACGATTCAGTCATGGAACAAATATTTATTGAAAACAAGGACCTGTACTAGATGCTGAACAGAAGAGCACCTGCCCTCCTGAAGCTTACTGAATTAAAGCACTAAACAAACACAGAATCACACGTTGTGATATGCAGCATGAAAGAAATAATAGGGTGCAAAGACGGAGAAAAACAGGAAGAGGCGACCTAGTTAGATTGCGGAGTCAGAGAAAGCCGCTTAGAGGAAGTGACACTTAAAAACCTCAAAGATGAGAGGAATGGGCTAAGCAAAGAGAAGGGGAAGAGTAGCTCAGGTAAGGGAATACTGCCTGAGCAGGAAAGCACTAGACAAATTCAACAACAGAAATGAAGCCGATGCAGCGGTGCGTGGGAGGGAGGAGAGACATGAGTTAGCTAAACAGAGGCCAGGCTTGCAGAGCTTGGTCTCGTAGGGCATAGTAAGAAATACATTCTGATTCTGTTTTACCTGCATGAGAAGCCATTGATAGGTAACCTAACAGTTATTCAAATTATGTCTTTATAAGATTGGCTGCTTTCTGGAAAATAGATAGAACATAGAAAGGAGTGGAAATGGAGAGACTAGTAAGCAAGCTATGAAGGGCTCCAGGGGAAGCATAATGGGGCCTTGAACTAGTGTGGAGGCAGAGAATTGGAGGCACTTGAGTTTAACATTGGGGAAGAAATGACAGAGCCTGCTGCAACATTGTGTATGGGGAAGAGGAAGGGACAAAGGGTCATTGCCCGGATCCTTGATTGAGCAAAAGGCTGGATGGTAGGGCTGTTGATTGAGAGGAGGCGAGACTTGGAGAAAATCTTGTTGAGGAGCTGGTGGTTGTGGATTGGGAAATAGGGATCAGAGTCCAGTTTTTCAAATGTGATATCTGAGGTACCTAGAAATCTAGTATCCAAATGAAGATGAAAGGAGGCATTTGGATACATACATCTGGAACTGAGACGTGGGGTCTGAGCTTGAGTTGAAGATGTGGAAATTGGTCAATGTCAGAACTGCCCAGATCTTCGAGGTAGTTCCCATTTCCACCGGAGCCTTGGCCTGCACGCCAGCTTGGTCGGCTGAGGGACTGACCTCCCATTTACTCCTCCACACCAAGCTGGAGACCTTGCAGGAGTCTGAGGTCTACCCTTGGAGCCCTCTGTGTTTCACCTTGTGACATCCAGACTGAAATGACCTGGATATCCCCTTCCAGGCTTCAAGACCCAAGATCTGCCTCCTCTGAGCTGAGTCCAGCCTGTGTTGGACCACGAGCCTGTACTCTACCAGGCACTTGTATTTTAAAGGAGTTTTGTTGGAAAGGCAGTGTCTCTCCATGGAAGATAAATCACAGTGTTTCAGAGAGGTGGGGGTGGGAAGAATCGTCGTATAGGTAGCCATCTTTGTGTTCCATTGAATAGGTGTTTACTCAAGTGGTATGAATTGAGGAGTATACAAGAAAAGCAGTCCTGATGGCATTTCTTCCATGCCCACTTAGTCTCTGGTCCTTTGCATGTAGGTGGCCCTCCCACAACACACACCAACCCAGGAGAGAGAAGAGAGCCATAGCCCACAGCACCAGGCCCCAGAGTTCTTCTAGGACTGTCCTCTCCTGTGCCCTCTACATCAGTGGCTCCCTGGTCTTGTTGTCCAACTCCCTGTTGTTGGGGAGGGCATTTTAGGCAGAGCAGCCAATAGGAAGGAAGGCACAGAGTTGAGATGCAGCCTGTGTGGGAGCCACAGGCAGTTCAGTGTCCCTCAACACTAAGCTATGTGCTGTCCTATGCAGGCCATAGCATATGACAGGGCAGAACAGCAGCACCTGCTTTCCAGAGTGATGTTGACAAACATCTGCTCCAATGAATTAAAAGCTCTGCCTGCAGTGACTCAGTCAGCTGGAGTACATTTCAGTAGCAGGGGACAGGAGGAGGGGAAGGGCAGGGGAAGCATTTTGAAATTTATCACGCTGTAAGCACTGGAGAAAAGTTGAGACAAAAACACAGCAGCCATGCAGCTGAGGAAAGGCATAAGATCCGCCTTCCTCATGGATGCAGGTGCAGAGATGAGGATGGATTCACAAACAGACTCTGGTGGACACCATGAACCAGTCTGAGGAGGGCAAGTTGCTGTGAGGGCAAATGCCACCAGGGTCTGCCCAACAGGGACATAAAGAGACAAAGGAATGACAAGGGCTTCCTTCTGGAGCTGCAAACTCCATGCAGGCTGCACAGGTCCCTGATGGCTTGCAACTGGCAGGCGCCTCTGCTCATGATGGAACAGATGAAAGGATCCCGAGATTAAAGGGTTAGGCATGCCTGAGCACAGAACTCTGTGGTTGAACCAACTGCTCTTGTCAACTGGGGCTGAGCTCCCTGCATGATTTTTTGAGATCAACAAACATGACTATAGGAAGTTTTTTTAAAAAAAGATGATATCTTTCTTGTGAAAACCAGACCCACTTGTGGTAGTTCACAGGGCTCTGAATTAAACTGAACTGCAGAGGCAATGTGAGGAAACACAAGGTACCAGGACAGAAGAGTGATCAGTAATGAGAGCAGCTCGTTAATCCAATGAGCCATCATTGCACACCAGCTGCAGGCACAGCCCAGAACAAGAGAGGCAGTAAGGAGAGAAGAGACATGTCAGAGGACAGGTTCTTAGTCTAGACATGGAAGGTCCTGTTACAAAGGTCAAGCGATGGATCAGGAGAGGGAATGTTCTCTATACTGGGGAAATCAAGAATTAATAGCCAAGGAATAAAGATTTAATATCTTGGAGTTTCTCCAAAGAAACTTTCTCCATCTCTCCCACTCCTACAGTTTTGGAACTTACTGAGAAATGGATGCAGGAGTCACACAGGGATCAATCTATCAGCTTTATTACTAGTAAAGCCAGATCAGAGAATGTGGCCAGTACCTGAGGTCACAATCAGGCTCCCCACTCCCCCACACCCGTCCCCAAGGGCAGGTTTTCCCCAGCCAGAGCCCCGGGCTGCCCTCACTGATTACCACAAGGAGGAAAGAACATGCCCTGCCCACAGGCCAACTGGGCTGAAAGAAAGAGAACCCAGAGGGACTGAGCCACACAAAGTCAGTTACTCTCCCCCAGCAGGCAATCAAAAGCGAAGTCATCCTTTCCTTTGGGAGGGGGCTGGAAGGAAGGCTGGAAGTTTCCTCCCTTTCCAGTATTTCCAGAGGGACAGATGTTTCTATTTTATGGGCCTCAAGAGGGATGCCTGTACAAGGAAGAAAATAATCCTCCTTGCATTGTACTGGCATATACTGTCAGACTGCACACTCCGATATGTAGAGGAAAGAGTCTAATTTCTCAGTGAGCTAGAAGAAGACCCAAAGATCATTTGGTCCAGTGGTCTTCAAATTTTTCTGTTTTACTTGTTGAACTCATTCTTCAAATATAAAACACAAAAGACAGAGCTGTTCTGGCTGAAAGGAGCAAGAAGTGAGGCGTGTGGAAAGCCCAGGCTTGACCCATGAGTACGCCCCTCCCCTCCTCAGCAGCCACCCAAAGGCAACTCGGAGGGACCCTCAGACTTCACACATATAGATTCCAAAGCCCTGAAAGGGTCCTACTGTGCTGGAAAAATACTACTGAGAGAAGTTCTGTGACTGCCCAAATTGTGCAGCTGAGTCAAAGGTGGAGATAAGTAGAATCCAACATGGATCCCTTACCTTGACAAGGGTTTGAAAGCAACACAAAGGGTTTCAACTCACTGGGAAGGGATTCCTGTTAATAATGGTTTCGTTTCTTTTTCTGCTGCCATATACCCCATCTAGTAAAATCCACAGGTGTTAGAGGAAGCTGGACCTAGCCAGGGAGTTCACACTGAAAAGTACCATCAAGAAGGGCTGTGAATCACTTTATTGCCACTGCTGCTAATACAGATCTTTGCAAAAGGGTAAATCATTATTATCAGGATGGTTCAATTGGAGGAAAAAGGATAAACTAATGGAGCTTCCCAGGCGACCTCAAACACTATAGTTTGAATAAGTTGTCCTTCTGTCTCTTCTTCTCAGAAGGGACCAGTCAGCAAAGATAACAGATGTCTGTCCCAACAGGTAGCTGCTAGTTAGAACCTACTGCCCTCATTATATCCCTGTCCTTCCCTGAGAAAGGGGTGGTGAAGGGGGTGTTTCTGTACTAGAAGGATAAAACCTATTTGGCCATTGAAGACAGAATTAGGTTGAATCATATGAAATCAAATGAAATGAAAACACTGAATCACCTATTTTTATAAATCACAAATGGCCAAATATTGGCTCTTTTTATGTTTCAGCCTGTATTTCATTGGCCTGATCCCCAACCAACTTGGACTGTCCAGTATTCCAGGTAACAGGCTCTGGTCCATGTTCATCCCTGATCCCAATTCTTAGCTTAGGACAGGGACAGAAACAATGGCGCGGCCCTTCATTTTAGGTTACATGTGTTCTACCAAGTGCGACTGAGCATGTATGTCACAGGCCCTATCTCATGCCCTCCCTCTCCCTGACACTGGTTCCTGTCCATTCCCCTCCTGCCCTCTACCCTCAGTTTATGCCCACACCCCCACATCACACAGAGACGGCACTCAGACCACCAACTGGTTTCATATCGATCGCTGAATGCTTACAACACAGAACAACTTCACTACTGTCAGAGGTCACAGGAGAGCCAGGAACCAGAGTCTAGTATCTCTGCTTTTGATCACTTACCCTTCCCAAGAACATTAGCAAAAGTATGTAAGAACATTCTTATTTCTATTATCCCTCTCATAATTATAGCCAGAGTATAATCCCCGCAAAGTACTTGCCCCGTTTAAAAAGCCACACTGCAAGTGTCAGGGGAAATCATATCATCACATGTTGGCAAGCCAGAATATCACTATCACTAAACTTACTTTACAAAACAAAGTGGGGGTAAAAACCAGGGGAAGGGAATCCAAACATCAAACAGGATTGATGGGCTTATCATCATTGTGCTACATTACAGGGTGACCTCTGCAGACTGGAAATTGGGTTACATCAACAAACCTTTCACTTTAAAGTGTGAGATGAAAGAGTGCCTCCCCTAACATTTTGCAGTATTACTGGCTCAGGTTTAAAGAAAGTATGTGGCCAGGTACCCGTGTCACATTTCAGTCTGTGATATTGACATGGATGTGAAAACCCAAGCCTTTGAAACTGAGCCTTTCATATGCTGAACAAAAACCTGAAACGCACTCTGCTGCAAAGACCTGAAGGAGAGGGAAGGTAAGATGATAAAGGGGAAACCTTTACACATGAAACATTTCGGAATTCTCCTGCCATGGGCCGTAACTCAAGTCTGCTAAAGTAGAGCTTAGTTCAGATAATTGACATTGGTTTGTTTGGTTTTCCTCGATATCAAGGCTTACCTGCCTTGTAAAGATTCCAAAATGTCAGTGATGAGTTGCCAAAGTAAGGAAAATTATTTATTTAACAGAACCAGCCTTCCTTAAGATCAATTCAATTATAGTCCCCCAATGCTACCCCACCCAATAGCACCTTCTTGTCATTCATTTACTTAGCTAAACCGGTTTCTCTGTTGCCTCAGCAAACTCCCAAGCAAGCAGTGAAGAGCTCTAATGTTAGATGCGAGCTTCATTAACCCTCTGCAAATGGTCTTCGTATTTTTTTCTACAATATTCCAAAGGAAAATGTCTGCACCCTGTCCCTTATATTCTTAGTCTTGTGTTTTTGACCAAGAAGTTAACAGATACCGTTCTAGATAGAGTTCATTCTCTGGCTTAATCAATAGGTACGTATATAGGAAACAGAGGGACTGCAGACAGAGGATTTCTCAACTGCCCATAAACCATTTTAAATAAGGTCCTCAAATTATGCCCAGTTGTGATCTTCAGGTTAAGGTACAGGAAGAGTCAAGGGTTCCATCACAAAGGCATTTGAGCTCCATGTAAATGGGGATAAAAAGCAATCTGCTAATATGTGATGATGCAAAACCAAGTCTCCAATAGTAGGACACAAATATGCTCTAATACTTTTAAAGCCTTGAAAACATCTCCAGCCCCAGGTCCTTCCATGGCGTCCGGCCAGGCCCTGGTCCCCTTTACCAGGAACAGAACCTCAGGATGCACGACCCTTCCTAATTCTTCATAGTCTGCTTCATTTGGCAAAGGACCTAAACCTAACCACAATAGTTAAAAAGAAAGGCTTATATTCTACTATAAAATATACAAATCACGAAATGTATACAACTAACAAAAACAGTTTCAGTACTACTTGATGAGAGGAATTTTGTGTGGGTTTTTCTGTTGTTTTTTTTTAAATTCGGCATTCCAGTAACGTGAAACCACTGTTTAAGGTAGAAAATCATTTTTCAATCTCAGGAAACATCGTTACTAGCTGCCAAAAGTCGATCCATATAATAAGAACTATTTGCTAATGCTGAACACCTGCACTTTTATAGATAGCCTCTCAGGACAGCTGTGGCTGAGCCTTCAGGCCTACTGACACAGCAGCCAAGCAAAAACACAAAATTTTAGATAAGAATGCTTGCTGAACGAGCCATGCATGTATCTACACTGTCTAGTATATTTATTGGTGGACTCTGATAGTCATTAGACACAATAAAGCGCAAACAAAATATGTCCGGGATAAGGGTCCCAGCTGCTAGAAGCTTACATCTTGAGGTGGTGGGATACACAAATCAAAACATACTACAGGTATAAACATATATCATGCTTATGGAAGCCATGTGTAAATATTTATTTCACTTCCCATGGTTAGTTTTAGCTTTTTGGGTTCCATTGTTTGATTTTCTGACTTACTGGGTTTAATGGAAAAAGACAGCCACCAGAAGTTTGAAGGAAGGGTTTATTAGGAAGGTGCAAGCATTGTTTTATGTTCTTCTGAAATGAAGAGTTTCTAGCAAGCATCTTAAGGAGAGTTTACACATTCTCACATAAGTATTCAAACACAGTGATGCTCACTCTTCATGGCTTTCTCACTGCAGTGGTCTCCTCCAACCAATCAAACAGGAACCAGAGAAAGACGACTTTAATATTGCTACAAATAATGAAAAGCATTTATTGAGCACCTACTAAGCGTCAGAAACTGAGTGAAGTCCTTTAGAAACATTGTCTTTAATTCTTACAACATTTTTATAAAGCACATATTACCCTCATTTTACAGGCCAGGAAACTGAATATCAGAGTAATCAATGTAACTCGCTCATGTAAGATATCTGGTAAATACACGATAGAACTAGAATTTGAATTCAGGTTCATTTGCTTTGAGATGCTGTGCTCTTTCCTCTATATGATGCTTCCTCTTTTGCCAACATGTAGTTAGCACTGACCCTTTGCCAGACACTGTTCTGGGAATGTAGTGGATAATGGGGTATATGTGGTCCTGCCCTCCCAGTTTACAATCTAGCCAGGAAGACAGACATACAAGGAGCACTAATAAGTAAAATTTAGGTTATTAACAGGCAGTATAGCATGCTGGGGAACACAAGCTGGACCTGGCCAAAGGCTACAAATTCTGTAGACTCCACAAGAAGCTAAAGAAAAATACCTGCTGAGTAATCACATTCATCCCCCAAACTTTGTCATTCTGCTGTTCTAACCCAATCTTGATATCTTCATATTTCTATTTAAATAGGACATCATCCAGTCAGTTTGCTTTGGTTGACTGTGATTTCAGCAGGGCCAGAGCGAATAAGATGAGAAGTACTGGAAGGGCTCTTAAATGCAAAGAAAAGAATAATTGACTTTTCTTTCCTTGGATTTCAAGTTCTTACAATGCCCTCTTCTCTAGCTCATGTCCTACCTGCATCTCTGAAGCAATCCATTACTCCGCTCCCTTCACGCAGCCATGACCCTTTCATCTCCATCACAATTCCCCAAGCTTCTTCTCCATCACAGGCCCTGCATCCCTACTCCATCCTGTTCCTAATGCACACACCTTCTCCCCTCCTCCCTTATTGACCTCTACAGCACCCTGTACACTAGGATTGAACAATTCCCAAAGGCAGAAGGGACAAATTCGTATCATTCTTGGTCCTTTCCTCACTCCAAGAAGAAAAGAAAGAACCTTTCTGGAGGGAGTCCCAATGCAGCTTTCACCACTGGGGACATGTGCTCAGTCATCTCGGTCTTGAGGTTTTTCAAAAGCAGACACAAGCAAAGTGTCAAGATTAACGCAAAGCACCAAATTAATCAGAATTCGTCAATATGCAGATGATGGGTGACCATATGGGAGTGGTCCAATCATAGCTTCACCTACCCTCTTCCATCAAGAAAGCATTTCAGAATGCAATTGAGAGTAATAGTATTAAGAGAAAAGCTTGAATCTGCTCTAATTTATTTTTTTGAAACAAACCACTCTAAAATTTCACTTAAGTAGTCGTAAGCAGTTATCTGCACACTTAACAATATACCCTACAATCAAGGCACCATGGCTACAAACCTGTCACCAAAAATAACTACAAATTGCAGGGCTGGCCCGGTGGCACAGCGGTTAAGTTCGCATGCTCTGCTTTGGCGGCCTGGGGTTTAGATCCCGGGTGTGGACCTACGCACGGCTTATCAAGCCATGCTGTGGCAGGCGTCCCACATATAAAGTAGAGGAAGATGGGTACAGATGTTAGCTCAGAGCCAATCTTCCTCAGCAAAAAAAAAGAGGAAGATTGGCTTTGGATGTTAGCTCAGGGCTAATCTTCCTCCAAAAAAACAAAACAAAACAAAACAAAACTGCAAGCTGTTTGAAGTCAATGGCCAGTAACTCTGCCTTCTAAACATAGCTGACCTCTACTTTTAGGGCAAATCACTGTACAATAGAGGTAAACTACTGAAAGAGGGACACACCAGAGCTTTTTAGGGCATGTTATCTAAAGTCATGAGTAGGTCCAATAAAATTTACCACATATGTGCAAGTACTCACCCCAGAGCATTTTCTGAAAAACTCAAGCAATATCACCACAAATAACAATAATGCTATCAAATATTTCCAAATACCCCATAAAAGTCAGAAGGAGAAACATTATGATGCTTAGCCCAAAGCTTTCCTTCCACATTGGCTGATGGTGTTAAATTTTGCATGTACTACACCCTTCCTTTTACAGAATCTTCCAGCTGCCATATTACATTCTCAAAGGAGTTCATTTCATGCTGTTAGCATAATAATCAATAAGTTAGCACAGGGATGTTATCGATGTTACAAAACTAAGAAACCACAGGGGTAAATATATTAGGACACTTGCTGGGGTCCTCCACCAGTGGTAAAACATGAAGAGACCAAGCTCTGGCATTCCTGATGAAGGACCATCACACTGAAATGGGGACAGCCACTTTTCCAAGGCTAGTGAGCCATGTGCTATGATATTTTGCTGACTAAGGTCTGATGTTAAAGAATTAACAGCCAATATACCAGAAGGCCATTTCTATTCACGGGAGTGGCCCAGGTGCCCCAGAAAATGATCCCAGGGTTGTGTGCTCCCTGTTCACTATTAAACATTCTGCCTTTCAGAGATGCTAGTTGCTGTTCAGCCACACCTCTCCTTGATTCCACATACTGAATTCAAACGTTTCAGGGGAGGTGCCCAGTATGACAAGACTACAAATGTTCTGGGCCTGCTGCTCACTAGGTGGTCAGTCTTAACACATTCTCACCAAGTCCCCATGTAACTCTGTGAGTCATTGAGGATATCTGGCTTTTCCTGCCCTTGATGAATAGAAAGAGGAAGCTGGGTTTAGATGTTGAAAATCTCCATTATAAATTCCCTTTTAGTGAGATTTCCCTGGAGCGAAACAAAATGACAAGTTCATCAAACGTAAATGGAAAATGTGAGCTTCATCAGTCATCCCCACATATTAAAAGTAGCTCCTCTGTTGGATTGCCCACCAAATAAAATTGGAAATAGCTTATTCCAAACTTTTCTAGACCTTCTAGCCCCAGGAACACATAGCTAGCAGAAGTCATCACTCTTTTCATTAGTAATATTTGTCTTTACCTTTGGGAACTCTCTGCCAGGACAAGGAGGAGTCAGGAGTCATCCATACCTTTCATGAATACTTTTGGGATATACAAGTATCTAGAAGGACTAGTTAAAATATTTTAAGACCTAATAGTCAGGCACCGATTAATTAGAATTGGTGCAGACTATGCGATTTTTTTTATTGTGGCAAAATATATATAACATAAAATTTACCCTTTTAACCATCTTAAGTGTACAATTCGGTGGCATTAAGTATATTCACAATGTTGTGCAACCATTGTCACTACCCATCTCTAGAGCTTTTTCATCATCCCAAAAAGAAACTCTGCACCCATTAAATAATAACTCCTCATTCTCCCCTCCCCTAAACCCCTGGTAACCTCTACTTTATTTTGTGTTTCTGTGAATTTGCCTATTCTATGTATCTCATATAAAGACTATAGTGGTTTTAATGTCTGTAATTCTTGATACTTCTGCTCATCAAAAGCTGAGTCTACTTTCTCGTCCCTTGAATACAAGTCTACCTTAGTGACACACTTCTAATAAATAGAAGAGGTAAAAGTGGCCCTGGGTGACTTCAAGACTAGGTCACAAAGATGACAGAGCTTCTACCTGGCTTCCTCTCTCTCTCACCCTTGGAATTCAGCCACCATACTCTGAGGAAGCCAAGCCACATGGAAAAGACATGTGTAGGTATTCTGGCCACAGCCCCAGCTGAGGTCCCACTCAATAGCCAGCATCAACTACCAGAGCGAGCCTTTAGATAATTCTAGCTCCTGGCTTTGGAGCCACCCCAGCTGACGCTGAGTCAAACAGAAACAAACTGGTCTCATTGAGCGCTCCCCAAATTTCAGATTCATGAGCAAGACAAACAATTGTCTTATGTTACTAAATTTTGAGGTAATTTTTTATGCAGCAATATATAATTGGAATAGCAACCAATCAGGATGAATGCTGGCCAGTGATCACATAGGTATATATCAGCTGCATATCAGCACTCTATCTATCCCATAAAATAGATGGTCCCAAACAATCAGAAACCCATTCCAGGGAATCTTGGACACAAAATGGCTTTGGAATATTCAATTAAATAAGTTCATAGTAACTTAGACCAAAGTTAAGGCAGGAAGGAATCAACAGTCTTCAATCAACTTATAATACCTGAGTATCTGCACAATAGCTAGTAATATTCATATCTTGGGAAGAAATTAGAAAATACTTGGATATTAGATATATTAATATTATTGATGGGTATATGTAAAACCAATTATGAGAGAAGACATGTCTAATCCACTGGCAAAACCAAAGTGTGTTTCTCCTTGGTAAGAAAACAAAATTCAAGATTTTGGCTATTTTAATCACTTGTCCCTTCACATAATAAATATTGGTGACAAAAATAGGTTAATAGGTGATCTTGGTGCCAGAAACAGAGATAATAATGCAAACAGACTCTGTTCCAGCAAGAATAGGACAAAAAGAAGAAAATTAATGTTTCAAAATATCACCTTAATTCAAAGCTTCAATAAAATGTGTTTACAAGCAGATTTTTGTTGTTTTGTGTTAATTTAACCTGATTGGCATTCTGTGCTTTTTCTGGCTGAGAACTCATGGCTTTCTTCAGTTCTAGAAAATTCCTAATGTTATCATCTGTTGTATTTTATCTTTTCTTCATTCTGTCCTTCTGGAACTCCTATTAGAAATATATTTCAGTGTCTCAATTCATCCTCTGACTCTTCTCGTTCATTTTTTATCTCTTTCTTTCTCAACATTCTGTGTAAGTTATTCAGTTCTATTTTCCATTTCATTAACTATTACTTCAGCTGTGTCCAATCTATTATTTATCCTCTTTGTTAGAGTCTTTTTTCAATATTTAATTTATATGAAAAATTTATTTGCAAGATTTCTAATGAGTTCTTAGCTCCATCATCCATACTAGTTGCAAAACTTTTGATTTTTATTTACAATCTTCTATCACTGTGGATACTAGTCCCTTTTTTATCCTTTCATATATTTATGAAATAATTTTATTGAAATCATTTGACAAATGCTTGACTATTTCTAATTCCTCAAGTATAATTCCTCCCACTTGTTGCACACACTGGCTTCTTTCATAGTCTTGAGTTTCCACATATTCTTAAATTTGGGCTTGTGAGCTCTTCTTGCCAAGAAAATTTTGTTTGTTTTTATCCCTTCCTAAACTCACTTCCATGAAGTAGGCAGTTTCATGATTGCCTCAGCCTGAACCAATAGCCTACAGCTCAGAAGTAGGTCTCATACAAGAAGTTTGGGATCCTGCCCAATGGGGAGCCCACAATTCCAGTCCCTGTGGTAACAAATGGAGGCTTTATTGGAAAATCCACTGGAATGAGCAAATGGCTCCTCTTCCTCTCCTTGCCAGGTCATTTCTAACACAGCCTCTGACACCACAGCACAGGGGCCTCTATGACTCACCATGGTGGGTACATTTAGTACTTTATGGGGTGGAGACTACTGGGTCTGCTCCCACTTTCCAGTTTCAGTACCCTGGGTACTTCAGCTTGTGCTCATCAAATGGATTTTTATTCTGTTTTTGTCCATCAGAGATTTTTACTTTAAACTCTGCTTTATTAGGGAAACTCTACATATTTTTTTAAAAGTTCTTTTTATTTCCAGTTTTCTATGTTTCAAACGGATGGGGCGGTATGCCTATGTGTGCCCACCCTGCCATCTTGACCACAGAAGAAAACATTAGAGTACAAGTCATTCCTTTCTTTTCCTCAGTTTTGCATGAAAATCTCTATAATTTTCATAGTCAAAAGAGTTCATCTTTATCTTGGTGAAGAGAAGGTAAAGTAAGTCTACCACTGCATAAAATGATATACTTGCCCTAATAGAGAACTGAAAATCATACTATGAAGCAAGTGTTCTAGGTAATACAGGGGTCTGATGAGTATTTGATTCAGTGCTTGAACCACCAAAAGAATACAACTTTTACATATATGTGCATATTTGTGCAAAAGCAGAAGATACACAGAAAATCACACATATTACATTCCTAACATGGGAAATAAACCTTTTGCAGATCTCCACAACTCTCTTTAGGAGCCTTTAAATCTTTTGAATTACTGAACTTTGCTTTAGATTCGTAGCATAAACAAGCTCCTGGTCAAGTGAGAACCCGTTCTTTAGTCTTCTAATTTTCAAAGACAAGTTTGATTGGCTCATTTGCACCAAGCACCTGCTAAAAGGTATCACTTTCCTGGCTGAAGGTGCAGATGACTTGACATACACACTGACAACAGACTTCACACAAACACTTGTCTATGTGTCAGTTCATTGTGAGCCAGCTTTAGTATGTTCAAAAGCCCTGAGCTGAGTCAGCCCATTTCAGTGACACTGGTCTTTCTGCAAAGAGGTCAGTTTCTGCATATGGGATGTATCATTTATAGAAAGTTTATTTTATTTAAAAAAGGAGAGATGCTCTTTCAATCCTTAATATTAAGTATTAAATAGATTTAAAAGAAAAAACTATACAGACACTTTTGATTTCTGATTTTATAAAAAAGTGTCTGTACAGGAACTCAGAGGCAAAGGCACTGAGTACCTTCACCTGGTGATACAAAGTGCAAGACACACAATTCCTCCCCCAGTTGCTTTCATATTTATAATACAGTTGTTTTATGATATTTGATGAAATTCTTCTAAATAAGTATCTCTTTGTTTCTCCTTCTCTCTCTGTCATGGTTTTTGAAGATATTCTCTTAGAGATACATTATTTTTAATTAGCTGAAGAAAACAATCTTCATAATGTAGTCTGTACCCAAACTTATGAAATGTGCAGGTTCGTAAAGGTAACCTGAGTGGCATTTAGAAATACTATTGTCCTTAAATTTCAAGGGAATTGTAAATTAGTCATTGTTGTTTAATACTTCTAAATGGGAGATTTTAAATCTTCCCTTTTTTGATGATGCAGAGGAAAATAAATCATATTTTCAAAAATTTGTGTGAATGACATATAATTAATGCTCATTAAATGTTTTTCTGAATGAATAAATACGATTTTACACAATCTTATAGAAACGCTATGTAACTTATTCTTTTTCTTCTTGCTCAGGCATTAGAAGGGCAAGAAGTCAGAAGAAAGGAAGTGGTGGAGTGGCTCTATATTCCTCTGTGACATCCACCTATTTTATCTTCATGCTGAGTGAGGTTGACTAGGAAATGGGAAGTGAAGCGCAGAAGGACAGATGCCTGAACAGCAACATCCATGGCAACCATAGACTGCTTAAGAGGAGATTCAGAGGTAGAAGATTCAGATGAGAAAGTTTGGTATTTCCTAGCCATAAGCTTTATGCTATATGATATCTCATATATATAGGCATAATTCTCATCTTCCAGCAAAAGGCAAGCAAAAGAGTTTATCAAGGTTTCACTAATAGATATTTTTCCATAGAAGATATTCAAATGGCCAACAGGTGCATGAAAAGCTACTAAATATGACTAATTACTAGGGAAATCCAAGTCAAAACCACAATGAGGTGGTGACTACTATCAAAAAGAAAAGAGACAACAGGTGCCAGTGAGAATGTGGAGAAAAAGGAACACTTGTACACTGCTGGTGGGAATTTGTTTTAGCCACTATGGAAAACAGTATGGAGTTTCCTCAAAAAATTAAAAATACAACTACCATATGATCCAGCAATTCCACTTCTGGGTATATATCCAAGGGAAATGAAATTACTATCCCAAAGAGATAATCGCACCCCTGTGTTGATTGCAGCATTACTGACACTAGCCTAGACACAGAAACAACCTAAGTGCCCCTCGGTGGATGAATGGATAAAGAAGATGTGGCATATATACACAAAGGAATATTGATTAGTCACAAAAAAGAAGGAAATCTTGCCATTTGTGATGATATCAATGGACCTTGATAGAATTATGCTAAGTGAAATAAGTCAGACAGAAAAAGACAAATCCTGTATGATTTCACTTCTATGTGGAACCTAAAAAAACCAAACCCATAGAAACAGGGATCAGATCTGTGGTCACCAGAGGCAGGGGAGTGGGAGGCGGGGGAGCTGGGTGAAGGAAGTCAAAAGATACAAACTTCCAGGTAAAAGATAAATAAGTTCTGGGGGTGTAATGATGTCAGAATGATGACTATAGGCAATATGTACCGTATTGTACATTTGAAAGTTGCTAAGAGAGTAGATCTTAAAAGTCCTCACCACAAGGAAAAAACTTGTAACTGCGTGAGAGGTAATGGATGTTAACTAAACTTATTGTGGTAATCACTGTGCAATTCAGACATGTACCAAATCATTATGGTGTATACTTTAAAGTTATACAATGTTATATGTCAATTATATCTCAATAAAACTGGCAAAAAAACTGAAAAAAAAAAAAAAGGTTTCACTATGATATTGGCATAGGGCTGAGAATGGAACAGGACTTCCATCCCAGGAGGAAAACAGTCTCAGGCAAGAATGGGTCATCCTGAGTGTCTTGCAGTACCAAATTCATTCCACAGACTTTATGAGGGGCACAATATGTGCAAGGCACTATTCTAGCCCATGGAGATACTGTGGTGAATGAAGTCCTGCTCCCATGGAGTTAGCATTCCAGTAAAACAGAAAGGGCTGTAGGCCTGGGAGCATCTGGAGGGAGTAAAGTCTGAATCCAAAGAAAGAATCCAGTAACTTCAAAAACCAAGCTGGGTTAAAAGTCAAAGGTGGGTGCAAATGTAGGGGATGACTCAGTTTCTCAGAAGAGAAAGTTCAAGTCCTTGTAGCAATAACGTAGACCTCTATTTTCTTAGAGGAGAGAGAGAGGCCAGTCCATGATCAAGGAAATCTCAACTCAGCAGTCTTCTCACTGTATTTGTCGTACCCGATCCAGGCTTCCTTAGACGGAATTGGTCTGATGTCTCAGGAGAGACAGACATCTACAGGAAGGATCTGATCCAAGAAATCTGTATATCACCTTCCTGAATACAAAGAAACGTCTGGAAACTGATCATTTCATCCCTACCACCATTATCCAGATCCAATCTAGGCACAGAGTTTCAGATCACAAAAGGCCTCTTTTGCCAACTTATAGGGCAACTACTGATTTAGTTCTTTGATGAGTATAAACAGCATCTTGAATGTTGGCTTCGTAAAATTAAATCTAAACAGTTGGTGACAGGGGCAACAAATGTCACACGGTTAATCTTAACTCGCGTCCGGGATGCATATTATGTTCGAAATCCATAACCATATACATATAGCCAAAGTTAGGAGGAAAAGGTGTTATTAAACATAAATCAGGAGTATATGTTGAAGGCTAATAGTTTCTTGTTACATAGAAATAATGCTGAGAGAGACCTAAAATCATTCAAAGTAAAGCTGCATAATACATCTATGTTACAATAGAGTGCTCATGATAACAAACACTGTTTCTTGTTTTCATCCAGTTGTTCTTTCCTATCTTTCTAGAACACAGGGTTATGGAGACAGGAAGCAGCAGAGTGAAATGAAACAACTTTGGACTTTGGAGTCAGACAGATTTAGGTGTGAATGTCAAGTTAACCACTTCCTAAATGACCTGGGTCAAATTACACAACCACTCTGAGCCTCAATTTTCTAATCTACAAAACAGAGATATTAATAACTGTCTCATAGGACTTTCATATGAAATAAATGAAATTCTCTCTCTCTCTCTCTTTCATAGACACACACCCACACTCCCCCCAAAACATTAACCAATTCCCATTCCCTTAGCTCAGAATCTTGTGCGTACACTATTATACAACTTTTTAAGTATTTGTTATAAATTTACCTTCTCTACTAAACTGAGAGCTCTTTGGGGACAGAACGTATATCTTACTATCTTTCTGTCAAGAGGATTCAGAAAGTTCTTGGCATAGAGTAGGTACTAAAAAAGTTCTTTTTCATCTGTTTTTCTAACATTTACTGTGTTTGTGTCACAAGACCCCTCTTCTCCATTTGCGATAATAAATGAGAACAAGAGAAAGAGAGCAGCTCAATGCCAATTTTACAGTTGTGCACATGCAAAATCTTTTTACCACAAACAATATTACAATGAGGTCTGCTGTTTCTAGTGTCTGCTTATCCTTGTTTTGTGGTTTTTCTTTCCTAAGAAATAGTACCTTGGTTCTCAGATACTGGGTCAAGCAGCTATGAATAGACATCAGGTATTTCCTAGTGTGAACTAAGAAGCAGAAGACAAAGAAAACAAAAAAGATCTCTTTCTCCACTTCCTGAGAGTCAACATGGAGCCAACAGGGGGCTTCCTTCTGCCATGTGACTTGATCTGTAGCTGGTATTAGAAACTCCAGCCTTGGGCTAAGGAACAGCCACTGCAGGAGTGAAGGGGACTAGCAGAGGAAGTGAGGGAGCTGCTGACGGAGGAGCAGTTTCCTGAGAGCACAGAGGGAGGGGGTGGAGGAAGTGTTGGCACAAAGCACAGAACGTGGGACTGATCTGGCTGGTTGAGGAGGAGGTGAGGGGTGTTCTATGCCTAAATGTAGGTTTAAATCAAGAAGCAGGAAGTCGGAAGTCAGGAGGAATACAGGCAGGCTACCCCTGAAACATTTCTCTCCTTGAGTGCTGCCTTTTTATTTCCCCACTGAAATTGGCTTCAAAAATTTAGAGATGTTTCCTCTCAAATTCTGTACCTTCTCCTTCTAACTCTGCAGTTCACCAAATGGAGCTCCACTTGTGGATAGAAAGATCTTTTAAAGGGTCATGAATATTCTCCCCCCTTGATATTTTACATGTAATTTTATATTCGGATAAAATATATAATAGAGATTCACAAGATTGATATTTCATGATGTATGATCTGACAGATGAGCCAGTCTTTAACTCTGATCGTTAATTCTGAACGATAACTTTCTTTGCTCATTCCCAAGTAAAATAACTTGATTCTCAACTCATTTACTAACAGACTATGTGACCTTGGACAACATGCTGTCTCTCTCAAGGTCCTTCAGAACCGACACCCTTCTCCGCCACACTCCTGCCCTTTATTCCAGCCACACAGGATTACTGGAGGCCCACAAACATCGTTTCCATAGCTGTAGCTTGAAAATCCCTCCACTTCTTAACTCTCTGGCAAATTCAGAGTCTACCTTCAAGGCTATCCTAAAAGGTCTTCCTCTGTAATGCCCTCTCTGACCATTCTAACAGCCCTTAGGAAGACAGAACCTTCTCCCTCCCTTTGGTTTACTACTTACTCTTTCTATGGGAGATTCTCTGATTTCAAATGATTGGCTAAATTGTTTAGATCTTACATGTCCGGAAGGGTGGCACACAGGTTCTTTCCTTATGGATAAATATATCATTCACTGATTTAAAGATAAATTATGCTTAGTAAGTGCCAGGCTATGCCAGGCTTGGCTGGGCTTATGCAAAGATGAAAAAGACCTAGTTCCTGATCTTATGGAGATCACGGTTTAGTGGAACATGAGTAAACAGATAAATAAATTGAAAATTATAATATGATGAGACAAGTACTATAATAGAGAGAAGCAAAAGGTGCTACGTGGTGATATGGAAGGAACAAGTCCCAAGAAGAGGGGCTGAGAAGAAAAGAGGAAGTGGCTCCTGGGCAGCATCCTCCACGTGAGGACACCTGGGGCATGAGATCAGGGAGCTGGCAACCCCTAGGAAATGGTTGGAGAGCGCACTCTCTGGGACGAGATGCCATTCAGTATGAACACAGCACAGGCAGTGAGAGGACAGAGCTGATTACAGAGGACCGAGATGAGGGCTTTGGGTTTTGTTCTGAAAAACTGAAAGCAAGTGATCCCATTGCATGTATACCTGGAGGCTTTAAGGGGGTGATTAGAAGTGGGGAGACCTCTTAGGATGCTGTTGTTATAAAACACGTGAGAAACGATGAAGGCCTAACTAAGGCAGTGGCGTGAGAGTGAAGAGAGGGCAGATTCAAGGAAGCTACTTTCAAAGTTCTCTCTGCATAATGTACTAACAGGTCAAATGTGGGGCTAGGAGAAAGTTAGGTTCAAGGTGACCTCTTTGTTTCTGACTTGAGTGCCTGTTATTGTTGAGATAGAAGAGGAAGCACAGATTCAAGGAGTGAGAGAAGGAAAGATTATGAGTTTAGTTTGGGACATATTTGAGATCTTGTGGGGCATCCAAGGAAGAATTTACAGATGAGAAATGACTGTATGTGTCCAGCACATAGTAGAGACAACTGGGCTGAAGAGAAGAATAGAGGAAAAGCTGGCATATATGTGATAGCCGAGTTCTGTTTAGAAGCAAAGGAAGAATATATAGAATGAGAAGTAGGTCTTGTAAGTTATGACTATGATGGAAATCTATTAAGAGATACTCAGAAACCAGAATCCTAAACTTTGTCTTGCCACGGAATTCCCAGGCTCTACCTGTTACCCTTAAACTCCCATCACAAATTTTCCAAGGAAATACATGCTTAGAGGTCAAGAACGAAGACCAGGTCAAAGCGTACGCTTTACCACTGTAATACTTCACCACTGTACCTTCCCCACTATGGAAACTCTCTTGGTGAGTGAGACTGGACCATCCATGTTCTAATACCAGAGGCTGATAGAAAACTTCCACAACACTTAAAGTAAGCTGAGAAGGCTGCTTAGTCCATTTGCCCTAAACTGAAACACAAGTCCTCAGTTCTCTGTATCTGACCACTCCAGCGTCAAGGAAAAGTGTGTCAAACGAGAGACAAATGGGGGTAAACAAGAGGACAAAGCTAGGATTTTTCCCATGGTCTTAGAGTAGAGACTGTCTAATCCAGGCACCAAGGTATTCTCAGGATAAGGTATTTCCCTGGCAGTAATGGCCCCAAACACATATTACTCCCAGTTTCATGGGAGGAAGAGAGAGACTGTATAAGGATAATAATCAAGAGAGAGAGAAACAGAGAGAGAGAATCCCCTGCATCTGGATCTAATAAATGTCATTGCCCTTGATCCCACTTAATCATCCCTCTTCCTTTGGGGATGAAGTTAGGAGTCGGAAGTTACTAAAAGTTGCCAAGAGCTCCTCATTGAACCCAAAAGGCCAAACACAGAACCTTGATAAATATCTAAATCTTAGGGACTGACAAAGCAAGAGGAAGTTTTAAGGAGGTGCCTGAGAAGGAAGACTAAAGGAGCAGAAGGAAAACTAGGAGGAGTGTGCATTTCTAGAAGTTCCAGGAGGATAGAATTTAGAAAGGGCAAGTAGTCAAGAGTGCAAAATGCTGTTACATATGACTAGAAGGGTCATAAGTGGCCTCAGTGAAAATGGTTTTCAGTGAGTAGTACAGAATCAGAACCTCTGACAAGGGGGTGCAGAAATTCACACAATTCTTATGTAGGCTAAGATCTGCATGGGTTAAAGCATGAATTGATCATTCCACTTTTACATGACAGCTAGCAAGCAATTCTTGAAACTGGCTAATGGCCAAGTTATAAAAGAATTCTCAGCCAAGTAAGAAGGTACCTCAATAACGTAGTCTTTGCTTAGTTAGTACCCAGATGGCTCACTTGAGTTTCTGACCACCAGATGGTGAAGTATTACAAGAGTGTTCTAGTTTTGCACGAGCTGTGAATCTATACATTCTCCTGTCCTGTTTATCAATTGGACAAATGTGGGTCAGACTTTCTTTTGGAGCTGTAAATGAACAAACTTTTTATCTTAAATCTCATCCTAAACAAAGATGAGAAAATAAAAGAAAGCCCCACAGGACCTCAAACTTGACATGTCTAAAACTGAACTCACACACATGCACATACACCGGCAAAGCGGCAGAAAGTAGAGAAAGAACAAATTACACCATCTGACATTAGATTAAAATGCGATATCTACACTAAAAGTTACACTAATATTAATTTTGTGGGATGATTTGAGTCCTAGATTCAAGTCCTGGCTGTGCCACTTACCAGCTATGGATCTTGGGCAAGTTACCCATTCTCTCTTAATTTCAGTTTCCTTTTTGGCAAAATGGGATGATAATTCTACTTAACTCATAGAATTGTAAGAATTAAATATAAGAACATATATGTAGTTTGATTCCTGGTACAAATAAATGTTATTAGTGTAATTATTATGGCACTTCAGAATCTGGCAGAGACTTCAATTAATCCTTGTGAATCTCAATAATAATTATAGCATATGTACTATTTCAAGATCATTCATCCTACCTAGAACCCACATACACATAGACACGTATACATATGCATATACATATATGTAACAAGATAGCTTTGCTAAAGAGGCAGTCTCCATCTTACAAAGAGCTTCGATCTAAAAATATATGGATAAGAATGTTCTTTGATCTTGGAAATGTTTTTTTCCTCTCATAGAAGCAATAACTGTAAGAAAGTAATCACAGAATTCTAGGACCCAAATTAACTTTTAAATTATGGCACTTCTGAAAATGTAATAAAATGAAGTGAAAACATTCAACCTGAAATGGAATTAGTGGGTGCCGAGAATATATTGGTCCAAGATCTATTCTAGGTCACTTTTAGATAGCAAGAGACTGGAGAGTTAACATTTTGGGGAAAAAAATCCAAGATACTCCTGTAACTAGAGTTTCAGGCAAGACTTAGTTTCCAGATTAACTTACATGAAATTTGATTTCAAATAGTGAGTCACATGGAGAGAGAAGGAGAGTGTGGTGTACCCCACATTCTGCGAGAGACTGTGTGGTTCCTGAATTAGGGTCTTCCTGGCTCAGCAGCTTCTGTTGCTTTCCTGAGGGCAGCAGAGGAAGCTGAACTCTGGTGGCAAGAGCTTCTTTTTCACCAGCTCCCTACAGAGGTGGTGGCAGCTGTGAGTAAGCACAGCAGAAAGGTTCTGGGAGCTTGTCTCTGGGAGGTCAGCCATCTATTCCAGCTCTTCCAACAATTTTGAAGTAACTAATCCCCTGTACAAAATCTTTGTCTACTTAAATTAGCTATAATTAAATTCTTCTGTCTGCAATAGGACCCTCCCTGACCAATGGAGTCAAGTAGGGTAAATATAGCTTCGGACAGGGGTCCCAGACACTGCTCAGACTAATCAGACTTACTGAGATTCTTGCGTAACAGTTACCTACGCTGATTATCATTGTTTGAACTCCTTCTTCCACTTCAGAGCCCATAGAAACCCAAGGAAATTGACAAAACAACTTTTTATGAAGAAACAACATGCGATTGAGGTGGAGTGGGGACGAGAAGGTAGAAGGACAGATATTTCAGAGGTAGAAAAGGAGTAGAAACAGCTATTTGTATGTATTGGTTGTCTGTAAGGTAGCTATTTGAAAGATAGGCACTGTCTGTACAGAAATATTCAAGAAGAAGCCTTTGAAGAGTCAAGATTCTTAGATTTCTTCCCAAGTTAACTCAGTTAGAACCTATGAGGGGTGGCATCTAGGAATCTGTCAATTGCCATGGGTAGTGAGGTTTAAGAACCAATGCCGTACAATAAGTATGCTTAGACAGTAAATTTCGAAGTTTTTACTACTACTCCATTTCAGAAATAATTTAGAACCTGAAAGGAAAATACCACTTTATCTTCAATATACATTTCCTTTCAGCTTGCAGTTACCGATGTTAAGACAGAGCAGGATTTGCTGTCAGCTGAGATCTCTCCATTCACAATGACGGAATCCTTGTGTGCGCCTCAGCCCTAGTCAGAGGGCCTGGTATGGACGTCTCACCTGATAGGAACCACCCATTTAAGGAGAAATTAAATGGTATATCTGATGGTTGAATCATCTGCCTGATCAGTGGTTCCAGACGAGTACAGTGTAGATATTTTGCGTTTACGGTTATGGAGAGAAGATATTGTCTCATCATTGCATTGGTGTTAACCACCCAGCCTAGCTCTTGTGAGAACCTTCCATTTGAATGAGTCCATTTAAATAACAAAGCGTTCACAGTAAATTTGGATATAAAATCACTTAATATAGTAAATGTTGATAACATAAAAATCCAAAATCCAAGAGTTGGTAAACTGCTATATTCAAATGAACACAGGCCACAAGTTTCAATGTGAAGACGTGAAAATCATACTCAACTCCTTCCCACGTTTGGGAGAGCTGTCCCAATGTCCTGGAGAAAAGTTTTATCTCATGGGTCTTGAATCCACCTTCGCTTTTTGTCTACATGCCTTTCCATCTTCACCAGAAATAGGAGCTGGATAGCAGCTCTCTTCTTGTTGGCATTTAGAAATACCTGTATTTTTATTTCTTCATAAGGAAAATGCATATAAAAAGTTAAGGAAAACTGGAAAAATAGAACATATTCACCATATCACCTTCCTTCAACTTCCAAAATTGGAGCCACTTGCTATTTTGAACAAATACTGAGTAAATATGCTGATATAAGAATTCCAATTAACAATATAAAGGGAAAGAAACTGATATTTAGTGAGCATTTTCTTCACGCCAAGTGCTATGGTGGGGAAGTAGGTATCATTGTGCATCTCATCTAGAAATGGAGGCAAAGGGAAGAGAAGGAACTTGCCAAAGTATGCACAAGAAGATGTGGAACCAGGATTTAGGCCCACGATGTCTGGGCCTTTCCCCACAAGCTCTCTCATTATTGTTAAAAAAAAAAAATTTTTTTAAAGAATGTTTACTTAGCACATTTCATTTAGAAATACAGATATCTAAATATACAGCTAACATGACTTGCAGATTAAGCTCAGTTCCTTGCTGTATACTAGAAAAAGCACATATTCCCAGAAGGGAGCTGAAAATAGTTGCATCCTTCAAATTCTATGAGAATCTCTCAGGAGGCAGGAAAATGACATGGAGTCTAGGAACTTCCCCAGGGGAGCAAGGGATGCCAGAGGGTGGACTGGACCATCCAGGAGAAGTATTCTTTTGACCACTAGGTGGTTGAATAGCATAGTACTGTAGTTAAGAGCCTGCAATGTCAGGGCAGGGCCTACAGCAGGCTGCACTACTTTCCAACTCTGACTTTGGGGCAAGTTGCTTAACTTCACTCATGAGATAAAAGAAAATATAAATATGTACTTCACAGAGTGTGATATTTCAATTAAAGTAAAAAATGTGAAGTGCTGAGCATAGTGTCTGATGCTGCGTGTATCTGCCTTAACACATGGCATTGAACACTCTTAATATTAACTCTCAAGGAAAAAGACAAATTGTGCATCCACCCTTCACACAGGCCCCTGACTGTTCTCCTGCGGGGCTTGAAGTTAGCCTCCGGTCTGGGCTTGCTAACCAGCCTGGTTATATTCCTCCAGTAGGGCCAGATCGTTCATATAGCTGGGGGGAAACTCTTCTCAATACTGTGCATCACAGTTTCTCATGGAGGGAAAATCGTGTTCATTTAGAAAAACACCCTAATAAATTGCTCGGGGTAGACAAGGCAAGAGTCTGAGAGACCTGGTTAAGAAGGGGCCAGCAAACAAAGGCCAGCTGAAGAAATGCAGAGGGATTCTGAGGTGAAGGAGGACGGGATGGCAAGACAGAGGAGGAGGAGGAAGAGAAAGGTGAGAAGGGGGAGGAGGAGCTGAGAGCAAGGGGCCTGGACCTGCTGTGGCAGAGGAATGCGATCAATGGGAACTTCCTGGTGGCAAAGTGGCTCAAGAATGCTGAAGAGCAACAATGTCTAACATTCCGTTTCAACGTTTTGCTGGGATATAAACCCTCTCCTTTGCCTGCAGTTCTTCATCATGGAACAGCTCCTTGTGGGAGTGAATTGGGGATAGAGGGGGTACAAGTTAAGGAAAAAGGATTGAGTTCTCGTGGAGGTCAGCATGGAGCTGGAGCACAGAGAAAAAGGCAGCTGTGGGAGGTAAAATGCTGTGAGGTCAAGCGGTCACCAGAAAAAAGTTTGCCATGAGAATAGGTTCGAGAACGTGCAGAAATCTGGGAGATGGCATTGGAACCTTCCAGGAGATATGAAATGGGGGATTGAGGCAACTTTATTTAAATCTTAAAGGACAGGGTAACCTCAGAGACAAGGATGACCTCAGCTAACATCTGAATTACATTAGCATTTCCAGACCAGGGCGGGAAAGATAAGAATGCACTATGATAAGTGAGATTGTAGAAAGCAGCAATTTTCAAAGCTTGTTTGTTTTTTACAGAGAAACTTTCTTCAAATGAAACATTACTTGGAAGTCCAGTGCGAAAACAGATAAAAGATTATCTGCTCAGCTTGGGGGGTATGTGCACATGTGGTGTGTTTGTGTGTGTGTGTGTGTAAGAGAGAGAGAGGGAGGGAGGGCTGGAGGAGAAGGAGGGGAGAGACAGAGCCCCATCTACTGGCTCCCTCCACTCGTCACTTTCTTCTTACCCCTAGAGCAGCTCTACTGTGACTGGGGTAACCATCACAGTTTTAAAACCACATGGTTTATATGTGCATCTGGCTATTTTTCAAAGGTGGAGCACATCAGTTAGGCACTCAAGGTTTCAAATCAGGTTGCTTTTACTCATTGTGTGAGTCTAGACAAATTACCTTAACGTTTTTTTGTTCTTCACAAATATAGTGGGTATATAAGTGATCTCACAGGATTACTGTGAAGATTAAATGAAAAATCACAAGTATTATAAAAAGTGCTAGCATAGATTAAATAAAAAATCTTAACCATTATTGTTACTTCCCTTGCACAGGAATAACAGGCAGATATTAGATCATCAGACAATTTCCAGGTTGGCAATTACCCAAAAGAAGTCTTGGCGGAGAGAGAGGAGAAGATGGTCCATGGCAAAAGGAAGTTACTGAGGAGACAAACCAAAGGTGGAGGACTCTCGGCCAGCCTCGGAGGGAAAGGAGAGTGAGGGAGGCAGCATCAGAAGGAAGGCTGTCCGCCCCAGAAGACTGACCGCCCGCAGCACTCCAAGTAAAGAGTGTCTGACCAAGAACACACGACTAAAGTTACTCCACTAACTGATTAACTGCTCAGTCCATTTGATTGACTTACTATGAACCACACGCCAAGTCTTCTTAGTATTTTGGCCCAAGGACTCTTAACCGTCATTAACAGAAATAAAATGACTAAAATATGAAAACCCAATGTCCAGGGGAACATGAGATGTTGAGGGCGAAGCAGATGAAAATATTAGCAAGAAAGAAATATTCACAACACTACTGTTCCAGCCTTGTTCTAAAACAAGGAACCAGCAATTACCAGGAATCTAAAAGTTCTTTACAAAACCTAATTTTATCCTATGGCACCCCACAAAATTCTTGATTACACACTGGGATATGTGTGTGTGTTCCCAAAACTTAAAAGACACATATTATCTGAGTAAATAACCTTCTAACAAAGTCCAAAAGCTGAAATGGTGCATATTTTCTACAAAAGAAAATTTTTGGAATTGTATTGCTTTTAATAAAATTTATTAACTTAATCATTTTCTATAAAAGGAGATGTTAAAAAATAGAGGGAGTATAAAAATGATTTGTGGATGCTCATAAAACAATAAATTGTACTTTGTAGAATGCAGGAAAATGAGAGAGAAACTTAGCTCTCTTCTATTCACAGTAGCCACTGAAATCCAGGGCAGAGGCCAGTTCTGCACAATCCACACTGTTCCAAAGCACCCTGGGCAATTTAGTTTTGTGGGGTGTGTATTTGGGGACAAAGTTTGGAATCTTGGAGAGGGCTGAAACAGAGTAGCGTTGCTGATGCATTTTTAGAAAGAAAAGTAAGAAAGTATTTCTAAGACTTGGGAAAACAGCCACTGTAAGACTCTGGAGGCCCTGGCATGGAGAGATGGGTAAATGGAGAAAGAGAGTTAAAGGCATGAAGCATAATGAAGTGTAGCCTTCCCTTGTGGAACCAAGGAGTGGTTCCATATGCCTTTATTGGCAGGGAATTTCTAAAAGATCCTGTTATCAAGGATCAGAGAGTCTGGAAAGAGATCAAATGAATTGCCCAAGGTCACACACTGTGTCAGGGCAGACCCAGAGTTAGAACTCATAGCCCTAAAGTTTCCAATCTATTGCTTGGATCCTTAAACCGCAAATGTTTGTCAAGGAAAAAGTCTCCCTAGTGCTGAGGCAACACAGCTGGAGAATATTAACCCTAACGTTTAAAACAGACAGGATTTCACTGGATTACAGATCCAGAACCTGTTTTGGTAGAAACACAGAGAAAGCTGGAGGGCACAGAGGGAAAGGTGGCTGAGGAAATGGGGAGGCTAAAGAGGTGACCAATTGTCACCCCAAAACTCTCATCCTTCAAACACACACACACACACACACACTTATTAAATGTTACTGGATAACAAAATTGAAAATACTTGTCTGAGAGAAGAGTCATTGTTTTAGAATGTCACTGACGTGTGCGTATGGAGGGGTGTGTGTGTGTGTGTGTGTGTGTGTGTTTTCCTTAAATCCAGAAAAGAGACTCCTATTAGATCAGTAATTAGTTCTGAGAAGATGAAAAAACAAAACAAAACAATTAACTGTGAGGGCAGCTAAGTGTAAGGTCATTGAAAAAAGTACCTTCTATGTTCTGGACGATCAGATTGTAGTCTTGGCCTTTAAGCCTGGCTTTCTAAACTTTCTTGGCCATTACCTCCTTTGAGAATTTGATTAAAGCTACAGTCCCCTCCAGGAGAATTCCAATGGACCCATACTCACAAATTTAACATTAAAATCTCAGGAGTTCAAAGATCCTCATAAGCCAAAGAACCCTGATACGTGAAGCCCTGTTGTAAGAGGCTTTATGATGCTCAGAGGAAGATGTGAATGGCATTGATTGGTCCATTGGTTTCCAACAACCTGTCCAGGAGCCAGCTACCTCTTGATCATGTGGGACACTGGTTGAAAATACAGATATCAGAATATCTGCCACAACCTAATGAATCTGAACTTTGGGGCTGCAGGAGTGGAGCAGGTGCCACGGGAAGCAGTATTTTAACGCATGTCCCAGATGATTCTGACACACAGTCAGGTTTGGGAAACACTGCTTTGGACAGCTGCTTAATGATGCTGTTAACTACTTAGAAACTACATGTGACAAAAGCAACAAAAGTTGGGAGAGGGAGTAAGAATAGTGATCTTATTTTCCAATCCCGATGGGGGCCAATGGTCCAAGAGCAGCAAACATATTTGAAATCTGGCCCATCCCAGGCTATCTGGGACATATGGTCGTCTTGATATAAGATGAGAAATGTCTGAGAAATCACTCCTTTAAAGATAAGATGACCAGATGGTCTCCATTAAGACAGAAAGTTCCATCATTTGACTTCACATCCTGCATCTCTGATTTTTTCTTGCCTGTTACCTTCTCCTCAAAACACCCTTCTTCCTTTGATCACCAGATTTCTCCAACTGCCCCACATGTGAGGAAACCTCACTCTAGCAGACCAGCAGCCCTGATTCTCCTCGGATTTACAGGCAAAAGCCCCGGAGACTGAACCTTGTTCCTTCTCCTTAGGTAGCTTACTTCTACCCACCCCACCCTTGAGATTCTGTCCTCTCAGGCTATAAGCCAAGGAGCAAAACGCAGCTAAACATCTCCCGCTGACTCTAAGAGGATCCACACTGGCCCATTTTTATCACTGATCTTTACAAGGAGAAAGACAGGAAAAACCAAAATAACAAACATGGAAAAGCTCCCTAGTTCACAGAGTTCTTACGCTGCATTCTCTCGGTTATAATTGCTGACTTCCTTATGTATCTTCAATTTCTTACTTCCTATTTATTCCTCAACTTGCTACAACAATAAATATAATAATAAGAAATATATATAATATATATTACATATATCAATATAAATAAATAACTATAATAAAAAATGTCTTAGAAGACAGGATGACAAAACATGTGATAAATTGGTGGTGCTTACTTCCAGAACTGTTTCAGAAGTAGCAAAAGGACACAGGCTGTAAAATACAAAACAGGCTACCCACTATACTCACCATAGTGGTTTGCCATATGATACATAGTGAAAATAGATGCTGAATTAAGCCAAAAATGTTAAAAGACTGGTAAGAGAAAGCTCAGCAAGACAATGTCCACTTAAAAACAGAAGTTTCTGCCAGGGTTTTGCAACCCTGTTCCTCTCACTACCTAGCCAACAGTGAGTACAGCAGTCCTGTAAATTCACACTAGCAACCTACTTGTGTTTGAAAGGATTATTTTTATCATTATCATTATTATTATAGCCATTCATCAATGCTATGTTGAGGGTTGTCATCTATGTTATCTCATTTAATTTTTTTCAAAAAGTTTGTGAAGTAGGTACTAGCTTCCCACATTTTCTAGAGATGGAAAAGGAAGATTAGAGAGGTTAAATATCGTGAGCAAAGTCACACAAATTAAGTGTGCTTAAACTAGTGTTGTGCTGGTAAATGTTTACCAACCAGCTCTTTGAGGTCAGAGGAGAGTTCTGATTTGTAATATTTGCTGATCCCCATCGTGCAAATACTCCCAGCAAGGGATTTCAAGCTACTGAGGTGATGTCACTGAACACGGAGTTGAGAAAAGAGACACACAATCACGTCTTGTCAGCTAGGGCCCTGGCTCCAGCGCACCCTGGCTTAAATTAAGGCCAGCCTTATTCGAAAAGTGGACTCTTCATACACTGCAGCGCTCCTGTGATCAGAAGAATTCGGAAATTAAACACTGGCCATGTCTCTATCTTGGCAGTACCAAACAACTCGTAGAAATCATCTTCTTTTTTCATTAATTGAAAAGGTAAAATACAGATGAAAGCCACCAAGTTATCCTGTTGTTACTGTGTAAAGTCAGAACCCAAATTGAAAACTTTTTGCAGACAGCTTTGAAAGCTGAATTAGAAGTATCAGGACAAAGAAACATCAGATAAAGCATGATAAGTCTAGTAATGAAAAATAGCACTCTTGACATGGGGCCTAGCTTCCCTCTATTTAAGATTTTTTTCAAAACCAAATGTTGTAATCCAATAAAGAAAAGTCATATTACCCAGTCCTCAACTTAACACCCAGCTTTCTTTTCTGTATTTCTTTCTTTCATCTGTACACCACATTGAGCTAAGATCATTCAAATGTCTTTGCCTGGTTACTTTCCAAAATACTCTAATATTCATCTCCTAGGACAAAAGTTATAAACCAAGCCAGCGTCTACAATATCTGTCTATGTCATGACCACCACTGAAAGGGAAAGGAGGAAAGTATTCCCACATTTTGGAAGATGAGCCAAAGTCATCCATAAGTGTCTTTGCCCAAAAAGAAGAGAAGAGAGCAGATGAAAAGGCAAGTCTCCAACATTTACTTTAAAACCAATTGTTAGCCTGGTGATACATTACAAATGAATTTGAGGGAAAGGAATTTTTAAGAGGCTTTTCTTGGCTGACAAAATCTGTAAGACAAAAGGTAAGAATTACTTTACATATGATCATAAAACTAAAATAAATCTCCTTTATACATCAGATTTTAAAAACTATATCATGAAAATATGTTCTCATATATGTTAAACATTTCAAAACAAAAATCATAAACCTGATGGAAAGGGCATTTATTATTAATGTATAAAGACTCGCAAACACAAAAAAATTAATCATAAAATTGTCAGAAATGATTTCCTTCATCTAGATTTTAATATAAAATGTTTAAGTACTCTGAAGGAAGAAAAAACAAGAACAATTAATAGATGAATATCACTTGGTAATGTGAAATACAGAATATATTTTCCAACTATTTGTCAGGAAATTTCTCGAGTTTTCATTTTAAATATACTGGTCCTACTATAGGATGAGAGAAAATAATACAAATATTAAATATTAAAGAAGTAATACACAAGGCAGAAGTAGTCATGACTAATAATTTAACAGTTTCAATAATTTAATAAAAATTTAGTAGGTTCAGTAATTTAATAAAAAGCAGCTCTATTAAAATAAAAATTCAAGAGGCTCAGCAGTGTCTCTGACGTTCAGGTTCTTACAGAGGCAGCCATGGCCATGGGCTTTTATAAACAACAGGATCTCATCTCTGTCATCTGTGGAAGGCACCTCAAAGAGCCACCTAACCACTGTGAGATTCCACAGTGTCCTCGGCCAGTGTGGATGGTGGCCAGAGAGGGCACATCTGCCTCTATCTAAACACCACCACTGATAGGGAACCTGCCATCTCGGGTGCACATTCCAATGCTGGACAGCTCTGCTTATGAGAGTGTCCATCTCTGTTCAATGAGAATCTCCGTCTATAAGTTCAAACTACTGATCCTAATTATATCTCCTGGAAGACTGATAGCCTGGCTGTCACCTCTTAGATGTTCCATGATGATAATAAAGTCATTTGGTCATGTACAATTCCAAGACAGTAGTAGATAGCCGTACGTATCACGTCAATGATGCCTATGGTTACAGTAGAGGTCTGGCTTAGATTCCGCTATATTTTGGAAGTTAAGCTACAGCATTCCTGTTGGATTAGATGTGGAGTGTGGGAGAGTCAAGTGCACTTTCAAGATTTTTGGCTTGATCAACTGGAAAGATGGAGTTGCGATTAACAAAGATGAAGAAGACTGGGCAGACGATGTCCAGTGGGAAGATCAGTTAAATTTGAGATGTTTATTAGACATCCAAGTAGAGACGTCAAGTGTACTCCAACAAAATGGAAATGAAAAGACCAAAAAAGATGATATATAACGTTGAAACCAACTCGAGAGTTCTTTGAAAATAATTCTTGGGATGTTAGCTTTGCAACAGCCCTAGAAAACAATCAGTCAAAATTAAAACAGGAAATCTCCAAAAAGAATGCCTTTCTGGGAAAACAATGAAATGGATTACAAGAAATACACAATGTGATTAACGGGCAGAGTTATAGTGAAGTAGAAATATATTTTTTCTCTCATGTATATAAAAGGAAAGCAACTAAAAACAGAAAGAAAAATATTATTTTAGACAGTCTGATGGAGTAAATATGAGAAACATTAAATAAGACATGATTTTATACAATGTAAGAAATAAGAATTAATTTGACTTTTTTGGATATCATAAGGGGCATGTCACTGAAACCATGGAGAAAATATAGCCATGGTTCTCCACTGATAAATACGTATGTAGTTATTGGTTTTCAATATTTAGAATCAATTTACAGGCAAAATCTGAAGTTTATGGAATTTCTGAGATATTTTTTCTTCAGTCTTCCAAGATTTTAAAACTTAACTCTTTAATGCCAACTGAGTTATTTTTATATATAGTATAATTAGGATCTACAATGACTTTTTTTTAAGAAGATAAGTTTTTTTCCCCCTTATAGAGCAGGTCAGTTAAGAATTTTTTTAAAAATACAAAATCTAACCAGTTGACTTTATATTAGAATTTTACTGGACATCTGAGCTCTTTTACTGTGAGAATCAAAACTGCTTTAAAAATACGTCAAAAGCACACATTTCATGGACAAACTTCAGATAGCATGAAAGTATAAAGCTTCAAGCTTGATAGAAACCTTGGAGGAGATCTTATTCAAAGCCCAGGACTAGATGACCTCGCCATGCTTTCATCTAACCTTGATCCTCTAAGAGCATTCATTAGGCCCCTGTATGACAAAGGTGTTCTACTAGACATTCAAATGGTGTTCATCCATCTTTTAAAGATATAATTCCAGTCTTTAGCAATAATATCTTCAAAATAGTGAGACGTGTGGGCAAATGTCTTTGGAATTTTTTTCAAATATTAAACAAGAAGACAAAAGTTATAAAAATAAAATATGAGTTTAAAAAAGAAAAGATATAGTATTCATTTGCCTTGTAGCATGGTATGAAAAAAGTCCTAACTAGTTCTGACTTTTAATCCACTAAAGATAACTTTTCACATTTGAAGTGGAAACATTTATTGAATATCTGGGTTCATGTCTATGCAAATGAAAAATCTAGACTTTGCCATGACAACCAACGTTAATCACATAAAATATCCTCCTAACTGTGTTTTCCACATGCCCACACCACTCAGAATGGAATGCCGCTTGAAGCTTTCACACACCCTCAGGGCACAAGGTGGAGAGGAGGGTGACGCTGCACTTCCACTGAAGGCCCATGCTCAGGGACCGTAAGGGCTCTTAGCCCACCGCCACCTTCAGGGTCTTTCTCCTTCCTACTAGTCCACAGTTACACAGGCCAGTATATACTTGAAATGGACTAGTTATTCCTGAAATATTTTTCTTTTTCTCTAAAGATAAGTTTATATTTCTATTCCATCACTTACTAGCTCTTGGATCTTGTGCAAATCACTTGAAGTTTAGCACTGATTTTCTCAAAACTAATTTATCATACGTAGCTCTTGGGTTTCCTTAAGGAATAAAAAGGATAGCATACGTAAATATGTAAACATATTGTACAGGATGTGGCACAAAATAGGCATTCAATAAATATTAATTGCTTTCTCCGGTCATATATTTATTACATTTTTGACATTTTAGTTAGTGATCCTGGAATCAAAACTATACAGAGACCCTTGAGGGAAAAGAAACTGCTCATGTTTCCAGGTATTAATTAAGTGCATTAATTAAGCCCTAGTGATAGTAAACATTTTAAATGGTATGGGTGACTTTGAAGATTGACAGTAAACTCTTCCATATCATCAGCAATAATAATTTGTTTTACTTTCTGTGCAGAGAAAGGGGCTCACTCTTCACATTTAAAAGTATGTTGTGTACAACCAATAGGATAAAGCTGAAGTAGAGAGAAAGACTCGATTTGTAAAATAAAGCTTATAATTAGTCTTATTATTATATACAGCAAGCTGAAAGTTGTTTGTCTTTGCTCCCAAATGACCCTTACCTGTTCCCTAAACAATCCAAGACCTACGGAGTACCACAGAACCCACATTTCCACACCTTAAGGAACCTAAGAGGACATGAATTCTGCCCAAAGTTTTCTTTGAACAGATGAGAAGTCAAACACAGTCAGATAAAGTTCATTCCACGAACGTGTTGGGTATCTGCTCTGTATCAGGCATGGTGCTTACTGGGGTCTGAATTTAACAAGGTCACCAAGACCTTCTGATTTTCTTTCCAGTATTCTAGAAAACCCAGACTTTGAGAGCAAAAATTAAATTTCTTCCCACGTAAGAATTAAAAGTCATGAATTAAAATATCACGACAATAAATCATCTCATTTACTATACTGGGACTGGGAAGTTCTAGAAAAATGTTCTTCTGGGTAGCTGGGGATGTCCAGAAATATCTTTGCTTTAATCTGCACTATAAAATTATCAATAATTTATTAATCTATATTGTACTATCTTGCATTTATAAAAAAAGAAAGAGAAAAGGAAGAGCAACAACAACCCCGTTGACGACTGAAGAGCTTGTGGTCCCCTAAGTGTCTTTCAACACTGTGACTCTAGAAAGAATATGTATACTTTTAGATTAAATTTGTGATGGATTCAGGATTCGGTATAGAATTAGAGCGTGTTTTTAAATAAATCCTATTTTTTTGTCATTTTCTTCTTTTTCTTCAGTTTGATACAAAAGAAAAACACTATAGTAAGCTCTGAGTTCATAATTTTCATGTTTTTAATAAGCTGCGGTATGGCGTCTATTTAATCTTGAAAAAATAACAGCAAAATTACCATTAAGCTGTGGCACCTTACTCTAACAATTTCCGCCTATAAAACTGACTACCATATTAACTAACATTTCCCAAAGCGTGGCCCTCAAACACTCACTCTAAGATATTGCAGGAAATAAAGATGCCACGATTAAATAAACTCAACTTATGACAGTCTCCTCTTGCAGACTGGGTATGGGGTTAGTGAAGGCTCTGCAAAGTCCAGCAGAAAAGAAGCCTGGTTATATTATATAAGCCAGTGCTCCCTAAACTAATGTAAAACAGTACAGATTTTTAGCAGAGTATCTATTAACCTCCTCTGAACTGTCGGTCTACAGAAGAGACTGGGGAAGTAGGCTGTAACCAGATGAGAACATGTCTTCCTGAATGCAGAACTCAACAAAATTAAGGGAAAGCAAGAAAAATGAAGCAATATCCCTCAAAGTCAACTGTATAATAGAGTGGGTTTTGAAACAATCACCACCTTAGTTTTGTTCATGGTTATTTGTTTATCTTTTTCCCTCACTTCCCAGTTTTTCCCTGAAGAAAACTAGGCTTGCAGAGAGCAGGGACTATAAAAATCTTAGTCATATGAATTAGCACAGACAAGATACTCTGAACTCAACAAAAACAACTTAAACATTAATAAAATTAAAACTATAACTCCAAGCATTCACTTCGGTGCTGTTTAGACACAAGGTACATGATAAGACTGGGAGGGAACAGCAAATGTACTTGTTGGCGGTTGCAAGAAGGCTATACCACTTGGCTTACCTTCCAAGAACAGAAGAATCCAAGATGAGGAAGGCACAATGTTTCTCTCTTCTCCCTTTATGCGAGGTCTAGAAAATAGTCATGATGGAGCTGGTTGAAATCTGACTCCCCCATAACCAGAGAATAAACTGCCTAAACACAGTTTCTAAGCACCCAGATAAATGTATCAATGTGGACCATTCTGGCCTTTTCATGCAGCGCCCCCACTAGCTCTTCAAGGTGTGTAAGCAGCCTCATCCTGTTCCCTCTACAGCCCACACTCTGACTTTCTCTATAAGCCAGTTCACACACACACTCTTTCAGAGGGAGTCTCGTTTGGTTTATAGGAGTATTCTTTAAGTTTGACTCCCAGGATTTAATCTGTGACTTTAAAATTCAAAGTATACCTTGAAATGCAAGCGCAATTTTATTTCTAATAACCATAATAATGTCAGCTAATCTTTTTTGAATGCCACCATATGCCAGGTGCTATACTAAGAGCTTTAGATAGGTTTTTCTCATTTAATCCTCACAGCAACCCTGTGAGATAATTATCCCCTTTGTACAGATGAGAAACCCAAAGCACAGAAAGTTTAAATAAATTTCCCTAGGTTGCACAGCTATGAGGGAATGGAGATGCTCTTCTAACCTAGGCAGGCTGACGCCAGAGCCTATGGTCTTAATCCAGACACCATGCTGTTTTTCATAAGTAACACAAAAGCTTCAGTTCTGTTCGGCAATCAAAGCAAGTGAAAACAGAAGGGTAATTCGCAAATGTCCTGTGCTTTCTCACTTGTGTGGTGGTTAAGTGTGGGCTCCATAACATGACTGCCCGGGTTCAAAGCCCTGCTCTGCGTCTAAACCACTGAGTGCCGGTGAGCAAGTATTCAACCTCGCTGAAGCCTCAGGCTCCTCATCTGTAACAAAAGGATAACAACCAGCATGTACGGAGCACTCATCCCATGCCATGCAGTCCAAACACTTTGCATATTTTAAGAGATTTAATTCTGTGAAGTAGATGCTGTTATTATCCTTAATGATACCTGAATAATAGTAGAATTAAGTGTTTTCACGCCTGTAAAGAACTTTGAACAATGCCTGACACAGCATATCAATGCTAGCTATCAGAAACATCACACACATACACTTAAATCCATAACACAATTTGATCATAATCATCATAACAGCATCGTACAGATGTTGCTACAAATCAGTGCCATGTTATTAAAAAAGCGAGATAATCTAGGTCTCCAGCAATGCTTTGATGCAATATAAATTTATAAAATATTAGCAATAAAAGATGATGAAGGAGGCAGCTCTCTGATCGTGGTGGATGCAGCAGCTCTGCCTGCAGGCTGTCCTGATCAGAGATCGGCTTTGCTACCGAATAGCTCTGTGACCTTGGGCAAGCGTCTTACCCTGGCCGCGTCTCAGTTTGTTCACCTGTAAAATGGAGATCATAAAAACGCCGGCCCTTAGACAATTGAAAGGTGGAGATAATATAACGTTTACCTTCTAGGACTATGATCTTTAAATAAGATAATATATGCAATGGACTTAGAGAAAAGCGTGGCAGATAATCAAAAAAAGCCAGCTATTAGTAGCAGTCTTGTTCCCACCGCCACAAACTACTACTACTGTGCAGTTCTACTACATAACTCAGCATATCTTCTGACTGTTTTTTCCTCCTAGAATTATTGCCCAAAGAGAAATAATAAGGCACCTGTGATGCAGGGATAGCATTTGATTTAAAATAAAACCAACGCTCCACACGAAGTTCCAATAACTCTGTTTCCTAAAGTTTGTGAAAGAACATCCAGTATGTTTTGGTCCTTTTTCTATCACATATCACCGTTGGTGATCTAAAATGGAAAACTTCCTAGGGTATTATTTTTAATAAGTCATTACTAAACATCATGATACAGCATGGGGATATAAATGCCATTCTAAAGAAAATTTAATTTACTGATGAATTTTTTTTTTTTTCCTGAGGAAGATCAGCCCTGAGCGAACATCTGCTGCCAGTCCTCCTCTTTTTGCTGAGGAAGATTGGCCCTGAGCTCACATCTGTGCCCATTTTCCTCTGCTTTATATGTGGGACACCTGCCACAGCATGGCTTGATGAGCGGTGCCATGTCCGCACCCAGGATCCAAACTGGCAGACCCTGGGCCACCAAAGCAGAACATGCACACTTAACTGCTGCACCACCGGGCTGGTCCCGTACTGATGAATTATGATAACTTGTTTTACTTAAACAAGGGAATGACTGATTATTCACAGATTCACAGCCTAACAGCCTTTTCATTTTCAATGTTAGAAAAGTAATTATACCTCAAAGCATATGGTCATTCTGGAGTGACCAAAGCCTGATTACTAAATCTGATGTACCCTGACTATAAAAACATATGAGAGAGCCAGGAAACGTACAGCAAATATACATGAAGGTGCCCAATTGTACAGTGAACAGTGGGAAGTCAAGGCCTTGTGTCAGAACCAAGTGTACTTAAGGGAAATGTCTAAAATGCATGTCCGTCCCCAAAGCCCATTTCCTTCCCCAGCCCCCCAAGCCCTGGGTTCTGGATCAGAGGAGGAGTGTCGATCTGGCTGGAAACTCTGACACACTCTCAGTTGCTCTGAGAATTACCATAATTAATCTTAAACTGACATGGCGCAACATGGAGGTTCATGACGGAATTTGAAGTCATCAGCATGAATAAATCTCCTTGGCCCAAAGTGGAGGCACACATAATAAGCTGCTAAAAATCAGGATTATTGTTCAAACCAGCATTCTGATCCCAAGGGCAGTCCAGAATCATGGGGACTTGCTAGTTTCTTCTAAGAATACCCCATTTCCAATCACTAAAACAAACGCATTTTCCAAAAACGAGCAGATGAGGTGTCACTTGACCCACGTTTTTCTTACCCCATTACAAGTCAAATGTCTGGGTCATTTGGGAACTAGATCTCTTTTAACAAAAGGTTTAAATAGATTTTTTTCTTATTTATTTATTTATTATATTAATACTCCCCCTTACTCAACAAAGCTTATGAGATCACTAATAAAAGACAAATTATAAAAATCAGGGCCAAGAAAGGTAAGACCCAAGCTAAAGTTTCGTAAGGTGAATATAATTGGGCCACAGATTCAGTTTTAAGCTTCCTGATTGTCAAAGCAAGAAAAGAAAAGGTCTCCAGGAATTAAGTTAAAGAGACTGCAGACATACAGTCAGATTTTAATGATTATTCCAAAACTACAGGTAAGACTATTTCTATGAATATGTGTCTACTTAAGACTCAGAGGTTGATGTTGCGTGAATGTTTCCTTCATATGTGTCTCGTTCAGAGCAATAGCCAGCTGCCCTTTCCCCTAGAAAGGCCTCCATTCTCTCCAGAAGGAAGGTCTCTACAGACAACATTTCAGTTTTGAAAATATGGTCAATGTTTCTATGTTAAACCAAGGAGATGGATTATTACCAAGTTATGGCCCGTATATTGCCAATAATGCATTCTTATTTTGCTAAAAATAAGATAAAAATAAGCAAAACTAAATGCCCTGTTAATGTGGACTTAACAAGGATTCAGAAAGAGACTTTCTGAGTTCTTTTTAGTCAATCCAATGTACTGTGCACAGCAAAAGCTCAGTAAATGTGCTGGACCAAATGAGGGTTAATTCTTCAGATATCAGATATATAATCACAATCCACAGTTGTTTTCATGTGATTTATTAAATGTTTGAAGTGTAATTTTAGCAGTAGTCATATATAAATAAAATAAAGAGTATGAAATAATAAGATGATAATAATATACATATATAGTAATGAAAAAGGGAAAGAATTTAACATGTAGTGAGAAACTAACCTGTATCCCATCCTGGTCTCTGTTACTTACAAACATTATCTAATTTAATCCCCACAATAGTCCTATCACGTAGACACTATTATTATCATTGTTCTACAAATCAGGAAACTAAGGCTCAAAGAGGTTAGATAATTCACTCAAGATCACAGGGTCAGAAAGAGAATGTGACTCCATACATATGCAATCGCAGAGTTCATGTTATTCCTAACATACCTCAAAAGAACTTCCACATAGCAGGGACATGATAGTAGGTCCATTTTCTTTCTTTCTCTCTTGTTTTTTGGTTGAGGAAGATTGGCCCTGAGCTAAAATCTGTCACCAATCTTCGTCTCTTTGCTTGAGGAAGATTGTCACTGAGCTAACACCTGTGCCAATCTTCCTCTATTTTGTATGTGGGACACCGTCACAGCGTGGCCTGATGAGCAGCGTATAGGTCCATGCCAGGGATCCAAACCTGTGAACCCCAGGCCGCCGAAACAGAGTACATGAACTTAACCACTATGCCCCGGTAGGTCCATTTTCTAGGAGAGGAAGCCAAAAAATCAGAAAGTCAAACTGGCTTTCTAGTGTGTACTAGAGCCAGAATTAGAACTTAGAGCTTTTCTATCACACCACAGCTGGCATGACCTAGGGAGAATAATGCGTAACAGTTTCATTGATAGAACACCTATGACATTCTAAAGACAGAGTCTAAGTTAATAAATAAAAATAACTTATTTTTTCTTTTCCTTTTTTTTTTTTTTTACCCTTTTTGGCTCACTGGTAAATAGACTTTGTAAGTTTATTTGTGAATTCAACTATTGTACTAAAAGTACAAAGGGATATAATTGAGATAAACTAAAAACATAATAAATGAACTAAAAATATACCATTTTCACAAGGGAAACCACAATTTTCTAGACGGCATTCCCTAGAGCTAAAGAATATACTTCTAATGAGCTTTGAGTAATCACGTAAATTGAAAACCTAACCTTGTAATGCCTGATAGTGATCTAAACTACTTAGTTATGTTTTGTATTATACCACAAAACAGTGGTTTGTTCACGAAATGTAACAAAATATCATGTGTTACTCATACTTTGGCCTTAGGCTTACATGTGTTGAAACCATAATCCCCAACGTATTTCAGACTATGTTTAGACAACCGAAGTTACTCTATGAAAACGACCCAAAAGGAAAACCCTATTCCATTAAAAACACAAATTACTAAGAGTTAAATGTTAAGTATTGCCTAAAGTGTATAAAGAAGATTTAAAATATAGTGCTCATTTTTCCCACTTAAAAAAAATGAAAAAGGAACATTCAGGAACCATACAGGAAAGTCCTAAATTAGCTATATCCTGATCTACTTCATATATGTTGCATTGTGTCATGTGGAAGAAACGAAATACTACATCCCAACAAAGCACTGTTTGATACCCAGAGCTTCAGATTCAGAGAGAAAGGGGCTACCCTGGCTGATAAGTGAGGAAGACTTTTCTGGGTAATGCAGAACCTCAGGGGTTAACTTTAGACATCACAGGTTGGAGATTCTCAAATCAAAATATCTGAAGTCCATCTTGCAAATGCTTATGGACAACATTGAGGCTGTAAATTCTCCAAAGACAGTGCGGTGGTAGTCAAGAATGTGAGCAGTGGGATCAGACAGAAGCCACATTTGAATCCCAGTTCTGTCACTCACTAGGTCCATGACCTTAGGATAATCACTTCACCTCTCTGAGCCTTAATTTCCTCATCTCTAAAATGGGAAATAGTACTTACTTCCCTCACAGGGTAGAGAGGATTGAATGAGATGGTATATGTAAAATACTTAGCAAATTTCCTAGCACCTCAACAAATTGTAACCACCATTATTATTGTTATTATATGAATAATCTTTGTACCCTTACTACCTAACACAGTGCCTATAAATATTAAGGAATCAGTAAGTGTTTACTAACGGAACTGAGCTTTGTGGCTAATAGTTAGAAATCTTACATTGTTTCGCTTAATTATAAAGAAAACCTTTAGAGTACCATTATTCAAACTCTGCGAAATGTTGGGTTGATCACCAAATGACTGGAAAATCTAAGAAAACAAAACCAGGGTTTTTTTTGCTGCAGAACTTCTCAGAGCCTTTAACGTGACAATGTCAATTATGAATCTCCTAGAGTCATAAGATCGAGCTTGCAGTGCTACCTAAATTTATTGTGCAGTTTCTTCATCTACAAAACATGAAATTTTACAATGATCCCTAAATTCCTCCCTCCTTCTTAAGAGGTTATAATCCTATGCATTTTTCAGAATTAGCTATGCATATGAATATAGATAAAAATGAATGTTGATTCCCCCTTGAGATCAGCACAAATTATATACCTTTTTCCACGTTCCCATTCCAAAGCCCACCCAAAAAAGAACCCAATCGTTGATGTTTTCTTATGTATCTAACTTAATCCTGGCTTTAACTTGAATAGACCAAGTTCGTTGTAAGATTATTTTGAAGCCCCTTCTGATTTAATATCACTTTGTGAAAACATGCATTGACATTAAACCCAGGATGCTGGAGCGAACAGACTCCACGATGAAGACCTACCTCATGGAGGCGCACCAATTTTCTTTTTAAAAACTTACTTTTGAAGAGGTTACTTATTAAGATAAAATGTCACCCAAATCCACATTCTTGACAAGGTTTAATGTTTAAAAAGCAGCTAATGAAACTGTCACCTGATTCTACTAAGTAGAAGTGAAGCATGAGACACTCCATTCTTGCCTCTCTCCCTCCCTCCGCGGAGTCTTCATGGACAATCTTCTGATTCCTCAAACCCCAGCTGGGGAATCCCAAATCTCCCCCCTTAGCCATTTCCTCTCTCTGAGTTCAAGACCCATATTTCCGTACTCAGCTGATATCCCCACACGCAGTCACCTCAGATTCAACATGCCCGAAGTGAAAGTCATTATTGCTACCCCAAACCCTTTTCTGCTCGCCCTGGTATCATCACCATCCACCAGCCAACTCTTCCTTCATTCTTCCATCTTCCTCACCTCCACATGCAACCAGTTTCCATTAAGCAGTTTTTCAGCTAATCCTGTTTCCAGGATTCCCACTCTCATTCTTTTTTCTACTCCAACAGTTTTCTTCAGCAGCCTCCTGTCGATATTTTGACAGTCCCCTACCCTCTATCCATCCTCTACCTTCCTGAGATATTTCTAAAGTAAAAAGCAGTCCTTATAGTTTCCTGAGCAGTCCTTCCGTGCCTCCCCATCTCCAGATAGAAACAATCCCGTCTGCTTAGCCTGCTACATAAGGCCCTCCACCAGCTGGCTTTAAACTGCCACTCTAGCCTCGCCTCTCCCCACGAGCCACTTCTTGGCCTCCAGCCTCTCTAAAGACCCTGCCTTTCTTGAGACACGCACAGAGCATGTCTTCTCTCTACTATTTACTATCTGCCATACCCCACTTTTCTAACTGGCAAACACACAAACATCTCTCAATACTTACCTCTCCCACCCTATGGAGTATATCCTAACTTCTGTCCCTTTCTAGTATTGTTATTCCAACCTCTGTGTTTCCAAAAAAACTTGTCTCCTTCTTTATTAATGCCTTTTTATGTTGCAAGTCTAAAAGTCTCCCTCTAGACTGAGCTTCTCAAGATTCTAGGGATCTCTTTTCTCCTGCATCTACTAGTGCTCTGTATAACCCAACACAATGCCTGGTATAAAATAGGTGCCCATTAATGTTTGTTGAATGACTAAAGAAAATTAATGAATGTATGAAATTCAAAAAAATTTTAAGCCCTGAAATTGGAACATTAATGTTAGAAAGAGGTATGTTAAACATAAGGAAAGGCATTCAAATATGCCAAAATCTTCCACTCCCCCCAAAATGTGACATATGTTAAACAGAAAATGTGAGTGAGGTGATTCTTCTTGTGATTCCATTTACTCTGACCACAAAGACATACACTTTGGTGTACTGTGCCACTGAATTGAATGCTATTAGAACAAGATTAAAGCCTCATTCCGCTCAGAGAGGAAATGGGTGGGTATGAAGTTGACCGGGGGGGTAGATCATAAAATGAATTCTTGTTTGTTTGCTCAGATTACACTTAAAATTACCTAAACAACTCAAGCCTCTGTTTTCATGACCATCATCTTACACTAGCAGGTCGTCATCCTTGAGAAGAATATCTGCCCCAGCGTTAGCAAAAGCTCAAAATTCTTTAGGCCAGGAGCGGTGGGGAGGCCGCGTGTGTTGCTCTGCCCAGCAGAGGGCGCCCAGCCCCAATACCGTGCAGGACAGGTCAAGGAAACTGGCGCAGCGTGGGGGAAGTAGTTCAACAAACCAAAACCTCCGACTGCGGGTCAGTGCGCTGACCTCCTGTCCTCGCCTGCTCCCTGGCGCTCTGTTCTGTTCTTTCCACTCACAGTGAGGTGTTAGTGAACTTCCAGATCTCAGGCACACCAGGTTTGGAGCAAATGGGGAGAGGGCAAAGGGGCGGATGTTCACTTAGGAGTGTAATGATTTCTTTGAAAAGGAAACTTTAACTCACTCCTCCTTAGCGTTAGAGCTACAGAAAGGCATCCTAAACTGGTTATATCACACATTTTGGTTCCTTCCTCCTACCAGGGAATAAGATAACAGAGGTGGAGGCTTTCAAAATGCCCCTCCAACCAACTTGAAGGAAAATGATTTTCTGCTCTTAATGATTTAGTTTAGATGTTTTGGCATCAGGAGTATAACGTTGAGGTCATCCGGCTATTAAGAGGCTGAAAGGGGTAAACTCCTTCCCCTAAACACGTACTTATATTTTACGAGACATAACACGTAGAAGAGGAGAGAAAATAAGACATCTTCTCACACTCTAAAGACAGCTTCTTCTGTTGTTCGATTTAAGAGTAAGGGCCATTGATCTAGAAAAGCAAAATAAAAAGTAACAGAACAGATTCGTGGAACTCTCGAGGAACTCTAGGTGTTGCTCCTCTGTGCTTCATTTGAGGAGAACAAAGGAACAGCGTGGTCCCCCAGGGAGACTGTTTGTCTGCTCTGCTAACTGCAAGAGCTGTTGAGAGGGAGGACATAGCAAGGGCTTCTTGTAACACTCAGAAAGAGCACACAAAACATTGTCTTTTTCCTTCAAAATACACCTCAAGAAAAGAAGAGACATCTGCATGGAATTTTACCGCTGCATTGAGGAACCTGCCTCCCCTCCTGTGCCAGGGTCTAGAAGCAGAATGAGAATGATTACCGGAAGGCTGTGGATGCTTCTGGCTGAAGCAGGGTGCAGAGCGGGGGAGTAGTGAAAGATGATTGTAAGTTGTGCTCAGGGGTATGATTTTATCCTGATGCCGTAAAACGCCAGTGAAGAAGTTTAAACAGAGAGTGACAGGATCAGGTTTGCATGTTGGGAAGATCGCTCTAGACAGAAGATAGTGGGGCAAGCTTATGCAGATCAAATATGAAATGTCAAGTTAACTTTTGTGCTTACTATATGATAAGGCATAGCAAGATCATGAATTTATTTTTGAAAAGCAGAACATGCCAAACACGAATGGAGAGTTTCTTTCATTTCTAGTCCACTTGACTTACCCTAGACCAAGGACCCCATGCCTCGCACAACCTTAAGGGCCCCATTTATGCAGACCACAAAGCCTAGAACCACCGAAACTCAGAACAAAATCTGAAGTGACCTGACTCACAATCCTATGTTCCAATGATAAAAGTATGATTTATTATACAGGAACTTTATTTTGCAAATACTTATGGAGCAGCTGCTATGTTGAAACCTTTGTACCAAACTCTATTGGGAACTCTGAAATTAATAAAATGCAATCTCTGTCTTCTAAAAATTCACAGACTTCTTCAAGTTAAGTAGAGAGCAAAACACTTTTTCTTATGGGTTATCTTCTGCAAATAAAAACACCAGTGAAAGCGTTTTTTGTTATCTTTATGCATTTGTAATATATCTTTATATGTAACTAAGCCCTTTTAGTCTCTCACACCCAATTTTCAAGCAGAAACATATAGTCTGAATTTACGCAAATCAAATTAAAATCAACATTTTTTTTCCCTATATTCTTCAGTTGTATCTTTCCTAAAAATAGAGGCTGGATATTCTAAAAACACATCAGCACCAAATTAGAGAGCAACTATAAATGAAAAGTTTATCTAATTCCTCCTAGAATTTAAGTTCCCCAGGAACTCGGGTGAGAGTTCTGTTCCTTCAGACCTATTTATGTTTAAAATGACTACGCCAGCCCATTTGCTCCAAAATCTCCTCCTTACTGCAAGTCCGAAAAGCAGCCGCTCAGATCCTTAGGGAGATTCCTACCGCTTCCGGGAAGACAGTGGGCAAATCCTAGGGGCATCATTCAGTTGTGAAGAATGCTGGGGCTACTGTAAATAATGTCTACGATAGGACTCCTAATCCCATAGAAAGGAAACAGTGGCATCTAGAAATGATTGGAGTAGATGACAAAAAGAATGGAAGATCCAAGAAGAGAAGGAAAGAGTTCTAGTAGGTTCTCATGAGGTCACTAGGAGTCCCTCCTGCCTCAGTAACTCAGATTTTTGGGTTTGTTTGTTTGTTTTCCCCATACCTAGAGTAAGTATATAGCCATAGCTTGAGGGCAGACTTACAGTCTAATCTTACATTATAGAAGACAAGTTGGGGGAGCGAGGAAATCTATTTTTACTCAGCAAAGTCGAGCTGAGATTATTTAATGTGAAACCATGTTTAAAATCCTAATTGTTATATGAAGAGGTCCTCAAAATAATGGCATAAATTAACATTTTAGTTTCAGTACAAAACTGAAATAGTATGTCTATAAAAGGCCAAAGGAACTATTTCTAATTGGATGTGCTAGATGCTTTAAAATGAAAACTTTCAGGCAAAGGGCAATTCTGGATTTTTAAGTACATTTTGAATTTGGCCATTTGAATGTTTAGATCTTATTTTGTGTTACATCCTACAGGCCTGGGCTTTCCACAGCAGAGCTGCTGTCATCCAGTGCTGGAAGGGAGAAGAGCAAGGTTCCTGGGATACTCCACATGGTGGAATTTTGTGTTAACGAACCACAACATGAAGCCAGGGTATTGTGTGGTTCACATAATTATTTCCTGAACAGACTTGAAACCTTCAGAAATGCTTCTAAGCAATATTATTTTATCACTCAGAAACCCATGCTAGCACCACATGGATTTGTGGCAAAGACATATGTGAACCTGGTGTCTGCAAGCCCCCAATGTCCCCCTTTGGTTCCTGATCAAATGAGCTTAGAGCTTCAGGTCAACACAACAAGACATAAGGTACACTTTAATAACAAGGATTTTTTTAGAGGGTACATCCAGATGTCAAACACTACATATTTCTGACTTGTGCAGTTATTACCCTGGAAGCTATCTGCATTCTTTTGTATCATCCATGTGCAGGACCCTACGCACGGCTAGGATGTGTTCGTTTCCCTACCACCATAAGCAGTTCTGAATTTCGTGTAAATATGTGACCTTAAAAACATAAATCCTTTCTCCTCTTTCTCTCTGGAATCGACATCAGATTCATAGAATCCCATTTATGTTGCTCTATTACAATGACAGTGGTATATGTCATGGTTCAACCAAAAAATACTGGAACAGAGTACTGAACATAGGTACCTAAAAATGTACATGAGTCTACCCATATCAAAGTAAAGGTGGCTTAAAAATAAAAACAAGACAAAACTGTCTCTAATTAGAGAATTCTGAGCACAAGCCTCACCCCACGGACATATCTTCTTCCTTTACTTGCAGTGAATGCTTATTCATTTAACTCTAATCCACAAAATTTATAAGGAAAAACAACTCTACCTTGTTTCTTTAGGAATTCTGAATTTGTATGTCCTCTTGACCAAGAAAAGAAAATTGGCTTACTCTGATTTTAATGAATTCCATTTTTCCCCAAAGTGTTTGAGGCTTGGTTTTTCAAATCACATAGGAAATCAAGTCCTCAGTCTCTTGTGTCTCCCCCCAGAAAAAAAGGAACAGGGATTGTTACAACTTCATCCCCTAAACTGATGGGAAAGCCCTAGAGATTAAGCTGACGCACAGAGGTTCTCTCAGAAGACATTTACAAAATTAATACCTTGAATGACGTTCTGCAAACGATGTAACAGTCAACCCTGATAACCCATTCCTCTAGCAACAATGATGTGTCGGATTCCGGTGGGGGGATTTTCAGCGCATCTTCTTCAGTTTGGTTAAAAAAAGATTTCCATGAAATCACTTTTCTTAGACATCCAGCTTGAGTCTAAATTGGGGTTTACACCCACCTGATGAATGGGTGAATATGAGCTCTGGCTTTTATGCTTGTGTTATTGGAATTTTTTGCTTTTGTTTGTTTTGGGGAGAGCAAATTCCTAGAAATGAATAATAAAATGGTTTTGCATACACATCCCGGAAGAGACTGTGACAGGCAGAACAGTCTGAGGTCTACTGCAGGTACGTCTCCTAGTACTAGTCCCGCAGAGAGGACACCAGACAAAGCTGATGGAGTGCTTTCCTTGGTGGGCACAAGGAATGTTGCTCCAGGACCCAACAGACAAAACATAACTGCAGAAAGGAAGAGAGGCTTTCTCCTCATTTGTGTGGAACTCAGTGTAGCTTCCCCACAATGAGAAATGCAGAGATCCCAGCACCACATGGACACTCAGAAAGAGCTGAAGAGCTCTGCGTGCCAGCTCTTTTGATGCAGACGGCAGTATTCCTATAGTGGGCCCTGCAGCCATTATAAGGCACTGCCCCTAACTGACCTGCTGGAGTTTAGACGCCTGCAAGGGGGTTGGTGACTACAGTGGGGAAAATAAGAAAGGATTGCTAAAGAGTGGGACTACAAACCTGGATTTATACTAGTGAGTACAGATGATATTACAATTTATTATGTATTATCCACAAACTGGTAAGCCTAGGAAAACTTGGTTTAGAAATTTAAAAACAAAGTTGAATTTTAAATTTGTTTCTAGAAGGAGTCAGAGCGTCTTCAAGAAGAAAATCGGATGGGTAGTTTTGGGGAAGAGAAAGAAGAGTTGTAATCAATAAGGTTACTTATATTACTCAGAATCAAGCTCATACAGGAAATCTTGTAAAATAAACCCATCCTTAAGAGGAAGGAACAGCCTTCTGAGGGACTAGCTTTGGTGCTGAAGTTAATATGACCCCCAAAGCAAAAGCAAGAAAGCCACTGCAATTTGATGTAAAAAGCATAATTCTCATCTAACCTCCCACGCTTCATTTCCTCAACTTTAAATAAAGACATTCCTAACTCTCCAATTTATAGCCAACAATCTAATTTCCTAATTAATGAGAATGCACAGGCTACCCACAAACTTCTCAGAAAACTCCCCCAACCCTGTGATATCCTGTGGCAAGGATAACAACGGGTGGCAAGCGAATGTCAAGCACCAGCTTCTGAGGCTTCCCTTAAAGTGTTGGTTTCAACCACCCTCTCTTGTGTCTGACCACAAAGCAGAGCCGCTTCCTGTGGCATGTGAAATGGGCAGCAGGAACCAGAGACAGTATTTCATTCAGCAGGAAGTGAAGAGGAAGGTGAGCCGTGTTCAAGTTCCCCATACAATCCCAATTCTACAGTCACCATCATTTCGAATCATGGATGGAAAAGGATATGGTCTTAGAGACCATGGAGGTGAACTCTTCAGGAATCACTATTCCTTTGCCAATATTTTGAAAGTCCAATATGCTCTCTCTCTCCAACTCAGTTTAAAGAGGATATTCTCAATTCTGGAAGTCACATATCACACGTGAGAGGGGAAATTGTCACCCTGTAGACAAAGATGCTGTGTTTGGGATGATGGTTGTCATTCATTGGTCAAAGTTACCATCTTATAGTACCTTTTTTACCATCTGATTTTCCAAAATAATATCCCACAGTTATCTCTCACTTGCCATGCATCCCAACAAACTCCTTTTCCAGATGTATGTCTCATCAGATCCCCACCTGCTCCAACCACTCTGGATTCACTATTTCCTTAACATTTTCATGTCTGCACGAAGAGTCCCTCTTCCTGTAGTGCTTTTCTCCAGTTTTCTACTAGGAAAAAAAAATCATATACTTTGAGGCTCAAATCAATTATCACTTCTATGAAGCCTCTCTCCATTCACCTTTCACAAGGGCTTCTGCCTCTATAATAATAACATGGCCTGTTGACATATTAGAATTAATTGTGTATATATCTGTCTCCCTGAGCAAGGATCAAGCCATTGATTTCTTTCCTTTTAGGGGCCAGGGTTATTAGAATCTGTCTGATGAATCATGACTCTAACTATGGTCTACTGACAGGGTAGGGAGTCAGGTACCCAGAGAGAGACTTGCCATGGCACAGTACTTAGGAGAGAGGTGTGCTGCGTGCCAGTTACCCTTTCATACTGCTGCACTGTGGGCAATGGCTCAGGATGTAAGTGTGAATTTAAATGATATCTCGGCAGAGATCTGGACTGGCAAGGGTATTATTATTCCAATGGAAAAAAAAAAAAAAACACTTGTCTATGAGAAACCGTGAGCACACTATGTGGCAGAGATGAAGAAGAGGCAGTAGTGGACTGATAAGACTTTTCTGTCTTTTTTCTGACCTTTTTGGATGAAATAAAACATTGGATTTTTTGAGGGCAGATGATGATCATTGAGTGTTCCAAAGATTAACTGAAAAATAAGAGATATATTACCTATATCAGTCAGGATAGGCTAGATTATGCTACAGTAACAATCCCAAATCTCAATGGCTTAAAACAACAAAGATTCATTTCTCTCCCATACTATTGGGTCAGTAGTGGATTCTGTTCCTTTTAATCACGCAGGGACCCTGGCTGACAGAGAAACCACCATTTCAAGCATTTACCAGTCCACCATGCCAAAGACGATGAGAGCGCTGTAGGATCTCAGACCAGATATTAAATGCTCTGGCCTGGAAATGTCATACACCCTCTCTTCACAACACTCTGGCCAGGTCTAGTCACTTAGTCCCATCCCACTATAAGAAAGCCAGGAAGTGTAATCCTACCATGTTGCCAGAAGGCAGAAAGCTGGAAATATTTGGTAAACAGCCCTGATGACTACCACATGACCTTATTTGTATCCCAAGCTTGTAAAGTAGATGACATTTGTTACAATAAATTGAATCCTATTTTACTGAAACAGGTTTTCCTGTTGGTTTAGTTTAAATAAATAAAATGCATGTCGTTCATAGATGTTATGCAAGTCTCTGTAACCAGTCTGAAAGATTCTAGAAAAACATATTTGAACCTGAACTGACACAATAACTGCACAATTACGTCTCTAAGAACTTTTGCTAAGGAAGCCAGGACAGACCTGTTCCTCGTTTGACAAATATGTTGGGGAAAACTGACTCAGATTTTTATAAGTTAAGAATTTCCTTTTTAAAGGAGGCAAAATCTGATGGAAGATTGATTAAAACAGCAAAAAGATAAGAGATCTAGTTCCTCATCTTTTCCCTACTTGCCGTTTAACTTTGAAGAGTCTCACGAGTTCGTGTGCTTCAGTTTTTCTATCTAGAAATGGATAACATTATTTCATCTAATTATCAAATATTCATTTCACATCCACTGGGTCCAGGCTCTTGGCTACAATGGTAATTCAAAGATTAAGGGAAAAAATGCAAGATGCTTGAACTCACGAATCTTATAATCTCTTTACCACCAGTGATCAAAATCACTTGGTTCTAAATAACAGACTATGATAATACAAGTACGGATAAACATACTATGAAAATTACTAAGGCTTTCATTAATCTGGTAAATACACTGCTATGAGCACCCAAACAGAAGTAATCCGAAAGACAAGTGGTAGGGGAGGCAAGGAATACAAGAGACAAATGAAACTTTAATACCTGCATATAATAGCTCAAGGAAGATCTTCATTCATCCCCAACTACTGGACTCCCAGAGTGCAAAGAAATACATGCGCAGGTATTAAAAGATATGTAAAGTCAAAGCCGTCAATGTGTGGCCCATTCATGGAGGTGAAGTCCTTTGTTTCCTTGGCTAGCTCACAAGGCCTTAAAGCCTTCTCCTTTGACTTCCTAGATATTTGACTTAGAATAATGTGTGCATATTTAAAGAGCCTAATTTCATAAACAACATATGAAAATTCACATTGCAGCAGCAACATGCATTATTATAAAACACTTTCTACACCTTCACAAAAGCAATGGTAGAATTTTCTCTGTGCCTCTACTGATTTTAACGTCAATAGTACCAACGTGGCTTCCAGGGACATGGTGTACTCCAAATGCCTATTGTAGTTTAACTTTTTAAGCTATTTTTATTGGACGGCATGAGTAAACTATTAAAATACAAAGGATCCTTTTAAAGCTACAAAGGAAATGTGCAAAAAGCAGTGAAAAGGATAAGAATGATTTCTAAATTGAATAGTTTGTTTCATTATTAACAATAACAATAAAGTAAGTCACACAGCTCCTAAGTCCTCCCAGATGAGACATCTGCAGGATTCTCTGGTCTGAAAAGAACCTTAGCTTACAAACATGTCAGCCATGTTGTGAATAGAATGAAGGCTTCACACTACAGGGGAACGTGACTATTTGCTCTTCAACAGGTCCAAGATTTAGTATTATTTTAAAATGCTTTTCCTTCCAATTAAATAGGACATTTTTTTCCATCAACTTTAGGCAGGGGAAAGGTACCAGTAACTCCTTTTGATAAATATAAATAGTTTAAGCTACTATGTTTAATATGATAGGCTATCAACTGTTGGTACACAGTCTAAAGCCTACTCTCAGGTGTAAATAGTCTATGTTATGTTTTAACCTTCGTTAGCAAAGACCATCTCTATATTCTGGTTGCCGCATTTGACCTTTAATGAGCTAAAGAAGAGAGTGGTTATAGAGCTGTAGCTGGTTCCTAACATTACATTGAAAATTTATTGTATTCTTTATATGGCAAAAAAAAAAAAAAAAAAAAAAAAGGAAAAGGAGGGAGTGTCTCTAGTAACCCACTGAGATATACAACATGAAGGGAGTTGCTGAAAGTTCCTGAGGTTTCTCTTTTTCCATGCCCCTGTCCAAGAAGTAATGTGAGGACTTGACCTCTGCCTCTAAAATTTTGTCAGTCTTATCAACTTCCACTTGCCAATTAACTGCTCTCAACTTTCTATGAAATGCTTTTCACATTTCGTAGGTTCACAGGCTCTACTCTACTTGTTTCTCTGTTAATTAATAGGTCATAATAATATATTATAGAAGAAATTAAAGAAGCACAATATATTTCCAGAGGCCTCCACAGATGGAAAAGGGGAACAGAAAGAATGCAGCCTTCAGTGTCATACAGAGCTATCACTTTATAGCTTTATGACCTAGGCCAAATAACTTCACCTTTTTTAGGCGCCCATTGTCATCATCTGTAATATGAAGGATAATAGTTTCATCACAGAGTTGTGGCTGTTAATATATAATATATCTAAAATCACCTGGCACATTGTAAGCTTTAAATTTTTTGGTTTCTTCCCTAGAATATTAAGTATACGGAGAACATTTTTTTTCCTGATGTCTGATCAAAATTCCTTCTTTTTTCATTACCAGTGCTAGAGGCTACTCTAAAGTGAAAATGACTCAATGATGACGCAGAAAATGCTGTCAATAAACTACCCCTGGGAAAAGATGCTTTAAAGATGTGATCTTCATTCTAAACTTAGCAGAGTGGCCTGAGGGGTTGTGGAGGTGGGCTGGGCAAGCCCAAGCAGACTTTTGGGCCTAGGGTTCACTGGTTGGGATCCTGGGTGCGGACATGCACACTGTTCATCAAGCCACGCTGTGGCAGTGTCCCAAATACAAAACAGAAGAAGATTCATACAGATGTTAGCTTAGTGACAATCTTCCTCAAGCAAAAAGAGGAAGATTGGCAACAGATGTTAGCTCAGGGCCAATCTTCCTCACCAAAAGAAAAAAAAAATCCACTTTAAGATCATTTACTACTGCTTTAGAATAGTATTTCCATACTTTCTTACCCATGACCACTCAGACAGTCCAGATATTTGGAGGCAACAACTCTGTTTGCTCCCCTTTGCCAATGCCCATTTTCTGTTCACCATCAAAATCTACCTAATGACCCTGAAATCAGCATCCAGGGATAACACACTTTGTTTCTACCTCTCTGTCGCTGGTTGCCGGCCGTGTGGGAGGGTGTGTGCACTTAACCGCTGCACCACCAGGCTGGCCCCAGTTGCAAGAGTTCTCATGTGTAGCCTGCAAATCCAGGAGCAGCAGCCATTGTTATTTTATTTAAATCTCTGCTACAGGGGAATGAGGGAGACAATGGGACCAAATCCCTATTTTATGGGCCGTCAGTTATTAAAAGATAAATTGGTCCAGCCCATGATTTGGTGATTAGCAATTCACAAGAGTGAGAGCGACTTTAATGAAAATCTAACCCAACTTTTCAACAAGTATTCAAATCTGTTCTTTAATATTACCAAAGAGTTGCCTTCCAATGTAAGTTTGATACCTCTTGCCATATGGCTAAAAAATTCTGCCCTTTTGCAGTTTTTCTATGTTTTGGGAAAAGAATAACTAGAACGGGACAAAAAAAGTTAAAAGAATACATCCAAAATGCTTTAAATATATCAGAAGATTTTTTAAAAATCACAAAATCAACAAAGTTACCATATCGTCCTTCGGTTTTAAGTTTATTAACTGTTGAAAGAAATATATTTATGGAGCTATTAACATCGCCTTAACACAATTAAGAGTTAGTGAGTTCTCTGATCTTTTTTAGATCTAATCTCTCTCTCCTCTATATCTTTAAAGTGAAATTACAGGAAGAAGAATAAAGGGGGTGTCAAAGAACAAAAATTCAATGGGAGTAAATTTAAAGATCTAATTGGCTTTATTTAGTGATTCAGGAATTGGGCAGCATCCCGTCCAGCAAATAGGAGCTTTGAGGAGTTGTACAAAACGGTAGGTATTTATAGGCAGAAAGGGGGTGGGACAAAGAAGTTAAAAGAGTCAATTATTTCATGCCAAGTCACCTTCCCTTAGGGGAAGGCAGTGGGTCTTATCAGGCAGATTACCTCACTAGTGTTGATCAAGGAATTCCAGACTGATTGCTTTGCGGTTCCCCTCCTGGGAGAGGCTGAAACTGCAATTAGGTTAGGTATCAAGTCTTGCTGGGGCTTAGCATAAGTGACTCCATTTTGGGCCTGTTGTTTCTTTTTAACAGGGGTAAATATGGAAATATTGCCTAGGATCACAGTCTTAAGAATACACATACAAACACAAAAACACACACATGCATGCACATATGTATTTAAATAATGCTGAGATTACTGGACAGAGTGACACGTCACTACGACAACAATTACTAGTTTTCTATCAGTTCAAAAAAGCAATATATATTTAATTAAATATTCATTTGTATCACCACAGAATTATTTCCTGGCTCACGAAAATCTCAGATATCAGTTTTCTCTGCAAATGTATGCATTATACTACTCAGGATTCTAGGAAAAATGGCAATTAAATGACTGAAAGATAAAAATCAAAGAAAAAAATTACATTTGTTCAGTGCTTTATAGCTAGCAAAGTGTTTTCATGCTCATTACCTCAAATTCCACATTAGTAGATGCAATCTATTCAAAGAATAACATATCCTGTAATTGATACTTTCCCTAGTAAGACTATTTTTAAGATTAACCACAATTATGAAGTATTATTATATACAATGTTATTAAAGCTTCAACCTGGAGACATGCTTAAAGCAGAAAACGAAGAAAAATGCTTAAATCACAATCATTAATTAATCTTGTTTATAGTTCTTTATTAAGATTAATCACTCTTTAAGCATAAAACCCTAAGCATTAGAATGTGACCATGGGAAGGTTTTTTAACTACTCTGTATGTCATCTCTTCAATTATAAAACAGAGATAACCCCTTATCTGCTTACAGACAACAGGCTGAGCTGGACAATATTTTGACATTCTCTCTGTCTAAAAATTGTATGAATCTATGGTTTTATGAACATACAACAAAATGAGTGAAGACAAAGTCATGAAAGCCTTTTAGATAATTAATTCTACATGACATTTTCTTGGAAATATGAAAAGAGGAAATCAGTACATGCAAAAAGATATCCATGGTACTATTGTCTCATATAAGTGGTTGATTGCAAAAACAAGAATTTCATTATGTATTGGGAAATGTTAAAGCAAGCTTTCAAAGGGGCTGATGACCTCATGTGGTAGCTATTTTTCACTTAAACAAAATAAAAGGAAAATGGGATAAATCATATGACATCTTACCATTCAGGTTTAATTAAAATATCTCTTCCTCTTCCACCTCCACCCTCTTTCCCATGCCAATGGCAAATAAACACTAAGTTGAATAAACATTTACTGTGTCAATTCACCTTAAATACAAATTTAAATACAAATTTAACTGCTTTAGACACACACACACACACACATACACATCTCTTTTAAGAGTCTTCAATTCCTACATCATTTTTCTGTTATATGTGTATATATATCATAAATATGAATATACGTTTAGACATAAAAAATTTAGAGTTATTTATTTTTCAAAATAGCCTGAGTTAGAATAACTAACCATATTCCCACCTGCCTTTGTGAAAATAAACTTGGATCTACTTGTAAGTCTTTCTTTGTTTTTCAGTCAGTTTTATGGAAGTGCAATTTACATATAGTAAAATTCACTCTTTTTAGTTCACAGTTCTATGAGTTTTAACAAATGCATAATCATGTAACCACCACTACAATCAAAATATAGAATATTTTCATCACCCCCCAAATTTCTCTTATTCCTCCTTAGTCAATTCCTGCCCTTCACCCCTAGCTCCTGGAAGGCACTGATCTGGTTTTTGTCCCTATAATTTTATCTTTTCTAAAATGTCATATAAATGGAATCACAATATGTAGCCTTTTACATCTGGCTTTACTTACCATGATGCATTTGAGATTCATCCATGTTATTACATTTACCTGTAGTTCTGTTTTTATATTGCTAAGTAGCATTCCGTTGGTTAGCTAAATTCCATCATTTGTTTACCCATTTACCAGATGAAGGACATTGGGGCTATTTTCTACTTGTAAATCTTTCTTAACTCATCAGAGCATAAGATAGTATAGCATGGTGGTCAAGAGCTTAGGTTTTGGAGCTAGACAGAGTTTAGTTCAAATCCCATATCAGCCATAGATTAACTTTTACCCTTGGGCAAATTACTTATATTTTCTGAGTCATGGTACTGTTGTGAAGATTAAATTAGTACGTGATTTGTAGTATTGAAAATGGCTGTTGGTATTATTACTATTGTCTCTAGCTCTCAAACTCTGCTTTACTTCAAGTCTTCAAATTGATCCCAAACACAGCATCTTCAATTACGTCGAGCTTCCACTATATCCCTTTACTTAAAATGTATCACCCTTTCTTCCTGCTTCCCATGTTCAAGACCCAAATTCATCCTCCCCCATGAGGACCTTCCGAACTCCCAGTCCACATTTATCTTTCCCTTCTCCACATTCTTGTAGCATGCATTATCCAATCTAGTAGTCACTACTCACACATGGCTTCTTAATTTTAATTAATTACACTTACATAAAATTTAAATCCAATTCCTCAGTCACAGTAGCCACATTGCAAGTACTCATTAGGAAAATATGGCTAATGGATGTCATATTAGGCAATGAAAATATAGACTATTTCAATCATCACAGAAATTTCTATTGGATAACACTACTTAACAGTTAAAACTATATAGTTCCATTGAGAACTGGGCTATATGATATAGTTGTATTCTCACTTTTTTTGTGAATATAGTTTTATATTCCACACAAAACTAATAATTAGCAGACCTTGACTAAGCATCTATTCTTTGCAAGACACCCTGCCGGGGACTGAGGATCTGGCGCTCTGCCTTCCAAGGGCTGATGATAATATAAATCTTAAGCAATGATGCCACATGTTTTAGGCGGGCCGGAGCCACCTGTGCAATAAATGCTAAAGGAATTTAAAAGAAGAAATGATTACCAAGGTCTGGCTGGTACAGAAAAGGGTTATTAAAAGTTTAGGCTACATAGGAAAAGGAATATTCCAGGTAGGTAGAAAAGTGGGTAGAACACTATCTTATACTTTTTTTATATTCCTGCCGGAGCATTAAACACAGTGCTAGATACAGAGGGTCATAACTAACACACTGAGACGTGGAAGAACAAAATGATCAGGAATGGGAATACACACAGAGAGATGTGTGACAGAAGGTGGCTTGGCATGTCCTAAGGATCCGAAAACAGTCATGTGATGGAGAGCTAAAAACCAGACGCTCAAAGCAGATCAAACTAAGTGCGGATTGGCAAAAGTAGGTGTAGAATAAACCCAGAGGTGGAGGCTAAGAAGCAAAGTCAAATCAAGTTGGAAAAAAATGGATAGATAAATAAAGAAGAGGCAATCAAAAGGATATTGAGATAAACACAGGCTCAAGGAGGAAGGCGGTGTCCAAAGGTCGGGACAGTGCAGCCAGAAATAACTCATCACCAGAGAGCTTGAAGCATGCGAGAGTGTGTGCCCACATAGAGGCCAGACTGGGGAATGCAGCCAGTTTGGAAATGCCACTCCAGCTATGTTTTTATCCCTGATAGTTCCATATGGGATGGTTTGTCTTCCTGTCTCAAATGACATATGACATATGGAAGTCATATAAATCTTTCGAATAGGTTGTGTTTATTGGCTAAAGGCAAGATAGCTGAAGTAGTTATATTAATATTTTTAAATTAAGCATAGAGGTAAAAATCTGCAAAAACTATATTGAAATGTACGGTAAAAAGTAACATCCTAAGATTTATGGGCCCTCTGCAAGGCCCTAGCTGTCCTGACGGTGTCCCTCCATTTCTCTATTACTTTATTTGGGCTTTTCTTTGGCTTGAGTGACGTGGTCAAAAAGCTGGTTACAGATACATGGTTTCACTGCTTGTTGTTGGGTTCCACCACATGTGTAGATTCACAAAAGATCTACAAAGTCACAAAACAGTGTTCTTCCCAGCTTTGTGCGAAGGTAAAGGAGTCTCAAAGAAAATGTAAACCTTTAAAAAATTTTTTCATCGTGGTAACATTGGTTTATAAAATTATATAAATTTCAGGTGTACATCATATGTCGATTTCTGTGTAGATTACAAAATGTAAACGTTTTCTAGTCCAAAACTTGGATGAGAAATCAAATGTGTTTTTAGAGGAAAAGGCAAAACAATAATAACAACAAAACTTGACAGCATTAGCACAGTCACTTCGGAATGATCTGTCTTAAAGAGACACTGTGTGTCTCAAGAATCACTCCAAATACTGCATCACCCCCGACTCGGGCACAAGGTTGTGACTCACCGTCTGAAACTACAATGCTCACAGAATCTTCAGAGGTTCCAGAATAACCACACTTGGCACTTGGACGGGTCAGCAATGAACAGAAAGCTCATTAAGAATTCTCCATTTTCCTCACTACAGTCTCTTACCAAGAGAAGCTACCTACAACCACGGGAGCTGAGGCCCCAGTCATTCCAATCGTATCTACTAGGGGAGGATTCTGGGAACCACTGCAGGGTGACTTGAAAGGCAAACTTTCAAAGTCAGTTTCCCTATTGGAAAAGGATTAAGCCAGGACATTATCATTTGCAACATATTTGCATGAGAAGACCCTGGTTTTCTAATTTCCCACTTACACAAGAATGTCAGGAGTTCCTCCCAAGAGGGAACAGAATGGCAGGGTATCCTGGGAAGCCAGAGTCAGCCGTTACTATTACCTCAGGGACGGAGAACCTTAACAGCAGGAGGAAAGTACTTAGTGTAAATGATTTGCCACACACTCACGGTACTGTAAACAGCACACCTGAGTTAGATCAAGATTCATATTCGAATCCTAGCTCTATCACTTTCTAGCTGAGTGATCTTAGTTTAATCTAATTTCTCCTGTCATCAGTTTATTCATCCATAAAATGGAATAACACATTTCTTAACTACTTTGATGGGGTGTTGTGACAATCAAATGAAATAGCGGCTGAGAAAACACTTTGTAATCGGTAGATCACTGCGCACATGGGAGCTATTATCTGGTCTTTTTCCCTAAAATACCATTCCTTGGAGCTTACTTAGCCTGGGATTTTCCAACTGCACTTCTAAAAGAACATTTTTGGAGCTACTCAAATGAAGACTTACACAAAATATGAGTATCTGTTTTCTGCTTCTTTTTCTCTGATCCAAGGAACTTGCTTCCTTTCACAGATTTAGCTCTTTATGTCATTAACTAAATTTAAATCATGCCTAAAGACTTACTTGTTTGGCAGCACAGTTTCATATCCTGTTTGGTTTAATTTTTAAAATTCTTTAGTAAAGCACTCCAAGATGTTTGCATGAAGATCACTCAACAAACGGAAGCTTCTCTTGAATACACACACAAGGACACACCCACATCAATGGGAAGAAACATAATACAGACTTTTGTTAACAGGGTAAAACAAGTCTACAGAAAACAGTTCCTAAAATTACATTTTCTGCCACACTGTATGGGCATTTCTTGGCTGAGAGAGCCTTAACTCCCTCAAAACCGACTGGAAAGGCTAACGTGATCTTCTAGAACCCAGGTCCACCAATTCATATAGAGAGAAGAGTTAAGTGTACAGTTCAACACAGAGACAGTATTTTCCATGGAGCAGGCATCCTGGCAAGAGAAAATTCCCCAGTGTTTCACCATTTATCAAGAGACTAACCAGCAGATCCTGAACTGTGTTACATAAGCACAATACCCTTATTGTTAGCAGCTGCTCATTGGTCAGCATTGCACAACTGACCAGGTGCATGGCAGGATGGAGTTTTGTCTTTATCCAAAGACTCAGGGTAGATGGGCTCTGGACTTGTGCTATGATGGTAAAACATTGATTTCAAGCCATCAGGATTATTATAGTCCAGGGGTACTTTGCCAATTTGCACATATGTGGTAGAAAATAAAGCATGCTGCAGATACCAAAAGAGCCATTGGTTTAATTTGGAAACATTCTTTTGGATTTGTTTAAGAATTGATTTTAAGCTTAATTTTCTGGATGTGAAGGTAAAACCATTGACCCAATGTCACAAAAGATCATCCAGACGATTCCAGGGAAGATATATTTTGGAAGACATACTTTGAATTATCAATGGCAAGGAGATCTGATTTTCAATGATCACTTTAAGATAAATATATAATGCTAAAATGTGTTTATTAGAAGAACCAAGGAAAGGTCCATCCATGCAGGATGCAAAAGTTTCTGGATTGCAAAAAATCCATCCTTATATTCAAGGAAAAAAATTCTTTCACTTAAAATTAACCATTGAAGTTCAGACTTCCATACTGTTTTATGACAGGAATTCAAAGGCTATTCTTCACCTTTGCTCTTCACTTGGTTTTAAATTTTTAAGTATATCTTCCCTTACTGGTGGACTTCCCCATTCCATAAATTTGCTCTTTTCAGAAGCTTCAGACAAGCAGTTAATTGCTATTTAAGGGTATTATGTTGTAAAGCAAGTTATCGAACTGCCAATTTTTTGTTCAATAGATTGTATCTTCAGTGAGTCAGTTTTTTGTTATTGTGTTGGTTCCTTTTATAAGGAAGGTATACCTGTACATAAAATAGAGCTAATCTAAGGTTGTGGGGAAAAAATGGCAATATCTAGGAAATATTAATAATATCAACATTATTATTATGGAAAATGCCATATGTTGACATTATTAAGCCATTGGCTTCCTAACCTTTACGGACATAGAGCTAACATATGCTGAGTATGTGCTCTGTGACAGGCACGGAGCTAAGAGCTTGCCCAGTGCAGAAGCAACTGCTAGTTTCCCTAATGTATAGATGGGGAAAATGAGGCAAAGGGACTAGAGAAGGCTGGAGTCATCTGACTCCTGAGCACTTGCAAGCTAATGACTGTGTTTGCAGCAGTAACCAGCAGAGGAGGAGCAGGCCTCCAAGGAGATCCTTTGTTAGAGCGGCGTAAATGAAGTCTATCTCAAAGTTCAGCCCAGCTGTATTTTTAGGACAGGTAAAAAACTAGTGCCCACAAAAAAAGGACTATCAAATACCCAAGCTATTGCAGACAGCACTTTTATTGATGAAAAACGTTCTTAAGACCCTATGCCTTGATTATAATTGTTTAGTGGCAGATAGCGACTAAACTTTAGTTCTGGTTGTGAAGTGTAATAACGGAATTCAAATACATCATTGTTGAGCAATACTAAAGCCACTACGCGATTTGTTAATACGGCCTCACTTAGGAAATCACACACAGATTGTGTCAGTGAGGAGTGAACTCCACGATCCTGCCAGTGAGGCCATTCTGAAGGGGACGACTCCATTTTCAGACCTAATTATAGGTGCAGATTTGTAGTCTGTCTGACCCTCTTTTCCATGTGAGGACAATGAGGATTTATGTCCCCTTATTTTTCGGGAAGCAGTCTCTCCTAGTGACTTTTCCCTGTTTATCCTCGTGAAGTGTGGAGTATGTTTGTCCAGGGCTAGAATTTGTGACGGGTTCTGTGAGAGACTGTGGTGTCCCTGTTCAATACTTTCAGTACCAAAATGCAGAGAAGGAAGATGTTTCCTGAAGTTTTGTTTTCTCAGAGTAGTCATTCATGAGGAGGGACATTTCCTTCTCTGCCCAGTGGTTTCTCGTCTTTAGTCGCATAGACTAGTCTCCACAAACATGGAGGTGGCTTGGGACTCTTCGAGATTCTCTCTGCTTACTTTCCAGGTGGACTTTTCCTGCCCCTGCGGGGAAGGAAATGCCGGGCTGAGCGAACCTCCCTAAATTAGGACCTATTTGTACTACATCTTGCAGAAATTATTCAAATATTCTAGCCTGTGGTGTTCCTATTTCTTATTTCCTGTGCAACTACAGTCTTTTACCTGATATATATCAGGAAAAAGAGTATACACACACATCCTTTGGGAGGTAGGGTATTGAATGTGTGGGATAAAATCACAATTTTGAAATAAAAATAAAGTAGTCCTTTTTTAGACTTCCTCCACAATTATCATATTTTAGGGGAAAAATTAATTCCCATATCTTTCTCTGAGAATACAATAAAGACTAAAACAAGTTACTGTACCTCTTCTTTCTGTAGTTTTGGAAAGTAAAACATAAAATATGTCAAGTTTGCAGGTTTTCTGGAAACGCTGAAATGTAAAGTACTCTTTGGCTGGCTAACTCCTTCTATGCCTAAATGTCACTAAGCTGCCCCATCACCCATTTAAATTATATCCTCCACATTGCTCTCTCATGGCACTGCTTTCACTCAAGACCACACCTGTAATTACAGAGTTTTTAACACCCTGCCTCCTCCACTTAATTGCAAACTTTTAAAAAATCTTAACCATCACATACTCAGTGCCCATCACAGGGCCTGGCACAGAATAGATGCTCAATAAATATGTATTGCATTAATGATTAAATAAATAGTAAAACAGATAATATTTTTGCGAAGCTGTTTAAAGAAATAAAATACAGTATCATAAAATAATTGCACTTTGCTGGGGCAAGTACATTTTCACACAAATCTAAAATTACAAGTTAGTTAAGAAATGTGATGTGCCTTCCTCCTGACCCACCACATATGAAGGCCTTTGCTAGTGGAGCCATCGTGGGGTGATTTTTTACCTGAGCTCTAGACAAAGTGCAGGCATGGCTAGGTACACGGCCTAGGATGTTCTGGGGTTCCGGTTTTGCCTTTGACAGAGTGGCTTGGGTATTTGGCCCACACAGCAATTTAAAAGACAATGTAACTAGGTAGACGTTATGCCTGGACAAGCTACAAGTCTTCTAGCACTTTCGTTAAGCTTTCTTCACTAAAAACATAAATATTTTAAATGTTTATAGGACAAATTTTCAAAGTGGAACAGTCACTACCTTTTGGCAAACCAAGAGTTTGTCATCTCATTTAGATAGACAGACATATACATATGTAATATATACAATTATATATACTCTATGGAAAAACTTATCTTGTTCACACTCATGTTTCAATCAACTAATGGATTTCTCTCCATAAATCTGCATTGCAAAAACAAAGCTCTAGATTAAGCTTTTCCAATGGCTTAATAACTAAAAACATAATAAATCTAGATGAGCTAGTCAAAGCTGAGAGGGTCTACACCAGCTTTGCAGATTGTTTCAAATGGCTGAATAAGTTGCTTTAAAATTAATCCTTTTATCTCATAATAAAGCTGACCAGATAGGTGAATTATCTCAGAAGGAAAGACAGGATGACGAAATGCAGACTGTACCAGATCCCTAAGCCGGCCTGCTCCAGCTCAGGCCAGACTCCCTAAGATCAGCAAAGGGACTACTTGCTTAGGCTCCACATGAGGTGTGTCAGCTAAAGTCTCCTAGACTTTGCACATGTATTCAGTTGGCCTGCAGTGCTCTAGTCCTTATCTCCCCAACTGAGTACCCTCTTCAGTGAAGTTTCTGCTGTCGAGATTTAGTCATTGTGTGCTGACTAAACCCTCTAGAATCTAGACGCGCCATGTGCTAAAGCACCCCCACACCATTCCTGTCTGTCTCCATAAAAATGGATGAGTGTGCACTTGTTTATGTGTTTTCTCTGTGTGTGTTCTTGGGCCCTTTCATGTGTCTGTCTGGCTGAACTGAGGGACTGCAGAGTACTTCCTGCAGGCCAACCACAGCAGGAAGGCTCGGCTCTGGTCTTGGACCACCAGGAGGATTCCACCAAGGACCTGCTGTGTGGGGGAGGAAGCTGTACTGTCTCACAGCTCCTCAACAGCACTAAGTTGCAAAGGAAGACAGAAGAAATCACAGAGCCCTGAAACCATGGATTGGACTGTTGTAAGGCAGGGTTGAAATGTCGTTTCAGTTTCTATAAATCACTGAATCCATTTAACCCTGTAAATATGTTGCTGGAAACTACAGCGTAAAGACGAGATGCTAGTGGCGGTCTTTAAGTGGTGAAATGTTTTCCCCTTTTTTTTGTTTAACCATTTACTTTTCAGAGGTTCTAATAGAATAATATAGTACGTTTTTTTAAAAAAAGAAGTAATCCACCAGACTGTGAGCTCTATGAAGGCAGAGAGCACTACTTTTTTTGTCATTATTGTTGTTGTTCATGACTGTACTGTCCCTGGGGCCTAACACAGTGCTTAGCACATTGCAGGCATGAATTAATACTTACTGAGTGCTTACATGTTCTAGATATTGTTCTGATCTGGGGATACAGTGATAACCAAGACAAATCTCTTGCTTTCACGGAGCTTATAACATATTTGCGGGGAGGAAGCAGAAAATAAATAAGTAGAGAATGAAATAAAGAAGAAAATATCATAAAGTGATAGGTGCAGTTGGAAAGTGCCAGGGTGAGGGGTTACGGAGCTAAGAAATTGTGACAGGATGAGTCTTTCGCACTGAATGACTGGAGCCAGCCTTGAGATCACACTATTTCTCAACCATGGCTGCCCATGAGAATCATGTGGGGAGTTAAGGAATCTGAGACTGATTTCACAGGGCTTAGGTGGTGGGGCCTGGCCATCGGTATTGTTTAAATGTTCTCCTGCTGATTCTAATGGACAGCCAGGAATGAGAACCACGGAAGAGGAGCAACATTCCAGGCAAAGAAATAGCTAAGCCTTCCTATGGGAATGAGGCTTGTAATTAGAGCGATGGTTAAGAAGTCTCTGATTAGAATCACCTAGAGAGCTTTTAAACATCAGGATGCCATTACCATACCCCAAACCCATTAAATACAGACTCTGGGGCAGGGAAGGCCAAGTATCAGTAGTTCTGAAAACTTTTCGGGTGATTCCAATGTACAACTAACTGTGTTAGGGTGACCAGTCATCCTGGTTTGCCTTGGACTGAGGGGCGTCCAGGGACATGGGACCTTCGGTGCTAACACTGGAGCTGTCCCTGGCAAATTAGGATGGTTGATCAGCCTAGTCAGATAAGCGGTTTTCAAAGGATGGTTCTAGCGAATCAGAAACCCTGGGGTGGGGCCCAGTAATCTATGTTTTAACAGGCCCTCCCCATGATTCTGATGTAGGCTAAAGTTTGAGAACTAGCATGTTAGAGCAAAAGAGAACACTGGCAAGAAGAATGAACATACGAATAAAGGAAAAGATGAATGAATGAATAAAGGAAGAGATAAATAAGTGAACAAACTTACCGGGATATCTTCTAATCATACCTCTATTGCAGGATGAATATCAAAGTCTCTTAAGATTGAATGTGTAAGCCAGTGGAAAGGCACGTTTTGCTCAAGCAATAAAACAAATGTTTATAGTTTTTAAACAATTAGAAAGAAAAAAATCAGCGTAAGGCTCAGACTGCTGTGATACTCCTAAGAATAGAATACCTTGTTAATATAATGCCAAAAAAATCCACAAAAAAACTACTCACAGTCAAAAAGTGTGTACTTGTTACACTCCCCTGAAAGAATTAAAAACTGGCAAGTGTTCTGCCCTACCATCAAGGCTGCCTTAGTACTGGAAATGGGGCAGCTTAATCCACCTCTCTTCCTCTCAATTCCCAACTCCACTCTGATCCAAGTATTTGTCTTGGACCAACCAAGTGGTGAGTCCAGCATGCAGGCAAACAGGATGGGGGGATGTTACACTATAGATACATGAAAGGGATTGCTCCCCTTTGGATCCTCTCGCTTCCTTAGTGACCAACCAGAGACTCTCTGGTCTTGGTTCTGAAAAGCTGGGTCTACTGGTATCCTTGGAGCCCAAGATACTAAGGAATAGTGAACAGGTGGGCTGACTGCTCTCTCACTGAGGCTGGCAGATGGTTTGGAAACCAGGGAACAGAGAGGCTTTCTGGTGTGTGAACATGCAACTCACTAGCTGCTTGTTGCTGCCTCGAGGTCAGAGAAAATCCACTTTCTACGGTTCCCCCAACCACAACCACTTTGGCCCCCTAACCAGAGGATTTAAAACCCCAAACCCAAAACCACTATAATCTTTAAACTAAAAAATTTGTTGTATAAACTGAAGGAGAAGTTGGTCTCTGTTAAGAGGTAAATTAGTAGCCTAGAAAATCAAAGAGAAAACATGCAAAGCCTAGAAATCATGAGAGAAAGTCACCTAAAGAGAAATCCGGGAGCCCTAATATTTCAACAATGGAAATCCCAGGGGGTGAGCAACAACGAATAGAGGAAACATAATTATCAAACAAACAAACAAAAACTTCTCTAAGGGAAAGAAAGACTTGAAAGAGCCCACAGAGTTTTAAATGGATTGATGACAGAATACATTTAGGCACATATGATTAAAAAAAATGAATCCTTTGAATCCAAGGATTTAAAAACAAAATCCTATAATCTTCCAGATTGAAAGAACAATTTTTTTTTTTTTAGGAAGACTAGCCCTGAGCTAATATCTGCCAATCCTTCTCTTTTTGCTGAAGAAGATTGGCTGTGAGCTAACATCCGTGCCCATCTTCCTCTACTTTATATGTGGGACGTCTACCACAGCATGGCTTGCCAAGTGGTGCCACGTCCACACCCCAGATCCGAACCGGAGAACCCCAGGCCGTCGAAGCAGAAGGTGCGAACTTAACCGCTACGCCACCGGGCCAGCCCAGAAAGAACAATTTCTTTACAGAAAGAAAAAAGAATCAGATATGGATCAGACTTCTCATTTGTAAACTAGGAAATTAGAAGACAGTAAAATAATATCTATAGATTATCTGAAGTAAAGTAAAAAATTGCAAACCAAAGAACATCTACTAAAGAAAATACTCAAACATTGAAACAATAGATATGAAGAGAAGCCTCAAGAGAAGATAGGAGGAAACATTAATGAGAAATAAATACATACACACATATTTGTATACATATGTATGTATGTTATATACATATATTTAAATCTATGGATAATGATACACTGACAGACTGTCTAGAAACATATAAAATACATGCTAAATAAGGGCTTCTGAGATAAAAGACATATACTATAAAAGAAATTTTTTAAAACCCCAGAACTTAAAATATTACATTATCTCAGTACAACCTATGAGTTTGGGGTAAGGATATGTGGAAAGAGGCATAGAGAGTAAAGGTTTTCCATAGGTTTCATTCATCTTCCTGGAAGAATAGAGTATGTTGGTAAAAGAATCTTTGGTATCTTGATTCCATGTGATATTAGAGAAATATATATAAAATCATGAGTACTGGACAGTGAAGATAACCATTAATGGAATAGAAAACTAATTTAGCACGGAGAATAAAGTAAATAAATAACTTCAGAAAATTAGCATAAATTTTTCAAAAAGGAAAAAGAATGAAATAAACATTTAATGTAAAAGAAAATGAAAATAAAACTACTAAGTATATCAGTGGTCAAATAAGTGTGCATGGCCGTGATTCTCCCATTTAAAAAGAGATTGACAGATTAGATTTGTAAAAAATTAAAATGAAGCAATAAAGATTCAATATAAACAAATAAGAAAAGAGATAGGCAAAGGCAAGTAAAAAGAAAGTAGAAGTATCAATATGATATCAAAAATAAGGTGAAATTTGAGGAGAAAACACTTAAAGGCTAGAGAAATAAATAATGCTAAACGCACGGTTGATTTTTAAAACTATATAAATACCAATCATGAATAGGATATACAAAACCACAATACACTCAATATTTAAAGCAAAAAACAGAAGCAAATAAATAATAAATGGTCAGGTCCATGAAAGGAAGACAAAACTCCCATAGAAAACTTACAGTCTTACTGGCCTGAAGAACCAGAGGACAGAAGTCAAGGAAACTATTGCTACTGGAAAGTGAAGGGGGAATCCCACAAAAGAGAGAGCCAGAGAGGGGGAGTCCAGAAACTCTGCCCAAACGGTGGCTCACGCCTGAACTGTGCACGTAGCACTGACAACGACGGCGAGTACGTCCTGAACCAAGACTTGAGGTACAAAGCAGAGAGAGTGTGCAGTTGGAATCCAGCAAAATTAAGTGCCTATTTTTTTAAAACCGGAACTCTTCAGGGGATTATACCAAAACACAGAGTCTCCACAACAGATCAGATCATTCACAATCACCAGGAAACAATCCAGATTTACTCAATATCCTCCTCCAAAAAAAAACTTAGGAAAATATAACATTTGCTAGAGAAAAAAATAAACAGTAGAAATGACCCAGATATTAGAATTAACATTCTGAGATACTTCTACCCAATCTTCTTTCCCTTTTTCCTTCACTCAAGGTAAATTTGCGTTGAGTTTGAACAGCTGGCCCAGCCTTTCCTAGCGCCCGCCCCACTTTCTCTCACAGGTGTTTCCTCTGCTAGAATCCTTTCAAGTTTGATCTCATCTTAGTGTCTACTTCTTTGAGGACCCTGTAATACAACTGGACTGAGAAATCTATCTAAAAGTCAAAAGTTGAAAGCAATAGCTCTAACAAAACTCAGCCAAGCCTTTTTCCAGAAAATTAAGAATAATTCTTGCAACTCTTTCCTTCTCACCTGGCTGACAACCTGGACTACACCGACCAGTAGATATTTTGAGCAGCCTTCCCCTGTGACCTCATTCTAACATTCATATACGAGGTCTGCAGTAATGCTCAGGTCTTCAAGAGCCTTCTGATCTCCCTGACTCACTATTCTTTGCTCTCAATAGACCGGAGACATTTTTTTATACCTTTTGGTGGGATGAAACAGCTTTGAAGCAAACCATATCTAAGAAGCATTTTCCTCTGGTGAGGGGAGACCCTTTCTCTGGAGAGGCAGATCCCGGCTGCCTTTTCCAAAACTGCCAGCCTTGTTTGACAGCTGCAAGGCAGAAGACAAAACAATGACCAACCAAAAGCGGCAAAGCTGCAGCTAACATTCAAGCTTCAAGCTGCTGCTCTACCAACAGATGAACACTTTTCATTATTTTTAATTCTTTTGAACACATTCCTGCTCTGCCACTAGAGTTGAGTTGTTCAAAGACTAAATAAGCTTTATGAGCCTTATTTTTTATCTTTATGTAAGTAAAAGGGCCTATCTTTCACTATTCAATACTAATTGGTAAATGCCAAACGTGAGCAACAATGAATTATAAGAGACTGATTTGTCACAGCTCAGCAATATCGTCTAGTTTTCACAACACAGGACAAGCATTACACATAACTCATAGCTATTCAGGTACAGGTAATGCAATTTGAAGAAATCTAAGAGATTTTTATCTTGTCTTCCTCTTTACCATTCTGTATATGGCCACATAAAGAACTAATAAGAATTCGGAGCTTAAAAGGTGAAAAAAAAGTAGTTAAAGTTTATGTTTGATATTGATTAGAACATTGGAATCCGTTGTTGGAATTGATTAAGTTCCAACAAAGAATTTAGTGGGAGGAAGCTACTAGACAACTTCCTCCGCATTTGAAACCTAGTAATTTAAGTCTCATCCCCTCTTCTCCATTATCCTTAGATAACTAAGGTCTATCTTCCAGGGGTTAGAATACTGAACTCATTCCTAGTAAAAAAAAAAAAGTATTGGTGGTATGAAATTAAATCAGACAAGTTATAAACAGAAACAAAGTTACAATGAAAAAGAAACGATTGAGGAAACCTCAGTCTCCTTCTTTCAAAAGGATGACAGTTTAAACGTTTTTCATTTTGGTGGCGGTGACTTTTGAATGCATACATATGAGGCAGACAATGTAAAGAATTTACCCCAAAACTTCTCCCAACTTCCTCCCCAGCCATTCTTATATCTTGTTGAAGTATAGGCATGCTGAAGAAAGCGCTTAATAAGATAAGAATGGATACAACAGGGAAAAAAATCTTGAACATGGATTCCAATATTTGAATTTGAATTTCAGTGTCAGACACTCAATAGACCTTGGGCAGGATGTGTACTCTCTGTGATTCAGTTTTCATATCTATACATTGGGTATGACAACTTAAATCCCCGGAACTGTTGTGTGGACTTAATGGGATGATATCTGTCGGAGCAATTCCTATGGTTAGTTGTAATACTAAATGCTCAATAAATGTTGTTGGTTAATTGACAGTAAAACCTGGTTCACCAACAATCTATGGGGAGACTGAACTAATAAGACCCCTTCAAGATGACATACAGGTTCAGGAAAAAAATTAGAAATAAAGGTTAAAGGGGGTTTAAATTATTATTAGAGGTTTGCTTTGTAAAGAATTCCATTTTCTATATTATAGAAGTAGGGATAAAAAGAGATACGTGAATGAGTAAATAAACAAACACAACACAGTGAAAGAAGTGCTCATAGTCACCTGCACAAAGTATTGCTAGAACACATAAAGAGGACGGCCTTCCAAGGGGGAGGGGGGGATTGTTCAGGAAGGTCTTACTTTGCACAGAGACTCACAGAGGACTTGAGCCTTGGGTATAAGTGGAAGTTCATCAGACAGATGTGGCGAGAGGAGCGAGGAGGGAGCAGTAAGCATACCAGACAGACAGAAATTATATGGGCTCACATAACATGCGACTTCAGAATAATATAATTTCATAAATTTGCCATGAAAAATGAGAAAAAGGAAACATCATAGATGAATAAAACGCACCCATTTATAACAGATAACTTTAAGTAGAGAAAAAGGGGGAAGTAAGAAATACGAATAAAGCTCTCAAATCATGTGCTCAAGAGGAGAGGGCACCAGAAGTTCAACGGCCTGGTTCAAGTCTGGTTCCATCTGTGTGATCCTGGGTAAATCTCTTCAAACTCCGAGCCTCACTTTTGTCATCTTTAAAAACTGAGAGCTGGCTTAGCAAATCATTAAGATATCTGTCATCTCTAAAAACCCTAGGATACAATGAAAATTGAAGCCCCACTTTTCCATACCTATTAATAAAACAGGTCAGTGAAGTATGTAGCTTTTATTTAAAAACTACTGTTTTGAAAACTCACTGCACAATACAAAAAAATTATATACACATCAATTTTATGTGTATATGTATACATATGTGTGTGTGTGTGTGTGTGTGTGTGTTACGGCTTATTACTTAAGGGAAAATAGACTGGATTAAGTCACACCTGGTTAAGGTGGAAGGAGAGGGAGAGACGGGAAGGAAAGGAATTTGACATGCCTGCAGAGCTCATTAATGCCCTGATACCAAATGATTCGAGGACATCTTTGGCTTTGATTCAAACAGTTGTTCTGTTTTGAGTAACATGACGACAATCTACAGATCCACAGCTGGACTCTGGAAAATCTTGTCTGATTCCTCTGTTATCAAAGTAACGAATTTGCTGTATAGGTTGTATGACACAGGACCATTTCAGAATAAATCCTGTCAAAGCCAGGGGCCCAGAGGAGCGGCTTTGTGCAGTTTTGGTAGAAGATGTGATTTGTTTTTAAGTTGCTCTGGTATTAAGAAAGGCTGAGCAAGCAGTTTTGAGAGGTCACGGCTCAAGTTGAAACACAAGCGAACACATGTGCTCACACATTGGGAAGGGATGCATTTTTGTTACTCTCATCTCCTCTCCACGTCCTGGGCTTTCTCAGCCCACTTGCCAAGCAACACCGAGGATAGATCTCTTCATCGAGATGAATCACTTACCCACATGGCTTACATCCTGTCTCCTCTCGTTCCACAGAAGTTTGGTGCCACAAACGGATGCTACCAACGACGCCATTTGATTTAGAAATAAGGAGACATGCCAGGTCTTTCTCAGACACACCTTTCGTTGTTCAGTAATCACAGCATCACTGAAATCTAAGGACAGCAGGGACCTCACACATCATCAATTTAGCTGCTTATTCTTAAGGAAGAGTTAATACTTTAAACACCACGATAATATGATGAGATTAAAATCATAAATTTCTTCCAGAGGTGTTAAGGTTCTTCCCCAGATGTCTTTTTCCACCGCTGCTCTTTAAAGATAATCCCCAATAAGGTGAAGCACAGATTAATTCAATAAATAATTTCCACTACTTCCTCATGATCTTCAAGGATTGTTGTATCACAGTGTACCTGCCACCCTTACAATGCCCTCCGCCCAGCTCTTCATCTTTCCTTCCTTGACCCCTACAACGCTCTCTAGAATCATCTGACCATTGATGAATGGACTCCGAGCCATCTGAGAGCCAGTGATCCCAAAACATTTCTAGGAATGAATTTATCTCTTTTCAAATATAGCTATAAGTCCTATGAAGTTTTTTCTTTGGAGAGGCAAAAGAAATATTTTCCCTGCTGCCAAACCAATAAATTTTCTTTTTCCCCTCTGAATTTTTACAGGGAATTTTCTACACTAAAATTTGCATGCACGGTGTAAATTTTCGGGAGCTTTCCTCCTGGAAAGCCCATTTCTCATACACCTTCCAACAAACACTGACCACATCCTGACCAAAGCTAAGCACTGTGTAATGCTAAGCAGACCTGGGCCTGCAGGAAATAAGATGCCACATTCGGGACAGCTGTCAGCACTTGTCCAGCACCCTGCCTTCCACTCATCCGTCCCCCACAATTAGCCAGGAGGGAGGTTTGGAGGTAAGTGGACAGCTTCTGACCCCAAAAGCAAAGCAGAAAAGTCACTTGATTGCTATTTTGCAAATACTTTGCTGAGGTTGACCACTGTCTGAAACCATTCTAGTTCTACATAAGTGTTGCTTGCTAACCCTTTTCTCCTGAGACAGTTGAAGACTGTCTTATGCATTCCTACACAATCCCAGAGAATTCTAGAATACCATAGATTCACGCTTTGTTTTTAAGAAACTAGTACCAGACAAAAGCTTTTCTGAAATTAGAAAAGCAGCTGAGTGATGACTCCTGATGCATTTAGCAAAGGTTTAAGTCAGAGTCAAGCAAACAGATTTTATTCATTTGTGCATTCATTCAATAAACATTTTCTTGAGCATCTATTTTGCTGAAACTACTGTGGCAAATGCTGCAGTTAATATGAAAATAGAAAATCAGCTGCTCTCCTCAAAGAGTTAACAGTTATGTGTCCATGCACAATTGTGCGCTCCTGTGTATGGAAAGTTTAGAGTCTAGAATTGTGGAATAGGAAAATGATTACATACATTTCCAAAATGCAGAACTCATTGGACATGGAACCCATACCTGTAATTTTCACTTGAGTTCACATTTTCTCACAATGTATTCTGTAGTCAGATGAAGAAAAATATAACAGAAAAGATGATGTATAATTAAATATTGATCTTCATTTAGAAGTGATTCTCAACACTAATTTTTTAGTTTCTCTTAGTCAATGTTAATGCATTAGGGGTGCTGTTATTTAAAGAAGTAGTTAACACTTTCAGGTAATTAAGATGTGGCAAGCTTAACTATGGAAAGCACAATAAAATGCAATTAATTTTTAAAGATCTTTTATAAAACCATTGTAGGTCAAATTACAGACTGAAAGGGCACTTAGTGTTTTGATCATTAGCCCACTTTTATAGATGATGAAATTGAAGTCTAGAAGTAAAGTGGTCCATTTATAAAAGCTTATAGATTTTGCCCAGAGGAAACTGTCTCTGCCCCCAATTCCTGGCTCTTTTACTCTCACTTTAGATATAATTCTAATTAGTTTGGTTATCAGATTTTTCAACCCAACAGAAAGCAAATTAGAACGAGGAGAAGATAAAGTTACTAGACTTAAATGCGCTAATTGCTGAAAAGTCAAATAATTAACAATAAAGGAAGAAACTGGAGAAAACATCAGAAACATCAAAAAATAAAGGCATCACACACATCACAAAATATACAGCATCGTGGTGACATTTCAATTAAGGGCAATCACTCTATGCACATTATTACCCCCTCAAGGTTTAACTGCATTCCAGTCTGTTTGGGACTCTTGTTCCATTCTCCTCCTCCAGCTCTAAGCTCTAACCACGCTGCTCTTTAGCTCTGCAAACTTGTCAACTTCTTTCCCACCTCAGGGCTTTGCTCACACTGTTCTCTCTGCTTAGAACTCTTTCTCCTCATTCTCTACATGGCTACATTCTCTGTCTTTAAGACTCAGTTTATATGGTAACTGTCACTGAATGGGTACTCAGCAAATATTTGTTGAATACATAAATGAAAAAAATAAACATCTATAACATTAACCCTGTGTCTTTCAGAAAAGGTTATCTTTAGTATATTCAGACCAAAAAGCAAAGAGTGAAATATATACATGTCCACCAAAAATGTTTAAAATGAGTCAATCTTAAAAATAAAAGCAGTAGCAACTTCAGGTAACTGGAAAAGTTCTTATTTTCTGAAATGTAATACAATCACCACTGAATTACCCCAATAAAGTAATTTCTCTTGAAACCCACATTTTCCTCACTGTGCAAGCAAGGTTTGATAACAATGTGGCTGTGCAGCCTTCATTGTTATGGAAGCAAGCTACATATCTTCAACTCTGAGGTTCCACACTTCATATTTTGGTGGGAGCAAAACTGCATACATTTCTGCTTATTAATTTTTCCAATTAAGTAAATGAAAAACAATATCAACCTTATCATTTAGGTTAGGAGTGGAGGTTTAATAAGATCTTAAAGGCTTTTTGGAGGCAATTTTATGTTCAGAATAGACCACAGGTCAAAGGGATTGGATAATCTGATTAAGGTAACTCTCAACTCTCAAAGAATTAATTCAAAATTCACTTTTTATGATCCTTCGATGTTCAGATAATTGAGATTTTACAGTAGAAATTCAAACCCGCATTTGTGTCTTAATAATTTGTCAGTGCAAGTTGCTCAGTTCACAAGTTGAAGAAGTTTCCTGTCTGCCCCAGCTGTGCCAATTCAACCTGGAATCGGAAACACTGAGTTCTGCCACGCTTAAGAGCTACCAAGATTTTTCTGATGGAAATGAAGCTGACAGTTCTGTCAGGGATGTGAGAAGCAGAATGAGATCCAGCTCGTTCCTGCAGAGATGTGCTGGCTCTATGGAGCTGAAGATAATAAAAGCAAGCTTGGTGGATAAAAGGAGCAGACATAAGTCAAAGACACATGGAAAGAAATATTGAGCAAAAAGATGACTTTTCACACAATACTGATCGGGTGAACGGTGCCTTTGCCAAAGGTTCAGCAACCACTGGAGGAAAGGAAGGGCTTAAGTGTCTCCTAAGATTCTGCTGCTCCTTACAATCTCAATTTCCTGTCCCCTAAATCTCATCTCCCTTACTTGGTATTTCAGGTAATGGAATTACAGGTCTTCCGAAGTATATTTGTCCGGGAATGAGGCTTTTCATGATCTAAAGTCCCATTCCTCACATAAATTAAATACCTGATTTTTTAAAAGTCATCTTGGGCCAGTGCATATATTCTCTACAATCTCTCAAACAACCTTTCAAGGTAGATGTTATTATTTATGTTTTGCAGAGGAGACAAACTGAGGTTCAAAGAGAAAATTAACTTACCGAAGATCACACAGCTAGTAAGTAGTAGAGCCCAGATTTAAATCCACAACCTTCAGAATTACACTACTCTCTTGCCTTTACTGTTGCTGACAGAATCCTCATTCTCCCTGAGGAAGTTATTAGGTGTTTTCTGCTAAAGGAAGATATTTTCCTTTTATAAAATGTAAATTAAAATCTCCACAAACGTATGTAAAACACTTCTGTAATCTTGATGTCAATAAGTAATAACTTTAGGGCCAGCCCAGTGGCCTAGTGGTTAAGTTTGCACACTCCACTTTGGTGGCCCAGGGTTTTGCCGGTTCAGATCTGGGGCGCGGACATGGCACCGCTCAACAAGCCATGCTGAGGTGGCATCCCACATGCCACAACTAGAAGGACCCACAACTAAAAATATACAACTATGTATCAGGGGGCTTTGGGGTGAAAAGGGAAAAATAAAAATTTTTAATAAAATTAAAAAAATAAGTAATAACTTTACCTGAGAATATGTCCTAGATTTCCCAAAAGCCATAGCATGTCCACGGTGCCACTTTCTGGCCAACATCTTGACAAGTCACGCATCAAGTTTACACTCTGCAAAGGTGACTTGGCTGGCAATGTCTGCTTTCTGGCCTGAGTAGATTCAGAAGGTATGTCCCAGGGAAGCAGCCAGTCTCTGGGAGCTGAGAAGCAAATTCTTTTTAAGTGGCTTTTATGGCAATCACTGAAATAGATTTTTATTTTCTATAAGTTTTGTTCCAGAAAGATCGTTAAGGTAAGGAGAGAATCCCTTACAAAGTACCTTATAGGTTTCTAGATTTTGGTTCTGCATTTGCTTTTGTCACCTGACCTTGAGGTGTGTGTGTGTGTGTGTGTGTGACTGAAAAGTAGATAAATATTATCACTATTATATGTCATGCGTACTGTGCACCCAGATGACGAATTTAAAAATTAAGAGATGTGGTCCAACATCATAAAATAGCCATTTGACTAACTTTCCACTGAGTTAAATGCTTGTTTGTCCATTATATCCAAAGTGACATGGCCTTTCTGCCTGGTGAAACAAAAGAAACGCAGATTTAAGTTCTTGACTCTACATTCACCCTCTCTCAGAGACTCTCATCATTTCCAAAGTGGAGATATCTAAAACACCTAACCCAGAAAGTTATATCGAGGCTCAAATGAAATCATTCTTGTGAAGACCTTTCATAAATAAAGTCCAGTAAGTCCTCATATAGCCAGTGTCTTGTCTAACTCAGAACCTATCTTTTTATGCTATCATAAGAGATTCCACTTAGCAACAGTCTCTGCAGCTTACAAAGGTTGTGATATTGCTGAATTTGATATTTATTTCAATATTTTAAATTTGGGGATATCTTTTCCCCCAGGAGTTACCAAGGTCACAATTCTGGTCTGAAGATACAAATAATTTGGGGAAGCCTACTCATAGTTGTGGTGGCTGCTGTGCTCCTGCCCCAAGAGAGAAGCTGACCTTGTGGCATGTTAGAATGTTGGCCAAGGAAGAAAGAGGGTGAGCATGACTTTGAAAGCAAGATAGACTTAAACTGGATTGACATTCCCTGAGTCACTTCCAAGGCCCTCACATTAAGGTCAGTTGGACAAAAGGCCTGAGGACCATGAGGAGGAAGTATGATGTCCATATTTTAATGCCCAGAGTGTAGAGGGAAAACCCTATTCATGTTGCATTAATATTTTCAGTAACTTTTCAGATAATATCTGGGCCTATAATGATTATGGTGTGGTTAGGAAATGAGTAGTAATGAACAGTGTTGAATCATTTCATCTTCTAAGAAAAAAATCAAGAACAAAGTCTAATGATTATCCCCAGCAAGTAAAATATCGCAGACCACAAAATGGTTTGCCATTCTAATCCATTTCAAGGATAAACAAACACATACTTGCAGGCACATATACACCCCTACACGGAAACCAGAGTCAAAAGCTGAAAGAGTTAATTTAGGCCTTGGAGAAAACCCGCTTTAAGCACTGGTTCAAAAGCTCTTAAATAGCAGAAAAATCAATACACTTTTATCAGACTTCAGTGTTTATAGAAGCAATACAAAACAGGATTTTGTTAAATGTATATATTACACCAGATCAAACTGTAAGTTAAAACATATGTGTCCAAGTTAATCTCAGATACAGCATGGAGATTATTGGAATTGTGTGTTTCCTTTTGTGACCTTTTTAGATGTGGCTTTTGGGGGGACAGGCAGGGGAATAATTTTCTTAAGCTTTTAGTTGCCTGCAACGGTGCCAACAGTTGAACACAACAGCTATATTTTTTTTAAGTTACCCAGATGAATAACAAAAAAAGAAAGAAAACCCCTTTAGTAATTTCAAAATAGTGTTGTATAGGGAATCTTAAAAAATAAATTATAGACACATAAATATAGGTATGTGGATCTAAGATTGCCATAGGCTATCCATGACATAAAATTTTCAATTAAAACCACTTTTATGAGCAATAATCACATTCTGAAAAGGCATACACAACTTGCTAGTGGATTATACTACTTCCCCGATGAAACGAACCTTAAAATATAAGCAAATATAATGTACTTGGTTTAACATGCACTGATGTTTTTAACACAATAAAGTCTTACAGAAAATGTCTTATAGAAAGTCCTGAGTTTTCATTTGGAGGAGACAAGAAAATAAGAACTGAAGTTGATGGAAGCTTTCTTTTTTTAGATCTGTTTTCAAGGGATCAGACATCTGTAAATCAAATCCATTTTGATTGAAACAATAAATTTGATTCAATTCTGAAATTTCATTTCAAAAGTGTAAGAGAGAAATTCATGGGACCCCTCAAAGTAAATGACAAGCCTGGTCTCTGAAATATGTCAGGAACACATTAACACCATGTAAAAATAACAGCAGAGCCAAACCAAAGTCACAACGGCCAAATGTCCTGAAAAGAGGGCTGTAGGGAAGGAACTTATGGATCTAATATTAGTTGTATCTTTGGTAAGTAACTGGGACTTCTTCTTTCTTTTTTTTTTATTGGGGTAACGTTGGTTTATAACATTATATACACTTCGGGTATACATCATTATATTTCGATTTCTGTGTATATTACATCATGTTCACCACTCAAAGACTAATTGCAATCCATCACTAACCCAGAATTCTGATGATTGAATTCCCTTAATAAATATTTTTGGTGTAGTAATGCTATTCCTTCTTTGTTTAGTTGATGCCGAGCAAGAACATAAACCCAAGATTAAGAAGATTGAATATAGATGCTCCAAGTGAGCAAAGTCATTCAACGATCTACAAATATTCGTTTAATATATATCATGGCCAGGCTCTGTTCCAGGTGCTAGGAATATAACCACAAGCAAAACAAAATACCTGACTTTATAGAGTTTATAGTCTAGTGGAGAGAAAGGCAATACACACACACACAATGCCAGGTGTTGATAAGTGCTATGAAGAAAATGAAGCAAGGACAGGGGGCAGAGAATAACGTCAGGTACATCTCTGTTGAAGTGACATTTGAGCAGAGCCCTAAATAAAATGAGGGAGTAAGCTGCATGGATATCTGTAGAAAAAGTATTCCATACAGACAGAACAACAATACAAGAATCTTGAAGCATGAACTTACTTAGTTTGCTTGAGGAATATCAAGGGAGTCAGTGGGGCTGGAGCAGAATGACAAAGTTGGATAGAGGTAGGAAATAAAGTGAGAGAGGTAACTTGGGCCAGACCATGCACAGGCTTGAAAATCTTGCTGATTGTGACAGAAAGGTATCGGAGGTCTAAGCAGAGAAGGGGCGTGATAATCATGGTGTCCAATGACTAGGACAAGGTCACATCAACTTCTACCTAAAGCAGAACCATGAAATCCCGAACACAACACTTCCAATAGTGCCTATCATGTAAGAGATGTTCAGTAAAGATTTATTGAATGAAAGAAAGGATGAATATATATAACATATGATGACGACAGCCTATGCCCCAACAACAACTTATCTGCCATTAGACCTTTATCACTTTCATCAAAACCACGTTCCCTATTACATTGCAGAATGCACCTGAGCAGTATCACAATTTAGTCACTTTAAGTTATCAATGTGTTTCATGAATTAGTTGACTAATAGATTCTGCCCAATGTGATTATAAGCAGAAAACAGGTTTCATAAGTGTCTGTATAAAAAGAGATCTAGGAAACAAGAGTTGTGTATTACACTCTCAAGGGTGGATGAGTAAAACTAAAGAATCGGGAGAATGCTATGAAAAGGTGATATGAGAAGTCAATAATGATGAATTCTGCCTATTTTTCAACTGCCCAAAGTTTATCTCTGATAATGATTCCGGCCCACATCTACAACATATTTCCAGTACCTATCCTACCTCTTTAGAACCCAGTTTTTCTATCTGAAGGGATTGGTTAGGTGTCCTGGAATGCCATTCTTCCCAGGGCACAGGAAGTTGGATATGGTTCTACTTCTAAGAGAACATAGTTAGCAAGTGCTTTTCATCTGGACCAGACTAATATTGGGCCTTTTGGAGGTTAGAAAGTTGTCTTCCTTCTCAGGATACCAAAAGGCTGCTCTGAATTAATCAATATGTATCTTGAAGTGTCCAGTTCACTAGCAGGAAGGAAAATCGACCATTAGGGAGATCTTATTCCTTCCATCCTTGCTTACAGGAAGGTAGGTCCAGCCTCTCCTATGAGAGGCCAGGTTAACAAGAACCATTAGGAACATTAAGACTTTTTTACATTATGCGATTATCCTTATTCTCAAGATGTTAAATGGTAGTCTAAAGGGATGGACATATACCTAGCAGGAAAAGAAGTTGAGATTATGATTCATGACTTAAAGCAAGTAAACAGAATAAATTGAAATTAATTCTTATATAGAATAATTTCAAGTGCATTCCTTTCCTTTATCATATGTGTATTAGTGTTCTTCTATTTAAAACTAATTTTCATTGACTAAAAGTTATGCAGGCTCATTGTTTGAGACTTTGCATATTTTCAACAGGTAAATTGCCTATAACTCAACAAATCAGATATAAGAAATATTAATATTTTGGTATGTTTCCTTCCAGTTTTATGTATATATATATAGGACTTGGGGTGACCATGCGGTGGACATTTGTTATTGCTTTTAAATGTCATTTATAGCACAGAGTAGGATCCATATCTCATAGGCAAATATTCTGATTCATTACGTTAGACGGGGCCTGGGTTCAATGAGCTTCTTTGCGAAAGTCTGTGATGTGGATTGCCATATGGCCAAAATGGAGATGTCCTCTGCTCTATTTTCTGTATCAATCCTATAACTCAGGGGCTAGCAAACTGCAGCCCTGGATCAAACCCAGCTACAACCTGTTTTGGTAAAGAAAGTTTTACTGGAAAACAGTCACAGCCTTTTGTTCTTATATTGTCTATAGTTCCTTTCATTCTGCAATGGCCAAGTTAACTTGCAACAGAATGCTGGCAACAGAGACGTAAGGCCTGCAAAGCCTAAAATATTTACAACCTGGCTGGCCTTTTACAGAACATGTTTGCTGACTACCCTACCCCTCACCCTCCATCTAACTCACAGAAGAAAAATACCGTGCCTGTACCCAACCATCCCCTCCTCCACTTTTATCTTGGCTTATTTAGGTTTTTAATGTCATAGCTTGAGTTTCCAAACCAAAGAGTCCATATTGAATTATCACAGGTTTAGGGACAGTCCACGGTTTGGTTTGGCTTTGCTTTTTGCTTTATTTATCCTCAGTTGCAAGGTGATGTCTTCAAGGTGCCGAGGGGTAAGAAAGAAGGGGAAAGCCAGCCTAATAGAAACAGTTCTGATTTGGTCAATAATCTAGAAAAGCCTATCAAAGGTACCCAGGTTCCTGCTGTGAATTTTTGAGGACTGGTACCTCCAAGTCGCTCTCTTCTACATCCTTAAGGGATCACTTTTTATTTGCTCTACCTACCTGCCAGCAGCTGTCCACGAGTCTGCCTTTCAGAGCATGTTCGAAAGCAACTGCCAGCTGTTCGATTACCAAAACTGATTCTATGGAGGGAGTACTGCTTCCACTTAGAAAGCCATAGAGGTTCTTACCCCAACAATGAGAAAAAGCCAAATAATTTACAAGCAAAGATTTTTCTCAAGCACATCCTAAAGTATCAAGGCAACTAGGTGAACCAAATTCCAAAGCGTTAACAAGCCTTTCTGAGAAGAGATGGAACACACGAACTATTTCACCTTCAGCAGAGTGTGGGAGGAAGAGGTGATGGCCATAAATGCAGCTAAGAAGAAAGCTGCTAAAATTTTAACAAATTCTTAAAGTCTGAGGTTGGAATAGCATGACAGAATAACTGGAAGCCACAGATGAAAGAGGAGTCTGCACTTCCTAGCAAGCTCTTCTCCATGGGTATCTACTCAGTGCTCATGAAAAAGAATGAGAACAGGACAGGAGACCGGAGAGAGCCCCTTCCATGGCACGTGCATGCAAGTAGTTGTCAGCTGCTACTGGGGAGCAAGCATTAAACCCTGCTCACGTCCCTGGAGGTTTCTCTCACAGGAAGTAAAACCTTAAGCCACTAAAAGAGGGGCAGGAAATGCTTCGCTATCAGAACCAAGGCAAAGATCCACACTTCCAATATGGTCCACTCAACCTTCAAATTCAACATGTCCAAAACAGAACTTGTTTTCTTCCTCTCAAAAACCACTCTATTCCCTAACAGCGAATGATGCTGCCATCTACCCAGCTGGCACACCACAAACTTTGGAGTGCATCGTGATTCCTTCTCTCTGACCTTCATTCCTTGAAGTGAAATAGGTTCTTCTTCCTAAACATCTCTCAGACCTAAAAAGGAGAACCTTTTAATTCCCACTGTTATGACTTAGTTCAGGCCCTCACTATCCTCTCCAAGACTATTAAAATAGCTTCCTAATTAATACTGGGGTCTCCAGTCTCTTCACTTTCTCCTCATACACCACTGATCAATTTTTGCCATTTCTTAAAATTTTTCAAAGTCTCTCCATATCTTGCAAGATGAAGTCAAAACTCCTCAGCCCAGCAGAAAACACACCCACCTACCTTTCCAAAAGCATTTCCTCCCAGGGCTCATCCTGAACCCCACGCTCCAGCCACAATGAAGGAATTGCCATCACACCAACATCCTGCCACCTTCTACACCTCAGTGCCTTATATGGTCAGTTGCTCATCCTAGAATGTTCTTTCCTGCCTTTTCTACCCGGTAAACTCACATTCCCCTTTTAGACTTAAGCATCTACTCTTCCGTAAAGTGTTCCCTGAGCACCTCCCCTAGCCCTGGTGTGCTACTCATTATTTCCCTGGCTAAGCTATGATGCCCTTAAAGTAGAGTTATTGATGCCACTGGGTCTTATTCCCACGAGGACCTTCAGCCTCCAGCACAACGCCTGGCACATAGTAGATGTTCGATATGTTTGCTGACTAAATTTTAAGTCTGAAATGAAAATACAGACATGACAATTGTTTCCACATCTCAGTTTCAATAAATGATTGAATGATTAGTACTACCAATGGTAGGCAACCCAGGTCTCCAATTTCAGATGAAATATATCCTTCCGTTTTTATTTAACAATTTTGAAGGAGATTTTAGGAAAAAGGAGCTGAATATTCTCATTCCATCTAGAGAAGACAAAACCCTAATAAAGGCTTTTATAGATGGTTTTGGCGCCTCCGGCCTTTGGTAAAATAGACATGCTTCATCCTGGCATCATGGCCTTGCTTGAATTTTGTGGCAAGCTACTTTACTTACCTAGGTGAAAAGGCAGATTCTGTCTAGGTCTTACCCATTCATGAGTAATTTCTGAAGAGTATGTGTTCAACAGCAGCATTCCTAACTGAGTCTAAACACAGGTAATGCTTTAAAGAAAGAACAATGTGGTGATAATCGCCGTTTAATTTCAAGTGTTGCATATTTGTTTCAACAAATTTCAAAACATTTCCCAAGGGATTTTAAAGAAAGTCACCAAGCACGTGTAACAAAACAACATATGGAATGCTAATTTTGTTGTGATGCTATACTCTAATACAGCAAGAAACAGATTTTTTGTAAAATCAGCAGATTTGCAAACACTAATTAAGAAACATTGAAAACTATCAAGGTCAATTTAGAAATCCATTTGAAAATAAATATTCCTAGTCTTGTTAGTTCTAGTAATTTCCCACCAGGGAGTCACCGCACATCAACAAACTTCCACCATGCAAATTTTGCAGTGCAGGTAAATAAATAAAGGTTTACTTTCGGTTTTCAATACAAAGTCAAACAGTGAAGTTTGGAGGGCTGGGTGGAAATAACCAATTTGTCTCTATCAGTATAATCTCTACTCAGGAATCTAAGATCCATGGGGTATAGGATTTCCACTTAAGATATATCGCTCCTGAGAGACCTTCCAGGAGTTCTGTGCTTGCCATAAGGGAGGATGCTCTGACGCTGTTAACTCAGTATGAGCATGATTTTCTGCCTCGTGTGAAAAGAGCAAGCTACCCTGAGAAACCAGTCTCACAAGTTACACCTCAATGCTGCCTTCTGCCCTGTGGCCATTCCTTTTTCTATGTCATTGCTTATAAGGTCCTTTCACCCAAAAAGTGGGGAGAATGTATATATAAATATTCATATATGTATGTATGTATATATTATGTGTGCATATATACATGTATGTGTGTGTGTCTGTGTGTGTCACTTTCCAAATGCTCAGATTTTCAACCAGTCGGTATTGACTAAGCATTTACATGGTTAAGATAGCTATATGCTCAGGGCCACTCACCTCTTGTTAGAGTCAACTTCACGCACAAAGGATGGGGGGATATATTATATTTATACTCTCCAAGAACAGATCTACCGGTAGCAGCAAGATATTTTAAATGGGATAATTTCTAGCAAACTACACTTTCACCTAAGAACCCTAGGCCAACAATAGAAGACAAGCAGATTTGAATCCAAGTAGCAAAGATTAAAACGCACTATTACATATCCAGAGACCAAAACTTTTTGCATTAGTTTGATATATTATTGTTTTGTCCCTTTACGCCTTCTCTTGTTCCAGAAAGAATTTAAAGTAGTTTTGTTTGAAATAAGTGTGAGACTGGCTGACGTTTGGAAAGTTGTTGTTAAATGGAATTTGACCTTTTGTTCCTATTGTATTCTTTTGGATAAAATTTGATTTATTTTTTTTTAACATCACAACGCCTTAATTTCTTTATTTGTAAAATGGAAATCATAAAAACATCTACCTCACAGGATTCTTATTAGCATTACATGTAAAAGTTTTAAGAGAGTACCTGGCAAGAGTAACTGTATTAGTTTAAAGGGCTGCAGCAACAAAATACCAAAGTCTGGTGACTTAAACAACCAAAAAGTATTTTCTCACAGTTCTAGAGGCTGGAAGTCCAAGATCAAGGTGTGTGCAGGTTTGGTTTCTCCTGAGAGCTCTCTCCTTGGCTTGCAGGTGGCCACCTTCTCACCATGTCCTCACACGGCCTTTCCTTCATGGGCACTGATCCCCAGTGTCTCTTTTTCTGTGTGTTCCAACTTCCTCTTCAAACTCAATCTGACACCAATAAGATTAGTTTTGGGCCCACCCTAATGACCCCATTTTAACTTAGTCACCTCTTTAAAGGTCCTATCTCCAAAAGCAGTAATATTCTTTTTTTTTTTTTAAGGTTTTTTTTTTTTTAAATTTTTATTTTTTTCGGATGTACATCATATTTCAAATTCTGGATACATTACATCATGTTCACCACCCAAACACTAATTATAGTGCATCCCCTCACATGTGACCCTAATCACCCCTTTTTCCCTCCCCCCTCCCCCCTTCCCCAATGGTAACCACCAGTCCAATCTCCAGTGCTATGTGGTTGGGGGATTTTTGTCGTTTTTATCTTCTACTTATGAGTGAGATCATATGGTATTTGACTTTCTCCCTCTGACTTATTTCACTCAGCATAGTACCCTCAAGGTCCATCCATGTTGTCACAAATGGCTGGATTTCGTCATTTCTTATGGCTGAGTAGTATTCCATTGCGTATAAATACCACATCTTCTTTATCCACTCGTCCCTTGATGGGCACCTAGGTTGCTTCCAAGTCTTGGCTATTGTGTATGATGCCGCAATGAACATAGGGGTGCAAGTATCTTTATGCCTCTGTGTTTTCAAGTTCTTTGGATAAATACCCAGCAGTGGAATAGCTGGATCATACGGTAGATCTATCCTTAATTTTCTGAGGATACTCCAAACTGCTTTCCATAGTGGCTGCACCAATTTGCACTGCCACCAGCAGTGAACAAGGGTTCCCTTCTCTCCACACCCTCTCCAACATTTGTTGTTTCCTGTCTTGTTAATTAGAGCCATTCTGACCGGAGTGAGGTGATACCTCACATATCAGATAAGCGGTTAATATCCAAAATATACAAAGAACTCATACAGCTCAACAACAAAAAAACCAACAATCCAATTAGAAAATGGGCAAAAGATCTGAATAGAGATTTCTCCAAAGAAGAAATACAGATGGCCAACAGGCATATGAAAAGATGCTCAACATCATTAGCTATCAGGGAAATGCAAATTAAAATTTGATTTAAAATAACATATATTTGAATGGGTTAGTGCTCTGTCCCACAGACTCCCAACACTGGACTACCCAAATGAAAACCAAAAAGTCTTAAGATGAAGAGGTAAAAGCATGAGAAACAAAGGCAAAAATATGTTAGCACGAATGTTATGGAGATTACTCAATCTTGTCAACTGATTCCTTGAGGAACACTATCTCATAAACAAAGGCACCTTCTCTCACTTCTTCCTTCCTTCTTTCACTTCATTTCACTATTTATGATAAAAATGAGGAGAATCTGGGACTATGGACTGGGAAGGACAATCTTAACCAGTAAGTGACTCTACCAGATTTAATTTACTCTTATAGTGAGGGCTCTTGCCTATAGATACAAACAGAGAGCTCAGCAACGAAGACACAAGACACTGGAAGTTTTAAAACATTATTTATTGCTAAGTCTAAAACACTCAAACACCATAGTACAGTGATTGCCAAATCTAAATTAGAGTTTGCAGGATTTTTAAAGGTTTCTCTTCAGGGGAACATTTCAGCTCTACGGAGAGGGGTGATACGTAAGAAGATGGAACATCTGGCTGGAGACCAATTTGCCTATGAGCCCAAACCAAGTGGACCCATATGGATAGCTTTTGTAAAATCATAAACAGTAAAGCTAAAGAAAACTCTAGGCTCAGACTGCTTTATGGCATCAATAATTAAACTGGACTCCCTGCACTCACGGGGTTATTGCAAATTCTCACTAAACTGAAAGAGTCTTCAAATAATCTAATTATTGCCTTATTTATGCATGTTTATCCAAAGTGGTTTTTTTTGTTTCTCTGCTTTAATTGAATGTTTAAAATTTCACAGCTATTCAGGCACTTTGTTTAAATGCCCATAGACAACTCACATGTATTTGTTTCATGAGAAAGAAAAGAAACGTCAGTGGGACAGACATCACAGTCCCAGAGACAGAGAAGTAATAGCAAAATGAAAGACTAGAATTAATGCATTATTTCTACCCTGGTAAAATGTACATAACATGAAATTTGCCACTTTCATTACTTTTAAGTATACAACTGCTTTAAGAACATTCACAATGTTGTACAACCAGCGCCACTATTTCCAAAACTTTTTATCATCCTAAACAGAAACTCGGTACCCATTAAACAGTAATTCCTCATTCTCCTTCCTCTTTTCAGCCTCCGGTAACCTCTATTCTACCTTCCGTCTCTGAATTTGCCTGTTCTAGGTATCTCATATATGGGCAATCATACAGTATTTGTCCTTTTGTGTCTGGCTTATTTCACTTAACATACTGTTTTCAAAGTTCATCCATGTTGAAGCATGTATCAGAACTTCATTCCTTTTTACAGCTGAATAATATTCCCTCATGTACAATATTTTGTTCATACATTTATCTGTTGATGGACACTTGGGTTGTTTACACCTTTTGGCCATTGTGAATAATGCTGCTATGATCATTGGTGTTTCAGTATATGAGTGTTTGCTTTCAATTCTCTGGGGTATGTACCTAGAAGGAGAATTACTGGATCATATGGTAATTCTATGTTTAACTTTTTGAAAAACTGCTAAACCATGTTCCACAGCAGCAGCACCATTTTACATTTCAACACTATGCAATACAATTTCTTCACGTATTAGCCAGTACTTGCTACTTTCTGTTTTCTTTGTTTGTTTATAATAGCCATTTTAATGGATGTGAAGTGGTATCTCATTGTGGTTTTGATTTACATTTCCCTAATGACGAATGATATGGGGCATCTTTTCATCTGCTTATTGATCATTTGTATATCTTCTTTGGAGAAATGTCTATTCAAGTTCCTTGCCCATTTTTTTTTGTGGAGTATTTGTTGTTGAGTTGTGGGAGTGCTTTACATATCATGGATATTAACCCCTTATCAGATACACGATTTTCAAATATGTTCTCCCATTCTATGGGTTGTCTTTTCACTCTGTTGATAGTGGGGTTTTTTTGATATATAAAAGTTTTTAATTTCAATGAAATCCATTTTATCTTTTTCTTTTGTTGACTGTGTTTTTGGTATGACATCCAAGAACTCATTGCCAAAGTCATGAAGATTTTCTCCTGTTTTCTTCTAAGAGTTTTATACTTATAGCTCTTACATTTAGGATTTTGAGTGAATTTTTGTATATAGTAAAAGGTAAGGGTCCAACTTCATGCTTTTGCATGTGGATATCCAGCACTTGTCTTGAAAAGACTGTCCTTTCCCCATTGAATAGTCTTGGCACCTTTGTCAAAAGTCAATTGATCACTTATGTGAGGGTTTAGTTTCTGGCTTTCTATTCTATTTCTTTGGTTTATATGTCTTGCCCTATGCTGGTATCACAGTTTTGATTACAATAGCTTTGTAGTAAATTTTGAGATTGGGAAGTGTGAATCCTCCAACTTTGTTCTTTTTCAAGATCATTTTGGCTATTCAGAGTCTCTTTAGGATGAATTTTCTATTTCTGCACAAAACTACATTGGGATTTTTATAGGGATTGCACTGAATCTGCAGATCACTTTGGGTAGTATTTTCATCTTAAAAATATTGTCTTCCAATCAATGAACACAGTACGTCATTTCATTTGTTTATGTCTTCTTTAATTCCTTTCAATACATTTACTTTTTAATTTGTTTTTTACAAACACTTAACTAGTCTTTACTCTATGCCAGGAACCATTTAAAATGCTCTACAAGTATTAATTTATTTAATCCACATAACAACTCAATGAAGTAATATTTTAACTCCACTTTATGGATAAGGAAACTAGAGCACAAACAGGTTAAATAACTTGCCGAAGGTCACGCACCTGGTAAGTGGTAGATCTGGGATTTGAACCCAGGCAGTCTGGCTCCAGAGTCTATGCTCCTAATTATGATGCTATACTCCTTTCAAACACTCACTCATTCAACAAGCATTTATACAACTCCTGCCAGTTCCCCAGAAGCAGGCCCTGAGACAAGAGTTCCTGTGCAAGTGATTTATTAAGAAAGTGCTCCCAGAAAAAATCCACTAAGAGAGTAAAGAAAGCAAAATAGGGAAGGGGAAGAAGCCAAACAAGGGTTTGATTTCAGTGAGGTCCCTGCCTCAGCCTGATCCTCTGAGAGCTGTGGAGTGTGTGCATCCACCTCAAGGCAAGAGAGCTGGGCTTCTGTACTGCTGCACCAGGGACTAGCTGCAGATCACTCTGCTGGGGATGTAAACTTCCAGAGAATTCCATCTCTCCCTGTGTCTGAGTGAAGTGGCTCTAGTAGTTCAAGGTTAGTCCTCTGAAGAAAGTTACAAGTTCAAGTTGGTAGGAACAAAGTGCGCAGAAGCTGGAGGATGGAATACACAGAGGTGGTAAAGTGGATCCAGTGGGTTCTAGGTAGAGCACCAACAGAAGCTGTTTGTAAGGCTCTGGACTGAGCACTTGAAGAAGCAAGATAAATGGGACTAAGACATTTGCCTTCAAAGAGTTTATATGTTGGTAGCGAAGCTAAGACATGCACTTTATATAGAGTAGATGGTGGTAAACACTATAAGAGGAGCAAACAAATTGCTGAGAAATTGTAGAGAAGAGACCACATGACAACTGTTTTATGCTCTGGCTGAGAGAATCATAAAACATTATTGAAGAGGTGGCATTTGACCTGGGTGTTACAAATGGCAAGATTTATGGAAAGCCTTCAGCATCAATCAGACTACAAGAGCAGCCACACAGAAGTATGAAGGTACACAGCACTCTCAGAATCAGGTAGTGCTCAACAACATTGTTCTTCCTAATACAGTAAGTTCCCCAAAAGGTGTTAGAAATGCAAAATCTTGGGCCACGCTGCAGACCTACTAAATCAGACACTCAGGGATGGGGTCCAGCAGTCTGTTGTAACCAGCCCTGCAGGCGACACTGACACACGCTCAAGTTGGACAGGCACTGCTCTACCACCACCTGGACTACAGCCTAGCGAAAGCTCAGCTGGGTTGCACGTGTACTAGGCCAGCTATGACCCTGCTGCCTCCAGCACCGGACTCTCCACTCCCTCTCTTGAGTGAATAACAAGATATGAGAGGTATGAGAGTGGAGTTTGGACTAGATGAAGAGACAGCCATGCCAGACAGCAGCCTTTTGTGACTACCAATCTTGAGGCTCAGGTGATGCAGAATTCCACGATGCCCGTTTAGTGAGAAAAAAAAAAAAACGAGAGAGAAATGATTTCATTGATCAGAGAGGAGAGCCTGGACCACCATGGGGCCATCCTCCCCATCCATCTCCTGGAAGTTCTAGTTCTTCCTTCTCCCTCGGGGCCCGGGCCAGCTGCGGGGGCTCACAAATACCCACATTCCCTCAGGAAATGACAGGCTCAACATTTATGCCAATAGAGGATAAGGAACGGCAGCACCACCATAGTTTGAAATTGTATATGAAACACTGTATAGAAACCGTATAGAAGAATTACAGATAATTTCTACAGAAAAATGGTTTAATAGTGACTGTTGATATATAATATATAACAGTTTGCTCTATGAAAGAGTAGCATAGTTTAACGGGACAGGATATGCAGAAAGGAGTCATGGAGATATGATTTTGGGGACAGGCATCCTAGGTCAGGATGAGGAACCATTAGACCTGGAAGTGAAATGAACAGACCCTGAGCTTTAGGCAAGTGTCTCTGGCAAGCTATACAAACAAATGAGAGAGAAAAGAAGGCAGAACTCAGAAGCAGAACTGTGGAAACGTACAAAAATACACGAGAAATTCTGAAGATAAAATTGACAAATATTCGGCTAAGGAAAGACAAGAAAACATTTTTATGCAGATTGTAGATATCAATAAACGTTAAACACCCCTTCTGCAAAAGTCTTATTTTTTTTAGCTGAAACAGAAAATTCAGTCTCAGCCTCAAAACAATGCTCATTAAAATTATCCACCCAGCAAAATATAAGACACAGAAACTGTAATCATACAGATGCTGTTTAACTCTTGTATTTACCATAGAAGAGTTCTCAGGCATGGACAGGCTAAATGAATCCAGGTGTCTTTTAAGACAAATGCATGTGATCATACTTTTAGCTCAAACCTATAAATACACTCATTCCATCACGAAGTTGGCAGGTTACAAATCAACAAACTGCTAATTGACATGTCACTAAACTCTCCAGATCTGTTGTTAGAATAAGTTTAGAGAAACCATTCACCCTCAGAGTTAGACATTGTCTTATGATTGGCTCACCATAAAAAAGTTCACATCTGCATAGTTTTCATAATTTAATAATAACAGCAAATATTTATTGAGTGCTTACTATGTGCCAGGCACTATGCTCTTTTCATGCCTTATATTATTCACCGCTGAGACACAGAGAATTAAATGAGTTGCCCAAGGTCACACAGCTTTTAAGCAGCAAAGCCAAGATTCAAATCCCCATCTGGCCACTCCAGAGCCAGAGTTCAAAGCACTAAACAATGTCTCTTCACACATTTTTTCTTTTAAACTAATCCTCTTAAAAATCCTTTTTGGTAGTCATTATTATCACCATTTGACAAGAGAGGACCAGGAGACCCAGAGAAGTGAAGTGTCAAGTTCAACAAGAGTCCACCAGGAAGATCTAACCTGAGCTGTCTGAGTCCCAGGGCAGCGCTGTGCCACCACCTGGTAGGGGGTTACTCTGATTGGGAGCATCCTCAGTACTTCCAAAATATAATAATACTTTCTGGGAAAGAAAGCAGAATATTTGAAATACAGCATAGCTGGCGGCACTGAAGATGTACACCTGCGAATGGGTACACACACATACACAAACTAATGTGGCAGCCCGGCAAAGGTGATAATGGTGTGGGAAGTGTCTACACTTCAGCTTTCCACTATCAGTTAATGATATGTCAGTCTGTGTGTGTGTGTGTGTGTAGATATATATAGCTATATATATATAGACACAGATAAATATGTAGATATCTGCTTTCCAAAAGGAATGGGTAATCACATGGACTAGCTGTGATTTCTGGAAATCCATGGAGGAATTACCATCTATTGTTATAAAACATAATCATCTTGAGCCAGCCCTGATGGCCTAGTGGTTAAAGTTTGGCGTGCTCTGCTCTGGCGGCCTGGGTTCTGTTGCCGGGCACGGAACCATACCACTCGTCTGTCAGTAGCCATGCTGTAGTGGTGGTTCACATAGAACAACTAGAATATACACCTATGTACTGGGGCTTTGGGGAGGGAAAAAAAAAAAAAGAGGAAGATTGGCAACACACGCTAGCTTAGGGCAAGTCTTTCCCGCAAAAAAAAAAAAAAAAAAAAAAAAACACTGGAAGCAGCAAATATCTTTAGTAAATCAATTCACAACAACAAAATAAAACATAATCATCTGATAAAGAAAACATTAAGCATTTACAGTGGCATTAAGCAAGGGCTGCGTCATTCAACCTCGACTTTCCAGGTTATTCTATATGATCTCAGAAACAACATCAATCTAGAGAACAATCATACGCATTTTGCTAACTAAGTAAAGACCTTTTGTTGTATCTGGCTGTTATTTTTCTAAAAGAATTATTCCTCTTAGTTAATTCCGAGTTATTCCCTAACTTGATTCCATACTCACAATTCATCTCTCCCTTTCCTTGAGGCACCAACATTCATTTTGAAGAGAGGAAGCACAGCGTGACGAAAGTAAACTCAGAAACACTGCAAGGCATTTTTTAAAATCTGGAACGCAAGCCCAAAGGTAATTATTACCTGTCCGATTACTTTCATTAACTATTGTTGCCGCTATGAAGGTTGTTTGTCAATATTGTTTTAAATAAAGTGCCTTCTGGAAGTAAATTATCTTCTGCTCACAACACAAGCAGAGACAATTTATCCACACTCTTCAGAAGAACAGTCAGAACCATCTCAAATCCTGGCTACAGAATGACAGATGTGAGCTCAGTCAGGTACAAAGTTTGCAATCACAGCCACAGCTTCATGTAAACAGAAATCAGTATTTCCCAAATCCTGTGATTAGGTCAGGAAATCTCAAATCCCTGAACCAATTGATTAATACAACTACGATGGATTCAGGAAACAAAGCAAGGGGGGTGGTTGGAAGTGGCCGAGTGAGAAAGGCTATACTTAAACATAATTTGGCCTTTTCCTTCCGCGCCTTTGGGGAAAATGTGATGGAACACGTTGCCCAGAGAGTAGCCTCTGTGTTTGGGCAAAGTTCTAGGTTATCATTTATGTATCCTTCTCGCACTTTGATCTTAGTCATGCTGACAAAGAAAATGAGAGAAGCAAGCCAGGCAAACCCCCAAGGCATGGTAGTCGTGACGGATGAACACAGGGTTGAACAGTCCCATCTGGCCTCGCAGGCGTCACCAAGCCCAGTGCGATCTATTAATAGTGTGAGCCAGGTGCGAGGACTCGGGTTCAGGCTCGCCCAGTGCAGCCCCGGCCGTTAACTGATATAAGCGTCAGGTAACTTATGAAAGAGCATGCAACATGAACGTCAGTCAGGAAATGGTTACAAATTAGAAAAAGAAAGAGGAATCGAGGGCAGGGGGGCCTCTTATGCCACAGTAATAAAAGCAACTTCCTCTTTTCCCTAATTTCAGAACCACAGAGTAGAATTCTCTCCATATGAAATTCCTTACAAGTCACAGGCACTAAACCACTACCCGTCCCCTTCAATGTATTCACAGGCTAGCCACACAGAAACAGATGTTCCTGCTTTGCTATCACGCTGTTAAGGGAAAGTGTCAGTGTGACAGGGGAAACAGCGACCTATGACCTCACAAGAACAATTCTCAAGCACCTCGTAGATGCTTTCGTTCTCTAGACAATCTGGATCCTTAAAGCTTGAGAAAGCTCTCCAAGATGGTGTAGCTCAAGTTTAATGATTCTGATAAACTATAATTGAGCTGAAAGTGGCCTCTCACAGCTTGCAAACTAGGTGTGATGCTGGGCTGTGAAGGCTCGTATATTCCAGTCTTTCTGTCCTTCTCAGGCTGGCTGACTGAGCACCACTACTGTGGAGCAGCTTCCTGGGCTGGGTCAGAATCATTCACTCAACTATCTGTGTTCTCAAGATTATTTTTACACGTCTGTATAATGGAGCTCATCCCACCACACTGAAATCATCCATATTTACGTCTGTCTCTCCAACTAGACTGCTACTTCTTGTGGACAGAAAGCACGTCTTCTACTGCCTCGCATCCACGGAGCTTAGCACACACGATGCTCCATTGGTGCATGTTCATGAATGAATGAATACATTTCAGTCTGAATTGTCAATATTTATTATTATGACCTCGCACAACATAAATTTACTTCTCCCTCTGTCTATTTTAGATTGTATACTTCCTCATGATTTACCTAAACCACTTCTTTGTATACAAACCTTATGAGAGAGAGCTTAAATACGTTTTAAAGCTGTATGTGAGTATAGGTTGAATGTGCATATAGAAGTGATAGTATTCCCGGTAGCATTCAGCCTGGATGTTAGTTCTTTCCGTCCAAAGAGATAGGATATTCTGAGGGAAAATGAACAGAACTTTGCATTCAGCAGAGTTGTCTTTTATACCCGAAAGCAGCTTTTCAATGCAAAGGCGAGAACTGTCACTGAGGATTTAACCAAAGGGGGCCAAGGGGTGGTGGGGTGGGGGGCTGTATGGAGTAGGGAATAGGAGAGCAAGAAACTTGTACGTAATCCAGAAAAACAAAAGTTGCCCAAGAGGACAATCAGGAAAGCGTCCTAGGCATACCCATTAGCCAAAGAGCATGCCCACTTGAATGCAGAGGGCCTGAGCGGGGTTTAATGAGGGCCTCTGAGCAATAAGTCATTGCAAAGACACCAGACACTGCAGCATGACAAAAGGACGGAGAAGGCTGTCTTAGGAGGCAAAAACTGTAGGAGACAAGAAAAGGAAACAGGCAAAAAGAGTAAAAGAGAAAGGAAGAAGAAGGGAAAGTGCTCCAATAAAACTTTCTAGCCAGATCACAAGAGGTCTAGTAATATAGTAAATGAGTCCTGAGGATAAAAAGGTGAAATGTACGTGAACCTGCAAAACATCTGGAGCACCCTGAAAGACAGCGAAAGTGAGCATGAGAGTAACAGGGAAAAGGAGAAGAACAATGGCTATTCCACCTGGGGAGACTTTTGAAGTGAACTGAAATTGGGGGCCAAGGAGAAGAACATTCACATATTTGCATTTGTAATGTTCAAATAGTTCTTTAGTAAATTTAGTTAACGTTCTTTCCATAGTGTATGATTACATGGTTCTCAGTTAAATCTTTGTTGGTTGTAAGTCTCAGGACAAGACCCCCGTAAGGATAGTGTTATCGTAACACAAGTGAGGCAACAATAGCTGTCCGTCACCCAAGCAGGAGTAAACAGTTCTTGATGGGATCTGCCTCTGCTCCTGCCTTCCTGTCTGAGAAGACAGGAGCTGCCACGGAGCAGAATCTGTCCCCAAAAGCGAATGCAACTTCATAAAAAAGACTAGGTATTCAAGAGAAGATGAGATCTGGACTGTTAGAGATCAGGAACACTTAGTACCACTGGTACCATCTATGACAACACAAGCACTCCCTTCTTATAAAGAGAGATACAACCAATAGCAGAAGAGAAGATATAAGAGATTGATATCCCATAAAATACTGGGAGACCCAGTATTTTAAAAGTCACAGATAAAATCCAGGAGGGTTTAAATTCAATTAAAGTGTCTCTTCATCAAGTGGTAGAGGCACTATCAGAAATAACAATTTATGATTCTGGATAGCCATCCTGAACTATTGTTTATAAAGACTTCCAACTCTAGCCCTTGCAATCTATCTTTTGTGACAAAGTTAGAGTAATTATCCTGAGAGATTAACCTAATAATGCCATCCCTGCTTAAAATTCTCCCCTAGTTGCCTTCCAATCCCTATAGAATGAATTCTGAACTGCTTAGGATAGCATCAAATATTCATCAGAATCAGACCACAATCTACTTTTCCAGTTTTATCTTCTACCACTTTCCTCCTCCCTCATCCTTTTTTTCCACTACACTAGACTCTTCAACATTCCAGGAATAAATATGCATGTTCAGATATTCATACTGCCTCTAAATGCTATCCCCATACTTAAAATTCACTTTCCATAACTCACACACCGAAATCTTCCTTATTTTTCAATGTCCTGCTTAAATGTCTTTTTCTCAATGACTCTTTCCTCGATCCTCTGAGTCACAATAATTGTTCTTACTATATATTCTAATCATATCATCTTAATGCCCAATTGCATCACCATCGAAAACTAACATACTAGAGAGTTGTAAGTGTGCAAATTTCCAACTGGATAGTAACCTCCTTAGGCAGAGGTACATTGTCTTATCATCTTGTTTTCCTCCTAAACAAAGTTTCAGCCAGATGCTTGCATTACTTTAATGCTTGCTCTAATTTCATACTCAATTTAAAATTAGTGATCATTCCAAGGCTTATTAGTGTTTATTCTTAGTTATTACAAAAAAGAGTTCTATTTTTAGAATGCAATAATATTTTCTATCCATAATTCATTAATTTGGTCTATAGAAAGTCTAGATCATCAGACCAAGTATCAAGGAAAAGTTCAAACAATAAAGTGACAGTGAATGTCATATTCACAAAGGGCAGCATCCATGTCACTTATTAAATGGAACAATTTCCTCAGAGAACGTCATACCAGGACAAGCACAAGAGTGCCCAGAATGACTTGGTGTCTATCATGTATGACCTGGACTGTTAACTACATGTTTACATGCAGAAATAGTGTCTCTTATGCTTCACTGCACTTTCAAACACGACCATCACAATAATCTACACCAAGAAAGTGCTCAATAATAGCTGTCAATTGGTGGAAAGATTGAGAAACTTCCCATTTACATTTAAATTGTCTTGTGAACTATCAAATTTTTAAAGCTGATAGAAATTATACAAGATAATTTCTTTTGGCTTTTGACTATTGGGCAGAAAATAGTCTAACAACCCACAGTAAGTTTACTGACAACTCAAATCAATTACTTTATGTTTGATTAGATCCATACACAAAAATATAAAATGTGAGTCTTTCCATCAAGAAGCTAACAGTTTTTTGGAGGACTAAAATTAACAGGTGAAAAAGTAAAGAATACAGGACAGTACAAAACTGAGGTCACTAAAATAGAAGATTTGTTTTAGAACTGTAGAAAACATAGTATTAGAAGGTGAAAATGAGGCCAAATAGTTCAGAACTGATGTGATAAGCAAAACAAAAATTCACCTGCAAGAGTTTTTTCTAAAAGAATAATTAGACACGTATGCAAAGCTGCATGTACGAAGTTATATCTCAGCATAAAACGGAAATCATCTTGGTATCCAATACTGAATTAGCTGACAAATTATGGCAAATACTATGAAATGGTTAAAAACAGTCCTTTCATAGGTATATGAGTGTGTTCACAGAAAATGATAATACAGCAGAGTGAATATTATGTATAATATTTTATAAAACTAATTAAACCATGAAAGTCTAAAAAGCTATAAAGAGAAGTTACCTCTGATCCTTGAATTAAGAAAAAGATGTATTTCTTTCTTTGGCTTATCTCTATTATCTGCATTTTTAAATAATAAGCTTTTTTTTATAATAAGAAAAATAAACACTGAAAGATTTTCTTAGTACCTCAGAGCAATCTGGCACTCAAAGTCAGCATTCCCTCCTCTTCTCTGTGTCCAACAGAAGATCCAATAAGGTTAAGTCCATGAAAGAGTTCTGAAATGGATAAAATGCTCTACTAAAAAGAAAAAAAGACATAGCCATTATACCCTCTTAAGGAAGGTAGGATGGATAATTTTATGCATCAACTTTACCGGGCCACAAGGTGCCCAGATATTTGGTCAAACATTAGCTGGAGTTTGTCTGTGAGGATGTTTTTGGATGATGATACATTCGAACCCACAGACTGAATAAAGCAGATCACCTCCCTAACGTGGCTGGCCCTCATCTAATCAACTGAAGACCTGACTAGAACAAAAAGTCTGAGTAAGTGGGAACTTCGCCCGTCTGACTGTTTGAGCTGAGACATTGGTCTCCTGCCCTCAGACTGGAACCTACAATACTGCCTCTCCTGGGTTTCTAGCTTCTCTACTGCAGATCTTAAGACTTCTGAGCCTCCATAGTCCTGTGAGCTAATAATATATATGAGAACCCTGGAGAATCCTAATACAGAAGGGATTCTTGATAAGAAATACATTTAAAGAAGGTTAATTTTATGGTGGTGTACAGGATGGATTAGAGTTGGGGAAGGCCGGAGGCTAAGAATCCAGGCAGAAAGATGCTTCAAAAATTGGGAAAAAAAGATGAAGGGATGGTCTTGGACAGGGTCAGTGGCAAAGAGCAGTTTATGGTGCTCTGAGAATCAACAGGACTGAGTTCTAATTCCAGCTGGGCTGTTATGCCCTAGAGTAAGCGAACGACTTCCCCTCTCTAAGCCTCTCATTCTTTATCTATTAAATGAGTTGTTTAGAGCAGAAACCCTCCAGGGTCCTTTTCTGTTCTATAAATCTAAGATTCTATTATCAATAGAAAACAATACTTAGATGCTTTTATTCAAACTGTGAATCTATTGGCTTAACTTTGTTCTTATACTACACTGAATATTCCATCAGTGCTCAATAAATAATGCATTAAGCAAGCTCTTTTGGACATCATGGTTTAATTGTAAGGCCTGGAAATGCCCTGCCTTTTGGCAAAGTCTTTGAAATATCAATTACTTTATTAACTTTGCAAACATATAATGGAAAAATAGGCACATTACTTGGAAATTGTTTTAATCTAATTCTCTTTCTTAATCACGGGAAAAGTTAATTTATGAGAATAACACATTTCATGTCAGATAATTTACTTATAATGAAACATTAAGTAACTTCAGTACTTGATGCAACTTGAAGATATTGCACAGGTGTTAAATGAGGTTCCAGTAGACCAGACAGCCATTCCAGTTTGACATGTGTACATTCCCTTCCCATAGGTCTGTACACATAATGGTCACCTATATCTGAATCTAAGTTAGTCCAGGAGGAAAGAGACTTGTTAACTTTATTCCAAATAAAAATCCCACATGAAAGTTGAGAGACATTTGAGTACTGGACTTGAAGATTATCTTCCTGGATTTTGACATTCATGTGATCCACATTATGTATGATTCTGATTTTATAGATACATGTGGTTAAGCCCATCTGATCAAATTAAGGCAATCTTCCAAACAAACCCCTAGGCCACAGAAGACATAATGAGCCCACAGCGAGTGTACTGCCTCACCCACATTCACCAACGCCATCTTCATCCTAATTGTACAGGTCTCTAGGTATTCCCTGAGTCAAAGTTTAAAAGAATACACCCACACTTAGTTATTCTCCGTATGCCTGTAAAAATCAATAGAAAGAAAGAAAGAAAGAAAAAAGGACAGCACACTAAATCTCTTTTCAGCCTGTTGTCTGATCTCATAGAACCTGGACAAATGGACCAGCTCTTACTTCATAAAATTCTTTTCTTTCCTTTGTCTTGGGTTCTTTTTACAACTAAACCTGGATCTAACAGCATTTAATGTCCTGAAGCTTTCAGGTAAGGCCATATTTTACATCATATTTTATTTCTGGTCTTGGCAGTAAACTTGGAATTAGCTATTAAGTCCGGATTTCTCATCTAGTCAACTCCAAGGAAAAGTACAATAGAGAAAGAAAGAAAGAGCCAGAGACCTTGACCAACAGGAACTATATTAAACCAGAAGAAAAGTATTCCACTTGCGCTCCAACAGGAAAGAAAAAAGAGAGGCTTAACATTTCTATCATCAAATGAGGACTTCTTCCAGTGGAGGGGCTCCACGGTAAACCTTTCACTGACTTTTATCCAGGAATACGGAATATGTCATGACTCCTTTCAACTCTACCTCCTCCGTCCATGCTATTAATTAAGGTTTATGAGCTCTAACCTATTATTTCTAAGGAGGGAGAAAAAGAAGAATTTGTTCCAAAATATCTGGTTCTCCATCCCCACCTGCCTTCATTTATAAAACAAGCCATCTAAATCTCTGAGGCTATTTTTCCACAGGCTTGTTTATAATGTGGTAATGATTATGCTAATACCAGCTGGGAATACATCTATGTGGACATGTTGTGTGAGTGTGTTTGGGTGGGGGAAGGCTATATAAATGCATGAGGAGAACTATTCAATAAAATTATAGTACACGTGTAGCCCTCTTTCCATATTTACTAGTTTGTTGCAAGCTCCTTCTCAAATGGGAAATAGACCATGTTTCCTTTGCAGAGGGACAGTTATAGAATAACGAAGACCATGTGTTCTACCATGTCTTGTTCATCCGAGTACTCTGCAGCTATTTTCCAAACCAAATTAATAACAGTGTACTAAACTTATTTCCCCAGTGAAAACTCCTGGCTACTAACAGTGTCAGTAAATGCACCTCACTGTCCCCAAGAGCACAGGTAATCACTATGTAACCAAGGCCATGATGGCATCCGAGTGAAGAGAATGCAGCTTTCACGGCATGCGAGGGAAAACGGACACCCTCTAATTAAATGATATTGTTTACACAAGCAGTAGAGTATTACATCACTTTCCCTACAAAGAGAAGAGAATGTGAAATTTCAGAAAAGACGGAGAGCTATTTAATGTGTAACTTGTCACCACGGTCAGCTTCAGCATAATAAAGTGCACATGGAAAATCCCTTCCAGCAAGCCCGCTGCACAGCAGAGTCCTCCTTCGTCTGGGTCGGAGGGTGTGTATGTCTCTGAAGGAAATGCTATCTCTCCTTTGCTCACACACCCACTTGCTGCACAGTGAGCTTCAAATAGCATTTCTGAGATGTGTCTGCTGGATGCTGGGGGCACACAAGCAAGAGGCTGGCAGCGAGCCTCCTGTGTGGTTGGGGAAGAAGGAAGTATCTCTTTCCTACAGATCAAGAAAAGACACATCCACATGACAGCTCAACACAGGAGAACCTGGTGTGTTTAGAAATTGCTCTTTTTATTTTTACCCCCCAAAGCCAAATAAATCATAAGCAAAGACAATGGAATTCTGGTGGCAAACTGATCTCAAAAGAGATTTTTCTACTACTTTTTATTCCAAACTTCAGTACCTCCTTACCAAGTATGATTTTTGCCACATCAATATCAGGGCATTTTTCCGTACCCATACTTGGAAGCAAATAACTCCTGTTCTCTCAACAAAACTTCCAATGAATGTTGCCTGTGATGGAGGTTTGGTAACATGCTATATTTCAAATATGGTGCTTTTGTTCCCAATTCAACATATAGGCATATATGTTTATTATTAAAATGTACTCTATAAAATTCCTATTGGGGGGATTTTAGTTCCATTTGGATGTCACAACTAAAGCATTCTATTCATTCCACAGCACGTTCACTTTCTCCAAGCAAAAATTCTTTCTGGTGTTTCTGATGTAAACCTAAAAAGTTAATTATAATTCACACGTGAGAAACCGTTTTAACAGTTGGAATTAGAAGCAGCAAGAGTTAACAGCCCAGTCCAGCAGATAAACTTTTGCAGGTTTCCATCTGAAAGTCATAACATAACCTTTTATTCTGTGTGTCATTGGTACAGAAGGTTTTTCAAGGCAGAGTTCTTCAAACTGCAAGATGTTAAACAGATGTACTGCAGAGGCTTCCAGGTCTAAACTATGAAGAGTCTGTTTTCAGTCTGTGTGTTGAATTCTTCATTTGTTTTATTCTTTTATCAAGATCTTCAGGTTCGGGCATTTCTTTCGTTAAAATCATATTGTCGTTATTGTTTTTAAGCTGCACATTTGTTTAGAACCAGATTTTAAAACATATTCTTTCTGAAGTAAATGAGGGCTATTAATATCATTTTTGCCATTTAGAAGCATGCTTTCAGCAGGAAAATCTCCGCTTCCTATAGCAGGTGTTGGAAGCCCAATCCCAGATGTTTTGATGTGTAAATGCAAGCGAAGAATTTGAGAAATGGGTAGAGATGCAAGAAAGAGGAAGGCATAAATAAAAACAGACCTGTTGAAACTTCAGTTCACATAGGTCTATCAGAAAAAGCCCTTTCTAAACATTTTGGCCTTTGTTTCCATTGGTGGGCTTCTATACTCAACTGACTCTCATGTTGCAAATGTCACTTTCCAAAACGTCAGGCCAGCCTTAGCCATTGGCCTGGCTATTCATTTCTAATGAACCAAATTCTATTCCTATATTGACCAGAATGATATGTCCTACATTTCAGTTCAATATGCTGACACTCAAAACTCTACCTTTTAGATGTGGTGATTTCTCCCATCTTTAATTGCATAGAAGCTTGGAGTTTAACTGTATCAAGGCAGCATGATAAATGGGGTTCTCTAAACTTAAACCTCAGTCTTTGTAGCTGAAAGGCCAGTTTTGCCCCTTTTGTTCTTACCCATTTGTTACTTGAAGAGACTTCAGAATGCATGGCTCTAACAGGGTTAAAAGGGTGCTTATAAATGTTTTCTCCTTATTTAGCTTGATGTTGGCAGAGCCCCTCCATCATTTCAATGAGAGACACATGAGCAGAAAGGCCTCTATAAAATAGGCCAGGCCTTTATAACATGGGCAGCTTCCTTCTCGAATATCCTTTTGCTATCAAACTAATCAGAAGTAAAGGATAATTAAAGCCATACATAGCATAGGGCTGAGTTTTGACTACTTTAACCACTTCACTACGAGGCCTCTCTGCATCTGCACCGACAGAGGAATAGAGGAATAGGCACGGGTTTTGGAGTAAGATATGCCTGGCTTTTTGTTACTTACCTCTTTGAGACATGGTCTCCCATCTGTAAAGTGGATGATGATGATGATGATGGTTATGAGTAGATTATCGATGTCATATGGCCATTGTGAGGATTAATTAGATAAGGTTCATAAAGGACTCAGCACAAAGCCTGACACTTAGTGCTAAATGTTAGCTATCATTCGTTGCCCCATGTGTACCAAAATGAACCCTTCTATTCTCACTGAACCCCTCCCCCTTGTCACTGTATTGCCAAGCATTTGCTGGCCCTGACCCTTTTCCCTGGAAGTCTCTCTTCATATATCCCAATATTTATTACCTATACCAGCTTCCTATCCTCTCCAATCTCACCGCAAAATTTTATCCATCCTTCAAGACACAGTTCAAATGTCACCTCATCCATGAAGTATTTCCTGAACTCTTCAAGTTGTGACCTCTTACTATCTTGAATCTCCATGACTTTTGTTTTTCTGCTGACAGGAAGTAGACATACTACTCATTTAATGGCACAGTATAATCATTGGTTCATGGTTAGTCCCTGCGTTAGATTTATTTTCCCTTTTGTTCCCAATCCCCATTCTCATCTTCCCATAGGAAGCCATTCTAATATATTTCATATATATCAAATATTTTTCATTAATAAGTATTCTTGGAAAATATGTACTGTTTTTGTGCATGCATGCCAATTTATTTCAATGGGTACTGTGATAGATTTAATTCTGCCTCTTTTATTGATCTATGCTGTTTTGTGATCCTTCCATGGTGCTCTGGGTATTTCTAATTGCTGCAAAATACTCCAGGATGCACACCACTGACATGTTGCCTACACTTTGACAATGAACTCCTGGCCACCAGAAGTGAATATCTTCATATATGACCCCTTATGGACTGTTTGGCAATTTTATTGGGATATATAGCAAAGAGCAGAATTTCAAGGTCACAGGAATAGGTCAGCTTATTGACTAAGTAACGCCAAACCTTCTCCAGAACATCTGTACCAGTATGTACTCTCAGCAGAGGTGCACGCTGGCCCCTACATCTCCACATCTCTGCCAACACTTTGTTCTATTCGGCCTTCAGATTCTCGACACTTTATTCAGTATAAACCGACATCTCATCATTGTTTTCACTTGCATCTCTCTGCTTACTAATACATTTAATCTTCATTGTTCTATCTTTTCCTGGACATTTAGCTTACATAGCCTGGAGGTTTTTTAACTAAAATATTTATTTTTCCTCTTCACTCTCTGCAAGATCACAAATTCCTTTAAGGTAGAGGCTTTTTTTTTTTTTGCTCATTTTTGCACTCACTACAGTGCCCACCATGGCACCTGAGGAAAGACATAAAACATGGGCACAAAAATGAAAGGATGGCAGTATGAGTGGATAGGAACAGTTACAGAGAAAAATGAGCGCTTTGAATTCTAAAATAAGTTGCATATGGTTCACCCAGTTCTTGCTAAAACTGTGATTTCGCTTGGCCAGCTGATCTGAGAATGGCAGCACCGCTTTACTCCCTCAAACCCCATAGTGAAGGGCAGGAAGAAGGTGCTAATGTGCTGAATTCTAAAGTGGAGATTCTACTGTGATATACACGATAGTCCTCCTTGGTCCGATGTACAAGTACATTCTCTTCCCTGCTCACTTGAAGGACCTAATGGAAGTTAGGCTGGAAGATTCACGTTGGCAACTCCCGAAGCCCAGCTCTTAAATACAGGTACAAAGACTGGTTAAGAAAATTGCCATTTGCCAACGTTAACATGCCCTAGAGAGTAAATAGGCATTTACCCAGTAGTCAGTACAGTAAACTCTACTTTCTTTAACTTTCCTGATAAGGGCAAAGCGACAACGGTCTCACACTTAATTAACTCTACCATCATGAACATTAGCTTGATGTATATCATGAAAGCTGCCAAGCTACACAGTGTGGTGATCAAGAATGAGGTCTTTGGAGCTGAACAGACCTGGTTAGAATTTTGACTCTGCCACATACCGGCTATGCCACTATAGTCATACACGGCATAACAGCATTTCAGTCAATGATGAATCACATATACAATGGTGGTCCCATAAGATTAATACCATATAGCCTAAGTGTGTAGTAGGCTATACCATTTAAGTCTATGTAAGCACACTCTATGGTGTTTGCACAATGATGAAATCACCTAATGATGCACTACTCAGAAAGTATCCCTGTGGTTAAGCGATGGACGACTGTATTTTATTGCTCCTGACATCAGTTTCCTCATTTGAAAAATGCGGATGATACTGACCTTATACAGCGATTGTAATAACCAAGTGAAATAATGGTATAGAATTTGATAAATGGTAGCTATTTTATTATGCCTATTATTTCCCCAACCTATTCTACATTATCAAGATTACAGCAATAGATGAAAGCTTGTATGCAGCTAATACATGAAATAAGTATTGGAAAGAAATGTCTATACCTATGATAAATGATTAACTTGGAGGTTTTCCTTGAAAAATGAATTATATTTGCTGTAGTGAAAAACATATAGACTATTTTAAAAAGGAAAGATTTGGTTCTAGTTTGAGTCCCAGCTATTACCACTTCTTTACTGTATGAGCTCAAGTAAGTTCGTTCCTTGACTTCAAACCAGTATGCAGACTACTGCCAATTAGGATAATATTATCTACGCACAGAGACACTGTAAAAAATTGCTGTGATCCTGAATGTGAAAGCTCTTTGCAACTTGCAAAATAAAACATGTTAAATATCATTAATTTGCAAGGTTTGACAGCACCTTGGTTATTACTGGCATTTTTGTCAGTGTTAAAAACAATAACCTATTCTAACCATGATTCAAAATGGCAGAAGAATTTTTCTAGGTATAAAATAGTGTTGGCAAGAATGTTTTACCTTTTACCTTATCATTGAGAGATGTCCAAATTTTATTTAGTACCTTGGAAATCAAAAGAGTCTGCATGACCTTTGAAACAAAAGAAAAAGAACCAGTATTGCCCTAACTCTATAAGGACTAATGGGAGAAATGTGTCTTTTTGGTGCTAGGGAAGAATTCTGCTTCCCAGAACAATTGTTTGTTTTAATTTTATGAATATCATGATGCTTGTAACTGATCTGGTTTCATTTTATTTTTGCTGGCTGCTAGAAATCTCAGAACCAAATTTGAGGTCACTTCTGAATGTACTGAATTCCACAGCATGCATTTTGTGTTCTCACCTCTTCCCAGACATATTTTAGCATTCCTACACGTATTTTTCTTTGCCTAGATTTTCCCACTTGCTCTTTAATCTGCCTGAGTGAGGAAGTTAAAAATAAAGAAAGAAACAGATCAATCTCAGTGACTAGGAAGGAGTGAGTTTTGGGCTTCACTTCAAAGGCTTTTAAAGGACAGCCATCTTTTATGTGAGGGTCTTCCTCCTCCCCCTGGGCAGCAGCATGGCATCTCCTTCAGTCTCTTCATCTCCACACCCACCATATGGCCAGGGATCTTACGTGTTCAGCCTTTACTCAAGAAAACAAAAACAGGGCCGGCCCCGTGGCTAAGTGGTTAAGTTTGCACGCCTGCCTTCAGCGGCCCAGGGTTTTGCCGGTTCGGATCCTGGGCAGGGACATGGCACTGCTCATCAGGCCATGTTGAGGTGGCGTCCCACATACCACAACTAGAAGGACCCACAACTAAAATATACAACTATGTACTGGGGGGATTTGGGGAGAAAAAGCAGGAAAACAAAAAAAAAAGAAGACTGGCAATAGTTAGCTCAGGTTCCAATCTTTGGGAAAAAAAAAAGAAAACAAAACATCTCTGATGACATTTTAATGCTTGCTCTTATCATTCCTTTTTATTGTCAGCACCAACCCTTAATCTGTGCTTTGGTTTTGTCAAGAAGCACTTTTTGGAAACATTGCCCAGATTATTATTTCCATATTCTAAGCTTTAGTATTGTAAATTACCTTTAAAGCTAAACATACCTTGTCTACATGCAGTGCTTAGATAACAATGATGCTTATTTTGTCTTAAATAGGTTCAATCTCTGACCAGAAACTTAGAGGGCAGAATGCCCTGCTCTAGTAAAAAAAACTTGGTGACCATAACTACAACCTAATCTGGTTAAATATACTTTCAGAAGGAGGGGAAAGAATATTTTGACTGCAAAGATCAAGTTGCAAGCCCTCATTTTCTACTGTAGGCTGTGCGCAAACTTTAAATTAAACTTTCTATATTGTTTCGTATTTTCCATACCAGGACATTTATTTGATAATCAGTAATAATCCTGATGTTTGCATCCTTCAAACTGCTCTTGAACATAGGTTCAAAATCCAAGCATTAAAAATTATTAATGGCCACAACTAAAATATACAACTATGTACTGGGAGGATTTGGGGAGAAAAAAAGCAGGAAAAAAATTATTAAAGCTAAATGGATGAATATGTTCATTACCTTGCTTGTGGTGATGGTTTCCTATGTCAAAAAATATCAATTCTAAATGATGCAAAAAATAATAAGTTATCACTGTAATTAATCATAGTAACAAAATTGAACTACCAAAACACAGTAAGGTGTGCTTCACCATACGTGTATGTTCTTACTTGACTTATTATAAAAGCAACATCAGTAATAATGTTAAAGTGATCACCTACAGGTGAACGCCATTGAGGTTGTAAAGGGGTTAAAATAAATTGGGTAAAGGAAACAATGCATTTTGTAGATATCCGTGGTGGTTATTCTAACAACAGTGACTGAAAAGGACTCATAATGATTAATTCTATAAAACGTATATACATTACTTTCTAAACTTCCCCAAATAGAAATTCTCTTGTTCATAATGTAGTTAAATAGTCTAAAAATTAGCCTTATGCCACTATGTTTTGAATTTTTTAATGTCTTAAGGAATATTAAATTTTCACTATCTGATTGTTTCCTATCTGTATTAAATATTATTAGGAAAGTGTTTAATAGTCATTTAGATTATATTAAATTCAAAATCTCTGTTGAAAGACCAGTACATTTGAATGTTAAGGAGACCCCACAATGAATGCTTTATCTATTCAGAGCTTTATAATCACAAAAATTCTTTCTCAAACAAGCACATATGATTTAGTCTACATCTAAGATTCTAATGTATATTTCTGTTTTCTACTGTTTAAATCACTTACTCTAAACACCAGAGTTGCACATGGTTATGTATTCAGAATTTCACTGAAGCAATTAGCGGTTACCTTGTTAATAAAGATGAAGCTTTTAGAATTAATGAATAATGCCTAAAACACACTCAACTAATCCACAGAAAAAATTCCTGATAAGCTTTAATTGTTGATTTTCTCATTTTACTCCAAATTTTAATGAAACTATGAATAACAGCATTTTGTTGTTGTTATTACTGTATCAGTAAGGCAAATACTTCCCAGCAGCTTCGGTGGCCGGATTTGACAGGGAACACCGACCTCCTGCACCTGGGCCTCAAAGGTCTGCCACGCTGCTTTGGCAAAAGGGAAACTTTTACTTCCCAAAGGGAAACATACAGCTTATAAGCGCAACGGTGCGAAACTGCTGGAGTAAAGAAGAGCTTCCTTTCTCAAAAAATGGAGGAAGACAGAGACCTAATAACATTATTTGAACCCCTAAATGCAGCCATTCCGGAAACCAGGAGCGACTCCCAGACTTTTGCAATGGCATGAACCTGTAGCTTCATTTTTTTCTTTTTTCTCTTTAATCCCCCTTGAACTGGACTTTGGCCACTAACAACTTATAGAGTCTGACTAAGATGTTAGCGCTCTTTTTTTTTAGGTTTCATGGTTTATTTCCTACTGTTCTGTCAGATGCCAATTACTGCGTAATTTAGACCTTTAGAATTTTCTACTGCTAGTTTGCTTGAAAGCTAGATAATCTTGTTTGAAATGCAAAGAGTAAAGTTAACTAGGCACATTAAAGAATCTAAGAAGCAATCCCTTAAGAAAAATTTATCAGCTTCTCTCTTCTCCCCAGGCTAAGAAAGACATCCCTCCTCTCAGCGCCCAGAGCAGCAACCACATGGTAACTAGTGATTTACATGTCTGTAAACTCCTTGGGGACCAGGACCAGGTCTTTCATCGCTGTATCCCCAGAGCCTAACCAAGTACTTAACACGTAGCACGCCTTAAGGAAAGGCTTCTTATATGAATGGGTCTCAGCATCACAGAGATCACTACTTGCCTGGCCCTAGTTGTCTAGCTTACCTCCAATTCCAAGAATAGCTCTTCCAGAGTTTTCCATTCTCACATCCCTCATAATTGCCTTGCCTTGTCTTTTCACCATTCACAAAAAATTTTGCCTCCTACTTCATTGAGAAAAGAACAAAGCATGAACTCCCTCTGCTTCCTGTCCCTTCATCTTCAATCCACTCCCCTCCCCCTTCTTCCTGCCAGTCTCAGAACATAAGGTACCCTTTCTTCTAGGTTCCAAATGTATCCCTTCCCATTTCCTTCATGTTCAAGATCTTATTCCATTTGGTATCCTCCTTCTTTCTCTAGAATATGTAACCTCTTCCTCCTTGTTGTTAGTGCCTTCTCGGCAGTGTCCAAGTCTCTCCTATCCTTCATCCAATGTTTCTCTTTATTCTTTTGACCTTCCAATCACAGCTAAGCTTCTGGAAAGATTAATCCACTGGTTTCCTCACTCCTATGAACACTTAAACCTATTCTACTAGGGCTCGCCTCTCCCATTCCACAGAAATCTTTCTACACAAACAACAGTTGTCAGCACTTGGACAACTTTGCAAACTTATCTCCTCCAATAATTCAACATTTGGTCAATGATTTGGGGTTCTTATTAACTTTAGTTACTTGGCAATAACCATAAAATAAAAGTTTGCATTATAATGTTTCACAAAAAATGGGGAAGTTGAGCCACAGTGCTAGTGGTAATAGGCTGAAACAACTGAGTATTTTGTTAATGTAGATATGGCATCAATATATTCATACAGAACAGTGCTGTTTTATGCCTAGATTCTGCATAAGGTGCAAAATTCATAAAAATAAGTGATATTATGTGCAAAAACTTATCTCCAATTGTAAAAGTTTGAGACAAAATATATTTTAAAGTATCTCAATATTTTTGTTGTTAGCGCCTGACACATCCTAGGCCTGGTCTGTTGTTAGTGGCATCCAGTCGACTCCAACTACTAGTGACCCTGTGTACAGAGGAGCAGAACCCTGCCTGCTCTTTTTGCTCCATCCTCTCACCTTCCAGCACTATATCAGACAATGCTCCTCTGCTAGTCATAAGTTTTCATGCCAATTTTTTCATAAGTAGGTGGAAAAGTCCTTATTAATCTGTCTTAATCTGGAGGCTCCACTGAAACCTGTCCACCATAGGTGATCCTGCTGGTATTTGAAATACCAGTGGCATAGCTTTCAGCATCACCGCAACATGCAGCTGCCACAGTCTGACAATCAGCAGATGAGTGATGTGGTTCCCTGACTGGGAAACGAACCAGGACCTCAGCGGTGAGAGCAGCAAATCTTAATCACTACACCACCAGAGTTGGCTATTTTAATATTTAGATAAACAAAAATTGGGATATTATACTTAAAAGGATACAAATTTGCTCTGCTATCAAAAATTTAATCAATAGAGAAGAGTCGTTCACAAAACATTGAAAATATTCATAAAACATACAAATAAGTATATTTAAAATCATTGCTGTTTGGGGGCAAATCCCTTTGTGATCAACTGTCACCAACAACTACAAAAATATGTTAAGAAAAACACAGAGTAGGTGAAATTTATGGTTGAAAACACCGTATTTCTTGAAAACCTGTTTACCATTAAGATGACATAAGTAATTTTTCAACTGTGAGTAAAGGCTTTTGGAAATTATTGGAAATCAGAATGAAAGATAAGGAAAATCACTTTAACAAGAATTAATGATTTCTTACAAATACCATATGCTCAAATTCAATATGAAATCATTGGTATAACAAGGATCAAACTCTGATTGAATACTGCTAATGACATTTAAGTTATCAGTTTAGTCAATAATATCATATGTGACAACAGGTAGTACACCACAAAAACAGAATCTATTTGTGTTAGATAGATGCAAGTGACATCAGAAACCATCATAAAGAGAGATTGTGGAAAATAGCGAGATCATCTTACAGGGGTTTGTTTTTTTAATTGCACAAATTCAAATTATTTTCCTAAAAATTTAAGCCAGACCTAATATCGTGCTATTAACACATGTCGACATTTTGCTGCAAAACTTGTGTATATTACTTTGCCATACATGTCTTTTGGATTCAGAAGTGATAAAGCTTTCAGAGGAAATGGCACTTAAAGAACTGCAAACTGCCCTTAACACTATCAATTCTTTGTATGCATTTGCAAAAAGATTGGCCATTTTTCAAAATATCAACAAGTAGCGATTAACAATGTGCAAGAAGATACACAATTTTTAGAAACATGCTGGACTTGCATCATAGTGCATTATTAGGGGGATTGAAACATTTCCAAAGGTTATTAAGACATTGGATGTTGTAGAAAATGATTTTTCAATGAAATAAATAGGTGGCTGGTAAATCAAGGTGTCTGGTATTGTTTTTCAAATCTGAATTTACACTTGACTTAAAATTTATCATAGGCTAAGTTCTAAGAATTCTTTCTAAAGAAGTTAAATATAGAATTATAGATATTTTCTTTACCTTCAAATATAGAAGTGGTTCTTCAGCTAAATTTCAAAATACATTTGCAAAGGAGTAGAAAGTCTGTCCAAAAATATTCTCCAAATGAATAAAAATCAACAATACCCTCTTCTCAGAGAAGACAAGATTATAGCTCTTTTATTTATATATTTCTCCATAGCTCTCATAAAAAGATAAATAGTTATATTTAATTACTATTCTAAAATATGTATTTCTTCGATTGAATGCAATATTATTAAAATTAAATTTCCATTTTGAGGCCAATAATTTGAGCAAAATAAAAGAAACTTTAGAGCTTCTCTTTAAAAGAAACAAACACCTAAACAATTGAAGATGTAAAAAATTTTTATAGATGATGCAAACATGATTCCCAGACTTTAATTTTATTGATCAATGTAAAATTTAATTTTTTATGGTTGAATCACCTTTACACACTCTGGCTCTTTGTTTATTTACTACAAACTTCATAATAACGCTTCTTGCATCTCATGGCCATTACACGGTGTATTCCTTTAGCTTGTACAGTTATTATAGCAACTCATGTTCTATTCTAAATTATCTGAAAACATTTTTGGGGTAGAAGGGAGAGTTTATCAAGAGATTTGGTAGCCTGTCACAAATTTTAAAAAGTAGCTCTCTCTGCTCATTCACATGAACTGGGAGACTGACAATGTGATATTGAATCAATTTCATCATAATTAAAATATTGTATAAATAATTCACTTATTACACATTAATTTCTTGGTCCAAAAGCTTTACTGTTGTGGAACATAATGTTGATACTATTGTTTGTATGACATAATGGAATCAGTATGTTACTTTATGAAAATCCTGTCAATATTTAAAAAAACTTCTTTGGTCAAATGTTAACATAAAATGTCTTCTAAAACATCTTGCATGCATACTTAGAATCAACTTTGGAGAATTCAACACTATAGATTAAAATTAATCTGAGGACACCCACAAACACATACAAATACACACACACACACATACATGCCCTGTTTGGAATGCCACACTTGAAATGTTTCTTCATCTTTCATGATTTATTGGGTCCTTTTAAGGATCTAAGGAATCCTATAGGCCCTCCCCCTCCATTCCAGGTAAATTATATACACACATACACCTGGCTAAAGCCTAACATTGGACATCACCTAGGGAGAATGGGACCCAGGTAATCATTTTTTTCCCTTAAAACTGGTCTCCAAAGAAGCATAAGACGTGGTTAAATTTTGTTTTGTCTTCTTTTGTTTTAAAGATTGTAAAATAAACTCTTTTAATATTTCTGCTGTTGTAAAGTCACTCTAAGACATCAAAACATTCGTTAGTGTTGGATCCTTATTCCTGAAGAAATCACGCAATGATTTGGGCCAACCTCATAGAAAAATTCACATGAGGACACTCTTCCAGTCTGCCCCATCCCTTAGCCATTCCCTCAGCTATTTGATCTCATCTCCCAGTCTTCTGTGGATATTCAGACAGGACTGAACTAAAGACTGTCCCACACATGTGGTAGAAAAATATTTTAAAAGTTTCTCATGCTCAATACAAACTGTAAGGATATGCCCGTGGAGGTGGATAGGAACTTCTTGCCCATTACAATAAGAGTAAGAACTATTATTATTATTATTACACTTTTGAGTAATTATCTAAATAGCATTGTTCACAACCATAAGCAATTCTAATTCTACATTTTCTCACATTTTACTGACTGATCATGTTCTTAAAAACAAAAGTGGCCATTAAGAGACTAAAAAATCCAACAACTCCTGTGCTGTGACAGTGAAATGAGCACTGAATTTGGGGTCAGAAGACCAACTCTGCTGCTTACTGTGTGGCCATAGGCAAGCTGCTGAAGCTCTCCAAGTCTTCTCCTCATCTGTGAAACAGGCTGACAACATCTACCTGACAGAGTTCTTGCGAAGTTTAAATTAGATAGTTCATAATCTGGCTTCCACTTGACTTTTCAATCCTCATTATCTAGCCACTTTCTCCACATGCATCTTATAGTCTGGTCACATCAAACTTCTTGAGCTTCTCTAAAGGTGTCACCATCATCCTTTTCGTTTGTTTTGAATGCCTTCTTCCTCAGCTTACTTTGATAACATGGATCAATTCAACAACACGCCAGGAACTCTTTCCTGACCACCTCCGAGCTGAACCAGCCTCTCCTCTAGGCTCCAAGGTCAACCTGTACAAATCCTTATTCTAATATTTACCTGTTTATTAGTCCAACTCCCTGACCACACCCCACATTCCTTGAGTACCTTCTATCTCTTCCATCTCATCATGTGTACCAAGCATGTGCCCAACTCGTAGCAGAAAAACACAAAACTGCATGAATGATTTAATGAATGCATGACGTATAGAAAAGCATTGGGCTTAGTTATTTGTGATGTAACAGGGATTCAGTTTAGATTAGCTGAATCTGAAATTTAAATGTAAATGCAAACCCTTAGAGAGGATGGATCCTACGCTCACCATGATATCAGTTCATTTTTGTAATTTAAACTTCTCAACAACAACTGCTAGCGGTCTCAAGATATGTTTCATAAAAAACATCATCAAATGAATCCTACATATGGTCAGCACACTCTGTTAAGAATATTTTCTCTTGTTTGTATTAAGTTAGCATCAAGGTCTTTCAGCTTACAAATCCCATGAAAAAGGCAAAATGACGTACAAGACTTCCATATACCACACAAAGCTAAATTGTAAGCATGCTTTCTCCAGTTTCAGTGTGGTCACTGAATTCCGTTGCTCAGCAGTAGTATTTTAAGGGTTATATACACTTCCTGCTATTTGTCAACTTGATTCTTTATTAAAACAACCATATCTTCATGGCCAAAAAGTATATATTATGTTTCTAATAACAGTAAAAGCATAGAAAGAAAATTGATTCCAAATAGTCATTTTCTGTAGCTAAAAATTACAGAACAAACTATTCCCAACTTGCTTTAAGTTATAATTATAACCATTCAAAAGGAACAAAAAATAGCAATAAATCAAGAAACAAATAAACCTTAAGAGTGAATCACGCCACTTCGAGGTATAAACGCGCCACCGAGGTTCCTGAATTGAGGAACTACTTGACAAAAAAGGCAGGTTGCAGGCAGATGATTATGTGGGCAGAAACATGCAGCATGAACATAAAGGAGAGAAATTGGAGTCAGGTGAGCAATTAGGTTAAAAATCTCCAGACACGGGGACTCTGGGGGTGTGTGGTCCACACTGGAGTTGAGCGAGCTGGGTTTATTTCCAGCCTTTGGGTAAGTCTACCTTTCATATACTTTTGAACATAGAATGAATATCTTAACTAATAACTTCTGTGGGGTGAAACTGAGATTCTACAACTCACTTTACTTTGTATCACTGATACTGTTTTCCTTCCAGGCCTCGTTCTTACTGATGGCAAAACAAACAAAGAAAAAACCTTTTAACTTGACAATTGAAAGGAAAACTTTCTGTTCCTCTTCCTTCTTCCCAAGATGGTGTTGTCTGTGAAGAGGAGCATCTGTTTCCTTCATCCTCTGGGTTCTCACTGGCTTCTGCTGAGATGACTTGCAATCTGCCCAGCCTACTGGGAATCTTCTGTTGGTGACACTGATTTCTCTAGCCTGGTTCTTTATGGTCTCAGGCTGGCACCCACTGCTGATGACCATGGAACTTGCCATTGTGCCTGGTAGTGAGATCCCCACATTCTGCATCCTCTAGTACCCAGCCCTCTGGTCCATTACTCCTCCAAGAATGGGGAGAGCGGAGAGGATATGGAGAAGCAGCAACCCTCAGTTGCCTTCTCTACTGCACAGTGCAGTACACAGGAGTCTGCCCAGATACCCTTAGCATCCCCTGTTACCATTGGTCCTCCACCGCTCAATGTCACGTTGGACATTTTGCCATGACAAAGAGTCTGCAACCTGCCCCAGGCTCTTCCCAAGTAAATGAGAGTATCGACTTTCAATGTTCTCAAATTCAGACAAATCTATTAATATTTTACTTCCCCCTTCCCAGTTTCAAGATCACACCTGAAGGTGGCAGGATGGAGAAGTGAAGGTACTCTGTCAGCTTTCTTGACCTTCTTCTCTTTCAGTGATTCTCTCCAGTACTATGAGATTCGCTCCTTCTCATGTTGTGGGAACTTCCCATATGTTCTGACCTGTGCTCTTCTCTGCTCTGTTCTGTTCTATGATCTCCACTCCAAGTTTTGGTTTATAAGAAAATCCTAACATACACTCCTCTTTTTTTATTTCTCGAAAAAGAATGGCTTTTGCAAACAAAAGGTGCTTGCTTCAAGACTATCATCTTGCTATAGATGTTATAAATTATATTTGAAAGTTCAAAGAGAAATGATGACTCTGTTGCTCTCAGCTGGGTCTGTCCTCCCCAAGAAGTAATGGATGTTATTGATTTAATGAGTTGGAAGAATCAAGGAACAAGTAGGAACTTGGGATTACAAGGAATCTAGATATATAATTTTAATGTCTCCAAAATATCTTCAATGTGCATCTCAGTTCCAATATACAGTTCAGAGGCACTCATTTCTATGATGTTATATTTAACTTGAGGCATTCTTAAGAGTTTCAATGTAATTAATAAATTACTCTTTTTTGTACAAACTTTTCATTCACCAGAAAAAACAGAACAGAAAAAAAGATTATAGATCCTTTCTCACTAAATAAAAGAATGCAAAATCTATTGGCCTAAATGAATTTTCCATTGTTAATGTATGGGGAAATTAGTGTAATAGGGTATAGTTTCTAATATGTAGAAATATAACCCACGACCAAAATATCACGTATTCAATTTTCATAAAGATGCATCTAAATTTATAATATGTAAGCCATTTTAAGTCTGAACCATTCCCAAATGATATCCTCAATAGCAAGTAACACTGAGGTTGCGTTAATTAATCTTCACTCTCTGGGAGAATTAATTGATCGAATCAGGAAGTCCAATCAAAGTAAATAATAAAAGCTATTGTGTATCCTCATCGTACACCAGGCATTGTTCTAAGAGCATTATGTGTATTATTTCATTTAATCTTCACTGCAATCTTTCAAGGTAAGTACATGCATCATCTTTATTTTACAAATTAGGAAACAGAGGTACAGAAAGGCTAATAGCTTTCTCAATGAATGAATAGCAGAGCCAGAATTTGAACCCAGGTCCACTCACCCCACAGTCTTTACATCCAACCACTACACTGTGCTGCCTCACAGGTGAAGAAAATGTGAGCGCGCTGAATTCAAGAGGTAAAAGAAAAGAACTAGGCACAACAGACTCTACTATCTTTACAGTGACAAAAAATGGGACTGAGATTCCATATTTAGAGTCGGCATGCATAATAATTCCCAGAGCCATATGTTTCAAATGACCCCATCGTTGGGTCTTTCATTTCTGATCATTTGACATTTTTAAGCATGAATCACCTAATGAAAAAATTACAGAGCTTTCTTTTGAGCACATTGTTTATTTGTCACCAAGAGATCCCAGATATACTTTAAACAAATTCCTTCTATAAAGGAAAGACTACATACCCTCATGAATGGCATAATCCAAAAATAGAAATTATTTAAAACAGCTCTAACACCTTTTCTAAATTTCCTACATTGTGAAATGACAGCAGTGTCTCCCTTTCAACACTGCCTTCTAGTCAATGTAAAAAGAAATAAACCATCCCCACATGCTCATATTTGGTGTTTACTTTTCCATCAGTCATCTAAAATGGGACGCAGGAAAAGGGATGTGTCTGTCTCTGTTAGAGAGAGAAGAAAAGTGAAGGAAAGAAAGTCTAATGCAACAAGAGAGTTGCCAGATTTGGAACTGATTGAAAGAGTTTTGTGTCACCAAACATTTTTCAAAGACCTATCAATCTGCAACTCTTTTTATAAACCAACCTGTAATGACTGGTGTTTCCACACATTTTCTTCACACAGTTGCTTCTGAGTTTGGCAGTGCCTTTGATTTGAAAAAGAATTTCAAACTTTAGATGATCACACAGAACCTTTTTGGCACCGTGGAAAAGAATATTTAGATCATAAAGACTTAAAGGAATGTAAGCTAGAGTTCCAAGTAGTTTAAACTTTCATTACAGAGATGCCGAAAGCCACATTGCTGTGCTTACAACAAGTATGTTTATAAGTGATGCCACTTGTAACTCTGACTAATTAAACGAGAATTAAAAAGGATGTGAGAAAGAAAAGCATGGATTAAAAATAATATTAAATGAAAAGTATGAATTCTACAGTTCATCAAATACCAAGGTAGACCCAAGCATCTCCATAATATTCCTATTCACATCTTCTGGCATCGAGGGGAAACCACCTTGGAAAAACCAACAAATCCTTAAAATAACAGAAAAGTGCCAGCACTAACAGTGGTATACTTAGCAATCCCTGGGAAAATTCAAAGAAAGTAGAGTAATGAAATTTGTCACCTGCTAACTTGTTTCTGCTGCCTCAGAAAACAAAAAACACAGCAGACTAAGGTTCAGAATGTACAGCCAGAAGAGAACAGAATTCTTAACTGAAAAGGAACTGACTCCATTATGAATACAAATCTCATTCCCCCTTCCCACCTCCAAACCACTAGTTCTCAAAGTTTAGTCCCCAACCAGCAGCATCAACCACATTCGGGAACTCGTTAGAGATACCAGTTCTCAGGCCCAACCTAAGACCAATGGCATCAGAAATTCTGGGGATGAGGCCCAGCAATCCGTCTTTCAATAAACCCTAAAGATTATCTTAATGCACACTAAAGTTTAAAATCCACTGCCTTAAACATCACAACATGATCAGTAAAGAGTAGACATGTCCTTCTTCAGTCTGTGAACCCTAATAGTAATAAGAGTTAGTTATCGAGGGCTGACTACAAGCAAAGCAGTCTTCATGACATATTACTTATATTCACCCCTATGGCAACCCTGTAACTACTACGTCCGTGCAACTCATTAGCTAGACAAGGCACAGTGAAACTAATTTACTAAGAAAAGATAGTGGTATTACGAGAAGGCTGAGTTTCTTGAATGCCATCTACCAACAGCAACAGGAGCATAAATGTTAGGAGGTCTGAAAAGAAGATTTTCATGCACCTTTAAAGCAACTTTACTGGTAAAAATCTTCATAAAACTTTGAAATTTCTCTTGAAAGATGAATAGGTCAAGGTTTAATTTTTTCGAGAATCAACTTCTTGAACTGGTTACATTCTGATACCCTTCGTCATGGTCCAGAATACGAGCTAGACTGAGCCCAGCTAGCTAGATGCACTGAATAGTTTTAGTGGCAACTAAGATGGCAGATGTTGCAACTAGATCATAAAACGTGATTGTGTCTAAGTGTTTAAATGACAGCTAAAATCAGGAAATAAATGGCAGCCTCTTTTTTATGCCCCTCTTTTCCAGTAACCCAGGCTTGAAATCTTGCTATCTTCTTCAGCATTCCTCTTTCTTTACTCTCTCATCCAAGAAATCTCCAAAGCTTAAAATTATTTTGTTCAGAATCTTTTAGGTCACTTTCTTCCTATTCCAACTGCCCCTGCCCTATCTCAGGCCCTTATCGTCTCCTCCTAGATTACTGCAATGGTCTCTTAATCTCCTTCTTCCTTATATTTATCACGGAGACCACTGTCAAATAAAGCCACTTTTATCATGATGCTTCCCTGCTCAAACCCCATCAAAAATACTCCATTACTGACAGGGTAAAGTCCAAACTCCTTACACATAAATATAAACATCTTCACAGCTTGGCTTTAACTTTATCTCCAACTGTTTCCTTATGTGAATCCTAAACTTGAATCACAGTTCTACATTCACTGTCTCCAAAACATGTCATGAATGTTCCAGCAACTCTTCTTCATCCCTCTCCATCGCTTCAGACAGGAGATAATAGATGCAAAGCACCAAAGTGAGAATAGGCATTCAAGCAGAGAATAAATCAAAGCCTGTTTACTATCCAGGATTTAATTGCAGATCAGTGCTTCCAACTTCATTATTCTGCCTTATTGAATTTACAACTGTTAGGAGAAAATAATGCGTCTAAAAGTTTACCATGGGCCCTTGGTAACCTATATAGCAGCATTTGAATTAAATATTGAGCTAGCGCTATTCCAGATGCCAAGGATAAACACATTTATAAAGGAAGAGGCTTCTGTTCCAGAGGCTCACACTCTTGAGGTGAAGCAGACACCCTCCTTCATCTCTCTGTGAAACGGCCACTAGAGCCAAGGTTCCTGGGATTGGGCCGATTTACTGCTGAAGGACAGGAATTCCTATTTGTCCTTAGGAAATAATCGTCCAACTGCCAAAACTATTCAACTGAGTCCTTCAAATGTAACTATTAAAAAACTAGCAAGAATCACTAACATTTAAGGGAAACCCACAAAGTGATAAAAATATTCCAAATAGAACTAATCCCTAAGAAATAAGAATTTCTGAAAGAAATAGAAAGAACTTTTAAAAGGATTATAATTATTATAATCAACAAGCCTAAAGAAAATATTGCCTCCTTTTAAAAAAACACTGTTCAGAAACAAGAAGAATAGAAAGAAAGAAGAGGAAGATAAGGAAGAACAGAGAGTGGAGGAAGGATAAAAATAGTCAATATTTTTGGAAATTAAAAACATTTTGACTGAAATAAAACAAATCAACAGATGAGTAAAGAGTAAGATGGATACGGATATGAATAAAGATTTAATTACTCATTTGGAAGGTCATAAGAAACCTCCCAGAGTATAGTAAAAGGGACAAGAAGTAGGTCTTAGTAAATACACTAAGATAAGAAAAAGACGTTAGGAATCAAGCATGTACTGTAAGAAATAAAAGTAACATTCTGTACCAACAATCTGATGTCCAGGGAAACATTTAGAAAGTTAATAAAACAAATATGAGTTTACTAAGCTAGATGGAAATAATATCAACATATAAAACCAGTATCTATTTTACATGAACAGTCACAAATTAGAAGATGAAACCCATAAAGATTTCATTCAGAATTCAAATACTACTCATATAATAACTAAGAATAAAGATAAAGGAAACGTGCAAAACATATTTTTAGAAAACTATCAATCTTACTAAAGACATACAATAAGGCTTAAATCCGAGAGAAACACCATGCTCCTGGATGGGAAGATTCAATATTGTAGAAGTGTAAATTTGCCCCCAAATAAATCTATAAATTAAAGAAAATTCCTCATGCCAGTCTAAAATCTATGTAAAATAGATTCATGAAATGAACAAGAACATTTTTTGAAAAGAAGAAAATTTGGCCTAACATACTGTGCAAATACAGTAATTAAAAACCAGCAAGAGGGCCGGCCCAGCGGTGTAGTGGTTAAGTTCGGGCGCTCTGCTTTGGTGGCCCAGGGTTCGAGGGTTCAGATCTTGGGTGAGGATCTATGCACTGATTGTGAAGCCATGCTGTGGTGGTGTCCCAAATACAAAATAGAGGAAGACTGACACAGATGTTAGCTCAGAGACAATCTTCCTAACCAAAATTAAAAAAAAATTAAAAACCCAGCAAGAAATTAATGCAGGGACATATAGGCTGGACAATAAACAGAATAGAGAATCCAGAAAAAGATCCATGCGTATGTGAAATTTATCATGATAATGGTAATATTTCAAACCAGCAGGAAAAGGAAGACTAAAGCAATAAATGGCATTGGTTCACCTGGTTAAAAAAAAAAACAAAAGCTATATTATAGCCTTATCTCATATCACAGACAAAAATTCTTGATTTAATAAAGAGCTAAAAACAAAGCTATAAAAATATCAAAGGAAAAATGAATATGACTATTTTAATAACTTTGGGAGGGTAGGTCCTCTTATGCAAGACACAAAGCCCACATGCCATAAAGGAAAAAGCTGACTTATTTAACTACATCAAAAATTTAACTACATCAAACTGTACTACAATATTCTGTTTGGCAAAAAAATAAAGTTAAAAGGCAAGCAACACTGGGGAAAAGTTTACTGTTTATAAATAGACAAGCAGTTAAAACCATAATATACAAAAGTAAAAATTTCTTAGAATCTAATCAAAAAATAGGCAAAGGATTTTAACAGCTAAGACAAGTAGACATAAAAAAATTCTCATTCTCATTTTTAATCTAGGAAATGAAAGTGCGAGTGTTTGTGAAATGCAAACGCCATCTCTTTCTGCCAATCAGATTAGTGAAAGGTGCAAAGACTGATGGCATGTAGTACTGGTGATGGTGTGGGAAAACAAGCATTCTCCACTCAGTTTTAATTGGGGTGTAAATTAGCCCAGCCTTTTGGGAAGCAGTTTGGTAGTTTTTATGTAAATTTAAATTGTGCTTATGTGGGGGACTGAAATTGGCCACCCCAAGATATGTCTCCTTGGCATGAGGATTACTTGGGGCTGGTTACTTTTAAGAACTGCAGACAGGAAAGAAACTCTGAAAAGTAGAATTTACTCACCCTTTGTTAAGAGACATTTACATTTGTAAGGGAAATCTCGGTCTGTAAAGGTGTCTCCCTCTCTGTACCAGGAAGGAGGGTTGACCTTATCTCTAGAAACTCTTATCAATGTGGAAGACAAGGACTCAAGTCTGCATAATAACCTGACTCTTGTTTACTGTACTTGTGTGGTAATCTCCCATGATTGACTCCCCCTCCACCCCCAATATCCTCCTTTGCCTTTAGCTGGATATGATATTTAAGGTGGTGGCTTCAGCCATTTTGGGGAGTTGCTCAGGTTGCCTGAGCCTCTCCCATGTATACGTGTTATAAAGCTTTGTTTAATTTTCTCCTGTTATTCTGTCTTATGTGAATTTAATTCATTCTCCTGCCAGAAGAACCCAGAGCAGGTAGAAGAAATGTCTTCTTTCCGTACACTTACCTGCTCAACCAGCAATAATGCTTCAAAGAACTTATTCTAGAAATACATGCTCAAGTAAGCCAAGACAAATATGAAGATCTTCATTGTCTTACTATGTGTATCAGTTAAACATTTCAAGTCACATACGCACCAACTAAAGAAATTCATTATTCTCATATACCCCTGTGCATTCCTTAAAAATAATTAGATATTTATTTAAATAATTAAAAATTAATATTTAAATAATTAAGTTACTAATGATTTTAAAACAATTGAAATAATTCTTTAAAAATAATGCTTAAATAATTAAGTTACTAATGATTTTAAAACAATTGAAATAATCCTTTAAAAATAATGCTGACCACAGCATTGCCTACCATTGCACAATACTCTTAACCATCGCATAATAAATATTTACAGAGAAATTTTTTGTCCCTACTGTTAGGTACAAAGTGCAAGTTTATTGTGTCCATTGAGTTAACGATATTTGTTCTCTGCTATAAACCAAGGCAGCAGGCAGAATAACGACCCCTCAAACATGTCCACATTCTAATCCCCAGAACCTGTGAATGTGCTATTCTACATCGCAAAAGGGCCTTTGCAAGTGTGATCAGGTCAATGAGCTCCAGATGGAGAGATTATCCCGGGTAATCTTGGTGGGCCCAGTGTAATCACAAGGGTCCTTACTAGCGAAAAAGAGAGGCAGGAGAGTCATTTTCAAAGTGACGTAGTATGAGAAAGACTCAACTGACCATTTCTGGCTTTAAAGAGAGAAAGGTGCCATGAGCCAAGGAATATGGGCCATATCTAGAAGCTGGGAAAGGCAAGGAAATGGATTTTCCCCTAGAGCCTCCAACAGGAACTTAATCCTGCAGACATCTTGACTTTAGCCCAGTGAGACCTGTTTCAGATTTCAGACCTCCAGAATTATAAGATAATAAGTTTGTATTGCTTTAAGCCATTATGTGGAAATCTCTTTTAGCAAATAATAGAAAACTAATACAATCAGACACTGTATTAGTTATAAAAATACTAAAATATCCTCTTGCCTTTAAGACACAGTCCTTTCAACAGAGAAAATACAAAGTCCAATTCTTAACATAGATATTAACATAGATAGGTATAAGACTTTCTGATTCTTTTTAATTATGCATAATTTCATTTTATCTACTAATATTCTCACTTTAGAAATGTGTAGATGTTCTAGATACCTACTTGTTAGATAAAATTGATTTTGGAGGTTTAATATTATTCATTGAAAGAAATAAAACTTAGAACTTTGTCTTAGTCTTTGCTATTAAGACATTCCTCATGTCTTTCTTAATTCTATAGATAATGTTATGAAATCATTTATTATTAAAATAGGAATAAAAAGGGACATTCACTTGCTATATTTCATTGTCAGCTTCACTTAACAGTTTGCTGGACATTAGTTATAAGCCATCATTGAGTATTTATGCATAAAATATAGTTTATGTAATAGATACTGAATCCTCAAATTTTTAGGATGTAAGCAACATTTTTGTGTGAATTGCAATTTCATAAATGGGATTTAATAAATAAACTATATGGAAATTTACTGTTGGGGAAGAGAATTGCTGGCATTGCCCACAGGAGCTTATGGCCTCACCTACAACAGTAGTGTGAACCCCTCGACAGCAGAGACAGAAAATAATTTGTAAATATGCAAATTGGAAGATCATTTTTTAGCTTGTAATTTGGGGGTTATTCCTATAGCAACTGCAAGGAGGTCTACCCACCAGCCAAAACTAAGAGGAAAATGGACAACTCAGTCTAGTTACTCCCTTGATGGAAAATTTCAAATATTTATGAGAAGGTTTCCTTTGTGGTACATTTTATATTTCCTACACAAAACTGTCTCCAAATTAAATTGTTTTTCTGAGACTTTCAGTATCAGTCAGAGTCAAGTCAGGAGACAGAAATCACATCATTTCTCTTTTCAGAAATAACCTAATAAGAATTCTGGACTAAAGTTGTTAGCTAAGTAACTAAAATAATAAAAAGGGAACTCTAAGGTGTTACAATGGTAGCAACTACAGGAAGCAGTTATCACACCCAGGACTAGGGGAAACGTTAGAAAACGTTAGAATTATTAAACTTAGAACCTTAGAGGAAAGAGCTGTGGAACTAAAACAAATCTCTGAGGAGAAGGTGCAGGCCAGTTCGGGCTGATTTCTCTGAGATAGGACATTTTGAAGTTAATTCTATAAATGTTGGAAAAACTTCAAACTTGATCCAGCTGCTGCCACACGAAAGTAGTGCTGCTGCCACAGGGACGAAGTGTTGCCAGAATGATGAGCACAGGAACCACAAAAGAACTGGAGTCCATGGGAAGGAGCAACAAAATGGGAAAGACAAAGTCTTTTCTTGCTCTTCCCATCTTGCTGACTCCCTCTAGTGCCTCCTCTGTGTAAAATCCCACCAGGAAGTCAGGTGGGAAAGCAGAAATGTGGTTTAGCATCGCAGCTCCAACATCACCAAGCAGAACACAGAAGGTGGACATGCAGCTGAGAAACAACTTAGTAACTTGTCCACGCCCATGACGACTCACATCCATGTATACGCTTTCCTAAACAACAACGCGACTCTGTGTTTCCACTTAACAAGATGGAACTGTTCTTAGTACAAAGATATCCTCTCTTCAAACTGAGTGGAGACAACGTTTCAACAATCATGATATCCACCCCAAAGTCAGTTACGGTCACATTTGAATTTTCTTTTACCTAGTACTAAATAAAAAATTAATTTCTAAAAAGCTATCAAACAAGAAAAAGGAGGAAATAGTTGAAGAAAGCTAATATATACAAATACCTACGTATATTCATACAAACATAACAAACAAGCAAAGAAGAAAATATACGTAACTGCTGCAGTCTTTTTTTATGCAACTGGGCATGAGGCTCTCACTGATGTCTCTAACTTCCTTCTTTCACTATTCCAAGGTTCGTCTGCCCTCAGCCAAGACTTCAGCAGGTCAGTATTCTTGTCTGAGGAGGTATCCCAAACCTTCATTCCTGAAGTGTCTGAATTCTGTTTGATGGATGTAGTTTTCCATTAACTTTTACTGTTGAACATGGAAGTGCTAAGGGTCTCCCAAGAGAATGCCTTGGGACACGGTCCTCCCTGCCTCCATTGTGTAGCACCAACCTTATTTTACCTTGGTAATCAGGATCAATCACTCCAGCCAGCAACAACCACCTTTGGTGCCTGTTGCTCAGTGGCATGAGAATCTCAAATAGTCAGGTGGCAGTCTCATCTTCCATCTTCTATTCTCATCTTCTCATCTTCCGATTCAGTGAATCATTACTATCACCTGGTAGAGGCATTCTTTTCTTGGGAAACAAGACTGTCAATCCAGAAGAGCTTAAAGTCGTAGAGAGAGAAGCAAAAATTCTGAGAATGGGTTAGTAGATATTACAGTACAAGCAGTCATTCCTAACTCCTTGATTTCCAGGCCCATGTATTTTGACCAGAGGAGAAACAGTACTATAAATGGGACTCTGATTCAAAGCATATACTGCATCCTGTAAGATAAAACCCCATACTTCCAAGATATCATGTCCATTCCATCTGTCTATTAGAAAAGCTGCTTCTGGATGATGAGATACATGGTAAGACAAGTTAATTTCATAGGCATGAGCCCACTGATGAACATTTTTGTTGTGAAATGAGTTCCTTAATCAGAATCAATGTCATGCAAAACATCTTCATGATGGATAATGCATTCTGTGAGTCCATGGATGTGGTGCTGGCAAAAGCATTATGGGCACGGAAGGCAAATCTATATCAGGATTACACATCAATTCTAGGATGGACAAATGCTGCTCCCTCCATGATGGAAGGGGTCTGATGCAACCCACCTGCCACTAAGTGGCTTACTGATGCCCCTAGATAATGACGCCATATCATTGCCTCAGTATTGGTCTCTACTGTTGGCACTAAACAGTAGGAGCAGCCAAGTCAGTTTTGGTAAAGAGAAATCTATGTTGTTGAGCCCATCCATAGCTTCTACCCCTACACCACGGCTACTTTGTACATGAAATCATTGAGCAGGTACTGGGATGGCTGAGAAAAGAGGCTGACTGACATCCATAAAAACGTGTGTCATTTTTTGGGCCTGTCCCATGGCCTAGTGGTTAAGTTCGCGTACTCCACTTCGGCGGCCCAGGATTTCACCCATTCAGATCCTGGGCGCGGACATGGCACCACTCACCAGGCCATGCTGAGACAGCATCCCACATGCGACAACTAGAAGGACCCACAACTAAAAAATATGCAACTATGTACTGGAGGGATTTGGGGAGAAAAAGCAGGAAAAAAAAAGAAGATTGGCAACACTTGTTAGCTCAGGTGCCAATCTATGAAAAAAAAAAGTTCCATTTTGTCTGCCTGATTATTGAGAGCCTTTAATGAACATTAACATGGGGCACAAATATCTTCACACTCTACTCACAGGGGAGGGGTAGCTTACAAGTAGGACAACTGACGCCTAGAGAGGTGTGGCAATTTTAGGGAAGTTCAGTAACTTGACCCAAGTTACAGAATTGAAACTAGAAGAGCAAGAACTCTACCCCAAATCTGTTTGATTCAAGCCCATGCACCTCGCACTATTCTACAGTGTCTATAAAAGAAGGAAGAACAGGAACCAGAAAAGGAAACTGAAACAGATAAAAAATGATTACACTATCAACAAAGCTAAAATAAAGAGTTTTTAAAGGTGAGGCTCTTCATCAAGGTCAATGCCATAAAGAGTTGAGTAGACCAAGGTATGAGGTAGAAAATGGACTAATAGGAAGTCATTTTTCACCTTTACAAGAACAGTTTCAATCTAGAAATGGAAACAGTAGCCAAATTTCAATGGGTCCCACAAGAAGATTGGTAGGGTAGACACAGCAGAAAGACAAAGAGATGACAGATGGTGGCTGGCAACAAAAAGAAGACCAGAAAAGGGTGACTAAGAGAGGGGAGGAAGGGATGAAAGTAATGTTAAGGAAGGTAATGTTAATGTTACGTGTGTGTGAAAGAAGTATGCAAAGACTGGATGAGCAACGCAAATGAATATTAGGTCCAATATATTCTCCATGCTCCCGAATAATAGAGAATTTATAATAATATCTACTTACAGAACTGCATGGAATGTTAAAAGCTACGTGACCTCACCCAGCAACAGTGAGTGGTACATAGGAGACACTCAAAAAATGGTAATTAACAGTGACGATAGTAGTAATTATAACAGCTTACATTGATTGAGACCTTATTATGTACCAGATACTGTGCTAAACAATATTTATGTGACCTCATTTAATCATCACAACCCTACAACTGCCAATATCACAGTGACCATTCTACAATAAGGAAGCCAACGTTTAGAGACGTGACTCGTTCAAGATCACATAACCAGTAACAGAGACAGTTCTCTCTCTCTCTGATTCCAAAAGTCATGTGCTTGACTAGTAAAGAAAGAGAAGGGAGAAAGGAAGGGAAGAAGGGAGGGAGAGAGGAAAGAAGTGTGAAAACAAGAGAAGGAAGTAAGTCATCAAAATTAAGTAGTTCAATTAGTAACGACAATGCATCTTGACCTTAAATTCTGCAACAATAACTTCACATGGACCCCATTTAAACGTAGAAAAGTGAAACGAGTTTTGCTTCTAACCTGACCACTCCCAGTTTTACTTTTATCATATTTTCCATAATTTAGTTTTTCAACTGTCTTCCTCAGATGACAATTCCAGGTATTTTATATCCTTTAGCTACTTTTGCAACAAAATTATTTACCACTTTTGAGTTGAAATCTTGTTTTAGACCCAAAATATTAGGAATTACACCTATCAATCTGAAAGATAAATACACAAGAACGTGTCCCTTTTAAACTTTTCCATCCTCTCTCCTGCCGTCTACATCACAGCAGCAAACACCTCCTTCAGCAACTCTGCAGTGGCGTGTGAATATGCTGCCAATTATAAGGGAGAAACGAAACCCTTGGCTCAAATTATTGTACCTGGGAAATTTTTGTCCCCTAACCAGAAGTATTACAGAAGTGAGAGCACAGACGGAGTGGCAAATCCCTCATCTCGAATTTGGTTTGTCCAGGCTAAGAATTTGTTCTCTTCTTCTTCCTACTGAACAAATAACTTGAAAGAGTCCTAGTTGAAGTGTTTTGTAACATTTTCTTAAAAAATCTAATGACTAATATTTTACCAAAGTCCTTTCATATCCATTATTTCATTTGACCTGATGATAACTTTGGGAGATCAATATTATCACCATTTCACAAATCATGAAGCCGAGATTCACAGGGGTAGACTCACTCAACATTACAGGACCGAAACCCAAATATTCTCACCCAAATTTCTTCTAAACCACGAAAGCCCCTAGAAAGTTTTACTTTAATAGCCACCAGAATTTCTTCAATCTGTCTCATCTAGCCTTTCTAATTATGTTCAATGCTGTCTGTTGACAGTTACGGGTACTCTAGTATTGTAAGCAAATTGTGTGTCTTTTAGTATTTCAGTTTTACTCTATTATCCCCTAAATATGAATTGGGTGTCAACCCTTATTTGGACTTTTCTTTTTCTTCTAGCTCAATATAAAAATTCCATATAATCTCCTTTTGATTATTCTTTCTGTCTATATTAAGTAAGCCAATTTCTCATTGTTTATTCCCATAGTCTTCCAAACTTTAAAATTAGAAGCTTTAAAAAGCTTCCTCTTTTTAAAGATAGTCCAAATTGCAAAGCATCATATAGTACACCAGAATCACATGCTATTGGTAACTGTCATCTACTCAGCACCTGGAATTAATGAGTAGTTAAAAGAGCTTTTCAACAAAGCTGTTAATTTGTTGGACACCTTCATGAATTATCCTAATTCTGCATTGGAGTTTCATCAAATTCACCCTGAATCTGTCTTGGTAATATAAGTTTCCCCTACTGGAAGGAAAATCCACATGTATTGATTATTAAGCAAAAATAAGCTTTGTTTGTTTGCTATTACAAGCTAATAAAATTTATAAACAGCCTGTCTTATCTTTTTGAATTGGCCCCATTACAATACTTTTTATTATAAATTCTACTCCTCTGGCAATTTATTTCAGATTTAATTCAGACATATCGTCAGGATTTTCTCAACTTTTTCCTAGTCTCAGCTCAAAGAATGATTTATAACTACTGTACATATAGCATCTTGTGACATCTCTTATGTAGTGTTGTTTCATTGTATTTTTTGTTTAAATTATTTATTTTGAAATAATTTCAGACATACATATGAGCTGAATAGTTACAGAGTTCCTGTGTACTCTTTCCCTGCTTCTCCTAATGTTAGCGTCTTACATAACCATGGTATAATTGTCAAAGCCAAAAAACTAGTATTTGTACAATGCTATATCATTAACTATAGGCTTTACTAACTAAACTATAGACTTTCTTCAGATTTCACCGGCTTTTCCACTAATGTCCTTTTACTATACCAGGATCTAATTCAGAATTACTAAATTATTATTATGATTACTGTTGGTGTTACCAGGACTACAGAGTTAAAGTATGTCTGACCATTTGCTCTGCCGTAAAGTTATTATTCGTCCTATTGTAATTAATAAGTATTTGGGGGGAGGATGGTGATATATTGCAAATATTCTGTTTCTCATTAAACATTCACCCACTAAGATAACAAATACATGAATAAAGAGAACAGATTACCAGTTCCCAGAGGGGAAAGGGGTTAGGGGTGGGAGAAGGGATAAAGGGGCACATATGTAGGGTGCTGGATAAAAATGAGACCTCTGGGAATAAGCAGGATGAAGCGTATTCAGGAATTGATAAACAATAATATACACCCGAAATTACACAATGTTATAAACCATTATAATCGCAATAAAATTACTTGGAAAAAAATCACCCACTAATTTAAGCATTCATTGGTGGATTTTGCCTACAATAATTATTACTGCGCTGTTCTAATGGTGATTTTCTATTTCCTTCTTCCTTCTCCATTTATTAACTGGAATACTTCTGTAAAAAGACTTGTCTCTTATCCCCACTTCTTGAATCATTTATTATGTCAGTACAAACAAATGGATATTTATTTTATTATTTGAATTGTAATCCAAATAATTTTGGGTTTTTTGTTGTTTGGATAATTAATTGTTCAATTTGTTCTGACTTTGGCCATTGGGAGTTCTTTCAGGTTAGCTCCTATATCCTTTTGATGTGTTCCCATACCTTTTTTTTTTTTTGGTACTTCTTTATTTTCTGGCATCACCAGCTGTCCAAGTTTATCTTGAATTTTTCTGCACAAGCCCTGGAATCAACTATTACTCCACAAAGCTCCGATACTTTTTAATAGGAGAATGATATTTAGAAAGCAAGACCTGAGAGTTAACTATGTTCATGACCACCAAGGAATCACTGCTTCTAGGACAGATATCTATATTTATTTGTCTAAGTATCTGCAAATATTTTTAAAACAACACATGGGTTGATACTGATATCTCTGATTCCAATCCAGCACCACAGGGTTCATTTTATTATTCCTACTTTCTTTATTTATAACTTTTTTTTTTTGGTGAGGAAGATTTGCTCTGAGCTCATATCTGCTGCCAGTCTTCCCATTTTCTTGCTTGAGGAAGATTGGCCCTGAGCTAACAGCTGTGCCAATCTTCCTCTATTTTGTATGTGGGATGCCACCACAGCATGGCTTGACAGTGGTATAGGTCCACGCCTGGGATCTGAACCCGTGAAACCCGGTCACCAAAGAGGAGTACACAGGACTTTAACCACTGCACCACAGGGCCAGCCCCTATTTATAAATTTTTTCACAATATAAGAAACCTGGCTTTCATTATCCACAAGCTATTTACTTATTTGTTCAACTCTAGTATATATGTAGTTTCAGAATTGCTACTCACGCCCATTTGAAAAAGAAAATTAACAACGAAAGTATGTTGTTCGTGTGTGGTAATTTTTGTATTTTGTCTTAAAGTATCCTGTCAAAAAACTGTTTTCCAAAGTTACTTCGGTCAGCAACTTTCTTCCCTACCTCTTTCAGTGTAGTTATGTCATTCATTCGTCACAGTCTAGATTGCATCTTGGGTTTTCTTGGTATCCTGGTTGATTTTTTATTAATTTACTTACTCTTTATAGTATTGACTTGTGTGTATTTTGACAAATGCATTAAGTTCTGTATCTACCACCATGGTACCATACAGAGCAGTTCAATTACCCCCAAAATTCCCTTGTGCTGCTCCTTTGTAATCAACCTCTACCCCGACTCTTAACCACTGTCAATCACTAATCTGTTTTCTGACTCTACATTTTTGCCTTTCTCAGAATGTTATATAAGTGGAATTATATAATCTGCAGTCTTGTGTCTGGCTTCTTTCACATAGCAAAATGCACTTAAAATTTACCTGCTTTCGCGGGGCCGGGGGCGGGGGGGAGTGGAAACTCCCAGAATAATGACCTGAGGAGCTACATGGATCCACTCCCCAGTGAAACAAGCATAGCTGGGGAAAAATGCTATTTAAAACAACCATTTAAAGTTTCTATAAATTATTCTAAGGGCATAGAGCAAAGGAAGAAATATTTATTTACTAAAATCTACTAAATCTCGGTAAGAACAGCAAAAGTCTGTGGCCCTTGAACTACAACCCACTCCTTCCACAAACCCCCATCTCTTAGCCCCTGAGATCAGCAGGATAGAAGCTCTATTCTGGGTAGGTGCTTCCAAAAACACAGGGCTCTCTATCCACCCAGCTCCTAGTCAAGGGCTATAGCATCTCTCCAGAAGGTGCAGGCCAACAGCATTTCTCATCTCTACCTCCACCCCCAAGCTCAGTATTCACAGTCTCTATTTCAGGCAGGAACTGTTAGAAGATGTCTAGGGCCATCTTCTTCCCCCCAACTCTGACTCATAGGACAGAGGTTACATACTGGGAAAGGCAAGCCAAGAAGCCCAGAAGCTACCACTCTCACCCAGTGCCCTGCTCATAAAGCAGGAGTGTCACTCGAAGAGAAGTCACCATTGTCCATGCCCACAGCCCTACAGCAGTGCCTCGGAGATTTTGCCCAAAGAGAGAGGGAGACAATAAGAACAGAAAGCTCAAGAGCTTTCCCTAAAGAACTGACTATATTTTGAAAGGGTATAGGGTAGTTCATTACTAAGAATCCTCTCAAAAACAATGGAGATTTTGCTGGTAGGCAATTAATAGGAGGTTAGTAGCTACATGAAAGCAAAAAAAGTAAACTGGAGGCCAGTTTATTTACCAGAGAGAACCAGGGAAAGAGAAAGCTAAGTAGCTCCCTCCTGGAGTCAGAACAAACCACAAAGACTGGCCTCCTAAAACCACCCCTACAAAGGGAGGCCAATTTAATTGGATCAGACTGTGGAACTATTTATGCTCAAGATCACTGCTAAAAACAATACAGAAATAACCTGGCAATTAATGGAACCTAACAGTTGGGTGTGACATTGAGAGTCAGACAATTTAGTAGGGAGATTGAGGAATGTCAAAGAGAGTTCTGTGAAAACCACTGTAATCCCAGCGTGACCCTACACATACCTAAGCCTACCCCCTCTGAATGGAAACAGTAGAGGCTTCAAACTTTTGGGGGAAAGACTTCACTATATCAGTCCAGAACAGTCATTAAACAGATAAACAAGAAAATAATAACAAGCATTGAAGAGGGGTAATGGCAGCCCCAGGATCCAAAGTTGCTACAATACATTATTTAAAATGTCCAGTTTTTAACAAAAATGATGACCTGCAAAAAAAGAAAAAAACAAGAGAATGTGACCCATACACAAGAAAAAGAGTAGGCGACAGAAATCACTTGTAAGAGTATCCAGATATCAGACTTAATGGATAAAGACTTCAAAATAGCCTTATAAATATGTTCAGAAAACTAAAGGAAACCATGCTTAATGAATTAGAGGAAAGAAGGATGAAAATGTCTTGTCAAATAGAGAATATCAGTAAAGGGAAGGAAATTATTTTAAACGAACCAAATAAAAATTCTGGAGTTGAATAGTACAATAAGTAAAATGAATATTCATTGGAGGGGCTGAAAAGTAAATTTAACCTGGGAAAATAAAGAATCAGTGAATTTGAAGACAGATTAATAGGGATTATACAATCTGAAAAGCAGAGAGGAAAAAATGAAGAAAAATAAAGAGACTCAGAGAAAAATGTGATACCACTAAGTGCACCAACATAGGCATAACGAGAGTACCAGGGAAGAGGAGAGACAGAAAGGAACACAAAATACACATAAATAATAGCTAAAAATTTCTCAAATTTGGTGAAAACATTAATCTACACATCCAAGAAGCTCAATGAGTTCCAAGTAGGATAAAGGTAAAGAAATCCATACCCAAATACATCCTAACTAAAAGGTTGAAAACCAAAGACAAGGAGAAAATCTTGAAATCAGCAAGAGAATAGCAACTTGGAACAAAAAAGGGACCATCAGTAAGATTGGCAGCTGACATCTCATCAGAAACAATGTAGGCTGGATGACATAGTGAAACTATTGAAAGAAAAAACTGTCAATTGAGAATCTTTTATACTGCTAAATTATCTTTAAAAAATGTAGATGAACTAAAGATATTCCCAGATAAACAAAACCTAAGAGAATTTGTTGTCAACAGACCTGCCTTACAAGACATGTTAAAGGAAGTTTGTCAAGTCCACATGAAAAACATAAAGACCACCAGTAAAGGCAAATACGGAAATATAAAAAATGTAATATATGTATATTTCTTCTTTTTTCTTCTCTTAACTAATTTTTAAAAAACAATTATACAAATATGAGGCCAACTCATTATATGAGTTTTCAACACATTATACGAGGCCAGTATTACCCTGAAACCAAAACCAGAAAAAACATTACAAGAAAACTACAGAGTAGTTTCTCTTATAAATATTGTCCAAAATAATCCTCAACAAAATACTAGCAAACCAAACAGAGAAACATATAAAAAGGATTAGACACCCTAAGTGTGATTTATCCCAAGAATGCAAATTTGGTTTAACATCTGAAAATCAATCAATGCAATACACCATTTAAAGAAAAGGAGAAAGAACACACAATCATTTCAATAGATACAGAAAACCAACACCTCTTTGTGATAAAAGCATTCAACAAACAACAAATTTAAAGCAACTTCTTCCTCCTGATCAAAGTCATGAACAAAAAGATCACAGCAAAAATCACACTTAATGGTAAAAGACTGAATGCTTTGTCCCTGAGATCAGGAACCTGAGAAGAATGTCTGCTCTTTCTACTTCTATTCAACATTGTACTGGAGGTTCTAGCAAAGAAAATCAGGCAAAAAATTGAAAGCCATTCAAATTGGATAGGAAGATGACATGATCTTGCATACAGAAAATCTTAAGGCATCCACCTCCCTCACCCCTGAAAAAATGCTATAGGTACTAGTAAATTAATTCATCAAGATTTAAGGATACAAGGTTAATACACAAAACCAATTTTATTACTATGCAATAGTAATTAAAAATACAAAAGTGAAACTAAGAAATCAATTCCATTTACAATATCATCAAAAAGAATAAAATACTTAGGTATAAAGTTGACCAAAGAAATGCAAGACTTTTACACTGAAAACCACAAAATAGATTTGAAATAAATTAAATAAGTCTAAGTAAATGGAAAGACATACTATCTTCATGGATCAGAAGACTTAATATTGCTAAAATGGCAATACTAACAGATTGATGTGCAGATTCAACACAATTCAGATCAAAATTCTAACTGACTTCTCAGCGAAAATTGACAAGCTAGTTCTAAAATTCATATGGAACTGCAAGGGACCTGGAAAAAACCAAAACAATCTTGAAAAACAAAAAGAAAGTTGGAGTACTCACACTTCTTCATTTCAAAACTTATGACAAAGCTACAGTAATCAAGACAGGGTGGTACTGGCAAAAGGACAGACATATAGATCAATGGAACAAAAATAAACCCTCACATTTACTGCAAATTGATTCTCAACAAGGGTGCCAGAAAATTCAGTGGAGGAAAGAACGGTCTTTTAACAACTGGTGCTGTGCCACTGGTTATCCATACGCAAAAGAAAAAAAAGTTAGATTCCTACCTACACTGTGTGCAAAAATTAACTCAAAATGGATCACAGACCTAATTGTAAAAGATAAAACTATAAAATTGTTGGAAGAAACATAATCAAAAATACTTATGTCCTTGGACTAGACAATGTTTCCTTGGATACAGCACCAAAAACACAAGCAACAAAAGAAAAAAAATAGATAAATGGGACTTCATCAATTTTAAACAGGTTTGTGTTTCAAAGAACATCATCAAGAAAACAAACAAACAAACAAAAAACACACAGAATGGAAGAAAATATTTGCAAGTCTTATACTTGATTATGGACTTGTATCCAGAAGATCTAAAGAACTCTTATAACTCAATAATAATAGACAAATAACCCAAGTAAAAATGGGCAAAAGGTTTGAATAAATATTTATCCAAAGTAAACATATAAATGGCTAATAATCACTTTCCAGAACCCCTGTTGCTGGAGCTCCGGGATCTACATTTTGGAAAAGTTCCCCAGGTAACTCGAACGCACACCGTGTTTGAGAACCACTGCCTGATGATACAGAAAGGCTTACAACATCTACTGACACTTTAGTGCGCCACTAAGAAATTGGACAGAATCTGAAACCAATTTTGAAAATTTAACCACTTTTCACTTAAGTTAAATGAGACATATCTAGTTTGCAAAATGAGAATCTGTAGAGAAGTATTTCCAAGAGTAACTGCATTCTGGTAACACTTTAATTACATTTTATAAATTAGCAAAAATCTGTTTTGTAAAGAAAAACGAATTTAAATTATCTTTCATTTAAATTCTTGACAAGGGATCAAGTACAACTGTGTGGAGAAGATCTGAACATTTGATTGAGTGTGTGCCTGTCTTCGTGGTCCTCAGGCATCAAAAATAAAATCTCAATTGTGATGTAGAAATATTAATAATAGTTCAGGTTTCATACTACTCAATGTTTCATCTCCTTGGAACAGGAAAGAGAGAATTATTATGATGAGTTAACTTGAAATGTGAGGAAACACAAGCAATGGCCTATGAGAGTCCTCTGATATTTTGATAAGCATTATTTTAAATGATGGAAATCTGAAAGACAGACAATGAAATTTGGAACTTTATTTTGCATGTACTATAGAGGACTCTCCCTTTGCCACTTTACATTTTAAACTTTCTTTAAAAACAATGCAAGGCTCCTTGTCTTTGTGTTTATATAACATGAGGTATTTGAGATGAATTTTTTTGTGTTTTACTTTTTATTTTAAAATAATTTCAGACTTACAGAAGAATTGCAAAGTACAGTTTTCATATACCCCTCACCTAGCTTCTACTATTAACATCTTACTTAACCATAGTAAAATTATCAAAACCAAACATTTAAATTGATACAATATTATTAATTAATGTAAAGAGCTTGTTTGAGTTTTGACAAGTGTCACATTAATGTCCTTCTTTTCTGGACCAGGATACAATCCAGGATCCCATAATTATCATGTCATTTTATCATTCTCTCATCTGGGACAGTTTCTCAGTCTTTATCTTGCATGACCTTGCCACTTCTGAAGAATACTGGTCAGCTATTTTACAGAAAGTTTCAATTTGAGTTAGCCAGATATTTTCCTAAAATTAGATTAAAGTTTACATTTCGGGCAAGAAAGCAATATTATGCATCATATCAAAGGGTTCATGATGTTGATAGATCTCATTACTCGTGACACTAGCTGATCATGTGGTTGAGCTGGCATCAGTAAGATTCCCCACTGTGGTGTTATTACTTTTTTCCTTTCTAACTAAGAAGGAGGAGAGACACTTTGAGATTACACAAATATCCTTTTTCATCATAATTTTCACATGCATCAATGGTTCTTTCCTGTAACCAATTTTACTGAGATGTTTACCTAAGGGTAATTTTCTGTTTCCCTCATTCTTTCTATGCTTATTAATTGAGATTCTACAATCTGAAGAGCTCTTTCCGTTCTTCCACATTTATTTATTGATTCAATTATTTACGTATTTTAGTTTGGACTCAGTTATTTATTTTATTCTGTCGATTATAATCCATTTCTATAAGTATATCATATTAATTTTGTTATTCAAATTGTCTCACTTTGGCCAGTGTGAACTCTTTGAAGCTGGCTCCTTTGTACTTCTGCCATGTTCCCCTCATTTTGTGAGCCCTTCCTCCCTTATGGGCACCACAGACGTTCCAGGCTTATGTAATATTGCCATGAAAAATTGGATGAATGATTTAGTACTGCTCAGAAACAAGAAAACCAACTCTTTTTAAAAATTTTTTTGCTCAGTAAGTCTCCTTGATCATTGTAAGCTTTGCTACCTTACTCCAGTTTCTGAAAATTTTGTTTTCCCTCATACTTTCAAAGACTGCACTTGCCAGAGAACACTGAATAAGCGCTAGGTAACTATCAAATGCCTGACATAGAAAGTTGATATTCAAGGAAAGCAGTTTAAAGACAAGCTAACCATTCATCCCTATAGGTCAGAAATGTTTTTTCTTTCTTTTTAGGAGGAAACCCTTTATTTTAATAAAAAAGTAAACAAAACTACAATATATAAAGCATTAAAAGCAATAGTGTATTATATAAATATGATAATATAAATGTTCAAAACTATAAATTTTGCTTACCCTACATCAATATATAAGTTGTGGTTTTACATTATAGTTCCAGTTATTTATCAAATTCATTCAATATGTCTGTATATTTTGTTGTGGTTACATATTTCATGAAAATTCTAACTTGCATGAATAAGTAGTTGCAAAATAGAGGAACTTTTTGAGTACTTCAACTTAACGACCACGTCAGGGTTCCCGTCAAGGAAAATAATCTGGAAACTTTTTAAAAAGTACCAAGAAATTTTTGCTTTAAAGTTGAAACATTCCGTTTCTGGGTACTACGGGGCAATAAATGCCCTACACTGTCTCCACTGATTTGGGCTGTAAAATCTAGACAGAATACATGCAGTGGCTATTGGAGAATCTAAAAGTAAACAGCAGCAGATGGATTGGAGAAGGATAGAATTCAAATACCACCATACAAGTGGTAAGTTTACTAATTTTTTGATGCTGTATCCCCAGGTCTGAACTCGTCACATAGGAAACAAACTGAGTATGGGGATGATGCTATGGACTGAATGTTTGTGCTGTCCCCCTGCAATTCATTTGGTGAGACTTAGTCCCCCAGGGTGATGGTATTTGGAGGTGGAGTCTTAAGGAGGTGATTAGGTCATGTGTTTGGAGCCCTAATGAATGAGATTAACATCCATATAAAAGAGACCTCCGAGAGCTCCCTCACCCCTTCAGCCAGGAGAGGACACAGCAGGAAAACAGCTATCCATGAACCAGGAAGTGAGTCCTCACCAGATGCCAAATATGTATGCTGGCACCTTGATCTTGGATTTCCCAGCATCCAGAAACGTGACAGATAAATTTCTCTTGTTTATTAGCCACTCAGTCTATGGTATTTTTGTTATGGCAGACGAAACAGACTAAGACAGACACAGACACAGACAGCTCCAGAAGCCTTTTAGTTCTGGCTCAAGGAATGGGACAGGGAATGCATAACACTCAAAGAGAGTGTGGAAATCTCAATGTTTTTCTCTTTCTTTTATACATTCCCCTACTCGCAGCTCTGAGACAATCTTGTGGTGAAAATGGTAGCAGCAGTTTCGACAAGCAGAGGCAATGGGAGCTAACAAAAGCCAAATTCCTAAGAAAAGGGAATCTTCTAAGTTTAACGGAACTGCAGTTGCAAAAGGGTGGACTCAAATCTGATTGCTCTTTTTCTCTCTCTGTCCTGCCACCACCTAGCCCCAAAGACAGGTGTAGTTGTGGAAGTACACAAGAATAGGGTAACTAAAGCCATAGCTTTCTGGCCAGAGGACCAAAAAGCGGCACCCAGGAAACCAGAAATTACCAAGGAGATTGTGAGAGAGGAACTTGGGAATATGATTGCAAAAGTTGCTTATGAACTCCTGGGTGTATGCACATACTGAACTCGCAAAACCACACTTTGAGAACTGAACTAGCAGATAAAACACCGCCCAGATTCCAAACTGGCTATTAGGTGGTGCATACACAGTACAGAGTTCAGATAGCTCTACAGAAGTTGGAAAATTGAACTGATGTTAGAACCATAGCCCACACACGGTTGATCAGAACTTGTGGCCTGAACCCAATCACTTTGAAATGACCAAGTGACCTTGAAGAGAAATCACCAGAAACAATCTGATGTGAACATCTGAGGGAGAGAAAAGACAATAAAAATGAACAAGGTCACAGCAACCTGTGGGACAATAACAAAAGGTCTAAGATTCATATTACTGGAGTTCCAGAAGTAGACAAGAAAGAATGTAATGCAGTAAAAATATCTGAAGAGATAATGACCAAAAACTTCCTAACTTTGGCAAAAACATAAACCTAAAGATTCAAGAAGCTGAATAAATCTTAAACAGAATAAAGCCAGAGTAATCTATGCCCAGATATATCATAATTCACTGATAAAATTAAAGATTAAAAAAAATTGAGAGCAGGCAGTAAGACAATGGTATGTTACCAATAAAAGAAGAACAATTTGAATGATTAAGGATTTCTCATCAGAGACACTGAAGCCAGAAGGCAATGGCACAACATTTATAACGTGTGGAAAGAAAAGAACTGTCAACCAAGAATTCTATGCTGAATGGAAATGTCCTTCAGGAAGGAAGGTGAAATAAAGATGTTTCAGATGAAGGAAAATGAAGGTAATTTTATCCAGCTGACCAACTGTAAAGAAATTGCTAAAAGAAGCTCTTCATACAGAAAAGAAATGATGCTAGAAGGAAACTGGGAACATCCGGAAGGAAGGAAGAGAAACAGAAATAGTAAATTATCTTTGTAAATATAATAGACTATTCTCCTCTCGAGATCTTTAAAATGTATTTGATGGTTAAAAGCCAACATTATAATATTGTCTGATGGGGTTTTCAATATATGTAGATGTAACATATAAGGCAAATATAACGCAAAGGGAGGGGGTAAGGGACCGATGTCATGGTAAATTTCTTACATTCCACTTAAAAGAGTGAAATACTGATTCTAAGTAGATTATGGAAAGTTAAATAGGTACATTGTAATCCATGCAGTAGTTACTAGAATACTATACAAAAAGATATTGTCAGAATCAAAATGTAATACCACATTTTCACGGACGTACGGATATTCTATTTGTCCTGTTTATAACTACATTGTAGTTCTACGGTGTGCCTGGAATTGGGGATACAGAGGCCAATAAACACAAAGGAACCAGCTTTTAAGGGAGTACAGGAGATATCCTGTTCTTTTCTAAAACTCAGGACCTAACTCAGCCTCTTCTCCATGCTCTTCCACATACGTCAAATTAAACCATCCCAACACTCCAAATTCTGCTCTTTGACAATGAATTTCTTTGTTATCTTTTTTGTTTTTGTTTTGAGATATAATTTATATGCCACAAAATTCATCATTTTAAAGTGTACAATTCAGTGACTTTAAATACATTCTCAAGGTTGTGTAACCATCATCACTCTCTAATTGCAGAACATTTCATCAGGCCCCAAAGAAACCCCATACTCATTAGCAACCACTCTCCATTTCCCCTCCTTCCCTCAGCCCCTGGAAACCAGTAATCTACTTTCTATCTTTATGGTTTTGTCTATTCTGGATATTTCATATAAATTGAATCATACAGTAGGGGGCCTTTTACGTCTAGCTCCTTTCACTTAGCATAATGTTTTCAAGGCCACTCATGTTGTAGCATATATTGTACTTCATACCTTTTTATGGATGAATAATACTCCATCATATGCATAAACTACATTTTGATTATCCACTCATCAGCTGATGAAAATTTGGGTGGTTTCCAACATTTTAGCTATTATGAAGAAAGCTTCTATGAACATACGTGGACACATTTTTGTGTGAACGTATGTTTTCAGTTCTTGTACCCGACGGTGGAATTGCTGAGTCATATAGTAACTCCATGCTTAACATTTTAAGGAACTGTCAAACTGTTTTCCAAAGCAGCTGCACCATTTTACATTCCCACCAGCAATGTGTGAGGGTTCCAATACATCTACATACTCAAGAGCATTTGTTATTGTCTGTTTTTCATTATAGTCATCCTAGATGTATCACACTGTGCTTTTGGTTTATAAGTCCCGAATAACTTACGATGCTGAGCATCTTTTCATGTGCTGATTGGCCATTTGTATATCGTCTTTGGACAAAAGTCTATTCAAATCCTTTGTCCATTTTCAACTGAGTTATTTGTCTTTTTATTGTTAAGTTAATTGTTAAGTAGGATTTTCTTATATATTCTGGATACTAGACACTTATGGTATCTTTGACTCTAACTTGTAGTGTTCCCAATATTTAAGTAGCCCTGAGTCCAACTACTTCTTCTTCTTTTTTTTCTTTTTGAGGAGGAGTGGGCCTGAGCTAACATCTGTTGCCAATCTTCCTCTTTTTGCTTGAGGAAGACTGTTGCTAAGCTAACATCTATGCAAATCTTCCTCTATTTTGTATGTGGGATGTCATCTCAGCATAGCTTGATAAGTGTTGCACAGGTCTGCGCCCAGGATCGAAACTCGCAAACCCTGGGCTGCAGAAGTGGAGCACACAAACTTAACCACTACACCACTAGGCCGGCCCTCAATCACGTATTTTTAATGTGGCTTATATCTCTTATTTCCTAGACACACTATTATCATCTCAGTGTGGGCCTTCTAGACCTAATGCCTAGACTAACCATTCAGAAGAGAATCTTCTAATTGATCTATGAAAAAGCCTCCCACAAGATCTTCTTTCCTATGATTTTAAAAGCACCCCTCAAGTCATCTTGCACTCTGTGTCCAAATTAATATTTCCCACAAATGAATTTCATGATACATATGGGCTTGTTAGAAAAGTCTTCACTTTTCTATCAATGACTATATTAGGCTGACAATCTTTCAGAATTTGAGAGGCTGATAATATTTCAGAATTTAGGTACAAAGTTACTGTCCCTTTTACTTCTGCCATGAAGAGAAGGTAGTGCAAGAAATAGGTAAGAGAGACAATCATATTAAAAATAACTCCCTACACTCATGACCTGGGTTAGAAATTTATTTGAATTGCTGAAACACTCTTGTAAGTTTTTATTTGAAAGAGAAAGAAACAGAAAGTGATGCATTAAGATCTTTGATAGGAAGGGTAGATGGGGTAATGGTGAGCTGGTGGGGAGACAGAGGCAAAGAAAGGAGAGGAAACATAGACTGATAATAGGATGAGGATCCTAAGTCCTTAGTGAGAGGTGAGGAACACACAAGGTGCCGGGAACAAAGGGGAAAGTACATCAAAAAAGTTGAGAAGACATGAAAGATACTTAGTACAATGCTTTTTTCATCTAAAATCAATCGGGGTCCCACTGAAAAAAACCTAATGCCATTTTTGTTTCCAATGCTTAGCCCAGAGGGAAAATCCAAATCCTTTAGAGTAATATTTGACGGCTTCACAATTAGGGCCAAAGCTATACTTCCAACTTAATCTTCTACCATCCCTTGTAATGGTTCTCAAAATACAACTTATACAAGAATAATTCTGGGAAATCTACATATGCCAATTCCTGAGCCTCTTCTAAACACATTAAAAATCACTGGGCTTTGCAGAAATAAAACCACACATATATGGACAGTTCATCTTCGACAAAGGAGCTAAGAAAATACAATGGAGAAAGGAAAGTGTCTTCAATAAATGGTGTTTGGAAAACTGGACAGCCACATGCAAAAGAATAAAGGTAGACCATTATCTTACACCATACACAAAAATTAACTCAAAGTAGATTAAAGACTTGAAGGTAAGATGTGAAACCATAAAACTCCTAGAAGAAAATGTAGGCACTACACTGTTTGCCATCGGTCTTAGAAGGATCTTTTGAATACCATATATCCTCGGGCAAGGGAAACAAAAGAAAAATAAACAAACAGGACTTCATCAGACTAAAGTGCTTCTGCAAGTCAAAGGAAACCATGAACAAAAGGAAAAGACAACCCATCAACTGGGAAAAAAATATTTGGCAATCATATATCTGACAAGGGATTAATCTCCAAAATATATAAAGAACTCATACAACTCAACAACAAAAAAATAAACAATCCAATCAAAAAATGGGCAGAGGATATCAACAGACATTTTTCCAAAGAAGATATAGAGATGGCCAACAGGCACATGAAAAGATGTTCAACATCACTAATCATCATGGAAATGCAAATCGAAACTACAATGACATATCACCTTACACCTGTTAGAATGGCTATAATTACGAAGACCAAAAACAACAAATGTTGGAGAGGAAGTGGAGAAAAGGGAACCCTCATACACTGCTGGTGAGAATGCAAACTGGTACAGCCACTATGGAAAACAGTATGAAGATTTCTCAAAAAACTAAAAATTGAAATATCACATGACCCAGCTATTCCACTACTGGATATTTATCCAAAGAACTTGAAATCAACAGTTCAAAGAGACTTATGCATCCCTATGTTCATGGCAGCATTATTCACAATAGTCAAGATGAAGAAGCAACCCAAGTGCCCATCGACTGATGAATGGATAAAGAAGACGTGGTGTATATATATTAAGGAACACTACTCAGCTATGTAAAAGACAAAATTGTCCCATTTGCAACAACATGGATGAAACTTGAGGGTATTACGTTAAGTGAGATAAGCCAGACAGAGAAAGATAAATACTGTATGATTTCACTCATATGTGGAAGATCAACAATTACATGGACAAAGAGAACAGATTAGTGGTTACCAGAGGGGAAGGGGGTTAAGGGGTGGGCATAAGGGGTAAAGGGGCACATATATATGGTGACTGAAAAATAATAATATACAACTGAAACCTCACAATGTTATAAACTATTATGACGTCAATTTAAAAAAAACCACTGGGCTTTGTTAGACCCAGAAATGTGAATTTTAACAAGGTCCCAGGATTATTCTGACCCAGGTATTCTTTGGTGGACCACTGTAAGAACACTACCATAAAACTTTTACACTTGTCTTTCAGAAACAGGGTTTAAAAAGCAATAAATGGGGGACCAAACCTGGCAGGTTAAGGACAAGGAGACTAAGAACAACAGCAGGGCACAGACCTTCTTAAGGGTGCAAGCACATTTGGAAAGAGGGTGAGCACCAAGCACAAAGTAAAAGAAATTTAGCACACGGATATTCTGATAGGGTAAAGATAATTTCAGGGTATCCTGGAAAGAGGCAGGGTAGAGCACACAGGAACAGATCTTCTGAAATGATGGAGCAAGTTGCTCAGCAGACCCTTTTCCAGCAATAAAGCAATTTACCTGGTAAAAATTATTTTTAAAAAATCATCTAAAGTCCCTGAAAATTATTTTAAGGGCATACAGCATATTAAAAAAAAAAAAAAACTTTCACTCAGGAAAATCTACTCAATCTCAGAAAGAATAGTGTGGGTCTGTGGCATTTGAGCCATGGATCACTCCATTGACATCACTACCACTACCACCATAGCTCCATAGCTCCATGTTATGAAAGATCTAACCCACGTGCTTTACTCCAACATCACTACCACTACCACCATAGCTCCATAGCTCCATGTTATGAAAGATCTAACCCACGTGCTTTACTCCAAGCAGGTGGGGTCAAGATAATGGGATCTTCTCTGTCCAGCTCTCACTCTGGGACTATGGTTTTATCACATGAAGGACAGGCTGCTGTGTTTCTGACTCCCCTTAGCCTGCACTGCAGAAGCTATATTCCAGGCAGGAATAGCCAAGAGGAAATAGTAGGTTATAAGGCTGAAGATCTCCCCAGCTCTACCTGAAGGGACTGACTTTATTTGGAAAAGAAAATGGAAAACTCCATGCCTAATGACCTAAGGAGATTGTTGAAAACAGTAGAGATCTTGGTGGAGAGCAATTGAGAGAAAGCTGGTAGCTCCAGGATGCAAGTAAAACAGGAGACAAACCAGAAGTTTAACAGAGGGAACTAGGGACAGAGACCTTCAGGAAGAGCCCTTTTTGGATCACAGTCCACTCTGTGTGTCAAGGAAGGGGTGCCTATGTGTTAGGCTGCACCCACTAGGAGTAATCAGAGCAAGATGTACCGGCATACCTGAAAGCATTCACTGAGCTGCAACTTGACCCATCGACATGCAGAAGCCTCACTGGCATGGGGGCTCAAACAACCTCTGACCAACCGCTGACTTAATAGTAAGCTACTCTGACCCAGGCGCAATGCCGAGGAAACTATACTTAAAAATAAAATCACACATACCCCTGGAAGTCTGGGCAACAGTGTGCACACCCAAGGTTGTGCTCTCTCAGAAGCAATCACAGTGAGAATCCCCAAGCTACTAGTCCCTGGCTGAAAGTGGGGAAAAGAAAAAGTAAACTCCCTAAATGGTGATAGCAGCCTCTAAGTCACATACACATCCAACTATAAAGGATATACATCTAACTGGCTAAGAACAACCTTTGGCTAATAAGTGGCTTATGCCAGCTCCGTAGCTACCCCTATGTAAAAGATATAAACAAGTGGAAACAATCTAAGCTGAGACATCAGAAGCTGAGCATTGCAGGGAAAATAGACTTCACAGAATTGATGCACCCAGGTCACTGTTGTTTGACCTAGTAAGCAACAAGCAAAACAACTCTTGGGATTACTGGGGGCATCTAAAATGTTCAGACAGCAACAAAAAATTATGAGACATGCAAAGAAACAGTAACATGTGACCAATACACAGAAAGAAAAAACTATAGAAACTATCTTTAAAGAGGCCCAGGTGGTGGACTTAGCAGAAAAAAACCTTCAAAGCAGCCACTATAAATATGTTCAAGGAACAAAAGGAAACCATACTTAACAAATTAAAAGAAGATGTGAGGACAACACCTCATTGAAGAGACAATATCAATAAAGAGATGAAAATATTAAAATTATTAAAAGGAACCAAATAGAATTTTGAAGTTAAAAAGTACAATAACTGAAACGAAAAATTCACTATGGGGGTCAACCACACATTTGAATTGGCAGATGAAAGAATCAGCAAATTTAGAGATAGATCAACAGAAATTATGCAATGTGACAAACAGAAAGAATTAAGAATAAAGAAAAATGAACAGTCTCTGGGAAACGTGAGATACCATTAAGTGCAACAACGTAGGCATAATGGAAGTACCAGCAGGAGATATGAGAAAGGGATAAAAATAGCAAACAAATAGTGGCTGAAAACTTGGCAAATTCCATGAAAAATATTAATCTATATATCTAGAAGCTCAATGAACTCTAAGTAGGATAAACGTAAGACAAACCCTAGACACAGATGTATGTTACACATCTGTAACACACATCCCAGACACATTATACTCAAAATGTTCAAAAAACAAAGAGGAAATTCTGAAAGGAGCAAAAGAAAAATGATATCACACACAAGGGGATCCAATAAGATTGACATATAACATCTCATTAGATATCATGGAAGTCAGATGGAGATGGAGCAACATTAAAAGTGCTCAAATTGAAAAACTATCAAACAAGAATATTGTCCCCCGCAAAACTGTCTTCCACAAATGAAGGCAAACTAAAGATAATCCCAGATAAACAAAAATTGAGAGAATTTGTTGGTAGCAGACTTACATTATAACAAATACCAAAGAAAGCTCTTCAGGCTGAAAGTAAATGATACCATACAGTACTATGAATCCACACACAGACACACAAAAAGAATGCCAGTAAGCATCATGTAGGCAATTACAGAAAACAGTATAATTACGTATTTCTTCTCTTGACTGATTTAAAAAGCTATTGCAATAAATAGTATGTACATAAAGTGTACTATTGGGCCCATATAGAAGTGTAATATATTCGACAATAATAGCACAAGGGAAGTGGATAAGAGAAAAAGCTGATTTGGAGTAAGGGAAGGACATCAGATTCAACTCAAATCTATAACTCAATCCAAAGGAAGAAATTAAGAAAATAAGACAGCATAAATAAGATTAATTTAAAAATTCTATAAATATAAACTTGCTCTCATTTCTTTTATCAGCTTCCTTGAAAGATTTATATTATATAACATACTACATAGAGTAGTAATTATAACAGTGTATTGCTGAGTTTGTAATATACACAGTTGTTACGTATATAAAATATATATACATAAAAGGAACTGTATGGGAGTAAAGTTTCCATATTTCACTGTAATTGTCAGTATAAAACTGAAGTCAATTCTGATAAGTTAAGATGTATATTACAGGTCCTAGATAAACCAATAAGAAAATAACTAAAAACATCATTAAAAACTGTTAAAAGAATTAAAATATTATACTAGAAAATGTCCACTTAATGCAAAAGAAGGCAATGAAGGAGGGCCAGAGGAATAAAAATGACATGAGACACATAGAAAACAAATAGCAAAATTATCACATGTAAATCCAATAATATCAATAATAACATTGAGTGTAAATGGCTTAAACAATTCAATCCAAAGGCAGACATTTTCAGATTGGATTAAAAAAAAGACAGGATCCAACTATATACTGTCTATATAAGAGATACTTTAGATTCAAATATGCAAACAGGTTGAAAATCAAAGGATGGAAAAAGATGTACAATGCAAACACCAACCATAAAAGAGAATGAGGCAGCTATACTAATATCAGAAAATAGATATTAAAATTAAAAAATGTTACTAGAAATAAAAAGAGACATTTTATAATGATGGAGGGACAATCTGTCAGGAAAATATAATGACGATAAGCATACATGCATGTAACAACAGAGCCCAAAAATACATGAAGCAAAAACTGATTGAAAGGAGAGACAACTCAACAATAACAGTTGGAGACTTCAACACCCTTTCAACAATGGATATGACAACTCAGCAGAAGATCAACAAGGAAACACAAGAGTTAAACAATGGTATAAACAAAAGAGACCTAACAGACATCTACAGAATACTCCAACAGAATATACATTCTTAATAACACATGGAACATTCTGAAGAACAGATCCTATGCTAGGACATAACATAAGCCTCAATAAATTTGAAGGAGCTGAAATCATACAAAATGTGCTTTTCAAACACAATGAAATGAGAAATCAACATTAGAAAGTTTGACAAATACATACAAATGTGGAAATTAAAGAATACATTCATGAACAATCAATTTCTGAAATTAACCCTTATATTAATGGTCAATTGATTTTGAACAAGAGTGCCAAGAATATTCAATGGGAAAAGAATAGTCTTTTCAATAAATTATGATGGGACAACTGGATACACCCATACGCAAAATAATGAAGTTGAACTCCCTACCTCACACCATGTGCACTAGTGCACACACACACACACGCACACAAACTCAAAATGGATCATAGACCTGAATGTAAGACTTAAAAATTATAAAACTCTTAGAAGAAATATAGGTGTAAATATCCATGTCCTTACATTAGGAAATGGTTTCTCAGTACAACACCTAAAGCACAAGTGTCGAATAAATGAGATAAATTGCAAAATTTAGAGTCTATTTTTAACTGCTGAATTCTCACAGAATGTAGAACTCTATTCCAAGGTCCCTTTAGGCTCTGAATACACAATTTTATGTCTATTCCTCCTTCACTGTTAATCATTTTAGAAGTTCTCAAAATATCAATGGTGCTCAGTCCCTGTCAATCATCATTCATGTTCAGTACTACCAATAAAACAACTAGAATGTTTTTTAATGTATGTAAATAACTACAATAAAAATGATAATGCAAACTATTTTCATTTGAAAAAATCTGTGAAGTCATGATATTCAGTATTGGCAACTGTTTTGACTATTCAAAAATAACCAGAGTTCATTTTAAATTTCCACTTAAGAAACTATTTAAACGATAGGGATATTTTAATCTTTTTTTCTGATTACAGAAGTAATATAAGATTGTTTTAAAAGAATGCATTTTTACATAATTGAGATCATACCATATATAATTTCATGCTGCTATTTTTCATCTTTAAAATGAACACTATCCATGTCATTCCTCAAAAATACGATAAAGGCAATATAGTGTTCCATTGTATTAATCAAATTCAAGTTATTTAATCTATATTTCCATTTAAAAATGGGTAAAGAACTTGAATAGACATTTTTCAAAAGAAAAACATACAAACAGCCAATAAGTACATGAAAAGATGCTTGACATCACTAATCATCAGAGAAACGCAAATCAAAACCACAATGAGATATCACTTCGCACCTATTAGGATGTCTTTTACTAAAAAGACAGAAGATTATAAATGCCGATGAGGATGTGAAGAAAAGGCAACCCTTGTTCCACTTGGTACGAATGTGAATTGGTACAGCCACTATGGAAAGCAGTATGGAGGGTCCTCATTGTGGGTTTGATTTGCACTACCCTGAGACTACCCTTTCCTGATTTTTACTTTTACCTATTAAAGAAATAAATTATGTCTCTAGTTTGAAAGTTCAAGGCTCTGTAAAAGCCAATGATTATACTACGTATCTCTAGTCTGAAATACCAGATATGTGGAGCTTGATGAATAAGCTGTGAGAGAGAAGAGAAACAGATAGACACAGAGAATAACCTTACAAAGAAAACAAGAAACCTTTGAACGTTCTCAAGTCACAAATAATTTCAAAATCACTGAATGGTAAAATTTGAAACCCTCCATTAAATTCCTCTTAATTATTGAGTAGGAACTTATTAGTAATATAATAAACTAATTTTAAAAAAGTACTTAAAAGGATAAAGAGTTCTTTCACAACTTTCTTGATTAAGAAATTTTGCAACTCTTTGTCAGATTTTAAGCTTTTGTTCATTCATTAAATAGGAAAATCTCATGATGCTTTATGCCTACTATTTCTTGCTACTAAAAATATCCAGAACATTTATGTGTAACTCTTCTGTGACACTGAACACTTTCTACCTTGAACTGGACTGTGCAATTTCCTTAAATGTTTAGTAGCTTCATCTTTATCCTATTGATTCACTATTTTGCATCATCTCTGCCCCTTGCCAAATAACTAATACAAGACCATATAGGTGTATATATACGGCAGACCATCAATTACTATTTGCTGAATGAATGAATAAATGATTGACTGAACGAAAAGTGATTCTGGTCTCTTTTGCTCTGAACCACGCCTTTCACATTTTCATGAAAAGATGAAAAGTAAAGGAAGCTTTTCTTCTTTAACATAAATTCTACAGGCTTATTTCCATCAATGTAAATCAGGTAATGTCCAAGGCATTCCAGTTAGAAATCTAAATAAATATAAGTGCGAGAGTTCAAAGAAATTGGTGCATCAACATTTCTTAAGTATATAGAAAAAATGAACGTAAAATGCAGTAATGTTATACTAATTCCGCCATTATTATCTGACATTTCCATGGGTTTCCTAAATAACACACAAGATGCGTTGCATTAAGATTGTCCTCACTCAACAAAATAAAATTAGATTTTATTGCCTTATACTTTATATTTTAATATAAAATGGAAGCCTTAAACTCTCAATTTTTATTTCATTTAATCATTTGGCTAAAACACATTATTTCTCCAAGACTTTTAAAATATTGTACCCAAGTATCATAAAGCAAACACACATAATATATCTGAATTTGTTCATCATCTAAAATGTGTCATGCATATTCAGAGGAACATATAAAATTTATTTTGTTATCTCCTTTGTCTACTAGGAATTCCTTCCAGACATACTGCTTTACCTCAAATCTCTATCAACTGGTTCCCAGTTGCAGGGAGCAGTACATGTACGTATTTCCCAGCAGTATTAGAGACAAGGATATAATTTTGCTTGATTCGTATAACCCTCCCAGGGCTATGCAACTGTATTTCAATAAATACCAACTAATGTAATTCAAAAAGCAATCTTTAAAATGCATCAATAGTGTGTGTGTGCTCACGTGTGTGTATGGTAGAAAGGCCTTGAAAAAACAGGTCCATATTTTGGGGTGCTTCTGGCGCTTACTATATGACTACTGAAGACTTTTTTTTTTCCCAGATGCTCAGATATTTTGCCAAAGTGTGCTAAAACAGAATCACTTAGAGAATACGAGTTAGCCTAGAGATTAATAAAACTTCCAACTTCACAGACTTCCACAAATAATGATATGAAAACAACAGATAATTTTAAGCTATCAACTATTTCAATACCTCACTCTGTTTGTTTCTATGACATACTTATCCCATACGAAAGATTTGCTAAAGGAGTTGTAATGGCCTTCTGGGACGGGAAGAATAAGGTTTCTGTAGAAAATGTTAAATTAATTTTGACGGTGATGCAAAGTTAAGGCAGGGTTGTTAAGCGATGGCCTGCTGCCACGGGGTGGGGCTCTGTTTTGGTATCCTTTTAGAGCCTGCAGGTGTTTGGCACCAGTTGAAATCAGGGCCAGCTGTGAGGCTTCAGCTCGGACGCTTCCCTCCCAGTAGTTCTCAGAAGTGATGCTGCAGGGGGATGTCTTACACCTGATGGATTCAACTTGTGTGGTACAAATGTGAAGACTCGATTCAACAACACCAGTTTTGTGACACCCTTTGCCCTCTCTTCCCCACCCACAAGTCATGGCATCAAGGAGAAAGAAAAACATTAATCAGAGGTTCAGCCATTCTTATATGTAGGGTTTTTTTTAATTGAGCAGTTCATTCAAAGATGGTAATACACTAGAATCACGAAATATACAGTCTCAAGCAAAATCAAAAAAGCAGGATAACACATTCTCTTTTGATTCTTATGATAGATAATGATGCTTTTAAATGGTCTCAGTGGTGAGATACATACCTATTTTTGCGTGAATTTGAATAGTTTCTATTAAAAGCTGTATTTTCTTTTAAGTTTGTTTGGATTGGAAAACCTCAAACCACAATGTATTTCGTGCACATGCTCCCAAGGGTATGTTAAATAGGACCATACTGAGGTCATCTAGCAAGTTTTTTAAACTTTTTAAGAATTCCTTTAATGTACTACACAATCTTGGCCTGATTAAAAGAAGATATTTTAAGAAAGCACTTGGAAAAACGGATATTGAAGTCTATATGCAGATAATCTATATTACACTTCTGTAATGCACAGAGTTTTTCACAGATATTTTATCATTAAGGGAGAAAAACAATTAAACTACCACTAAAAGGGTTTTGGATCAAAATTACTGAGAGCTATCAGTAAAGACAGACCAAAACCCCCACAGTATTCTTGATTGACTTTACTATGGATGGATGCCTGTAGGATCATTTTAACTGTGCAAAGGTCTGCAGCACATAATCACAGGATAAAAGGTAGACAATCTTGCATCCATCCAAGAATAAAAATAATCTGCTGTTTCAGTTGAGTAAAAAAAAATCAAGTTTTGTCAGAACACGAGACTATGATGAAATTATTTAGGTTAGAAATAGTTTCTACTATTAAGTACATTTTTGTTGTGTACCAAGTGCAAACCCCAGATGAAATGTAAACAGGCCACTTGATAAGTAGGCCCGCAGAAAATTCTCTCCTCTCATCTTTGATGCTTCTAACTCTGTTTTTTTGGTTTGGGTTAGACATACCCCTTTTCACTTCATCAAAGTCTCACTTCCTGCGCCATATTCCAGGCCTTGTACTTCACCCAAATCAATTTTCAGTTGAACTAGCAGCTGTGCTGGCAGGGCGCACATGGAGAACCGGGCCACGGGCGCCAGCGGTGCAGTCCCACATCGGAACAGAAGTGGCCGGTTCCCTGTACCCAGGGCCAAGAAACTCCACAGCTCATCAGGGGAAAAACAAGGGAGGACACCTTAAACGGAAATCATACTTTTACGGAAAATGAAAAATAAAAGGATTTGCAGTAATCAAAAACAATGAAGGGTTGAGAACTTTTGGCACAGAGTTTGCAAACGCATTTTCTTAAAAGGATATTAGTTAGAGCTTTACATGTAAGCTAATGATCCCCATTCCCGAAGCTACACTTGGATTTGCCTCTGTCCACTAAACAAAGGTAAGTAAAAGAAGGTGTTTTTCAACAAAAATATAACCATAAAGGGCACCATCATTAACAGAGCTACTACTGTTCATTGAGCATTCACCATCCAGCAATCCCTACTACGTCCCCTTGATAAACATCTTTGCATTTAACACACAACAATATAGACAAAAGATCCTATTTCACCACTTTACCATTGAGGAAATGGAAGCCTAGAAAGTTTATAAAACTTCCCAAGAATTTTGACTCCATGGTCTTAACCATTATGTTATGCTTAGTCCCCTGAGCTTTCCAACAAGGCTGTCCAGCCAGCCCTACAGATAGAGTTTGTCAGCCCCACTTAGGGGTACATGGGAGCCATTTGATCATTTGGAAAACCTATACTTTGCAGAGTATAGTACTCACTCATTCACTGACTCATGCATCAACAAATTTTGATTGTGTACCTGCGATTTAAGTCAATTTGGAATTTATTTTCCACAAGGGAAGAGAATTACTAAACCCGTGCTAAATCCCTAGCAGCTGGTTCATAGTAAGTACAATAAAGGTTTGTTAAATGAACTTTCTAAGTAGTCATTTTTTAGATATCATCTTAAGGTTTTGGTTTTTTAAAATAATTTAAAGGTTTTTAAAAATTATTTATTTTACACAAATTTTTTAAAACTCTAATTTTTCCACATTTTACATTCCTCTCAAAATTCAAAATTTTATGGAATTCTTTTTAAAAAAACTAAACACTTCCAAGCCTAGGAGAAAGATGGTCCCCTTAACTCTTGTGTATAACAGTCCTACTTACAATTGCCATAGTCATCTTTGCTTATTTTTAAAATGTAATAGTATTATATTGTTTTGTAGTCTTTCTAAAAATCCAGATAAATTTTATATGTACATTCCGCTATTTAGATTCTAAAGAAGGATGAAATTACATATAAAAGAGGCAAACTCTACTCTTGTAACTTGGCTACAATTGTCAATACCTATCACTGTATGATTAAGAATTTCTGATGTTAGAATTGTAACAACTTAGGGTCTATGTTTTGGAGCGTAAGAAGACAATTTTCACAGACTTTTGGGTCAGGAGGAAAAGTTGGCATCCTGGCTTTGGTAATATCAATCTCCTCCATTTGGAAAATGGGCTAAGTACTTCAAATATGTCATAGACCAATAACAGAAACTTCTTGCAGGCACTAAAGAGTTGAGATACAAAGATTAAAGTAATTAAACTGAACTACAAGGGAAAATTGGGAATGAATATCCTAATTATCCTAGGTTCAATCTGAATCAGCCAATAAAAGGAACAATTTTAAGAGTGGGACCTTGGATCCTTGTTCATCAAAACCTAAAAAATAGGCAACATTAGAATATATCTAACAATTTTTAAATAATATTCTTTGCTTTGGTGCTTTTATCCTTGATGAAACACAGGTGGGACAACAGAAATGCTGATGGAAAAACTGCCAGAAATTATCTTTAAAGAAATGTGCCCTCAAATTGAATTAAATGTGAAGTCCTAGACACCTCACTACCACTTTTAAGCAGGGAAGTAATATCAAAACCCACTCATTCCCCCACAACAGCTTAAAGCCAAAGCTTGGCCTCATTCAAAGTTATGAAGTGAGAAAATTGGCCCCCTGGTCTACCACATTCAGAGTGCGTACACTGCTACCCCGTGACAAGGAATCAGCAGGCATTAATCCACTGACAATGTGGGGACCCTTCACATAAGCTCAGTATGTATCAAGTGGGCACCTGCATCTCAAATACTTATTGACCATTGTTTTATTATGAACAAAACTTTGCCATACTCACAATCTTGGCAGAAAAATAGCACAAAGTAGAATTCCTAAATTCATTCACTTTTTTTTCCTCCAGTCAATATTGTAACCATTGAATTAAATATATATCAATTCTCTTTTAAACAGATATTCATGTAAGACAAAGGTATCAAAGTTAAAGAGTTAGGTCAGTTTTCAACAAAGTTCTCCTCCCTTAAAAATTGTATTTCATTTTCAATAATTCATTTCAAAGAAAAACCTGCCAATATAAATAAAAAGAATTTTAAAAGTCCTATAATTTTGAAATATTGGAAACTGACAAGATATGTGAATAACCATAGTGAAAGCTTCACAGAAAAATGGAGTTCCTCTACTTTGGGGATCAATATGTAAATCTAAGAAAGGGTAAATTGCTTCCACTGATAGTGACTAAAGTAATAATGAAAACTTATTATAATGACATTATCTAAAAATAGCTATTTGAACAATGTTACAGAAGAAATGTTTTTTCGGATGATCCTTGTCCTGGGCCCCAAGAAGCAGCTGTAAAACAACATACAGCACATATCTATATTCACGCACAATTTACTCTTCATGAATAATGTACATTAATCAAAGCATATAAAACCTCTCATTTGCAGAATTAACTATGACCCGCTTTGTGCATTTTAAGATAGCCATATGATGAAGGGTGGACTCTCACTGTGAAAGTTCTCAAATTTCTTTCTACAGAGAATGATCTCTGAGCACCCGAATTTCACCCTCTAAATTGTATATATATATCTATTTTTCAAGAAAAACAAATGTCCTCACCTTGGAAACTTTAAGAAGAAGCTGCTGAAGAAATATGTGAAATCTGACAGACATAAAAGTATGACTGTAGACAGCCAGCTCTAAATTCTAATTCTTTTTATTTCAGACCCACAGTTTAACGTAACAGTAAAAAAACATGTCATGTGACTTAAGCTCAAGCCAATGGCTAATGTACATTTATGAGAATCAATCTGTATAGAAAAGGGAGGCAAGTTCTTCTGTTTTTAACTGCAATGTATTAAAAACTTCAAAAAACAAACCTGGGGTTCTGCAAATACATTCTTCATGTTGTTGATTGGGCCATACGGGATCCCACTGCCTTCAAAGAGGTATAACCACTTACTGGTCATTTCTTCTTCAAACCTAGGAACAGACCAAAAGGGATACATTTTTACACTCTAGAGATTGTAACACAACTTTTTTTCTCATGTAGCCCTCTTTCAAAGCAACCAATAATAAGAAAAATATGGGTTTTAGGCTTTCTTTGCTCCCAGTTTTGAGAGAATGCTAACTACATGAAACAACTTGAGTTACCTTGTGGTAAGAATATCCACCCAGGTCCCATTGTTTGAAAAGCCACCATTAGAGATATAATTCCTCCTATTTCTGTCCCTATGTGCTTTTTGACAAAGAGTCCCTTGGAGAAGAGAGATTATGTGGAAAACGGTGTTAACTGAATTGCAAACATGGTATTGAGCACTTTATGAATATAATAATAATATCATTCCAATTTTGAGCACGTCATTGTGCAAAATGTTTTTTAGGTCTCAGGCATAGTATACCAGGTTAAGGTAGACACTAACGTACTAGATTATTCCTCAAAACAAAAAATAAATTAATGTAGTTGTTTTAAAAGAAAACTGTATGTTTTACCTCCGTTACATTTAAAGTACATCAGAATTAAAAGCTACAATCATTGGCCTAAAAACAGCCTTAGGTACGTATTTGTTTCACTGTGGTTTACTAATCAGAACAGATCTAGGCGTGAAAAGACTGACACCTCAGTTTAGCCAATAACATTCAAATTCATCCAAGTCCTTTACTCCTGTTTTCTTTTTAGTATAATTTAAAATTGGACTTCACAGACATAAAAGCTTATTTGATTTCTTTTATTTTCTCTATTAGTTCTTAAGGAAAGGGGACCTAATTCATTAATGACATTTACTGTTTTCTACTTCTTCTTTGTTAAGACAGTGAAGAGAGAAAAATTCTTGGATCCCTAAAAACAACTCAATACTCAGTTTGTAATATATGAAGAATTTTAGAATTATGAATTGTTTAAGTAGCAAATTATTTCTAGATAAGTCGTAATCTAGGTGGAAAAAGATTTTTAAAGACCATTACTATAGCAGATTGTTGGAGACAAGTAAATATAGTAGAAACATTTAGTATTCATGGACTTCTATTCAACTCTCATACATAGCTAGAATTAATCTCAGAACTGCAGATACCATGGGAAATTATATTAGAGAAATGTACTTCTTTCACAATTTAAAAAAAGTATAAAACAATATCAATATTTTGAGGACACTTCTCCAATTGTCATCTAATAAATAAAAAGAGAGAAGAAATTTGAATTAATGTATTTCCTAAAAGATAGACTACTATATAAACAACAATGCTCAATCACATAAATTTTTACATAAAAATCTGATAAAAATTTTTAATTGAAGTAGTATTACCTTTCACTAAGAATATAATTAATCCTATTCACATATCCACTTGTTCTACAACCATCTAGAGAGTTCCTACTATATACCAGGTATTGATTATTGTCTTTTTTTTATTGTGCTAACATTGGTTTATAATGTTATATAAATTTGGGGTGTACATCATTATATTTTGATTTCTGTGTAGATTACATCATGTTCACCACCCAAAGACTAATTACAATCCATCACCACACACATGTACCTAATCATCCCTTTTGCCCTCTTTCCTCCTCCCTTCCCCTCTGGTAACCACCAATCCAATTTCTGTCTGTGTGTGTGTGTTTGTTGTTGTTGTTTATCTCCTACTTATAAGTGAGATCATATGGTAATACACTTTCTCCCTCTGACTTATTTCACTTAGCATAATATCCTCTAGGCCCATCCACATTGTTACAAATGGCCAGATTTCATCCTTTTTATGGCTGAGTAGTATTCCATTGTATACATGTCCCACATCTTCTTTATCCATTCATCCCTTGATGGGCATCTAGGTTGCTTCAAAGTCTTGGCTATTGTGAATAATGTTGCAACAAACATAGGGGTGCATGTATCTTTTGCATTCATGTTTTCATGTTCTTTGGATAAATACCCAGCAGTGGCATCCCTGGATCGTATATAAGTTCTATTCTTAACATTCTGAGGAATCTGCATACTGTTCTCCATAGAGGCTGAACCAGTTTGCACTCCCACCAGTAGTGTAAGAGCATTCCCTTTTCTCCACATGTTCAACACTGTTCTTTCCTGTCTTGTTAATTATAGCCATCCCAAGGGGCGTTAGGTGATATCTCATTGTAGTTTTGATTTGAATTTCCCTGAGAATTAGTGATGTTGAACATCTTTGCATGTGCCTGCTGGCCATCTGCATACCTTCTAGGGAGAAGTGTCTTTTCAGATCTTTTGCCCATTTATTAATTGGGTTGTTAGATTTTTTGCTGTTGAGATGTATCAGTTCTTTATATATTTTGGATATTAACCACTTATCAGATATATGGCTTGAAAATATCTTCTCCCAATTGTTAGGTTGTCTTTTCATTTTGTTGATGGTTTCCTTTGCTGTGCAGAAGTTTCTCAGTTTGATGCAGCCCCACTTGTTTATTTTTTCTATTGTTTTCCTTGCTCAGTCAGACATGGTACTGGAAAATATGCTACTGAGACCAAGGTCAAAGAGTATAGTGCCTATGTTTTCTTCTAGGAGTTTCATGGGTTCAGTCTTACTTCAAGTCTTTAATCTATTTTGAGCTAACTTTTGTGTTTGGTGTAAGATAATAGCTTACTTTCATTCTCTTGCGTGATGCTGTCCAGTTTTCCCAACACCCTTTATAGAAGACACTCTCCTTTCTCCATTGCATGTTCCTGGCTCCCTTGTCAAAAATTAACTGTCCATAGATGTGTGGGTTTATTTCTGGGCTCTCAGTTCTGTTCCATTGATCTCTGTGTCTGTTTTTGTGCCAGTACCATGCTGTTTTGATTACTATAGCTTTGTAGTATATTTTGAAATTAGGGAGTGTGATACCTCCAGCTTTGTTCTTTTTTCTCAGGATTTCTTTGGCTATTTGGGGTCTTTTGTTGTTCCACATAAATTTCAGGATTCTTTGTTCTATTTCTGTGAAAAATGTTGTTGGAACTTTGATAGGGATTGCATTGAATCTGTAGATTGCTTTTCTAAGTATAGATATTTTAACTATGTTAATTCTTCCAATCCAAGACCATGAAATATCTTTCCATTACTTTGTCTTCTATTTCTTTCAACAATCTTTTATAGTTTTCACTGTACAGATCTTTGACTTCCATGGTTAAGCTTATTCCCAGGTATTATATTCTTTTTGTTGCAATCAGAAATGGAATTTTATTCTTAATTTCTCTTTCTGCTACTTCGTTATTAATCTATAGAAACACAACTGATAATTGTATGTTGATTTTGTCTCCTGCAACTTTACGGTATTCATTTATTATTTCTAAAAGTTTTCTGGTGGATTCTTTAAGGTTTTCTCTATATAAAATCATGTCATCTGCAAATAGTGACAGTTCCACTTCTTTCTTTTCAATTTGGATCACTTTTATTTCTTTTTCTTGCCTGGTTGCTCTGCCTAGGACTTCCAATACTATGTTGAATAAGAGTGATGAAAGTGGGCATCCTTGTCTGGTTCCTGTTCTTAAAGAGATAGCTTTCAGTTTTTCCCCATTGAGTATGATGATGGCTGTGGGTTTGTCATATATGCCCTTTACTATGTCGAGGTACTTTCCTTCTATACCCATTTTATTCAAAGTTTCTTATCATAAATGGATGCTGTATCTTGTCAAGTGCTTTCTCTGCATCTATTGAGATGATCATGTGGTTTTTACCCTTCGTTTTGTTAACGTAGTACACCACGTTGATTGATTTGTGGACGTTGAACCATTCCTGCATCCCTGGAATAAATCCCACTTGATCATGGTATATGATCATTTTAATGTATTGTTATATTCAGTTTCCTAGTATTTTTTTGAGGATTTTTGCATTGATGTTCATCAGTGATATTGGCCTGTAATTGTCTTTTTTTTGTGTTGTCCTTGCCTGATCTTGGTATCAGGGTAATATTGGCTTCATAGAATGAGTTAGGAGCTTCTCGTCCTCTTCAATTTTTTGGAAGAGTTTGAGGAGGATAGGCATTAAGTTTTCTTTGAATGTTTGGTGGAACTCCCCAGGAAAGCCATCTGATCCTGGACTTTTATTTTGGGGGAGGTTTTTGATTACTGTTTTGACTTCATTACTGATGATTGGTCTATTCAAATTCTCTATTTCTTCTTGATTCACTTTTGGAAGATGGTGATGCTAAGAGGTTATCCATTTCTTCCAGATTATCCAATTTGTTGTCATATAGCTGCTCATAGTATTCTCTTATAATCTTTGGTATTTCTGAGGTGACTGTTGCAATTTCTTCTCTTTCATTTCTGATTTTATTTATTTGAGGCTTCTTTTTTTTTCTTCGTGAGTTTAGCTAAACGTTTGTCAATTTTGTTTATCTTTTCAAAGAACAAGCTCTTAGTTTTAGTCTTCTTTTTTCTGTTTTTTTTTTTTTAGTCTCTATTTCATTTATTTCTGCTCTGATATCTTATTTTCTTCCTTCTACTGATTTTGAGCTTTATTCTTCTTTTTCTAGTTCCTTTAGGTGCACTGTACGATTGTTTATTTTGCATTTTTCTTGTTTGTTGATGTAAGCCTGTATTGCCATAAACTTCCCTCTTAGAACCACTTCTGCTGTATCCCATAAATTGTGGCATGTCATATTTTCATTTTGATTTGTCTCCAGGTATTTTTTTATTTCTCCTTTGATTTCTTCATTGACTCAATCATTCTTCAGTAGCATTTTGTTTAATTTCAGCATACTTGTGGCTTTTCCGATTTTCTTCCCATAGTTGATTTCTAATTTCATACTGTTGTGGTCAGAAAAGATACTTGGTATTATTTCAATCTACTTAAATTTATTGAGACTTCTTTTGTGGCCTAATATGTGCTCTACCCTGGAGAATGTTCCATGTGCATTTGAAAAGAATATGTATTCTGTGGTTTTTGGATAGAATGTTCTGTATATATCGAAGTCCATCTGGTCTAATGTGTCATTTCAGGCCAATGTTTCCTTATTTATCTTCTGTTTGGATCATCTATCCATTGGTGTAAGTGGAGTGTTAAAGTCCCTTACTATTGTTGTGTTGCTATCTATTTCTCCTTTTATGTCTATTAATTACTTTATATATTTAGGTGCTCCTATGTTGGGTGTGTAGATATTTACAAGTGTTATATCCTCTTGTTGGACTGTTCCCATTATCATTATGTAGTGACCTTTGTCTCTTGTTACACTTTTTTTTTAAAGTCTATTTTGTGTAAGTATTGCTACCCCAGCTTTGTTTTCTTTGCCATTTGCATGGAGTATCCTTTTCCATCCCTTTACTTTCAGTTTGTGAGTGTCTTTAGGTCTAAAGTGTGTCTCTTGTATGAAGCATAAATATGGATCTTGTTTTTTTATCCAACCAGCAATTCTATGTCTTTTGATTAGAGCATTTATTCCACTGACATTTAAAGTAGCCATTGATAATCATATACTTATTGTCATTTTGTTACTTTTTTTCTGGGTGTTTTAGTAGTTCTTCTCCGTTCCTTTCTTCTTCTTTTGCTCTCTTCCCTTGTGGTTTTATGGCTTCCTGTAGTATTATGTTTGGGCTCCTTTCTCTTAATTTTTTGCATATTTATTATAGGTTTCTGGTTTGTGATTATCATGAGGTTCATATATAATAACCTACGTATATAGCAATCTATATTAAGTTGATAGTCTCTTTAGTTTCACCTCCTGCTAAAAGCTCTACTTTTTACGCTCCTCTTCCTATATTTTATGTTTTTGATCTCATTTATAACCTCGTTTTGTGTGTGTGTGCATCCATTACCCTCTTATCATAGAAATAGATAAAATTTTAGTACTTTTGTCTTTTGACCTTCATAGGTGGTTGATCTGCTACCTTTACCATATATTTGCCTTTACCAGTGATCTTATTGCTTTTTTTGTGTGATAATTTTCTTATTCCTATTTGCGGTCTTTTCTTTTTCACTTAAATAGTCCCTTTAGCATTTCTTGTAAGGCTTGTTTCTTTGTGATAAACTCCTTTAGTTCTTGCTTGTCTGGAAAGCTCTTTATCTCTTCGTCCATTCTGAATGATAACCTTGCCTGGTAAAGTATCCTTGGCCATAGGTTTTTTCCTTTCAGCACTTTAAATATGTCATGCCACTCCCTTCTAGCCTGTAAGGTTTCTGCTGAGAAGTCAGCTAATAGCCTTATGGGGTTTCCTTTGTATGTCACTTGTTGCCTTTCTCTTGCAGCTTTTAGAATTCTCTTTTTATCTTTAATTCTTGACATTTTAATTATAATGTGTATTGGTGTGGGGCTCTTTCAGTTTATCATGTTTTGTGTTCTCTGTGCTTCCTGTACCTAGATGTCTGTTTCCTTCTTCAGGTTAGGAAAGTTTTCAGCTATTAATTCTTTAAATAGATTCTCTGTCCCTTTGTCTCTCTCTTCTCCTTCTGGAACACCTATAATACAAATGTTAGTGTGCTTGATATTGTCCCAGAGGTCCATTGGACTGTTCTTCTTCTTTTTAATTCTTTTTTTTTTATCTGTTCAGCTTGGATGATTTCATCCAGTCTTTCGTCCAGCTCACTGATCTGTTCTTCTGTACCATCTGCTCTGCTATTGAGTGCCTCTAGTGAATTTTTCAATTCCAGTATTGTAGTCTTCATTTCTGATTGGTTCTTTTTTATATTTTCCAATTCTTTGTTGAAGTTCTCACTGAGTTCATCTATTCTTCTCCCAAGATCAGTGAGCATTCTTATGACTCTTAGTTTGTATTCTTTGTCAGGTAGATTGTTTATCTCTGCTTCCTTTACTTCTTTTTCTGGGTTTTTGTCCTGTTCCCTTACTCCGAAATTACTCCTTTGTCTCCCCATTTTTCCTCTTTCTCTGTGCTTATATCTATGTGTTAGGTAGGTCAGCTCCATCTCCTGATCTTGGAGAGGTGGCCTTATTTAAGAAATGCCTTATGAGGCCCAGTGTGCTTCCCTCTTTTCACCAGTTCCAAATGTTCCAGGAGTGTCCCCTGTGTGGGCTAAATTTATCCTTCTGTTGTGGCTGAGTCACTCTTGCTGCAAGTGCCCAGCAAGGCTAGGCTGTCCCTCCGGCCAGCTGGTTGTAATGCTAGGTTGTGTGTGGCTGCTATGAACTCTTCAGACACTTTATCAGGCATGAGAAGCCCCAGCACAGTTGGGTCCAAGGTCTAACAGCACATTCCTATTGCAGTTTTTCTGTTAAGTGAGTAGGCCCCCAGTGGGCTGGTTGCTAGGCTCAGGGAGTTATAGTTGCTGTAGCCCTCCAGCCCACAAGGCTGTTGTCAGCTCTCTCAGTATTGCAGCTGAGAGCGCCAGCCCCAGGCATAGGACCATTCAATAGTTTTAGGCTTTGGAATGTGAGGCCAATCCCCTATGTGGCTGTTTGAGAAGCACAAATCTGCTGCAGCTTACAAGCCCCACTGCCTGCAAGGCCACATACCCCAAAAACACAATCCTGCCCTGTGCATGCACCCCAACCCACTGAAGCAGACCCAGTCGCCCCACTGCAGAGGTTCCACAGAATCAACCAATGCAGGCACCCCGCTTGCACACATCCTGCCCCCAAGAGGCAGACCCATTCACCCAGCTGCAGAGCCTCCAGGCACCCCACCTATGGGGGTCGCAAGTTGCCTGAGGGACTGCTGTCGGGGGGAACCAGTCCCTAGGGCAGGCTACCTGCCCTGCTTTAGTGGGTGGGGCAGACCCCTGTGCTAACAGGCCAGGGGGAGAACTCCAATGGCATCTGCCACTGTCTGTGTCAGCACACCTGTACTAGGTCACAATAATGGCTACCACCACTGTCTAAGTCCCTAGAGAGGTCTCACCTATCACTAAGATGTACCTGGAGTCTATCAAGTGAGTTTCTTTTCACCAAAGGACTGTCACCTTCCTTTCTGGTGATATTAGGTTGCTTTCCGAAACTGGTGAATTTGTGTTTGGGTCCTTGAAGGCCAGGCTTTTTTTTCTTTTCCATTATGTCAAATAGCTTTTCAGGGTGTATTCTCTGTTGTAGTTAATAGCCAGCAAAGTCAGATATTATGACACTTGTCTCGGTTGTGCTGAGTCCAAAACCTGCATATAGCAGTAATGCACCCCCAGTCAGATCTCCCACTCCTCCAGGGAAGGCTTCATAACTTAGGATTACTCCAAGCCAGCTGTGAGGCACCGCAACTCAAAGGTGGCTTTTTTCTCTCCAGAAGGGAATTTCTGACTCTTCCACCTCAGTCAGCACAGGACCTTGTTGTGGGTTTTTTTTTTTTCCTAGTTTTCAATTCTCTCTCAGGGGTAATTGTTCCAAGAGTAGTTGTAAATTTGTTGTGTCCGTGGGAAGAGGTGAGTTCAGAGTCCATATACACCACCATCTTGACACCATCTCTGATTATTTTCTTTAAATATAATGCCTTCCCTTTTCTCTCCATTATGATGAATAAAGAGTTTTCATTATACATTTTAACTAGAGCCCAGTAATGTTAACTATCCCTACTTAGGACACAATAATATACTTCACTTCTAAATGTCAAAAAATATTCTTTCATGGAAACACCACAATGAAAGTTTCAATGTCTTGCATTAATCGATTCTTCACATCCGTATTTTCTTTCCAATGACTGTTAAAGTCATCTCTTGGCTAAGACTTCCTAAGATAGATAGATAGATTGATTGATTCTATATATCCCCAGACTGATATATGCTGAAAGAATAAAAGAGATACTTTGAACCTGGAGGTTTTTCAATCAGGATGTCAATTATTTAGGTTTTCATAAACAGAGTGCTACAATAGTTAGTCTGATAAATTTTCAAGACAAGTGAATTTATCACCACTGGATTCACCCAAGTGGCCTGAAAGATTTGCACAGAAAATGCATGTTAATATCCAAACAAACACATAGTTGCAGGCTTGCCAACAGAAAACTCAGGGGAATAGTGGAAGTTTTAGTATTTATATAAGCTTTTCACCACTGGGCGAAAGAGAGGGATTTATTTCATGTTATGGAAAACAACGGATGCACTTTGGAAATGAGACAGAGGAGAGAGGCAGCGTCTGGAGCTGCAGTTGTGACCACTGTTTGTGTCTCTGCGTGGGTGTGGGCGTGGAAGTGTTCACACATGCCTTAAACTCAATCAGTCAGAGACAGAACATCACTGCATTCCGCTGTTCCCAGAGGACACATCCATCATTTTCTTCTGAAAATCTATCTCTTGATCTAAATCTGATGTGGAATCTCTTCCTTTATCTACACAAAAAAGCCGTAAGTGCATGTTTTTATTAACCACAAAAATTCTGCTAAAAAAAAGAGAAGGAGCTGATCTAAATCACTCAGGGCAATACAATGCTGAAGATAAGACAAGAAGGGTGTCCTTAGATTCAGCCTAGTGAGTCTCAAAGCTACAGCCTCCTCTGGAAAGTTATTTGGAGACTTATAAAACAATTCAGACTTAATTGTGAACTTACTAAATCAACCCATATATTTAATTCTAGATTTTTGTTGAATTTATTTGATGCCAAAAGGGGTATTATTAATCAGATAGCACCATTTAGGTAGATGAAACACTGCTGCATAAAGACAGACTTCAGTTTAAATTTCTTAAAGTCAAAATTTGACTTAAAAAAATAAGCAAAAAACTCTTCTCTTAAGAGAATGGATTAAAGTTGCAGCCAAATCCAAGACCAGAGAGAAACTAAGAGATCTGGGCCATGAACGTGGGAGTTGGAGCTAATTGTAACATTGATGGTAATTAAATGCTGGTCATTAAATTGTTTGGTCTATATTTTGTAGGTTTTATCCTCACAAGCACATCATAAGGTAAATATTACCCTCATTTGACCAATAGGAAACTCAGGTTTGGAGGAATTAACTTGCTCAAATTCATATAGCTTGTTTTCTCCAAAATTGTTTGAGGTATGATTGATAAAAATCATATATATTTAGTGTGTACAATTTAATTTTTTAAGGAGTGCAATGTGATAACTTAATATACATATACATTGTAAAATAATTACCATAATCAAGTTAATTAACACATTCATCACCCCACAGTTACCATTTTTGTGTATGTGTGGTGAGAACACAAGATTTGCTCTCTTAGCAAATTTTAAGGGTACAATACAGTATTATTATCTATAATCAGCATGAAATACATTACATTCTCAGAACTTACTCATCTTATAACTGAAAGTTTGTACCCTTTGAAAAAGATCTCCCCATTTCCCCCACACCCTAGCCGCTGGGAACCACCATTCTATATTGTGCTTCTAGGGGTGGGTCGTTTTTAGATTCCACACATAAGTGAGATCATGCCGTATTTGTATTTCTGTTTCTGGTTTATTTCACTTAGCACTAAGAAGCTTCTTCACTACCATCCTACATACCTCAAGATATATCTCCTTACATTAATACTCACTCATTCATTCCTGATGCTTTTAGCAAGAGTTTGTTTTGTGCCAGTCATGGGGATTACAACAATAAAAAAGACAGTCCTTGTATTCAGGGATCACATTGTCTAATGGAGAACACAGCTGTGGAAACTGATGAATTACAGTGCAGGGTCCTGAGACAGGAAAACAAATTGACAACTTACAGTTGAAGCACCAAAGAGAGAGACTTGAACTGGACCTGGGGAGTCAGGGAAGAGTTCAAAACCAAGGTGACATCTGAGCCAGGTGTTGAAGGATGTTAGAATTTTCCATGTGAAAGATAGGAAGAAGGATCTTCCAGGCAGAGAGAGCAATGTGTACAAAGACCCAACCTGGAAAGAATCTGAAATCTCCCATCCCCTGCGTGGCAAACGATGAAATGGGAAAGGGAGGTTAGAACCAGAGTGCAAGGCATCTGTCTGCTAAGCTAAGGATATTGAATTTCTGCTGGCAATGAGGAACCCAGAGAGGTCTTTCAGCAGGGACTGACATAATCAGCATTGATATAAAGATTGGAAGGATATATATGCAACTAAAGGTAAAGAAACTGGACAGGAGGCAACATACTCTCTTCCTCTGATGCATCTTAAATGTGCCTCTCTATCAATATCTCCCATATTATTGTCAATCATAAACAAATTTTCACTTGAAAAAAAGTTTTCTTGACATTCTTACCCCTTTTTGTTATTATCCTATTCATCGGTTTCCAATCCGTTACTCCTTGAGCCTCTGAAATCTGACTTGGTCACCAATGCTTATTCTTACTCAATTTCCAAGGTTCTCCAGTGACCACTTGTCAAATCCCATATTCCTTTCATAGTCCTCATCCTACCTGCTCTCTGTGCAGTGTTCAGCACTGTTGACTATCCTATCTTTAGGTCCTATGTTTCCATACCTTCTTGGATTTTTAATACTTCTTTGCCCATTTCTGTTCCTTCTATTAATTCTTTTACTTTTTGATCCTAGTCCCAATATTCTTTGCTCTCTTTTACTCACCTAAATAATCCTGTCATCTCTATGCAGATGACAGCCAAAGCCATATTTCTAGCTCTGACTTTTCCCAGCTCTCTTTTCGTAGTTAGCATGGGATATCTCCACTCAGGTGCACTATCATCCCCATAAACACAACGTGCTCATGGACGACTAAGATTGCCATTTCCCCCAGAAAACTCGTACTCTTCCTTTGCCTGAACTCACACCCTTGGCTAAACCTGGAACTCTTTTCTTTTCATCATTTCTTAGAACCTATGCCTAATTGTCCTGTAGAATCAACTTTTCAAAAGTTAAGTTTTATTCCTCACTTCCCACTGTTAATATCACAGTTCAGGCCATGGATTCTTCACACCTGGACTATGGCAATAGTTGATTAAAACCTTACTGCCTCCAGTCTTCCTCTTTTCAATAAATCGTGAATTTTAGATACGTCTCAAATCTGTCCAACTGTCTCCTCCAGGATCACTATCTTCTCTTACACTAGAGAAACATACTGTTTATTGACTGTTATATCCCCATAACTTATAACATAGTTGGTGCTCAATACTTGCTGAATGAATAAAATATACGACTATTTGGGAAGAATAAGAAGGTCTCAATCACATTAGCATGAATTACTGGGGTGAATTACTTTCCCCTAAAACCTTGCTGAGATTAGGTTTATTTAGACACTGAGATTGGGAGAAGGAAGACAGTTTGAGGCTCTTAGGTTTAAATGTAATATCACAGCATCTCCTCTTCTTCTTTCTTCTTCTACACTGATCTCTAAATTCTGTATAGAAGTACGTCTTATGGAAAATAAATTTCATGTTCCCAACAACTAACTTGCAAACAAATGCTTAAAGCATAATGTTTCAATTTAGAGACTGCCTATGTTATCCAGAGAATCATAAGATCTCAGGAATTCAAAGGACCTTAAAAATCATCCATTGTTTTCTATGATCCTACAAAATCATCATATTAAGCATATTAAACATATTTTTAGTAATAGAGAACACACTGGCAGTCCAGTTACTGGAAGTATTCAAACACAGGAAGTATGCTAAAGAAAAGGCACGAGATATGAGTAGATTCGGATTTGAGCCAGTCCTGGCACCTCCTATCCATGTGACCTCAATAAAAATATCAATTAATAACATTCACAAGTCTTCAAATCAAAGAAACCACTTATTAAGCATTTACCAAGTACAAGGCTCTATGCTAAGCTATTTACATGCATTATTTTATTTAATTCTCACAATTCTGTGAGGTAAGTACCATCATTACGTTCATTTTAAAGATCAGTAAATCAAGGTTTAGAGAGTTTAAGTAACCTTTTTAAGTTATATCAACATTAAGTAGCCAAGCTGGAAGTCTATTCTGGGTCCAAAGCCCATGTGTTAACCACCACTTTCTACTGCTTAACTCTGAGCATTGAAGTCCAGGAGAACAGACCAAACAAAGCTCTGTGAGTGACGTGCTGCTGAAGACCGGTCCCAGAGAGGGCTTAAAAAGGAGTAATTCAAGTCCAGCTTCTTGGTGCTACTGTTAACAAGAGCCTTTTATATAGTAGGCACCACAAGAAATAGTTTGCATATATTCTTTCTAGTCCTTATAATCCTAGGAAGTGAGTCTGATGATTCTCATGATTAAGGAAACAAAGTCATAGAGAAGTAGAGTAGGGAAGTACATGAATCGGAAGGCTCAACTCTATCAGCCGATGGGGTCTTGAACTGGTCCTTCTCTATGCTCATTCAATAGGGTAGACCTGTGAGAAGTCAGCATCACCCCAATCAAATCTAACACATGGTGCCATCGTTAGGCCATTGACAGTTGAGCTACTGTTTGCCCCCAGAGTTGGTGGGGAGAGGGAGGTCAATTCTGTACTGAGTGAGTTGCCTAGGCTTCATCTATTCCTGACTTCTTTCCCATTGACCACTGATCAACCCTATGGTCCCATAATGTCTCATAATATTGGCCACCATTTTCCAATCTGATCCTTTTAAGAACTCTATGAGAAAGGACAAATTATCTGCATTCAGAACTCATCTCACTACATACTGCTGCCCTTTATAAAAGATAACCAACAAGTAAATCAACAAGTAAAAGTATTGAAAAGACAAGCCTGACTTTTAATCCTAACCTCACCTAGCTTTATGACTATAGGTAAGTTAACTTCTCTGAGCTCCAATTTTCTCATCTATTTTAAGTAGTAATTAGGTACATTGCTTAGCATAGCACCCAGCATATAGTAAGTACCCAAGAAATGGTATTTACTTAGTAGTAGTATCACTTATAGTAAAAATAAACACAATAAAAAATATGTTTATAATTGCAAATCCAAGGAAGGAATTTACATAGGAATTGACAATTTACATAGCAGGTCCTGTTTATTGCTGATCATCTCTCAGATATTACTTGGTTATAAAAGCATAAGTACAGGGCCAGCCCTGTGGCGTAATGGTTAAGTTCACACACTCAGCTTCAGTGGCCTGGGGTTCACAGGTTGGACCCCGGGCACAGACCTAGTACTGCTTGTCAAACCACATTGTGGCAGAATCCCACATAAAATAGAGGAAGATTAGCACAGACGTTAGCTCAGTGACAATCTTCCTCAAGCAACAAGCAAAAAGAGGAAGATTGGCAACAGATGTTAGCTCAGGGCCAATCTTCCTCACACACACACACACACACACAAATGTGTAAGCAGTGGCTGGCCCCATGGGCGGGTAGTTAAAGTTTCACATGCTCCACTTTGGCAGCCCAGGTTTGCAGGTTCAGATCCCAGGCACGGATCTACTCCACTCATGGGCCATGATATGGAGGCCTCCTGCATACCAAATAGAGGAAGATTGGCACAAATGTTAGCTCAGGGCTAATCTTCCTCACCAAAAAAAAAAACCCAACAAACATAGCATTAGCATATATATACATATATCAAATCATTATGTTGTACACCTAAAACTAACACAATGTCGTATGTCAATTATACCTCAATAAAAAAATATTAAAAAAATTTTAAACATAAAATATCTAAGCTTCCGGGACTTCTAAAATAAATTCATGTGTCACTTCATTCCTGCTTCTTTCTTTTTCTAGAAAATATCAGTGTTTGTATTGGAGCCTGTAGGGGATAGGTCTTCATTACACTTGGAGATCCCTTAGCAGGGAGTGACAAGGCAGAGATTTCAAGCTAGGTGGGGAAAAATAGAGCAGACACATTTTACCAGGTTAACAATGAAGAGAGTTGAAGCAATTTAGAGAGGTACCATAAATATAGCTTGTGGAGAGGCCACCGAGCTTAAAGATCTTATCTTTTTGTCTCATCCTAATGGTTAAGACTAAGTCCAAAGTCTCAATTGCCACCACTGACGAAAGAGAATGCCAGCTGGGGGGTCACGCTGCGTCCATATCTGGATGAGGCCTCATTTCTCTAAGCGGCCCCCAGATGCCCCCGGACAAAATCTGGTGACTTAAAAGTCAATGACAGCAACTTGGAGCAAATAAAAGGTTTCTTTTACCCTTATATCCTGCTAGACTTTGTGAGATGCTCAAAGACATAATTGTCAGAGTTCCTTGAAGGGGAATAGGACAAAGTTTGTGGCAAAAGTGAAAGCATATCCCTCTTGGTTTCATGAATTTTTCCCCACTTTTGCGTCAGAACAGAAAAGTATTTAAGGATAAACTATATATGGAGACTCTGTGGTAAGACTCTAAATCTTTGAATCCTCTCAATCATTTTCCCACACAAAATTTCAGGACTCCAAAAATGTAGGTTATTTTGGGGGTCTACTTAGTTGTCTTTTCAGAGAGGTTTTATGTGAAAATCCAAATGTAACATATTAGAACATGTGACTTTATGTTACAAAAGCATTCTTCAATTCACACAATGACTTGCTCATATAATTGAAAACATGAACCAATTTGCAAGATATTTTCACATATTTATGCATAAGAGGTATACCTGCCTTGTTGCTATGTCGTCTCTATGGTAGAGTTGTTGATCTGCCAACCACAGTCTCCTGAAAATAAGTATCGATATTTGTATACCAAAAACCCATAATCTTTTCAAAATTTGCACACATTCGTTCCATCCCCTTACACAAACAAATGTAACTACATTTGTGGATTTCTCTTTTAGATGATAAGGATGGCTCTCCAAGATAGCGGGGAGAAAGATCTCTTAACACACAACCGTCTTGATATACAGAAGACTAGACCCAGAATGCTGTGCCTTTAAACTTCAAATAATTTTGTGAAAAACCTAGAAAGCCAAAGAAATATCTTGCAGAAACTTAACAAAAACAATGGAGAATTGCAAAATACATTATACTGTAAGCCAGTAAGATCTGAATACAACTTGGGAAAGACATGCTGTCCACATCACATAAAAGATTCGGGAAGAGTTTCTCTTAATATCATGGCAATGCTTCACAAAGATTTTTAAAAGAAAATTCAGGAATATTACCCACTAGAGTTAGTTTTTAAATTATTAAATTTATTTTTAATTTTACTCTTGTGAAATATTTCAAACATGCCAAAAAGTATAGGCATAGAAAACTATAGAAAAGAAAATAATATAAATACTTCTGTCCCCTCACCCACCCACCTTGTTAAGATGTTAATATCACAGCATATTTGCATCCTAGCTTTCAGGAGCAAAATGTTACAAACACAAGTGAGGCCTCTTTCGTACCACTCCTCGACCTTATTTCCTTTTTCCCTCACCTCAGAAGTAACCACCAACCTAAAGTTCATGTGCATCTCTCTGTTCACATTATTCTACTTATATTACATAAGTATGTGCTGTTTGGATTAATCTATAAGCAATACAAAGCGTCATATTGTATGTTTTTAAACTTTATGCTACAACTTGCTTTCCTTATTGGACATTTTAATTTTAAGATCTGTCCATATTTATATAGAGAAGAGAGAGAGATTTGGCTTATTCATATTTTATCCACTGGGCACATTCCTATGTGAATATTCCACAATTTACCTTTTCTCCTACTATTAATGGTCCATTGTTTCCAGTTTCTTACTACTACACACAATGCTTTGATGGAACCTCAAGCATTTCTCTGTTTATTCAAAGAGGAATGATTCCCTAAGGTATGTACAGAGAAGTAGAACTGCTGAGTCATAAAGCAGGCACACCATTACCTGTATTAGATTTTGCCAAATTCTCCTCCAAAGTGCTTGATGCCAATTTCTGCTTCTACTACGCTCCATATTCTCACCAACTTTAGCTATTGTCAGACTAAAGTTTTGCCAATCTGATAGAGGTGGAATGGTATCTCATAGTTACCTTAAGTCGCATTTCTCACAACTAGAGAAACTAAACATCTTTTCATAAGCTTATGGGCTATGAGACATTTTTTTTTCCTTTTGTGTCTTTCCTCTTCATATCTTTCACCCATTTCTCAGTTGAACCGTTTGTCTTTTCTTATTGACTTCTATAAATATTTGCATAGTCTAGATACAAATCCTTTATCAGTTATATGCATTTCAAATTTTTCCTCCTCGACTATAGCTTGTCTTTTAGCTTTATTTACTTTTCATACGGAAGCTATTAATTTTAACGTAGACAAATTATGATTCTTGTCCTTTAAGGTTTTTGCTTTCCATATTGGTTTAAAAAGTTAATGTTTAGCTCAAAACCTTGTCATGAGGAACTAAATGAACTAACACTTTAAAGGTGTTTAGAACAGTCCGTGGTACATGTGACTGCTACACAAATGCTAAATAAAGAAAACTATACTAACATTTCTGGGGCGGTAAACTGTTGGCAGGGAGGGGGAAGAAACTAGAATAGAAGTTCTGGAAACAAAAATTTGGTACAGGGCTGCATTCCCTAAATGCAGGGCCTATAGGAAATGTCTCTTAGGACAAATCTGAGTAAACCCAAACCAAACCAATGGGCTTTCATAAGATCCAGGCTAGAGTCTACAATGCAGTAACTATAAACAGGCTTGTGACACTTCTATAACCCACAGAGAAACAGCTGGAATTTGTTGGTCGGCGTTTCTACCGTAAACAGAACCACAGATTTAATATTTCCTGTAATTTCCTCAGACCTTATTTCCTCTTAGGAATTTATCTCTACATATTACTGATAAATTATGGTTAAAGTTATCTTTTTCCCCCCTAGCATTCACTAGCTCTCTCCTTTGTCTGCATGTCAATTCACAGGCCACACAAAAGACAGAGTAAGAGTCCATCCAGGGAATTCAGCCACTGCCTTCTAGGTCAGGGTTGCTCAGGACTTTTCATATAACTTGTTCTTAAACACGCCAAGACACTTACTAGGCTGAGTAGCCACTATGTCTTAAGATTCACACCAATTATTACCACATTAACAATTCTGGTCCATACACAATGATCATTCACAGTTCAGAAACATATTCTATTTTGTACAGATTTTAAATGAAGAGTGGGTCATATAATGGTTTGGCCTGACCAGCACTGCTGTGACCGTCCATACAGCCTAAGTGGCATCATTGCAAACACGATATGGGAAAGTTGACCACATGGCCAAGGTCCAGTGACACCTCACAACAGGGCTTCTCGTACTAAAACTAAGCTTCTGTAATTGAGATGTGTTTGTGAAGAACTACTCGTAAAGCAATACATAATTATTGTATAAAGAATATTTAAATATCAACAGGCACACAAAACAATAAAATCAACTATAACCTTACTACACAGAAATAATTTTGGTTTATACATATCTTTTAGCATTTTTGTATGAATATATATTTTTAAACATTTAAAAAGGATCACAATGGGGTTTTTTTTCCTTTTCTATTGTGTTAGAATACACATAACATAAAACGTATCATCCTAACCATTTTTACGTGTCCCATTGAGTGGTATTAAATACATTTACATGTTGTGCAGCCATCACCACCATCCATTCCAATAACTCTTTTCATCTTGTAAAATGAAAACTCTCTATCTGTTAAAAAATAACTCCCCATTCTCCCCTTCCCCCGGCCCCTGGCAACCACCATTACACTTTCCATCTCTATGACGTTGACTACTCTAAGTACCTCATGTAAGTGGAATCATACAGTATTTGTCTTTTTGTGACTGACAATTCACTTAGCATAATGTCTTCAAGATTTACCCATGTAGTAGCATATTGCAGAATTTGAATCCTTCTTTTTTTTTTCTGAAGATTAGCCCTGAGCAAACATCCGTGCCCATCTTCCTCTTCTTTATATGTAGGACACCTGCCACAGCACAGCTTGATAAGTGGTGCATAGGTCTGCACCCAAGATCTGAACCTGCAAACCCCGGGCCTCCGAAGCGGAGTGTGCAAACTTAACCGCTACACCACTGAGCCAGCCTGAATTTTCTTCCTTTTTAATGCTGAATAAAAATACAAAACATTGCTGAGAGAAATTAAAGAAGACATAAATAAATGAAAACATGCCCATGTTCATGGATTGGAAGACTTAATATTGTTAAAATGTCAATATTACTCAAAGTGATCTACACATTCAATGTAATTCCTATTGAAATCCCAACTACGCTTTTTGCAGAAATAGAGAAACCCATTCTAAAATGCATATGAAATCTTAAGGGACCCCAAATAGCCAAAACAATCCCAAAAAGGAAGAACAAAACTGGAGGACTCACACTTCCTGATTTCAAAACTCACTACAAAGCTACAATAATCAAAATAGTGTGGCATTGGTATAAAGACACACGTAAAGACTAATGGAAGAATAGAGGGCCCAGAAATCAACCCTCACTTTTACAGTCAGATGATTTCTGACAAGGACGCCAAGACCATTCAATGGGGAAAAGAACAGTTTTTTCAACAGGTAAGTTGGACTCTTACCTAACACCATATATAAAAATTAATTCAAATGGACCAGGACCTAAATGTAAGACCTGAAACAATAAAAATATTAGAAGAAAACATACAATAAAAGCTTCACAACATTGGATTTGGCAATGATTTCTGGGCTGTGACACCAAATACAAAGAAAGCAAAAGAAAAAATAGACAAATTGGATTTCATGAAGATTTGAAAAATCTGTACATCAAAAGACACTATTCACAGAGTAAAAAGGCAACCCAGAGAATGGGGGAAAATATTTGCAAATTATATATCTGATAAGGGATTAATATCTAGAATATACAGAGAACTACAAAAACTCAATAACAACAACAAAAACCCTGATTCAAAAACGGGCAAAGGACTTGGAAATAGACATTTCTCCAAAGCACGTGAAAAGACGCCCAACATCACTAATCATAGGGAAATATAACTCAAAACTACAATGGGATACCACTTCACACTCATTAGGATGGCTACTATTGAAAAAACAGAAAACAACAAGTGTTGGTGAGGATATGGAGAAATTCGAACTCTTGTGCTCTGTTGGTGGGAATGTAAAATGGTACAGCCACCTGGAAAACAGTACGAAGGCTCCTCAAAAAATTAAAAATGGAATTATGACCTTGCAATTCCACTTCTGAGTACATACTCAAAAGAACTGAAAGCAGAGTCTCAAAGAGATAATTTGGACACTCATGTTCATAACAGTATCATTCACAATAGCTAAAACATGGAAGCAAACCAACCGTCTATTGATCAATGTTTTGTAACCACTGAAAATTTGGTAATCATAAGTCCATGTTAATAAATAGTTACCTCCTCTAGCATTTGGATATTTATGGTTTATTTTCCTAAGGTGTGTGAATATTGCTTCAATAAATATCCTTGCAGCTAAATTTCTATACATGATCTTATTTCCTTAGGATTCGTTCTTAGAAATGGAAATACTTTAAATTTTAAAACATTTTTATATTCATTCATTGAATAAGTATTTGTTGAGTTCCTGCTAAGTGCTAGGCACTGTCTGGGGTTTCAGCAGTGAACAAAAGACGAACATCCTCATCGCCACGGAATTTGCCTAGGGAAGGCGATGAATGAGTAAAATCCATATTATTTGTGGAAGTGCTATGAAGAAAAATAAAGGAGAAAATAAACCCCTTCCATGAGCAGTGGCACCTTTTAATAGGATCACCTAAGAAGGTCTCAGTGAGAAGAAGATGTGTTAAATGCATTATATAAGCAGTTTCACTCACAGAAACTAGATATTATCATTTTTATCATTTGATTTGATTTCTCCCTATTTGGCAGGCAAAAATAAAAAAGGCATCTCAATTACTAATTCTTTTGGTTATTTGTATATCTTGTCCTGTAAAATGTCTGATTATATTCTTTGGACAATTTTCTATTGGGTTTTCCTTTTTCTTATTAATGTGTAAAAGTTCTTTTTATATTAATTTATAATTTACATTGTCTGCTTTTATGTGGAAATTTTGGAAGATCCACACACTACGCTGCCACTGCCACTGCCATCTTCCCAGAAGTTCAAGGGTATTATTTTCAAGAAATTTGGAGAAGTTTCCTTAGAAGACTCCTAGTCAGGTGTCATTTTGAGCTCAAAAGACACTCATTTATAACAATTTTTATTCTTTTTCCTGGCCAAGTTAAACTCGTTATCCCCTGACCAACAGACATTTTTTCATTACTTGCTTCTAGTCCTACACTGGCTTAAAAGGAATCACTGGTGATTTATGAGGTCCACTTCTTCTAGTCACTTAAAATACACAGTTGGACCATCAGCATTGTATCAAGTATAATCTAAATCCGAGTATATAGTAATGAAAAGCAACACACCATGAAATGCAAGCCTGCAATTTCTTAATTTTCCTGCTTCAAACCCCTCTTTTTAATATTTCTCTACTGAATTTAATTTAAACTCATTAAACAAAGGAAATTTGCAAATGAACTATAAAAATCTACTGCTTCACAAATTTACACATTTTCTTATCTGGTATCTTCCTTGAATAAATAGTCTTTAAAAAGAGAACATTATTTTGTCACTGTACACAAAATACTAGCATGAAAATGGCATAAAGAAAATAGGTTATAAGCTATAAAATGCTTTGTTTTAATTTCAAAGAATCCCAGAGGTGGAATGAATTTTACTGGCAACTTCCTCCAACACTTGAAAGCCAGAAGAGTGGTCATTCCACCCGTGTTTGTAGGATTACAGTACAGGACGTGCTCTGCCAGGAAAGATAGCACTTTCAAAAGCAACTCACCTCATATTTGGAAATCTCTAAATGACAATTCCAGTTTCCCAATCTTTCTGCCCTTTCTCCATCCTCCCTAGCCCCACTCACCCTAGTTTCCTTTCCCTGATGGAGATCCCAAGAGTCCTTCCAGGTGAGAACCAATGCTGCAAACATTAGAAGACAACCGTTCACATCCATCCTAGAATCTGCCTCTGGAAACTTCCTCCCATTGACCTTCTTGAGTCCTGAGAGCCTCCTTCGATATTTTAAAACAGCAGTCACACCCTTCCTCCCAAGTCACCTCTTCTATAAGCTAAAAACCCTATATCCTTTGGCTATCCCTCAATAGGGCACATATAAAGAATTTAAACAATTCTTAGGCTACTCATCAATGGAGCAAATATTTTGTCCAAAGGGAAAAGATAAAACTAAATCATCACAGAGAAACTTGTTCAGCCTCACTTACAATTTAACAAATGAGAGTTAAATGATTTGAGGCATCATTACATACCATAACAAGTGAAAAAATGAATGTTACACATTACTGAGGCGCTACAAATTATCTCAAATTTTCTTGAAAACAATCTGTTAAGAAGTAATAAGAACTATGGATCCGTTTATTCAGTTTAAATGATGCCATTTGTACAGTGATATTCAAACCAAAAGCTTCTAATAGCGGTAAAAAAGTAAAAATACCCTAAATGCCTAGAAAACAGCAAGATGCCTTCGTATCCGCCAGAATATTTATACAACAGGTTAGTACATAAGCAATTTAAAGTAAATATATAGCCAATATACACTAAATACTTCATACAATATACACAAAAATACTTTAGCAAATGCAAAAACAGAACTCACAATTGTATGTGCATATAATTATATCTAATTACATATATACATTAACAAAACTCCAAAAACAATTTGGCAAGATATAAATAGAACTAAATGTTCATTACGTTCTTTTTTTACGCAAAATTTTTCAAATCCTTAAGAAAACCCAAGATGAATAAAGCAGTCTCATAGTTCCATAAAGAATATCGGGACCGCCACTAACTGTAAGTACCATAGGGCAGGAAATGAGTCTGCTGGTTCCCTGGTGTAGCCTTGCATTTCATAGCTGACATTTCTATGGCATACATGTGTGCTGGATACCATTTTAAGCACTTTACATAGATTACACATTTAATACTCACAATAACTCTACAACATAAATACTATTATTGTCCCCATTTGATAGATGAGGAGCCTGAAGCACAGAGAGGTCACACAGTGAGTAAGAGACAGAACCAGGATTAGAACCCAGATGGTATGAGTTCCAGAGTCCACACTTTTCCCACCCTCTCCCCACGCTATACCATCTCAATAAACAAGGAGGTGAGCAATAAAAGGTGGTTGAATATATGCATATATGGATGAATGTATTGATGGATCAATCAATCGATGGATTGATAAATTATTTGGGTTTACTCTCTCTGGAACCTGAGAAAGAAAACTAACGTATTGAGCACCTTTTGCACTCCGGCACTGTGCTAGTGCTTTCATACATTATCTCACTAAATCACAGAAACAGCCTTGCAAGGATGCAGCGTTATTGCCCATTTTTTAATATGAGGAAACTGGGTGTTGTTCATTTGATGCTGAATCTTGGAAAAGTAACCCTGGAACTCAAAATGATGCATGGCACAGTGGCAGCTCAATATATATTTACTCAATGGAAGATTTTAAAGTAACTTTTTAATACTTAGAAAAGGAAATAGAAAGAATTAGTAGCCAATAGGTTTTCTTAAAGTCAAATAATACCAAGCCAATCTTATTTTCTTTTTTGATTGGGTTCTAAACAGGTATGTGAGGGAAATACTAGGGACAAAACGCTCCTGGATTTCACCAACGCTAACAAGGTCGTTCAAAATATCTTTGTGGTTGAGATGGAAAAATGTAGTGTGCTAATGACATAACTGTGTGAATTTGAAGCCAGTCAAAGAAACACCCAGAGAGTTTCGTTTCAGTCTTGGGTAATAAGTTAGTTTCTGTTGTTGAACCTAAATGAGGACTAAGATGAGGTCATGGTGGTCAGATTTGTGCATAGCAAGAAGCTGGTAGATAGACAGCAAAACCAAGTTGTTTTAAACAGAAGCAATTTTATTTTAAACAAAATTAATAAAAAATGTATTTAAGTCCAAAAATAATAAATGCACAAAGAGAAATAAGACTTAGTAGCAGCTGGGTTTTTTTTAAAAAAAGGAGTTTTTGTGGTTATTTACTGTGAATCAACATGTCACCCAGCAGCCAAATATGAGTAAAAACTTACACTTCATCAACAGAACTCTGTTACCCAAAAGAAATTGACTCCTGCACCGCTATACGGCTGCCCAGCTGGATCCCGGCAATAAGTAACGCTTATCAGGTGTTTGCCGTGTGCCAGGCCCCCTGCTAAGGGCTTTACCTCTACTGTTTTCACTCATTTAACTCTCTCAACAAGTCTACAGGTAAGGATTATTATTATTATCCCCAATTTACAAATGACAAAATCTGAAGCACAGAAGTCACACAGTTTGCCTATTACCTTACAACTAACAGGGCAGGACAAGTGTTGAAAGCTGAGCAGTCTAATTCAAGCTTCAGCTTATGTTAACCACAGTTCTATTCAGCCTTTCTTGTCCTCTGACGTCAAAAGTTACAGAAGCTGTAGGTGGCCCATCCCATGTGTCCTTTTTTCTTTATTGAGGTAACACTGGTTTAAAACATTATATAAATTTCAGGTGTGCATCGTTATGTTTCGACTTCTGTGTAGACTATATCATGTTCACCACCAAAATTCTAGTTGCCATCTATCACTGTACACATGCGCCCCTTTATCTCTTTCCTCCTCCCCCTAACCCCCTTCTCTTCTGGTAACCTGGAAATCTGGTAATCTGTTCTCTATAACTATGTGTTTGTTTGCTGTTGTTTATGTTGTTTTCTATCTTCCACATATGAATGAAATCATATGGCATTTGGCTTTCTCTGGCTGACTTATTTTGCTTAGCATAGTACTCTCAAGGTCCATCCATGTTGTCACGAACAGCAAGATTTCACCTTTTATATGGCTGAGTGGTTTTCCATTGTGTATGTATGTATGTGTGTGTGTGTGTGTGTGTGTGTGTGTGTATCAGATCTCGTTTATCCATTTATCTGTCAATGGGCACTTAGATTGTTTCCAACTGGCTATTGTGAATAATGCTGCAACGAACATAGGGGTGCATATGTGTTTTTGAACTAATGTCTTCATGTTCTTTAGATAAATACCCAGAAGTGGAATAGTTGGACCATATGGTAATTCTATTTTTAATTTTTTTAGGAATCTCCATACTGGTTTCCATGGTAGCTGTACCAATTTACATTCCCATTAGCAGTGTACAAGGGTTCCCTTTTCTCCACATCCTCTCCAACACTTGTTATTTCTTGTCTTTTTATTAATGGCCATTCTAATGGGCATGAGGTGATATCTCATTGTGGTTTTGATTTGCATTTCCCTAATAATTAATGATGTTGAACATCTTTTCATGTGCCTGTTGGCCAGCTGGATATCTTCTTGGAAACATGTCTGTTCAGATCATCTGCCCATTTTTTAATTGGCTTGTTTGATTTTTTGTTGTTAAGTTGTATGAGTTCTTTACATATTTTGGATATTAACCCTTGTATGATTTGCAAATATCTTCTCCCAACTGCTAGGTTGTCTTTTCATTTTGTTGATGGTTTCTTTTGTCATGCAGAAGCTTTTTAGGTTGATATAGTCCCATTTGTTTATTTTTTCTTTTGTTCCCCTTGCCTGAGGAGACATATTCAAAAAGATCCTGCTAAGATTGACGTCAAAGAGTGTACTGCCTATGTTTTCTTCTAGGAGTTTTATGGTTTCAAGTCTTACATTCAAGCCTTTAATCCATTTTAATTAATTTTTGTGTGTGGTGTAAGATAATGGTCTACTTTCATTCTTTTGCATGTGGCTGTCCAGTTTTCTCAACACCATTTATTGAAGACACTTTCCTTTCTCCATTGTATGTTCTTGGCTCCTTTGTCAAAAATTAGCTGTCCATAAATGTGTGGGTTTATTTCTGGGCCCTCAGTTCTGTTCCACTGATCTGTGTGTCTGTTTTTCTGCCAGTGCCATGCTGTTTTGATTACTATAGCTTTGTAGTGTACTTTGAAATCAAGCAGTGTGATGCCTCCAGCTTTGTTCTTCTTTCTCAGGATTGCTTTGGCTATTGGGGGTCTTTCATTGTTTCATATAAATTTTAAGATTCTTTGTTCTATTTCCATGTGCCTTTGACCAACACGAGTTCTACTGCAGATATAGACAGCTCCAGCCTGCTGACAGCTTCCCATCTCAAATGCCTCTGCCTCTTCTTTGTATGTGGGCTTTCTCCAACACCATGGGAATTGGCTGGTCTGCACCTCCAGGGGCAACCCTCAAACACTGGGGGACAGGAGCTGGTGGATAAATGCCCCAGAATCCCCATCCTCTGGTGAGATGATTCTGAAGCTTGTTCCACAGTTTTCAGTGTCCCCAGCATGACTGAGGCCCAGCTGCTCACAATGGCAACCTGCAAATCAATGCACCATTCTCTGCCTCACTTCCCTCCTTGTTTATTTGTGTTTCTTGAGATCATTTCCCTAATAAATTATCAGGGTCTGCTCTTGGGGAAACTCAAACTAAGATACCACCCTATGCTGTTTATGAATCATTCTTAAATCTTCTACTAACTTTAAGTAATTAAGTAATTACTTAATTTAATTACTTTAAGAATTTAAATAATTTATCTTTCTAAGCATACCTTAGATAGCTCTGGCATTAATTTACATTCTTTGATTGTTTTATTTTATAAGCTGAACTAGAGCATGACTTGGGGGAAAATAAAACAGGCTAGATGAATTCCTCCAGGCCACCAACCAAACCCAATAGTAGCTGAGAAAGAAGGGAAGAGAAAATGGCCAAATAATGAGAGAGGAATATGAGACAGGAACTTTGAACCTAATCACTATAACTCAAGTAAAATTTAGATCTCTGCCCATCCCATCACCCACCCATGGACTCTCAGCACCAAATTATAAAACCAGCTCATTCTCAAGAATGTCCTGAGAGGGGTGAGTTCCTTCATTTATGTTTTTTTGGATATGCTTAAAGGGAATTATTGGTAGTTAGAAATATAAATCAAACTGGGCTAGCAAATTGGAAAACCATTTCTTGTCCTTGATTAAATCGTGCAACCATTTGTTACTGAGTTTGTAGATCACAGGCGTACTCTTCTAGTTCCAGGAGTACTTTTAGGAGGTGGTAAAACGTGCTGTTGATAAGTCAGTAATGCTAGGGTGCTGTTATCTTATAGAATGAACAATTCAGACTTAGAAACACCTTGGGAATGTGAAGAACAAAGACTACTTATGAAGTTATCCAAAATGTAATCTTACTGTTTAGCTATTTTATTACACTGAAAAATAATACTTTAATAATCAAAGGTCACACTCAACAGCTATTATTGCATACATGAAGTGATATATTTAGAAAAAATAAGGTAACCAACTATCATAAAATTATTGACACTTCTCAAGTATACAGCTTTTGCACGTACACATTGCATTAAGATGTTTCATATGGTTACTGCTAAAATAAGAGTTAAGTTTTATTGAACAATACAGTAAACAACCACAAAAAACATACAGAAATTGTTAGGAGATTCTGCTACTTATGGCAGAATTCATTGGTGGACTGTGTTTCATCAAAACGTTCTCTCTCCCACTGAAAAATTTAAAGTTTTGCAGCATATAAACAAAAGATATGTTCCTTTCCCTCTCACCAAGTTTACACTTTCCCTCCCAGTAGCCATAGCAAGGAAAATATATGGGAAAACTTACAAGGGAAAAAAATTACAACTGAAAACAAGTAAAATGTATATGATATGATCATAAAAATTTAGCTTTTATCCAGAGTTACTTAAAAGTTAGGAAAAACGTTAAAGATACTTTGATTTTGATATTCACACTAAGCAAAATTAAGAACATAAATTAATGATAGATGCTATTTCCTTAAAAAGCATTAAATTCTTACCTTTATTTTGACCTCTATGTTCTGTGCTATTCTTGGCCTTCAATGACCAAAAGCTCATAATAAAATTGTTGGTATGTTTACCAACTAGGTCAGAGCACAGAATTTTTTGTTTTATAGTTATTTTTGGAATTATGTTGTCTGCTCTCTTAAAGATGGCTGTGTATGGCAAAGTTACTTGTTAGTTTTATCAATTTATTGATATGAACACAAAGATGTTCATATTAGAAAATTTGGAAAACAGAGAAAAACATAAGGATGTGAAAACAAATATTACTTATAATTCTGTCCAGAGACAACCACAGTTAATATCTAGCTATACCTCCTCTTTTGGTGCCATTCCTGTTTGCTGTTGTTAATACAGTTTATAATTTTGCCTTTTTAAATTAATATATAATAAGCATTCCTCTTCCTATGAAAAATTATCAGTGACTTTAATTTGGGGTAAACAAACAATACTTGGCATGGAAGATTGGCCCTAAGCTAATATCTGTTGCCAAGCTTCCTCTTTTTTTTTTTTCCCTCCCCAAAGCCCCAGTACATAGTTGTATATCCTAGCTGTAAGTCATTCTAGTTCTTCTATGTGGAATGCCACCACAGCATGGCTTGATGAGTGGCAGTATGTAGATTCACACCCAGGATCCAAACCAGCGAACTCTGGGCTGCCGAACCAGAGCCCGCGAACTTAACCACTCAGCCAGGGGGCCAACCCAATGAACAATATTTCAAAGTCAGTATTTACTTATGTTGTAATTCTGGATGTTTATGTGCTCTGGAGTGTTTGACTATTGTGAACAACTGTGCAGGTGTCTTTATCTTGATTCCTCTAAAGAGATTTACTAGGACATCAAGGATGAATATTTTGAAACAGAATGATTGGGTTACTAACAATGGACACTTCAAGGCTCTATATGCCTGTCAACCAATTGCTTTCACCCCAGCAGAATCTGAACCTCTATGTCTTACTACACATTAGGCAACATTAAATATTATTTATGTTTAATAAATATCTGAATGGTTAAAAAGAGAAAAAACATAATTGAGCCTTTTTTATTTTCATATATTTAATTACTAGTAAGATTAAATACTTTTTCATCTATTAATTTGACATTAGGATTTCAGTTTTTATGAATTATTTCTTCAAGTTAATCTACTGAGATTGTTGTGTTTTTTTTCCTGATCTACTTGACTGTCCTCTTTGTAAAATAACTACCATTATCTGTAGATATTATTGGAAATATTTTCCCAACTTTGTTATTTTTTTCAATTTATGGTGTTTTAACATTAGAGTAGTTCTAATATATGGTAAGAATTGTCATCTCCAATACTCTTTAAAAAATTCATTTAGTCTATTTATTCTTGAACATAAACTTTATAATTTTTTAAATTCCAAAAATAGCCCTGTTGAAATAGTGCTTGGAATTTTGTTAAACTATTAATAATAAGAAAAATTGACATCTTTACAACATTGTCTTCCTAGCCAAGAACTTTTTATAGTTTTTTTCTTGTAAGTCCCATACATATCTTGTTACCATTGTCCCTAGGTATTTTGTATTCTCTGTTGCTGCTGTCTACCATGCATGGAATCTCTCCTTCATGCCATTATATAGTAAAGTACTGTTTTCTGTATATTCTTTTTGTAATTGGTCACATGCTGAACTCTCTTAGTTGTAATTTTTTCTTAAAAGTAGTATTATTCTAATATTATATGCAGTATCATTTTTTAGTACTTCCTTTTTCTAGTCTAACAAATATAATCATTTTAGTGAACAACCTGTATTGTTAGTGTACATTCAGAGGCCGACTTTATTCTCTCTTTCAACTTCCAAGCCACTCTCTAGATTTGCTATTTCCTAGCACTATATCAGACAGAGCTCCACAGTTATTCATAGGGCCTTCATAGCCAATTATTTCCTAAGTGCGTGGCCAGGTCCTTCTTCTTAGTCTGTCTTAGTCTGGAAGCTCCACTGAAACCTATCTACCATGAGTGACCCTGCTGGTATTTGAAATACCGGTGGCATAGCTTTCAGCATCAGAGCAACAAGCAGCCGTCAAAGTATGACAACTAACAGACAAGAGGTGTGGTTCCCCGACAGGGAAACGAGTCCCAGCCATGGTAGTGAGAGCGCCAAATCTTAACCACTAGACCACCAGGGCCGGAATATTAGATTATAAACTCTGATTTCCCAAACTGCATTCCAAGGCATCCTAGCTTCTCTTAATGTCTTAAAGGAGTTGGGGCTAGTGGCATAGGAAGGAGAAAGAAAGTTTCCCTGGTCACATACGTTTGGAAATCACTGCTTGCTAGGTTTCTCCACAGAGATTCATAACATATATTAGCATATTAAGGTGGTAAGAAATTCTGTTAAAAAACCAAACTATTTGTCTTCAGTTTGAATCCAGGCTGGCCTTGTGTCTCGTTTTGACGAATAGTATGTGAAAGAAGAGACACTGTGTAAGTTCTACAGCCAAGATCTCAAGAGTCCTTGGAGCTACTGTCTTTGCCCTTTGAACAAGTGTTCAAAGACCTCCATGTAAGAAGGCCTCTACAGCCTGAAGGATGAAAAAGATCAGGAAGAGAACCAAGTCACTCCATGAGGCCAAGAGCCAGCACCAACCAGATGTGTGAGGGAGGCCATCCTGGACTTTCCATCCCAGATTACCCTCTAGCCAAAAGCAACCACTTAAGTAGGCCCCCAAAAATCCAGCAGAACTACCCAGCCAACCTTCAGAGGCATGAAAAATAATGAATCGTTGCTTCAAAACAGGGGCTCAAAAACCATGGCCATAGACAACATTTTCTCCAACTGCTTTTGTACAACCCTCACTGTAAAAATGGATTTTTCATCTTTAAATGATTGAAAAAAATAAGAAGAGTATCTCATAACACATGAAAACTGTATGAAATTCAAATTTCAGTATCCATAAATAAAGTTCTTTGGGAACACTGTCACGCTCACTCACTTAAGTACTTACTTAGGTACTCACTTAAATACCCACTTAAGTATTGTCTATGGTTTCTACCTCCCTACAACGGTAAGTTAATTACCTGTGATGGAGACCATCTAGTCTGCAAAGCCTAAAATATTTACTATCTAGTCCTTTATAGAAAAAGTTTGCTGACCGCTTTAAAGCCATAAGTTTTAGGATGGTTTATCATACTAGGATAGTTAAAATTTTCTAAATTTTCATCCCATTTTATATTTTTTTGCTTACAGCACTGTGTTTTATGGTTATATCTATGCTGTACATTTAAATTTGTTACTAATTTCTAGAATATTTCATTGTAGTTAGTTTTCCTTTTTTGGAGCTTTCTAAGATTTTCTTTGTAACCTAGCCTACAACTAGTGTTTGTAAACGTCCCAGAGACACCAGAAAAGAATACGTACTCTCTTTAGCAGGATATGCAGTGTAACATATATCTACTGCTTCTACCTCAGTAGATATACTAAATAAGTCCTTTTTTCTTAATCTATTTTAGAAAATGTCATGGTAAACTATTACAAAACAATTATGTTTCTCACAATTTCTCTCTAACTTTCTAACTGTTCTAAATTTCTATATTTTAGAATATATTTCTGTATTTTGATGTGTTTAAAAATAACTTGGACCCATCAATTACTCTTATTTTCCAAATACAGTATACAACAATGGCCACCCAAAAGCGCCAATCCCAGAGCCATGAAGGTCCAGGCCAGCATTCTGATTTTCTTTTTTTGTTTCCCTTCATTAAATTGAACAGAGTACTGAGACTTAAATAAACTCAGACATTCCAATGTCTGGATTTTTCTTTTTCCAAAGTTAGCAAATGAGAAAAGAAAACAATTCACAAAAGAGGAAAGAAAAGTCATCAAGAAAGGAAAATGCAAATTTATAAATTGAAAGATTAAAAGTTGTGAATATATACACAGAGATTCATATGTATATGAATACGGAAATGTGTGTGTGGGGGGTGCAGAATGTTCACTCATTTTCTTTTCCTAACTAGGATTATTATTCTAAACATAAAATTTATAGTTAAAGGATGTAAGCAATTATTCCATGAGTACTGTGGCAAAGGTATTGATAATCAGGAGATTCCAATTTGAACTTCACCAATGACATGAGCAATAGTGGGGAAAACACGTTAAACTAGAACTAAGGTAGGTCCAGTCTGGCATTGGAAGCAGTGAACAGCTTGCCAAAACTACTGTAGATTGTCCAGGTGAAGATGGTCAGGAGCAGCTGGTCACTAGGGAATGTTCCAAGATGCTGGACAGCTGGTGGAAATCAAGACTCAGTCGGGATGTCAGCTGTCAGCACTGGAAGAGAGGTGGAGTCAGCTCTTACTAGAAATATTAGTTGATGTAAGATCAAAGACCCAAGGAAGGGCTACACTGGAAAGCCAAAGCTAAGAGGAGATAAGAAAAGAACCCAAGTGGGGGCAAAACAGTTGCAGAACAGAGCTCAGTCTGAGCCAAAGGCAGGCAGGAAATTATGCAGGGCAGGAATGAGTCTGGAGCCTGAGGAGCAAACCAGAGCGTCGGGAGACCAGAGTGTCGGGAGACCGAGGCAAACTCCAGAATCTCTATCCAATTCAAAAGTCAAGAGCAAAACAAGCTCAGCCAGGAAGGCCTGGAGAGCTGCACCTACACTCTCCCAATAGGAAGGCCTTAGGCGTTGGCTTTGTGCAGCCCCCCCCCACCAGATTTCAAGGGGTATCTGGCCATAATGCTAAGTTCTAAGTGCTTACACTTAGGAAGGGTTTTAAGTTCACTGACATTCAAAGTCCTATCCAGCTCCCCAAGTGTTTAGAACTCTAACATTCCATAAATCTAAAAATATACATTAAGTTCCAAGGGAGAAACGAGGGTATTAAATGTTTTATCCAGGGAAAAAGAGTTTACTGGACTCCCTCCCACCACCATCAGCCCCCCCCTACACTTACATATAAATATCCCACCGCTATCACCTAATTCTTTCTACTAAAAGGCAGTGTGGAATGGTTTATAGCCCTCTTGGAAAAAAAACCAGTGGGGGAGAAGGAGTGGGATGACATTCCATTCCATCCTGACTCACTTAAAGACATCACTTGATTCTCAGTCACAAAGAATTCTCTTAACAGGCTGGAAAAAGCCCTGGTCACAAGGAGCTTGTTTGGAGTTGCCGTGGTTTTCTTTGCATTCTGTAAGCCAAGAGGATGCATTCCAGGGCTGTGTTTCTTTCATTCTTTTTCCCTCCAGGCTGATTTTATAGTAACAACACATAGCCACTTAAATCTATCTCCAAATAACCAACATTCAGAAAATGTACCACATAAAATATAGACATTTTACAAGGCACCATCTATTAGCTGATAATGGCAGAGCTGCCATGGAATGCATAAGAAAACAAATGTGACCCTCACCAAACGTCAGATCCATTTATCCAAATCAGCCCTCTGTAGTGGATGCCAGATAAACCTACAGTGATGAGATTCAAAGCATTAGGGGAGGTTGAGGAGAGGTTACAATAAACTAAATATGTAGGTTGAGGATATATATAAATTACATGAAATGCAACCTCATAAGATACTAAGAGAAGTCAGAAAAAGGCTGGCAGAGGAGATTTTAAAATGTGATCCTATGGGAAAGAAAACATTAGGTCAACATAAAGGTTTCACGGGAGAAAACAATAAGTTTCTCTATGTATATTAAAAACACGTAGACATGGGAGAGTGTATCGCTGCCCGGTTTAGAGACGGGAGGAATGAATCAGAGAAAAGAAGCTTCCGCGCCACCCATCCCCGGCCAAGGCATCAGTAGGGGGCACTTCACCCCTGGGTCTCCTTTCATTCTGCTCTTCACCCACCTTAGGCAGCCAATGCTTTGATGATTTCTCTGCTTTCTCCACGTTAAATCTAGCCTGAGGAAAAGGTCTGGGGAAACTTATTTACCCTAAGGAATAAGAGGTCATGCTTCAATTCTCCCTGCGCTCTTTGAAGCTTAAGAGTGGACAAACTTTTAAGCCAAAAAAACAAATCTCTAATTGCAGAAGCTCTGAAATCGGGAAACTGTGTAAGGAAGGACGATATTCCATGGAACAGAGGCTCCCTCCAGCTCTGCTGAATTATGCCATGTAGGGGACCACAGATAAGATCCTCCCTTGTCTCTAAACAAAACACTTGTTCAATGATGCCTTCCTGCAAATAAGTAAAACTCAACCAGGAAGTTCACCCACTTATTATTCAATTGTAAAATGGTTCAAATAGTGAAAGACAGGACAAGGACAGGAAGAAGTGGCCAGGGAAGGACGGCCCCAGGGAGGAGTGAAATGAAGACTTAAGAAAGGTAGAAAGGGGAAGGGGCAAGAGATAGATAGTGGTTAGAAATTAAATATGACGTAGTTTTATTTTCTACGAAAAATAAAAAGACAGGATATTATAGACATTATTTAACAGAAAAGTAAAGTCAACAGCTTTCAGGAAGGCCAAAGATACCCATTAAAACTTAACCATAAAAATGACACCGGAAAACTCATGGATGCATTTTACTTAAGAGTTCAAAGGTCCTGGCTGGAGCTTTCCATAGAGGCTATTAGCACAGCAAAGCAACTAAGGAACACACAAAAGCGTTTCATTCTTTATGAGACTACAGCCACAAATGCGAGGGATAACTTAAGCGGAGTGTGCAACAGTTCCAAATTCACTGCCCACATTGAGAAACAAGTGTCTCTTGAAAGGGAATAGAATATGAGCTATTAAGGTCCACTTTGGGTTTAAAAAAAACTAAGCACTATTAATAGCCTTTATTAAGAACACGGTACCAAGTTAAATGTAATCCTAAGTCTTGTGAGCTATTTTTAAGTTTTCAAAAAAGTTGAACAGAAATCATTTATTTAGCTGCAACTAGGCCATACAGGCCAATTGGCATGTCATACTTTACTTTTTGTTTTTTTTAAAGATTGGCACCTGAGCTAACAACTCTTGCCAATCTTCTTTACTTTTTTCTTCTGCTTTTTCTCCCCAAATCCCCCCAGTACATAGTGGCCTATTTTAGTTGTGGGTCCTTCTAGTTGTGGCATGTGGGACGCCGCCTCACCATGGCCCAATGAGCAGTGCCATGCCCGCACCCAGGGTCCGGAACTGGCAAAACCAGGGGCCACAGAAGCAGAGTGTGGGAACCCAACCACTTGGACACGGGGCCGGCCCTGTCATGTTTTACTTTTGCTGGAATTAAATCAGTACAGTAATGCTAGTTATGTCATCCTAATCAAGATTTGATTGGTAGTTAAATAGCACTTTATTAAATAAAATTGTGGAAGTTAATTCCAGTTAGCTGATTTCATGCCTGTTATGTTTTTTAATTCTCACTCTGATGTAGATATTGTTATGTACATTTTATATACGAAAATGTGAGGCTCAGAGCAATCAGGGGATTTGCTCAAGACCACAGAGTGAGCTAGTCAACGGCAGACTCTGGTTTCAAATTCAGGCCTTTTGAAATTCGGTGACCACAATACAGGCCTCCTAGGTTAGCTTAGACAAAGTTCTCATTTCTGGCTCTCCTCTTTGTATTTTGACCTGACATTGGGAATCCTCCCTCTTTCCACTTGGCCAGTTCTGCCAAGTTTGGATAGCTTTGCCCCTTATTGGTGCATACCCTCACCAACAAATGTACCACCCCGATGGGGGATGTCAACAGTGGGGAGACCGTGCATACGTGGAGGCAGAGGGTATATGGGTACTCTCTGTACTTCCCTCTCAATTTTGATGTGAAACTAAAACTGCTCTTAAAAAAATTGTCTTAAAAAAAAGACACAGTCTCTGCCTTAAGAAATTTACTGTCTTGTCAAGGAGGAAGAGAGGTAAACGACTGACGACAGTTGAGTGCAATCGATGCTTTGACGCAGCAGCATTGGAGGGGCTGCTTAAAACAGACAGGTGAGACAGAAAAAGCTCCTGAAACTCGTGCTCATTTTAAAGAACTGGTAGTATCAGCCAGTGGGACAAAGATGCTTCATCATTTTAGGGAAAAGCAATGAGCATGTGGCAAGACACGGAAGACTAAAAGACCAGGCCACATTATGAGGAGTTGCAAGTGGTTCTAAGGCGACAGGGTGGGAGATGCAATCACATGTGTTAAGGTAAATAGTTTAAGCTTTATCCTCAAAGCTGTGGAGACTCCCTGAAAGGCCTACACAGAGAAATGGAATGACCAAATTTACCTGATTGTACCAAGACGTCAGTTTTTTTAAATTAACATTATATTTAGGTACCTTTGAAGTTACAATCTCTCCATCAAGAGTCAAAAAGCGTTCCAGGTCTAACTCTCCAATATTCTACACAAGTCTATTAAAAATAACTTGACGCCAAATTTTGGAAATGATCAGATTACAGGAAGCTCTCGAATAACCCTTTGAGTCAATTCAACAAATATTTATTTAGCACTTCTGTTTAGAAGGCCCTGAAGGAGGGCATTTAATTTCACAGTATTTTAATAGAGTAAACTCTGTAAAATAAAATATTCAATTATATATCAGAAACTTAATTTAAGAAAAATCAGATCATTCAAAACTGAAAATAATTTATTTTACTAAAAGAATTGTCAACAGTACTTTAAAAGGTAAATGTATCTAATGCTGCTAGTTCTATTTATGACATCTTAGTGTAACCAACGTTTTAGGAGTGCCTTCACTAAGACTATATTGACATATGATTGCTTAACATGTGTAGCATTTTCAAAAAGCAATTTAAAAGTTGTCATCAGTTTCTTTCCAAGCTTTTTTTCTTCTATGATTTTTTTTCTCTCTACAAAATTACACTCAGTTCAATACTTGCTCCTTTGAACCATCTTTTTTCTTCACCTGCTTAATTCTATTTGTCCTTCGAGACTCATCCCAGGTGGCACTGTCTCCAGGAAGCCTTCCCTGACTTGCCCAGATTGAGGTATTCGCCCCTTCTCTGGGCTTCGGGCACCCTGTTCATATGTTTACCCTGGCACTTTGCATATACTGTTTAAATCATTGCTTTACTTACTTTCCTAATTAGACCATGAACTCCTCAAGAGCTCAGACCTCATCTTTCACCTCTATCTGCAGGACCAGGGCACACAGGTAGTGGCCAATAATGTTGGTGAAGAGAGGAAAGGGAAGGAATAAAATGAATTGTTTTTCTATTTTCTCCATCATTTCTCTTTCCTTCATCCTCATTTCATGTCTTCCTATTATTTCTCCCCAACTACTAATGCATCATCTTTAGCCTCCTCTTAGTTTCAATACACATCATGATTTTCAATCTCTCTCTTGAGGTCCTAACTGTTGCAAAAATGCTGACCCAGCGTGTAAGTAGCACAGGTTTAGGAGTCCATCACTCCTCAGCATTGCAAAGAAGGGGTTTGTTTGAACAGGCCCTGGATTAGTCTCCATTATATCTCCTCTTCCGTGTTTTAGCTGGGGACTTTTAATATGCTTTAGTTTTGCCTAGTTTTCAATCTTAGCAGCTGGGTAAACAGACTTTCTGCAACACCCTGGATAAAATGGCAAGCTCAAGGGGAAAGTCTTCCACCTTTAGATTAAAAAAAAAAGTTTGCTCACAGCCACGGTGGGGGATAGTAACACCTGAGAGCACTTGAGGGGAACTGTGTGTGTGCTGGCTGCGGAAAACTCAGCTGATGACAAAAACGTGCAGCTGCCTTCCTGAATGAGCCTGACGGCTCTCAGCGAGCAGCATCAAACTGGAGTTAGCAAGAATAACAGAAAAGTGAGGCAAGTGACTGACGTTTCTGTAGGCACTTCCAAAACAGTCTGTGAATTTAACAGGAAAGTTCAACGAGAATCACCCGATTAAAAAATTTAAATGAATGCTTACCATGGGCAGGGAAATTACCTTGGAATATTACTCAGGAAATTAATAAAATTACTCAGGAAAAATACTTTGGGAAGCTTTATGTATATTTAGAAAAAGAGACTATGTAAAAATCCATAAATACTTCTGTCTGTACTTTTGGATATGAAATTGGGTGAAAAGGGTGAGAGTTTTTTTTAACAAAAACTATGACTTCATCATTCCTAGGGTTTGTTTTTAAAGTTGTCTGCAGTGCAAATTCACTCTCAGAAATCCCTCTACATTTTTACATATTTTAAAGATTTTCTAAAGTAGAAATATAGGCCGAGGAAAGTATCTATGAACATTAAGGGAAAAGTACTTATGATTTAATATTTAACAGCAGACAACGGGGAAAAAAATGGTATACTCACATGGTAATGAAGCTACTGTTACTAGAAATACGCTTTTACTATAGAAGTGATTGGAAAGCCACAGTAAAAAAATTGTAGCATGTATATCAACATGCTCAAAAAAAGACAAAAAGACAACAAATTATTAACAAGCACAGCCTGTGGCTGCAATACTTTCATAAAGCAAAATTGTTAAAAAGGTTATATGGAAAACTAACTTCTTAGGCATATCAAAACAAACGTTTTCGTGGAAGAGTTATAAAAAAAAACAAAAGTCTTCTCAAAGATCTGCAAGGGTTACTCTAAGGAAAGTCCAGGAGCGCAGGAATTTTTGTCTTTTTTTTAAATGCTGTGTTCCTATTACTCAAAACAGTCACTGGCACATGGTAGGTTTTCAATAAATATTTGCTGAATAAATGAGTGAGAGAATGAATGAATGAGAAGCATGTGCCATTGAAACGCTTGAGTCCCTCCATTCTCTTCAGGTGAGGAAGGAGGTTTCGCTGACTCTAAGTTGCTAGAAAACCGAATTCTACCAGGCAGAGTATTCCCTTCAAGACGTCTCTTCAGGGTGGGAGAAACGGATGAAGGTGCTGAAAAGGTAACAAACCTCCAGTTATAAGACGAAATGAATCATGGAGATGTAACGCACAGCATGGTGACTGCAGTTAACAATACTGCATTGTATATTGGAAAGTTGCTAAGAAAACAGATCTTAAAAGTTCTTCTCGCAAACAGTTTCGCAACTATGTGATGTGATGGATGTTAACAAAACTTACTGTAATCATTTAACAATATGATAAATCATTATATTGTACACCTTAAACTAACACAATGTTATATGTCAATTACATCTCATTAAAACTAGGGGGGGAACTTCTCTTCAGGTTAGATAGAGAATAGAAGTTGCTGATAAGAAAATTCAATTTATGACCAAAAGAACTCCTTTTTTTCACAAGTTTAAGAAACTATTTTATCATACAGTCTATCATAACTTTTACAATGTGATTTGCTGCTCCGCCCTCCCCCCACCCCTCTGGACCCATCTCCCCGACTTTTCCTCTTGCTCACTGAGCTCCAGGCACTCTGTCCTCTTGGCCACTCCTTGAACTCCCAATCATGTACCCACTGCCTAGAAGGCTTCTCCTAGATATCTGCTGGCCTCCCTCTCATCTCCTTCAGGACTCTGCTCAAATGTCACTTTATCAGAGAGGCCCTCCCTGACAGCCTGAATGAAATAGTCAGCCTCACACCCAACTTTTGGCACTCCTCATTTCCCTTCCCTGCATTGTTTTTCACCAAATTACTTCGCCTATTCCATTCACTTCTCTATCTCCAGTGCTCAATAAATGTTTATTGAGTGAATAAACAAACAGTTTATTTCAGACACAGTAATATTTCATGTGCCATTTCAGGGAGGCACTATGATATATGGGAAAGGTACAACGTTTTGAATCCCATTTCCAACTATTCACTATGTGTCTGACCTGGAGACTAACCTCCCTACACGTGAGAATTTTCATCTGTAAAGTGGGAAGAATAATAACACTTATCTGGTAAGTATTTGGCATCGATAAATGATGGTTTCTCTCCTTCCTTTCTCCCTGCTTCTCTTTTAGTTGGGAGCTAATGTGGCTATGATAATAGGAAACAAATTGATTTATGACTTCTGAGATCGCCATAAAATGAAAGGAACAAGGTATTGAGCAGCCCTTTAATAATATCATTCAGAACAACAACTAAGGTTGGTTCTGTTTGCATTTGATAACTGATAGGCTGGATCCAAGGCACCAAAAGGATACCTTTTTTCCTGAATTTGCTGTCATCTGACTGGGAACCCAAATGGAGACATTCAAGGATGGTTTCAGGAAGCTGTCAACTGCCCCTGAAGCATGACTGTGTTTCAGAATAATGGTGAGTCTGGGAAGCATTACAGAGAGAGAGCAAACCGAACTAAATAGGAAAGTGCCTGGAGCAGGGCTTTACATTGAGAAAAGGGGGGAAGGAAAGGTCATGGCAGATTGTGGAAGACCATGATGTCAGACAAAAAGACCAGACCCAATCCTATACTTGCCAGACAGACAGTAAACATTTTGAATATTGGAAAAACATAGAATCACATAATGAAAATAAGACATTTTAAAATGTTCATAGAGATTTCTGAGAGCCGAGCGCTAAACAGTACTGATGAATCCAGTGACATTTGTTCAGCAAAACAAACGACAGGGTTATAAATGGGACTGAATCATACCCTAAGCTTCCCTGGTCATCACTGTTTGATCCACCATGGAGGAACAGAGACTTGAACTGTAAGAGACTGAAAAACTGCCTACCACAAGAGAGCACCAAAAAATGTCAACACACTAGCACAAGAGAGCTTGAAACCTGGCCTCCAAGCAACCAAGGGCTCTCTCTGTGGACTGGATCTGACAGCAGGACCTATGAGGATGTGACCTCCCCTATCAAATTGCCTCTCTTAAGACTACCCCCTAGTCTATTCCTTCTAGTTTGATTCCTTATTCCTTATTAAGTCTGAATAGAGACATAAGAACTTTATGGGTTCCAAAATGCTGAAATTCCCACTTCCGTGTATATAAGAATAGAAAGAAGAAGGTGACAGATTAATTCACCCCAAAGAGAAAAAATAGCAATTAATCTGTTACAGATGCTGCTAAAAGTCTTTCCACAGCAGAATTCTGTAACAGAATTTATCAAGAAATACAACTTTTAGGACACAGGAAACCAATAACTTAACTTGGTGGTTCTTGAAGTTATAAAACTGTTGGCAACTTAATAACAAGATAACACTTGTATCTCCCCAGGTTTTGTATTTTTCTTGGGTCCCCTCTTCTCACAGCATGGATATGATTTATTTAGACTATCAAAGAGCTTTTGATAAGGTTCTCACAAGTGCCTATTATTGAAACTTGGTAACCATGGTGTGAAAGGAAAAAGTCATATCAATGAATTAAATGAATTAAAAACTGCTGGAGAGGCAAAGAGGCAAAAAGCAGAAATAAATGGCCAATTCTCATGTGGAGAAAGGTTAATGACTGAGGGCTCTCGGGCTTTGCAGTAGAATCAGAGTTATATTTAACTAACGACCAGGAAAGGAGAGCCCAATTCCCATCCTCCTATTTTCTACATATCAGTTAAACACACAGAGCCCCCATTGACTGAAGAGCATTTGGCACATGGAAGAGAGACAGGCAGCATAGAGAAGTGCTTAAAATCCAGGAAAGAGCAAAGAGGTAATGAACGTTGACTCACGTAGAGATCCCCAAATACAAAGGGGATGGAAATAAAAACAACATTAGCAGAATTTTACTTTCTAAGAACTTTGATATATACTACATAGGGCCTTTGCAAAAGACAAGATATGGTATTTGAGCAAAAGTGCTTAATTTATTTGCATAATGAGAGCAAATGTTCCATACTGAAGAACAACTCACGTGGGCATTTAGATCTGCAAAAACCACAAAGCCTATTTCTATAGGCTTGAGAACTTTAGAGGTAAACAAAAGTGGAACCTGATAGGAAAGAGTAAGAATTACGATCTTTGGGGCTGGCCCTGTGGCCCAGAGGTTAAGTTCACATGCTCTACTTCAGCAGCCCGGGTTTTGCCAGTTTGGATCCTGGGTGCAGACCTATACACCGCTCATCAAGCATGCCAAGGCAACATGACACACAGAAGAACTAGAAGGACTTACAACTAGGATATACAACTATGTGCTGGGGCTTTGGGGAGAAAAAAAAGGAAAAGAGGAAGATTGGCAACAGATATCAGCTCAGGGCCAATCTTCCTCACCAAAAAAAAAAAAAAGCATACCTTAAAAAAAGAATTATGATCTTTTTCTGAGGCAAACTTGAAAAACTAGCACAGGTTTTAACAAAAGCATAATTTGACATGAATGGAATAATTTGGAAATCAAATACTCTTAATTGATTAACATTAATCCTTTATGACCCATAACTGAATCTGGCATTTTCAAAACATCATCAGGACAAACTTCATAGGAGTGGCTCAGAAAAGCCACCAACCTCTTGACTTAACCTCCCTTTGCCTCAGTTTGCTCATATGTTTAATGGGAATGATAGAACTTACCTCATAGGATGATTGTAAGGGTTAAATGAGATCATGTAAATAGAGCATTTAATACAGGAGAGGTAAAAAGTAATGTTAAATCATTATTGTTGTGAGTAGTATTTATGATAGACTAAACCCAAACACTTACATGCCACAGAGAAGCAACTTCATTGAAGTCACTCTGACTTTTTATTTACACCATTGTTATGACAGTACATAATAAGACATATAAAATGGTTTCAGACAAAGAAAAAACATAGCTTTAAAATATATAAAGACATACAAATCAATAGCAAAAAAATAAACAATCTGATGAAAAAATGATCAGAGAAACTGAATGGACAGTTTTCCAAAGAAGACATACAAATGGCCAACAAGTACGTGAAAAGGTACCAACATCACTATTCACAAGGGAAATGCAAATCAAAACCACAATGAGACATCACCCCACGCTTATTAGAATGGCTATCATCAAGAAGACAAGAGATAACAAGTGCTGGCAAGGATGTGGAGAAAAGGAGCCCTTGTGCACTGTTGGTGGGAATGTAAATTGGTCCAACCACTACAGACAACAATATGTAAGTTCCTCAAAAAATTAAAAATAGATCTACCATAAAATCCAGCAATTCCACTTGTGGATAAATACCCAAAGGAAATGAAAACAGGATTTCAACAAGATATATTATACGCACTCCCGTGTTTGTCACAGCATTATTCACAATAGCCAAGACATGGAAACAACCCAAATGCCCATCAACGAATGAATGGATAAAAAAGATGTGGTACATACACACAATGGAATATTATTTAGCCCCAAGAAAGGAGGACATCCTACCATTTGCAACAAGATGGATGGACCTTAAGCATTATGCTAAGCAGGATAAGTCAGAGAAAGACAAGTTCTGTATGATATCACTTGTAAGTGGAATCTAAAAAAGTTAAACCTGTAAAAAACAGAGAGTAAAATGGTGGTTACCAGGGTTCGGAGGAGGTGGGATAGCAGTGATAGTGATAGTTACAGGGTACAAACCTGTAATGAGTAGTAAATAAGCCATAGGGATCTAATGTGCAGTATAATGGATATACACAATAATATTGTACTGTAATTACGTAATGTGATAAATATCACTACATTGGCAATCATATTACAATATATAAATGTATCAAAGTAACACTTTGTACACCTTAAACTTATACACTGTTACATGTCAAATTTACTCAACAACAAAAAATGCTAATAAAGATATCTTTCCACTAGTCAATTTTGTGAAATGGAAGAGAATTACATATTAATCCTTAAATGTACAAATAGTAGATCCAAGCTTACCGGGCAGATAGTATTTTAATAAGCTCTTTTCTATTCTGTACCCGAAGGTGGTTAGTTTTATACTTGGAGTCATCAATCAGTTCAGGCAAATTCAAGATCTAAAAGGGAAAAAGAATTTTGAAGTATAATTCACATGTTTTTCACATACCCGCCTGTGGGTGCCAGATCAGGGCCCACCACTCCCTCCCCAAGACCATTCCTTGCTGGTCTTTATACTTCAAAACAAAGGGATATAGAGGAAAGGATCATGCAATTAGGATGGGTCATGCTGGTGACTGGGTTTGTTATTTCTAAGAAGTTTTTACTGCATTTAAGCATGTGCCTACATGTGTAAGCACAGAAAAGAGTTATCAGACCCCCATAGTAAGTCTTGTCCTCCTACATAAGAGTATAGGGAAAGAGTTCTCAGATTCTCACAATAAGTCTTACCGAGAGGGCGAAGGGAGAGGACTATAAAATCGGCTAAAACTGACCTAATTCTGAGAACCAATATCAGAAGTGCATGTCTGCACTTATATGAAGGCCATAATCAACAGATATCTTGTGGGTATATTCACTTATTTGTTCCACATGTAAATAAAATAATATTGTCCGTCCCAGTAGTCTTATTCAGGATGTTGTACAAAGTGTTAAAACAAAGGGAAAGCATGTACATTTGCCCCAAATGCTCACCATTATAACCATGTCAAATTAAAAGATATTCTTCCTATAGAAGTGTCACTATTTTTCTTTAGTATCTCTCCCTAAAGGAATAACAAATAGAAATGCTTTTATATACTTCCTCTTTTGCTCCTCCTCAATAAAGGGAAAATCTATCCTGCAAGTCCCTTTGGACATCGTGCAATTTTAACAAGACCATAATGAAAGTACCAAGTGGATTTGGAATGGAAAAGAAGTTTTAAAAAGAATGTGTGGAGGCAGTGTTTGGCAGTTGTGTTGGAAAGTCAGAAGGAGCATTTATGGGCTGGGGGCAGGCCATGTGGCCTACAGAAAGCTTCACTACCTCTACTAATGTATTTGCTTTAAATATAAACATTTAATGGTTTCATTTGTTTCCCACAGTTTAAACAAAATCAACCCATTAATCATCTTAGAAAGAAGAGAGAAGTGAAGAAGGTCCCCAGAGTAAAGAGAGCATCTCAGTGGTGTGATTTCTCTCTCACATGTTTCACTTATTCATTTCCTTTTGGAATAAGAAAGATAGCATTACTCTCCCAGATTTCAAAAAGTGACACCACATACAGTGCCATTTCTAAAAACCTCCCTGTCACCACACCTGATCCCAAAATTGGCCTCAAGGCTTGTCTAGGAATCAAAACCCCCCTCCCTCCCTAAGAGTGAATAAGTCATTTCAAGAAAAAGCAAGTGCCTTCACTAAATCCCAGATTAAATGTACAAATCTGGCCTCACCCCGAATATACTGCAAGCTACATAAAAAATCCTCAGTGACTGCACTCAGTGGTGACTGGAACGCCCTCCTGTGTCCTTCTCTGAATCTGACGTCTTGGATCTCTTTTTCTCTTTGAGAGTTGGTGTAAAACAGTGGGTCAAAGTAATTATCCTTCTGTTTTCAGCCAGGCCGACATTCACAGTGTCTGTAGAGAGACTGCTTCAAATGTCAGGATTATAACCACTCTTTAGGTGCTTGAAAAAGAGTGTTGCCCAGGACAAAGGGAAACGATGTCAGTGAATGTGCTTCACATATTAAGCACTAAATAAATGTGAAGTATTCCAACTAGGTACTATTTCCCCCAAAAGAAATAATAAGCCATGTGTTTGTTCAACAAAGAGGATAGGAAAGAGGGAGGAAAGAATATCTACCTAACCTTCATTTCTGAAGGATATTTCTACCGGATATCAAACTCTAGGTTGACAGTTCTTTCCTGTCAGCCCTTTAAACAGGTTATGCCACTTTGCTCTGGGCTCTGCAGATTCCGACAAGAAATTTGCAGACAACTGAGTCAGTGTGCCCCCATCACTTTTTCTCTGGGTGCTTTCAAAATTTTTTCTTGGTCTTTAGTTTTCAGCAGTAAAGTTTTGATGTGTCTGACCATGGGTTTATTTGGGATTATCCTACATGGAGTTTACTGAAATTTTTAAATCTGTAGGTTATCTTTCACCAAATTTGGGAAGTTTTCAGCCATTATTTCTTCAAGTATTTTTTATCAGGTACTCTTTCTCCTCTCCTTCTGAGATTACAATTACATAAATTTTAGACTTTTTGTTACTGACACATAGGTCCCTGAAGATCTGTTCTTAATTCTTTTATTTTGGGGAAGGGGACTTTTTTTCTCTCTCTCTTGTTCAGACTGAATAATTTCCATTGATCTATCTTCAAGCTCCTTGACTCTTTCCTGTGGCATCTCTTTTGTGCTATTGAGCTCATCCAGTGAGGTATTTTTGTATTTGGTTGTTGTAGTTTTCTGTTCTAAAATTTCCATTTGGTTCTTCTTCATCTCTTCTATTTCTTTGACATTTCTACTTTTCCATTTATTTCAACAGTGTCTGTGATGCTTGTTTGAGCATTTTTATAATAGCTGTTTTAAGGTCTTTGTGAGTTAATTCCAACATCTGTGCCATCTCTGCTTTGGCATTCATTGATTGTCTTTCCTCATGCAAGTTCTAGTTCTTCATAAGATGAGTAATTTTGGATTATATCCTAGACATTTTGAATATTATGTTATGAACCTCTGGGTCTTGTTTAAATCCTACAGAAAATTGTTGTTATTGTGTTTAGCAAGCAATTGACCTGGTTAGGTCCAGGCTGGAAGTCCCAACCCATGTTAGGTGTGCTTTGGTTCTGGTGTTGGTTCAGTTTCCAAAGCTTTTGTGGTACTTTTCAAACCTGTCCCACACATGCCACATTTAATGGTCATGCTGCAACTTGGACAGTTGTCTATTTGTTCATTCAGTTCTTAGCATCTTTGGTGTGTTGATTAGGATCAGATCAGTGGATGTGCAGCTCAGGGATGAGCACAGGAGTTCACAAACAACTTCAAGGATCACTTTTCAAGCTCTTCCCTCTCTGCAATGTCTTTCTAGTTCCCTGGGGCTCTGCTTTAGTTACTCCACTCCCAAGCTCAGTTTCAGGGCAGAGGCCAAGCAGTTGGAGGACAGAGAAAAAAGCAACAAGGATTCACCCCTCTCTTTTGGGATCACGGCTCAGAGAGAAAGAGCAAAGTTCCCCTTTTTTAGAATCTTGGCCCCTGCTCATCTGCTGCTATCATTACAGATTTTGGGGGCATTAGGGCATGAGCAAATGGAGAGGAGGAAAAAACAGAGGATTTCCACACTATCTCTGACATTAGAGCCACTTTCATGCTCCTCGTGCCAGAAATGAGGGAATCTCCTGGAGCTCAGCTCTGTTTCCTGGTGCTCACTTACAGGTTTCAGGCTCCATTGTGTTCATATAGAGGAATAATTGGAGGGGATAACTGGCAAACTTACTGCCAGTTTAGAGGTACTTCAAATTCTGGTGTTCTTCCTCAATTCTCCTGCTACGACTTACTTTTCAGAGTCCTCTTATAGATGCTCTGTGCATCCTGCCCAGGTTTTGTCATTGTGTTCAGTGGAAGAGACAGGAAGTGTGCTTACTCCATCCCACCCAGAAACAGAATCTCCACACCTAATTTCTATAAAGGCCATTTATTAAGGTCATACATGAGGCGGGACTGTACTGAGTATTTTTCTTATCTAATCTAACTCTTACAAAGCCCCAAAAGTTATATATTAGTGGAGTTATGTATTATAATCTTCATTTTATCATGAGGACACAGATGCATGGCAAAGATTAAGTACCTTGTCAAAGGTCACCTGACTAGTTTCAAGACTCACAATATGCCTTAGAATTATGCTATAATGTCCTCAGACCACCTGCTCCAAAATCAACTACAACGCTTATTACAATTGAAGTTTCCCATGCCCCACTTTAGATACACTAAGTCAAAATTTTGGGGAATGGGGCTCAAGGAGATTTCCCATGCATGCTAAAGTTGAGAACCAATGCATATTGCCTCCAATAAAAGAAACTTTCAGTCAAATGACTTTTAAAAGTATGTCAATGTACTTCAAATAGGAATACCCATTAGTGTGGGCATCAATCAGCTCAAAATAGCTTACATATGCTCATGTTCCCTACTCTTCTGTATCACGTTAAGGGACATAAAATAGGATTTGTTTTAAGCCAAAGGTTCCCTTTATATGCAGGAAGATTTTCTGAACCCCAAGCCTTGAACCCAAAGCTCTTGACTCACTCTAATCCCCGACAATAAGCATTGTCCCTAATAGGAGCCCTCCCCAAGAAGCATTAATCCAACAATATAACAAAGTCTATTTCGGAAAGAGATTAGGCCTAAGTAAATTCTACTCATTCGTCACAGGCAATACTGCCACATTTCTCCTCAGGAGGCAGAGTTGCCCTCTCTGTCATGATGGACCTTACTTGGCAAAAGAACAATTTCGATGCCCTCACTGTCAAAAACTAGGGACCTCATCCTCTATAAGACTAGTTTCAGTGACAAGCTCCTCTGTAATAGACAAATCTATTTTCTACTTGGAAGAAACTCACTGCTGTATGTATGAGACGGGGGAGAAACTTGCACCTAAATAAGGAAACATTATTTTTCTTAGGTGAGAAGATTTCTAGGACAAGTCTATATGTAAGGATATAATTATGAAGGCTGAAAAGTCAATCAGATTGCAATGTTTGCTCAAGATGCCTAGTAAATGATGTAAATAACATTAAAATCCTATACACATAAAACTTTTCTTCTGAGGATTTCAAAGGGCTTTATAGACATTATCTTAATGGCTCATAACAAGGATTATCATTCCTAATTCACAGATGGAAAACACAAGGTCAACTACGTCATTCTCCAAGGCCCTCTGAGTCTCCTTTTTAAAATGTGTCAGAACACACCATAACAATAAGTCATATTTTAGCACTAAAACTTACAGCAAATATTCTGCTTTGAAATAAGTTTTTTTCAAAAATGTTCTTATGGATATTTATGAGGAAGTTCAAAAGTTTCAAATTGATCAGCAGTAATGAATCAAAAATAAAAAGAATTCAGTACAGTTATTTTCAACAATGAAGAATATGTCAACCAGTAATTTCTCCCCGCCCCCACGCCCAACTTCTTTTTGGAGACAGAAAACTCCAAAACATATGGCCCAGAAAGAAAATCTGTACTCATTTATGGCAATGAACTGGCTTTTACATCTCTGTAGCTCAAGTAGGCAAATGACTTCACAGGCAAGGGCTTCCGTATGTTTCATATTTTTAACGTTGACCGTTCATAATAAAGATTCTTTGATCCCAGATCAAATGTTTGAATCAATTTCTCTACACTTACTCAGAGTCGCCATTCTAAAAGCTCCCCTCCGTCCCACCTCAGATGTTCCAGCCCTTCCTGCAATCAGAACCATCTCCATTTGTCACCTTCTCTGTGGGACTTCCCACTCCTTTGCTGTGGTTTTTAGCTCTGCTCGTTAACCTCTCATTCAAAAGAGGCACAGTAATAAATAATTTTTGTACATAATAAGTTAACTGCAATAAATAAGGTTCCTCTCAGGAATTCACAGGCATCTTTAATAAAACTGAAAGCTCGGGGTACTATGGTTAGTACAAAAAAAATGAACGCCTCCCAATTAGAAAAAAATCCCCAGCAGGTGAGGCCTTTTCCTTACATGCAAGAAAAATAAAAATAAAAACTTAAATATATTTTTTAAAAACTAGATTATATTCCTGAGATTAGAAATGGAAAAAGTTAACTGAAACTTAAAGCCTCAAATAAAAACAAAAGGTCAAAAGTCTACATAAATAGTAAAAACATCAATTAAAAAAATATCAAAGCCATGCTAAAAATTTAGAATATCTTTAACATAAATTATTTTTAAATTATTCCAAGGCCTTTGTTTAAGGCCTTGTTGAGTAGCAACATTTTTAATATAAACTTAATTGCTAAAACCTTAAAACATGGATTTTGCAGAAATGTACTCATTAAACAAAGACTAATTTGAAAAAGAAAAAATTCAATTTCCTAGTGGTAAATACAAAAAATTTAGTAGTAAAGTAACTATATTTGAGCCTAATTGGATCTCATCTTGTTAAAAAAGAAAGAAAGAGAGAAAGAGAAAAAGAAAAGAAAGGAAAAGAAAAGAAAAATCATCCTAGTGTTAAAAATCCCTTTAAAATGAATTTTTTTCTTGCCCTTTTTGTTTGGACTGGTAATTTAGGCCACTATGATTCTTCATTTCAAAATATAGCCAGATATCTCGATTAAAAAAAATACAGTCAGAGTGCCAATTCAGACCCTGTCTTAGTATCTGTAAGTAGGAAAATGGCATACTTTTAGGTACTAAACACAGGGGATCTTAAGTTGGTTATAGACTTAGCAACATTGTTCTAAACAAAGTTGAACTTTCCTAGCTTTGTACAAAATAAATTGTTGCATATAGCATTCACCCATCCCAATGATTACAGATTACCTTGCACACGGTAGCAAACTGTTGGTTATTTCCTGCTCCAACTACAAGATATCCATCCTTGGTTTTAAAAGCCTAAAATAAATAAATACATACATAAATATATAATTTTATACACTGAGAATACCTCAAAGGCTGTGGATTTAATTTCTAGAATTTCTATACAGAAAGCTTGCTCTAAAGCTATGTTATTAATTAAATCAATATCAACTAATTAGTATGTTTTTCTCTTTTATTTGCATACTTGATTGCATTTGGGATTTTCAAAGCATTTTCTGGCTCTTCCACTAACTGTTATAACATGGAGGTGGGGGTGACGTAGAAAAATAAAGAAAATACTAGAGTTTCATTATAACTCATAACATGAAATTCTATTTTCATTATAGTATGGATTAATGTTGGATTTTCCCCAAGTTTTGTGTTTTGTTTCCATGTTTCCTTGTAAGGCAAAGAGCAAGAGGTTACATTATTTTCTACAAAGTGTAAGAATAGATGGAAGGAAGGAGGAAAAGAAGGAAGGAAGGAAGAAAGGGAGGGACGGAAGGAGGGAGGAAGGAGAGGGAGATACAAGGGGGGCAGGAGGAAGGAAGGAAGGAAAGAAGGAAGGAGAGGGAGAGATGAAGGGAGGGCGGGAGGATGAGTGACTGACGGAGCTACATTTCATCTTTAAAGATCTCAGAGGTAAACTTTGGGGCAATTTTCACTTTTTAGTATGTGAAAATTGACACATCTGGGTCTCTGGACCCCATGGGTCTTTATGTACCTGAAAATGTCTGCTCCTTTTAGGAGACACATTCATTTGGGCAGCTACAGACACATAAGTAATTGATACTCCCACCTCCCACAGTCCTAGACCCTCTGGAGAACTTTTTAGCACTTCCTTCTCCACATTTGATCACACTGCTGGTCGGAGGAACCAAACTTCACTTTCCTGAAGTAAATGAATTCCTTTAGTTTCCTTCCTTTCTATGTAAGAATTGCTCTATATCTGCACCTACTTTTTCTTCACTTACTCCTGCATCTGGGAAAGATGGCTTCTGTCTTCCTTGGCAGGGCTTACTCCCATACTGCTCTTGGTCTACTTTCACACATATCCTTCAACCCTGCTCAATCAGCTTTAATCTCTTCCTTTCTATGGATCTTTTTCTTCTGCCTATGTATAGGATCATGCCTACACTAAAAATATTAACAGCAATCCTGACACCCCTTTCAAGCTATCTTGACATGTTCTTCCTTCTCCCCATCTCTAAATGATTTGAGTGCCACCTGCCTATATTTCTTCACCAACCACCACATTTCAGTGCCCTCTGTCATTAGGATTCTTATCCTTTCACTACACTGAAACTATTCTGTCTGGACCCCTCTGTATTATTTGGTAACCATCCCATCCTTCAGGAACCTCTCAGCTTCTAGGCTTTGTCTGAGTTCATCTCCAATCTTGCCGCCCTATTTTCCACATGCCCCTTTTGAAAGATTATCTTCTCCCCAGCCTTCAGCATTCCTTACTTAGTATTTAGTCTTTTACTTCACTTGCTTCTCATGGTAGCCACTAGCCGCAGGTGGCTATTAAATTTTAATAAAATAAAATCAAATTAGCCATTCACAAAAGCCTACACATTGGTATTCCATTTATATGAAATGTTCAAAATAGGCAAATCCATGGAGACAGAAAGATTAGTAGCTGCCTAGGGCTGAGGAAGTTGGGGAAATTTGGGGAGTGACTACTAACGAGTACTGGCTTTCTTGTTGGGGTGATGAAAATGTTCTAAAACCAATTGTGGTAATGGCTGCACAACTCTGTGAGTACACTGAAAACCATTGAATTGTACACTTTAAATGGGTGAATTATATGGCATGTGAGTTATATCTTAATAAAGCTTTTACTAAGAAAAATTAAATTAACAGTTCAATTCCACAGACACACTAGCTACATGTCAAGCATTTGATAGCCACACATGGCTAGCGGCTGCAGTATTAGCACAAACAGAGAAGATTTCATTCGTCACAGAAAGTTCTGTTGCACAGTGCTGGTAGACTGGAGAGGGCAGATTGTATTTTTCCCTTTATTCTTCCTACGAGGCCTAACATGATATATGAAGAATGTTAGACAATTAATAAATGGGTATAAAATGTTAATGAATCTCAGGTGATTACTTCCACTTAATAAAATTGTGGCTAAAATGGATCTCAAGGAAAAAATTATAACAGGGTTTTATTCCATTTACATTTTTGCTTGATTTGGTAATAAATTCTATTAAGAAGATATCACGTGAACTATTTTAAACATTTATTTTCCCTTGTCCACAGGACAAAAGCAAAGTTAGTGTTGTACATAATGCATTAGTGTTTCTCAAACTACAGAAAGAGAATCTGCAACAAAGCTGTGAATGAGGGACGTAGGATTTTGAGCAGAGATGCCTCAACAAACCATCGATGACTACGAAGGTACGCAGGTTGTTTGCTTGCTTTTTTGCAGAGAAAAGGTGAGTAAGGGAGTGGATAAGTAATGTGAAGTAACAATGTGTATTGTGAAGTATAACATAAAGTAAGGTTTTCCAAATTTTGGATCAGTGACATGTTCAACAAGTTTCCATTTTTGGTGGTGCTCATTTCCTTTTAATTAATGAAGAAATGGCTTTCTTCCTTAAGCCTGAACCGTACCATGAAATACATCTTTACAGATATACAATTTTTTTAATTTTAAGCAGAGATAACTAGTTAACAATCATATGAAAGTGAAGACTGAATAGCAGCTGAGTCACCAGAATACAATTAGACTAAAGATCACCAAATAGATTTGTAAGGATGAAGGTAAGATTCCGAGTTCTTTAAAATACTTACTTGTTCCCTGTTATTGTTGCTACAGTGCTTATTTAACAAATATGTTTTATATAAGAACTTTTTTTAAAAAACACTATTGTGCTGAAGACTAAATGTTTACATCCCCCCAAAATGTATATTTTGACATCCTAACCCCAATGTGATGGTATTAGGACCAAGACCACAGCCATCTATGAACCAGGAAGTAGGTTCTGGCCAGACACTGAATCTGCCAACACCTTGATCTTGGAGGTCTCAGCGTTGAGAACTGTGAGAAAGAAATGTTAGCTGTTTAAGCCGCTCAGTCTATGGTATTCTGTCATAGCAGACTGAACGGATATGAAATTGGTACTGAGAAGTGAGATGCTACTGTAATAAATACCTAAAAATGTGTAAGCAGTTTGAGAACTGGGTAATGGGTAGAGGCTGGAAGAGGTCTGAGGTACATGCTAGAAAAAGTCTACATTGCTGTTAATGGACTGCTAAGGAAAATTCTGTTGAGAGCTCAGAAAGAAAAGAGCTGTAGAGAAAGGCTCAACTTTCTCAGAGAATACCTAAATAATCCTAAACAGAATGTTGGCAGAAAAAACGGATGGTAAAGGCCATTTTGATGAGGTCTCAGATAGAAATAAGAAACATGTTATCGGAAACTGGAGGAAAGGCAATCCTTGTTACAAAGTGGCAAAGAACTCGGCTGAATCATATTCATGTGCTAGTGTTTGGTGGAAGGTAGAGCTTGCAAGTGTTGAAACTGGATATTTAGCTGAAGCTATTTCTAAGCAAAATGTTGAAGGTGCGACTTGGCCCCTTTTGACTGCTTATAGTACAACGTGAAAAAAAGAGGAATGACTTAAACACAGAATTGTTAAGCAAAAAGGAAGCAGAAATTAAAGATTTGGAAAATTCTGAGCATATCCATATTGTGAAAAATGAGAAAGCATGGCCAGAAGAAAACACTAAGGGTGTGGCCAAGTGACTGTTTGATAAGAAGATGTCCTTCAAAAGGCAAAGGGATAAATAAACTGTGATATATCCAGACAATGGACTATTACTCAGTGCTAAAAAGAAATGAGCTATCAAGCCATGAAAAGACATGGAGGAACCCTAAAGGCATATTACGAAGTGAAAGAAGCCAATATGAAAAGGCTACATACTGCATGATTACAACCATATAGAAATTCTGGAAAAGGTAAAACTATGGAGACAGTAAAAAGATCAGTGGTTGACAGGGCTTAGGGGAGGGAGGGTTATAAGGCAGAGCACAGAGGAATTTTAGGGCAGTAAAAATACTCTGTATGATACTATAATGGTGGATAAATGGCATTACACATTTGTCTAAACACGTTGAATGGACAACACCAAGCATGAAACCTAATGTAAACTACGGACTTTGGATAATTATAATGTGTCAACATAGGTATATCAATTGTAACAAATGTAACACTCTGGTGGGGGATGTTGATAATAGGGGAGGCTGTGCATGTGTAGGGGGAGGAGGTATGTGGAAAATCTCTGTACCTTCTGTTCAATTTTTTTGTGAACCTAAAACTGCTCTAAAAAATAATTTTTTAAAATAAAAGGAACAGCAGGAAGCATCCTTGCAGTGATGATAATGTTCTGTATCTTGACTACACCAATGTGAATATCCTGGTTGTGACCATTGTACTACAGTTTTGCAAGATGTTATCAATGGAGTAAACTGGGTAAAGGGTGTACAGGCTCTATCTCTATTATTTCTTAAAATACATGTGAGTCTACAATTATCTCAAAAAAATTTTTAAAGTTTAATGTAAAAAAGATGATGATACATTAGACTAGGGCCCTGACAACAGAGATGGAAGAAAACAGTTTCAAGAAATATTTAGCTGGTAAAATCTACCAGAGTTGGTAACGACTTGAAAATGATGGTTGAGATTTGAAGGCTGAGGGAGAGGAAGTCATCATGGATAATGTTTAGGTTTCTGAGGAGCTTCTGTGATACTCCAGTGGAAATTCCAAATGAGTGCAGCTTCGAGACCATATGAAAGTCTAAACTGTAGATAAAACTTGGGAGTCATTTGCTTGTAACATGTAACTGAAGCCATCACATAGGTGAAGTCATCTAGGAAGAGAGTTCAGACTGTAGAGCAGGGGAAAAGAAGGAGCCAAGGGATGAGTCTGAAGGCCACCTCCCTCTGAAGTCCAGGCAGAAGAGGAGTTAGCCAGAGACTAAGAGGAGGACTGAAGAATGCCCACATGGTGGTCCCTCTAATACTACCTCAGTAAACACTGCTCTTGGCTCATGATGTGGACAGAATGCAGTTTGAAGTGGATCAGGACTGAGTAACAGTTGGAGAGCTGGAGAGAGTATATGCAAACATCTGTTGGAGAAGTTTGGCTGTGAAGGAGAGGAATAAGCAAAGGACTGAGAACACAGGAGGAGCAGGAACGCAGATGCAGCTCCCCACGTTGGTGTGATGGTGGGAAGCCGAGGAAATTCCCACTGGATGCTTCTATTTTCTTGTGAAATAAGGGGTGAGGTCATCAACTGAGAGTAGAGTTGGGCAATATGAGACTAGAAGACTGAAAAGAGTGGAGAAGGTCTGATGTATCATTGAAGAGAGTGGCACAGCAGAGTGACCAGATAAACATAACTGTAACGCTGAAGTGGGGAGAGCCCAGTTGAAGGATATTCTCCATCAACTCTCAGTTACAGCCATAGAATAAATGGATTCACCAGGCTTTTGTCAAATGGCTATGACAAAAAGATACAGGTGTAGGAAAATTAAAAAACTAGCCAGAATGTTATCGAGAGATGAGCCATGGACCATCTGGATACGGAAGAAGGTGGTGCAGATAGGAGGAGGTTACAGACAGGGCAAAGGGAGAGGTGTCAGAGGATAAGGGATCCTGATGAAGTCAAAGAACAGCCACAAGGGAAACAGATAAACCTCAAGGGCGGAAGAACAGCAGACTATGAATGGTCAGAAAGCAAAATACTTCATTCAGTGATTATTGAAGTGAAGCAGTTTCAGTGTGAGGTAAGAGCCACAGTGTAAGCTGCATAACATACTTGCTGATAAGAGGTAGGGACTCAATGAATAAATCTAATTATTATTAAATAATTACTAATATACATAAATGGAGCTCCCTAGGGCCTTCTAAGCCCTTAGATCCTGACTCCTGGGCCCTCATCTATTCTGTAAACCACTCGTCTCTCTCTCCTCTTCCATTCCCATGGTTGCCTCATTCTCCATGCCAGGCAAGATAAGTGACAATATGCCACGCATGGATACCACTAGCAGGCTTTCCATTACAGGGAGAACTGAAATCACAAGCACTGAATCTGGCTGCAAACATTCATAGCTGGGATGTTTCTCTTATAAGGAATTCAAGCCTCAGGAGGAAATAAATTACTTCTGCATGAAATGATGGGGGAGAGGGCAGCAGGGGCAACTGTCTTTGGTTTTAAAAGGACAGGGCAAAAACCAATACTTTCCTCATAGGAGACCAGGTTTTACTATTTCTGGGGAAAGAAATGCTTCTTACTGTGAGGTGTGCTTATTCAAGGATGACAAGTTTCACTGATGGGGAGATCATGCAGAAATCACACGGTTTTCTTTGCATTCTAGTCATGATAAACCTCGTCTCTTGGAGAGGAAGGTATTTCTCAGTCTGAGAAAATATTGATGGGTCAAGTGATTAGATGTCCCATGGAAAGTGCACTCAACTTATGAGCAAATTGGGACACATGTAAAAACGAGAGAGCATGGGGCTTCAGAGTTTAGTTCCTCTGGTTAGAGCAGTTTCAGATGTTAAATGTGACCACAGCTGACAGACTGGGGGGTGGAGATGTAAGATACAAGAGTAGAGGATATCGAGAAGATGTGAAGGCAGAGAAATAAGAGGGTCGTTCTGGAATTCCCATTGTTCTTGGAAGTTTCTATTGCTTCCCAGATACTCTGCTTTCTGAGCTTCCAGCCATGCTAACCTGGCTTGAAAATGTCCTAATTATTGAGATAAAACCAAAGAAGGACTTCTAGAAGTTCTGCATCAACTTTATATATCAGATGATCAAATAAAAAAGAGGAAAAAAGTAAAACTGGAACTTCCTGTGTCACCCTCTTAAGCTACCATATTGATGCGTCATTATTTTCTCTGGTCTAAATAAAGTCCACACAACTGGTAGTGCGTCTACTTCAAAAACAAGAGCACAGACTTGAAGCTCTCCTAGAGCTACTTTATTTTTAACAAGATTTTCTTCCACAAAAGGTAACCATTGCTAAATGACTTAATCGTCCACTGGAAAAAGACATTCCATGAAGTTTAACTCACGGCCATGAGAATGTTTTCTGGAATGTCAAGCAGTTATGACTTTGAGTCCGTGCTAGTACAGCATGACAAATATAGAGCACTATTTCCTATCACTAACAGTTCAGTTCACCTTATGGTGCTGGAGCTGGCTGAACCAGATGGCAATAAGGCACAGACTGCTTACAACTCAAGAACAGTGTCATCCATGGGATAGAACTGTGCAACAGTGGTAAAGGAGCCCAGTTGTCTCTAATTGCATCCACTACTTATTTGGCTTTATCTGTACATTTTTCATAGGTCAAAAGCCATTTTTGAGGACCCATTTCTAAATATGATCCCTTGCTTTGAATTCTAGAATAGGCTTGAAAGCAATATTATGTACTGATTTCCTGCACCCCAGAGCCAAGCTAATATGGATTTATTGATTCCATAGGAAGTTTGAATGTTCAAAGACATACTTAAGGTTCTTCAAATAACTTAATTTCATTTCAAATCAAACATATCTAGGATTTTCAATCACTCAGTTTCTGATACTGGTATGGAGGCAATGGCAAGGAAGGAAATGGAAACTATCTTAAATTTTTTATATTCTTTGCAAATTGTCAATGGATGTTATTTTCTTATAAAATAAGTCCTTTGTGACGAAGGCCTGCTGTTATTTAAGAAAGCAATCATCACGTATCTTGGACACAAAGAAAAATAGCACTTGGAGTTATTTTTCCTGCAAAGTATGTGACAGAAACTGGTTTTGCTGATCTTGAATTGACTGTATTATAAAGAATCTTAAGCCAGATTATTTGGAATATCCTGCCCAAAACACTTACCACTTAATGGAAGGTAAGCAAAAAGTTCTGGTCAAGAGTCCATACTGATTTTTCAGGAGCACTTCAAGGTGAAACTTTCTTGACTACATTATCATTTTTAAGTGTTCTTCATTTTATCTCAAACATGCTACAACAATCACAGTTGCATCTTAGTTACGTACCATACATGAAAACATCATTCTGACAAAGGGCCTACATTTATTTCAGACTAGTTAAAAGCATTCATAGACCAGAACTTTATTCAAGCTGTCACAACAACATTTTACCTTCAAGCAAAGAATCAGCTAGAAAAGGATATTAACTGTAGTTACAATAAAAATTTTCCAAAGTGGATTACAGAGTGGATCACCAGTAAAGTTTTCCAAATACATCTTAATTCTATCATATCTCAAGATTTATCAGTGACAAAATATACACGGTAAGACTGGGATTAGGGGAAGCCCTGACACATTAGACCTGCCCACCAGGCCTCATAAGGCATTGGGATACAGGCCCAGCTCACAGCAGAATATGGAAGGTTTGAATAAACATGGTTCAGGAAAGCAGTCAGCACGATAAAGTCTAAGAGTAAGGGAAGGGAACAGGGTGCGAACTTTTGATAACATAATTCTCCTAAGTCCTGTAGTAGGCAGTTGGCCCCTGAGATGTACAGGTAGAGGCTGCAAAGTCACAGTTGTAGGAATGAGGCTCGGAGACTTGCCTCCAAATTCCCACATGAGGACCAGTGAAAGCAAGGCAAAGGGTGGAGGGACAGGAACGAGGCAGTTAACTAAATAAGATGCTCAGAGAATATAGGCAAAGGCAGAAGCCCAAGCATTTCAACAAAGGCATATGAAACAATGCAAGTGACCTCTGATGAGCATGGGAGTCTGGCTCCAGATAAGAACAACTGAGAGCCCAACATGTTATAGCCTACCGCAGTTATACTTAGCATCTAGGACAATATCTGGCATAACAGGAGCTTAATACATTTTGTTAAATCAAGGCCAATGTATTAGGGCTGGATCACAGCAAACTAGGCAATTCAGGAAATCTCAGACACTATACAAAAGGCTTGGTGGCAAAACTGGGAAGCATGAAGTAGAAGAGGTGAGGAGTGTCAAGGACCCAAAGATGAGGACCCACTGAGAATGACAAACACACTGAGAATCAATTACCACAAAAAAACTTCCTTCCTTGCAGATGATCACCTAAGTTTAAGGGTGAAGATAAGCTTAAGGGGAGATGAAGAATATAATTCCATTAGGAGTTCCAGATATGCCCTGTAGTTGAAACAATGAGGGACTCAGTCTCTCTAATTAAGTACTTCTCATTCTTCTTACTAAAGTCAAAATTTAGCCCATTCACAAGACAGCCCTCCCATTTTCGGAAGCCATTTTGTTATCTGAAAGATCTCTTCCTTTATCTCCCTAATACTCAGAGCCAAGAGTCTCTTAACACAGTTTCATCACAGTGTTTGGAGGCAAGGGAAGTTGTTATACTTTAGGATGGTAAGGAGAAATCTCCTAGCATCTCGCCATAGTACAAGACCATTAAGGATCCATTCATACTGCTACCACCTCCAACCACCTCCAACCATCATCTTCACCCCAATCCAGTACCCACGGCAGATGTTACCATGTAACTGTGGCACTCTGTCTTGAAGCATACAGGATCAGCTTTAGTATTCTTTCCAGCAAACACTCCAGATAGCTACTACAAAGTAATCGGACATGAACTAGAAATAAAATTTATTTTCTATCCAAATATAAAATGGTTTCCTGTATAGAGGCTTGGAATCTAAAGTATACAGATTCTTTAAATATCTGTGGGCTTGGCCCAAAGACATAGGAAGTACTGATGTCTACTCAGCTTACTCAGTGGAGAACAAGCACTTATGGGAAAGCCCTGCTAGCTGGCAGGAGCAGGTAAAATGTAGTCCTTATGGGATAACCAAGTATCTAAAACAAGTCAACTCCAGGGTCAGAAAAAGCTCAGGAGAAGGCTCCATCTTAAATATTTATAGACATTTCTTATTGAGGAAAGTGAGGAGAAAGGTGGTAGGCTGCAAGCAGCTGGAGGACCTTGATGAGACTGCCATATCCCAGGGTCTGAACTGGTTCTTTAAAGGACTCATTCCTTCTCCTGGGTGACCAAGGACCCAGGAGCCTAACTCAGGCCATCTAACATGCATGTGAGATTAAGGTAGATACCAGAATGAGGAACTGCTAGTATATATTGAGATAGAATTATATTAGAAGCCAGAATCCTTGAAGACTAAAAGATCAATGAATTCTCTCCTTGGAAAACTAATAATCAGAAGGCAAAATTATCAGAGTTGACTATGGACTAATTATTTCTCGTCTCAAGTCTTCATGAATCTGGATACTGAGGCAAGTCTGAATCTGTCACTGGAAGGGTCAGTAGACCCTTGTGTATATGGTTATAAGAAGCAGGGAAAAATGGACCTAGGCTTGTTCAACAGACAGAGTCATGATGAATAGCTAGGGGATTGAGGTCTCAAAATGTACCTCAACAATTTCCATTTCACAAAATACTCACAAGAAAACACAAGATGCAATCTGAATATTATTCTGTACATTCCTGTTTCAATCATTGGTGACCCAAAAGAGTTGAACTCACATGGGCACGTACACCATGACTGAGGTCATGGGAGTGTTATGCAAGATTCTTTTGCTTCAAAATTTAGACCAACTAGGAAGTTGTCTCTTCCAAAGTAACTTAACATCAGAGTCATTATAATCATTCTTCCAAAACAACCTGAAAAGAATTTGCAATAAGTCCTTCCAGGAGGTCAGAAGGTGGAGAAAGGAATAATTCTTTTCTGGCCTCCATAACCACTTAAGAGAAGATATTTGGTATTTTTATCCTCCCCCCCCCCCGACAACATTAACAGGTCTTATTAGCTAAAAGGTCAAGGGTAGAGGGAGATTCTGTTTTATTTTAGAGTTTATTTATCTGTTTGAATAATTGTTATATTTTAGTTCCTCTAGGATTTATGCTCTTTAAATAAAGGTGGGAACTATTTAAGAATTTTTATGGATAATAACAGAATGTGCTGGAAATAATTTATCATTGCCTGTCTCCTCAAACACAATTCTTCATCTCGATTATGTTAAATATGTTTAATTTCTACTCCACCCCAAACCTCCCCGAAGAAGCAGCTCTATACAGCATGTGACTGACCATTCTTCATCCCTGGTTGACTAGAAGAGTGTGGATACTACTCTCAAGCCAGCCAATAGATTCACTGGGCAGGAATCAATTACATTAGCTTGAGAGTTCAAAAGTCATGATGTGGAGGTGGGACTGATGGCCATATTAGGCTTAAGTAAGTAAGAAAGCCTCAGAAAGACTAAAACGGAGATAAAAGACCAGACTACACAAAGGAAACAGATTCAGACTAAGCAACTGTCACATGCCTCATAGCATCCTGATTCTCATGAAACTGAACCACACTTGTTTCTGCAAAATCTTCTGTAGCCTTACAATAACCTCCCCCTTATCTACTCCCATCCTTATTTATCAGTTTGAATGCATTTCTGTTTGTTAGAACCAAAAAAGACTTAATCATAGATTTCCTAAACTGTGCCATATCATGCAAATTCAGGGGCAATATATGACTGGAGCTCTCTCACATAGTGGAGTTTTGGTGAAGCAGTGAACAACAACGCTGGGTCTATATCTCATGGGCTCATTGTCTATTTGCCTAGCACATGGCCTGACATATAGAAGGACCTTATATTTATTTTAAAATGGATTTTTACTAGAGATTTTAAACTCTAGCACTTCCGAAACAAGTTCTACAAAACAATGTTCCGTAAAGTGTTACTAACAATCTTCCCTCTCTCTTTCTCTCTCAGCACCACACACACACATGCACACACACGCACATACACACACACACACAAACACACTCACACACACAAACCTTTTCTTTACTCAAATAAGTTTGAGAAATGCTAGTTCAACAGCTTTTTTTAACTCTTGTTTTTTTCAATTTATTTATTTATTTATTTTCGGATGTACATCATAATATATTTCGAATTCGGTGTAGATTATGTCATGTTCACCACCCGAAAACTAATTGTAGTCTACCCCCTCACACGTGAGCCTAATCACTCCTTTTCCCCCCACTCCTTCCCCTATAGTAACCACCAATCTGACCTGAAATGCTATGCGTTTGTTTGTTGTTGTTTTAATCTTCTACTTATGAGTGAGATCATATGGTATTTGACTTTCTCTACCTCTACTTTTCAAAACTCTTAATGTGCTAGTGAATTTATGAATCTCCAAAAGAGTCCTAGAATTTTTTAAAAGGAATTTCACAAATTAGTTTGATCATGAAACCCCTTTTTGAAAGCCTATCAATTAATTCTTCTCCCAGAAGAGTGTTCCATAGAACAGTTCAAAAAGGGTGAGATAACCTGTCAGACCTATACAGGAGCAAGTACGCCTCTGACAGCCAGAAGAATCTATAGAGTATGATCTTTCATTTTCTCCAGTGTTAGTTCCACAAATTAGCTGATTTCTTTAAAGTTTGATTTAATATTATTCTCTAAAGGATAAATTATGTTTGCAATTTTTTTTTAAGATTTCATTTTTTTTTTTCCTTTTTCTCCCCAAAGCCCCCCGGTACATAGTTGTATATTCCAAGTTGTGGGTCCTTCTAGTTGTGGCATGTGGGACGCTGCCTCAGCGTGGTTGGATGAGCAGTGCCATGTCCGCGCCCAGGATTCGAACTGACGAAACACTGGGCCGCCTGCAGCGGAGTGTGAGAACTTAACCACTCGGCCAAGGGGCCAGCCCCAATTATGTTTGCAATTTTATGCAAATCCCTAAATAAAGGCTTTGGCTAAATGCCAAAAGAAAAATGTTGTGACTTATTTTACCTTAATTCATATTTTCCATCCAATAAGCTTAATTTTAAAAAAAAAAGATAGATAATTATTTATCTAAGGTGTTTCTTTTAAATGACCATGAAATCTTGTTAATCAAGTGTTCTGAACAGAGAATGATATTTTCAAATACCAAATAGTTTAAATTCTTTAGGAACCTCTCTCCATGTGTTGCTAAATTAAAATTCAGTTTTAAGTGTCTAACAATATATAATAAATTATTCTACTTCTCAGGTGGTAGTCCCTCCTGCTTCCATTTCCCTATCATTCATTCCTTCCTTCCCTCCCTGCTGGTAATATGGCTTCCATCCCAGCACTGCACCCAAACTATTCTCAAATGACATCTTCATCACAATATTTTTTCTTCATAGTCCTCACCTTTCTTGATCTCCCTGCTCTGATAACCAGCCCCTCCTGTTTTACCCTGGGAGAAACCACACAATCTTACTTCCTTCAATTCCAATTCCTTATTCTCCATGGGATTTCCTGAGCTTTTTCTCCTCAGCTGACCCCTCTTTCTTCTCCTTATCCTTTGGCTCTATAACCTCATTCAACTCCCATAGCTTCAACTGTGATTTCTATAGGAATTATCTTTGTAACACTGACCCACTTCCAAGCTCTTGTACTAAATTCTTCAAAGTCAGTAATCAAAACAGAACTAATTAACTACCCTCTAAAACAGGACCGGAACAAGTTGGGAAACTGCACCCAGGGGACACCCACACAAAGCTGGGACACATAAAGGGATATTCTACCAGTGAAACTGTAAATGAGAAAGACCCACTCACAAGAAAAGGTGGGGGGAAAAAAGACTCTTCTGAATAATCCTAATCGTGGCATTTCCTTAAAGAGGTTCAAATTTATCTGTAGAGTATGGATAGCAAAGGCCAAAAAATTAACAAAAAACTAGTCCCTGATTTCTACTGCCTTAGGGTGCTATGCAAGAAGTAAATACAAATCCTATTTAGAAGGACACTCTGAACCTAAATTGCAGGAGATTTGCACTGAGATAGCCCAAGGGTCTTTGAGCCCACAATCCAACGTTATACAATATACAAGGAAATAAACTACCATGAGCAGGAGTTGGCAGAAACAACAAAAAGCAGAATCAGAATCATAAGATCTTCAAATAATGGTGTTTCCAGACATAGAATATAAAATAAGCATGGCTAAAATGTTTTTTAAAATGAGGGATCCGTTCAAAGAGAAGAGAAAAATATGTTACTCTCAAAAAAAAGATACATTTTTAAAATAAAAGATACTGTTTTTAAAAATAAAAAGGCAATTGAAATTTAAGACTCAATGGACAGGTTACAGAGTTTATTAGTACGCTGAAAGGAGAATTGTAGACTAGAATAGAGATTTTTTAAAATTAGCTAGAATTTAGCAGAAAAAAGAAGAAATCAAAAATATAAAAGTGACATTAAGAGACAAGGAGGTTCAAATTAAAATATCCAATTGGAGTTATAGATAAAGAGAGGAAAAAGAATGGAGGAAATGCAATATATAAAAAGATGATACTTGAGAAATATTCAAAACTGATAAACTCTGTAAACTCAATGAATCCCAAGTAGGACAAATAAAAAGAAATGCACAACTAGATAAACCATAGTAAAACTGAAGAGTATCAAAGACAAAGTAAAGATGTTAAAATCAGCCAAATAGGAAGGACAGATTACCTGTAAGGAATCTCATTATGACTGGCAGTAGAAACCTCAATAATAATTATAGAAGTCAGATGATAATGCTGAGATATAATAGCTGTCAACATAGAACTTTATACTTAACTAAAATATTCTTAAAGAATGATCCTGAAATAAAGTCATTTTAAGACTAACAAAATCTGAGAGAGTTTATCACCACCAGTTCCTCACCAAAGCAATTTCAACTAAAGAACATACTTTAGAAAGAAAGAAATTGAATCTGGAAGAACTGAAATACAAAAGAGAATGCTGAGAAAAATGAAATATTATATATATGTGTGTATATATATATATATGAGTGAATCTAAGAAAAGACTGATGTGTAAAATAATGATGATGATGATGATGATGATGATGATGATGACTAATAAGGCAGAAATGGGGATGAATCACTAAGATCTCCCTTCAAGAGAGATTCTGATGTGGGGTGACACCAGCAAGATGGCAGAACAGGAAGCCCCAGACCTTCCTTCCCCCCAGAGAGGCACTGATTCAGTAAGAATGCATAGACCAATTCCCTTTGTGAGAAATCCAGAAAACAGTTAAGAGGCTCCTGCACCACAGGTGAGTGTGAAACCAGCTACATAGAAGCCAATAGAAAAACTTGTGGCATCCATTTGCCATAACTCCTCCCCCGGCTCACTGCAGCATTATTGGGAGAAAACTCCCAGCTCCTGGCTTCTCCCTAGGAAGGGAAAGATAAGACTGAAACATATGTTTAATGTACAGACTTTCTGAGGGACTGCCTGAGGGAATGGTTTCTGTCTTGCCTGAATCTAAGTGCTAATGGGACAGGGTGTTAGGTTGTAGGATGCTGAGGACGAAGGTGAGAGTTTGGACCGGCACACACTCACTCACCCTAGTCCATCCCCCAACTTACTGTGAACACAGTGAGAGAAAACCCACAACTCCAGGCTTCTCGCTGGAGGAGGAAACAGTTGGAGCATGCATACAGTGTTCCAGCTTTTCAGGGGGTTACCCAAGGGACCAGATTCTGTCTCACTTATTTCAGAGCACTTATAGAACACAGCATACTCTGATGCCTGAGGGCCACTGAGAGCAAAAGAGAGCTGGATAACATGGTATTATTCTGGAGGATCCACAGTACAACAGACAGAGGCCAATACAGTGAAGTGGCCTCTCAGTCAAAGGGGGAAAAGAAGAGCCAAGTGTTGCATCCAATATTCTGTCTCTTCAGGGGGCTGCTCAAGGGACTGGCTTTTGTCTCTGCAATCTCGAAGCACTGAGGTGACACAACATACACTAGAGGCTGGGGGCCGCTGAGACCAAAAGAGAGCGGGAATTTGTCACACTTCTAGAGAAACTGCAGTACTGCAGACAGACATCAGAGGGAGTAAAAGATTATGAGCTCCTGAAAAAAGAAACTGGCAAATCTAATTATAAATTTCCACATACCTGTCCAGAGAACATGAATCCACCAAAAAATATTTGAGGCCCCCAGAATCTCTACCAAGCCTGACTGGTAAAGGTCTTTCCCTGTGTGAAGCCAGCCCATACGGACTAGGAATAATGGCTGTCTTTTCAAAAGCTTGGATCCCAACACACAGTTACAGGCATACGAAGAAACGTGGAAATATGGCTCAATCAAAGAACAAAATTAATCTCCAGAAAACAACTGTAAAGAAATGAATATACACATGGGGCCGGCCCGGTGGCGCAGCGGTTAAGTTCGCACGTTCTGCTTCTCGGCGGCCCGGGGTTCGCTGGTTCGGATCCCGGGTGCGGACACGGCACTGCTTGGCAGCCATGCTGTGGTAGGCGTCCCACGTATAAACTAGAGGAAGATGGGCACGGATGTTAGCTCAGAGCCAGGCTTCCTCAGCAAAAAGAGGAGGACTGGCAGTAGTTAGCTGAGGGCTAATCTTCCTCCAAAAAAAAAAAGAAATGAATATATACAAACTACTTGACAAATAATTCTAAATAACCATGATAAAGATGCTCAATGAGTTGAGAGAAACTATGCATGAACAAAGTGAGAATATCAACAGAGAGACAAAAAATATAAAGAAGAACCAAGCAGAAATTTTGGAGCTGAAGAATACAATAAATTGAAAAATTCACTAGAGTGATTCAGCAGCAGACTTGACAGACAGAAGAAAGAATCAGTAAACTCAAAGACAGGTCATTGTAAATTATCCAGTAGGAGAAGCAAAAAGAAACTAAGAATGAAGAAAGTGTAAGGGACTTATGAGACACAATCAAGCAGACCAAAATACACACATGGGAGTCCCAGAAGGAGAATAGAAAGAGAAAGGGGCAGAAAGATTATTGAAAGAAATAATGGCTAAAAGCTTCCCAAATCTGGGGGAAGAAATGGACATCCAGATTCAACAGGCGCAAAAACACTCCACTAGAATGAATTCAAAGAACTCCACACCAGGACACATTATAATCAAAATGTTGAAAGTCAAAGAGAAAGAGTGAATTTGAAAGTGGCAAAAGAAAAGCAACTCATCACACACAAAGGGGCCCCCATAAAACTATGAGCAGATTTCTTAGCAGAAGGCTTGCAGACCAGAAGGGAGTGGATGGTATATTTGAAGTGCTGAAAGAGAAGAACTGCCAACCAAGAATACTGTATGCAGAAAAACTGTCCTTCAAAATAAAGGAGAAATAAAGACTTTCCCAGATAACAAAAGCTAAGGAAGTTTATCACCATTAGACCTGCCTTATAAGAAATTATAAGGGGAATCCTTCAAATTGAAACAAAAGGATACCAAACAGCAGCAAGAAACAAGAAAGCATATGAAAAAATAAAGTTTGCTAATAAAAGTAAATACATTGACAAATAAAGAATGTTTTAATACTTTAACAGTGGTGCATGTCACTTTTAACACTGGCAAGGAAGTTAAAAGACAAAAGTATATAAAATAAAAAAAACTATAAAAATATGTTAATGGATAAATATACTGTTTTTCCAAAGCAAAATCCATATTGTTTAATATGGAAAGACATAATTTATGACATCAAGAAGAAAAAGTGTGCAAGGTAAAGTAACAGTAGTTTTTGAATGTGATTGAAGTTAAACACTTACCAGCTTAAAATAGATTATTATAACATAAGATGTAAGCCTCATGGTAACCACAAGAAAAATACCAATAGAAGATACACAATATAAAATAAGAAAGAAATCAATACATGTTATGACAAAAAATTAACAAAACATGAAGGAAGAGAAAAAGAAAAGAAAAAAGGTACAAAAAAGCTACAGGCCAGACAGAAAACAATAACAAGTCATTCCCTAACACTAATTACTTTAAATTTAAATAGATTAAACCCTCCTGATCAAGGACATAGAGTGGCTGAATAAATAATAAAACAAGATCCAACTATATACTATCTACAAGACTGTATAGTTTTAAGTACACACATATGCTGAAAATTAAAGGATGGAAAAGATATTCCATGCAAATGGTAAGCAAAAGAGATATACTTCTTCTATCAGACAAAATAGACTTTAAGTCAAAAAGTGTCACAAGAGATAAAGAACGATATTATACAGTGATAAAAGCCTCGATTTACCAGGAAGACACCATAAGTATAAATATATGTGCACTTAATATCAGAGCACCCAAATAAATGAAGCAAACACTGACAAAACTGAAGGAAGAAATAGACAGAAACACAATAATAGTAGGAGATTTCAATACTTCAGTTTCGATAATGGGTAGAACATCCAGACATAAGATCAATAAGGAATCAGAAGACTTGAACAACACTATAAACCAAATGGACCTACCAGACATACACAGAACATTCCACCCAACAACAGCAGAATACACATTCTTCTGAAGCACACATGGAACATTCTCCAGGATAGATCACATGTTAGGTCACATAACAACTCTTAACAAATTTTAAAAGATTTAAACCATATGAAGTATGACTTCACAAGCTTTTCAGACCACAATGAAATGAAACTAGAAATCAATAACAGAAATGGAACTGGAAAATGCATAAATAGGCGGGAATTAAACAGTACACTCTTGAACAGTCATTGTGTCAAAGGAAAAATTTAAAAAGAAATTAGAAAACACCTTGACATAAACAAAAACACAACATACCAAAACTTATGGGATGCAGCAAAAGTAGTAATAAGAGGAACATTCACATTGTAAATGCCTACATTAAAAAAGAAGAAAGATCTCAAATAAACAACCTAACTTTACACTTCGATGAGGTAGAAAAAAAGAGAAAACTAAGCCCAAATTTAGCAGAAAGAAGGAAATAACAAAGAACAGACCAGAAATAAATGATACAGAAAAGAGAAATGATAGAAAAAAAAATCAATGAAACTAAGTTTCTTTTTTTGAAAAGATAAAATTGACAAACCATTAGTTGGAATAACTCAGAAAAAAAGATAGAAGACTCAAATAATAACATCAAAAATGAAAGAAGAGACATTACAATGATGCCACAGAAAGAAAAATGATAAAAAGAGACTACTATGAACAATTATATGCAAAAAAAAAGGATAATCTAGAAGAAATCTATAAATTCCTAGAAACATACAAACTACCAAGACTAAATCATGAAAGAAATAGAAAGTCTGAAGAGACCTACAACTAGCATGGGGATTGAATCAATAACCAAAAATATCACAACAAAGCCCAGGACTAGATGGCTTCAACAGTGAAGTCTACCAAACATCTAAAGAAAAACTACTGCCATTCCTTCTCAAACTCTTAAAAAAATTGAAGGGAAGAAAATACTTCCAAGCTCAATTTATGAAGCCAGTATTACCCTGATACTAAGCCAGATAAAGACATCACAAGAAAAGAAAAGAACAGGCCAATATTCTTGATGAATATAGATGCAAAAATCCTCAACAAAATACTAGCAAATGGAATTCAACAGCATGTTAAAAGGATTATACACAATGACAAAGTGCAATTTATGCCCGGAATGCCAGGATGGTTCAACATATAAAAATCAATTAATGTCATACACTGCATTATAGAATGAAGGATAAAAGTCAAATGATCATCTCAATAGATGCAGAAAAAAGCATTTGACAAATTCAGCACTCTTTCACAATAAAAACTCTCAACAAACTTGAAACAGAATGAAATTACCTACACATAATAAAAGCCATATATGAACAGTCCACAGCTAACAACATCCTCAACAGTGAAACTTTTTAAGATCAAGAACAATGCAAGGATGCCCACACTCACCACTTCTGTTCAACATAAGAGTGGAGATGCTAGCCAGAACAATTAGGCAAAAAAAAAGAACTAAAAGTCATCGAAATTCAAAAGGAAGAAGTAAAATTGTCCCTATTTGCAGATGACGTGATCTTACATAGAGAAAATCCTAAAAACTCCACACAAATCTGTTAGAATTACTAATCAAATTCAATAAAGTTGCAGGTTACCAAATCAATATTTAAAACTTGTGTTCCAATACACCACCAGTAAACTATCTGAAAGGAAATTAGGAAAACAATCTCATTTAAAATATCATCAAAAAGAATAAAATACATAGAAATAACTAAGGAGGTGGAACACTTGTATACAGAAAACTACAAAACATGGATTAAATTACACATGTTCAAGCTTTTGAGCATAATTTATATGTATCTTACACTTTTTTCTGCTTATATTCTTTTCTTCTTTCCATTCTTTTTTCTATTTTGAACTTCAGTTTGGATATTTTTTATTGACTTGTCTATGAATTCACTAATTCTGTCTTGCTGTGTACAATCTGTGGTTAAACCCATCTAATGGGTTCTAGTTTCAGATACATTTTGGTATTCTTTAACGCTGTATAATTCATTTTATATTTCTATTGAAATATCCTCTTTTACCATCATTTTGTCCATCCTTTCCTCTATTTTTTAACATATTCATCAGGATTATTTTTGAAGCTCTTGCCTATTAAATCCAATATCTGAATCATCTCTGCATCTGCCTCATTGATCATTTTATCTCTTCCTTATCAGTCACTTTTGCCAGTTTTTTTACATGTCTACAAATTTTCAATTGTGTGTTAAAAATTACAAGGGATATTTTGCAAAGGTTGTGGATTACGTTATATTCCTATAAAATCCCAGGATGTTTATGTTGTTTTGTTCTGATAGGCAGGTTGAATTGCCTGAAAGATCACCTTGATCTTAGCAAGAGTTGGCTTTGGCCTTTGTTAAGATTGGTCTATTTCAGTATTTTCCTTACTCCTAGATCTTGGCCCTTACTCAGAAGGTGTGGTCTTTTCACGTTCTCAAAGTAATAATGCAAACTAGTGACAGCCTTCTTTTGGCAGAGTATATTACAATTTATAAAAAATTTTCATATATATTATTTTATTCAGTCAAACATAAAGATTCTCTTACTAAGAGAATCAAAAGAGAGTAATCAGCACATACCACAAACACCCAAAGTTCTCCGGACTTAATAGGCTGTTTCTTGTCCTGGAATATTGATTCAAGCCATCGTTATACATTCATTCAATACGTATTTTATTGTGCAGCTACATATGTTCTTCTGGGTACAATATTAGGCACTGTGAATATAAATATGAATAATATTGTACTCAAGAAATCTAATGTAAAAGCTCATGATCTTGCAGATAAAGGGAGAAATGAGAGGGCTAACGAAAACACAATGTCTTCTGTCTCATTTTGTTTCAGCATTTTCTTTTTATGGTTGTATTTTGGCTTTAATTTTCAATGCTTATATGGACATTCCAAGAAGAATCTGGGAAGCCCTAAAGTGATAAGAAATGTACAAATAAAAGTTTCTTACTATTTGTGGATTTATTTATGTCTATTCTATGAATCTTTAATGCACTGGCTTGGCATATATCATGCCCAAATGATTTAGTCACTCAAGCCGCTTCAGGTTATACACATTTCCCGTGAAACTCCATTATCAAATGACAGAAATTAAGTCATATACAGAGCTAATATATATATTTATATCTCTTTGAATACATCAGAAATTTGTGGTGGGGACAAATTTCTTGCACAGGGTCTTTTTTTTTTTTTTTTTTCCAGGAAGATTAGCCCTGAGCTAACATCTGCTGCCAACCCTCCTGTTTTTGCTGAGGAAGACTGGCCCTGAGCTAACATCTGTGCCCATCCTCCTCTATTTTATGTGGGATACCTGCCACCGCATGGCTTGACAAGCGGTGCATAGGTCCACACCTGGGATCCGAACTGGCAAACCCCGGGCTGCTGAAGCAGAACGTGTGAACTTAACCACTGCACCACCAGGCCAGCCTCCAGATTTTTATATGGTCTTACTGAAACCTGGAAGCATTTTAGAACCTAAACCTTAAATACAATCATAGCCAGTCATCAGCAGTTAAAAACTCATTTTCCAGCAGCAATGGAAAAAAAAAATCTTTAGAAAACGCCATAGCTAAAAGAAGATGTTACTGACTATCGGTAAGTTTTAAAGTAGCTAATTATAATAGATATTAACTTGATCTTATTTAAAAGTTCATCTTTCTACAAGATTCTAGGAGGGAAGTCCACCAATGATCTTTGAATCTAGTCTGGATAAGGTCACTGAAATTTGTCTTGGACTCAGAGCCTCTTGAGTCTGAGAAAAATCCAGCTCACTTGCAGTATCGGAAAGGAGAATATTTCCATGCTGCTCTACCTAACAATGCTAAATACCCAGCTTGTTGGCCAGCTCAGGGCAGAGGTTTCTGCCTCAATTTTCTACTAAGTATGCCTTTTATCTGTTCAGACTAGAATGGTATCCTAAATTGTGGGTGACTTTCCTAGGACTCTGAGAACCTAGGAAGTTCTCTGCGTACTTTCTCAAGGGATAGGATTTTCTCCAGCAGATCTCCGACCCTGCAGAGACTCATCACTTGGAATTATAGTGATAGCTATAGCAGACACTATGCTAAACTCATTTCATGAATTACCTTACTTGATTATCAGCACAACCAGAACATATAGGCATTATTATAAATTTACTGTTGAGGAAAACAAAGGACTGAGAGATAAGTAACCTCCTCAAGCCATTAATTAGCAGATGTCCCCTGGAGCTAAGGTGCTATTGCTTTTCTGATGTTGAATCTACTGCCCCACTGCTTGGTATCTACTAGTGCTTGCCTTGCTCTTTCAACCAGATGCCCTTTGATAATTCTTACCTGAACATATCTGAGATCACAATATCCTTTATGAGCGGTGTATGGCTCCATCCAGGTAATTTCACAAGGGCCAGCCTCTGCCACCAGGTAAGGGTCCCCCACACCTGCCTCACCTAATCTTTTCTTTCAGCTATACGCTGTTTGTCATACATATGTATGCTGAGTGTCATTCATTAGGACCCCAACACCACCTCTCCTAAGTTATAAGAGCTTAATTTGTCTAGATGCAACTGTCATTTCTCTTCCCTAAATGTTCTGGCTTGGAGACAAGAGATCAGAATGCTGCCACTAACTTACTCTATGGCCTCAGGCAAATCACTTAAACTTGTCAGGTCACAGTTTCCTCACGTATAAATTTAGGGTGTTGGACTGGTCCCTTCCAGCTATTAAATTCTGTGATTTTAAGATCAAACATGAAATCCTGATAGGAGGATTGTAATAAAACAGTGAAAAAGAAAGAAAATGGTCTGGTCTAGAAGATCTTGCCTATTTTATTATAAGTGTTTGGGGCTATTTTATACATGTTTACATGCACTTAGAGACATTTAAAATGAGGACATTTTATAAGGTAAGAAACAAGAAAGCCCTCACACACATGATATTTAAAAATGTGGCTCCAGAGTTCACAACACCCTCATCATGTATAAATAGAACACAGCATTTACAACCACTTACTCTGTAATATATTTCTTTTGGCTGAGAGGTAATGTTCAACTACATGAGTTTCTGAGAACACTGACCTTTGTTCTTTATGTTGTTGAGTAAAGTAATGCTATTTTGTAAAGACATGGTGTCCTTAGGCACTCAATCTAATTATTACTGTGTTTTTTGTACAGAATTATAATGGCTCCCATTCACTGAGCACTCACTATTGGGTCTGACTCCACGGTTGGTAATTTACATACATAATGTCATTCTTCCAACAAGCCTGCAAAATGTATATTATTATCCCACTTTACTCATAAGAAAATCAGGCCTCAGAGAATACAGTAGCTTAGCTGAACAGCATTAAATAAGAACCAAGATGAGAACCCAAGTCTGCTAAGGTGTGCTCTGCCATTCTGTCTCAAAATAACTTAAAATAAATCTGCTCACTATTTAAATAACAATAGTAATAAAATTTATTGAATTTTTATTATGTAATAACCCTTTTACTCCTCCCAACATCTTTATGAGTTAGACACTACTATTATCTCCATTTGCAGGTAGGGAAATTGAAACATAGAGAAGTTAACTAACGTGTCCACAGCGAGACAGTTAAAAACATCAATGCTTTCAAACCCCTTCCTGAAAAGCACCTACAATACGGTGGAAGCTTTAGGTCTAGAGGCAGAGTTTGTATTTCTTCTCAAGTTTCACAAATTTATGTGCAGGAGGCTTTGATTGATAAGGTAATGATTATAGAATCTCAAATAAATCATGAAAGTCTTCCATCTTTACTATTTTCCACACATCTACACATACATCAAGTATTTGGAAAGGAAATTACCTCCCTGGCTTGCACATATTCCCATTTTTGTCACCATCTCAATTGCTTCAATTCCCCATACCTTGCTTCCTTCCTTATGAAAACTATATAGGTAAGTTTCTTTGCCAATATCAGTGAGGCCAAAGATGATGATGATGATATGACGATGATAATAATAATATCTCTTAAATGATTACTTCAGACTCAACTATTTCTACCATTGACACACCATCCCACCATGGCAGAGCATGCTTTAAAATTTAAATGTCAAAAAAAAAATTTATGTGGGAAAGTTAATTGATCACTTTGAAATTCTAAGACTTTTCTTCCTCATTGAAAATTGAATATAAGTAATTTGTTCAGCCCAAAGAGAGAAACATACAAATATTTTGTCAAAGAAATGAGAAAAGCTTGAAGACGGGGAGCAGAAATAATATATAGCCAGTTGTAAAATATGTTTTAAATATCATAAAGTTTATGATAAACCTTAATTCCAAATAAACCCCTTGATGTTATAAACACACTGTGCTAGAGTGTTTAAAAATATATACATAGAATCAAATTCTCCATTGCAACATTAATTTTCCATTACCTTTTCAATAGTATCCTATGAAAACATACACATATAGAAGATGGATACTTTATGATAGCAACACATTGGAGCCAGTGTAATGAGGTTTATGTCAGTGTTTCCATTTAGGCTACTTTTTTTCAGCAGGTTAATGACTGGACCATAAAAATGCAATTAAGTGAAATCTGGCATGTGTGTTCTTAGTAAGCAACATTTTTAAAAAGTGAAAAGAAAATAAAAGCAACTGTTGACCACTTGGAAGAAGATTTTTTCAATTATTTTGAGGAACAGGTACTGTAAAAGAAAGTTAAAAGCTTTTGGCAGATTTACAAATATATTTTGGAACTTTGTTGCCAAATAAATTTAGTCCTATCTTTTTCTATAAAATAACCTGTGATTTCAGACACTTTGACATGCACTTTCTTACTAGATATGACACCCATCAGTAACATTGATACTTTTCTACAGTCACCAGTCACAGTATTTGAGAGTTCAGGTATTCCTAGAAGGGTGGTATGCCAAAGAGTAATATGGATTTAAAAGTGAAATGATACTCCATTAAAAATTATACCTCTGATAACTGTTGACAGAGTTGGGAATATGGGCCAGCCATCAAAGACACATAGGTAAAGATGTCAGCTCTGCCTCTGGCTACTTTGTGTGACCCAGGCAAGCGATCTAACCGCTCTGTGCCTCAGGCACCCCATTTTTAATCTGATAATAATAATAGGACCTATCTCATACGATCCATTCATTCAAAAAATTGAGCACCTACTGGGGCAAACAACTCTAAACTAGAATTCCCGGAACTATTCTTAAATCAGGAAAATTTCTCAGAATGAAGTACTAATGATTCTTATTGATTATACGTTTTAGAGAGAATGTTGTTTTGACAGCTAGTTGGTTCTCTAAGATGGCAGGGATGAGAGCAACAAACCATCTCAAATCATTATTACTTGGCTATTAAACATCTACCTCGTTTAAATGAGATAAATTAGCAAAGCTACCCAAAGAAACTGATGTCTAATTCAACAAATATTCACTGAGCATCACTTTACTTAAGGAAAGTGCCAAAGATTACATCCAATATGGACTGACTGGAGAGTCTTGAAGGGGTAACAATTCCAAGGGTAGGATTTTGATGTGAAAATAAAAGAATGTACTCTAGGTGGAGGAAAACAAATACGCAAACCCAGCACATAAAATAGCTAGAAATATGTTTAGTGGTCACAAAGAGTTCAAAGATAGTGGAAAACGAGTCTGGACAAGAAGCTAGAGGCCAAATTGTAAAAAGCCCAAGAAAGCGTTTATACATTATTCAGTAAAGACGTGTTGACAGTTTTTCCAAAGGATTAAATGAAATAATACACACGGTAACTTTTAACACAGTGCCTGCCACATATTAACTGCTCAAAAATGCTAGCCAATAAATATTTTATTTATTAAAAATTCAGTTACATCCCATTCCAAATACTACCAAAATACTACCAACATAAACACAGAAGCACATATTTCTACCTCCCACTTGTTCCCACCATATTTTATGTATATTATAAGTTTAAGACTAATTTAGAAGCATTCAAATCCATTTTAACTGTGTTCCACAGACTTCCAGGGATCAAAAAAGGTACAAACAATCCCTTGGGTCACCTAGACCTAGTCTTGATCTGGGAGCAAATGATATAAGTGGCAGATATTGGAATTCAAATGTTAGATACCAGATCATCAAACTTTGTCAATGTTTTAAAATCCAAGGGTGAGAATTGGGGCAAGATAAAGGCTCAAGACTAGAAGATCAGAGCCTTTCTCTGACAATAGTCCAGAAAGACTGTGCCATTTTCTGTGGATGAGCCACAGCGCGGGGTTAGTGCATAGTTTTAGGGGTGGTAACAGGTATCAGGCCTGTATCAAGGAAGCATTTCCCAACCTTCTAAGAAAGCAGGGGTCATGCCTAGTATTTGTCACTACGATGTCTCCAGCACCTGGCACTCAGTAGGTAATCTGTAAATATTTCTCGAAGAAATAGATGACAAAACAAATGAACCCACACATGGGCTAATCATCCTTCCAGACTGGAGGGCAGGAGGAATGCTAAGCCTGGATTCTGTTGAAGTGTCCTGGAGCAGGTCTGGTCAGGACAAGGGGTAGGGTGTCACTTGCCCTGAGGCCTCTCAATACAAATGTTGATGATGCAAGAAGTGAGGTATTGAGGAGAAAACAAAGGAAAAGGCAGGCAACGGATCTTCAGGAACTTGACAATAAGATGGACATAAAATTAGATGAAAATGCAAAGCAGATGCTGGAAAAATCCCCAGTGCTGCAAAGGGTAGCTCCAAAAGATCTTCAAAAGCTATCAGAGGTCTCAGGAATGGGTCTAGAAGCATCTATTACAGCTCTCTACTGGCTAGACAAGATAGACTTTGCAGATTGGAAGATGTGGGAAGGTAAAAAGGGGGCTTCAGGGAGAGCACAGGGAGGGAACGTGAACAAATGCACTTAGTCAGAACGTGGGTTGGGTAAGGTAAATACTGAAAATACAGGTGGAAAAACAGGTTGGAGCCTTAATAGCTTTCATGTTCAGGAAGCTGGATTTTAATCAACAAACTTTAGAAAGTTTCTGTAAGTTTGTGAGCAGGGGAGAGACCTGATCAAAGCTCCGCTTAGTAAAAAGAGAGTACATATTAGAAAAAAGAAGGGAGAAGGTGAGGCTTGTATACTAGTCCAGGCAAGCAAAAATAAGATACTGGGCAGGGTTATGTCCATGGAAGTGGACATGCAAATCATAGCAGCACAAAGAGCCAGTAAGAGAATTTCTCCCACACAGTAATGCCAGGCCCGCCAGGATGAGTTCAACTGACCCCGTTTCTTATCAACGGAGTGATTAAGAATTGCCTTTCAGAAAATCTATAAAGTCGTGTAGCCATGGCAGGTGCAAAAGAAGAAATCTGGACCTGAAATGACCATGGAACAAAAGATCCTCCTTTCCATGAAACCCAAAGACCCAGATGCGACCAGAACTTGCAACTCGGACTCTTATCAGAAATGAGGGGTCCCTCATTCAGGAAGACCCGGTGTTAAAATTCCTTACCTACCTCATCAAAAAGTCTAGAACTTCATCATAAATGTTAACAGCCCGGTCATAAATGTTTAAAGCCTTACCATAAATACTTGAAGCCCACCAGTTAAAACCTGTCCCACCAGCATTTCTGCATGCCAGCCTGTTCTCCCTAACCTCTTAAATTTCACCCCAAATCCTGAATCAGGGAGACAGATCTGAGGGCACATGTCCCCTGTTCCCCCTGAAGATCAATCTTGCAGAATAAAGCTGATCTCTTTTCCCAAACTCTGATTCCATAACTAATTGGCTTTATGCACATCAAGCAGATATCGCCAATTTTGTGCAGTAACTTAGCACTTTGAAACTTCCAATGAAACAGGTACACTTAATCTTTGGAAATAGCGATTTACATAATCTGATCTGACTCCTGCCCACTTCTATACCTTCGTTTCCCATCATCGCTCTCAGGAAACTTTCACCGCAATTAGTAGCAGCAATACACCGCATAGAGTTGCCCACCCACATAACTTCACAGAATGCTATTCCCTGTCACCAAAATGCCCTTTCCCCACCTTCTTCACTTATCAAATCTTTCTCATGCTTCAAAATTCACCACAGCATCTGATTTTCCTGAAGTCCTCTGATCTCCTGGCAGTCTGTGTACCCCCACAGCCGTCTGCCACATCTCTGCCACAGTTATCACACACTAAGTCCTGAGTCGGATTTTCTGTTCTCCCTCCTAAAACTACAACCAGCCACAGGGAAAGGAAGTCCAATGTAGAGGTTAGGGACACAGGCTCCCATTTCTGCAGTTTATCAGCTAAATAACATGCTTGGGCCTTATCCACTTCTGCAAAAGTGCAGATACTATCTACCTGGCAGGACTACTGCAAGAAGTATATGAGACAATACATGGATTAATACCAGCGACTGGCATGGCAGAACTGAATAACACAGCGCTTTCATTAACTCCTCTTGTGATGTTGTTGCAGAGTAAACAACGAAGCAGATCAGGCTATTTGCCCAAAGCAACCACCAAAGTCATTGACTAGACAGACCTTCCAACAAGATCTCAGTCTCTCTACCCCCTTCCACCCAGATATGCCTCTTAGCAGTGGACCTGCTCAACAGTGGACTTGGACTGTAAATTTACAAAGGGATTTCCAAGCTCTTGAAGCAATTCCTCCCACAGATATCAGACAAGAAAAAATGGAAGAGAGAGCCCCCAAAAGTACAAACTGAACTTAGTATATCTTTCTGACCAGAAAAAATTGGAGGAAAGTAGCTTTTTACTGACTAATAATTGTAACTCTCCTCCTTTTCCTTCTAATTCAAGCCAAAATTATGTTTTCCCTTTTAGTAATGAATCAAGTGATTTATGAGTATATTGGGGATTCTGTCTAGGTTTAGAATTGGCTAGCAACATACAAAAGTGGATGTGGTTAATTAAGCAAAAGAAAAAACAATTGAATTCCCACTATCAGATCTCTCTTTGCACTACTTTTGAGTACCTTTGTCATCAGCCAAAGAAATTCAATCAATAAAACCCATGATGAACTATCCATTTACAATACCCATTTGCCATATGTAAACATGAACTTTGCCTTTTAATCCATGCAACAGGGACTCTCTGCCCCATAAATGAACACATTCCTTTATGATTCTGCTGCATCTTATTCCACCAAAAAACTTAGTTAACACACTTTACACTGATGTTCTTTTTTAAAACTATATCTCTTGCCATAATAACTTCCAAATATACTTACAGCACTCTACTGCAGGCAAGGAGAAAGGAAAAGAATAAAGCATCATTTCAGGACCCTGATTAATATTAAAATTCTGGTTAGAAATGTGTTAGTTTATGGATTCCGATGTTTAATAAGGCATTTTAATTTCTTTTTACTATCTCAGAAGTAAGTTGTTCAACATTCAGAGGGCAAATGGAAAAATACCACTTCCTCTGTTTTACAAATGACAAAAACTAAAAGAAGACAACGTTCTTCATTTAAAGAATCTCTTGGTAACTGATAGATTATACAAGTAATGCTGTCACTGCCCATCCAGACCATACCTCACTTACTATAATCTGCTTGCCCATAACTTCTGCACCCTAAGTGGCCTAGTCCTCTACACAGGACCCACCTCTTGCCATAAATGGTGGGAGTTAGACAATGGCTCCTGATAAGTGGCACATCATCCAAAGGCCAGCCAGTGGCCTATTCCTGACCAAAACTTTGTGCTGGTTTAATCTAATTATCTTCTAAACACTTGATATTGGGAAAAAGAGAGACTGAGTCATTTAAATGTAAGCTGGTAGGAAAAATATGCTATGAAAGTGAGTCAGAAACATGGCAAGGCAATCATACATGTGCCCCAAAATAATGAAGAAGCAAAAACAATATTGAGTAGCTGGTAAGGAAGCTAATCAGTGGACATCACAGCATCATCCAAGGAGAGGCAGAGACGGCAGAGAGACCAGTTCCCAGATAAGACACAGTTCCTAGGATTTCAAATCTGTGAATCCTTACAACAAACCTCCTTTTACTGAGTGGCTCTCTGCTTGCAATAAAAAACACAGTGACTCCTAACACAGTGTCTATTGGATAATTAGTACAGCTATTTCAGAATTAAGAAAACTGTTTCATAGAAATGTAAAATTCAGAAACATAACAAAAAGGAAGATTTCTACTATTTAAACATCAAGAGAAATATACAAATTTAGGGTTACATTTACACACAAAACATACATATTTGTCTTAAACCAGTTGACATCACATAAAGCCTGAAGCTCATATGAAGTATATAATGCTTGTCAGCTATTTTAATTTTCTATGCTGCATAATAAATTACTGTAAACTTAATGGCTTAAAACAACACCCACTTATTATTTCATAGTCTTTGTATGGCAAATGTGGGCACAGCTTAGCTGGGTTCTCTGCTCAAGGTCTCAAAGTTGGAAATCAAGGTGTCAGCCAGGCTGTGTTCCCATTGGAGACTAGACTAAAGAAGGATGCCCTTCAAAGCTCCCTTAATTTTTTGATTCATTTCCTCATGGTTGTAGGACTGAGGCCCTCAGCTGCCAGAAGCCTCTCCTCTACAAAAGGAGTTCACAGCATGGCTGTTTGCTTCTGCACAGCTATCAAGAGAATATCTCTCACAAAGGTGATGTCAGCAACATGGCAGAGTGAGCTGTTCCCTTTATCTCTCCCTCTTCAAACTACAACTCAACAGACATTCACTGACCAATGGAGGATACCAACACAGCACAACAGAACACCTGAGACCCACACAGCTATACATCTGAAGGTGGATGGACTGGGCCTCCAGGAAGTGGTGGAGATAGGTGAGCACTCCCCAACCCTTCCCCGGCAGCCATGTGCATGTATGTGAATGCTTTCCCAGCTGGTAATTCCCATAGTACCACTGCAGTCCTGCACATTGGAAGACGCCTCAGCATGACTGTAAGAAGAGACAGAAGTAGCTCTCAGCCCATGTGTGAATACTTTCCTGGGCAGCAAGAGAGCCCACCATGCCACTGCAGTCCCAGTGAGTGGCCCAGGTTCAGGTCCTGGGAGGAAGCTCCACCCACCAAGCACAGCAGACAGCACAACCATAACAAGAGGTGGCAGCAGATCTACATGTGCATGCAAATGTTTTCTCAGCCAGCAGGAGGGCCCATAGTACAGCTGTGGCTTCACAAGTGGGAATATGCCTCAGCGCATATGTAAGAAGAGGAGGTGTCAGCCCCAAGCTGACCCACAAATGCTTTTCCAGCTGGTGGGAGTGACCACCATACCCCCACAACTTCCAGCAGATGGGGTGGGATCAGAAACACAGCTCCTGCTTCCCCCCAGCAGTAGCAGGTGGAATTTGTGACCTGCTACTACCTCCAATGTGCCAGCAAAGGATTAGTTCACAAAACACCATGAGAAACTACAGAAACAATTCAGAGCGAAAGAAAAATGACAAGTCTCCAGAATCCAACCCTGAAGTCACTAAAATTTATAACCTAAATGACAGAGAATTTAAAATACCTGTCATAAAGAAACTCAATGAGTTACAAGAAAACTCACAAAGAAAGTTCAATAAGCTCAGGAATAAAATTAACGAGAAGAAGGAATACTACACCAAAGAGATTGAAACTATTAAAAACAAAAAAAGACAAGCAGAAATTCTGGACATGAAGAACACACTTAATGAGATAAACAATAACCTAGAATCCTTAAAAAATAGAGCTGACATTATGGAGGAAAGACTTAGCAATTTAGAGGATAGAAATATAGATATGCTTGAGAAGGAAGAGGAGAGAGAACTAAGACTTGTTAAAAATGAAGAAATTCTTTGAGAAATATCTGATTCAATTGGAAAAGTAAGAGAAGGATTATAGGTGTTCCATAGGGAGAAAGGAGGGATAAAGGAGCAGAGCTTGTTCAAAGAAACAGTAGCTGAGAAATTCCCAAACCTAGGGAAGAAACTGGACTTACAAATAGATGAAGCCAAAAGAACTCCTAATTACATTAATGCAAAAAGACCTTCTTCAAGGCATATAATAGTAAAACAAAATGGCAAAAGTTAATGACAAAAAATATATATATTAAGGGCAGTAAAGCAGAAGGAAATAATCTACAAGGGAACTGCTATGAGGCTTTCAACAGATTTCTTGGTAGAAATCTTACAAGCTAGGAGAGAATGGAATGATATATTCAAAATAATAAAAGACAAAAACTTTTAGCCACAAATAATCTATCCAGTGAAACTATCTTTCAAATACAAAAGCTTTCCCAGATAAACAAAGGTTGAGAAAATTCCTCACCACGACAACTCCCCTACAAGAAATGATCAAAGATGCCCTCATAACTGAAACAAAAAACCAAAGTTCTACAAAGCTTCAAGCAAAGAGATAAATAGACAGAAAAATCAGAAAACTGTAGCTTGCTTTCAGAACAGGGCAGCAAATGCATAATTATAACTTAAAAGATAAAAGGAAGGAAGGCATCGAAATAAACACTTCAACTTAGTCACAAATTCACTACACAAAACAGAGTAATTTACAACAATAATTCAGAATGGGAACAGGAGAGGGATGGAATCTGCTTTGGCTAATGGAGATAAGAGGCTATCAGAAAATGGACTGTCTCATCTAAGAGATCTTTTATTCAAACCTCATGTTAACCACCAAACAAAAAATCAGAGCAGAGCCACAATTCATAAAAATAAAGGAAACTAAGAAAACCACTGCAGAAAACCCCTAAAATGAAATGGCAGTCAGAAATACAAAGGAAGAGAAACAAGGGAAATATAGAAATACAAGAAAACAACAGATGAAATGGCACTATTAAGCCCTGATATATCAATAATCACTCTAAATCTAAATGGATTGAATTCTCCAATGTGAGACAAAGAGTAGCTGGATGGATTACAAAACAAAACCCGACAATATGCTACCTCCAGGAAACAAATCTCAGCTCCTAAGACAAACATAGTTGCAGAGTGAAGAGATGGAAGACAATAGTCCAAGCAAATGGCAAGAAAAAGAAAGCAGGTGTTGTCATACTTACATCAGACAAAGCAGACTTCAAGATAAAAAAGACAGCAAGAGACAAAGAAGGGCAGTATATGATCAAAGGGACTTTCCACCAAGAGGACATGACACTTATTGATATATATGCACCTAACACAGGAGTACCAAAGTATATAAAACTACTATTAACAGACCTAAAGGGAGAAATAGACAGCAACACAATAATAGTAGGGGACTTCAACACACCACATACATCAATGGATAGATCATCCAGACAGAAAGTCAACAAGGAAATAGTGGATTTAAATGAAACACTCAATCAGATGGACTTCAGATATATAGAGAGCCTTCTATCCAAAAACAGCAGAATACACATTCTTCTCAAGTGTACATGGAACATTCTTAAAGATAGACCATATGTTGGGAAATAAGGCTTGCCTCAATGAATTTAAGATTAAAATCATATCAAGCATCTTTTCCAACTGCAATGCTATGAAACTAGAAATCAACAACAATAAAAAAGCTGGAAAAGTCACAAACATGTGGAGACTAAACAACATGCTACTGAACAACCACTGGATCAATGAGGAAACCAAAGGAGAAATTAAAAAAATACCTGGAGACAAATGAAAATGAAAATAAAACATACCAACTCTTTGGAAAGCAGCAAAAGTGGTTCTAAGAGGGAAATTAATAGCAATTCAGGCCCACCTCAACAAACAAGGAAAATCTCAAATAAGCAACCTTAAACTAGACCTAACAAAACTAGAAAAAGAAGAACAAAGTCCACAGTTGGCAGAAGGAGGGAAATAATAATAATTAGAGCAGAAATACATGAAATAGAGAAAGAATCAATGAAACCAGAGCTGGTTCATTGAGAAGATAAACAAAATTGGGAAACCCATAGCCAGACTCACTAAGAAAAAAAAGAGAGAAGGCTCAAATAAGTAAAATTAGAAAAGAAAGAGGAGAAATTACAGAGGATACCACAGAAATAGAAAGGAATATATGAGAATACTACAAAAAGCTATATAAAAAAATTGGATGACCTAGAAGAAATGGATAAATTTTTAGACTCATACAACTTCCCAAAGCTGAATCAAGAAGAAATAGAGAATATGAATAGGGCTATCACATGTAAAGAGATCAAAAACCTCCCAAAAAACGAAAGTCCAGGACCACATGGCTTCTCTGGAGAATTCTATCAAACATTCAAGAAGATTAAATACCTATCCTCCTCAAAGTATTCCAAAAAATTGAAGAAGATGGAATGCCTCCTAACTCATTCTCTGAGGTCAACAATACCCTGATACCAAAACCAGGCAAGGACAGCACAAAGAAGGAAAATTACTGGCCAATCTCGCTGATGAACATAAATGCAAAAATCCTCACCAAAATATTGAATACAGCATTACATTAAAAGGATCATACACCATGATCAAGATGCAGGAATGGGGGCCAGCCCAGTGGCACAGTGGTTAAGTTCGCACATTTTGCTTCGGTGGCCCGGGGTTCACCAGTTTGGATCCTGGGTGCGGATGTGGCACCGCTTGACAAGCCATGCTGTGGCAGGCATCCTACATATAAAGTAGAGGAAGATGGGCATGGATGTTAGCGCAGGGCCAGTCTTCCTCAGCAAAAAGAGGAGGATTGGCAGCAGATGTTAGCTCAGGGCTAATCTTCCTCCAAAAAAAAAAAGATGCAGGAATTGTTCAATATCCACAAATTGATCGTGATACACCACATTAACAAAATGAGGAATAAAAACCACATGATTGTCTCAATAGATGCAGAGAAAGCATCTGACAAGATCCACCATCCAGTTACGATAAAAAAAAAAAAACTCTCAATAAAATGTATATAGAAGGAAAGTACCTCACTATAATAAAAGTCATTTATAGCAAACCCACAGACAACATCATACTTAATGGTGAAAAACTAAAAGCCATCCCTCTGAGAACAGGAACAACACAACGGTGCTCACTCTCACCACTCCTATTCAAGATAGTACTGGAGGATTTGGCCAGAGCAATCAGACAACACAAAGAAATAAAAGTTATCCAAATTGGAAAGGAAGAAATGAACTCTCCCTGTTTGCAGATGACATGATTCTATATATAGAAAACACTAAAGAATCCATCAGAAAACTTAGAAATACTCAACAACTGCAGCAAAATTGCAGGGTACAAAATAAACTTACAAAAAGCAGTTACATTTCCATACACTAATAATGAACTAACAGAAAGAGAAGTCAAGAACACAATCTCATTTACAATCATATCAAAAAGAATAAAATATCTAAGAATAAATTTAACCAAACAAGAGAAAGACCTATACGCTGAAAACTATATGAAATTATTGAAAGAAATTGAAGGAGATATAAAGAAATTGAAAGATATTCCATGCTCATGGATGGGAGGAATAAACATAGTTAAAATGTCCATATTGTCTAAAGCAATCTACAGATTCAGTGCAATCCCAATCAGAATCCCAATGACATTCTTCATGGAAATAGCACAAAGAATCCTAAAGTTAGTATGGAACAAGAAAAGACCTTGAATAGCTAAAGCAATCCTGAGAAAAAAGAGCAAAGCTGGAGGCATCACAATCCCTGACTTCAAAATATACTACAAAGCTATAGTAATCAAAACAGCATGGCACTGGCACAAAAACAGACACACAGATCAGTGGAACAGAACTGAAAGCCCAGAAATAAAAGCACACATCCATGGACAGTTAATCTCTGACAAAGGAGCCAAGGAGATACAACGGAGAGAGGAAAGTCTCAATACATGGTGTTGGGAAAACTGGACAGTCACTTGCAAAGCAATGAAAGTAGACCATTATCTTGCACTATACGCAAAAATAAATCTGAAATGCATTAAAGACTTGATTGTAAGACCTGAAACCATAAAAATCCTAGAAGAATATATAGACAGTACACTCTTTGACATTGGTCTTAGCAGCATCTTTTTGAATACCATGTCTACTCAGGCAAGGGAAACAAAAGAAAAAAATTAACAAATGGCACTATATCAGACTAAAAAGCCTCTGCAAGGCAAAGGAAACCATGAACAAAATGAAAAGACAACCCACCAAGTGGGAGAAAATATTTGCAAATCATATATCTGACAAGGGGTTAATTTCCAAAACATATAAAGAACTCATGCAACTCAACAACAAAAAAAGAAACAACCCAACTGAAAAAGGGGTAAAGGATATCAACAGACATTTTTTCCAAAGAAGATATATGGATGGCCAACATGCACATGAAAAGATGTTCAACATTACTAATTATTAGGGAAATGCAAAGCAAAACTACAACAAGATATCAACTTAACATCTATCACAATGGCTATAACTATCAAGACAAAAAATAACAAATGTTGAAGAGGATGTGGAGGAAAGGGACCCTTCATGTACTGCTGGTAGGAATGCAAACTGGTGCCACTACTATGGAAAAGAGTATGGAGATTTTAGAAAAGAAAATTAAAAATAGAAATACCAAACAATCCAGCCATCTCACTACTGGAAATTTATCCAAAGAACTTGAAATCAACAATGCAAAGAGATTTATGCACCCCTTTGTTCACTGCAGCATTATTCATGATAGCCAAAACGTGGAAGCAACTCGAGTGCCCTTCTATGGATGAATGGATATATAAGATGTATGCACAGAGATATATATGCATAACGGAATACTACTAAGCCATAAAAAAGATGAAATCACCCCAATCGCAGCAACATGAATGCACCCTGAAGGTATGATGTTAAGCGAAATAAGCCAGATAGAGAAAGACAAATACTGCATGATTTCACTGTTATGTGGAAAATAAATAAACACATGAATAAAGAGAACACAGTAGTAGTTACCAGAGGGGAAGGGGGCTGGGGGGAGTTTGAAAGGGGTAAAAGGGCACATAAATATGGTGATGGATGAAAGTTAGACTAGCGGTGGTGAGCATGATGCAATCTATACAGGAATTGATAAATAATAATGTATACCTGAAATTACACAATGTTCTAAACCATTATGACCTCAATAAAATAACTGAAAGAAGAAAAAGAGAGAGAGAATGTCTCTCACCCTAGTCTGCTAAGACGGAGTCATATCGTGTAACATAATTATAGCAACGCCTAGCCCATCACCTTTGCCATATTCTATGGGTGAGAAGCAAGTCCTAAATTCTGCCTGCATTCTAGGGGAGGGAACTATGAGGGCATGGATCATTGAGGATCATCTCATAATTCTGTCTGCTACCTCAGACAATTATTATCACTGAGTATTATGCTTCTCCCTTTTCGGTTTGCAGAATAATCTAACTAAACTACTTCTTCGAAAATTTCTTCAGAAAATTGTGGAGAAATATTATTTCAAAATACAAAGTCACACACAGACACTCTCACTTGCCAAAATTAATACAGATAACCAAATTGCTAAAATGTTCTTATGGAATGAAGATTTATAAAGGAAATAAGAATCATTTTAAAGGGAACAAACCCCATAACCCCAAAGCAAAACTGATAAACATTTTCCATAACCTCTTCCATTCATTATCCACAGACGACAGACAGATAGACAGAAATTTATGTGTTTATGTTTACACAGTGGTTGTCATAGCATGGAGACAAAGGAGATAACGTAACTACAGTTTTTATAAAATTTCAGTGGCTACTTAACATTCCATCAAGTTGATACATCATAATTTAAGATACCTATCTCCTATTAGGTATTAGCTTTGTTACAAGTTGTTACCATAAATAAAATTCCTTGGGTAAAAATTGCAAAAGTGAGAATTATAAGCCAAAGTGTTTGATCATTTATGTGTTTCTTGAAAGGCATTGCCACGCAGTTATCCAAAGTATGTTACCCATATAGGCCCAAGCAATGAAAAAGTATTTAATTTCATTATAACATCAAGTATTATCTATTTTTTATGAGTATAAGAGTACCAAAAATTAAAACTCTAGTTTTAAGTCAGATTACTTTAATCACCAGCAACGCTGAAATAGCCCATCTATATTTATGTATAGATTGTATTGTTATTAATGTAAATCATGTTCTTTGATCATTTTTCTATTGATGTTTTGTTTTTCAATCTATAAGAGCTCATTATATCATACAGGTAATAATGATGGAAAATAATTTTACCAGCATTTTCTTCTTTTTTAAAATCATTCTACACTAAAGCATTTTATAAATCATTGGCTCAATTTGTTAATACACTTGGTTTTGATATCTACTACTGCACCAAACCTCCAAAGATTAAAAAAATTATTTTATTTTTTGCTGCATAAAACATTTATTTGCTTTTTTACATTTAAATCATTAATCTGTATGAATTTCCACTTTTATGTCAGGATTTCATCACTCGATTATTCATACTAGTACATCTCTATTGTAGCATTTATCACACTTCATTTTAATTATTGTTCTACTTCTCTTTCTTGTCTCCTACAATGTTAGTTCTTTTCAGGCCTTATCTGTCATACGTAGCTCCTAGCAAAGTTTTTGGTCCAAAATAATCACTCAGTAAATGTTTACTGAGTTGAAATAAGTAGTACAGAGACCTCGGCTTTAAAGAATTTACAACCATATTCCAAAACTTTTTACCAGAAAGTAATGGCCTAAACAAATATTACTGAAGCCCCTTTCTCCCTACACTTATTCAATTACTTCTCCAGGGCAGACAGACAGCCAAAATGGTCAAGCCAGTAACCTCAGGGCATTAATTAAAATGCAAGGCTGTGATGAAATCTCTAGGGGAGAAATTAGGCCCAAGATTTTGTTCTACTCTGGGCCAGGGACAAGCAAAAGAGATGCCTGTGGTAACCCTGGAGATTCCACAGCTCAAAGGCTGGCCCAAGAGACCTGAAGATCACCCATTAAGTATGTTATCCCAGGAGGGCCCATCCAATCTCCTTTGTCCTAGAGAAAGTGTGTGAACGTCATGATGAGAAGCTAAAATGCCTCCAACTACTGCATGTAGGAAATGCTGAACACATGCAACCAGGGAGACCTGGGAGCCAAAAAAGGTGTCATCACAGAGCTTCATCAGAGGTCCGACAGCTTGATAGCTAGTACAATGCTGGCCTCCTCCTTACAACCATGCTCAGATCCACTGTGATCTGAACACTTGACTTGACCACTGAAAGTGAACAGAGTGAGTAGACAAGGAAGAACAATAAAACATCCAAGAAGAAATAACTAACAGGCATAAGACCAAGCAGAATACAAGAACAGACAACTCCAGGTGAAACACACCTGCTAGAAGAGGCAGATGACAACTTTTCAAAGAAATACATATAATAAAAGGAGTGAAAGTGATTCAACTGTAGCACTAATAAGATTTTCTACACATAAAAAACATAACTGTTGAATTACAAAAGTAAATAGATGCAGAGTTGTAACGGCAGAGGAATAGATACATAAATCAATGGCACAGAATACAGAACCAAGAAATAGAGCCCCACGAATACATTCAACCGACTCTTGAAAAACGTACAAAAGCAATTCAGTGGAGAAACAAAAACTCTTCAACAAATGGTCTGGTGCAATTAGACATCAATAGGTTAAAAAAAAATGAACCTCACACTTCATATAAAAATTAACTCAGAGTGGATCATGGACTTAAATGTAAAATAGAAAGATACAAAACTTGTAGAAAGAATATAGAACCAAATTTTCAGACTCTAGGGCTAGGCAAAGAGTGCTTAGACTTGACACCAATATCACAATCCATAAATACAAAGTTGATAAATGGGATCTCATCAAATTAAAAACTTTTGCTCTAAGAAAGGCCCTGTTGAGAGAATGGAAAGACAAACTAGAAAGTGGGAGACAATATTTGCAAACTATATATCTGATAAATGATTAGTAGAATATATAAAGAACTGGACTATATAAAGAACTCTCAAAACTCAACAGTGAAAAAAACATAACAGTCAAAAGAGAAAATGGGCAAACATCATGAAGAGACATTTCACTAAAGAAGATCTACGTACAGCAAATCAGGACGTGAAAAGATGTTCAACGTCGTTAGTGACTACAGAAATGCAAATTAAAGCCACAGTGAGATATCCATATGTCTATCAGAATGGTTAAAATTAAGAATGGTGATAACATTAATGCTGAGAAAGAGGCAGGGAAACTGGACCACTCGTGCCTTGCTCGTGGGGATATAAAATGATACGGTTACTCTGGGAAATAGTTTGGCCATTTCTTATAAAACTAAACATACAACAACCATACCACCTAACGACTGTGCCCCTGGACACCGATCCCAGGGAAATGAACATTTAGGTTCTCACAGAAATCTGTGCATGAATGCTCTTAGCAGCTCTATTCATAATAGGCAAAAACTGGAAATAACTCAGATGTCCTTCAACGGGTGAATGGATAACAAAAGAGTGGTATGCTCACACCATAGAGTAGTATGCAGAAATAGAAAGGAATGATGCATTGGTAGATACAATAATTTGAATGAATCTCCAGGGAATTATGCTAAGTGAAAAAAAAAAAATTCCAAAAGTAACATACTGTATGATTCTATTTATATAACATTCTTGAATTTCAAAATTATATAAATAGAGAATAGATTAGGGAGTGCCAAGAGTCAGGGACTTGGGAGATGGGGCGCAGTGTGAGAAAGATGAGTATGACTGTAAGGAGGGAACAGATCACCTTGGTTGGACAGAGTAGAGTTAGGAGCTTCTTTTGATATAATACTAAAGAAATATGTTCGCTTATGAGTGTCACAAAGAGTAAGACAAATACTAATGAAATAAGGAAGCACAGAACTTCCGAATTAGCAAGTGAGAAACAAGGCAGTAGAGGGTGAATAGTAATTTCATTGACCTACAAAAATGAGGAAAAGGAATTAGAAGAACAAGTAAATCATAAAGTAAAAGGGAAATGAAATCAAACTAGTTCTAACATTATGTGAATGGGCTGGATACCTCCATTAATATGAACACAATATACTGAATTGAAAACAATACCCAAGTATATGTTTATACTTTTAAAAATTAATAGAAAAAGAAAAGACTGAAGTTAAAAGAAAAAACAAGTACCATTTAAGTGCAAACAAAAAGAAGGCAGGAGTAGAAATTTTAATATTTGATGAGGCAGAATTTTAAAGTATTAAACACGACAAAGAAAGTCATTATGCAAAAACACAAAGCATGATTTACAAGGAAGATTTAATTTCAAAAACATATAACTTAAAAGTTAAATAATGAGGATGTTAAATAAACAAAGTAAAATAACTTAGGATAAAATAAACAAAGCAAAGTAAATAAAGCAAAAGCTAATAGAAATGCAAGGACATATTGATAAACACAATCTTATAGAGAGATATTGGTACATATCTTTCAAAATGCCATAGAGCTAGCACATTAAAAATACGTAAGCACATTAAAAAATTGAATAACATAATCAATAGAAAAATTGAATATTGTAATCAGCAAACAAGATTTTATATAAATACATAAAATACAATTTCACATAGTACTGTAAATAGAGAACATGTATTTTACTTTTTACTGTCCATAGAACATTTTTTAAAAATAAATCATGTACTTGAACACAAAAGAAATGGTTAACAAATTCAAAACCAATGAATTGTATGAATCACATCTTCTGATTATAAACGAATAAACTAGAAAAACACAATAAAAGTTTATAAGAATAAAACTTTCAAAATCGACAAATATTTTCCTAAATAATTTATAGATCAGAAAATAAATAAAAACTGTAATTACTGGTTATCTACAAGACAACAAATAAAGAGAGACTACTTCACATCAAAACCTTTGAGAAATAGTCTCACTTACAGAAAAACGTGTAGCCCTAAATATCGTTATTAAAAAATAAAAACTGAAAATAATGGGACCGAGTATACATTTTAAATATTTTAAAAGAAGCCACAAAATAAACCAAAACAAAGTAGAATGTAGAAATTAACAAAGGAAAAAGCTGAACTATATAATAGAAAAAAATCAAAAACTGACTGTTTGCTAAGACCAATAAAATACAGAAATTCTCACAGGTCTGATACAGAAGAAAGGATAAATAGTTAAAGTAGGCAAGAAGAAATGAAAACAGAGACAATAGATACAGAGGAAATTAGAAAAAAATATGAAAATACTATATGCAACTCTATTACAACATATTTGAAAGTCTAGCATAAATGGATAATTTTCTTGAAAAATACAAATTACCAAAACTCATGAAAGAGGTAGAAAAAATAAACAAACCACTTGATAATGAAGATTATCAAGACAAATTATCATAATTTAAAAACACTCATTTTTAAAGGCACTAGGCCCAGATAGATGTACAGCTGAACTCCTTCCAAGTTTCAAAGGGCTCATAATTCCAATGTTGTTTAAATTGTTCCAGATTAGAGTAAAAGATGGAAAGCTTCCGAACTCATTCTTTAAATTGTTAACTAGCAAAATCTGAGTTTAACAACAGAAAATTATAGTCCAATTTGACTTGTGAATATATGTGCAGATAATGTCAATAAAATGTTATTAAATTGAATCTATCAATATTTGCAGTATTTCAAAAGAATGATGCCCTATGATCAAGTAGGGTTTATTTCAGGTAGCCAAAGATGACCAAGAATATAACGAGTTCACTGCATCCAAAACATAAAGAAAACTTTATGTATGATTCTATAAATGGAACTAAGTCACTTAATAAAACTCAGTAGAAATTTCTAATAAGACCTCCAAGTAAGATTGGAAGGAAATAAATACAGTAAAGACTATATAGAAAGACAAACATCATTAAAATCAGAATGACTCTTTACCACCACAGTTATCCAAAATTGGGTTTTGAGGTTCAAGCACATGAAGATAAGAAAATAAAATAACTGGCATAAATAGTAGATGATACAAAATTATATTTTAGACATATATTTCATGCCTAGAAAAATGCAAAAGACTCTAAAAATAAAGCTACTATAACTCATAAGGTAATTTGATAAGGTGACCATATGTTATATGGAAAACCAACACTTTACGTCTAAGAAACACCATTCAGAAATTAAAATAGGAAAAAAACTGCTATTCACAATAGTGGAAAAAACCTATGTAGGCATAAAATTGTATTCTTAGATAACAAAATAAGATTTGAACAAGTAGATAGGCAAACTATGTTCTTGGAAAGGAATATTTGACATCAAAATAGTATAAATATATATCCTCCAAAAAGTGTATACTCTGAAAGCAATTTAGTTAGAATCATTCTGAATTAGGTTTAAATGATTTTAACATTCACATGGAAGAATAAATGTCTAAGAGAAAAAATATGAAAACAACACTAAGTTGAAGACTTGCCAACCATATTAAAACTTACTATAAGATCATGCTAGTCAAACAAGAAATAAACAAATAATTCAATGGAATCAAAGAGAGTCAGTAATAGGTTCCAAGATATACAAGTACTTAATATGACAGAGACAGAATTTTATTTTAGTAACAAAAAAGTTTTTATTCAAAATGGTCAAAACTAGTCATTCACCTATAAGCAAAGTTAGACACTACTTCCCATTATATAAAGAAACATATTGCATGTAGAATAAAGATACAAATGTAAAAATAAAACAAAAATATAATAAAATCTAGGGAAATAAATGTTGGGGAGAGGTTTTAATCAAGGCCTTTTTGTTCAAAGGTAGAAAACTCAAAATTTGCAGAAGAAAAATGAGACATATTTGACAGATAAAAAACAAAAACATAATCAAAGATGAAAAATGGATTGGGGAAATATGATTAATATAAAGGAGTTTCTACATATTGATAAGAAAAACATTAAAACAAGCAAAAATATAGTATGAATAGGAAATGCAAATATCCAATATTAAATATTAACACAGAATTGCTCTTCTATTTCTTATGCATTAGGTTGGCAAAAATTTTAAAGGGTGATAATACCCAGTATCAGAGAAAATTACAGGCAGGACAAGAGTATTTTCATATACTGTTGGTAAAAACATGAATTATTTTTCCTTCCCTTAGTTATAGCAATCCCACTCCTGAAAATCTATCCTGTAGATATAATAGCCATAGTTTATTCATATTTAAAAGAATATTTATTGTAGTATTTATTATAGTGGCAAAAAAATTTGAAAAAACATACTGCCCATCAATAGAGGAATAAATTATGTTACATCCAAGCCATGAAATATTAGGCAACTATTGAAAGGAATGAAGTCTTGGAAAGAGAAATCTCCATGATATACTGGATAAGCATTGTTAGCTTTTCTTTACATTTGTCAATATGACAAAGAAAATTGTAATTTATTGCTGTGATTTACATTTATTTGATTACTAATGACATGGAGATTGGTAATTTGTATTTTCTTTTTTATTAATTTTGTCTTAATGTTGCTCATTTTTCTATTAGGATTTTCATATCGTCCTTATTGGTTTGCACAAATTCTTTACCCATAAGAACTCACTACTTGACCATCAAATCATGTTATAAATATTTTTACTTACCATATAATAGTGTGTATGGAGTAAGCTTTCTCACATACAGAAGACACTACACTTTTTTTTTTTTTTTGAGGAAGATTAGCCTTGAGCTAACATCTACTGCCAGTCTTCTTTTTGCTGAGGAAGACTGGCCTTGAGCTCACATCCGTGCCCATCTTCCTCTACTTTATATGTGGGATGCCTACCCCAGCATGGCTTGCCAAGCAGTGCCATGTCTGCACCCAGGATCCGAACCGGCAAACCTCGGGCCACCGAAGCTGAACGTGCGCACTTAACCACTGTGCCACCGGGCCAGACCTACACATTTTTAAATAGTTTATCAGTAATTAATTTGCCCTTGTATTGGACTTAAAATGTACATTGCCACCCAAAGAGTTTATAAATGTTTTCCCATATTTTCTTCGAGTACTCATATTTTAATTTTTCTACATGTAAATCTTTAATCCATCTGGAGTTTATTTTGGTGGATGAAGTGAGTTAGTTAGGAATCTGACTCTCCCACTGAAGTCGGGGTTTTGCCTGAAACAGCAGGCAGGAGCTCCAGGAAGGAGTTCAGACATAGCCAAAGAGTATTTCTGAGGGGAAGCCAGGAAGAAAAGAAACTAGCTATGGAAAGCTGGCCCATAGACTAGCAGTTTCCCATGTACAACGAATATACCAAGCAGAGAGGAAATTTCCCTGCTTGGATGTCCCATGTCTCCAAATTCTTCCAGATTACGGAGTCACTAACATATATTTACCCCATTCAGCCCTTCAACTATAGATCTTAGGGAAAGATCCTTACATCATACATGAGAGTACTGACAGGACCCAAAAGAAAATCCCTCCATGCTACTTTTTGGCAAATACATGGTCAGAATAAATCTTTTTCATTTAAAAATGTATAAATATACGGATGAAATGATACCCATAAAGATAAGCCCTGCAAAAGGAAATAAATACAGCATGTAAGAGGTAAAGAGAGCATTTTTTAATGTAAACATGGCAGAAAACATAAGTAAATTCTAGAAAGCATTTATTTACGCTCTCAAGGAAATTAAAGAAAACACTATGGACTTTCCAAACAAAAAGAGTCAAGACGAACTGACAAAAAACACTTACAGAAAAATAAAACTGACAAATTCACTAAAAGAATGTAAGACGGAGAGAGAGAATGCTTTAGTAGAACTTAAAATTACACTAAAACTTGTAACGGTCAGAATCTATACTGCAAAAAATCTAATAAGTCACGTGGAGGACAAAGTATAAACCTAGCCAAGACTGAAGAAGAAAGGGACAGAAATATTCAAATAGTCAAAAAATGTTAAAACTTATAGAAGACAGGGTGAATATTCAACAAATAAACAATGTATTTTATTAAAGAAGAAATCTAAACAAATGAGACAAAAAATCTAAAATTGCCTAAGAAACTTCCCTTAAAAGAATAGTATTTGTTATTGTTGTTGTTTAACTTATCTTGGAAGAATGAAGAAAGGAGAATAAGCATCAGCTAGTTTTACAACCTACAATTACTTAGAGCAGTAATAAGAACTTTGTCTTGGTCAGCACATTAAAAAATGTTAGTTCTTGGTTAAACTTTGTCTTCCTAACAAGATAAAGTAGAATGCACCAATAAGAATTAAGCACTCTATTTGTGAGTCAAATTTAGGAGAAAATAAGCCAATGAGAGGAGAGTGCTTCTGATGTAATAGTCATGAGGACTCTGGACCACTAAGAAACTCTCTGGTCTAATAGGCATGAATTTGTGGGTTGGGACTACTACAAAAGGAATGGTCAGCTATGCAACCCTACTGGTACCCTTTGACTTCTACTTTTGAGCAAGAAATCATTTACATCATATTGCCAACAACAATGCCCAATGAGAGGAAGAGCTTTTGAGCACTTGAACAGGGTTAGGAAAAGTGGGTGAGGTTGAGATGGGAGCAGGAAGAATGTCCTGACACTTTTTATCCATCACACTTAATAAATTTCCCTTTTTAAATGCCTGATTCATTGGCTTATGTCAATGGCTTAGGGAGGAGTGAGATGAGCCATTGTGCCCAGTCTATATTCTTCTAGCTTAATCAGAATTTTTCTATAACAAAATTACAGAGCTGAATAAAATCTAAATCTGCTGACTAAAAAGCTTTGCCCTATACAGGACACAACTAATTAAACCTAGACAAACTGTGATGAATATTTTTCCAAGATAAAGAAATAGTCCTAAAAAAGTACTTTTTTAAAAAAACACAAGATTGGCCTAGATCAATATTAAATATAGAATAAAATACATAGTTTTTTAGCAGGGAAAGTTTGCTTCTCAAGAATTCTATATGCAGACAAATTGCCACTCACTTGTAAAGACAACAGAAATATATAGTCAGATATGTAAGGGCTTATGAAATATAACACCCATGTATACTGGAAGAAAAATAAAACACTTGGAGGCATATTTCAGTCATGGAGAAGTTAAGTAAGACAAAAAAAACTCATGAATATGCAAATAGTGCTACAAAAGACACAGGCATGAATATTGCCACCATTTAATCTCAGAATTAAATACCCACGTAGCTGCTAAAGTATGAATACAAGATAGAATAAGACAGTACAACAATTATTGAAAGAAAAGACGCATGAGTTAAAAATAACAATTTAAGTAATAACACAGCAAAAATAACAAAATATGCAAACAGAAATCTGGAAGTTGCAGGAGGAAGAAAGTAAAAGGGTGCAAATTCCTTTGACTCACATCAAGGCAGGCAATCAACATGGTTTGCTTCTTAATGTGTGTAATTAGAAAAACATATTTTCAAGTAATTTTTTAACACAAAAATAATCTTCAGAAACACTCAAAGCAAATATATCCCCTCCAAATTACTAGAAAGAACAAAAAAGCAATACAGCAAGGTTTCAAAAGACACAAAACAAAGGGGATCAGCAGGAAAGGTTTTTATAAATTCAAGTACGTATGTCAGAAGTAGAACCAAATATATCAGTAATATACAAATAAGCATTCAACCTCCCCAGACATTTTAAAAGTCATATCTAAATCAAAATTATTCTGAAAAGTTTAAAAGAAATAGAAGAATAATGACAATAATAGCAAATACTTATATAGTGCTTAGTATGCGCTGGGAACTCTCACAGGCATTTTACATCTAACTACTCATTTAAATCCTCAAAACATCCCCATTTTAAAGATGATAAAACTGAGTCTAAATTGGTTAATCAACTTGCCTAAGGTCATACAGGTAGTGAGCGGCACAGCCACGAGCCAACCCAGGCAGTCTGGCTCCAGAGCACACAATTTTAATTGCACTGCTGCTCAGACATGAGTGATACACGTACGCTCTTAGCGCCTACAGTTCTATCGTGTCTCTCTGTTGCCCTCATTTATGCACAAAGTTGTACCAAACAAATATAATAATGTCAAAGAAACAAACAAATATTATAGACTTCAGGACAAAAAATACTAAATTGAATAAAAAAGAATAATTAAAAATAACTAGATAAAATTGCAGAAGGCTATACTACAGCCCAAGATGTGAATTAGAACTAATTAGAAATAATAAAAGATTTTGGTGATGTGGCCAGTTAAGAGCCAGATGTAACATAAGCAGTTACCAGCTGGAAAACATAACAGGAAAAGACCCTACCCACAATAGCTCTTGAAGCTTGTAAAGTATCTAGGAATAGGCAAGAAAAAAAGTACATGATCCATATGAAGAAATCTATAACACTTAGCTGAGGGGCATACTTTAAGAGTTGACTAGTGCCATGTTCCTGGATGACAAGACTCGATTATGGTTAACAGGTCATCTCTAACAAAGGTAACTGTTATAGTTAAAGCAATGCCAATCAGAATCTGAAAGGATGTTTTAATTTGACATTTTGGCACAAAAATTTCTCTGAAAGTAAAGACACATAATAATAGGCAAGAAATATTTAAAAAAGAAGAATGCTAGAGAACTTATAAAAACTGATGTCTAAACTTGTTGTAAAGCTAAAATAATGATAATAGAGTTTAACTGAGGTGACAAGAGACAATGAAACAGAACACAAAGTCCAGAACCATGTGGGCCTGTGTCTATAAAAGTTATTTCATCTTTATAAAATAAGTTCATATCATTGAGAGATTGTTAATAAGTGATTATGAGGTAGGGTATGACTATTTGAAGGACCTACAAAAAACATGAACTGTACTTATGCAGTAAAATTACAAATGATTTCCTTTTTGTTTTGTTTCAGTTTGTTTTGTCTTTCCTTAGCATTGTGGTATTTTCCTGAGCTCTGCAAATTTCTAACATTGAGAATGCTTTAATCTTGTAATTAGAAAAACCTCATAAATGCTATTTTAATGGTATGGATTCAATTAAAGTTGTAATTAGAAAAGAAAAATATGTTGTTTCAATTCTGTAAATTGGAGATTTCCTCCACAGTGAAAGGCAACTGAAGAAAAAACTGCTTTGGTGACAAACTATAACCCGGATAAGCTGTGCAAGAAAAAGGGGTGAAAATTATCTTAGAGAATTGGGTACTGTCTTGGAAAAGTAGGACTTAGTGAGAATTCCTATAGAGAAGAACTAAGTCAGAAAGGTGCTCAGTGAAGTCACCTTCTGCAGGGAGGCAGGGGAGACAGCCTAGGGAGGACAGAAATAATCAAAGTCAACCATCTCAATTTGTATGAGCCTGTTTCTAACACAGTTTCTGGAACAAAATATTTAATTTAAAGTGACTAGTTTTTCTGAGCATCTCTAGAAAAATCACTAAAAAATATGTTCTCAATAGTGGCTCCAACATATACGCTGAATGGAATTTGCAAGTACACACATTATACACTGCTAACCAGGAACATGTGTCATTTAAAAGAAAGGAGATAACTCTAAGAAAAGTCACTTTCAAGTTTAAGGACTGCTCTAGGAATATTGTCATTTTAAAAACAAAGGCATTACCTTCAATTTACCTTCTAGATGTTTTTACACAGTGACTATCAAAAGATTACAGTAAAGCACATTTGATTTGAATGACTTGGAAAAGCTTGCTGGCATCAGAATCAACAAACCATTAATATCCTTGCAAGGGAAACAGGTAAAACAGAACTAAAGAAAACATCTGAATCGGGGGTAGGTTAGTGAGTTAACGGTAATGGAAAACTATCCCAGGCTCACTAGGGAATGAATTGGATGGCTCTTATTTCAGAGAATGTGTCCTGTTTTAAACTAATATAGTCTAGTTTAGAAGAAATATAAATGAAAATGCTCTTCTAGTCTACAATGCCAATTCTTCTGTGTGCATTGAGAAATAAATTGGGGGCAGGGGGTGTAAAAAAGGGTACTCCTATTACCTACATTCCTTAAAAAACCTTCTAAAAGCTCAGACTTGCCAAATCTTTTGCTGAGGATTGCCAAAGCTGAATGAGGAAAGATCAGAATCAACGTACTATCAACATTGTTCATTCTTCAGTGCTTATAAACCAAGGTCAATGTAACTTTTTAATTCTTATTTTGGCATGATCTTCTTAAGTCCTGAAGCTAACTTTTTTTATCCTTTTATGACTTAAATTGGACCACTTTTAAAATGTATAATCAGATGATAAAGAATGACATTCATTTTATTTTTTAATTTTTGACACGGTTTCAGTACCACAAAATTTTATGCCTGCATCAACTTAAAAGATACATGACTCAATGAATGTTTACCTTAATTTCAGATAATATGCTGAAATGCTTTCTGACTTTTATTGTTTTAATAAAACAAAATAACTGGAATAGTTCTTAAACTTTAAAAGCCATTTCATTCAGCTCTTGAAATATCACATAGCTACATTTATTACATTTTTACTCAGAGAGCCAAGTAAGTCAAGAAAACATTGTCTTGAATCAACAGAGATGTCAACAGGAAAATTTTATCTTATGACAATGAGGTAAATTGCAAGTATTTTTCTATAAGCTTGTGCATTTGAATTCTCATTTTCATTCATATTTTCTGTTTTCTTTGTTTCAGTCTTCCAAAAGAAGCCCTTAAAGCTCTCCTTGTTCTTTTTTTCCCCAAAAATGTGTGGTTTTATTTTTTTTAAGGTAAACTTTATTGCAACACTTGTTTTAAGCCAAGAACCTACACTATCATTGTATTTCCCAGTTTTTGTCCATATATATAATTTAAAGCTCAGCAAAAACAGTAAATAAAAAGAGAGGGACCCCTTTGTTTCTACTCCCAAGCCAAACTCGCTATAAAAATTCAGAATTCTTGAAGCTGTCATTGCATATGAATGAGCACCTAAAAAACCAGTACATTTTGCAATATTATTTACTCTTTTAAAAACTTCTCAAAGGACTAGGACAGATTTTTGGCATATTTATCCCTGAGCTATATTTTTATGACTAAGTTACAACTTTCTGAATAAAAGAGATGCCTATAAATTAACTCAGAACTCAACAAACCCTAATCCCCACATTAGCTTTCTAGTTAACCTAAATCAACCACTTTACTTTCCTAATGGCATCACAGTTAAAACCTGCTGTGATAGTATTACAGAATTTCATAAATTGAAAGTGACATTTCCTGATTATTAAAAAGCTAATTTTTATAAAATATTTTCTATATTAAGAAACATTGATATTATAAGAAGCAAAGTAAATGTGCATTGTAATAATTAAAACATTACATAGTCAAATGCTAATTTTAAAGCAGGAAACATTATCTTGATGATAGCGGAAAAAGAAAAGACCTTATCCTCATTATGGAAATGGAGAAATTGAGGTCCATAGTCATATAACACATCTCTTATCATGCCTATGTCTCCTGTTACTTTAAAAACAGCATAAAACACTGAGTGGGTTGTGTTTACCTAGGGGCGAGGTCACTATCCTCATGACTGGGACTCTCTTACTCCCTCCAGTCATATGATTAGATACCAATAAACTGATGCCACAGCCTTGTCTAAACAGCCCAGGAGGGGGCCTGGCTATTTCAACTCTTCTGTTGGTCTGAGGGATCTGCTGGGCAGCTCTCATCTCGTTGATTTCCCATGCATTGCAGGAAGGTGGTGAGGTTTCAGTTTGGGTTTTAGGTGATGAAGAAGCCTAGAAATTAAACCACACATCCCAGCTCAGCCCACCAGAGAGCTTTGCTGTGGCGTTTCAGGCTAAAGCCCAGCTAATTCTATAAAGATCCCAGAATTAGGAATAGGAACCAGTTAGTCCTGGCACTGCTAGGGCACATTCCTGTCAGCAGTACAGACCTGGCAGAACGTGGGATCATATTGAAGAGGCTCCGTTGGCCTGAAAAGCAATTTTCTCTACAAGAAGCTACATTACCAAATGCCCGAACATCAGAAACTCCTCTATGTGCAAAGACGGAGCAACAAATGAACTAGAGACCTCTCTGAAGGAATGTCTTCCTCGGACCAAGGAAAATAAAGGACAACAGAGGTCACCGCCATGGTACTCACCTTGTGCAAGGTGTCAGGGGCCCTTGCCTAATGCGTAAGACCAACTTCACTTTCCCTCTTTTACTCAGTCACAGAGCAGCAACTCTGTACAAGGAACCTCATTTGTTCTAATTCTTCTTCTCTCTAATGAGAAAACTCAAGCTCAGTGAAATTCAGCAACTTGGCCACAGTCACTCAGTCAGAAATGGAGCTTCCTGAGATGCAGGCAGGGGCCTCCCACGGCACAGAGCAGTGCTCCTGTGTCTGCCTCAGTCCCTAGGTGACCTGTACCCATGAGCTCTGTGTTTGGTCCCTGAACAAAGCCAGTGCAGTTCTCTCCCGATCCCTGCCTTACCTCTTTTTCCTGGGTTGCTAAAACCTGAAAAAGAAAACCCACAAAAGAAAAGAAGTAAGTGGCCAAGACTGGAATGATGATTCTATCTAGATTGATGACATTTCATCAGCCAGCAAGCCAGTCAAAAAGAATCCCACAGAGTAGATGCTGCTTCCAAAATTAATCTTCAAAGAGATTAAAAGGGCATGTTCACACTGTAAATTCAACCTGTTGGCCACATAGGCAAAGAAAATATGAAAACATGCTCGCCATCAAACTGCGTCAAATTAGTCCACCCTCCTATGAAGAAGCTGGGTAGAAATAAGTTATGAATCATCTAAGCACATCAGAACCCAAGATAAGGGCTGCCACAGACAGAGCTTAAAAGTTTTAGCTACTCTGACCTGGGTTCAGGTCATAGGGACTATGTAAACCTTCCTCCTGAATTTTAGAATAGCTCCTCCATTTTTATGTCTGGGTAACTTTCCCCTTTTGCCCAACACATTAACAGTTAAAAATATAGTTATTACTCCTTCTTTGCAAACGCTATTCCTCTGTCCCTTTAGGCTTGCGGTCCCTCTAGCAAAAGCCAGTGCTCCTGAAAGTGTTACCATGGTTTTTGTTACAATGAAATAAATAAATTGTACCATAGTCAAGAGTGTGGTGGATAAAACACCACCCACCCTCGTTTGGCATGACAAGTCTTGTTTTATTTATTAGTGAAAAAAAAAACTTGCATGGGACCCTTTATTTACTGACAGAAGGATTTTTATATTGTTTGGCTTATATTCTTCCATGTTTTTGTGCCAAGTCAGCAGCAAAAGCACTTGCATTTTTGTACAAAACCTAATAAAATTATGGAAAGTGACAGCAAAAGGAAAATTATTGTTTAATATATAGTTTATAGTCATCTACCTCCCAAAGGAAAAACAAGGAAAATGGAAAAAAAATATGTAAGAATGAACATAGGACATGAGGAATAAGGTTACAGCTTAAAACATAATAAGTAACACAGATACAGAGACCAGATAATGCCTCTATGCGTACAATCACGTATCGGGCTGCCTCTAACCTATTGGAAATTAAGTGAAGCGCAACATGAGGTTTCCAGTAAAAAGTCCCTGGTGTTCTCACCTAAATCCATGGAAGACAGTAGTCCTCATCACTAAAACCACACATAAATCAGCAAGTTGGCGGTGAGTCCAAAGCCTAAGCTGCTTGGAGACTGAACTTCCTGTCACCCTAAAGAGGGTGGATCCTAGCCGATCAGGATGAAGCAATGAGAAAGGACTTTCTAAAGCTGAGAGGAGGGAGAGCAATTTTATTTCCAAAACCATCTAATGTAGCTCTTAATAAAGTGCATATATGGATTCCCACCCCAACATATTTAGACCAAAATTAGAAAAGCCAGATATATTTTCAAAAGTGGATTTTTAAGAAAGTAGGTATGAATAAACAATATCGGCAAAACAAAAATTTCACTGTCTTTGCATTAGTATATTGTTACTGGGATTTATTTTTCTATCTTATCATCAGTTTTATTCCATGGAAGTTTATAAAAAGAAAATCTTTGCTTCTTATAAGACAGGTTGCCCTTCTTAGTTGAAGCAGTTCATTTTCAGGGCATAGGAGGTCAGAAAGCACAAGAAAAGCTGCCATCTTGGTTTTCTATGTCAACCATAAACTGAGCTCCCATAACCTTCTCTAGTTACTCATTTTAAAAATGAAAACAGATTATACCAAATCATCTCTAATGTCTCAAACAGCTCAAAAGAAGGACTGAGGCAGAGTCACAGAATGCTGAAGAGCACAGATTCTGGAACCATCCTTCCTAACTGTGTGACCTTGGGTAAGGTACTTAACTTCCACATGCCTCAGTTTCTTCATTTGGAAAAAAAAGGGGGGGGAGATAATAATACTTATTTTATAGAGTGAGTGTAAGAGGTAAAGAAGATAATCCATATAAAACATTTAGAATATTATCTGGTACATATTACCTGGCTCAATAAATATTAGCTATTGTTGCTATGAGTGCTCACTAAATGTGTTTTTCATGAAGTAATTTGGAATGTTTGGTTAAAAAAAAAAAAGTTGTTGCTACCAAAAATATTAAAGGGAGTAACTTGGAGCATTTTTGAAAGAGTACCAGAAGGAAGCAGGATGATAGTTAAGGAGAGAGGAGCCCTAACTCAACTAGAGCTCTCTAATAGTTGGGATAGGTTTTCCTTAAGAATCCTTTTTTATTCAAGTACTATATACTCACCAAGTTTCTTTCTGGTCTTGATTTATAGCTCTTGTTATTTCTGGTCTTACGTAAACTTCCCTTCTAGGAAGAAGGATTTGCTATTTTCAGTTATTAAACTAGTTTCTAGCTAAAATCAGAATTTGGTCATTGTAAATCCATTTTCCGTAGGGTTTAATCACTCAGATTAACTGAATGGCCAACTCTCAGAGTTGGAAGTACAAACCCCAGAGAATAGAGAGTCCTTAATTTACCTTTCCAGAACTCTCACAAGTTTAATTGACCATTCTCTGCTTGCCTCTAACAGCATCCTGGATAAGTTAATAAATTAGCAGCCTCTCACATTCTATTCCACTTCTGTGTTTCCTTGTCCAGTCCTCAGGGCCCACTGCTTCCACTTTACAGAACTGTAGAGCACTTGGTGGCAGAGCCTTTGTCTAAATCATCTCAAGGTCTAGCCCTAATGCTATCTAGTAAACAACAGACACTTTAAAAAGTTTAAGTGAATTGAGCAAGGCACTATTGTATCCTGTATTGTCATACAATGATTTCTTAGGTTTAGTGTAATAAAAGCCCACGTTGATTTTTTACCAGCTGGTAATGAGGGAAAACTCTCCTTTTTAAGACCAAACACTGTAATTTTTACATAAATGCCTGAGGCTTTGTGAGATACAAAGCTAGTCAGAAGGAAAAAGAATCAGCCAGTTATCTTCCCTTAATCTCAGAAGTTAAGAAGAATAATTCAGGATTGACAAGAAAGGTGTAAATCACAGCTAAAGATTAACATTCAAAATGAAGGAATGGTGTAAAACAAAAGCACTTTAACAACTTCCAAGGAATGAATGAGGCTGCTTTTTTGATGATTACCTGTATTGGAGGGTTCCATCTGGCTCTGTTCAAAACCATCCAAGTGCAGGTGCGGGAAGTTCTGCCTGCTCTCACACCCTCACCACTCCCCCCGGTAAAGGTACATATCCTTTACCTGTGGAGACTGGGCTGAAGTAGGGTATGGATATCCAAGGACACTGAAAGGTGGGTTGCTACTTAAATAGAGTAGGAAGTAAGCAAAATGTAGAGGCACAGAAATGCATCATATCGCATCAGCTGAAAGTCAATAGACGACATGCTGGCAGGGGGATAGGTCCCCACCTAATGCCAAGTAGAAGAGGAGTTCGTGCACTCCCTTGCCACAGGCGATGATTAATAACTTCTGTTCAGATGAAGACTAAAGTTGGCTCCTAGGAGATTCTCATGAGAATTGGTGCTGGGCAATCTCTGGATAATAACTCTGCTCCTATTCATGACCCCTCATTAAGAACCCTACCTCTTCATTCCATCGCCCTCCATCTCTCCTACCAACCCATGGAATCTTATCTAGCCTTGGCAATGAGCAGCCTTGTTCTGCCTCGTTGTGCATAACGGGCATTTGTTGTATCTGCCGTCCATCTCCCAGTCTTCTTTCTTGTGGCAGCAGTACTTCAGTTTTTTCAGAGGAATCATCCCTCTCCCATTGTCAATTCATGCCCTTGGGTACAATTGACTCTACCCCTTGAGAATCAGAGCAAGATCAAGAATTAAAATAATCTTCCTACACAAACTCTTCCAGAAAATGTAGGAAAACAGAATACTTCTCAACTCATTTTATGAAGCCAGCATTACCCTGATACCAAAACCAGACAAAGCTATTACAAAAAAAAATAGACCAATTATCATTCAAGAACATGAACATAAAAATTAAACACATGCACACACAAATCGAATTCAGTAGCTTATAAAATGTATCCACTACATCATGACCTTGTAGGGTTTATGCCAGGAATCAAGATGAAATTCATTAACATAATTCACATACTAATAGAATAAAGAAGAAAATCCACATAAACATCTCAATTGGCACAGAAAAAGCATTTAACAAAATTCAACACTAATTCATGATTTTTAAAAAAATTCTCAGCAAACTAAGAATAGAAGGGGACTCCCTCAATCTGATAGATGAAAAACCTACAACTAACATCATACTTTATGGTGAAACACTAAACGATTTTTCTCTGATATCGGAAAACAGCTAGGATGCCTGCTCTTACCCTTTCTTTCAGCATTGTACTGGAGGTCCTAGCCAGTACAATAAACCAAGAAAAATAAACTGATGACATACAGATTGGAAAGTGGAAAGTAAAATAAGCTAATGTGCTCATTTCATTATCCTGGCCTCTGTTTAGAGATGGACACATGAGCTGATCAGGCCAATGACCTCCAATCCTTGAATTTGAGTATGAACCCTGTTTTCTGCTACACTATCTTTTATTGTGGTGAAGAGACCCTCAAGCTTCTGGGGTCCACCATACAGTCTGAGAATAGAACTACCCCATTAGGTGTCAGCCTAAAAATGACCCTAGTGAAAACGAGCTATGAATCAGCTTGTTTGAGAATAGTTCTATCCCTGGACCATTCAGGTATATGAAATAATAAATTCTCTTTTTGGCTAAAGCCAATTCAGATTATCATCTAAGAGTCTTAATTTTTTTCTCATATCTTCTTTCATACCTTAAACCCCCTTGGGGGTTAGACTTTTAACTTCTTTGGCTGCTGTTTTTTTCTTCCCTGAAACTTGATTCTAATTCTAATTTGAATAGGTAAAATAACAACATATAAATCAGTATATATAAATATTATCCTCCCACATATGTGAGAAATAAATGTAATATGGTAAAAATTTTTTCAAATTCATGAGTGATGAATCAGTCAGTTCTCTGTAAATCTCTTCACCAATGTAAAAGGCTGACAATGTAGATTCATCTGTTATACTCCTTGTAGATTCACTTTCCATATTGCAATGCAGTGGAATGGCAATTAAACATGGCAGATTTGTGCAACATAGATATAGAAAACATTTACATATACTGATTATGACCAAATTCATCAGGAGATATGGGATATTTTCAAGCATAAAGGCTCAATACAATTACTTTTATCTCCAACTCAAGATCATCCCTTTATATATTCACCCTTTGTTTATTGCACATATTCTTCCCAGACCCATCCAAAAATCCTTCTCCAAAATGATGTTAACTACATCACATTTTTGCCATTCTGATTAACCTATGCTTATTTTATCTTTGGCTACTATTATTATAACATTATTAATATGAAGATTGGAACTTGTAATTGAAGTAATTTATTCTTTGCTATGACCTCAGCTCTACTTGGTCAGAATGTCTTAAGATGGGCTAATCCAAAAGAGACCATATCTGTTATGTGATCCTGGTAAGCATAAGTCAGGGAGAAATAAAAGTGAGATCAGGGAGAAAAATCAATGAATAATATGTTAATGATCAGATACCACTGTGGCAAACTGATTCTCAAACCCACTGGGGCCTTTCTGGCAAATCATGCACAATATACTCCAGAACTGTCTCATCAAGTAACAGAGAAAGTGGAACATTTAACCACTGAGTGTCATTCCTCACTGGTTGAGAATGGCCAATGGGGACATAAACTGCCTGGCATTTCTGACCTGCCCTTTTGTGGGTTAAGCAAGCACCTATGACATGGAAGCAAGCCCATAGGCAGAGAATCAGAGAGTCACAATGCTTGAGGTTGGAAGCTGTCAGTGACTACAAGAACTGTCTACCACACTGCAGGAGAACTCACAAGTAGATGGAGGTGACATGGAGGGGGACACCAACATCATCGGTTACATGGTCCAACGGAGCTTTCAAGTTACCTCATCCTTGTGATCACAAGAATACCAACATTCTTCTCTCTCCTCCTCATCATCTCATGGATTTCTCTACAGTCTCTACATGCCTCATCATTCACCTACTTAACATATTATATTTCTACTTCTAACATAGATACAATTCCCTTATTAAATATAATATATTTCCCTTTGATCAATATTATCCAAAAGACAAAGGGAACTTATGCTTGATATAATCTGTCCCTTTTCTGACCAGTCTGTCATTAGTCTCAAGAATGACCTTCTTGAGGAAACAGGACCATTAACTTTAAAAAGTTTCAAGAAGAAAAAAGACATAGTCTCTGCTCTCCAGCTGCCTAGAAGAGGAAAGAAGTCAAGGTCACAAATAACTAAAACATAAGGCAGAATGAGCTAAGTGCCATAAGAGAGGTACATACAAAGTGCTTTGAGGGCTCAGTGGAGATAAATATCACGTGCAGTTGGCAGGATCAGGAAGGAGATGTGAAAAGGGGGCTTGGGAGCTGAGCTTTGAAGGACAGATGGGATTTTGTCAGCAAAAGGTGACTAGAGGGCTTTCTAAATATAGAGAATATTATAAGCAAAGCTCCAACCACAGAAAAATGCATGCTCCTTTGAGAAACAGTCTGGTTTGGCTGAAGCATAATGTACACATCACAGAGGTGTACTGGGAGATATGGCTGGAAAACACCACTCTACATACATTTTTAACCATTTCAGTAATCTATCATCAGAGATTTCAGTTCTTAAAAGTGGCATGACATTAATGCCTCTGGTGGTAAGGTCAATCAGCTGCATACTACTTTTTAATGCCAGGTTAGTATTCATATTTTAAAATTTCTACAAGATCCAACTTGTTGAAATGGAATGTAGGAAGTCAGAAGGGGGTCATTCCCTTATGGTCATAGAAGGATAGTGTAAAAGTTTAAGAGTCTATGATCTTTTTTGTCCTTGTCCAATATCTGCTTAAAGAAAGAAGTAATAGTTTGTATTTTACAAAAGAGGTGGAATGAGGTAATAAAAAAAGATGAATGAACAAAATAAGTCAACGCTTAATAAGCTCTTCAACAGGTGCCTGAATCTACACATATATGTGAGTTTAAAAGGAAATTAGCCAAAGTAAATAATGAGGGAAATCAATGTTAAACACATTTGTATGCATGTGGTTTCTCCACATCCTGGGAGAATTAACATTTTAGTCTTGCTATAGCTCCATTATTAATCTTATTCTTACCAGAGTCAAATGAGAAGTAAATCTGCTAAAAATAACTGAAGCTAAAGGGAAATTGTTTCTTACTTACGGAACAAATACTTCTGTTCAGCTGGAGGACTGTTTTAGACAATCCTAACAGTTGTTTTGTCAACCCACAAATACATAGTCTTAGTCTAACTCTTATAGACATACAAAGCATGGGTCAACCTACATTAGAATATGAATTAGTACTTTTCAGGGCATATTCCCATATATTTAACCTTTAGAATAATCCTGGAAAGAAAATTGGTCCAAAAAACGTTATCCTCATTGTACAGATTAAAAAAACAAGGTTCAAAAGTAAATTAAAATTGGCTTCCCCATGTCAGAGTAGTACTACAGTGTTTTGAGTCCCACTTTAATTTTCTTTCCCATTTACCTCAAATGAGTCTTAGAACCAAATAAGTATTATTTGCTAAATAATTCACCTTTTGAATCTGTGCAAAAAAAAGGTGGATATCACTTCTTTCAGTAACAGGTTCACTATGAACGTATAAGTTAGTTTTTAGACATTTAATATTCTTTCACGATTTTCTTGGTTTTCCTCTCACAAAGCTAGGCTAAGATGGCCTCTTACATGCTCTTGGCTGTAGTTCTCCAGAAACTGAAAAAAGTCCGTGGTAAAGCCTGTTTAATAAATTTAAGGAGTTTCTTAAAGAAAAGTTTGGCCCTGCCTCGGAGAACCACACTAAGCCTGTTCTGTATAAAGACAGATTCTCTCTATGTGCTAGAATATAAATTAAACTCCTCATTTTCATAACAGAATGTCACTCTCCACTAGTATTTCTAAGACCTAAAGCCAGGATATCTGAATTGTTAAGCAATTCAGCACACCTGAACGACAGCCTCTTCCCACAGGGTTCCCTTTAAACGTTCTCTAGCTTTCATTAAAAGGTCACTGAGACAACTGGAGGAACAAAGAGGCTCCCCTATTTTCTGAGCTGGGTGGGAATGGGGGTAGGATGGCCTAGAGCAGATTAATGATTCTCAAATTTGAATCTGCATACACATTACTTGAGTATCTCATTAAAATGCTGATTCTGATTCAGTAGAGCTGGGTTGAGGCTGAAAATTCTGCATTTCTAACTACCTCCCAAGTGATGCCAATGCTGCTAATTCAGGACCACACTTTGAGCAGCAAAGGTCTAGAGCAGGGGTCTGCAAATTGCAGCCCATGCCTACATGGCCCGTGAGGTGAGAACGGTCTTTGCATTTTTTAATGGTTGGGGGAAAAATCGAAACGAGGAATTTTTTGTGAAATTTGAAAATTATACGAAATTCACATTTCAGTGCTCATAAATAAAATTTCATTGGAACACAGTCATGCTTATTTATTTACGCATTGTCTATGGCTCCTTTTGTGCTATAACAGAGTTGAGAAGTTGCAACAGAAACTATATAGGCCACAAAACCTAAGATATTTAGTATGTGGTCTTTTACAGAAAACATTTGCTAACCACTGGTCTAGAGCAGTGGTTCTCAACCTTAGCTGCACAGTCAAATCACCTGGGGAGATTTTAAAAATATTGAGGACCCTATACCACACAAAATCAGTCAATCCGGGATCTCAAGGGGTGACCCTGGCATCATTATCTTTTAAAAGCTCTCCAAGTGACTCCTATGAGCAGCCAGATTTGAAAACCATTGGTCTACAGGATATATCCCCAACCTACCCGTGTCTCAGCATCTATAGACAAAGTCTCCAAAGTCAAAGCTTAAAGTCCAGGTCTTCAACTATTCACAGATTGTTCCTGCACAACCATCTGCACTGTGGGCAGTAGGAACTAAGACACAATCCCCAGCACAATTCTTGGGGGGCTTTTTGTTGTTGTTTTCAACCGCAGCACTTCAAAACTAGTATAAAACTTCACTGCTCTCCACATCTCTCACCACATTCATTTTCAAAAATTGTCACTGCTGGGCTGGCCCCGTGGCCGAGTGGTTAAGTTCGCGCGCTCCGCTGCAGGCGACCCAGTGTTTCGTTGGTTCGAATCCTGGGCGCGGACATGGCACTGGTCATCAAACCACGCTGAGGCAGCGTCCCACATGCCACAACTAGAAGGACCCACAACGAAGAATATACAACTATGTACCGGGGGGCTTTGGGGAGAAAAAGGAAAAAAAATAAAATCTTTAAAAATAAATAAATAAATAAAAATTAAAAGAAATAATAAATTGTCACTCCTTCCTTCTTCTTCCAGATGGCCGAAACCGGAAACTGTGTTATCACTGGACTGTCTAACACGCATGACCTGTAAGCGATCTACAAGTCCACCCATCCTTCAAGAAATCAATGGCCCTGTGGACCCATGTCAAGTCCATGGCTCTTTACTCCAGCCCTAAATTCTATTCCCTCCACTCCACAGACAAAAAAGAGAGAAAGAAATCCACCTTTAGCTACTATTCAATCTTCTCATGTTGTTAACCAAAATACTTGAAGGAGAATTCCTAACTTGCCATCTCGATTCCCACCCTAACATTTACTTCTAAACCCAAAGTGTCATGGTTTCTGTCAACACCATTCTACCAGATCTCTTCATGCAAAAGTCATCAGTTACATCCATTGTGTAATTTAGTGGACATTTTTCATTCCTTTTTAACACCATTCTATAGCACTGCACACTTGTTTATCATTTTTCTGAAATTCTATCTGATTCTCTGATACCACACACTATTGGTTCATCATGTCTCTGATTACTTTTGTTCTGTCTCCTTGGTAGGCTCCCCTTTCTTCACCCAACCCAGGTACCCCAGTAGTCTATCTACAGCCCACTATTCTCACTTTTACCATGATCTCAGTCACTCTAATAGTTGAAACTTCCATAAATGCTTATGATTCCTATGCCTGCCTCCACCTCAAATCCCTGCGAAGAATGTCAGATTCATATAGTTAATTTCTTTTGACTGTTACCACTTGGCTGTACCAAACCCAGTATGCCCCAAACTGAACTCATTTTATCCTCTGCCTGCCCCTCTTTCTTGTATTTCTCTGTCTTAATTGGTGACTCTACAAGCCACCAGTTATATAGGCTGGAAATCTGATACTTGTTGTTTACCCCTTTATCTCTCTCAACATCCAGAGCCAAGAATCATTAGATCCTACAAAAATAAATCTTAAATACATCTCAAATAGATCCCCCACTACCACTGACATAATCCAAAGTCTTCATCATCTTTCACATGGAAGACGGAAATTAACTGCCCTCCCTACCTCTGGTTTTGTCTCCTAAAACCATCTCCTCACCCATTCAAGAGTGATTTACCTAAAACACAAATATAACCATGTCAGTTACATGACTGAAACCTACCGGTGTCCTTCTATCATATAAGATCATGCTTAAGCTCTTCAACACAGATTCTCCAAAATTTGGACCTTTCCTCTCTGACATCATCCCCCATCTCACTTATTTTAGTGTACTGCAAGTAAGAGCAATAGGATCCCCTATTTGCAGAACCCTGAACCTTGAATTCTTTTCGTCTCCCCACTACTTCCCCTACCCACTTCAGGAACACCTTTAGCTGATTCATATACTTTAAGACTCAAGTCTTCCAGGTTTGGTTAAGTGTTCACCTCTGTATGTGCATAATAGCTTGTGCATTTCTATATTACTCATATCATAATGCAACAGTTAAGAGAACTTGCTAATAACAAAGATCTGGAATTAAACCACTGCTCCAACATTTGTCAACATTCTTAACTGAAAAATCATACAATGTCTTTAATTCCTCAGTTCCTTCATGTGTAAAATGGAGATAATATTCGCATTATTGCTTTGTCATTAAGAATTAGTGAGACAAAATGTTTAGGATATAAACTGGCACAGAATAAGAACCCAATAAATTAGAATTTTAGTTGTTTGCAAAGGAATCTTTGCAAAATATCTTATTTTATCTACTTAAGTTAGTCTTTTTAGTGTTCAGAAACTCTTTTTTACAAAAAGAAATTATCTTGACACATATTAAAACAATAACAAGAAGAAAAGTTTGCCAATGACTTGCCAATGAAAAAATAGGAGAGCAGCAGTTTTTCTCACAATAAATGAGTATGTCAAACATATTTTTAAAGTTCTTAATTGGTAAAAATACAAATACTAAGAATCATGGATAACTTTTTCCAGGGGCAAAAAATAATGGGTCCTTATACTAAATCATTATGAATTACCCACACACAAAATAATAGGAGATCCTGCTTTTATTTTTCTTCAGAGCATGATGATGTGAAAATATAAAATGTGAAGTTCTACAAGAACATCTGCTAATTTAAAAAATGTTAAAATGTTCTCAATTTTGTTTTTCCAGTGATTTGTATTAAAACTGAATTCAATTCCAAAACCAAAATTCTCTCATTATATTTTAAGCCTGTCCATTACCCCATGGAAAATAAAATGCAACCCATTACCAATGTGCCCACTAGCCTGCTTCAGTAAATAAATGTCTTGTAATTATGGTATATTTTTCAGTAATGTGTAAGGGGGACCAAACAAATATATTCAGGTATGAACACTGTAATCAACAAACTTAACCAGATTCATTTTTTTCAGTCTTAACATTGTAATAATTTTGATTAGTTTTCTACTTCATTTTTCTACTTTCAATGGAAAACAGTGTGGAGGCATGTAAGGGACAAAACTCAGCACAATACCAATGAAAGCTTTTCCAATTAGGAAGCCCAAGGCCATCTCCACCCACATTTGGGGCGAGGAGACTTCCTTCTGTACTTGCAACCAGTTGCAACTCATCCATTCATGGGCTGCATCCTTGGGCAAGTAAAAAACTCTTCATGCCTCATATTCCTCCTCTGTGAAGCGGAGATAATAATGTCTATCTCAGAAAGGTCTAGGGAACATAAATGAGAATGCACAAAGACGTAAATAAAGTATTTCGCACAGTGCCTGAACACATTAACATTATGCCCTTACACAGTACTTACTGCCTGCCAGGCAGTGTTCTAGGCACTTTACATATTAATTCCTTTAATCTTGTAACAGCTCCTCAGGGTAGGTACTATTATCATCCTTCTTTAACATATGAGAAGCCATCTGTAAACCACAGTTCTGATTACTTCACAAGACAAGAGGACCAGATAAACAGGGATTAGCACTAACCACTCCAGGGCATTCAGCAAGGGAAATAAGCCCTAATGCCCTAAAGCGTCCATTGCATGGGACAAATTAACTTCTCTCTTATTAAACTAGAAAGTACCATCCACAGGAGAATTGAGAAAAATAGCCCACATAGTTTTTTGTGTTCTGCTGTTCAGTTAAAGAACCCCAATAGAAGAAAGTGAGCACAGCCCTCAACCCCTGTCAAATTATTCCCTGCCTTTGCCTCAGCATTACCAATAGTTAGCCATCCCATTTGCCCAAGTTACAGGGCTCTGATTCCCTGTGGTAAAGTAATCAGACTACAGAGGTAGGGCAGGAACACTCATTTTTGAAGGAAATATGATACAAAATGTATGTTTGGGTATGTGGCGGGATAATTGATTGAGATATTAATTAGCTTTTTGATTTTGCTGCTGTTGAATGACCCACAAGAGTTAAACGACATTTAGAAGTTTGCATTTTCTATGTTATCTTCTTATACTCCACCTCTGCCTCCTGAGAAGATGGCCAGATGGTCTTCACTCCCTTGCCACAGGGTAGGCTACAGGGCTAAAGCAGAAGTGGCCTGAAGAGAACCTCCCTTCCTTGCTATAGTTTTCCAAAAGCCTTGTACAATGGAGACAAAAAGAAGCCACTGCATTTAATGAGAGACTCTAGGATAGAGGTGAGGACAGGTGTGACACAAGCAGCAAGAGGAAGAAAAAGATTGCCCCAAACTTAAGAAAGGACTGGAGGTCTGTGGGACCTCAAGTAAAGGGGCCCACACCTTCTCCCTTGCAGAGTTCCAGGAAAGAGTTTGGGTCTCCACAAGAAATGACAGCAAAGTAGCCATACAAGTCTCCTATTCTGACAGGCTCCTGAGCCCTCTAGGTCCCCACACACTGGGTGACACAATAGGCCCAACATCATCAGATTCCAAAGGATTGGCTGGGGAGATAAAGGTAGGTACCTTAGCAGGCTCAACTAAGGGGCTTTGGAAAGGTGGGGAAAGCTTCTTTTACTTGTCACAATGAAAGAGAGTCATGGATGCTAAAAACATCCTACAATGTACAGGACAGTCCTACACCACAAGAACTGTTCCACTCAAAATGCCAGTACATTCTGTTGAGAGAAAGTGACGGACAATACACATCAAAGAGGAAACTAATTTGGACTAAAAGACCAAGAATTGCCCTTCAACGCTGTTCTGTGCAACACCCCCTCAGCTCCACAACTTTGTGAGTGAGAGGGAGCAAGAGAGGAGTTATGATTGAGAAGGAATTCCCTTCAAGCTGGTGGGATGGGAGCTCAGAGCTGGATTTAGGTTGATTTACAGGAAGTAAGTAAGGCAATATTTCTTATACACTGGAGTATATTGAGAAGATACTGACGTTCCCAATAGATACTTCATTTTTAAGAGTATAGTGTCAGAGGCTTTCTACAGGCATGATCTGCTCTTGTCCTGTCTTCTGCACACTTCTGAGGACGCATTGTATTTTGTACTGTAATGGTTCTGAAGAGGGCTTTCCAGATTGCATCTGTGTCCTAGTGAAATGAAGATAAAACCCAGCCATCCTTCTGTCCCTAAGAGAACACTCCATATTTCTTTATTCTGACTTTTTTGTGAAAATGCAGCAGTGATTATATTTTTAAAGTTTTATTTTTAAGCTATTTTATTTATAATCAATAAAATCTGGTTAAGCATCTGTATATGCATCCATCCCACCTAGCAATTGTTACATGTCACAAGAAGACTGACAAGAAAGGACTTTGGCAATGATACCTAAAGTGACACAAATTATCAGTTTCCATGAGAAATGTTCACACATCACCTTAAAAGGTAAGTAAACAGTCACATGCATTTGAAAAAAAAAAATAGAATTAGGAAGAGACGTATTTTCAACTTCTGTAGAAAAATAAATTTGAGGAAAGGAATAAAACAGTGTTTATGTAGCACCTTCTCTAAAAGAGAAAAAAAAAATATATGGTGTAATTAATCTTTACACCTCTTTGCTAAAAAGAAGAAAGAGGCAACATGATCTCTTTTGTATATGGAGAAGCAGCAAGAGTTCAGATTTCTTGCCCAAGTACAATGATCAGTGGAGATGGGGTCAAAATCCTACATGGAGAATAAGACACTAGTTAAATCTTATTCTCTTACAAGCACTATATCTTTTTAAAAAGATATCACTTATTGAACAGTTTCTATATAGAAGGCAGCATGTTTTAAATATTCTTCTCTCTTAAATCTTACTCAGAGGCAGATGTGATTTTTCCTATTTGACAGCTGAAGAAACTGAGGGCAGTGACACTAAGTAGCTTATACAAGGTCACTGACTGAATTCCACCCAGGACTGTTGGACTCAAAGCCCATGCTCCCAGCCACGAGTCCTCCTTCTCTCTTCACTCATCACACAATGGAGAGATTTCATACATTTCAAAATTAATATGGATTATTCCTACTGGCCATCAAGGACTCTAGCAGTGACAATTAAAATATGAACTAATAAGACTATTTTCACTTTCCTTGAAATGCTATGATCATTGAAAAGAGTCCTGGCTTTATCTTCTATACTACCCAGAACTCTTACCCATCATTAACACTAATCACACCTTATTTTAATTACTAGTTTATCATGTCTTCCCTGCCAGACTACAAGACCCTTAAGGAAAGGAAAAGTGTCTATCTTCATTTACCACTAGTCTCAACACCTAAGCATAGTGCCTGACACATAGTAGGCTCTCAATAAACCTCTATTAAATGAATGATTAAAGGAGCCAGGGCAGCCTTATGAGCTAAGGGAGGCATAGCATCGTTGTGGCACCTGGCTCAGTAAGACTTCACTGGCAACTGTTGCATCATGATTGACATGTAAAGAACCTATGGTCCAAGGAGACAAAACAATAGCAGAGATTAACAGCAACTAAAACTCACCTATCCACAAAGCCTTTCCAAACTTGAGAACCAATGGCTATCTCCCCCACCTAGACATGAAACTCTCACACCTGGCCTTCTCCATGTTTCATACATCACACTTACTTCTATCCCTAAATTGCATATATTCATCTTTGTATCCCCAGCACAGCATAAAGCACCTACACATTCCACCTTTCTTCATCTTCTACCCAATTCACTTAGCATGGACCTGCAGGTGCTATTTGTTCATGCCCCTTTTTAGTAATGGCTCTCCTTTATCTATAGTTTTTGTCCACAATCAAGCTTCAAGTCATTCCAAATTTATTTCCCAATATCCCTCCTTTCACCCCTTTTAGAGTCATCTAAAGAGAATCACCTGCTGATGCCCTGACAACTTTCTTGCCTTTGATCATGAAGTTTATTTTGTACCAAAGGCCCTTCATTTTTATGCTTGAGCCCAGTTCAATTATCATTTCCTCCAGGAAGCCTTCACAAACTCACTCCAAATGAACATAATCCCTTTCTTGCCTCAATTCCCGCATTTTATCTACATTTTCCTGTTGACATATATAACTTTCCACTATAAATTCAGATATCGTTTTATATTCCCTACTAGACAGTGAGCTCCCTAAAGGCAAATGTCACATATCATTCACTTCTGTATCTTTCACATCAAGTAACACAGGGCCTTCCATACACTGGTGCTTTATAAGGTGCCTGAATAAACGAACGAAAAAAAGTTAAGTGCATTTTTGTTCTGTTACTCTTATGTCTTAAACATGGCTTAATACAAATGGCATTAATTATAAATCATAAATCCTAATTCAGTTTTTCTCACAAGCTGGCTATGAAACTTAGGCAAGTTGCTTAAACTCCATGGGTTCTAGTTCCCTCATCTCAAAAAAGATGAACTAGAGCTGATCCTCCAGGCCATTACTAATATGTAAGTACATTATACGGTACAAAATACGTGAATAATTAAGCAAAGGAAACACAACTCCCCTCGCCCTTTGCCTAGTAGCTCTAAGTCTTTCTTCAGAGCTCAAATCATCATCACTTCCAGAGAGAAATTTGCGTGATGACCAGACTACAACAAATCACTCCACATAACACTCTTACAGCATCATAAATCTCCACTTCACAGACTTAGCATACTTATCATCTTTATTTATTACTGTGATTATTTAATTAAAATATACCTCTACTTATCTCCTGTATATTCAATAAAACGAATGAGATTTTACAAAGCAGAAACATTTTTTCAGTAGTTCTCTTTGTAATGTATATAATCAAATATGTATCAGCACTTAAACACTTTCTAGCGATGATGGACAAAGGTAGGTGAACACAACTTCAAAGAGTTAACCTAGTTTTCAAAGCATCTACCTTGTCATTTCATCCAAGTTTCTCTATTCAAAGAAAGCAGTCTCTGATAGACATTTCTAAGCATACAATCTACATTAAATTTTCTCTTTTTTAAATTTCAGCTCTTTGCTATTTTTATTTATACTTTCCTTTCTCTCTTTAAAAGAAATTTATCTATAAAACAACTCATCACATACATTTTCTTCTATTATTAGTTAGGTAAAAATACCAATTTGGAGATTCTTTTTATAATGTAGAAAGTAAGCCCCCTAGTATGAGCAGAGAAAAAACAAGAATATTTCTTTGTAAATAGCCACAATTTAATGTTTGGTTTTGTAAATCAACAAATAGAAATTAAACAGACTTAATAGTTTAGTAAATGAAATACCAATGAAATCATCTTTTAAAATTGTGAATCTTTAATGTGAATAAGAAAAGACTAAAATTTATATTAATGAAAGACCTAATAAAAGCAGTAGAAAATAAAATTTAAAATGCTTAACTTGATATAAACATTTGAAAGTTGTTGGTTTCTTTATCTCATGAATACGTTTGAATTAACACAAACACATTTGGTTTCATGAGCTGTAACATTGTATTCTTCTCTAATCCCACTTACACCACTATAGTTGGCACTGTAATTATGAGTTAAAGGTATGATCTTAGACCACAAAACCAAAACTTTATATCTTCTTTCACATACTCCTCTCTGTACACTTGAGGAGTATTCCCTTCCATAAGAAGGAGAAACTGACTGAGACCATGAGCCATGACCTGTTCCTAGCCAATGAAGTGGAGTGAAAGTGCCAAATCCTTGAGAGTGATGTTCTCTCAAAGGATGACATAAGATGATCTAAGTTCACTTCCACCTTAAAATAGCTGTTTATTTTTTTAATCGCATGTATAAATGTGTGAAGAGTAAACCTACAAGCAATCAAATTCTATTCCTGACAACATAATTCTGACAGTCACTAGATTATGCAAGATTCTGAAAAATTCAGTCTATCAGAAAGAGAAGAGGCCCATAAAACTCAAAACAGATAGGCTACACAGGGACATATGAAAATGAATGTGCTAAAGAGCAGTACTCATATTTTCAAATATCTTAGATGTTTTTTGAAAAGTGAAAACAACACTATTGAGGAAGAATCCATATGTCGATTATCACATTGAAGAAATTTCTAGTTATAGAGACACCCCTCCCTTGATGGTATGAACTACATTTATTCCAATTCTATGTAATCAGAAACATTTGGCATGATGTGTTGGATGAGTAAGTGAAATTCATCAACTCCTTCTAAAATAATTGTCCAATAAAAATATATAAAATAAATATAAGCACAAAAGATTGACATGAAAAAGACCACTCATCATTTGATTATTTAACCAAAACTGACATTTTTCCAAATGTTATGTAGTTATTTGGTTTGATGAGATTTTTGTAAGTCTGTTCGTTTGTAATTTTTTAATGATTACAATTCTCCGTACAATGGGAGAAATGGAGGAGGGGAATGATATGATATGGACTTGCCAAAATATTCCTTATGAATGTATTAAGTTTCATCACATCCAGACTAGCACAACACCATTGGGTCTAGGGTGTCTCCTGAGACATGGAAATAATCTTATCACAATGATTTGGAAATTAGTGAATATAATAATCTTTTCTGAACCACCAGAGGGGGTTCTAATCTGTGCTCCTTATCCATACGTTTGTTCATCTTCCACATATGAGTGAAATCATATGTTGTCGGTCTTTCTCTGTCTGGCTTATTTCACTTAACACCCTCAAGGTCCATCCATGTTGTTGCAAAGGGGACAATTTTGTCTTTTATATGGCTGGGTAGTATTCCATTGTATATAAACACCACATCTTCTTTATCCATTCATCAGTTGATGGGTACTTGGGATACTTCCACATCTTGGCTATTGTGAATAATGCTAAATCTCTTTGTATGTTGATTTCAAGTTCTGTGGATAAATACCCAGTAGTGGGATAGCTAGGTCAAATGGCATTTCTATTTTTAATTTTTTGACAAATCTCCATATTGTTTTCCACAGTGCAGCCCCATCTATTTTCCCCACATCTTCTCTAATGTTTGCTATTTTTTGTCTTTTTAATTACAGCCATTCAGACAGGTGTAAGGTGATAATTCACTGTAGTATTGATTTGCATTTTGCTAATAATTAGTGATGTTGAACGTCTTTTCACATGCCTATTGCCATCTGTATATGTTCTTTGGGAAAATGTCTGTTGATATCCTCCACCCCTGTTTTGATTGGGTTCTTTCTTTTTTTCTTGTTGACTTGTATGGGTTCTTTATATATTTTGGAGATTAACCCCTTGTTGGATATATGATTTGCAAATATTTTTTCCCAGTTGGTGGGTTGTCTTTTCATTTTGTTCATTGTTTCCTTTGCCTTGCAGAAGGTTTTTAGTCTGATGTAGTTACATTTGTTAAGTTTTACTTTTGTTTCCCTTGCCTGAGTAGACATGTTATTTGAAAACATGCTGCTAAGACCAATGTCAAAGAGCATACCACCTGTATTTTCTTCCTGGAGGAGTTTTATGGTTTCAGGTCTTACATTCAAGTCTTTAATCCATTTTGAGCTAATTTTTGTGTATGGTGCAAGATAATGATCTACTTTCGTTCTTTTGCATGAGGCTGTCCAGTTCTCTCAACACCATTTATTGAAAGGAATTTCCTTTCTCCATTGTATATTCTTGGCTCCTTTGTTGAAGATTAGCTGTCCATAGATGTGTGGTTTTATTTCTGGGCTTTCAGTTCTGTTCCATTGATCTGTGTATCTGTTTTTGTGCCAGTACCATGCTGTTTTGATTACTATAGCCTTGTAGTATATTTTGAAGTCAGGGATTGTGATGACTCCAGCTTTGTTCTTTCTTCTCATGATTGCTTTAACTATTTGGAGTCTTTTCTTGCCCCATATGAATTTTAGGATTCTTTGTTTTATTTCTGTGAAGGATGTCATTGGGATTCTGATTGGGATTGCATTGAATCTGTAGATTAATTTCGGTAGTATGGAGACTTTATGTTTATTCTTCAAATCAATGTGCATGGAATATTTTTCCATTTGTTTCCGTCATCATTGATTTCTTTCAATAATGTCTTCTAGTTTTCATTGTATGGGTCATTCACCTTCTTGGTTAGATTTATTCCTAGATATTTTATTCTTTTTGTTGCAATTGTAAATGGGATTGTATCCTTGAGTTCTCTTTCTGTTAGTTCATTATTAGAGTATAGAAATGCAACTGATTATTGTAAGTTGATTTTGTACCCTGCAAGTTTGCTGTAGTTGATGATTAGTTCTAATAGTCTTCCAATGGATTCTATAGGGTTTTCTATATATAAAATCATATATGTGCAAACACTGAGAACTTCACTTCCTACTTGCCAATTTGGATACCATTTATTACTTTTTCTTGCCTAATTGCTCTGGCCAAAACCTCCAAGATGTTGTGGAATAAGAGTGGCAAGAGTAGGCACCCTTGTCTTGTTCCTGTTCTGGGAGAGATACCTTTCAGTTTTTCCCCATTGAGTATGATGTTGGCTGTGGTTTTGGCATATGGGCTTTATTATGTTGAGGTACTTTCCTTCTATACCCATTTTATTGAGAGTTTTTATCATAAATGGATGTTGGATCTTCTCAAATGCTTTCTCAGCATCTATTGAGATAATCATGTAGTTTTTATTCCTCATTTTGTTAATGCGATGTATCACATTGATTGATTTGCAGATGTTGAACCATTACTGTGCCCCTGGTATAAATCCCACTTGATCATGCTGTATGAGCATTCTGATGTATTGCTGTATTCAGTTTGCCAATATCTTTTTGAGGATTTTTGCATCTACATTCACCAGCAATATTGGCCTGCAGTTTTCCTTCTTTGTGTTGTCCTTGTCTACCTTTGGGATCAGGGTGATGTTGCCCTCATAAAATGCGTTAGGAAGTTTTCTGTCTTCCTCAATTTTTTGCAATAGTTTGAGGAGGATACATACTAAATCTTCTTTGAATGTTTGGTAGACTTCTCTAGAGAAGCCATCTGGTACCTGGCCTTTTATTTTTTGGGAGGTTTTTGATTACTGTTTCAATCTCTTCACTTGTAATTGGTCTACTCAGAATCTCTATTTCTTCCTGGTTCAGTTTTGGGAGGTTATGTGAGTCTAAGAATGTATCCATTTCATCTAGATTGTCCAATTTGTTGACATATTGTTTTTCAGAGAATTCTCTTATAATCCTTTGTATTTCTGGGGTATCTTTTGTATTTCTCTTCTTTCATTTCATATTTTGTTTATTTGAGCCTTATCTCTTTTTTCTTAGTGAGTCTGGATAAGGGTTTGTCAATTTTGTTTATCTTCTCAAAGAACCAGTGCTTAGTTTCATTGGTTCATTGATCCTTTCCACTGTCTTTTTTGTTTCCATTTCATTACTTCTTCTCTAATTTTTATTATTTCCCTCATTCTGCTGACTTTGGACTTTGTTCATCCTTTTCTAGTTCTGTTAGGTGTAGCTTAAGATTGCTTATTTGAGATTTTTTCTTGTGTGTTAAGGTGGGGCTCTATTGCTATGAATTTCCCTCTTAGGACAGCTTTTGCTGCAACCCATATGAGTTGTAGTGCAGTTTAATTTTCATTTGTCTCCAGATATTCTTTGACTTCTCCTTGAATTTATTCAATGATCCATTTGTTGCTCAGTAGCATGTTGTTTTGTCTCCACATGTTTGTCACTTTCTCAGCTTTTTTCTTGAAGTTGGTTTCTAGTTTCATACCATTATGGTCGGAAAAGATGCTTGATATGATTTCAATCTTCTTAAATTTATTGAAGCTCCCCTTGTGTCCCAACATGTGGTCTACCTTTGAGAATGTTCCATGTGCATGTGAAAAGAATGTGTATTCTGCTGAATTTGGATGGAGTGTTCTATATATATCTATTAAATCCATCTGGTCTAGTTTCTCATTTAGTTCCACTATTTCCTTGTTGACTTTCTCTCTGGTTGACCTAACCATTGATAATAGTGAGGTGTTAAGGTTCCCTACTGTTATTGTGTTGCTGGTAATGTCTCCTTTTACATCAAGTAATAGTGCTTTATGTAAGTTCATGCTCCTGTGTTAGGTGCATATACATTTATAACTGTTATGTCATCTTAGTGGAGTGTCCCTTTTATCATTATATACTGCGCCTCTTGGTCTCTCATTGTCTTTTTTATCTTGAAGTCTCCCTTGTCTGATATAAGTATGGCAACACCTGCGTTCTTTTCTTTGCCATTTGCTTGGAGTGTTATCTCCCGTCCCTTTACTCTCAGCCTGTGTTTGAATTTAGAGCTGAGATCGTTTTCCTGGAGGCAGCAAATTGTTGGGTCTTGTTTTTAATCCATATGGCCACTCTGCGTCTTTTGATTGGAGAATTCAATACATTTACATTTAGGGTGATTATTGATATATGAGGGCTTAAGGCTGCCATTTTGTAATTTGCTTACCAGTTGTTTTGCATGTTCCTTGTTTCTTGTCCCATGTATTTTGGATTGCCAACTCAGTTTGGTGGCTCTCCATGACAGTTTTCTCAGTTTTCCCTTATTTATCATTTATGTCCTTGTTCTGATTTTTCGTTTAGTGGTTACTGTGAGGTTTGTATAAAACATCTCCTAGATGAGATAGTCCATTCTCTGACAGCCTCTTATTCCCTTAGTCTAAGCAGGTTTCATCTCTATCCTCTTCCTCTTCTAAGTTGTTGTTGTCACAAGTCACGCCATTATGTGTTGTGAATCTGTGGTTGAAATGAAGTGATTATATTTATTTTTGATGTTTTCCTTCCCTTTATCTTTAGAGATATAATTAGGTGTTTGCTAATCTGTTCTGATAGAGAGTTGCAATTTCATTATTTTGTCTGACTATTTATCTCCTTGCTCAAGGCTTTATAAACCCTTCCTTCTTTTTCATTTCAGGTATGAGGGCCTTCTTGATCAAATCTTTGTAGGGTGGGGGGATCTTGCGGTGATGAACTCCCTCAGCTTTTGTTTATATGGGAAAAGTTTTGGGGCTGGCCCGGTGGCACAGTGGTTAAGTTTGCATGTTCTGCTTTAGTGGCCCTGGGTTTCCTGGTTCGGATCCCAGGGCCCACCAGTTCAGATCCCTGGTGCAGATGTACACACCACTTGGAAGCCATGCTGTGGTAGGCATGCCACATATAAAGTAGAGGAAGATGGGCATGGATGTTAGCTCAGGGCCAGTCTTCCTCAGCAAAAAAGAGGAGGATTGGCAGCAGATGTTAGCTCAGGGTTAATCTTCCCCAAAAAAACAAAAAAACAGTACTTAGTGCTGTTTGGTATATGGGAAAAGTTTTATCTCTCCATCATGTCTGAAGGACATTTTTGAGAGATATAGTATTCTTGGCTGAGAACTTTTGTTCTTCAGAATTTTGAGTATGTCATTCCACTCTCTCCTAGCCTGTAAGGTTCTGCTGAGAAATCCACTGAATGCCTGATAGGGGTTCCTTTGTAGGTTATTTTCTTTTGCCTTGCTGCCCTTGATGTTTTTTCTTTGTCATTTACTTTTGCCAGCTTTACTAATACACACCTTGGAGAAGATCTCTTTATAATTGATGTAATTAGGAGTTCTACTGCCTTTCTTTACATATAATTCCAGCTCCTTCTCCAGGTTTAGGAAGTTCTTGGCTATTATTTCTTTCAACAAGATCTCTTCTCCTTTCTCCCTCTCTTCTTTCTCTGGAATACCTGCAATCCTTATCTTGCATTTCCTAATAGAGTCAGTTATTTCTCAGAGAATTTCTTCATTTCTTTTTAGTCTTAGTTCTCTCTCCTCTTCCATCTGAAGCATTGTTGTGCTCCTATCCTCTGGATTGTTATTTCTATCCTCCATAATATCAACTCTCTTATTTAAGAATTCCAGATTTTTCTTTATCTCATCCATCTCCAACATTTCTGATTGGTTTTTCTTTATAATTTCTATCTCTTTTGTGAAGAATTCCCTCTGTTCATTAATTTTGTTCCTGATTTCATTGAAATGTCTTTCTGAATTCTCTTGTTACTCATTGGGTATTTTTATGACGTCTGTTTTGAATTCTCTGTCATTTAGATTGTAGATTTTTGTGCCTTTAGGATTGGGTGTTTTTCTTTTTCCTTCTGGTCTGGAGTATCAATATATTTCTTCATACAATTTTATGGAGTGGATTTGTGCCATCACATAGTGATAATATCTGGTCACAAGTTCTACTTGCTGCTACTGGGGGCGGGGAGGGGCTGTGTAATCTGAATCCATGGTGATCCATGTCATCTGTGCCTGTCTGGTTCTGGGCCACTCCTTGGGATTGCCCCAGACCTGAGGGGTCTACCACCAAATGGAAAGCCAATAACATGTGGGCTCAGGGCTGGTGCTGCCTCATCCCACAGTCATGCTGAATGCACTCTCCTTTTCAGGGCTGCAACAGTACTACGGGCAGTCATGGCAGCTGGGAGCTCATTCACCTGGACTCACAGCTGCCCCGCCATCTGCTCCTAGGTCACACCAGCCATTGTGCTTGATGGGCAGGGCCACCCCACTTGGTCTGAGCCTGAGCTGCTCCCTGTGGGCCACGTGGACCTGTGGACTGTTTCATGAGACAGGGAAGTGATCAAGCAGAGGTTCAGGGCTGCCATCACCTGTTTGCACAGTCATGCTGAGGCACACACCCACCTCGGGCCCACAGTAGGGCTGTGAGCGCTCAAGCCTGGAGAGAAGTAGGACACGTGTACTGGGCTGCCTCAGGGCTGGACACTGCTCACCTATCTCCACCACCTCCCCAGGAGGTAGTCCATCCACCTTCAGATGTATAGCTGCATGGGTCTCTCAGGTGTCCTGATGTGCTGTGTGGGTATCCTCTGCTGATCAATGAATGTCCATTTGGTTGTAGTTCAAAGGGGGAGAGATAAAGGGCACAACTCACTCTGCCATGTTGCTGATGTCTCTCTCCTACATCACTACTTGTAAGGCAGGTCTACTCGTGATGAACTCCCTCAGTTTTTTTTTTTTTTTACCTGGGAAAGTTTTCTTTATCCATCATATCTCAAGGATAACTTCACTGAATATAGTATTCTTGGCTGAAAAGATGAAATTGCTCTCTATGCTCACCCTCATGCTTTCCTCCACGTTCTTCCTCACAGGATTCATTCAGCTCAGGAGTGCATATTCAAAGAACGTAGGAAGCTAAGCAGACAAGCTAAGTGAGTGCAGTCAGATGGGAATAATACAGCGTAGTGGAGACTGAGAAAACTAGAAAATGCTTTTTCTACGTAAGGCATTCAAACTCAGACTTTTAAAACACCTGGCTAGTCAAACCAAACTCATCTGCAGGCTAAACTCAGTCCATGGGCCACTCATTCAGTTTGTGACATCCCTAGTTTCACACATCTAGATTTTGCTTTTCCTTTAAAGGCCTTCAAGCACTGCTTCTCCCATAAATTTTGTGCTGATTCCCTTAATTTGGATTAATACTTTGCCTCTGTCTCCAGCTGATGGAAAGAAAAAGTAAAGAATATGGAGCCAAAAGGCTTGGGTTAGATCCATTTGCTCATCTAAGACTTAAGACGATTAACATTTCTGAACCTCAATTTCTTCATCTGTACGATGAAAATGGTATCTACCTCACAATGTCAATTTGAAGGTTAAATCAGAAAGTACATACAAAAAGTACCATACAAATATTAACTCAAACTGTAATTGCTGATTTTCCTCATCTTCATCCCCTCATTCAAGAAACGGCTCTTGCTCAAGGGCTAAATTATTATCCCTCCTCCCTCAATCCTATATGAGCACTTGCCCAGCATAACGCCTGACACACTTTATTAACATTTGCTTCATGGATTTATGTAGTTGTACTGAGCATCTCTAAGCATGGTGCCATGCAACTCAGTTGCTTCACTAAGAATTTCAAGTCTTATTTCACAGCAAAAAATAAAAACTAAAAATGGTTAACCAAAACATTTTTTATTTGACCAGGTACAGAATGGGTCCTAGCTATAAATGTCATTAAATTGTAGACATAGAAACTAAAAATTAATATAGGTGTTTTGTACCTACCTGTGTGAATTCTTTATGATAATGAATTCAACTTACATATACTTTTTACCTACAGAATATTTGAAACGTCCTCACAGATTTCTATTACTCCTGTCATTGTCTCATTTATATTAAAACTGAATCATCTTGTCAAAATCCTGAAAAATACTTGCTAAAATTGATTTGCCACAAACAGAATGATTCAATCACAAATAAATCACGTGTTTATCTCTGCTGTTACTTACAAAAATAAACTTGCATTCAACTTCCAATATCAAGGACAATTAGAAATACATGTACGTAGACAGAATGAAGTCCACAGACACTCAGTATCTTCCTAATTTGAATGTGAGGACTTCCTAGCATTACATTCCTTCTTCAAGAACACATATTCTCCCATTGAAAATTCTCACATGTCAAAATGAATATCCTCAAATTATGAGGGTATTATTAACTTAAAAGTCATTTTAAAATCTCATAATGCTTTTCAGGGATGAAATCTATAAAGCTTAGGGTTACTTTTCACTGAGCTCAATTTGACATAAATCTTAGTCTATTATAGTTAAGTGGAAAACCACAGAATTAAATGACTCTTATTTCTTTAATCACTTAACTTCTCCATACAAGTGAAAAGAGAAAAAAATGCAGCTTTCTAACTTTAAGTTCAAATCACATCATCTAGGAATTTATACTATCACAGTTTTACTCCTTTGGGCTTCACTGGTAGTAATTTTCACCTATGAATTCTTTGAAATACTTTAGTGGTAATTACTGCTATGACATACAATTAAACCACATGATATGATTTTTATATACAGTATAAATCTTGGGTCTTGGAGTTGGCCCTTGCAACCTAATAATCTTCTGTCTGTATACTCAACGTCTTTGTACTCAAATTCTTTTTATGAAAAATCGATATGGATTTAAGATTATAAATTCTTAGAGAACAGTATATCAAGGTTACTTGGACTGAATCTTTTGCAATTATTTGATCAAAAATGTACCTACTCCTATGGTCACATTTGTTCTTATGTTTTAGACAAATATTACTTTTTCTTACAAACAAGCATTCTTCATGGAATATTCTATTCTCTTAGAAAGTATTCTCCGTGACCTTTAGGTTTCTCTTTCAAAGTTTATATAGACGTATGACATTTTTGTCTGAATAATTTCTTATTTTTCCACTGATATAAAAAATTAATTCTCTTAAGAATTAAAACAATATTTGAATGGTGCTTTCCAGCCGAGAAAAAAATCCATAGCCAGGAATATATATTTACCAGGCAAATCAGAAGACACAAAATCATGGAACAAGTCCCTCTACAAATGGTAAATGATGTATAAAGAGCTCAAAAGAAAAAAGTGCTTAAGAGCAGCCATGGCACAATTTTTTTAAAAATTAGATTAATGCATTTGGTGTGGAGATGAGAAAAATATAAAAAGAGTTAATCATTTGGTATTTTTCAACAGCCAGCTTTATTCATCAACTGCAAAGTGTTTTGTGGACATTAATTGATTAAAGATGCAGGGTCTAAGCTCTGAAGTACAGTTTGTAATGGCCTCAGTCAGTCTTCAAAATTCCAGATGACTAATAAGAAAGAGACAGACACCTGACAGATGATGTTACAAAGACTGTCTCCATGTGAATCTGTCAGCTCTTCAACTCTTATTCCATTACCGGACTTGTAAGAAAACAGGAAGAGCATCAGAAAAATAAAATCCAAAACAAAGCTTTTAAAAAAGCCTCAAGCTAGTAAGACCATGTCAGAAACACACACACGACCCTGGGTCTCATTTAAAGCATGTGTTGCATAATCCTGATTTAAAAAAAAAAAACACACCGTACTCCTCAACCTATACTATTTTTAACCCACATTTATACACACACCCCCAAGCAAATAATTACATTTCCTGTTTATTTAAAAGAATTATGAAGAATTTCCTGTGAACATGATTTTTAAATTAGGGAGGAGAAAATCAGAAGGTTCTCTTCCTCCTATACCACAGGAAATGCAATGAAAGTTTTTAAATAATCTTTTCAAGCATCAGCACAATATTGAACCTTATCTATGACTGAGTAGTGATGATTAAGACACTAAGGAAACAATACCCAAAGTCTTCAAAAATGGAAAATGTCTTGTAAAATTATTAAATTCAATGAATCTCTGGTGCATGGCTGAGATTTCTTTGCACTATTTTTAAACAAGCAATATTTTGGCAAGTTCCCAAATCTGCTCAGTTAGCAGGAGTAAAGAAAACAAAATATAATGAATTTGTTGTCTCTATTTTTTTTTTCATTACTTTTAGGAACTTGAAATGCACAGGAAATCACGCTTTGCCTTAATCTGCCTCCACAGCTGCATTTCCGACAGTTAGGAACCGATTTTCTGTAGTGCAGTAACCTTTCCAATTCTTCCCTCACCTGGCATCACCACTTCCTGTCTGTGTGCTCACCAGCTGTAGGAGAAATCAAAATAACAAATCAAACAAACAAAGCTCTGAATGCAGAGCATAAAAAAGAGTCCCTGGCTCATCCCATACACTATTTAACTTCTGTAATCACTGAAAGTAACCAATAAACATTTACTGAGCCCTTGTGATATACAGCAGTAAACTGTTTTCAAGTAACTGAAAGAGAGAGAGATAGGGAATGCAAAACGGACAAGTCGCAGCTGAGAACCTGGTCAAAATGGAATCTTCTGAATTTCATAAGAGTGAAAACAATTAGCATAAAAGAAATGTTCATGGTCATTTGAGTCAGGACTAGCTCTGTGCAATTTGTTATGTAAGTCCATGGGCAAGTCATTTAACTTCTTATTTAACTATTAGTTAACTTCTTATTCAGAAGTTGAACAGTTTCTCTACCTGAAAAATAATAATAATAATATATCTTGCAAAATGTTACTGAGAGTTAATTAAGATGAAGCACTCCATAGGTGCTCAATAAATGACATTTTCAGGAAATTAAATTTGTCCTGTACGTCCGTTGCATAGGCACTCTGCTGCAGAGAGGGGAGCAGGAGAGAAGAGAACCTAGAAGGCAGTGGGGTCAGACAGTAAGAGAGCTCGCCTCTCATGCTAAGGCTTTCAGACTCCTAAGTTTAATGGTTAGGGGCATGAACTTTGGTGTCAAACTGTCCTGAATTCTAGTTCCAGGTGCACCCCTCACTTGACCTTGGGGAAATTACTTAACTTCCCCAAGGTCCACTTTCCTCAGTTGTAAATAGCAGCACGTGTGTACAAATTGATCCAATATTCAATTAATTCTTGTTATTTTCAGCAGTTATATTCTATAAAGTCTCAGCATGCACTGAGTCAACAGATCCTGAACTGTTCCGCTGGGTTCCCCTAGGTATTTCGTCCCAGTGAAGTACAAGCTGAGTTCCTGACGGCCTCTGGTCACAATATTTTCACCAACTCATCGATACACAGCCTTGTTTCATGTGTGTTTCTGTCTAAAGACACCTTATTTAATATACATGATCAATTCATTAACATCAAATTCACAGCCAATAGCACTCTAACTCATGCATGAATGAAGCTTATCTAACACCTGTATTTTCTTTGCAAGGCACGTTACAGCCACCTTTCACTTACAAACAATAGACAGCACTTCAGCACTATACTTGGGGTCCGTTTTAAACAGCAAAATCAAAAGAAAAAGCACAAAAATGTGAAAACCATTTTACACTTTCACTGTACTTACCACACTCAATCCTCTGGTTTAGTCAAATGTACTAACGGCATTATTAAGACTCAACTGGCAAAATTTGTGGAGACCCTCAAAATAGGTTAGCCAAAAGCTTCGCCATTGGTCCTTCTAAATCTCAAATCCACCCGCTTCGGAACTCATAAACTTTCACCCCTTGAGATAGTCACATGATTCCCAGTGTACTTGGCTCCCGCCTCTTTCAACCCACAGCTGATGAAAGAGATATACTCCAATATTGCAAGGGCCTAATTGCTTTTATTAATAACCATGTTTGGTAGAGCAGTCTTTCACAGTGCGCTCCAGGGAGACAAAGGGAGACAAAGCCCTTAAGCATCACGCCTTGCAACCTGGACATTTCATCTATTGAAAAAGACCCCTCCAGCAGGATTCTCTTCAACCTCACTGGAAAGGCCCCTATCAGCTACTGCTAACTAACCCTTGTGCCACAAAACTCCAGGGAATAGACTCTTGCATTCACGTGAGACATCTAAAGAAAGCACCAAATGCTGACTGGACCTGCACATCATCTGGGGACCTGAAAGTAAAGATTTCCTGGAATTGAAGTAGATGACATCTGATGAGACAGCTTCCCAAAGATGTTCAGATCAGGCCTGTCGGAATTCTGTCTGCCAAACCTTTGATGATGATATAATGCTACAGATGATCTCCAATGATAACATATGGACTTCAGAAAAGAAAAATGCCTGAGAGTTCTCCCTTCTACCTCTCCTTGTTACTCAAATGTGGCCTCAATAGGTTTCCAATCTGTGCACTTTCCCTCCAACGTGACACTGAGGAAAAGTCCTTTCTGGCATCTGGGTCAAAAAGTTGATGAAATCAAGAAAAATATGACTCTTGGTCAGTGATGCTTTGAGAGAAAAATCTTGATCAAAAGGGGAGATGTCAAATAGAAATCTCATTGAATTGGGAGTCAGGAGGCCAAAAGGGGGAATTCTCATGCCCTATGTCAATAGCAGAGCCCAACAGGAAGAAGAGGACTTCCTTTTCCTGATCAGCAAGAAGCTCAGCCAATGAGAGACTGTCACAACTCAGCCAGTGAAAAGCCATTACATCTCAAACTTTGTTTACAATAGCCCTCCCGACTTCCTTTTTCCTTCTATAAAAGAGTTTCTCCTCCCTTGCAGCTGGGGGACTTACACATGGCTTGCCATAGTTGCAGACCCCAAATTGCAATTCTTTGCTGATCCTGAATAAACCCATTTTTCCTGGAGAAATAACTGGCTGTCTATTTGCTTAAGGTCAACAGCCCACTGTAACATTCTATGAGTGGCCAGACACAAATGTATATAAAATCATTAAACAGTTCCACATCAACCTGTTACAATACGGACATAAGAAGGCAGCGTTAGAATAGAATATCTGATAATGTGAAAAGGGAAGAAATGATAGAGAAAATGTTAGAGGGATAACTGGGAGTTAGTTTCTTCAGGAAGAACTCAACTTAGAAGCTGTTTTCTTCACACAAAAGCCAGAGAAATATATAAGACTCTGCTCCCTCCCCATCCTCCATTCCGTCTCCAAAAAAAAGGAGGGATGACAGTTACTACAGCATTTTGCCAAGTTTTCTGGAGTATTGGTTCCCAAATGCAACTCTGCAGTCCGGTACTGATCTCATTGGATGTCACCCACCTGGAGAACTTCCTAAAAATACAGACACCCAGGCCCCACCTGAAAGTTCTAATTCAATAAATCTAAAGCCCAGGAACTTGCATTTTGTAAAGGTTTCCAGATGATTTTGAAAATCAGCCAAATTGAGGGATCAGTACATTATAGGAAAATGAGCTTTCTTCAATTTCAGATTGCCTAGTTCTGAGTAGTGGTGAATTAGAATCAATACTAGTTTCAGGCATAGATATGTAGCCAGTGAAGACACTCTGTACTGAAGCCTGAAGCTTACGCAACTTCAGACAAAAGATGACAACTCTATGCAATCATTATCAGCCTCAGCGTAAGTTAAGCATTACAGTCTGGATAGGACAAGAAAGAATATGGAACTCAGAATATGACCAATCAAGAACAATGGATGCATTTATTTACTCATTAATTCATTTTTTTCAAGAATATATGTACTGAGAACCCACTATGTGGCAGACAATGTACTACATGTCGGGAATACAAGAATAAGCAAAACAGATCCAGTTCTCGCTCTTACTGAATTTATGGCGCTAACATCCACCCAATGGCTGAAGTAAAAAAGTTGGGAATCATGATTTAATCCTCCATTTTTCACCTCCTCACTCTCAATTATTGACCAAGTAATATCAATTCTAACTCTTTAACAGATCTTGAATGTTTACTTTCTTTCCTTCCCCATAATCACCATTTCCTCTCTCCTGCGGTACTGCAACAGCCTCTTAACTGGTCCCCTTGCCCACAGTCTTCACTTATTCTGCACTACTACCAAAATTTAATCTCTAAAACCAAATGTTTCTGTGTACTTAAAATCTTTCAAAGGCTCCCTCCTACCTTTAGGATAGTGTTTCCATTTCACAACATGGTTTACAAGGCCCTTAAAAACTTCTCCAAACGCTTTCACTGCTCCCTCTGGTGCTAGTCTAATCCTCTCACCACTACTTCACCTGGCTGTAGCAGAGATTTCCATCTTCTGGGAAGTCTTCCCTACTCTCTAGACTAGATCTAACCTAACTCTAACTGGGTTAAATATCTCTTCCATTCATGCCCACATCATCATACACTTACTTTGCATCAATCACTAACTTGACTGTCTCTCCAGCTACAAGTGCACTCCTTAGGAGCAGAGGCAATGTCTTATTCTTAACTGTCACCCAGTTCTTGTTACAGTAAGTGCTCAGTATTTGTTGAATACTGAATAAATGAATTAATGAGCATAGCTCTTGTATTCCTTCTTACAAATCTCATTAATGAAATTTGCATTAACTCTCTTCAAGCAAAGTTAGAACACAAGAAAAATAGTAGTTAAAAAAAGTCTTGCACACACATGCATAGCAAACCCACGGGCCATCCTGTGGATATTAAAAGGCTGTAGTTCATTCATCCAACATTTGTAAGTAGTTACTCTTAACTCTGTCCATAACGAGCTTGTATTATGCAGTGTCAACAGTCACCTAGTCATCTTAAATTAAGAAATATTAAAGTATGAAATCTGTCATTGAATACAAATAATAGCTACCATTACCATTCTCCAAGACTGTGCCTAGCAGTTGAGACATATTTTCTCATTTAATCCCCACAATCAAGCTCTAAAGTGCACCAGATTACAACTTCTCGGAGGAAGAAACCAAGGCTTGGGAAGGATAAGCACCTTGCCTACAACAAAGCCAGTACGCCATCCTTCTCTAGGATACCCTTTTAAGCAGAAAAAAAAAAAACGACCATGAAACTTGTACTTACATTGCCATGTCACATGGAATCTTGCTCTAGTAAGTGACAGAACACAAAAGTTAAGGCTGCTGGAGTGAGAAATGTCTCTGAGCTGGTAAAATAGTGCATATCCATGAAACAAAGCTCCATACGAAAGGTGATCCTGAAAAGCTTACTGAGTTCTTTATTGGTGTGCGATCTAAATGAGTTTGAAAATGTAGTGTAAAATGTACCTTTGGCTAACATATATTCCACGGTTACCCGCATCCTAGAGACAAACCAGATTCATGAAAGTACACATTAAGAGGAGGGTCTTTATTTAGTCTAGCATATTAAATAAAATACACTGACACTGACTTCATCCTCCTGGAAAACACTATTAGCTACTAGTTTGTTTGGCTTGATATTCATTCCTTGCTGAAAACTCTTTCATCTCCTCTGCATATCTTTTCTTTTTTCATTGAGGTAACATTGGTTTATAACACTATATAAATTTCAGGTGCATATAATCATATTTCTATTTCTGCATAGATTATATCATCTTCACCACCCAAAGACTAATTACCATCCATCACCACACACATGTGCCATGTTACCCCTTTCGCCCTCCTCTCTGCCCCCTTCCCCTCTGGTAGGCACCAATCTAATCTCTGTATCTATGTGTTTGTTTGTTGTTGTTTTTATCTTCCACTTATGAGCGAGACCACAAAGTATTTGACTTTCTTCCTCTAACTTATCTCATAATACCCTCAAGGTCCATCCATGTTGTCGCAAATGGCAAGATTTCACCTATGTTATGGCTGAGTAGTATTCCATTGTGTATATATACTACATCTTCTTTATTCATTCATCCCTTGAGAGGCACTTAGGCTGTTCCCAAGTCTTGGCTGTTGTGAATAATGTTGTAATGAACATAGGGGTGCATATACCTTTACACATTCATGTTTCCATGTTCTTTGGATAAATACCCAGCAGTGAAATAGCTGGATCATATCATAGTTCTATTCTTAATTTTCTGAGGAATCTCCATACTAGTGGCCGCACCAGTTTGCATTCCCACTAGCAGTATATGAGAGTTCTCTTTTCTCCACATCCTCTCCAACACTTGTTATTTCTTGTCTTGTTAATTATAGTCATTCTGACAGGCATGAGGTGATATCTCATTGTAGTTTTGATTTGCATTTCCCTAATAATTAGTGATGTTGAACATCTTTTCATGTGCTTATTGGCCATCTGTATATCTTCTTTGGAAGAAATGTCTGTTCAGATCTCTTGCCCATGTTTTAATTGGGTTGTTTGTTTCTTGTTGTTGTTAAGATGTATGAGTTCTTTATATATTTTGGATATTAACCCCTTATCAGATATACAGTTTGCAAATATCTTCTCCCAGTTGTTAGGTTGTCTTTTCGTTTTGTTAATGGTTTCCTTCACTGTCCAAAAGCTTTTAGTTTAATGTAGTCCCCATTTGTTTATTTTTGCTTCTCCTGCCCTCACCTAAGGAGACTGATACAAAAAAATTTTGCTAAGACTGGTGTCAAAGAGTTTACTGCCTATGTTTTCTTCTAGGAGTTTTATGGCTTTAGGTCTTACATTTAAGTTTTTGATCCATTTTGAATTTATTTTTGTATGTGGTATAAGAAAGTGGTCCAGTACATGTCACTGTTAACTTTTCCCAACATCATTTTTGAAGAGATTCTCTTTTCCCCATTGTATATTCTTGCCTCCTTTGTCATAAATTAATTGACCATATAAAGATGAGTTTATTTCTGGTCTCTCTATTCTGTTCATTGATCTATGTGTCTGTTGTTATACCAGTACCATATTGTTTTGTTTGCTATAACTTTCTAGCATAGTTTTGAATCAGGGAGCATACCTCCAGCTTTGTTCTTTCTCAAGATTGCTTTGGCTATTTGGGGTCTTTTATTGTTCCATACGAATTTTAGGATTATTTGTTCTAGCTCTGTGAAAAACGCCATTAGTATTGTCATAGGGATTGCATTGAATCTGTAGATTGCTCAGGCTAGTATAGACACTTTAACATCATTAATTCTTCAAATCTATGAGTATGGTATAACTTTCCATTTATTTGTGTTGTCTCCAATTTCTTTCATCAGTGGTTTATAGTTTTCAGAGTACAGGTCTTTCACCTCTTTGGTTAAGTTTATTCCTACATATTTCATTCTTTTCAATGCGACTGTCCATGGCATTATTTTCTTAGTTCGTCTTTCCAAAAGTTTATTCTTAGGGTATAAAAAAGCAACAGATTTCCGTATTTTGATTTTGTATACTGAAACTTTATTGAATTCATTTATTAGATTTTACAGTATTTGGTGGAGTCTCTAGGATTTTCTTTTAGGGTCCTATCTTTTAGGATATATATAATCATGTCATCTGCAAATAGTGACAGTTTTACTTCTTCATTTCCAATTTGGATGCCCTTCCTTCCTTCCTACCTCCCTCCCTCCCTCCCTTCCTTCTTTCTTTCTTTTTTCTTTTGTTTGATTGCTGTGGCAAGGACTTCCAATACTGTGTTAAATAAAAGTGGTGAGAGTGGGAATCATTGTCTTCTTCCTGATCTTAGAAGAAAAGTTTTCAGTTTTCACCATTGAGTATGTCAGCTGTGGGTTTGTCATATACGGCCTTTACTATGTTGAGGTATGTTCCCTCTATACTCATGTTGTTGAGAATTTTTATCACAAATAGATGTTGAATTTTGCCAAATGCTTTTTCTGAATCTATTGAGATGATCATACAATTTTTATCCTTTATTTTGTTAATGTGGCATATCACATCGATTAATTTGCAGATATTGAACCATCTTTGCATCCCTGGAATAAATCCCATTTGGTCATGGTGTATCATCCTTTTAATGTATTGCTGGATTCAGTTTGCTAATATTTTGTGGAGAATTTTTGCATCTATGTTCAGCAGGGATATTGGCTTATAATTTTTTTGTTGTGGTGGTGTCATTGTCTGATTTTGATATCAGAGTAATGCTGGCTTCACAAAAAGAATTTGGAAGCATTCCTTCATCTTTAATTTTTTGGAACAGTTTAAGGATAGGTATTAACTCTTCTCTAAATGTTTGGTAGAATTCACCTGTGAAGCCCCTGGTCCTGGACGGTTGCTGGGAGTTTTTCATTACTGATTCAATTTCATTACTAGTAATCAGTTTGTTCGGATTTTCTATTTCTTCTTATTCAGCCTTGGAAGACTGTATGTTTCCAGAAATTCATCCATTTCTTCTAGGTTGACTAATTTGTTGCCATATAATTGTTCTTAGTAATCTCATGATCCTTTGTATTTCTGTGCTGTTGCTCGTAACTTCTCCTCTTTCATTTCCGATTTTATTTATTTGGGTCCTCTCTTTTTCTTTCTTGATGAGCCTAGCAGAAGGTTTATCAAATTTGTTTATCTTTTCAAAGAACCAGCTCTTAGTTTCATTGATCTTTCCACTGTTTTTTCAGTCTCTATTTCATTTATTTCCACTCTGATATTTATTATTCCCTTCCTTCCACTAACTTTGGACTTTGTTCTTCTTTTTCTAGTTCCTTTAGGTGCAAAGTTAGATTGTTTATTTCAGATTTTTATTGTTTCCTGAGATAGGCATTTATTGCTATGAACTTCCCTCTTAGAACTGCTTTTGCTGCATCCCACAGATTTTGGAATATTGTGTTTCCATTTTCATTTGTCTTAAGGTATTGTTAGATTTCCTCTTTGATTTTTTCATTGATCCATTGGTTGTTTAGTAGCATAGTGTTTAGCCTCCATATGTTTCTGTTTTTTCCAGTTTTCTTCTCAAAATTGATTTCTAGTTTCATAACATGGTGGACAAAAAATATGCTTGATATGATTTCAATCTTCTTAAATTTATTGAGGCTTGTTTTGTGGCCTAACATGCAGTCTATCCTGGAAAATGATCCATGTGTACTTGAAAAGAATGTGTATTCTCCAGTTTGGGGATGGAATGTTCCATACCCATCTATTAAGTCCATCTAGTCTAATGTGTCATTTAAGGCCAATGTTTCCTTACTGGTTTTCTGTTAGATGATCTATCCATTGATGTAAGTAGGATGTTAAAGTCCCCTACAATTATTGTATTACTGTCAATTTCTCCCTTTATGTATGTTAATATATGCTTTATGTATTTAGCTGCTCCTACATTGGGCGCATAAATATTTACAAGTGTTATATCCTTTTGTAGGATTGATCCCTTTATCATTATGCAATGCCCTTCTTTGTCTCTTGTTACAATGTTTGCTTTGAAGTCTACTTTGTCTGATAGAAATATTTTACTCCAGCTTGCTTTTTGTTTCCATTTGCATGGCCTATTTTTTTTGATCCCTTCACTTTTAGCCTGTGTATGTCTTTAGATCTGTAATGAGTCTTTTGTAGGCAGCATATACATAGGTCTTGTTGTTGTTTTTTTTCAAAGATTGGCACCTGAGCTAACATCTATTGCCAATCTTTTTTTTTTTCTTCTCCCCAAAACCCCCATAGTACATAGTTGTATATTCTAGCTGTAGGTCCTTCTGGTTCTGCTATGTGGGATGCCACCTCAGCATGGCTTGATGAGTGGTGCTAGGTCTGCACCCAGGATCTGAACCAGCAAAACCCTGGGCTGCCAAAGTGGAGTGCACGAACTTAACTACTCGGCCACAGGGCCGGCCCCAGGTCTTGTTTATTACATCCATTCAGCCACCCTACGTCTTTTGAATGGAGCATTTAGTCCTTTAAATTTAAGGTAATTATTGATAGGTATGTACCTATTGCCATTTTGTTCGTTGTTTTCTGGTTGTTTTTGTAGTGTTTCTCTGTTCCTTTCTTCTTTTCATGGTCTCTTCCCTTGTGATTTGATAACTTTTTAAACATTATGCTTGTATTCCTTTCTCTTTATTTTTTGTGCATTTATTATAGGGTTTTCATTTGTGGTTACCATGAAGTTCATAGATAACAACCTATGTATATAGCAATCTATTTTAACTTAATGCTCACTTAAGTTCAAGCATGTTCTACTCCCCCTTTGCATGTTTTCAATTTTTGAAGTTTTTTACATCTTCTGATTTTGTGTATTCTTTAACTAATTATTATAGATATAGATGATTTTTTTTTTTACCACTTTTGTTCTTTAAGCTTCATACTAGCTATCCAGGCAGTTGATCTACCACCTTTACTATATGTTTGCCTTTACCAGTTTGATTTTTTTCTGTCACAATTTTCTTATTTCTACTTATGGCCTTTTCTCTTCCATTTAAAGAAGTCCTTTTAACATTCTTATAAGGCCAGTTTAATGGTGATGAACTCCTTTAGCTTTAGCTTGTCTGGGAAACTCTTCATCTCTCCTTCAATCTGAATGATAACTTTGCTAAGTAGAGTATTATCAGTTGCAAGTTTTCTCCTCATAGTTCTTTGAATATATTGTAATACTCCCTTCTGCCCTACAAGTTTTCTGCTGAAAAATCAGCCAATAGTCTTATGGGGGTTTTCTTATAAGTAACTATTTGTTTTTCTCTTGCTTTTAAGATACTCTATTTATCTTTAACTTTTGACACTTTATTTATTATGTGTCTTGGTGTGGTTCTCTTCAGGCCTGTTTTATTGGGACACTCTGTGCTTCTTGGACTTAGATGTCTGTTTCCTTCACCAGGTTAGGGAAGTTTTCAGATATTATTTCTTCAAATAGGTTTTCTGTCCCTTTCTCTCTATCTTCTCCTGAGACACCTATATTGTGAATATTAGAGTGCTTGATATTGTCTAACGGTCCTTTTAACTCTCTTAATTTTTTTATCCTTTTTTCTTTTTGCTATTCTGATTGGGTGATTCACTGCCCTGTCTTCCAGATCACTGATCTGTCTCCTGCATCACCTAATCTGATGTTGATTCCCTCTAGTGTGTTTTTCATTTCAGTTATTGCATTCTTCAGCTCTGATTGCTTCTTTTTTGTATTTTCAAACTCTTTGTTGAAGTTTTCAGTGTTCATTCATTCTTCTCCTAAGTTTGGTGAGCATCTTTATGACCATTACTTTGAACTCTTTATCTGGTAGATTTCTCATCTCTGTTTCATTTAGTTCTTTTTATGATATTTTTGTCTTGTTCTTTCATTTGGAACATATTCCTCTGTCTCCTCATTTTGCCTAACTCTCTGAGCTTGTGTCTATGTATCAGGTAGATCAGCTACAGCTCCCAATCTTGAAGTAGTGGCTTTATGTGGAAGACATCCTGTGGGGTCCAGTAGTGCAATCCTTCCTGATCACCAGAGTCAGGTACCAGGGGTGTCCACCGTGTGGGCTGTCTGTGTCCTCCTGTTGTGGCTGGGCTGCAATTGCTGTGGGTGTGCTGATGGGTGGGACTGGCCCCAAGGCCAGCTGGCTATAAGGCCTGGCTGCAACTGCTGCAGACAAGCTGGTGCCTGGGGCTGGCTCTCTGCACAGCTGTCTGTGAGGCCCAGCTGTAATAGCTCTGTGCATACTGGTGGGTGGGGCTGGCCCACAGCCTGGCTGGCTAACAGGTCTATCTGCAACTGCTGCAGGCATGCTGGTGTGCACATCTGGTCCCTGACACAGCTGGATGCAACACACATCCATGATAGCTGTGGTGCACCACTGGGCAGAGCAGGCCTCAGGTGCAACTGGCTGTGAGTCTTGGCCACACTACTGCTCTGGTGTACAAGGCTGGCCCCCTGGGATGGGAGCCACTTTGGGGGGACACCAGTCACATCTGAAGTGGCCTGCCAGGTGTGGTGGGATGAGAGCCCCTTCAGAGGGGAGCTAGACAGGCTGAGGCCACCCTCCAGGTGTGGTGCAGTGGGAGACTTTTTGAGGGGTGCCATACCCAGTCAAGCTGTCCTCTTGTCCTCAAGTGGTCCAGTTAGGAGCCACTTTGGAGGAGTGCTGGTCCCAGCTGAGGCTGCCCACCAGGTGTGCCAGGTCTGGAGGTGCAAGAGTTGCTGTGGAGAGGTGCTGGACCCAGCTGATTCTGCCTGCTGGGTGTGGTTGGGTGGGAGCCACTTTTGTGTGGGAGCACTCTGGAGGGGCATCAACTGGAGCGGGTCCACAGGGGAATGCCTGGGTGGGGCAAGTGGTGCTACAAAGGTTGATGGAGAGTGTCAGAAATGGTGCCTGTCAGAGCTGGGCCAGCTAGGTAGGAGAGTAAAAAAACATGGCACACACCAACGCTTCCATTCCTAGAGAAAGTACCAACAGATCCCTGCCCCTCTGGCATACACTCTAAAATTAGTCAACGAATCTCCTTCACATATGACACAGGCGCTTTCAGACTGCTGTGTATGTCCTGGAACTGGGAGCGAGTGAGTTTGTGCATGCGCCTCTTAAGAGAGGAGTTGCAGTTTCCTACAGCCCTCTGACTTTCCTGGACATAAGCCCTGCTGGTTTTCAAAGCCGGACATTATGAGATCTCATCTTCACCATGCAGGTTCCCTGGGCTGAAGATCCTGATGTGGGACTTGAACCTCTCGCGCCTCAGGGAGGACCTTGGAGGTTGTGATATACCTCCCACTTGTGGGTTGGCATACAGGGGTTGTGGGTCCTGACTAGACTGCAACTCCATCCCTGCTACTCATCTCGATGTGGCTTTTTCTTTATATCCTTAGTTGTGGATAATCTGTTCTGCTGGTCTTCAGGTCCTTCTCAGAGATAGTTGTTCTCTATATAGCTGTAGCTTTTGGTGTGTCCATGGGAGGGGGGAGGTGAGCTCAGGATCCTACTCCACCAGCTTGATCCTTCCCCTAAACCATTCATTTTAATTTCACTATTTTTAGAATCTCATATATTGTGTAAGATATATAGTAAATTATTCATTCATTTCATTCATCCAACAGATCTTTATTATATGCCAGGATTTGTCTATCATTTACTTACTCAAAAAATACTTACTGAGTGTCTATATGCTGGGGATTTGACAGAAAACAAGATAGCCAAGGTCTTCTAACTTTGGATGCCAAGTCTTAAAGCAGGACCTGGACATCTGTATTTTTCAGCATCTCTGAGATTCTACTGATTATCATAGATCAGTGATTCTCAGTAGGAGGGATCAACAAAGGTGACCTAATGGCCAAATCCAAACTGCTGCCTATTTTTTTATGGTTCACAAACTAAGAATTAGCTTTACATATTTAAATGGCTTTAAAAAATAAAAAATTAATATTTCATGATAGATGAAAATTACATAAATTCAAATATCAGTGTCCATATATAAAATTTTATTAGAACACAGCCACACTCATGTGTTTATATCTGTGGCTGCCTTTGCACTACAAAAGTTGAGTGGTTGTAACAGAGACCACATGTGGCACTCTCACTCATTTCTTTGCACACCTGCTTGGTGCACTACAAATCAGTGATGTAGTTATAACTCGACAGCATTTCAAATGTCACAATTTTTTTTACCACAATCTTTTTTATTACCAGTGCATACTGACACCATGTCAAAAGAAGAAAAGCAGAAAAGTGTGCCATACTTTTGGCACACACTGGAAGATGGACTGTGTTGTCATTGGATTAGATGACAAAGCATTTTGTTTATTATTCAATGACATCATATCCATGCTAAAAGAATATAACACATGCCAGATTAAGCACTCATCATAATATTCCCAACTCACGGGAAAAACAATGGTCAGAAAATTACGAAATTTAAAACAGAATATCTCATCACAGCAGAATTTCTTCACAAAAGTAAAAAAATAAAATAAACTGAAAATGAGGCTGCAACCAAAGTCGGTTTCTGAGTGGCTCGCTTGTTAGCCAAGCAAGGAAAGCCATTTACCAATGGTAGCTTAATTAAGTTGTGTTTGATTGCAGCAGCTAAAGCAAGGCGTCCAGAGAAAATAAACTTGTTTAAGACTGTTAGTCTTTTGGTAAGAACTGTTACTCAAAAAGTGGAAGACATTGGGAGCAAGATCAATTGTCACTTTAAAAATGAAGCAAATTATTTTGAGTGGTTTTCCTTAGCTTTGATGAGTTGGCAGATGTTATGGTTATTGCTCAGTTGTTCTTTGTACAAAGAGTCAACGTCGAGTTTGAAGTGACTGAAGTATTAGCCTCTACGAATAGGCTGCTTGGAACAACTACGAAGAATATTTCCAAAGAATTTGAAAGAACAGCAATTCAGTACAACTTAAGTGGAATCTGCTAAGATGTCTTACAACTTAGGGCAGTAAAAATTACACGTGGAGCAAAAAGAGACTTAGTTGGACAAATTTACAGAGCTTGTAAAAATGTAGGGTGTTTAAAGCCTATGGTTATTCATTGTATTATTCATTGGCAGTGTACTGAGGAAAATATTTGAATCTATGGTGACATTGAACCGGTAGTGTTAATGGTGATCTTCATTTGCTCTGATAGCCTTAACCATTGTTATTCTCATGAAGTTTTCTCAGAAATAGAAGCTGAGAATACTGACTCACTCTACTACAGAGCAGTACTATGGCTGAACAGTGGTAAAGTTTTACTGTGGTTTTTTAAGCACAGGGTCAGGAAGGAGAGTTTTCTGAGTAAGAAGAACCACCCCCAATCATTCTCACTGAACACTGATTAGCTTTGGAAATTAGCTTTTCCTGCAGACTTGATAATGTTTTTTAATGAATTCCACCTAAAATTACAAGGCAAAACAGCACTTACATGAAAAACTTTTATGGCAGTAAAGCCACTTCAATGGCAACTAATGTTGTTTGAATCACGAGTAATGGCAGGCTGCTTTATATATTTCCCATGGTGGCAAAAGTTAAAACAAAAAGTGAGATTTCCATTCCTACACAAATTGGCAGCAGATATATCTTCTAAGCTCAAATTACAGCAGTTTTTCAGACTTTGATGCAATTGCAAAGGAAACTTCCGCATTTCAAAATCCATTTGTGTAATTGAGAAGCTTCCACCTAACTTTCAATTGTAAGTGATTAATCTGAACTATAATGATATGGAAAAGAAAAATATCAGGATAAAAATCTAATAAATTCTATGAATGCCTTCCAGGCAATGAACGTGCTCAATTAAAATCCATTGCTTGTGGATAGAAACCACCATTTGGCAGCACCTTTCTGCGTGAAAAGACATTTTCAAAGATGAAATATGAAAACTTTTAGCACAGATCAGCATTAAGAAATAAACATTTGCAATCAATTCTGATGATTCTAATGATAGGGAATATTAACTTTGCACCCCAATTAAGTGAAATGTTATCCTCCCCAAAAATGTTATCCTCATCAGCAAACCTGCGTTACAAAAGAAAATTGTACTCAATTACTATTACTGTCATATTTCTACTTTAACCAACCAAAATTTTGTGGAAATTAGTTTTCTCTCTAATTGTATAAGTACTTGCATAACATCCTCCATTTTGCCTCTTGTCCTGCAAAGCCTAAGTTATTTACTATCTAGCACTTTACCAAAAAAGTTTGCTAAGTCCTGCTCAAGAGGACTTTGGTAAAATGAAGCATATCACAGTCTCTGAGGAGCATGAACTGTTCAGATTTCCCAAAAGCAGAATAGGCTACAAATATAAAAATAAAATACCACCATAGATTATGACTGACATAAATTAAAAACTCTAAGTATAACCTTGTCTGAAAGAGAAACAAGGTACAACATACCTCTTAAGACTCTTACCAAAAGATTCTGACACAGATTAGGACATTAAAAATAATGAAAAAAGAAGAGTCCACCCTATGAAGAGGGTGGACTCTCCATTGGGGCTCACAGCCTCTACAAAGACTCTAGTGTCCCACCCATGGTTAAGAATCTAGGGATTTCAAGTAACAAAGAGTTGGTAAGCAGAATGGTCCTGAAATTAGAGTCCTCCCTATTTATCTGGGCACCATATAAATCTCCTGGATCTATATACAACTCAATGGAGAATGCAGGTGCTAAAATAATGACTGAGGTATAATTTCCTAAGATGGGGTAAAGGTTCAGAGCCAAATCTGAGTAAATGAAAAAAAGAGGCATAGGTTTTTGTGGATAAGACTCAAAATTGCTACATGATAAGGCCAACCTCATAACCATGTAAGGATTGAATTGAATAAATTATGTAAAGTATTTAGCCAAGTGCCTGGCACTAAAAGTATTAGTTATTATTAATATTTATCCAGCCTCATCTCCTTTCACATTCCCTGCCTCCTGTTCTCCTTGCTACTCCCCAGAGTTGGCAATTTTCTGTACTTCTGTGCATCAGCACATAATGTTCCTTTTCCCTGGAACTGCCATTTCTCCCTTACGTCTTGGTTATTTTTCTTTATCCTCCAACCTCTATCCACTCTCAAACTTCTCTGCCCTGCTCACTGCTCTTGACCCTGACCCTATGGACTGCAGTACCCAGTTCCCTTGCCAGCTGATGTGTCATTAAATTCAGCCAATGGGAGGCACCAATGAGAAGAGAAAGAGATGAGGGAATTTCTTTGTAGCTCCCTCCCAGCTTAGGCACTGTATCTCCAGGAGTAGCCAGGTGCCTCCACGACTACAGTTTCAACCAGGTGGCCACTTCTCCACAGTTCAAGCTCTTACTGGGCTTCAGGAACTCTATTTCCTTTTTGTCCCTTTAGCCCCATGGAGAGATAATAGTTTCTCACATTTCCTGTCTCTTCAACCCTTCTTTGACCTCTGTCTACACTGTTGTATGTGGTATCTCCATTTGAACTATCAGGGCTTAATTTGTCTTCTCCTGACTCCCTGACTGATAAATCTGCCTAGCAAATTCTTATTCACCCTTCTACGTTCAGCTTGAATAGATGCACCTCTGTGAAACCCTATTTGACAATTTTCTTCATGTTGAGCTTGGTTCTCCCTTACTGGTATTCCCCTTACTCTTTCTTCATCATATTGTGATGGGTTTTACATATCCCCAATAGACTGTCAGCTCCTTAAGAAAGAGAACCACATCTCATTCATTGATTAATCTCTGGCACCTCTTACAGTGTGGATGAAGGGAAGGAAGAAGAAAAGGAAAAACTGGAAATATCCTCATTTATTTTTTGGTGGGGATTGAGGCCGAAGAGAGCTGGAAAAGTGCCTAAAATAAGAACTCTATCTAACAGAGACAGAGGTCCCAGATGATGGCCTAGGAAGACTCTGAACTCACCTTCTTCCATGGACACCCTGAATCTATACCTAAACGTAGAGCAGTTCCTCTTGAAGAAGAACTGAGGGCTGATTGGACAGCTTCTACACAACAAATGGTAGAGGGACCACATAGAGATGGGTAGGAAAGACAGAGAAGCCACACCCTCGATGCAGCAACCTGCAGCAGGGAGGGATATCACTGAGGGGCCGGAGAGCAGGCTTGCCTCCCATGGGGCACAGCACAAAGACAGTGGTTTAAATGGCCCCTAGACTATATGAGAAGTAAATCCATTTACTAACCCTAGAGCATCTGCCAAACTGGTGGGGAACTGCTGGAACTCTCCCCAGGGTCAGAGGCACTAACAAGCACCATTATTTCCATTCTCCCTCCACTTTGATAGCACAGGTGGGAACACAGTCCAGATGCTCTAGCCAGGCTGCTAAGGCCACCTCAGTGGGCCCTGGGCCCCTTGCCTACACCAGCTCCAGCTGACCCATCAAAGTGCCCTGAACATGGCACACCCTGGGACTCCCCCACCCCACACCCACCTCAAGCCCAGCAGGCCTGCCAAGATGCCCTGAACACACCATGCCCTGAGACTCCCCTGGCCCACACCCACCCCAGCTACCACTGGCCTGCCAACGAACCCAGAATATGAGTCTACACAGGGAACACTGTTACACAAGGTCACTCCTTCAAGACCAGGAGAGGTAGTGGTTTCACTTAATTCATTGAAACAAACACAGAAAGTCAAACAAAATGATGACTCAGGAGAATATGTTCCTCAGAAAAAACCTCTAGTGAAATGGAGATAAGTGATTTACCTAAGAATTCAAAGTAATGGTCATAGAGATGCTAACTGAACTTGGGAGAGAAATGGATGAACACAGTGAGAACTTCAACAAAGAGTTAGAAAATATAAGAAAGAACCAATCAGAGCTGAAGAATACAATAACTGAAACGAAAAATACACTAGAGGGAATCAACAGTAGATTGGATGATACAGAAAAACAGATCAGTAATCTGGAAGACAACATAGTGGAAATCAGACAATCAGAACAGCAAAAAGAAAAAAGAATTTTAAAAAATGAGGATAGTTTAAGGGACCTCTGGGACAATATCAAGCACACTAACATTCACATTATAGGTATGAGGTATGTATGACAAACCCACAGCTAACATCAGACTCAGTGGTGAAAAGATGAAAGTTTTTCTTCTAAAATCAGGAAGAAGCCAGGGATGCCCACCCTTGCCATTTTTATTCAAAAGAGTATTGGAAAGCCTGGCCACAGCAATTAGGCAAGAAAAAGAAATGAAAGGCATTCAGGAAAGGGAAAATAAAACAGTCACTATTTGCAGATAACCTGATACTATATACAGAAAACCCTAAAGACTCGACTAAAACACTATGAGAACTAACAAACAAATTCAGTAAAGTTGCAGGATTCAAAATCAATATACAGAAATTGGTTGTGTTTCTATACGCTAATAATGAAGTATCAGAATGAGAAATTTAAAACCAATTCATTTACAATTGCATCAAAAAGAATAAAACACTCAGGAATAAATTTAACCAAGGAGGCAAAAGAACTGTACTCTGAAAATTATAAGACACTGATAAGAGAAACTGAAGACAACAGAAATAAATGGAAAGATACACTGTGCTCATGAATTGGAAGAATTAATATTGTTAAAATGGCCAGACTACCCAAAGCAATATACAGATTCCATGCAATCCTCATCAAAACACCAATGGCATTTTTCATAAAACTAGAATAAAGATTCTCAAATTTTGAATGGAACCAGAAAATACCCTGAATAGCCAAAGAAATCTGGAGAAAGAAGAAAGAAGAACAAAGCTGGAGGTATCATGCTCCCTGATTTCAAACTATACTACAATGCTATAGTAATCAAAACAGTATGGTACTGGCACAAAAACAGACACATAGATCAATGGAATAGAATAGAGAGCCCAGAAACGAACCCATGTATATATGGTCAATTAATCTATGAGAAAGGAGACAAGAATATACAGTGGGGAAAAGACACCCTCTTCAAAAAATGGTGCTGGGAAAACTGGACAGCTGCACGCAAAAGAATAAAACTGGACCACTCTCTTACACCATATACAGAAATAATTCAAAAGAGACTGAAGATTTGAATATAAGAGCTGAAACCCTAAAACTCCTAGAAGAAAGCATAAGTAGTCAGCTCTTTGTTAATGGTCTCAGCAATATTTTTTTGAGCCAGTCTCCTCAGGTAAGGACAACAGAAGCAAAAATAAACAAATGCGACTATATCAAACTAAAAAGCTTTTGCACAGTAAAGGAAACCATCAACAAAATGAAAAGGCAACCTACTGAATGGAGGAAGATATTTGCAAATCATACACACCTGATAAGGAGTTAATATCCAAAATATAAAAAGAACTTAGGCAACTTAATATAAAAAAAAAACTCAATTAAAAAATGGCAGAGGACTTAAACAGACATTTTTCCAAGAAAGACATATAGATGTCCCCAACAGGCACACAAAATGATGCTCAACATCACTAATATCAGGGAAATGCAAATCAAAACCAGAATGAGATATCATCTCACATCCGTCAGAATGGCTATTACAAAAAAGATAACATAAGAAATGATTGCGAAGATGTGGAGAAAAGAGAATCTTTATACAACAAGTGGTGGGAATGTAAATTGGTGCAGCAACTATGAAAAACAGTCTGAAGGTTCTTCAAAAATTTAAAAATAGAACTACCATACAATCCAGCAATTCCAATTCTGGGTATTTATCTAAAGAAAATGATAACATTAATTCAAAGGGATATATGCACCTCTATGTTCATTGAAGCATTATTTACAGTAGCAAAGTTATGGAAGCAACCTAAGCATCCATCGATAGATGAATAGATAAAGAAGAGAGGTATACGTATACAATGGAATATTACTCAGCCATAAAAAAGAATGAAATCTTACCATTTGCAACAACATGGAGGGACCTAGAAGGTATTATGCTAAGTGAAATAAGTCAGACAAAGACAAATACTGTATGATTTCACTTATATGTGGAATCTAAAAAACAAAACAAATAAACAAAACAGAAAGATTATTGTAATAACTTTATAATAATATTGTAATAACTTTGTATAGTGACAGATGGTAACTAGACTTATCATGATCATTTCATAATGTATATAAATATTGAATCACTATGATGTACCCCTGAAACTAATAGGATATGGTATGCCAATTACACTTCAATTGAAATAAAAGGAAATCTAACTACTAATAATGTTACCCCCTGGTCTTATTTGTTTTCCCCAATGTAGCACTTTTTCCTTAAAATTCTTTCTTGGACTCTCAAAACAAATGCCCCAAAAATGAAGGCAGAAAATGGTGATAGTCGTCAACAGAGCTGCAACAGGAGCCTGAGACAAACTCAGTTATATCCAATTTTATCAGAAGTAAGTGACTAAAGTGAAAAAAAGTAGTGATGGATAAAAAAGGGTTCAGACACATTCATGTTTGATATTAAGGTGATGATAGCTGTCATATTTCTTGTACTTAAGATGTTATAATATTAAGACTAATTAGTAGAAAATCTCAAATTTTACATCATACATGGTAAAAAAAATTCCAACTGTATCTGACAAAAATAACATCATAATGAATCTCAAAATGACTACGATATACATGCAGAAAAACTGATACTAATTTTGCTTAAAACTGATTTTATCTTTATTACAAGACAAATTATCTTTACTACAAGAGTTATTTACTACAAGAATAAATATCTGAACTAATTGCAGAAAACTGATTTGGGTTTTTTTTGTCCGTTTGGAGGGTTTTTTTTAACCCATTCATCAGGTACCCTTCAACTTCAACATGTACACAAATGACCTGGGGATCTTGTTAAATGCAGACTTTGATTCATCGGGTCTGAGAGGGGACCTGAGAGTCTGCATTTCTATCAAGCTTACAGGTGAGACCTATGCTGCTGGTCTGTTAGCTAACTTTGAATACTTGAATTCTTATCAAAAAACTGTTCTGCTCTTCCAGTTTTATTTTAAAAGTGATTCTCAAACCTTAGCTGCATCAAAGTCACCTGGAGGCTTGGGAAAACAGAGCTTCTTATTGTATCTTGTATCTCGACTGTGGTGGCAATACAGATATGACACAATTGCACAGAACTAAATACACACACACGAATACACATAAAACTGCTGAAATTGGATCCCTGTATTATTTTTTCCAATTGCATGTAAATCTACAATTCTCTCATAACAAAAAGTCAAAAAAAAAAAAAAAACCACACAGATTGCCAGACCCTAACCCTAGAGTTTCTGATTGAATTGACCTGTGATGTAGCCTGATAATTTACATTTCTAAAAAGTCCCCAACTGATACAGCAAGTCTAGGGAGCACACCAGGAAATCCACTGATGTCAAATAATGGTTTTCTACTCTGGCTGTGCATTAGAATCACCTGGGGAGATTTTTTTAAACTCTTAATGCCCAGGCCCTGTTCAGTAATTTCTGGGGGTGAAATTTGAGCATTAATATTTTTCAAGAAGCTTCTCAGATGACTCTAATATGAAGCCAAGATTGAGAACCACTAATCTAAAATTAAAAGTCTCCATTTCTTCAATCATAATCTACCTCATGTCATTTCAGAAAGATGTACTACAGTAGCAAATTTTCCATAGATTAAAAAATGAAGTCAGAAACAAAAGATAAGTTGGCAAAGCTGCCATTAAATAGAATTATGTTTTTATCCCCAACTCTAAATGTGATGTCAGCTAGTCATTAAAGACTGCTTACAAATGTTTTGCTAACAAATTAAACCCTATTTATTCTAGAGATTTTTCTAAAAACAGCATGTGGAACTCTGATCACAGTTATTACCTAACCCACAAGGGTGTTGTGTGAATTAATGAGATAATGCTTAGAAAGGCTTAGAGAATCTTGGAAGGGTAGTGAAAAAAATCCAATCACACTATTATTTGTACATTATGCTGAATCCCAAAATAAATCTAATAATCCACTCAAGAAAATAGGAACATAATTTCTTTATTTTTTAAAAAGTTGGAAAATAAACATATAAATATTTTAATGTGAAATCAAAATTTGACCAAAGGAAATGATTTATTGTCATATTTCAGGATGGAAAATAATTTTTAAGCATAAAAAGAATAAAAGAGGTCACAAAAGAAAAATTATTAAATGTAATATCTAAACATAACATTTTATGCATTAAAAAACAAATAAAATTAAAAGACAAACTGGGAAAGAGTAGTCACAACAACTATGAGACAGGCATAATATTGTCAGTCTGCAAAAAGTTCATAAGAAGACTTACACCACAACAGAGAACACAGACAGACAACTCATTATATATTGAGAAAAAGCATTCAAAATCATTAATAATACAACAAATGAAAATAAAACAATAATGAGTGAGATTCACCTACCAAATAAGCAAAGATTTTTTTAAAAAATATGTAACTTACAAGTAAGTTGATATGAAAGGCTTTTTTTTTAAAGATTGTCACCTGAGCTAACATTTGTTGCCAATCATCTTTTTATTTATTTATTTACTTTCTTTCTCCTCCAAAGCCCCCAGCACATAGTTGTATATTCTAGTTGTAGGTCCTTCTGGTTGTGCTAGGTGGGACACGGCCTCAGCATGGCTTGATGAGCAAGCGGTGCCATGTCCGTGCCCCAGATCGGAAACAAGCAAAACCCTGGGCTGCAGAAGCAGAGTGCCCAAACTTAACCACTTGGCCATGGGGCTGCCCCTGAAAACCTTTATCTATTACTCTTCCCAGATCTCCATTTAATGGATGTATTTATTTTTATATATATTAAAAATTATTTTAAATTATTTTAAAAAGAAGAAAAAGAACAGTACTAGAATAAAAGATACTGGGGAACAGAAATGTTGACGATTTCCTGCTGGTATATTATCTTTTAAAGTATTCTTTTTTTTGGTGAGAAAGATTGGTGCTCAGCTAACATCTGTTGTCAATCTTCCTCTTTTTTTTCCCTCCCCAAAGCCCCAGTACATAGATGTATATCCTAGTTGAAAGTCACTCTGGTTCTTCTATGTGGGATGCCACCACAGCATGGCTGAATGAGCGGTGTGTACGTCCACGCCCAGGATCCAAGCCTGCTAACCCTGGGCCACCAAAGCAGAGCACATGAATTTAACCACCCAGCCAGAGGGTCAGCCCTCTGCTGGTACACTCTAAATAAGCCAAAACAAAGAAATCACCAGGGGTCCACTGATAACTCACACAGCTACAAAACAACACTGACAAAAATATAAGACATTGTGGGGCTGGTCCCGTGGCCGAGTGGTTAAGTTCGCGCGCTCCGCTGCAGGCGGCCCAGTGTTTCGTCGGTTCGAATCCTGGGCACGGACATGGCACTGCTCGTCAGACCACGCTGAGGCAGCGTCCCACATGCCACAACTAGAAGAACCCACAACGAAGAATATACAACTATGTACCGGGGGGCTTTGGGGAGAAAAAGGAAATAATAAAATCTTTAAAAATATATATATATATATAAGACATTGTTAGAGGAATGAGATGATGGTACAACAGGTGGAAAGCAAGTGGCACAGCCTCCATTTCGCAACCGAGAATAACCAACATTCGGAAGCAGGACTCTGCGAGAAGTCTCCAGAATTTGTGGACTGACAACACCGAGCAGAAAATGGAATGACAAGGGCTAGACTCAAATATTCCAGACAGTAGATCCAGTTTGTACTTGGAAAGAACTATTAGAACGTCGGGTAAGAAAAGTTAGGCACTGGAGCAACAGTTAAATCAAAGGTACTAGGGGAAAAAGTGAAGAGACACAGTTCCCCTGATGAGACTGCCATTCCAGTAATGCCTTCTGAATCTAAATTTATACCAATGAGTATTTCACATTAAGACTTAAAAGAAGCATTTTGAACAGCAACCAGATAGTGATGAGTATAAAGAGAAGCAAAGCCACCTGCCTTGTTAACAGCAAACCTCAGACAACAGAGATGAGAACTCTTTCAGAGAAGATTATACAGGATAGGGACGGAGAGGACCCATAAAATATTCTATGACAAAAAAGAAAGAGAACATAACTCTCCAGATACATGAAAAGACAAGAATTTCAAAACCATTTATGTGGGGCAAAGAAGTAAATTACAGATGACAGCTGCTTTATCCACTCAGTAAAATTCAGAGAAATATCTTTCTGAAACACAAGATAAAACAAGAGATTAAGAGACAACGGCCAGCTAAGAGGTCAAAAGATATTACAACAGAGGCAGGTAGGAATACTCTGACACAAATCTATCAAAAGCAAAAAGACCAAAATTCAGCACTGCAGAAAATGGAATAAGGTATGTGGAGGACAAACCTGAAAAGTTCTTCCAGAAAAAAGAAAAGGAACAAGAATGAAATTGAGAAAAGACATGCTTGTAAATTAAAAAGACTAAAAAAATCACTAAATGAAAATTGACCTAAAAACATCCTGTGGCAAATTTCAATTTCAAGAAAAAGTAACCACCATTTTGATAAATCAAAGATGAGATTCTTTTTTAAAAAACTAAAACTAACTTGAGTCAATTGAAGTAAGAACAAGACGGCAAACAATCAAACAAGCAAAATTATAATCAAACAAGCAAAATTAGAAAGGAGACCTGGTGACAAATGGAGGTGATTAATAAAACTATGAGAAAATATTATACAATTTAGAGAAATGATCAGAAATTAAGCTAAATAGACAAATAACTACTATGAACTAAAATTTAACCCCCAGGAAGAGGCTCTGGAACCAGATAGTTTTTAGAAAAGTTTCTTATCAAACGTTCAAAGAAAAGATTCTTCTCCAGTTACATAAAAAAGCTCAACTTCAAAGTTGCTAAGAGACTAGCTCTTAAATGTTCTAACCACAAAAAAGAAATGATAATTATGTGATGTAACTGTGATGTTAGCTAAGTTATGGTAGAAATCATATTGCAATATATAAATGTATCAAATCAACACATTGTATACCTTAAACATATACAATGCTATATGGCCATTACGTCTCAATAATAAAAAAGAAGACAAAAAAGTAAACTCAAAGCTTAATAAAAATGGAAAAGTGCCTCATTTGATCGCAAAATCCAGCATTGCCCTCATACTACAACGTAAAGTACAACAAAGAAAACTAATGACTCAACACACTTAGAAAAATAGATGTAAAAAAACAGATGTGAAAACTTTAAGTACAATACTACCAAATTAGATCAGCAGCATTTAAAAAGAGAAATAAACTGTGGTTGAAGACAATTGATCCCAGAAATATTTTAATAACTCAATACTAAGAAATCTGTTATACTAATGCATTAATCAGTAAGTGAAAGAGAAAATTCTTGCCAAACAATTTGTATATTTAATGCAATTCCTAGTAAAACTTCAAAGAGATTTTTTAACTTGAAAAAAATAACTTTACCTATTTTGAAAGAAATCAGCAACAAAAATATCTAAGTAAATGATAAAAAGGAAAAAGAAGGGCAGATGTTCACCACAGAATAACAGAGCATACTATGGAGTTAGAGTGTGACATAGGCTTGAGAAGAAACATCAGTGGAATAAATAGAACAGAGGGTTGAGAAAAGGACCAGCATTTGTAAATTAGTATATGATGAAATTAACACTTTAAACAGTGGACAAAGAATGGATTGTTTAATGAGATATTCTGGAATAATTAGTATATTATTGAGAGAAAAAATTATTAAAATGTACTTCATATTACATACCAAAATAAATTGCAGATGAATTTAAAATTTAAAAAATTGGAAAACAAAATTATAAAAGTAATAAGAAAAAATAAACTACTCCAAAAATTTAAATCTTAAAGAAAAGATTGGTGAATTTGATTACCTTTTAAAAAAATCAAAATATTCTACATAAATAAAACCACATATAAAATAAACATGCAAATAACATAAGAAAAATATTGTAGCTATATATCAGAAGATGAATATTTTCAACACGTGAAAAGTTTTACAAATCAATAAGAAAGAGATTAACTCCACAAATGGCTACCCGAACAAAAATGCAAATAAACTCACTAGCCAATAACCAATAGAAACACGGCCAGCGTAGGCAGAAGAAGCAGAGCTCGTCAACCTCTGGGTTGAGCTAGAGTATGGCACAGTCAGAAACAGCAAGTGCTAACAATGACTGGAGAGAGAGTTGAAAGAGGAAAGATAAGTAGAGGACAGATCCCTTCTACAACATGTTAAGGAGTTAACATTTAAACTCAAGTGATAAAGATGTACCCACTGATGCTTTTTAATGAGAGAAGTGACAGTAATCAAATACAATAAACAACTTCATACAAATTTTAGGAAAACCAATTGGGTAATTTCCATCTTTCCTTTTCTAAAAATCTTTGATAGAATTATATAGACATCGATTTAAAAATCACATTTTTGAAGGATCTGAAACGATATGGCAGATGCACAGGATAAACAAAAATTGGAGATATAGACATGCACATATATATGCATATGTATAGGTACATATATGTATTATGTATGTATATATATATATATATATACATCTCTCCAGATAGAGGAATACAAATAAACACACAGATACACATATATACACAAACACATGCATGCACACACATAAAAAAGAGAAAGGATTGACTGGAAAAAAAGGTACACCAATTTAGTATTAGTTATATTATCTCTCAGATGGTAAATTTCAACTAATTTTTTCTTCTTTATAGGTATATAATTTTTATTGTCTATAAAAATTAATTTAAGTTATTAAAAGGTTTACAACAAAAACATCAAAAATTTATAAAATTCTAAGTACAGCCTATGCGGTAGATGCTATTTTACCATCATTTTTACACTTGAGGACCTGAGGCACAGAGAAGTTCTGTAACTTTCTCACTGTCATACAACCAGAAAATTGAGGAACCTGGATCCAAACCTAGACAATCTGACTACATAATCTATGCTTTTATCTACTACCCTATCATTCTTTTCCCTACATTAGAAACGAAAAAAGAAAACAACAAAGGGTATAACAGAGGGGTTTTTTTTTAATTATGGGGGAATATGCTTAACTTTATGACAATAAATTAGAATACTTAGATAACAAGTGAAAATCTCTAGAAAAAATATAACTCAAGAAAATTGACTTAAAAAGAAATAGAAAGCCTGTATAGATCTTTAACCTTAAAAAAAATAAGTCTATAATTTAAAATCTACCCATTCAAAAACCACGAGACTCATGTGGTCTAACAGGCTGTTTCTATCAAACTTTTAATATACAGATAAGTCTAATCTTCTAGAGAACAGAAAAGGACTGAATATTCTTGATCTCAACTTATGAGACTTACATAATAACATGAAAACCAAAACCAAAACCAAACAAGAACAATCTGAGAAAAGAAGGTTCTGGACCAGCTTTCTTATGAAAATAGATATAAAAGTCCTATATAAACCTCTGGAAAAATAAATCTATAAATGTTTAAAAACAATACATTATTACCAATGGGTTATCCTGGAAATGCAAAGATGATGTGATATTAGAAAATCTATATAATTCATTTTTTAGCAATATCAGGCAAAAATACACACATCTATGACCTATCAATGCTACTCTTAGGTATAGATTCCAGAGAATTTCCAACATATGAACCAAAAAAAAAAAAGGAATGCTGAAAGCAATGTTGTAAAAGTAAAAAATGGAAATCTAAGTATCTTTCAAAAGATGAATGGTAAATAAATTGTGCCATACTGAAAGAATGGAATGATGTAGGGCATGAAAAATCAATGTATTAGAACTATATGTATTAACATAGACAAAACTCATAAAAATAAGGTTAAAAAAGGCAATTTTCAGAATGATGTATCAGTACGATACTATTTATATAGAATTTAAAAACATTGAAAAGAGTACTATGTATTTTTTAAAGATAGAAACATACGTAATACAAGGATAAAAGCACTCGTGATATTGATAATACCAGACTTAGGATAGTGTTCATCCTTCTCCAGGGAGGAAAAGGAATGAGAAGTCACCTCGGATACATTCTTCCATCAATGCCTCGTGCACACACGAGCTCATAATGCTCAAGCCCTCTTGTCCTCATTCTCCCTTCTTCCCCTAGCAAATGTCTACCCAGCTTTCAAGATTTTGATCAAATTTCATTTCCTATGTGAAGTTTTTTTCTGACTCCTCTGGTTACTTGCTCTTCTGGGCTCCCACCGTTCTCTGTACAAACCACAATTAAAGCAGTAATCACATAAATTATTTGCATATCAAAATCCTGTCTTCCCCACTGTGGCTCCTTATATGAACTCTGGAGGATCCCACTTAGAGAAATTCAATTAAATTCAGCAACCACCTAGTGAGAGCCAAGTACCATGTGCCTAATCCTTGGCTGAGTGCTATGTTGTTAAACACATTATGTATAAGTTATGAGGTATATAAGGCTCCTGCCTTCAAAAAGATTACATTTACCAAAAAAAAAAGCACAAACTTGATATATGTAAAACTACTAGAGAACTAGGCAATCCATCAAATGCTAGTACGTGCTAGGTAAAGAGTAAAGAGAAATTTTTGAAGGTCATGACAGAAGTGGAATTCAAGCTGGAACTCTGAGAGAGGAAAAGGCCCAGGAGAGAATATAGAGGGATGCTGACCGGGTCTTTGGAGACACTTTAAAGCAAGGGTCAGCAAACTTTTTCCATAAAGAGCTCATTGTACATATTTTCAGCTTTCCGGGCCTCACAGTCTCTGCCGCAACTTTTCTGGTGTAGCACCACAGCAGCTGTAGATAATACGCAACCACACGCGTGTGACTGTGACTCGAGGAAACTTTACCTATGAACACTGAAATTTAAATTTCACACAATTTTCATGTGTGACAAAATATCATTTTTCATTTTTTTTTAACCATTTAAAACTGTAAAAACTGTTCTCAGCTCATGGGTCACATAAAATCGGGCACAGACAGGAGTTGGCCCGTGGGCCATAGTTTGCCAACTCTTGCTCTAAATGACTGACGGCTGCAATATAGAAAATGAAACAAATCATCCTGAGGGTAGGATCAGCACTGAAAGTTGGTAATGAATGCTAAATAATGGAATGTCAAAACAGGCCTTGATATTAGGGGCCTTACAAATTTAATAAAGATAAAATAAACATATAGAAATGCAAACAGAAATATCAATGAAGCAATGTTTTATGAACTCTTGTGGGTGGAAACACATCCCAAGTTGCCATTTTAAATTTATAATTTCCAAAGTTTTAGGAAGTCAGAAAGAAAATAAAATGTAATCACTGAACCAGAAGGTATCTCAACGGCTGGAGGCACCACAGTTGCCTGGGGGCTAATATAACTATGTTGAATGTCCACTACTCAGCCTCCTGGGAACAGAGCTAAGGTTTGCACAGAAGGCAGGGAGGAAAAGGAGATAAGACTCTCTACGAACAGAAATGTTTATAGAGAAAGAAGGGGCCAGGGTGGTGAGAAGGAAAAAACAAAATATTTTCAAGTTTGAGGATCAATCCAAGAGATTTTGCTCTTGGTAGAGTTTTGTGAAATGTCAGTATCTATTTGGTATCTATGGTTCCTTTCCCTTTTTTTTCTGAAAAGAGTCCCTTGACTGAAAAACCTGGCATAGTTTCAAAGGGGTTTCTGATTCCCCAGCTTCGGAAAGATCCAGATTCAAGTCCGAAGTCTGTCTAATTTGCTCCATTACCTTGGCCAGCACATGAGATGTGAGATGGCATGCTGGTAATTATTATAGATGAATATCATGAATTATTATTACACAATTCATTTACATTATGCAAATAATTATAACAGCTGTGAGTTAATGGTGATTTCTAATAACTATAACAATAATAATCTTAGGAATGAACAGATGAACTAGGAAGAAACTGTGAGATAAGCCTGAGAGGGAAAGGCTGAGGGAGATTTGTGAATTGTGGTACAATTATAGAACTTACCCCATAGCTTAGCCTTGAGATTTATCAAATAAATAAAGAAGCAAGCAAAGATGTTTATCGGCGGTCATTACCTCACAGAGAGCTTTTTATACGCCACGGTTCTAAAAACAGCAAGATATTTCAGACTAGATTCCTTCAATGCTGAGGGAGACCAACTGTTAAGATATTGGGACTTTCTATTAACTTTTAATATTCTGGGATCGGAAAGTGTCACTATGAGTAACAGGTTTCCCAGATATTTTTTTGTAGACTCGAAAATGGAATGCCAAGTCCTCTAACAATTTCCACAGACCACACCACTCTGAGTTAAACAACATCTAGTAACTATTATCTAAAAAGATGTGTGTAGGTTTGTGTGTAGGGCATCTTATGACTGATTACTCTGTTGAAAAATCAGAGATCACTAATTGGTCATTCGTGCCTCACTTGCTTTCCTGAGATTTGATTTCACCTTATATTCCTTGCCCTCATCCATAAAATAGGAGGTTTTGGCTGAGTGATCTCTCACGTCTTCTTTCTTCTCTGTTATTCTATAAATTTACAGAAAGGTAGCTTTCAACTAAGTACAAAGTCCTGAGTGACAATTAGAGCTGTTCAAAAATTAAGTTGTCTCCCTCTTAAAAAGTGAGTTCCTTGTAGCTGAGTCAGAGAGAAGGTGGGTCAGCATCTGGTATGGACTTTCCTGTTCCAGGTGACAGTGAATGATTTCTTCCAAGTGGGATAGTCTAATTTCATCATATCCCCTCTAAGACTCTGCATTCAGTGCTTGCCATGGACCACTGTACTAGGCAATTTCACATATATTTCATTTGGTTCTCATAACAGTCCTGTGAGGATTGAGCAAGATTCGAAACCAGGTCTTTCTCACCATCCTTGTTGAGATGTGGCAATCAAAACCAAAAGAATCCACAGGCAGATTGGTTTTGCTTCAAGTGTACCTTTGTTTTCAGAACCTTCCAAGATTCTGTTGGCCTGTTCAGAAGGATGCAACTACACCGCCTCCAAATTCCTTTCCTGGTTCATAAATGAAAGCAGGCTTCCAAAAAGCCCAAAATTTTATAAGTTTAGTCTGGTTTCTTTTTCCCTAAATAGGTAGCACTTCTCACACTACTGGAGTCTCCCTACCACTTTCTTATCCAGTTATACGATCCTTCAAAAGCTTATTCCCATTGATTTACAATTTCACTAGCCAAAAGAGCTTAGTCCTGCACCCTCAGAAGTTTCACTGTGTACTTACTCTTTCAGATTATCCATAAACATGTTTAAGAAAGAGGTCCAGCAGAAATCCCTGTAGGGGCCTCACTATTTACACGTCTCTATCAACAGCAGGCTCACACATCCTACTTTTTGTTTCCTCTATTAATACCTACGTGTGACAAAACATTCCTCCTAATACCATGGTAACACAATTGGGGATAGCTTTGTTATGCAACTTTGTAATTGACTCCTTGAACGTCTACACAAACTACATTTGCTGGTTTTTTTCCTGGTGCTTATTTACCTCTTCAAACAATTCAAGCATGTTATAGAAAACAGAATACTTTTCTCCATTCATTATACTAAGTAGTCAAGGATCCTACAACTTTTGGAATCCACCAATATGAACTAGAGTCACCAATCAACAGATTGTAAGGTCTCCTCATGAGAATGGAAACAAGAGTGGAATTCACTAAAAGGAAAGACTAAGTGCAATAACTTATTTCACATTTTGGTCAGTTTATTCCTTTGAGTTTCTTCAGACCTATAAGGGATGCCATAAAGTTTCAGCAATTTGCTTATACCCAGGATGCCAATCAGGTAGAACATCCTGTTCCCTCACCACTATTTGATCTAATACTACATCTCTTGCCTCTTTGCTTCAAAAGACATGATGACAGTGGAAATTTCTATGTTTCAACAAAGACCAAAGCAAAGCATTCATTGAGCCCCTAGATATCCTTTCTTCCCCGTGAGCACATCTTTTGCACCCTGATCATCAAGCAGTCCCATTGATTCTCCAGTTGACCCTCTGCCTTTCATGTATAAAAAAGCTTTTATTTCTGGATTGCAGCCCTTTTTGTGCTGTTTCTTGAATTCCTTTACAGTCTGACTGGCTTCTTATTTACACCTGACCTGTCACACTGGGAAGCCTTCCCTGTTCTCACTTGAACAATCTTTTGCCTACTTTCCCTCCCACTTTCGCTTCTTTTATTTTATGAGATTGATGCAAAAGTTTTTATATGAGCTCCTAATCTTTGGTATGTGACATACTTTCCTGCCCCTTCACTAATGTGTTTAAAGAATTTCCCGGTTTCCTACAACTTACGGACTTTTTAAAATAGTACTTTCATTTTAACTTAATGCACACGTTGATTTGATCATAGTTGCATTCTCTAAAACTAAGAAATAAAGTGATAAGACTTTTTCTTTTTGCCTTTCACTCTCCTTCAGAAGGTTGAATGTAATTGAGTTGCGAGCATTATTACAATAGTCACAGATAATTTCCTGTACCAATCCCTGTCTAATCTTAGGCCCAAGTCCAGTATAATTCCATTCTTTCCTTAATTCTAAAACTTCTTGCCCTATAAAGCAGAAATTTGCGTGAGATCTTTCAGTCTCAGGGTATGATTTCCTTCATACCTACTATTTGGTCTAATTTCAGTGTTATTAACATAATTTCACTATCTTTACCATATTCAGTTTGCCTTTGGTTGGGGATCGTAACCTAGGGTCCAGGGATGGGTTCCAGAAGGTCTGAGAAGCTCCTAAAATCATAGGCAAAATCATGCATGCATACGGGTATGTGTACTTTTATGAGAAAAGATTCTATAGTTTTTGTCAGTTTTTCGAAGGAATTATGAGCAAAAAAAAAAATTTGAGCCACTGATTCATAGTGTCCCTAAATATATCCTTATTAGTGAGCATGAATTTCTCATCCACAGAGAATTTATTTGTCCGGCATTTTTTTATGAATTTTGCTGTTATTATACTTCCTCTGTTTTCATCATTTCTGTATATAAAACGTTATAATCCCATCAGTTCATCCATCCTTAACATTCCTGTAGATTTCATAACCCTGCAGTACCAGTTTTCATTAGTTTCTACCAGTTTTCTACTTCTATCCAGCCTATGAAAAGAAAATGGAATCAGGATCTTTACTTGCTACCAATCATTCTATCCACTCTTTCCTATACTTCTAGAGGTTATACATCCAACGTGAATTTAAATACTTGGGGCTTTGCTTTCCTACAAAACTGTCAATTTTCTGTTGGTATGGAAGGACAATTTTGCCATCCTCATCTTCATGTAACACACCACAGACTCTCCTTCTCCTTTCAGTCTTCCTCCACATCCCACCACCATCACCCTAGCAAGGTCTGTGTCAAACTGGGTCTCATGCTTCCCCTGCACTTATCAACTTTCTCCCAATTTTTAGGTTAAACTCTAAACTGCCACTTAAGAGATTCGCTACACACTGAGCTCATTTTCTGGCCCCCCACATTAACACAACACCTCAATGCACCATTATATTTTCTGAACAAACCTCAGATTCTTTTGCAATCTACACAGTAACACCATTATAAGTTTTGTTCCCTACCCCCCAGCTTCTTTGAACTAGGACTGAACTTACTGACTTGACTCCTTGCAATGGAAACAAGAATGATACATAGGAGAAAAAGTACGATCCATACCCCTTAAGGTTTTTTGAGAACGCGTTTTAAACAATTAACAAAAATATATATAAAAATCAGGTAAAAAGCAAAAAATCCAATGCAGATTCCAAAACTCTAGCAAGAAAAGTGAGTGTATTTTAAAGACGCAAAGTGCTCACAATCCTTTAATATTTTATATCCTCTTCCATTTGAGGCAGCACACTAACACAGTTGCTGTCACATCAACATCTCCATTGTTCTTCATCAGCAGGATATTATCAAATGAAAACAGTAAAAACTCATGCAAGGATGTTTTCAGGATGAAAGATCTCTTTGGACTTCCTCACAGCAGCTTTCTGAGGCTGTTGCTAACCAGGTAATGTTCTAATGACCCCAAGGTATGAGTTACAGCTATTGAAAGCCTAGAGGTCCTCTGTAAACCAAAAATGTCATTCCAAAGCAGTAAAGATAATAAAGAGCAGGCAAGCTGGAACTTATGTGCAAAAAATCACTTGGGATTTGGGAGTTTGCATCTCCAAGTTTGTTTCTCTTTAGAAATAATGTTTAAATTGGTGCATAGGATCATGGGCCAGTCTGAGATATGCCTGTACTGGCAACACTAACAGTGCTAACAATTCTATGAACTTGATCACCGTTTTATAACACTGAGGGAGATTTCCGTTGAGAATTCCAATGTGGGTTGTAAGGAGAACTTCTCTCCTTGTTGCAGTTCTAGGATCAATATCCTCCCTACCACTCTACCGTCCTATTGATCTGTTCCCCATCAACCCACGCCCTCATCACATACATTTTCCAGGCAGAGGAAAAGGAAGATTCTGACTTGGAGTTGTCCTCTGGAAGAGAAAAAGTATAGGAACAGGAGCTCCTGCCACAGGTCTGGGGTCTGTGAGATGGGGCAATGATGGTGATAACAGTTGCATCCACTGAATATGCACTATGCGCCTGACTCTATACCACACCCTTTATGAGCACTGCCTTGCTAAAGCATCACCATCACCCACGAGACAGGTAGTATTATTGCTATTTTACAAACGAAGAAACTGAGGCCCAGTGAAACGAAGCAGTTTCCCCAAAGTCTGTCTGACTCCAAAGCCCATGCTTTTAAGTAATATATCTAAGTATGTCTCTATATCTGGTAGCATCTGGAGTCTCAGCAGTAACAGTTAAAAAGGAAGGAGGGAAGGGAATTCAACAATAAAGGGGACGGTGGTATAAAATCTCATCACAGCAGAAGCAGAAATTTAGACCACGGCTAGGAATGGGAATGAGCGTTTTAGGTTTGTTTTCCATCATTTAGATACTCCTTTAAAAAAGTGAAATTAATTTTCAGTAAAATGCTTGAAAATTAGTTCCGCTCTTGGTCATCAGGAATCACATCATAAAAAGTGACATTGCAAAAAGGACCATAAAGCTTAGAAATAAATACCATGGCCACCTTAATTATATTGCACAAAGAAAATTATATTTAAGCTAAAGCCATATTGCTTTCATACCAATAAGATATTTACTTTACTGAAATCAATCAAATTAAACATTTTTCTTTCATTTAGTGATATTATAAATTAAATGCCCCTCCCATACACCAAGAAGAAGAAATACACAACTCACAAAACACACCCAAGCACACACATACCTGCTACTTTATGACTTGCTTGCTACCCTTGTTAACTGAAACAGAGAAACAACCACATCAGACTCAGAGGGAGGAGAGTTTTGCAAGAGGTTGATTTATTTCAAGAACTACCTTTTCTCAAGCTGGGCATCCGGCAAAAAATTGGATATTCTAAAGTATAGTCCTTAACCTTTTCACCTCTCTTTCCTAATATGTAGACCTAACCAGTTGCTAACAGGACTAGTCCTAGGGGCCTCATATATCTCTGAAAGTATATCATCTCCCTCTGGATCTTACTTTACCTATAAACATCCCTCATATTCATCTTCACGGCTAAAACTAATGCCCTACAAGATTACACTTGGGACATTTCTTTCTAAGCAGAAGTAGACTCGATCTTCTTTGTAAAACCACCCTTGGGACACCCAAGAATTCAGAAAGGTCTGCACTTCCTTCAACAATCACATAGAGGTGATGTTAATTTCAGGATATAGCCTTGCTTCCTTTCTGCTCTCAGTCATTTCTACAGAGATCAAATCTGTACATTTATTCTATGTCACTGTGCTGAGCAGCCCAGGACGCTGTTTTCTCAGTGAGCCAGTCAGTCAGAGCATCTGCAGCATATTCTTGTGCTAAGGTTATATAATGACAGAACTAACTCAAGCAACAGGGGGCTTGAAGGAGGGAAAGGCAGAGGCAAGAGTGCTAATTCAACACGATGAAAATCATTCCCAGGAATCTCTCTCCAGGACTTTGAACCAGAGAGAAAGGTAACTTTACCTTAAATAATCAACATGTATATCAGTAGCTCTAAGAGTAGGGAGGAAATCACCTAATAACGTGATCCTGTTCATGGATTCTTCCAAGTCCCCATTGAAAAATACCATCCCATTACCAGGTTACAAGAGTGACATCTAGTGGACTCATAATACAACGACCAGAGGATTTCACATGTACTTCAGAGCAGGGCTTCTCAAAACCTAATGTGAAAACGAATCACCTGAGAATCTTGTTAAAATGCAGATTCTGATTCAGTAGAATAAACTAGAGTCTATTATTTCCAACAAGCTTCCAGCCGATGCTGCTGCTCCACGGACCACTTAGAGTGGTTGAGGACCTGGAGCATTTCACACCTGCTTTTACCCTCAGGAAAGAAAACGGGGAAGGGACACTTGAGACTCATTTCCAGGTTAAAATTAGGTCAAACGAATTATTAACATGAGTTCAAAAAATTCACTGCCCGCCCCTCCCCCCCAGCATGCACACTTAACATCTCCTGTCTGTGCAGAGTCCCTGCACCAGTACTCCTTTTCCCAAACGCCAGAAACAAAACTAAGAAGGAAAAGAGCACACTTCACAAGCCATATTTATAGGTGGGCATGATTTGACTCCAATACAGGCTCACTTCAGAACTTAACGTCTTACAGATTTTCCTTTATTGTTATTATTTATTTGCCCAATATTGAATTATAATAGTAATTTGTACCATATCAGAACTCAGTTCTTTTTCCCCCAGGTAACCTGCCCCTGAACAGGGAGCCATCAGGGTATTGTCTGAACGCTAAGCACACCTACTCAGAATTTCAACAGTATTTGCCCTGGACACCCCTAAGAACAGAACAGGATGTGTAACTATATCCAAATCCAACCATTTCCAGAATCCAGTCCTATGTGATTTATCTGAGCCAAAGAGCATTGACCTCCATGCAGAGCCACCAAGCCAGACTCCTAGCTGGAAGGTAACATGTGCGCTCTTCCACAGAGGAGCTCTGCTAGGCCCCCCCACAAACTCCTCCTGCCAAGGCCCCCTTCTCAGCCAGATTAGAACCCTTTCTTTGGTTCTGGGTCACAGTTCTAGGAGCCATCACCTTGGATGAAAGTCAGGCTTTCTCTTCCAAAACACACACATGAACGTGTACAAAACCCACTTCCCGGTCCAGTAGAATCCCTCAGTAAAGCCGACTGCTCTAGGACAAATAATCACTTTTAAGCAGTGGAACCCCTATTTCAAACAAACAAAAAAGTGGAGCTGTTCTGGTTGAGATGGAGTTGGAATACTTGGAGATCTGCCACTTGATTTCTCCCCAGGCTGCCCCCACCCAATGCCCCTGAATACTCCTCCTTATGCCCCCAAATACTCCTTCCCACCCCAACTCCACACCCCACCCCCCCGCCAGTCTACCAACCTCATAGAGTTTGAAAACCAGCAACTATGAGTCTCACACTAGCTAAAACCATCCCAAGCTCATGTGTCGCTCAAGGACAGTATTGTTCTCGTTACATAGATGGAGCTACAGATAGCTGTTTTACTATAACTTGACTCCATTATGATTCTAATACAGTTTTAACATATGCAATCAAAGGATTTATTCAAGAGCTGTACAACCTGATTTCCTGAAGGAAATTTACTTTTAAGTCTTAATTAAAGATCTCTATAATAAGTAAACAACAGAACTGTTTATACCTCTTCAATTGCTCTTGGCAGTCCTAAAGGGGAAATTATGTAGAGGAAAATTTCACATAATTCTTCCCCAAAAGTGGAATGAAGACAGAAAATGAAACTAAGCAAGCCAGTGTAAGTGAGTAGCACTGAGTCATCTGCCTATATAGCATAGTCCCCCTGCCTTGGTTAGAATCCCAGCTACCCCACTCACTGTGACCTTGGGCAAGTTAGTTACCTAACCTCTCTATGCCTCAGTTTCCTCATCTGAAAGTGAAGACAATAACCATACCCATTTCACAGGGTTGTTGTGAGGATTGAATTAATATATGTAAAGAAGTTAATAACCAACACACAGTAATCATTCAATAAACTTTATCTCTAACGATTATAATGATTATTTTTAATACAATATTATTAAGGGTAATAACTAATAATATTCTTATTTAACTGAATATTCAAAATGGCATTCGATTCTTTTGGATAATTTTAGCCAAATTGATAGGCGTAAACAGGATACAATCTCATCAATTCTGCATGTATATTTAGAATGCAAGAGAAGCTGATAAGATCCTAAAGGAATTCCAGATTTACTCCTTAAGATATCTTGCCTTTCCTTGTGCCTCCTTCTATTTTACCTCTTAGTGAAATGCATTAAAAATATCATATCTGTCAACTGGAGGCAATTCTGATTTTTAAAAATCACAATAGTTTTGAACAGTGATAAGTATATTTATTCTTTGTCAATATGCTCTCCTTAAACGTCATATTGCCCAATTTATTTTAAATTTAGGAATTTTATTTTAAAGGCCAAACCTTTTCTAAGCAGAAGCCCAGAGGGTGGCTGCTATCATACTCGTAGCTGACATATCTGCCCTAATTTTATTTGCCTGTTGGACTGCCCAATTACTTATATTCTTAGGACTGTGGTAAAGTCCAGGCCATTTGGTTTCAAAGTAACCAGGATCTTCAAATAAAAGATTTTGTTTTGTTTTAACAAGAACCCCAAATTCATAGAGATCAAAGCACACACACCCTAAAGCAAATATTCAAAAGCTACCTGGCAGGGGAAACTCAGATAATCCATTCCTTAATTTACAAAAAAATAAAAAATACTTGAATATTCTAATTTGTCATTGCTAAGCAATCCAAACGTTTGCAGAAACCTCTGAGATGTAATCTAACTTGCTTGCTATCATCTGCACTTTTGTTCCCAATAAATCTCCAGGTATTTCTTACTGGGTAAACATTATCAAAGTTCATTGCAATCTTAAGGTTGTAAGAATAGATGTTTAAAATGTTCTGTAGTTCTCTCACTTTTTAAAACGGAGGGAGAAATATCCACAATTTTTGGCTCTCAAAGGGTTAGGTAGATATCTTTTTACAGAGATTGGTTCCCATCTTGTGGGCTTCTCAGAGACTACTTGTGAAAATCATTTTTGTCATATTTTATCTTGTTAGGTATGAATTTATACTAAAACTCAACCAGATGCTTCAGTAAACTAGCATCCCTGTTCCCTGTGACAATTGAGTGGTGTTGCTATAGATGATTCTCCTGACATTGTATTTCTTTAAATAATGCTACATTATGGCAATGGCAAAATACTACAGTTTCAGAAAAAGATCTGAGGACAGTTTTTTAAAACAGAAAAGTACCACAATGCATTGCTCTCCTTTTCATCTTTAAAAAAAAAAAAGGAAATTAAAGTAGAATTTCATTAAGAAAGAAATTCAGCTGTGTATCTTTATTTACTCTGCCCCTAAGCTGCCATGGATAGTTTTCATAGAGACTATTTCATAGTTTCCTAGAAACTTTTTTTTTTTTGAGGAATATTAGCCATGAGCTAACATGTGCTGCCAATCCTCCTCTTTTTGCTGAGGAAGCCTGGCCCTGAGCTAACATCCATGCCCATCTTCCTCTACTTTATATGTGGGACGCCTACCACAGCATGCCTTGCCAAGCGGTGCCATGTCCACACCAGGGATCTCAACCGGTAAACCCCGGGACGCCGAAGTGGAATGTGCAAACTTAATCGCTGCACCACCGGGCCGGCCCCCCTAGAAACTATTTTACAAAGTCATAATCATTAGTTCAACCACAGAAATAATAATAGTAGCCACCTTTTATTGAATGCTTACGAGAGTCAAGCACTGAATAAAACACTTAGCATTCACTATCTCATTTAATTCCTTCAGTAAACATGGACACAACTATCATTATAACCTTTTGCATAGGAAGCAGCTAACATTAGGGATATCAAAAGACCTGTCCAAGATTTCACAGCCAATCAGTGGCAGAGCCAAGTTCTGAGCCAGGTCTGTCGTACTCCAAAGCTGAAGCTCTTCCAGCTGTGCCTGCTATACTGCCTCGGAGCTCCTGGAATCCAGGGCCCAGTTCTTCCTCATCTGGAAGCCTCCAGGAACCAAAACAGTGCTTACTCTATAGGGGGCTCAAGAAATTGTAGTTTAATTGATTTATCAAGAGTCATTTGAAAGCAGGAATTGAAAACACAGCAGAGGGAAACCTACAACTACCCAAGAGTTCAGAATTCAAATCTACTTCTATAGCAAGATCACTTCTTAGGTTGGTAGCTTCTGGAATCATAATAAGCAGGTCATTTGTCAAAGACATGATGGAAACAGATTAGAAGAATTCTACCATCTGCCAAATGAAAAGACAGGCATCCGCAATGTGTCAAGCACCAAAAGAACTACTAGTTGGACATGGTGAGAAAAGAATCAAGTTTTGAAATCTTAAAACCATGGTTCCAATCCAGGCTCTTCAACTGTCTAGCTATGGCCATAGAAAAGTTGCTCTCTCTCTCCAGTCTCCCCTTCATCAATATGAAATGAGAATATATATGTGTGTGTGTGTGTGTGTGTGTGTATATACATATCCCAGTTACATTGTATGTGTTCAATCATGCTCAAGCCAGCATTATTATTATTACTGCTATTACCAATGCATCAATTAAATTAAATGTGCAATACAATCAAATGCCTGTTTAAGTTGTACTCTCCAACTTTAGCGAGTGCCTTAGTGTGACTATGGTAAAAAAAAAAAAAAAAGTCACACAAGAGACAGATGCATATTGTTTACAATTTGACTCAAATCCTTAACATAAGTTTTAAAAAAAGATCCCCAAGGTTACCTAATCTGCTATGATTTAACAGCATTTTGACGTTTTCTAAGGAATGATAGCAAAGTGCTGCATCTCTTCAAACTTGGAATTTACTGCCTGCCTGAGTGTCTGCTTGTGCCAAATTAAATATACAGTATAACGTCCCTACCAGAAATAACATAGCACAGCTTCCTGCTCTACTTCTTACTTAAATGAGCCCAAACTGAAGAAAGGGAGCCATGATTTTATTTAATCATCTGAATAATTGTTTTCTTCAATCTCTTGAATTAGAAGCTACTCCAGAAGAAAAAAAAAAAGTCTAAAAGAAATCACCATGCAAATTATCAAGCCATTTAAAGGAAAAAATCCCTTTGAAGGCCCTACATTTCAAAGGCTCAAGAAAAAAACATAAAACGAGTATTCTTATTAATGAACTGCTCAGAAAGTCAACTTCCTCTAACTATTCCACAGCAGCCAAACTCCTGAGGCCTCAGTGCTGTAAAATCCCTTTGCCTGTGAGGCACAAATGGCACTGTAGAACAGAGGGGGGAGTGCTTCCTTCCAGCAGACACCGCTGGAAACTCTTTAGAGGAGTTTTGTAATATAAGAGCATGGAGAAACGGGACGGGAGATAGAAAGACCTGCCCGGAGGGTCCAAGGTAGGTGGCTGGGTCTTTAAGGTGAAGGATGTAATCATATGTTTGTGCACTGATGGATAACACAGGTGATAGAGGAGACAGTGCAGGAGCAATGCCTTCAAGTAGGTAAAATGTGAAAAGGACAGTCCATCCATTGTGATAGGAGGAAATCAAGTGGACTATATGTGGGTACACAGGTAGCAGTTTAGGAGGTACAGCAGAGAAAAGATGAAGTAGTTCTCTTCTGATTACATCAATTTTTAGTGAAATAAGAGGCAGAATCTTTGGCTAAGGATGAGGAGAGAAGGGAAGATTTGAGGAGAGAGAAAATGTGCAATAGTCATCTCAAAGAGAGAAAATAAATATGTAGGTAAGTGTGGCAGGATTGCTGGGTAAGCTGAGGGACATCTTGAGAGAGACAGCCATAAACTGAAAGTGAGATAGATCGTCAACGTGGTGGTTATGGTTTTCTTCTAGCCATATCCACTGCTTGAGTACAGACATGGAATAGATGGAGTATTAAGTCTAATCAGCAGTGGGATTTTGCCAGTTTAGTACAAAGGAGATGGGATAGTCATCGATAACAACAAAGTCTAGATCTAGAACCTTATTACTCATAGCGCAGCATCAACATCACCTGGAATCAGAATCTGCATCTTAACAAAATTTCTAAACAATTCATACGTATGTTAGAACTTTAGAAAGACCTGAGTGGGAGCCATGTGAAAACAGGAAAAGATCATTAAAAGTATTGGGATGGCAGGTTAAAGAAAAGAGAGGATAGGCTGTTGCATGGGTCCTCTATGTAGACTTTAGAGCCACCAAGATTGATGACAGAAGACATGACGGGATCAAAGGAAGAGATGAACAGAGCCATATGGGAATAATTGTCTAGGTGATAATAGATGGCCTGGAAGGCTTAGAGTCCTGGTGGTGATTGAGGAAAATGTGTAAAGTGATGAGATTAGTTCCGGTAGTCTTTTAAGGGAAGCAGATAGTTGTGGTTGTAGTCTCATTCCCCAGACTCTTGGGCAGTTTACACTGATCATGGGGGCAAGACTGTAGCTGAAGGAGCATATGGTACTCTGTGAGCTCCTGCAAGTTGTATGGACTGGGAGAGACCAGGAGCACAGAGAGAGCTTAGTAGGCTCCTATTAGATCCACACACCAGCATGCCCCTTAGGAAGGAACTCTCTTTATATAAACAGTAAATTGTTAAGTATTTAGGTAGCCACCCAAAGATCTGTGCCTAGAGAGTGTAATAACTCTGTATAAGACTAGAGGAATTCATTGCTCTTGAAAAGAAGAAGAGACAAAAGAAGAAGGAAGAGAAAGGAACAGAAGATGGGGAGATTCTTACGTTATTCAGGACACTAACACTCCCTAGGAGCAGCCAAAGGATATGGGAAGAAAGGTTGAAGCTTCCTATCAGAGATTGCATAAGTTTCATCTATAAAAAACTCCATTTTTCTTCAAAATATTCAGTATAGTCTCCCATCCTCATGAGTGTATTTGTGAATGGATCTTCTATAATATTTGAGAGAGGTCGAGGTCAGTGTGGGTCAAGAGCCCAGAAAGCGAAGGAGGACATGAAAATATAGGCTCCTGGGCTGTTGAAGGAATTTGGAAGAGAGTTTTGAATATATACAGGCTATGAAATTAGAAGGATTACCATGTTAGTCACACATCTAAAGGGCACTGGCCCCACTGATAACTGTTACATAATAAAATACATTCTTTTTGAAGACTGACTAACTGCTTTCTCGGCACTCTCCTCTCCCATCTCTAAAAACCTCCTGTCTTTATAAATATAACTGTTTGAAGGGTTGAGAAACATTGGACTAATACTAATGCACTAAAAATATTAACATGAATATTATGTAATTATTAATAACTTTGGGCAAGGTGCTTCTCAGTGGCAAAGTCCAATGGTAATGGGAACCAAAAAAGCATTGAAGTCTAAAACCTCTTTTTAAAAATCTGAATTCTCAGAAAAGTATCCACAAATATGTTCAACAAGTAGCAAAACGATTATCACAATTCTGTCTGCTTTTTGTTTGGCTTACTCGTTCTGAAAAAGTTGGCATCCAAAGAATTGGGAGGAAAGATAAGTGGATAATCAACCTGAGAAATTAAGAATTGCATATATATAAAATAACACACAAATCAAGGATCACTACTTTTCAGAAATTTACATTCCATGCATTCAAGGTCTATGCTCTTTCAAATAGGGTTCAACAAGAATTGAGGAAAGTGAGCTGGGCACCTTAACTAATTCCTGAGACCATCAGGGTCTTCCATTACAGACTTTCAGCTCAAAACTCAGACAACTCAAATTAGATGCAAAGCTGTAATTATTATAGAAAACTGAATTATAATTATCCTGGCATTCACCCATAAAAATGTTTCCCAAATCTATTTTAAAAATTGAAAACAGACCAGGGTCTATAAGCATATCTAGGACCCATCTTGGTTATGCTAGTTTCATTCAAGCTAAATTTGCATTTGTTCCTTAATCACAGTGCTGAACCAGTTCTCTACCAAGAGGAAACAAATTAATTCTGGGCTCCTAAGAAAGACCCTAGTAATCTTCTCTTATTTCTTATAGATAATAAAGCTGCAATCAACTAGATCAAATGAGCACAGTATCCATTTTATGTGACTGGGACAATTCAAGCAGAAAAAGCACATTTCTGTCTTCAAAGAATAGAAACACACACACTCACACAGTCTCCCATATCTTTCACCTACCATAAGAAAAGCTAAAAATTCTAAATTTCTTTTCACCTCACAGTGAAATAATTGAGAGCATACTCAAGAGGCCAGAGCTCTAGGTACAAACACCCAGGAGGGATAGCTGAAGTCTACACAAAACCTTTTTAAAAGACATTTTATTTCAAAAAAAATAAACTACAAACCTTATACTAGAACATAATGAACAGTTCCCTATGTGATATGACTTGGAATTACACTCTCAAGCCTTCCCACCCACAAATGCTTTCTCTGTACACATCAAAAACTGAAGACTGGACTTCCATTATTTGAGATGAATCCCCATGGGTTCAACATCGCTCACTGTTAAAATGCGCTTGAGAGGGATTTTCATTATCAAGGATGAGGATAAATTAGTTGATGAGACCTCTTGGCCTGGAGCAAGTTTGATAGAGAGGGTGTGGGGTGGAGTAGAAGAAGAGAACAGAAATCACAGCACTCTCCTGTCAAAGGCAGCACGATCCGAAAGAATATTCAACAAAGAGGGAAGAGATCAGAGTTGGAGTCCATCTATCCAATCTAGGTATCAGATTTCTTATCTGGTCTGGCTAGAACTGTAGGATCAACCACAAAGCACTAAAAAGTGGGGAAGCAAAATGTCACTAATGGTGATCAAAAAACCATGGCTGGAGAAAAGAGGAGAGGCACTAAAGAAAATGTCTCCACAACTGTAATTATGCCAAAAGATTAACTAAATGTGTTCAAAAGCAGTTTTACTGAGAAATCATAGTAACGCCTCAGGTGTAAAGAGACCATAAACAGAAACAGAGAGAAAAGAATTCTAGATTCACATCGGGTCACTGCTTTCCTCAAAGCTGCATTAAAGAAAATGGAAATGAAACTGGTTTTGCCCAAGGAAATAATGTTCTTAAAACTAAAAGGATGATTAGCAGTGTTGATGGGTTTCCTGGCAAATGGAAAATGCTGACTTTTACGTGTTCTGTCAAGAAGACTAGCATTGAAATAACTACTGTAAAATGCACTCCTTTATTCAACAGATATTTATATAGTATCTTATACATGCTTCTGTTGGATGTGAGAAGTGATACAATGATGAAAAAGACACCTCCACTCTTAACCTCACAACACAGTACAGAAGATGTGACAAAGACATTACGAAATACAGTGATATGATGCAACTGGGCTAAGCAAAGGTTAGGGATTTGAAAGAAGAGTTAGAGTTTTTGTTCTTATTTTTATTTTTGAAAGATCACAGTTACTTCACATATTCATTCACACTAGCCAAAGTCAAGAATTCCTAAGGACAAGTTTAGACACTTAATAAAGAACAGGAGTTCCTGAACCATCTGCTTTGGTCAAAAAATGAAGATCCATCACACGCAAATTTTCATTTTACTGGAACCTTGTGAGAATATTATTGCAGCTAGGGTAGGTAACATTTGGTTCATAACTAACATGGTGAACAAACCATGCTTTATAAAACGGCTACAAGCAGTGCCTCTTTTGGGTGAAAAAAAAAAGGAAACCATCATATGAGTCCAAAAGTCACTCACTTTCAGCAAACTCCTTTGATCTATTCAAGTGTCCTGTTACTAATCTTCTGATGAAGAAATGTGCAAAACACAGAACTTAAAGTGAACAAGAAAATCTTGTTATAGTGAGACAAAGATACATAACAGAATACCCTGACAGTTTTTTTAAAAAAAGGAATCATTTCCCAAACTCATATCATACAAAACTGCAGATTACAGCAGTCCAACCCTACACTCTGTATTCTTACCTGGTAAGGAACAATACTGCCATGAGCTGTGCCCCAGCGTTTTGCTTCCTTTTGGTCAATAAGATAATTAGCAGCCACCTGGGTCAAACATGCCACCTACCAGGAAAACAAACAACAAAAAAAAGCTAGTTTATTTACACTCACAAACAGAAGGTTAAAATATAAAAGTTCTCACTTGATGTCACTTCATGTCATTGTAGAAGGAAAAAAAGTGACAGAAAAGTATCCTGTTTGGTTAGAAAACATGCACGCATAGACACTTTCATCATACAAAGAAAGGAAGAGCAGTATTACATTATTGCATGAGGCTAAGTACTGAGCAATTGTCAGCTGAGAAATATAAACACAGAAACATTCAGCTCCAAAAAAGATCATCTGAAGGCAGAGGTTGACCCAGCAGATGGAACCTCAGTCCAGCCTTTAACATCAAAGCCATAGCAATCAGCAAGTATACATTCCTTTCCTCTTTTACTTTCCATCAAGATGACACAAAAACAGCTTGTGCCACCACTGAGCAGGGGAGCCAAAGTCAGGAGCCTTTCCTCTAAACTTCTCATTACATGAAAAAATAATAATAATAAACTTCTATTTTGTTTAAGTCTGTTTAGTCAAGTTTTCTGATACTTGCTGCCCAAAGCATTCTAACACAGAGGATCATAATTATTTGACTTTGTTTTTATTTATTAGTGAATCATTCTAATTTGAACAAAAATTACTGTACCTCTCTCAGTTTGGACCTAGGCCCATATTCTCATTATTATACTTATTTCAGTTTTCAAAAACAATAGACCTATTAAAGGGGTCGTCTAAAACCGTAGGGACAACCTCTGACTCTTGCAGTATTTCATATACAGATCTCGAAAACCTACAGTAACTCAACTCCCTGTGAGGATAACATGAGGATAATGACATGATTCCTGGTGAGCTGCCACAAGGAGCATATGTTCCAATGAATATCCATGCCTCCAAGGGCCCAGAACTATGGAAAGAAAGTGACCTAATAACAACTTTCCATTGCTTCCTGAAAAAAAGCTTCTGGCCTCATAACATAATAATAATATAGCATGGGTTTGCTTTTTCCATCCTAGATCATCAAATGTGACTGGGAATCTACCAAGCCAGGTCAAACATATCCCAAATCGAGACTGGCTCCTGGAACAACTCTCAGGGTGATTTTTCAGGCTTGGTGCCACAATTTGTTATTGCCCTCTACCTAGCATGGCAGCCATGCCTCCTACAAGGGCTGTCAATAGGGTTCGGCGTGTGTGAATCTCCTTGCAGCAGCAACCATTCTCCTTTACTTTATTCTTGGGATTTACACTCACTTTTATGTTCATTTACTGCTCTGTTGAAATTGAAACTGCCTTATGGCAGCTGGTTTAGCTGTACTGCCCAGGTGGCAAAACTAATAAACTTTGAGTCACCCACTTCTGGACTTCCATCTGGTCTTGGGCATTTGAAACATGGAGCATTCCAGGGCTGCCTGGGGCTGCCTAGTGCTAATCACCATTTCACAGATAACTTCTGTGTCTTTCAAAATGGAAAAATCAAATCAACATTTTGTAGTAAAAATGCACTGGTTGGGAAGTCCAAATTCATGGTTTCTAATTTCTGTCACCCTCTAAGCAGTTGTACCATCATAGGCATATAATTTAACTTCTTTGACCTTCAGACATATACTCTAAAAAGTCGTGGGCACTTGACCTAAACCAATGGTTTTCAAACTTATTTTTAAAAAAGCAGAACTCCCGCATCAACCAAATAATAGTGAAATCCTAATGTGTAAGCAGATAATATCCCAAGTGCTCCAGTGCAAGCAGAGGCAGGCGTACAATGCCATCCTATGCCAACATGAACACAGAATACACTTTGCAAAATAGTAAATGGTCTTAAATTTGCTTCCAAGGTCTACACTTCTGACTCTATTATTCTTTTTAAGAGTCTGGTAGATAAAAAGGTACCAGGGATGCAATAGTAGTCATTTTCCCATGAAGGCTCTTCCTGAAATTGGAGAAATTTTCTCAAGTCTTAGATTTTTCTATAGAACAGGTGCTTCTATGATCTAGGTATGTTGAGAGGGGTTTTTTGTTCCTTTCAAATAAATTCTGGTGAAAGTCATTCTCTAGGGAGTTCTGGTGCTACTGAAGGGCAAGAATTCACATTAATAAAGGTAATTTTTTGCAAGCAAAGAATCACAAGAGGCTTGGTATTTCCACTTTTCTAATTTCAAAGTCAACTGACAGTCAGTAGACCAACATCGGCAAGAGCTGCATGAGGTAGTGGGCTGACTGGATGATACAGGTCAACCCGTAAATCCTAGATTGATCTGAGATGGCTGCCAACGTAGGCATGGGTTGGATTCTAGAGTGGACATCAGCCTGGCTGTCTCATTTCTTGCCCACTACCTTATTCTTTCTTCTCAATTTTGACTTCTGTGTTTCTGGCCCTGCCTTGATAAGCTATCTTTGACAATGATTTAATAAAAGTAGCCCCATTTAGAGTGAGTTTGAATGAAGGGTGAAAACTCATCTCGCAGACTGTTTGTAAATGGAATACCATAGCCATTCTCTCCCACAATATGAAGTCATGAAAACAAAAAGCACTTCAGAACTAGCAAGCTCCCAATGGGCAGAAAGGTTAAATAAGATTTGAAGCCAGTTGCCATGCAAAAACAGAGTGTGATTTGTGAGTAACTACTCAGAGGCAAAGTTGGGGAAAAAAAGAATTCTATTTTTAAAAAAAGAGAGCAACAGGGCTAAATTTAGCAACCCAATGTTTAAAAGGAGCATTGCTAATCTGAAAGTAATCTACTATTTACAAGGATATATTTTAAAACAGGAGAAGGGGGAGGAAGTCAACAGCTATGACGTGATTATGCATAAAAAATCAGAGGCTTCCTGGCAATTAATGACAAACTTTCTGCAAATTAAAAGAATGCAGGATGTGACTTTTAGGTTAATAACTACATACTGTATATCCCTTCTAAATATTGCATTAGATCACCACTTTCATCCCCTAAACTTAGGCTCATTATTTCATCATGTGGATGCCATATAATTTACTCAGAATGTTGCCTTTATATGGTTTCATCTAAACAAAAAAGCCAACTTTGGTTTAATAATAATAATTTGGATAGAAAAACTATTACTTTAGATAATACAGTGGGTCCTGATATTCTTTATGTCTAACCAGAAAACCAATGGGATGATCAAAGTAGATCTCAAAGGGCACAGCCCCAAAAGGCTTCAGGAAGAATACGCTCAATTATTTCCCAAAGCAGCTTCATGGTGTCTGTCACCTCATGTTTCACTACTGCCAAATGAGGTTCAAGCTGCAATAATAGAATCTTTCATCTCCAAAAGGACAACCAAGTATGATAGGTAACATGGGGAAAACAAGACTGGAACTATGGTCCATTGCATCAAAACTGTTAATTTCTTCCCAACTGCTCACTTGCATATATTCTGGCCTTCAACTAAGCTTGACTAGACACCAATCACGCCTCACTTCTGCACCTGCCTATATCCCCATCCACTCTTCAAAGTCCATTTCAACATCACCATTTCCATCAAGTGCTCCCCATCACCCAAGCAAAAAAGTATTTTCCTGCATCTGAACAAACATAACGTCTTAATTTGTCCAACTCCTACTGCACTTTCATAGTTTGCCTTGTACTATAATTAGAATTATAAGATGGCGAACCTAGACAAATCTAGATCAGTAGTTCCTAAACCTGGCTGTATATCCCAATCACCTGGGGGAATTCCTGGACCCTACCCTAGACTTACTGCATCAGACTCTCCAGGGATGGAGCCTGGGAAAGAATCATTTAACCAATGTACAATTAATTGCACAGGAGATTTGAGAACCAAAGCCTTAGGAAAGTCTAGTCAAACCCCTTAATATTAAAGATGGATAAGTAAAGGAACAGAAAAGGGAAATAATGTATCTGATGCCACACAGCAGGCTAGTGGCAGAACTTTAAACTACACCAACTACAGTGCCCTCTTCCATGCTACAGTATTATTCATATCCTTTCGCTCCTTGTAAATTGAGAACTATTTCAGGGTTGGAATTGTGTATTACAAACCCTTTGCATGTTCTCATAGCAACTAACATAGAGCTTGCACACTAATTTTTTTTAACACATGAATAAAAACAGTAATTACTAGTTGTTTATTTATTCAACAAATACTGAGTGCTGCTTTGTGTAAGGCATTATGCTAGGTACCGGGTATACATAAGCAAATGAAAAGACATAGTCCTGCCCCGTTTGGACTTAAGAATAGCAGAGAAGGTAACTAAACAAACAGTTATAGGAACTGCCATAGAGAGAGGAGATAGAGGAGAATTTTAAAAACAAAGAGAATAACGTGTGAAAGCCCTAAGGCAGGAGAAAGATTGGCATACACGAAAAAAACCCAAAAACTGAAAGTAGACCAATGTAACTGAAGCATAGCAAGAAAGAGACAGGAAATGAAATTGGAGAGGATGAGAGACCAGATCACGCCAGCCCTTGCAGATCATTGTAAGGAGTCATTCTTTGCACATCTTTCAGAATGATCACTTTAAAGTCACAAATCATATCATATCATCCTTCTACTTAAAACTCATAGGGCTTCCCACTGCACTAGCAATTAAATTCAAAGAATGAACTGAAAAGAGGCAAGAGAGAAAAGGACCAGTTATGGATATTGCAAGGGTCCAGGCATAAGTTGATGATAGCTCTGACTAGGTTGGCAGCAGTGAACATGTAAAAATATGTGGAGTAAAATATATACTAGGGACAGAAAGGACAGAACACGTGAAAGATGTATGGGAATAGCATGGGAGACAGAATGGTGAGGGAGAGGAAGGAGCCAATCATAACTTCCAGATTTCTGGCTGAATATCTCGATGAGCTATACAGGCATTAACAGAAACAAGGAAGTCAGAGAGAGGAACAATTTAAAGGGGGAAGAAAATAAGAGTCTACCTTGGAATACATTGAATTGGAGATGCCTGCAAGACAAACAATTGGGCTGAAGTCATCAACACATAGAAAGCATTTAAAATCATCCTCCAATAGGAAATATAGAGAGATGAAACCAGAAACAATACAAAACAAAAGAAGGTAAGTCTCCATGTCAAAAACAGCCCTTCCTCTGGTCCAGGTATGGTCAATGATGTAGATACAAACACTAGCACCAATTTAAATACCCAGAAGTAGGGTGTAGTTATAAATAAGCTTTGATATCCATATACAATAGAAGACAAAGTAGGCACTCAAAATGATACAACAGAAGAATAAAGCATCATGTGGGAAAATGTTAGCAACTCTTTTTTAAAACGTTTTTATTTTAGAACAGTTTTATGTCTTGTTAATTATAGCCATTCTGACCGGAGAGAGGTGATATCTCATTGTAGTTCTGATTTGCATTTCCCTGATAATTAATGATATTGAACATCTTTTCATGTGCCTGTTGGCCATCTACATTTATAGAAAAAATACCAAGTTAGTACAGAGTTCTCATTATTCCACACCCAGTTCCCCTATTATTAACATCTTACATTAGTGTGATACATATTTTCAATTAAAGAATCAATTATTGATGCATTGTTATTAATTAAAGTCCATGTGTTCAGATGTCCTTAGTTTTTACTTAATGTCCTTTTTCTGTTCCAACATACCATCCAGGATACTTACCACCTTATATTTAATTGTTGCCCCCTTAAGCTCCTCTAGTTTATAACAGTTTCTCAGGCTTTCCCTGTTTTTGATGACCTGGACAGTTTTGAGGAGTAGTGATCAGGTATTTTGCAGCATGCTCCTCAACTGGGATTTTTCTTATGTTTTCCTCACAATTAGTTGGGGGTTATGGGTTTTTAGAAAGAAGATCACGAAAGTAAAGCACTGTTTTCAACACATCATATCAAAGGTACATGCCATCAACATGATTTCTCACTGTTGGTGCTGGCCTTGATCACTGGGCTGAGGTGGTGTTTATCAGGTTTCTCCACTGTAAAAGTATTCTTCTTTCCCCCCCTCTCCAGACTGTACTCTTTGGAAGGAAGTCACCATGTACAACCCACACTTAATGGGTGGGGAGTTATACTCCTCCTTCTTGAGGGCAAGGTGTCTATATAAATTATATGGAATTCTGCACGGGAGATTTATCTCTTCTCTCCTATTTATTTATTTGTTCAATCATTTATTTATATCAGCACAGACTTCTGCATATTTATTTTATACTTTGGGTTATAATCCACTGCTACTTTATTTTCTTGCTCAAGTCATTCCAGATTTGGCCATTGGGCGCTTTTTCAGTTTGCTCCTATGTCCCTTTGACACACTTCTCATCATTGTGAGGTTTTTTTGTTTTTAGCACTTACTTCCTTCCTTTGTGGAACTACAAGATGCTCCAGGCTCATCTGTCCTGCTCCAGTCTTACAAGAAAGCATAAAAAGAAGAGTCGTCATAGGGTAGAGAAAGGAACCAATATTTATTTTAGTGTCGACTAGCACTTCACTCATTCATTTATTCAAAAATCTTGATATCACACCTACTATGTGCTAGGAACTGTGTTAGGCACAGTGGATAAAGAGTAAACAAGACAGATATGGTCATACTCTCATGAAGCTTATATTGTGGTGTAAGGTATACTCAGGCATAAACAAACATGAAAATATCAAGGAATGATAAGTGCTATGAAGAAAATAAAACAGAATCACAGAGGGCGCTCTTCTAGACTAGCAGGTTAGTAAAGCACCTTTGAAGATGTCACATTTAATCTGAGACCTGGAGAAGGCATGTGAAAACTCTAGGGGAAATCTTTCTAGGCAACAAGATCAACCAATTAAAAGACTTTATTGTGGTGAAAAGCTTGCCACATTTAGGAACAAAAATAATGTCACTGTAGCCGGAATGTAGTAAGTAAAAGAGGGAGTAGTTCAAGGTCAGGTCAGGGAGGTATGCAAGGGCCAGATCATGTGAGTCCTTGTAGGTCTGGGCAAGGATCTGGGATATTGTTCTAAGTGTCACAGAAAGCCATTGATTTATATAATTAGATCACCTGGCTGTTATATGGAATATAAAGGGGCAATATTCATTTATTAATGAAACCATATTATCTCACATGAAATCAGTATTACAACTTTCATTTTGCAGATGAGAAAATGAAGCCCAGGGAGATCTATGTGGTCTGGATCTCACAGTTGGTGAATGGCAAACTACCACTCACACTCAGGTCACTCTACTCTCTAAGTCATCCCTACTCTGCTACCTCCTCTCTGTTCCACCTCTCTGCTGCCAGCCCCTCCCAGCTTAGCAGTGCTTGACTTCACATCTTATCCTAGGCCATATCCTTGGCTTCACAGTTTACATTCCCTGCAAGGCCCGCAAATCACTGGAGTGGACTGGACGCCCTCCATGATCACTCAGTGGTCCTCCGCATTTGCTTAGAAAGCACATTATTAACTGAATCAGTAATTCTCTTCATGTTCTTCTGCTCAACTTCACTCATTTACTAACTATACAACATTTTCTGGGAAAAATGTGCTAAAAGAGAAATGAAGGGGCTAGCATTCATAGAGAATACACCTTTCAAGAAGGGAAATTTCTTCTCATATCAGAAAGAGCTTTTGAGATCCTGACATCTCTTTTTTATCCTAATACCATTACTTGGCATGTCAAACTTCCTGCGTAATTTAATCTGCTTCACTTTGTCCCCCACACCCCAAAGTAAACTGATTCCTCCAGAACCAATAGAGCCAAGGAGGAAAAACCTTCAGGAGAAGAGAAAGTACTTTGGGTATCCCATGTTGAAAGAAGAAGAAGAATTCTACCTATTCATACTATATCATTCTAAGTTTCTAACGATAAAAGCTAATATTTATTAAGCACTCATTGCATTATATTCTAAGCATTTTATGTGAATTATCTCATTTAATCGTCATGATAATTGTATGAGAGAGGTGCTGTGATGAACCAATTTTACAAAAGAGACAATTGAAGAACTGAGCAGTTTAGTAATCTGCCCAAGGTTATATACCTAGTAAATGGACGAGCCAGAACCAGAACTCAGCTAAAGTCTGGATTCTAGCATTCTAGACTAAATTACAGAATCAGACTCAAAATTTCTGAATGGCCTTGATCCTGGAAAAGTTTTATTGGAACGTCCTACTCAGTAAAGAAAAAACAGTGATTAAGCATCCTTCTCAATTACGTAAACCTCTACACATAAATTTAACCTTAATTATTACATAATATTTAATGCTCATTCAAAGTTTTCTGCTTTGCTGCAACTATTCTGGGCTACTATTCCAATGTAGTTAGAAATAAACTTCAACCTATAAACATGTTACCTATAGCACTGAAAAACCAGTAGAGCTGTTATATAATTTTAAAATCTCTACTTTTATTTACATAGCAAAGAAAAACCATATCATCAAATCCTTCTCTTCATGGCATTTTTTTAACTTAATGAAAGGAACACATACACTTCATATTCCTGTAAATTATCACTAATGATTGTCAAATCATATTGATGTTTATTTTTAAACTGAACTCAAAAGAAAAACATATTTGCATTATACTCAGAATAATTTTGCCAATCCATCTGAATCAGAATCAGACATATGAGGAAACTGAATATCAAATGCCAGAAGGTGAGACCAGACAGCAAAAAGAGGCAGAATTTCAAAAGCATGTTTAGGATAATACTTCAAACATATTTCTTACCATGAACCACTGACCCAGTCAATCATTTGACTCAAAAAATGGTTATTAACAACTAAAAAAAAGTGATGAGTACGTGGAAATGTAGAAAAGTAACATTTAATAACATGATTTGCTTATCTACCCTTGTGGTGGCATGTCTTCAGTTTCAAATGTCTTCTTGAAATATGTTTTTACATTTTAAATAATTCAGTTCTTTAAAATATGTCTGATTTTGGAATAAAATACATTGTTTTGCACCACTAGTTTTAAAAAGAAGTTCTAAAAATGAAATGAAAGTTACCTTCGCTTATTGCTTTCTTCATGCATTTAGCAGATATTTAATAAACACTTTTTATATGCAAAGTATTCTAACAGGTGCGGTGGGAGATCTGAACATCAATAAAACAGAGTTTCATCTCTCAAGAGGGTTAAAATCTATAATTCAAAATTGAAATAATCAGTGCCACAAGAGACGTTTTTAAAAAATCAAGTTGGGATAGAAAGTGACATTTGAGCTGATGCTTTAATAATATGAATTTAGTCATGCAAAAAACAAGGAAAAGGGCCTTCCACATGAAAGAAATATTGTGGGCAAAGTCATAACAGAGATGGAAAAGTATTGGGGCTCTTTGAACGAATTATTAATGAATGGAAATAACTGAAACAAGGCAATAGATTTGATGACCAGGATACCATGAATGATCACTAAGATGCAATATCAATAAAACAGTAGGGATAAAAGCCCGATTAAAGGGGGTTAAGGAGTCAATGAAAAGATTGTGGGAGCCACAGGAGTATTTTAGAGGGTTGTGTACAGGGGGAAGGAGAGAGGCTGGACAGTAGCTCAAGCAAGTGAGCAGGAAGATAAAGGCTTTATTTTTGAGGATTAAAAAACCCTAAACTTCATTTAAATATGCAAGAAAAGATAACTGAAAGTGTAGAGTCTTAAGCAAGATGAAAGAAGATAAAAAAGAAAGCACAAAAGAAGGGGTTATGGTTAAAAATGTCCTCGCTCAGTGAAGTCTTCCCTAACTCACTCAGCTGGAATCACTTCCTTTTCTGTCTCTCTGTCCATCAGCATGGAAGCTTCAGGAGGGAGAGAACTTGCCTGATTCGTCTGCCATTCTCTCCCCAGCCACAGCAACACTACCTGAGACACAGGCACTCAGTAATTATTAGTTAAACTAGTGAAAAAGTGAGTGAATGATACAGTTTTCCTCTAATTTGGGAGGAGAATCTTAATAAAGAAGAAGAAATATGTTAGGTGAAAAAGAGGAGAGTGGATGCAATCCCCACAAAAAAGCAGAATAGTACAAGGCATCTTCATGGAATGAGAAAGATAGGATGAAATTTGCCTTGTTCTCCCTCTAAACCCTGGCTCTTCCCACTGGAGTCACATAGAGCAAGTCCACTCATTCTTTCACCGTGTACCAAATGGATAAACAGAGAGACTAGTTAGAGAGCAATGTCAGGGCCTGAGGCCTCACAGGGTGGGAAAAGCAACAAAGGTGGCTTAGGGAACAACAAGGGAATCTTCAGGAGTCAACATCTCATTGCGCTAAAAGTGACTATAGGATGATGCTGAAGATTCATGGACGGGAGAGAGATGAACAAAAACTCTTCCCTTAAGTCAGGATTGGCCTAGGAATGGGGGTGGGGTGAATCTGTAACTGAGAGATCAATAGGATCTACGAGGGAGCACTAGGCAGTTCTGAGGCTGAGAAATTGAATGAAGGCTGACTCCCACTGACCCCTTAGACGTCCTTCCTTGTCCCATGGTGCCCAAGATGCTGTTTCTTCTACAGAAAGTTGTGGTTCTTTTTGGGAAGAGCTTCATACACTTTGTTTAGTTATGCTAGTTCAGGGAACCTTCTCCAGTTCTCTCTTTGCCACATTTTCCTCTAGTTTTGATTACCTATGCCTTTATGTTCTGGTGACATTTTGTCGTTGTTTCTTCAACACTATTCAATAATGTATTATCCACTTAAAAAGGGGAGGTAGGACAAAATTATGCAGGTACAGAACACAGTACATATAGGGATTGCTCAGACTGTTCATCTTCCTTGCATGTACACAGGTCACCTTGCATATGTTTGTCTAAGTTGTGGCTACTGTGAGAAAAGAAGAAATAACAAATCTGAGAGACTTTAAAGGAAAGGATCACAAGACCTGGTAACAGATTGTAAGGAATAGAAAAGAAGGTACAAAGAGAGCTCTAATGGTTTTAGCCTGGACCATAAAAGGAATGTGAATTTACCTATATAAATGGCTTTCTTGGTGAAGAAATATGCTGGGTTTTTTGTTTGTTTCTATGGTAGGGCATACATTGATTTAAAGATGTGGTTGGGATGTCCAAATGAAGATACCCATTGCTAGCTGGAAATCCAGTTGTTGGAGCCTGGATGATGGTGAGAAACAGCCATGGATGTTCAGTGGCTATCTATATAGAGGACTGGGGTGGGCAGGATTCTAAGATGGCCACCAAGATTCCCATCTGCTGGTGAATGCACCCTGTATAATCCCTTACCATTCTGATGGGATGTGACTCCCATGATTAGGCTAACAATCCATTGACTATGATTTAATCAAAGGAGATTGTGTAGACAGCTAATCTTCAACAAAGGAGCCAAGAACATACAGTGGAGAAAGGAAAGTCTCTTCAATCAATGGTGTTGGGAAAACTGGACAGCCACGTGAAAGAGAATGAAAGTAGAACATTATCTTACACTATACAAAAAATTAACTCAAAATAAGTTAAAGATTTGAATGTAAGACCTGAAACTATAAAACTCCTAGAAGAAAACATAGGCAGTACACTCTTTGACATTGGTCTTAGCAGTATCTTTTTGAATACCATGTCTACTCATGCAAGGGAAACAAAAGAAAAAATTAACAAACGGGACTTCATCAGACTAAAGAGCTTGTGCAAGGCAAAGGAAATCATGAACAAAACAAAAAGACAACCTACCAACTGATAGAAAATTTTTGCAAATCATATATCTGACAAGGAGTTAATTTCCAAAATATATAAAGAACTCATACAACTCAACAAAAAAAAAAAAAAAAAAACCCAATCAAAAAATGGGCCGAGGACCTGAACAGACATTTTTCCAGAGAAGATATACAGATGGCCAACAGGTATATGAAAAGATGTTCAACATCACTGATCATTAGGGGAATGAAAATCAAAATCACAATGAGATTTCACCTTACACCCATCAGAATGGCTATAATTAACAAGACAAGAAATAACAAATGTCAGAGAAGATGTAGAGAAAAGGGAACCCTCAGACCCTGTTGGTGGGAATGCAAACTGGTGGAGCCACTGTGTAAAACAGTAAGGAGATTTCTCAAAAAATTAAAAATAGAAATGCCATATGATCCAGCTATCCCACTCCTGGGTATTTATCCAAAGAACATGAAATCAACAATTTAAAAAGATTTATGCATGCCTATGTTCATCACAGCATTATTCACAATAGCCCAGACATGGAAGCAACCCAAGTGCCCATTAATGGATGAATGATAAAGAAAATGTGGTATATATACACAATGGAATACTACTCAGCCATAAAAAAGACAAAATTGTGACATTTGCAACAACACGGCTGGACCTTGAGAGTATTATGTTAAGCAAAATAAGCCAGACAGAGAAAGACAAACACTGCAATTTCACTCCTATGTGGAAGATAAACACATGGACAAGGAGAACAGATTAGTGGTTACCAGAGGGGAAGGGGTAGGGAGAGTGCAAAAGCAGTAAAGGGGCACATACGTACAGTGACAGATAAAAACTAGACTATTGGTGGTGAACACGATGGAGTCTATACAGAAACTAATATATAATACTGTACACCTGAAGTTTATACAACATCATAAGCCAATATGACCTCAATAATTTTTTTTAAAGAAAAAAAGGTGATTGTGCTGGGTGGGCCTGATCTCATCAGAAGAACCTTTAAAAAGAAGGTAAACTCAGAGAGCCATGCTCCTACCGGCCTTGAAGACACAGCCTCCAGGAGCTCTACAGCCACAGGAACTGTATTCTGCCAACAACCTGAAAGAGTTTGGAGAAGGACTCTGAGCCCCAAGTGAGAAGTTCAGTCCAGCAGACACTTTGGTTGCAGCATTTAAGACCTGAGGACAGGATCCAGCCTTTCCTGGACTCCACCTATAAAAACTATGAGATAATAACCTTGTGTTAACTAATGCTACATTTGTGTTAATTTATGACGTGGCACTAGAAAACTAACACAAGGCTGAAGCCATCGAAGAGGATGACCAGGCTGGGCAATTAGGGGGAAAGTGGAGGACAAGGACAGGGCACCAGAGTCAACCAAGAAGGATACAAAAAAATCGGTTGTAAAAGTAGGAAGAATAACAGAAAGGTGTGGTGCCTGTAGGCCCAAGAAGGAGCATGTTGGAAGGAATTATGTGAATGTATGTTGAATAGCCAAGGGAGGTCAAGAAGGATGAGAGTGAGAATCATGGACTGGACAAAAGAAAATTAGCCCTGAAAGGCAATATCATAGAGGAATTGGAGTGGACGTTATACTGCAAAAGGTTAAGAAAAGCAGGTAGGAAACAGAAACCTCAAACACAAATGATATATCAACTTTGGTAGTGAACGGAGAAAAGAGAGAACAATAGCTGGAATACATAGCCAAATTGCCAAAAATGGTGTCAAGTAAAGATTGTTCATGATGTTGCCTTTTCCCGGGTTTACAGACTTTAACAGAAAATGAATCAAGACCCAAAAGCCTTAGAGCTAAAGGAATGAATCTCTATTAGTGGAATTTCAGGCATTTTCCCAAGTTCATGGAAGACAGATTTTATAATTGAGTCATTTTCCTAGAACCTGTAAGTCACAGAACTACATAAAACAACTCTGCATATGACAACAGCTGATAAACCAAGCCCCGACAGGAGAAAAGAATAAGTTAACTTAGATACTCTGCCTATATCTGAACATTCTGACTAAAATCCAAGAACGCAAAGGTAAATCTAATGCTGATTTTTGGCCATGTCGCACTGCTCTCCTGAGCTGCTGTGGCGTGGTTCCCAGAATAACAGGGGAGGCTCACCAGAACAGTACCTAACTAAGTTCTTTAGTGGTGACTCTTCTTAGAGTGACCTCATGGGCATTCAGGAGAAAGGCGCAAAGCCAGGTTTGGATTAAGACAAGATATCCAGGGGCCGGCCCGGTGGTGCAGCGGTTAAGTTCCCATGTTCCGCTTCTCGGCGGCCCTGGGTTCTCTGGTTTGGATCCCGAGTGCGGACACGGCACCACTTGGCACGCCATGCTGTGGTAGGTGTCCCACATATAAAGTAGAGGAAGATGGGCACGGATGTTACCTCAGGGCCAGGCTTCCGCAGCAAAAAGAGGAGGACTGGCAGCAGTTAGCTCAGGGCTAATCTTCCTCCAAAAAAAAGACAAGATATCGTGATGTCAGTGACCAAATGATTCAGCAGGTGAAGTATGTGTTATGTGATTACACTTCAAGCAAAAATGCATGCAATGAATACAGGTACACAGTGCCAAGGACTGCCATGTTAATTAACAAAAACCAACTCAGAGATGAAAAAGACAACTCTAAGAACACCAAGAGAGAAGAAACACATTCTATACTTGTATATACTAATTCGGTTTTATTTGAAAGTTTTAAAAAATCTTGTATGTACATTTCATTTTTCCATCCAGCAAATGTTTATTGAGTGACTACTTTGTTCATGCAGTGTGCTAGGGGCTGGGAATATAATGGTGAAAAGAGATGGATTCTCTGCCCTCATGGGACATAGAGTCTAGTGAGAAGACACACACTAAACAGGCTAAAGTCAGTGATGGAGTTTAGGGCCAGCACCCTGATTGGAGGCAGGCCTAGCGGACTGAGCTCAAAGTTGAGTTTGCATGACAAGCGTACTCTTTCTGAACTTCCCGGCCCCCTCTCCCCACCAAAACACACAAAATGCTTTTGGCAAATAAAACTGCCACATGATGGCTATCTTTACTAATTTGGAAGCCACTTCACAAGAACAGAAACAATGAGACTATTCCACTATGTATATAAACATCTAGCCAATCTCTCCTCTGTTCTTACTAATACATCTCACCAGAGATCAAAACCAAGGAAACTGATTTCAGAACCTCACTAATATATATCACAGTCAGAACTCATCAACAACATGCCACATGGCACAAGCTGGATGGCTTTTAAGATCTAAGCTGCAAATTATAGACGTGTTTGGGCTTTTCAACATCACCTCTGAGAGACCTCAAAGGGACACTGACATAATCAGCCTTTGACGATACACTGTATCATATATCCCTATTCTCATATGTCCCTAATTCAGCACATTTGCATATGATCTGCATTCGAACAGATCCACAAATATGTTTTCAGATGCTAGAAGACTATAATACGATAGAACCCTTAAGAGCCACTCTGCTTTGTTGTGTCAATTCTCATATTCATCAGACAATGATCAGTCTCTTAGCCACATCCTCCACCTACTCCTTAACCACAATTGGAGGGCTAGACAGTTCTGAAGAGGGCATAGTCTTTGAATCTTTTTGACGTCGTCAGCAGTTTGGTGGAAAAAATTTGGATTCTAAGTCAACAGGTCTGAGTCCCAGTCTGCTTACTCGCTCACTACAGAGTCCTGAACCCTGAGGCCAGTTTGCAAAACACCGCTAACTCCTCACAGCCCTGTTTGTGTGACTTCAGAACAACACTGTAAATGTGTTTTGGAAATACCCAAAAGTAGGAAGAATGAAACATTATCATTTAAAAAAACACATCCAAGTGAATACAGATCAAACAGCTAACAGAGGATTATACTACACAACAGTTTAGTAATTTCTATGAATTAGATTGTTTTCCATCTTTCACTGATAAAAATAATCCATCTAAGAAAAGTAACTCCCAGAGAAGGCAAACCAGGTTAATCGGCTTTAGAAATTCTAAGTATATTGATTGTTTTTATTAATCAAAGAAGAATTTCTAAACTGCAATTTTTTAAACTTTTAAAAATATTAAACACAAACTAAAACACTGTCGGTTCAGAAAAATACCAGTGGAACTGTTGATTAAACATCTGCAGTTTGACTATAAACTGGCAAAAATTGATTTCTAAGACAAGTATTATCGGTTTACCTCCAGAGGTTGTAAATTGGCAGCTCATGAGCATGATTGAGTTCATTAATATGTTTTGTTTGGCCTACATAGCATTTCAAAGATTGAAAAGTCTTATACAAAAATTCAGATTTCCTGCTTCAAAAATTGTAAATCTGGCTACACTGGGCTAGTGGTGTGGTGGAGCTAGCTTACACTGGCTCATAAGAGCCAATTGTTAATATCTTTTCCAAACATGTTCAAGTGACAATCACACTAGAGGCTTGAAATTAGCTATGTCAGAATATTTATACCATGAGAATTGGCATTTGCTACAAATCACAGCTTTTTTTTTTTTTTCTTTAAGAAAGCTAGTTAAACATTTGCAAGCACACTCCACCCTTGGGACCACAGCCTCACATGGCAGCAATCTCACATGGCTGGAGTGAGCAGTGACCGTGCCCTCAGACAGGATGTGGACTCTTTAGTCCATATCCACCACTCTTCCCTATCGTGTTTTTGTCTGGCTCAGTTTACTCATTTTAATTACGTACCTGGCATATTTAAGCATTTGATTTTGCAATTCCTGGTTTACAGTCAGACTCTATTTTAAAAAACTCTTAGACGATAACAAAGAAAAATAGCCAAGCCACTGTGCTTGCTTGATAATTAAAAACAAACAAAAACCAGGCTTAAATTCAACACTGTTGGACAAATTGAAATACTATCTTTAGATTCCTTTTTCTCTCTTTTCTAACTCCTGTTATTTAAGCAGAAAAGAACATTGTAACAGATTTCAAGTCATAAACTGAGCAGTTAGCATAATGGATTTTTTTAAAGTTAAGAATATTATTTAATTGTGTATTCTTAAGAAACAAAATGTGAAAAACTGAGAATTTTTTTTCTAGGGAAAAGAATCATCATTGCTTCTCAAAACTGAATGCTTTTGGTTTGTCTGGAGACCTTATATGGATACTTGATGGAAATCTCAAAAACCTGGGCAAAAAAAAATCCCTACACAAGACAAACCTCTGATTAAATGACTCTATCAATAAGAATGTCTGAACATGAAACCAGATATGATGGTGGTCAGGAAAATTCCCTTTCATGTTACATTACGTGGGTTCATACACAGACGACAGTTGCTTAGCCTGCCCTAATACATAGGTCTGTGCTTCCAAAGACAATAATACTTTCATTTATCACTCCCTTCCCTTGGGGCATGACCATGATAGTCCTACCCACTAAAAGAAAAGCATTTTCCAGAAACCACTTTCAAGGTCCCAAGAACAAAGACAGAGGACAAAGTTTGGGAAAGAACACAGACCAATGGAAGTTCCTAAAACAGTTCCCATCAATGGGTGTTGTATTTCTGGGTACTGTCCTAGCAGGAGTCACGACCACTATATGGCAGCGGTGATACGAGCATTGTCAGGAGTCTCTACCTCAATGCACCACTTTTAAAATTCTATCTTCCCTCCTCTATCTCCCACTAAATGTGTTTTCCGTCTCAGACCTACTTTAGCATGGTTGCTGGTCTTTTCTTTTTTTCAAGATGCTCAAAAATAACAAGTGTTTAGAATTCTACCCTCGCACAAAAATTATGATAAGGTCAGTTTTACTGTAGCAAGAAAACAAGAGATTAAAGAAACAGGAAAGAAGGATCACGGGTCGGGGGGACTACAAAGAAAAGACACAAAGAATGTTTTGAGGTAACAAGAGAGAAAGGGATCATGTTTTAAAAAGAGAAGGAGGAAAGCAACTGTCATGTGTCCTTTTAGACTGCTCTTAATGTAAACTTTGGGCTGGTGGAATCCAAATAATATTATTATTTATCATCTTGAACAAATTTTTGCCTCTGATTTTTGACATGCTCCCATGAGGATGAGACATTCTCAAGTGTAGATGGAGAAGCTCAGGAAATGATTCGGCTAAAGTCAAGAGGAGTTTGTTGATAGTACCAAAAACGAAAAATAAAACAAAGAACAAGGACACCACAAAGAACAAGAGTTCTACCTGTATTCAGTAACGTGTGCGAGCTGCGCTAATTTATATCGAACTTTGTTTCAGTGTATGGATTTCCGCTGATTTTACGCTGAAGGCCTGAACCTCAGTTACCTCAAGGGTAACCGAGTTCTTTCAGTAACAGAACTCAACGTGAGCCAGACTCCTTCTACTCCAAATGCTCAGGTTTGTACTGCAGCTGACTAGCAAAGAAGTACTTCCTGGACTTAGGACAAGTTACCTCAGTTCTCGGCCTGGTTTAAGCACCGGCAGCCACAGGCCTTACGTGCATAGTTACAATAAGCAGTAGGTCATCAGTATTCTTAATTTTGGTTGAGGCATTTTAACATCCACGTTCCCTCAACTTAAAAAAAAAAAAAAAAAGCAGTAGCAAAGTAAGACTTTTACTTTTTAATGTTTATATTCTAAATAATTACAAGACTTCATCAAAAGTAAAAGCTTTGGGTAAAACATTAGTCTCTGCTGGAACCAATATGCTCCTATGCTGGTACATGCGGGGTTAAGAAATGTCATAATTAGGTGACAGCCTACTGAAGAGGGGTCAAAGGAAGAGGAAAAAGAAAGGAGAAACTAAGGTGGAGACGATGGCAATAATAATAATAAAATATTAAAAGCTAACACTTACTTAGTGCTTACAACGCAATGGGCACCTCGACAAGTACTTTCCATAGATAAACTAATTTCAATCCTCCTAGCAATCCTAGGAGGCAAACACTGTTATTATCCCCATTGAATGAATGAGGAAACTGAGGCACAGAACCATTTCAAGACTTGCCCAAGGACCTCAGCGACTTAGTAGCATGTTGAGGATGTCAATCTCAGCAGTCTGGCTCGAGAGTCCATGTTTCTAACCACTACCGCATAGGCCTGAACAGGAAGGTGACCAAAGGGAAAGAAGTTAATTCAACAATAAGCCTAAAATTAAGTGTAAAAAAAAAAATACAACTGCAGTTTTATCTTATAGGGAAAAAAATATATTTTGAATGCAGATTAAAATGTTCTACCTAATAAACACAATATAATGCATACTTGGCAACAGGTAACAAGTGTACGCACAAACATTAGAAATGAACATAAAAAGCCTTCTCCAGAAATATGGGAGCACAATATTTTAACTAGCCGAGAGATCCCATTACTAGTGCAGCTCATAAGCCCACAGTGCCATCCAGTGATAAGGTAGGTGAATCGCGTGTACACCCTCTCCTACAAATTACTGCAATCTTCTCTTTAACAAATCCAGAAGATTCACATAAAAAAGGAAACCAACATTAGTAGTAACCTATCTTTTATTTTACTATAACTTTTGCCAAATTACCCTTACATTTAAATTTTACCCCACTGTTTCTTAATTAAACATATGACTTTGATAAGACTAACCCAAACTATTAGGTGGAGGGGTAAGAGAGGTTGCTGATAATTTACTAGACTACTTCATTTTCCCCAAGAAACCATTCAAAGTCTTTATTAATAGCATCTCAGTCTCCCAGTGAAGACATACTATTGTCACCATACAGGGTAATTCACCGCTTACTAACACCCTTTCAGTTAATGGATTATGGAGTTCAGAGGCAGCCAATGAGGAAGGCTGAAACGCTGCTCCAAACAGCAAAGCAAATTGTGGGTAGTTCCCTCATCTTGGGACCTCGAGAAGGAAACATGCATCACTTAGGCATGTGGTGGAAGAGAGACCTGAGATGCAGGGAGGGGAGCTGGGAAAGCATCAAACAAGGCAAAAACATATCTATGGACTTAAATAGACAAGTGATTACTTTTTAAAAATTCTCATAGAGAGAACGTTTACATTGTGACTTAACTGAATTCTAAAGTTTAGTTTTCGTTGAAAACCATAATATTATAGCTAATTATACTACCAAGACAAAATGATTATATATGTGCTGGAAGGAATTCAATAAAAATTCTTTAGTGAGTTCTTTTAATAAGATTTTTCTTCTGAAAACTTTTGGTAATTCATAATTACCGAAACTGCGGTATATCCAAACAACGGGATATTACTCAGAACTAAAAAGAAATGAGCTTTCAAGCCATGAAAAGACATAGAGGAACCTTAAATGCATACTTCTAAGTGAAAGAAGTCAATCTAAAAAGACAACATACTGTGTGATTCCAACCACATGACATTCTGGAAAAGGCAGTACTATGGAGACAATAAAAAGATCCAAGGTTGACAGGGGTTGGGCAACAAGAGATGAATAGGCAAGCACTGAGGATTTTTAGGGCAGTGAAAAGTCTCTGCATGATATTATAATGATGGATAGCCATCATTATACTTCATCCAAACCCACAGAATACACAACACCAAAAGTGAACCCTAAGTTAAACTATGGACCTTGAGTGATTATGATATGTATGTTCATCCTTGGTAAAAAATGTAACATTCTGGCGAGTGATGATGATAACGGGGTAAGCTATTCACGTGTGGGGCAGGGGGTGATGAGAAATATCTGTACCTTCCTTTCAATTTTGTTGTAAACCTAAAACTGCTCTAAAAAATTTCTTTTATTTAAAAACAAAAAAATCTCCCTGATGATTTTCATACAGCATAAGTTTGGGGATCATTTGTGGAACCGCAGTTCTCAAACTTTGCTGCCCATTAAAATCATCTGGAGAAGTTTACAAAGTCCCAGTGCCTGGGCCACGCCCCACATCAACTAAACCGGAATCTCGGGGGGTGGGACACACGCAGCAGTTTTTGAAACTTCCCAGGTGATTCCAAAGTGCGGCCACGTCTGAGCACTGGTTATAAAGGCTCCAGGTGCAGATTAGAGCCAAATTCAGTCTTCCACGGTGTCAAGACATAGTCAACTTGAGATTCTAACAATCAAAACAACAACAACAAAAGTTTAACACCCAGTTAGTCATGGCAGCAACAAATAAAACCTAACAAGCTGCCATAAAAAGCATTAAGTATGGTTTAAACACAGAAAAATCCTCATTACCAATATGACCACATACAAAAAAGGTTTCCAACAATTTATTTGAATCAAACGAGGAAACTTATTAAGTCCAGCCTTCATTGACAGAAAACTTATGCTCTAAACATTGCAAACCAGTTTCGTTACATAATATGATGGAGGAAGTTACCAATATGGTACATTTTTTCACACTGTTACAAATCAATCTGCACTGGTTTGGGGATGTTTAGAAGATCCTAGAGCAGAATGTGTATCAAAACAAACTAAATTTTCAATAAGGTACCAATGTTAGAGAAATAAAATAATCCAGCAAGCTGCTTTCTAAAGTCAAGGGTTTCTGTAGTTAAAAGACAGGGTTTTCCCTCAGTAGCTTACAAGATAACACATTATTAAACTTGACACAACATATCTGAATACAGTGAACCTGAAACTATAGTCACAGAATTTAAAAAGCATGTCTTTACTCAAAGAACTGCAAGTTTCAGACTCAAACTGGGCCTAAAGATTGAACAGTGGGCAAAAGGACAATGTACTCATTTTACTAGTGCGGCCTGGCTTGAGTTCAATAGAATCAAAAATATAAAAGAATTGCAGAGCTATTTGGTGGAACGGAAGTCGTCATTCCAGAAAAGACTCAATGATTTACATGATTTCAAATTATGCTTTAAGTTTCTGCAGCTTCCTTTAGAGAAAACCTCAGAACGTATCTGTATTATCATCCATGCTATAAGTGTGGTTCAGTTTCAGGAAGAATTGATTGAACTGAAAACAAACTATCCCACCAAGAAGACACATAGTGTTCTTCCTGGAATTTCAGAGATAAATATATGGATTCTACAGCTACCCTGAAACTTCTGGCAATTATCTCTCAGCCATGTTTTAGTCCTCTGCCCATATGAAAATCCATCTAAAATATAAAATTGTTGAAATTAAAAATGAGTACTTTAAGCAGAGATGTAAAGCTCAAATCAAATTGATATGGACCCTCACTTGTACAGAACAACAGCTCCTTAACATTAACAAAAATTTATACATAAAACTAAAGATTTCAATAGCTACTTCTGCCAACTAAGATGGTAAATTCATTTCCTACTGCTGCTGTTACAGATTATGCCAAATTTTGTGGCTTGAAACAACACAAATATATTATCTTAGATGTTAGCTCAGGGCCACTCTTCCTCAAGTAAAAGGAGGAAGACTGGCAACAGATGTTAGCTAAGGGACGATCTTTCACACCAAAAAAAAAGAAAAGTATTATCTTAGAGTCTTGGAGGTCAGAAGTCTAAAATCACTCTCACTGGGCTAACGTCAAGGTGTCAGCAAGGCTGGTTCCTTCTGGAGGCCCTCAGGTGAGAATCTGTTTCCTTGCCACTTTCAGCTTCTGGAGGCCACCTGCATTCACTAGGCTCCTCTTTCCTTGCATCACTCCAATTTCTTGCTACCATTTCTTTTTTTTTTTTTAATATTTTATTTTTTTTCCTTTTTCTCCCCAAAGCCCCCCGGTACATAGTTGCATATTCTTCGCTGTGGGTCCTTCTAGTTGTGGCATGTGGGACGCTGCCTCAGCGTGGTTTGATGAGCAGTGCCGTGTTGGCGCCCAGGATTCAAACCAACGAAACACTGGGCCACCTGCAGCAGAGCGCTCTAACTTAACCACTTGGCCACAGGGCCAGCCCCCCTTGCTACCATTTCTTATCTCAAACTACTGACTCTGATCTTCCTGCCTCCTTCTTATAAGGACTCGTGTAATTACATTGGGTTTACCCAGATAATCCAAGGTAATCTCCCCAACTCAAGAGCCTTAACTTAATCACATCTACAGTATTCCTTCTACCACGTAAGGTAACATATTCACAGGTTCTGGGGATAAAGACATTGCCTTCTTTCAGGGCCATTATTCGATCTACCACAGGCAGTCATAGCAAAGGAGTAGAGAGTGGACATAGTCGCGGTTAAACATTACTTTTCACTTTCAACACAAATAGGGAAAGAATAAAGGAAACACTGGAATTTAACACATCTACCTGTTCTGTGCTCTAAGCCATATGTTGCTATTGAGCCCTTGATGAGGATATTCCAAATTAAGATGTGCTATAAGTACAAAGTACATATCAAATGTGAAAGACTTAGCCCAGAAAAAAATGTAAAATATCTCATTATTAATCTTATATGAATTTTACATTTTGAAATGAAAATCTTTTGGGTATATTTTATTAAATGAAATACATTCTTTTCAATTAAAATTAATTTCATTTGTTCCTTTTTATTTTTTTAATGTGGCTATTAGATAAATTTAAATTACATATGTAGGGAGGAAGCACTTCTGTAATGGTTAACTTTATATGTCAACTTCACTGAGTTAAGGGATGCCCAGATCCCTGGTAAAATACTATTTCCGGGTATGTCTGTGAAGGTGTTTCCAGAAGAAATTAGCATTAGAATAAAGAGTAAATGAACATCGCCCTCAACAATCCAAGTGGGCAGCATCCAGTCCCATAAGGGCCTGAACAGAACAAAAAGGGGGAGGAAGAGCAAATTTGCTCTCTGCCTGAGCTAGGGCATCCATCTTCTCCTGCCCTTGGACATTGGTGCTCCTTGTTCTCGGGCTTTCAGACTCAGTCTGAATTACACCATCAGCCTTCCTATACCATATATGTATACATGTGTGTGTGTATATATATATATAACATTTTTTCTATTGGTTCTGTTTCTCTGGAGAACCCTGATTAATATAAATTCCAAAAAATGTAGAATAAGGATTTCTGCCATAAAAGCACTGGCAAAATTCTCATAATCAACTTTTTCAGAACTATGGAAATGAAGCAAAGCCTTGGAACAAGTGATGAGTGTTTATTCAAGAAAAATAACTGAATCTAAGTAGGAACAGCAAGCTTTATGATGTCTTAACTTGCCATATTACCACCCACCTCTACTCAACTCCATGGTAGTCTGGAAAACCAATTGTCTCACAGGTAGCTATGAATACCAGGCAACCTGGCAGCCACAGAGTGAGCAGAATGAGCTTGAAGCTTACAAAAAAACCCCACCACCAGAGCACTGCCATGGTCTAACCTGTCTGGCAGTGCCCTGAAAAAGTCCCACTTTCAGACTTGCTTTATTTGACTTGCCTCAGAGCTTAATCAGTGCAAAAAGCCCTATCCTGAGGACATCTGTTAAAAACAATCAGCAGCAATTGCTTAACATCACAGCTGGCTGAGGTGGCAACACCATTTGGAGCAAACAAGAGACTGACCAATAACTTAATAGGAAACACTGGGTAAAGAGATGTCCAGAGGGAATATGGAATAGCTCCAACTTATTCCTGGGAATCTAGATGGCCACACGCATATCCAGAGCTGTGTGCATGCACAGGAATGAGCCGAGAAGGTCTAATCTTTCACTTATAGCTCATCTTGAGGTTTTAAGTCTTTGAAGAGCTAATTAAGTTAAAATGAGGTCACTAGGATGTGTACTAGTCCAATATGACTGGTGTTTTTATAAGAAGAGAAAATTCTGACTTAGACATATGCAGAGGAAGATAAAGTGAAAACGCAAACTGAAAATGGCCATCTACAAGGCAAGGAGAGAGTCATGGAACAGATTCTCCCCTCATGGCCCTCAGAAGAAACCTGACAACACCGTGATCTCAGAGTTCAACCCTCCAGAACTGTGTGAAAATAACTCTCTGTTGTTTAAACCACTCGGTTTATGGTACTTTCTTATGGCAGCCCTAGCAAATAACACATCATGAAAATGGTAACTAAAAAACAGATGGAGTACATACAAATATCAGAAAAAGTAGACTTTAAGACAAAAATTGTTATTAGAGGCAAATTAGTACACTTTATAATGATAAAAATGGTTGATTTATCAGGAGGACAGAACAATTATAAACATATATGTACCCAATAACAGAGCACCAGAGTCTTGCAGGAAAACTCAAAGAATTGGAGGAAGAAAAAGATAATCCAGCAATAATGGATGGAGAGTTAAACACCCCACTTTAAATAGATGGAACAATTAAGTAGAAAGTCAACAAAGAAAGAGAAGATTTGAAATGCAAAATGCAATCAAAATCACTTCACACCTACTGTAACAGGAAAAGTAAAAATGATAGAGAATAGCAAGTGTTAGCAAGGATGTGGAGAAATTGGAAACCTCATAAATCGTTGATGGGATTGTAAAGCAGTGCAGCTGTTTGGGAAAAAAATTTGATAGTTCCTCAAAATGTTAAACATAACATTACCATATAAACCAACTAGACCTAACAGACATCTATATAATGCTTCACAACAACAGCAAAATGCACATTCTTCTCAAGCACACCCAGAACATCCACCAAGAAAGACCATATATTTAGCCAAAAACAGCCTCACTAAATTTAAAAGGACTCAAACCACACAGAGAATATTTTCCAACAACAGTGGAATGAAGTGAGAAATTAACAACATAAGTGTATTTAAGAAATTCACAAAGGTGGAAATTAAATAACACATTCCTAAAACCAATGGATGAAAGAAGAAATCACAAAGAAAATTAGAAAATAATTTGAGATGACTGAAAACAAAAACACAACATATTAAAATATATGAGATAGGGGGCCAGCCCCATGGCCAAGTGGTTAAGTTTGTGCTCTCTACTTCGGCGGCCCAGAGCTTCACCAGTTCAGATCCTGGGCACAGACCTAGTACCGCTCATCAAGCCATGCTGAGGTGGCATCCCACATAGCAGAACCAGAAGGACCTACAACTAAAAGATACAACTATGTACTGGGCGGGGGGGGGGGGGGGGGGGGGCGGGGCTTTGGGAAGAAGAAGAAGAGAAAAAAAAGAAGAGGAGATTATTGGCAACAGATGTTAGTTCAGATGCCAATCTTTAACAAAAAATAAAATAAAATAAAATTTCTGAGATGAAGCTACAACAGTTCTTAGAGAGAAATATATAGCTGAAAATGCCTATACTGAAAAAGAAAAGGACTTCAAAACAATTAACCTAACATTTCAATTTAAGATACGAGACAGAGAGCAAACTAAACCCAACACTAGAAAAGGGGAGGAAATAATAAAAATAAGAGTGGAAATAAATGAAATAGAATGGAGAAAACCAATAGAGAAAATCAATGAAATCCAAAGTTGTTTTGTTGAAAAAACCAACAAAATTAACAAACTTTAAGCAAGACTGACCAAAAATAAAAGAGAGAGAAGACTCAAGTTACTAAAATCAAGAATAAAAGAGGGAACATCTCTATTGCCCTTACAAAAATAAAAAGGATTATATGAGAATACGATTAACAATCATATGCCAATAAATTAAATAAGTTAAATGAAATGGACAAATTCCTATAAAGACATAAATTACAGAAACTGAGTAAATAATCAATAGAAAAACTGAACAGACATATAAAAAGTAGAGAGATTGAATTTGTAATCACAAAACTTAGGAAAAAACAAATAACGAGCCCAGGTTTTCTTTAGCTTCACTGATGAATTCTACCAAACAATTAAAGAAGAATTAATATCAATTCTTCAGAAACTCTTCCAAAAACTAGGAGAGGAGGGAACAACTCATTCTATGAGGTGAGTATTACTCTGATACCAAAAACTAAGAAAAACATCAGAGGAAAAGAAAACTACAGGTCAATTCCCCGTTTTGAATATAGACTCCAAAATCCTCAGGAGCATTCTAGCAAACTGAATACAGCAACATATACAAAGGATTATACAAGACCAACTGAGATTTTTCCCAGGATTTGCAAAATTGGTTCAATATACAAAAGTCAATTAATGTCAATTGTTAATCAATTAATGTTAATCAACAGTCAAATAACATATTAATAGGATAAGCGACACAAACCAAATAATATCTCAATAGTTACAGAAACAGCATTTGCCAAAATCCAACACCTTTTCATAATTAAACCATTCAGCAAACCAGGAATAAAGGGAACTTCCTCAACCTAATAAAGAGCATCAGTGAAAAAACCACATCTAACACCACACATACTGGTGAAAAACTGAATGTTTTGCCCTGAAATCAGGAAAAGAAAAAGAAAAAAAGGAATGTCTGCTCTTTTCACTTCTATTCAACATTGTACTGGGGTTCTTTCTACCCAGGACAATTAGGTAAGAAAAAGAAAGAAAAGGCATCCACGTTAGAAAGGAAGAAGTAAAACTATCTATTTACAGATGACATAATCTTGTACATGGAAAATTCTATAGGTTCCACTAAAATACTCTTAGAACTAAAACAATGAGCCCAGCAAGGTTGCAAGATACAAAATCAATACACAATCATCATGTTAAGTTCTATTGCTCAGTGTTGACAGCATTACTTATAAATCATTCTCCCAAAAGACAAGTCAATATGTGTTATCTTTGTATACCCATCTTAAGAACTAAAACATATTCCCCAGACATCCTTATTCACTATAACTTTTCCAGGAATAACAGCATTGCTGACACTAGGCACTCAATAAATATTTAGGTGAATAAGTAAATGAATGAATACTGGAAGGGCCTTATACTCTTATGGAGAGTAGACCCATAGCACGGTCTCTGGATCCAGACTCAGTTCAGGTCTCAGCTCTGCTACTTACTGGCTGTGTGACATAGGGCAAGTTACATTATTATGCTGTGCCTCTGCTTCCTCCTCAATAAAATGGGAATAATAGAGCTATTGGAGAAATAAAATTAGTTAATATATCAATGCTCTGAGAACAATGTCTAGTATAAAGTAAATGTTGCATAACCTTTACTATGTTATTAAAGTCACTCTCAATAATTCAATTTTGGAGACTATAAATAGCCTACATACTCCAGCATCTACTCCAAGGTCAGCAAGTTTATAGCCCTCTCCCAATGTTGCACCTTGGCAAACATTGTTATTAATCACAGCACTCTTTTTCCAGAACCCATCTCAACTTTCTCGACACACATCTCCAGTCAGCCCAAGAGGCAGAAAAGACTGAAGCTGCTTGCAGTCCTGTGTTACTTCTACTATCAGTCTTCCAAAACAGCACCAGAACTCAACTCTTGCTCTACAAGCTTGACCTCGTACCCTGCCGAGAAATTCTCTCCTTCCAAGAAAGAACAGTCTGTTGCTGACTCCTAACTTCTACTAGGCCTACAAACTACAGAATATTGAGTTATTGGTTAAATGTCACATCCCATGTTTATTCTTCAGATGAGTATTAATAAATGGCCAGATTTAGTGCCAATGTCAACGTCTAGGGGATGTCTTTCGGTCAGCCACAGCAGCCTTTTGTCAGGTCCTAGGACGTGGCAAGTTTTGTCCTGCCTCAGGCCTTTGCATTTATTGTTCCCTCTATGTGGAATAATCTTGCCCTGGCTAACAGAAGTGTCCCTGTTATCCTTATCCAAGTGTTTATTCCCTTCTGTGAATTTATCACTTTCTACTTGTTTATTTCCTATATCTCCAACTACAATGTAAATTCCATGAGCCAGGAAACTCGTTGGCTTATTTACCATTTATTGTATACTCTGGCATACAATAGATGAGGAACAGATATGGATGGATGGATGGACGGATGAATGGATGGATGGATGGATTCTTTTAGTACAGATTTGACTTAATTTCTTACTCCCCAAAGTGAATATTAATAGGTTAAAAAAGATTGAGATCAGAATAATAATCTTTAAGGAAAAAATATATTTAGTATGTGGCATTTACCTCAATGTAAAAGTAAATTAAAGCATTTTAGAAGATTTTTTATGAAAATGGTAGAAACTAAAGCAGTTCCCTTTTAGCCCTCAGTCATCTAGAAAATGAAATCAACCAGACTATCCAAACTGCTAAGCACTCCAGCTAATCAAGATCTTATTATACATTGCTGGTACATGATAACTCTAGGCTATAAAAAATTTAAAAACTACTCACCACTATACCTCATACACATTCTGTAAAGAACTAAAATGATTTTCCTAGAAACTAAATCTCAGCCACCATGCTTCATGTCAGCGGTTTACTTATCTTTTAGCTACAATGATGGCATAATCGTTTGGGTCAAATAGACACATTCCAGTAGGAATTAGCTGGCCTATAACTATGGTAGATAAACAGCCACCATTAATTAGCCAAGACAGAAGGATATGATTACTACATTTTATTCTATAAAAAATTTTCCTACCCTAGAAAGTACAAAGATAAAGGTAGAGTCAATTAACTCAGCATCAAAAACAACCTGCTCTAACTCTAGTAGTAGAGAAATAGGTGATTCCAACACTGTTAAATCCACCTTTCGCAACAGCCAATCAAATTCATTATTCTACAAGATTCTGCAAGGACAAAATCTAAATTCAAGGACTATTTGTCAACACCAATGAATCTTTCTTCTCCTATTTCTTTCATAGCTTGGTCTTAATTATTTTCTGTTTTTCAGAACACTTTGAAAGCACCAAATTGTTTTAAAATATCTAAGAAGGGAATTAAATTAGACTATAATGAAATTTTTCTTCTTGTTTTATTCTTTTCTCCTTTGAGATCTTCTCCCACCAGTAATTATTGATTATTACAAGTTAAAAGCCCTGGTCTCCATCACTGTGGCTCATATTATATAAAAATCTGCAATGCCTGTGAATATACCTAAGGATTTCAGTTATGCAAAACCAGAGCATTCTCCCAATACACTTGCATTTCACCGAATCTTCTTTAAAAGAACAGTGAACCATGTTTTATATTGCAGTCAACTAGTATTCAATCCAAATCATGGTATAAAATAATAACATAAAATAATAGATTATCTAAAATTCTTTGTAGTTATCTTTAGAACTACATTTTTGATGTGTGTCTTCACCTTCCTAATTACTCATCTTAATATTAGATAAATATTAATATCCATTTGTATCCCCAAAACTTTAATAGAGCAATGGGAGGCATTAGGGAGAATGCTAGTTAAAGATGGAAGTTGGACAAGGATTAAAAATTGGCGACAAGGGGCTGGCCCAGTAGTGTAGTGGCTGGGTTCACGTGCTCCGCTTTGGTGGCCCAAGGTTTGCAGGCCCAGATCCCAGGTGTGGACATACACTTCACTCATCAAGCTATGCTGTAGCAGCTATCCCACATACAAAATAGGAAGACTGGCACAGATGTTAGCTCAGGGCCACTCCTCCTCAAGCAAAAAGAGGAAGACTGGCTACAGATATTAGCTCATGGTCAATCTTCCTCATACACACACACACAGAAAAAAAAACTGTCCACAAGTAACTAAGGATTGTCAGGCTGACAAGGGCCTTCTAAGCAGGAATTGATTAGGCTTCTCAAAAACGGGAGGTTCAAATGCACACTCACAGTTCCATGATTTCTTGAAGTCTCTATTAGCCTCTATTTTTCTTTCCCTACTCCATTCTCTCAACTTTCTCGGTCATAGACTGCTGCCTCTCTACCTTTCCATCCTCTATTCATCCTCCAGCACAATCTCCACTTCCTTCCTGGGTACCAGAGTGTCCTTCCTCAAAGATGTGGCACATTTATGTACCATTGTCAACGTAACTCTTCCAGAGCTGACTTAACAACGAGGCATAGTGCCAAAGGTCCATGATACTTTAGGGCTCCACAAAAATGCTTTAATTTTAATTTCTTTCAAAATCAGAAGAAAAAAATCAATGCAATAATAATAAATGCATAATAATGAATTACATTATATTTATTTTACACCAATGCAGTTGTAATTCTTAATACTTTTATGGAGGAAAGAACTCACAAAGGCAAAATTTTCGAGAGCCCACAGAAGTAATAATGGGCCCTGAATTCTTCTGAGTCAGCCCAGCCCTGCATCCCTCTCACTTCAAAACCGATCCATTCTAGCCTCATGCATAAGACCCAGACCTGAGGTGACTGTATGAGTATTTATTTCAAAACCTGATTTAGGGATGATGGCTGCATAACTCACTAAACTTACTAAAAATTACTAAATTGTCGCTTGAAATAGGGTAAATTTTATATGTAAAATATACCTCAATAAAATTGTTTTTAAAAAGATAGAGGATTAAAAAAAGCAGAAACACAGGTGTATCTAAAGACACAAAAAGATGAATTACAGATTACTATACTTGTTTGAGATTCAAAAGTTTATTCATAAAAATGTGCTACAATTATGAGAGCTGAAATATTGTCTACCCCAAATATGAGCAGTACACAAACGTGGAGAAAGAACGGTGACATCAAAAATTCCAAAACATTCTGTATGTGAAAATAATTATGGAAGTTTGGTGCTAAAAAAACTAACTCATTGTAGTAGTAATTAGGGGAGCCTGGTTGCAATTAAGTACAGGAAGGATATTAAAACTTCCAAAAAGATATTTCTGTAAGCCACAACAGAAGAATAAGAGCAACAGAATAATTGGAACCACATCCAAACCCACTTCCTTGTTATTTACCAATATCATCTAAAGAATACTATTTAGATGCTGACATTAGACAATCTTCAGTTGACAACTTTAAATCATATTAAGAGTAAAAAAAAAAATCAAAGAATTTTATGACAGGGTTAAAAGTTTATAGCCTTGAAACTACAAAAAATTTGGTGCCCACTACAAACCACATCCTGGCAACTGTCATGTTTCTACAATGAAATGGTTTTGTTGTGGTTGAGGCAATCATCTCTGAGTTAATAATTAGCTACTATTCAAATCAAGTGTAATTTGTCTATTGTATACTAGATCACTTTTAGGAGAAGGAGTACAGAATTTCATTTTTAGCAACAGATATTGAATGTTATAATCATTCATTTGTCATCCTATGTAATGCAATCAAAATGAGTAGAAAAGTATGTTTTTTACCACTGCATGAAATCACAGTCATTTTCCAGGCAGCTGAAATTAAGTTCAAATGTTACCTGCTTAATGCAGGTGAACATTTATATAAAAAAAGAAAATGAATACATTAAAGAAAAGGTGAAGTTTCCTATTATATTACTTTGAAAAGTATCTAGAAATAGCACTTTCCATTTACATAAAGCAGATTTTAATCATTTTGTGATTTGGTTTTGGGATCTAGAATCTATAAATGTTACCTCAAATTGAAAGACTAAGTGAAGCTAGTCAAGATTTCTCCATTATGAAAAGTTACAATAATTATGATAACAAAATAATTATGTCAATAACCGACTTTTTAATCTCAGCACATTTCTATAACACTATGAAATATTTTTTCAATAACCTAATAACATTAACGCTAGTCATCAGTAGAGTACTTTCTAACTTACAAAGAATTTTTCACATCCTTTATTGCATTAGATTCTCAAAACAACTCAGTATGCTAGTATAGTGAACATTTGTTGATTGGCTCCTCAACATTCATTTCCCCTTCCTGGGCCAAGAAATAATCACACCATTCTTTGGGGAGATCACCTCTCCCCAGCCACAGCCGAATGGTTTGGGTGAAGTAAAGCCCAAGAAGGGCTTAAGCCAATCAGTATATTCTATCTTTCAGCCTTCATTAGTCCGTTCAGGAATGGTCACTTAACCCAATGAAATATATGGGCTTCTTTTCTGGAACTTCAAGGAAAGGAAACTTCCTTTTTCTTCCTTGGGAACTAGTGAAAGATTGTGAAACTTTCCTGAGTGGTATGGTAAAAGGATGTAAGATCTGTAACTAGAACTGCTACAACTTTAGCCACACATAACGAAGGATGGAGAGACAGGGAGAGACAAAGAGAAAAGCAAAGAGCACAGAACAGGAATGAAAACAGGGAAGAAGAAAGACAAGCGAGGAAAAGACAAACAGAGGAAAGAGATGCCCAAGGCTAGAGAAGCTCACATAAGAAGAATAGAGAGAGTCCAGAGACAAGGAACAGAGTAGAAGCAAAGAGTCCAAGAAAAACAGAGTTGGACTGCAGTGGGTCCAGAGAATGAAAATGTTCCTATCACGCATTGCCCTGCACTTCAGGTAGGCGTCTGCATCCATCATGATATGTACCACTGTCCTTTGAAACTCTCTAATACTGTCCACAGCTTAGAGGATATTCTGAATGTGGCAAGTATCCAACGAGACATAGTCTTTGGTTGAAAAGACCATCACCTAACAGAATTTATAGACAGAGAAACAGAAGCCTTGAGAGGTTAAAATCCAGATTCCTAAGCATGACATATATGAGGCCCTTAACAATCTTGGCCCAACCACGTTCTATCACCCTGTTAGAGGCCCCATAAAGGAACTATATATCACCTCCAACTCTTCCATACGACCTGGCTGCCTCTACTACTGAGCCTGGAATAGCTGTGTGCCTCTCACTCCAGGCCTCACTAGCACAGAGCCCGGGACACAGTGAGTGCTCAGTTGACTCCAGCTGAAGCAAAAAAATCCAGTCAGCCCATGACTCCAAATCCTATTTTTCTCAAAATTCTCATATTCAACAGAAATACTTGTCCTCCAGGTTAAATTCCATGATAGTTTTCACTCACTGGGTCTGAACACGATTAGATAATGACCCATAAGGGCCCACTTTGCAGCACTGTCTTATTGCGGCTCTTGGCACACTCGTGCAGGGGTGGGAGGGGGCAGTCTCACTGCGTGCTTCCCCGTTACGGAGCGCTCCTGGGCTTCCTCTGCCTCTTACTCAAAGTGCCTTCTCCCCTGGAGCTTCACCCAGGAGAGCTGGAGCTTGCCTGTCCCTCTGTGCCAAAGCTTTTGCCTTCAGGAAGGAGGGAGAAGAGAACCAGTCAGAATGTCCGAAACCAGAGGTCTTGCTGAGACTCTACTGCTCAAGCAAGTCAACCTCTCTTAAACTCAGTTTCCTTAAAAGTAAAATGGTAATAAAAGTTCCTGCTTTATCTACCTACCTCAAGTGATTATTATGAAGATCATATAAAATAGTAGACATGAAAGTGCATAGCTCTAAAATAAGGAAAAATGGATTTTAATTGTTAAAAGGTAGTTAATGACAATAGCCAAAATATGGAAACAACCCAAGCATCCACCCATAGATGAATGGATTAAAAAGAAATGTGAGACACACACATAATGGAATATTATTCAGCCATAAAAAAGAAGAAATCTTGCCATTTGTGATAACATGGATGGACCCGGAGGACATTATGCTAAATGAAATAAGTCAGACAGAGAAAGACAAATACTGTATGATCTCACTTACATGTGGAATCTAAAAAAAAAAAAAATTAAAAAATACTGAACTCACAGAGTCAGAGAACAGATTGGTGGTTGCCAGAGGCAAGGGATGGGAAGGTGAGCAAAATGGGTGGGGGGGGGGGGGTCAAAAGGTAGAAACTTCCAGTTATAAAATAACTAAGTAATGGGGATGTGATGTACAGCATGGTGACTATAATTAATAATACTGTATTGCATGTTTGAAAGTTGCTAAGAGAGTAGATCTTAAAAGTTCTCATCACAAAAAAAAGCAGTTTGTAACTAAGTACAGTGATAGAGAACCAGACTTATTGTGGCGATCATTTCACAATATATAGAAATACCAAATCCTTATGCTGTACATCTGAAACCAACATAATGTTATATGTCAATTATATATCAATTTTAAAAAAAGGTAGTTAATGAGCCTTAAACACACTATAATTTTAGCAACTTTTGACTGGATTAGCTACAGCACCATAGGCTAAATCACTAATACCATGTGTGCCAAAAGCAAATCATCTCATCATTAGTTGTTTATCAAGTACTTATCCTAAGTCAATGGTTTTCTACCTTTTCCTAATCTTCCCCAGCAAACCTAAGGGATATGAGGGGTCAGCCCCGTGGCCTAGTGGTTAAGTTTGGCACACTCAGCTTTGGCGGCCTGGGTTCATGGGTTCAGATCCTGAGCACAGACCTACACCAATCATTGGCCATGCTGTGGCAGCAACTCACATATAAAATAGAGGAAGACTGGCACAGAAGTTAGCTCGGGGCTAATATTACTCAGCAAAGAAAGAGCCCAAAAAACAAATGCAAAACATAAGGGCTATGAGACATAACCATTGAAACAGTGATTCTCCCATTAATCACAGAAGATTGGGAGAGCCTGCTATTTGACAAATACTGGGCTTGGGCTGGGCTTTGAGGATACCACTGTAAGCAAGAACAAACATTATTCCTGCGCTCATGGAACTTAGAGTCTCAAGGAGCAACATAAACAACAAATATAGACACACACCCAAAATGGCTGGAATGTACGTATGTGTGTATGAATTTGCCCTTACCGTATTCCTCACTTTGAAACAGCCCTACCAGTGATTCTACCCACTTCCACCCCTAACCCCAAGGAACCACACACCTCCACATTGTGAATCTCTGTGTTGGGTGCTAGAAGAGAATTAAATTCTATAATAAACTATAAAAGAATTTTTTCCAAAGCTAATTAATTAATCATTGATGTATTGTAAGTAAAGCAGTCTAGGTAGAGATCAGGAGACCTAAGTAGAGTCCCAAATCCAGGACCAGCTACATAATCTGTGAGTACTGGTGCACAATGAAAAATGTAGGGCCTCTTGTACCAAAATTATTAAGAATTTCAAAGCAGTAACAGCAGAACATTTAAACTAAGCTTAAGGCCCTCTGTGACTGCACAGGTCACACATCCATGAAAGTTCCATGGCCTCCATACTTATTGGATGTGCAAGTTTTAGTCAGTTACTTAACCTACCTCAAGTTCCTTACAGCTATAAAATCAGGGGAGAGTAGAAAAGACTTTCAGCTTCTTCCCACAATTAACATCTGTGTTTCTCTGTTAAGAAGCTACATCATTCATTTGGAGAGAATTTTTTTACCCTTTTCATAACCATCAAAATGCTGACTGTGACTCAAAGCTAGTGTTGAAAACCCATATGTAATATTTCATCTTCGACCATATTGATGTTTTTTACCCTTGTATACCTCCTTAATTTTGTCTAAGAGAAAAAATTCTCCAAAGTAGTGTTCCAAGTTTACTATTTTCCCATGTATGTCATTTAAATTTGAAATTCCCAACTGAGGTCTCTGTCTATAAAGCAATTTTTCCCACAGTAAAATGTCTCCTTGCACAAATTAGATATTTTCTTTTTTTCTATCCCTGAAAAATTATCTATTCAGAATCAACTTCCACATATGGTACAGCATCTGGGTCTGATCCAGTACGAAGGAAGCAAAATGTCAATTTGAGAGTGAGTTAACCCTTTTATTCCACCAGTTTAGTATTTAGCATAACATAGCTGATAACTATCTAAACCATGGGTTGTTAATCTGAAGTCTATGTTTCCATAGAATTCTGGGAACTAATTAATTTGAATGGAAAAAAGTTATATCTTTATTTTCATCAACCTCTAACTAAAATTTAGCATTTTCTTCAATTATGAACGCAGGCAACAAACCACAGGAGTATTAGCAGGATCTATGATTTGATCATCAATCAATATTACACATATTTTCATATCATTTTATAGTTATTGCAGATATCATTTATGCTCAATACTACCTCAAAATTGCAGTAGTTATTGGACCCACTGACAGATCTTGTGGCTTAATGTCTTAGTGAAAAATCATATATGTTATTATAACACAAAACGGGTTTTTACATTGAAATAGCTGTATTTCAATATAATTGGCTTCCTTTGTAATCCTAAGTATCTCATTTTATGCATTTAAAAACATAATTCTGAGGAAAGGTCCACAGACTTCACCAGACTACTCAAAGGGTCCATAGCACAAAAAAGGTGAAGAAACTGACTCTGGTAAAAAGAAGTTATGGAGCTCATGTGACAATAAAATAGAAACATCTGTATTCTTGTCTCACAAATAGTAATAGACCTATTCTAATAAAAACGGTCTTTAAAATTCTGGTTCAACAGCAATATCTATACTATGACAAAATCTTCATGGTCCATTTATTTTCATTTGACAACAATTTAGTATACCAAAACAGAACAGCTTTTGCTGTGGTTGATTGTAGTTTTGTCTGTTGTTTTGTTTTTTGTTTGTGCACATATGACCATAGGATTTGATATGAAAGAGAATACCCAGACACATGTTTATACACCACTATCTAAAATGTTATTTGGATTGGTACCTGAGATGACAGTAGGTTACAATCAACGAACAGTCCTTTTCCAGTTTTGTATCTTTGTATCAATCCAGCCATAATGGCTCCATATGCATATAGGCCAGTGGCAAGATCAGTCATGGCCACTCCTGGACGAACTGGATCTCCATCCTGATTTGAGAGTAGGGTTGAGAAAAACAGAGAAAATTGAAAATTAAAACATCAAATGATTTCTCAAATATCCTAAGGTCAAATAGAAGAAAGAATTGTATATGATGTACACATACACACACACACGCGCGCGAAAGAAATAGAACTAATTGCTATTGCAGATATCTCTTAGTGGTGATAATATATCTATATTAACTGTATATTTACCATATTTCTCACCCCACCCTCTACCAACAAACTAAAACAAACCAAATGAAATAAAAGATTTTTTAAAACATGTCTGAAATTCCTTCTTAATATATTTTGCCTTGTTTGTATTAAAAAAGTAAATAACTGAATTTGAATTTCAATGAGTTAATTTGGGGCCGGCCTGGTGGCACAGCGGTTAAGTACACATGTTTCACTTCGGTGGCCCGGAGTTTGCCCGTTCAGATCCCTGATGCAGACAGGCACCGCTTGGTAAGCCATGCTGTGGTAGGCGTCCCACGTATAAAGTAGAGAAAGATGGTCATAGATGTTAGCTTAGGGCCAGTCTTCCTCAGCACAAGGAGGAGGATTGGCAGCGGATGTTAGCTCAGAGCTAATCTTCCTCAAAAACAAAAAATAACAATAAAGATAAAATAAATGAGTTAATCTGTTGGAGAGGAAAGAGTTAAAGCAGTATTTTTTCCCTGTTGGTTAGGAGGCTCTCCCAGGAAAGAAGAAGGTAGAAGACCTGGGCTAATCTCCTTATAAGCATGCTGACAACTATTACTAATAACCATGGTATTTGCTTAAAAAAAAGAAAAAAGAGTACTTATACATAGAAGGCTTTTAGCAGGAAGTTTAGAATTACTATGGTAAACAAACTTAGAATCTACACATTTATGGGGCATGGGGCATGAGCTATGCCACTATCTGGATATAAAATGGAGATGTTTCACAGCCTGTAATGTTCCCTGTTATATGAGGTAATCCATGTACTTAATTAGAGATCTTATCTACTGCTCTCGGATTGACCGTTTTGTCTACCATGGGAAGAAAGTCTCTGGGGGCCTCTCTCAACGTCCAGGACCTGGCTCTGCTTCTCCTGTGCTTTTTGATTGCTTGTATCCTTGAAATTACAGGTGAATCTTGATTCAGGTCAGTCTGATCTGACAATCCAATTATTAACCCATATGTAAAGATATTAGAACAGTGCCTGGCAAACAAGAAGTACCCAATAAAAACTAGCCATCACAATTATCGTCAACGTTAATAGCAGTCATTGTTGTGTCAGGCAGTTCCTATTTTTCACTTTCTGGAATTCTGCTAAGCCTCTCATTGCACAGAATACATAAAAAGACCTACATTTCACATTTTATTCCGTTGAGGGATTCACTCATTCACTTCCCTATTCATTCACTCCAGCTACACTTCAGTCATCTTTGGAAGCTAATCTTTCCTTTTCTGCAGCCCATCCATAAACTATGTTAATCATCTTACAAGAAAGGTAAATAACATTAAAAAACAACTAAGTGAGGGGCCAGCCTGGTGGTGCAGTAGTTAACTGCGCATGTTCCGCTTCGGCAGCCCGGGGTTCGCTGGTTTGGATCCCAGTGCAGACATGGCACCACTTGGCAAGCCATGTTGTGGCAGGTGTCCCACATACAAAGTAGAGGAAGATGGGCACAGATGTTAGCTTAGGGCCAGTCTTCCTCAGCAAAAAGAGGAGGATTGGCAGTAGATGTTAGCTCAGGGTTAATCTTCCTCAAAAAAAAAACAAAACTAAGTGAGACTAAACAGTGACTAAACTTTTGTCCCTGCTTTTCAACACAATTTCAAGGAAGATATTGTCATGAAAATTGGAAACTTCTGGCAGACTTCTAACTATTATTATTGGCAAAACTTGCAGTGGCTTGAATCAGTAAATTTAAAATTAATTTGTCATTGAGATTTAAGATTATTTAATGAATTAAAAGTTGGAGACAAGTTCAAATTTAAGTTTATAGACATCTGCTTTCTCACTATAATAGGAATATAATCATATTTTATCTGCTATACTTCTCAGACCAATAGGAATAAATAAGATAGTAAATCCTTTATATTTCACTATAAATTTTCTGAAAAAGAGGGAACATGCCTCATTAATATTCTAAAAACATCACCACATTATCAGGAGTAATAATCTGCGATGTATGAACATTGAATAAACATTGTCACCCATATATTGGAGACAACGTTGTCATTGTTAAAAATGACAATTTGTGCCAATTAATTTTAGCGAAACACTAATTGAAAGAGTCTTGCTAACACACTTTAGATTTAAGGATACAAATAGGCTGAAAATGAAAGTATGGGGAAAGATATATCATGCAAACAGCAGGCATAAGAATGCTGAAGTGGCTATATTAACATCAGACAAAATAGACCTGAAAACAAAAAAGTTACTAGAGAAGAAGAGAAATTTTATAAGGAAAAAGAGGTCAATGCATAAGGAAGATACAACAATTATAAGCATATATGCACCCAATAATAGAGATGCCAAAATATGAAAAGCAAAAAGGGACAAATTTGAAGGGAGAAATAGACACTTCATGAATAATATTAGGAGATTTCAATCTTCAAATATGAATAGTGAATAGAACAACTAGATAGAAGATCAAAAAAATAAAATATTTAAACAACATCATAAACCAAGTATACCTAAGAGATATCTATTAAACACTACATCCAATAATAACAAAATGCACATTTGCAAGTGCACATGGAAAATTTGCTAGGACAAACCATATCCTTGGACATAAAATAAGCTAAAATAAACTTAAAAGGAATGATTTCGTGCAAAATATGTTCTCAGATCACAATAGAAAGAAATTAGAATCAATAACAGAGGCATGTTTGGAAAACTCAAAAAGATACAGACAGTAAACAACATACTCCCAAAACGCCAATGAGTTACAGAGGAAATCACATAAGAAATTAGAAAATACTTCAAGATGAATGAAAATAAAACCACAATATACCAAAATTTATGGAATGCAGCTAAAGCAGTATTCAAGGGAAATTTAGAACTGTAAATACTTAACATTAAAAAAGAAGAAAGATCTCAAATCAATAACCACCTTAACACATTGGAAAAAGAAGAGCAAACTAAACTCAAAGCAAGCAAAAGAAAGGAAATAACACAAATTAGAGCAGAAAACAGTGAAGTAGAGAATAGAAATCCAATGGAGAAAATCAACAAGGTGAAAAGTTGGCTCTTTGAAAAGATCAACAAAACAAAACTTTAACTAAACTTTCCAAGAAATGAAAAAAAAGAGAGAGAGAAGATTCAAATTACTGAAATCAGGAATGAAAGAAAGAACATCATTAATGACCTTACAGAAATAAAAAGGATTATAAGGGAATACAATTGTATGCCAACAAATTAGATAACCTAGATGAAATGGATAAATTCCTAAAAAGACACAAACTACTTAAATTGACTAAAGAATAAATAGAAAAACTGAATAGACATATGACAATTAGAGAAACTGAATTAGTAATCACAAAGCTTCAAACAGGAAAAAAAAACAGGCTATTTTTTTCGGCTTCACTGGTGAATTCTACCAAACATTTAAAGAAGAATCAATGTTAATTCTTCACAAATGTTTCCAAAAAGTGAAAGAGAGAACACTTATCAACTCATTCTACAAGGCCTGTAATATCCTGAGATCAAGCCAGACAAAGACATCAAGAGAAAATAAAACTACAGACCAACATCTCATGAACGTGAACACAAAAAGGTCCTCAACAAAATACTAGCAAACTGAGTCTAGTGATCTATGGAAAAGATTACATACCGTAATCAACTGGATTTTCCTGAGGAATGCAAGTTTGGTTTAACATTTGAAAATCAATCAACATAGCACACCATATCATTAGAATAAAGGACACATGCAACATGATCATCCAGATGCAGAAAAAGCATTCCATAAAACTCAACACGCTAGGAACAAAGTGAACTTCTTCAATCTTATAAAGGGCATACATAAAAATAAAAAGCTAACATCATAGTTAAAGATGAAAGACTGAATGCTTTCCCCCTAATATCAGGAACAAGACACGAATGGCTGCCCTCATCACTTCAATTCAACATTATACTGGAAGTTTTAGTCAGTGTAATTAGGGAATAAAAAGAAAGAAAAGAAATCTGGACTGGAAAGAAAAAAGTAAAACTAACTCTATTTGCAGATGACATAATTTTGTATATAGGAAATCCTAAGGAATCCACTAACAAACTCCTAGAACTAATAAATTAGTTCAGCAAGTTTGCAAGACACAAGGCAATATACAAAAAAAATTGTATTTCTACACAGTAATGATCAACAAAACAAAAAGGAAATTACGTAACCATTTATAACAGCATCAAAAAGAATGAAACACTTAGGAATAAATTTAACAAAAGAAGTACAAACTTACACTCTGGAAACTACAAAATATTGTTGAAAGACATTAAAGAAGACCTAAATCAATGGAAAGACATCCCATTGTCATGAATCAAAAGACTTAATACTATTAATATGGCAATACTCCCCAAACTGACCTATAGATTCAATGCAGTTTCACCTACCAAAATCCTAGGTACCTTTTTTTGAAGAAATAAAATCTGATTCTAAAATTCATATGGAAATTTCAGGGACAAATAATAGCCAAAACAATCTAGAAAAAGAAGGAGAAAGTTGGAAGACTCATACTTCCCAATTTCAAAACTTACTACAAGGTACTGTAAACAGGACAATGTGGTATTGGCATAAGACAGATATACAGACAATGGAAATTCTCCAACTTACTTTCAATTCGTTTTGAAAAACATACCAAGGTAATTCAATGGGGAAAGAACAATCTTTTCAAAAAATAGTAAAAAGAATGCAAAAGAATGAAGTTGAACCCCTCCTCACACCATACACAACAATTTACTCTAAATGGACCATAGACCTAAACATAATAGCCAAAACTATAGGGGCCAGCCCAGTGGCACAGCCGTTAAGTGCGCACGTTCTGCTGCGGCAGCCCGGGGTTCACCGGTTCGGATCCTGGGTGCCGACATGGCACCACTTGGCAAAAGCCATGCTGTGGCAGGCATCCCACGTATAAAGTAGAGGAAGATTGGCACCGATGTTAGCTCAGGGCCAGTCTTCCTCAGCAAAAAGAGGAGGATTGGCAGCCAATGTTAGCTCAGGGCTAATCTTCCTCAAAAAAACAAAAAAGAACTAAAACTATAAAACAGAAGAAAATATAGGAGTAAACCCTCATGATCTTTAATTTGGCAATGATTTCTTAGATATGACATCCAATAGCAACAAAAGATAAAAATACATAAATGAAACATCATTAAAATTTAAGATGTGTGTTTCAAAGGAAACCGTCAAGAAATTGAATAAACAACCAAAAAAAAGGGACAAAGTTTTTACAAATCACATATCTGATGAGGAACTTACAACCAAAATTTATAAAGAACATTTATAACTCAATAATAAGAAGATAAATAACCCATTTTTTTAAAATAGGAAAAGAATTTGAACAGATATTTACCCAAAGAAGATCTACAAATGGCCGTTAAGCACATGAAAAGATGCTCAACATCATTAGCCATCAGGGAAATGCAAATGAAAACCACAATGAGCTTACAACTCAACAATAAAAAGACAACCGAATTTAAAAATGAGCAGCAGATTTAAATACACATTTCTCCAAAGAAGATATACAAACGGCCAATAAGCACATTGAAAGATGCTCAGCATCATTAGTCATTAGGGAAATGCAAACCAAAACCAAATCAAACCACTAGAATGGCTATCATGAGAAAGAGAATAACAAGTGTCAGCAAGGATGTGGAAAAATCAAAACTCTTATACATTGCTAGTGGGATTGCAAAACGGTGTAGTCACCGTGGAAAACAAGTCTGGGAGTTCCTCAAAAACTTAGACATAGAATTACCATATAACTCAATAATTCCACTTCTAGGTGTATTCCCAAGAGAATGAAAACATATGTCCTCACAAAAAACCTATACACAAATTTTCATAGCAGTATTATTCGTAATGACCTAAGAGTGGAAGTAACCCAAATGTCCATCAATGGGTAAGTGAATAAAATGTGGTAGAGCCATACAACGGGATATTTTAGGCAACAAAAAGAACTGAAGCACTGACACATGCTACAACATGGAAAACTGAGGAGTCAGTCACAAAAGACCACGTATTATATGATACTACTTTGATGAAAAGCCCAGAATAGGCAAATCCATAGAGACAAACAAGTAGAACCAGGGGGAAAGGAGAAGGTCAGAATAGAGAGTGCTGCTAATGGGCCCGGGGTTTCTTCTAGGGGTGATGAAAACGTTCTAAAATTGATTGTGGTGCTGCTTGCACAACTCTCTGAATATATTAAAAAACCACTGAATTGTACACTTTAAATGGATGAACTGTACAGTAAATGAATTATGTCTCTATAAAGCTGTTTTATTTTTTACAATATCATTATAATGCTGGTAATTAAACAAAGCAGAAAAATAGAAATAAACAAAAATTAAATTAAATATAAAAAATCTTTTTAAAGGCCTACTAAAGAACATGCATTTAGTGGAAACTCTAGAAGTTACATTTCATTCAAGGCTGTTTGGTAGCAATAACCAGAGAAGACATACAATTCATTTTCTAGGATAATTCAGAGGTGGCTATATTAATACTTTGGAAAGCCCTCATAATCAAACTCCTGTCATCTAAGAATTGTCAGCATGCCAGAGGAATAAAGAAGTGAAAATTAATTACCATTTAGTGAACGGGAAACCCCACAGAGAACCACGCTGTGGCTGTGAAGTGACTATGTGTTCCCAGGTGTAACTAGACAGAATCGGAGAAGGGGCTGTGTACGTGCAAGGTATGAAAACTCCCTCCCACGCGGGAGCGCCAGTGGTGCCCTGCTGCCGTGACAACACAAAACGGGGTGTCCCTTCTCATCAAATCTGGGATAAATGGCAGGGTTTATCTCAATGGGTAGAAGAACTCATCCCTCATTTGAGGAAAAATGGGTAATTCACTGACCTTGTTAAACATGTGCCCTAAAATCTCATCATAACTTACTGGAAGAAGTAGATTTAAACCGATATGTAGACTTTTAAAAATCAAGTAATATTTTTATTTTACTGAATTTTTCTGGACATTGACAGTAGAATGATTTTTTTTTCTTTTAAAGATTGACACCTGAGCTAATAACTGTTGCCAATCTATTTTTTTGCCTTCTGCTTTTTCTCCCCAAATCCCCCCAGTACATAGTTGTATATTTTATTTTTTTTTTTAATTTTTATTTTTTTCAGATGTACATCATATTTCGAGTTCTGTATACATTACATCATGTTCACCAACCAAACACTAACTATAGTCCATCCCTTCACATGTGAGCCTAATCACCCCTTTTGCCCTCCCCCCTCCCCCCTTCCCCAAAGGTAACCACCAGTCCAATCTTCAATGCTATGTGTTTTTTTGTTTGTTTGTTTTTTGTTTTTTTTGTTGTTCATAGTTGTATATTTTAGCTGTGGGTCCTTCCAGTTGTGGCATGTGGGAAGCCGCCTCAACGTGGCCTGACGAGCGGTGCCATGTCGGCACCCAGGATCTGAACCAGCAAAACCCTGGGCCGCTGCAGTGGAGCCTGCCAACTTAACCACTCCGCCACAGGGCCAGCCCCAGAATGATTTTTATTTTTATCATGGCCACTTAGAAACTGCTTTAAATATATTTAGTCCTGTTAATAAATTAATGTAACTCTTTTATAAGAACAATTTGCGATGATTTTCCTGTAAAACTAAACAAGTATGCCTCTCACCAACAAAGGCACAAGAAAAGGAAGATTCTACTCAAGACTGAAGACAGTTATAGTGAGATGACAAAGTAGAACATAAAATTATTGAGTCTTTACTTTACTCACTTTCCACATTCACTGTGTATTTCTCCACTCTCATTGCCTCAATGTTCTTTCCTTATACTTTGTCATCCTCCATTCATTCACGGATTCAAAAACTCGTGAAAACTTGAACATTAGTGGAAAAAGTAGTGAAATCTGAATAAAGCATGGAGTGTAATTAATAGTATCACACCAGTGTTTATTTCTTAGTTTTGACCATTGTATTATGGTTTTGTGTAGTGTTAACATTAGAGGAAACTGAATGAAGGATATAGGAACTTGCCATTCTATTTTTGCAACTTCTCTATGAGCACAAAACTGCTTCAAAATTTAAAAGTTGAAAAGTATAACCTGAGTTATTTCTTTAAAAAATAAAATATGACAATTTTGAAATGGCAGAAATGTTTTAGTGGTTTTTATTTCTCCCCTAGAGAAGGGGAAAAAGACAGGCAGCTCCCTGTAAAGGTCTTCTCTTGCTCCCCTTACATCACAGTCTCCTAAATTATAAATTAAGAATTTAAAACTTAAAAAGATTATTTCCCAGATACACTTTAAGACACTTTAACACTTTTATTCATTTCTCCACATCTATTGTCATTACTTTCAGAGTTCGCCAAACAGATTTTAAAAAAAGACAGAAATGAAAGGAGGAAGGGAGAAAGAAAAGGTATGTGTTTTTCTAAGTTATTCAAAACCTTGTCTTGTTAAAAAGTACATAAAAGGGGCCAGCCCTGTGGCATAGTGGTTAAGTTCAACACACTGCACTTTGTTGGCCCGGGTTCATGGGTTCAGATCCTGAGTGTGGAGCCACACCACTCATCAGCCATGCTGTGACAGTGACCCACATATAAAGTTAAGGAAGATAGCACAGATGTTAGCTCAGGACTAATCTTCTTCAAGCAAAAAAAGAGGAAGATTGGCAACAGATGTTACCTCAGGGCTCATCTTCCTCAGCAAAAAAAAAGAGAGTACAAAAAAAACTTTAAATCAGTTCTGGCAGATGTTCAATAAAAAGGCATGAATTTGAAAAGTCATCAAGGATTTTTCTCTTTAGATACATTACTCAACCCAATACTTCATAAAACAACAAAAACGTTAAAACTTTTTTTGTTTCATTTCCAAAATAAAAAATTATCCTTTGATGTATCTGTGTCTCTATGTCATATTTTTATTTCACACTCAGTCATTCACTATACTAATGTAATCTACAGAAAATTTTGTTTTTACCCTAGGGCACATGAAATTTTTTAGTGATCTATTTTCTGAAATATGAATTCTTCCACTATTCACTAACTGCATAACCTTTGGAAAGATCTGAGCCTTTCTTAGTTTTTTCTCAGTTGTCAAATGCGGGTAATGATAAAATCCAGCTCACCGGTTAGATGAGAATTAAATAAGAAAAGGTGTATAAAGGCACTCTATGAATGTAAAAGGCTGCAGAAATGTGACTTTTTATAAGATACTTGATGTGGTGCCAGGAGCTCCATCAGAAAGATTTGGCAATAGCTCAGGGGAGAGAGACAAGATGAGAACCTCAATGAGCAACAGAGAAGAGGGGAGGCATGGACTCAAGAGATACTCAGAAATCTGAATTCGCAGACTTTGATTATTGATTGGGTGAGGAGGGATTGAAAATGAAATCAACTTGGGAGAAAATCAACAGGAAATTAAGTTTCTTAATATGAAGGTGATACTTTGATTATGAAATCCACCATAAGCCTGACTTGCAGCCCTAATTAGGAGAAAAGTATCTTTAGTAGAAGTACAAAGGACAGCGCGGAGAACAAAAAATGGTATATTCAGATCAAATGAGGGTTTTGGTACACGAGAACACACTCACCACAGTCACTGCCTTCACACTTCATGAACATAGACTCCAGAACTACACAGTATCTGAACCTTCTGTTTCAAACATACAATCTACTCAGACCACTCACTGATTCTAAAAATATGCTTATAGCGACATTCACGTATAAATTTTCACAAAGTAACATTTCCCCTACATGAAGGAAATTCCACTGGACGGCTGAAACCCTGAACTCAAAGCTGTAGATGCCTTCACTTTCTCACCTGTAAACAGTCGTAACGAAATCTATCACCCCGCCTCACACACACACACCATGTGCCTCAGTGACACTATGGAGTCCTCCAACCTAAATCACAGCCTGTCAGGACTTGAAAGGATCCCGTAATAAGTCTCCTTATCAGTGAAGGTAGAGAAGCAGGAAAGAGGACAGTTGTTAAGAGATCAGTTTCTACGACTTACTGGCAAAGAGATCCCTGATACGATGGAGAAAAGAGTGTTAGCATAGTAATACACCAAATTTAGGCTACTAGTGCTGGATTCAATTGCCCTCCATAAGTCTTCACGACCAGATCTGAATTCTTAACTATTTTGCATTTACTAGACCAGCAGGAAGCTTTTCTTTAGGTCTTCTGCATGTCCATAATGTTATGCACAGCTTACTGCTTTTCAAAGTGCTTTAACATATGCTGTTACATTTAACTTTCAACAGTAATTCTACAAATACCCATATTACCCCCATTATAGATTACAAAAGAAAGATTTTGATGATAAATTAACTTGTCAAAGTTACAGAGAGAAAACGATACAACTAGAACTAGAACTCAGGAATTCTGACCCCAAAGCTTGTTCTTTCCACTACCATCTTGCCCCCACATAGTATTTTGTTATAACTCCAGTATTCATCATCTTTCCTTTTCAGACAATCACTACAGAGCAAAAATTTTAAATGTGTGAGCTGATTTCTCATTTCTACAACTCCAATTAGAAATGATCGGTCCTGATGTGGGATGGTTTGTTGCACAAAATTCAAGTGAATGGCAAGCAACCTAATGCACCTACAGAGAAATATGGTTTTATCACTCTGAAAAATGTAAACCAAAACATTTTTCAGAAAATAACTGGAAGAATACATTCACTGGGAGGCCAGTAAATTAAAACGTGGACAAAACTACAAATTTTCAAAGATGCCTTAACACATCAGTCATACTATTTTCTTGTCCAGTGATGAAATACCATCTAAATCATCTTGAGCGAGCTCCCACAGTGAGATGCCCAAAATATCATCTAGCCTGGCTGTCCTCCTAGCCTGGCTGGGAGAAAACGGAATGGATGGTTGGGGAATTGTGATATTTTAAGGGATGGTCTAAGAAATAATTTGAAAAATTATTTTACTTCTTTCCATGTTGTTCAAGAAAGAGTTTCCTAGCTATAGTTTCTTTGCTACAGCTTTCTGTGCTAATGGATCAGAGAGAAGCAAAAACAAATCTAAAAGTCAATGTCTCTAACTCCTGAGACAAGACAACGTTCATACCCACTAAGATTCACATATAATCAATCCTATATTTAACAGGCCTCCTCTGAACTCAGTCGTATATATTCCAGAGGGGAGATCCAGACCTTTCCTCCAGACGTTAGTCAGTAATTGTCTATATCTGTTATGATTTAGGTAAGTCATACCTAGAAGAAACAAAACAGAGAACTCTTGAGGACTTTTCCTAGTTTATGATTTTACCTATTTCATTTAATTTTCATTTCCCCATCAGTAAGTGATATCTCAAAAATGTACACTATAGACTCTGAATGCAATTACTTTTGTTAGAAAAGTCTTTCTACATCAGTGTTACAAGTTATCCAATACAATTTCTTCCTGAACCCTCTAAGCAAAACTGGATAGAAACACTCATGGTAGCTGTGGTGACCACATGCATGGAGTTGCTAGAATAAGCCAAACAAAAGCAGGAGATAATGTGGTTAAAAAAAATTACTTTAGTCTTATTTAGTTATGCCAAAAATTACATAGAACTGGTGGCCTATTAAGGTCAGTCTTGGTGCACGATAATAAACATTGGCACATAGGAGAACATTTATCTCTCTGCTCTCTGTGGCAATGCATTCATTTTATACAAATGGATTATCAAGTTGTTAAGATACAAGTTTTAAAAGGTCGGGAATAAATGATGAAAACATATCCTTTTTACCCACTCAAAATTGCTATCTAATGTGTCAAGAGATATCTGCTCTCTTCTTTCATCCTGGTTCTTTCTTTTGTAACTAGGTTCAGACACTAGTAGTAGAGAAAGTTTATATTGAGATCATAAAGCTCAGTCCATAACCAATTTTTACCACAGACAAAGCCAAGAAATGATCAATCAAAGTTACAAAAAGTTCATTGTTACTAAAGATTTCTCCACAAAGTGGAAACATTGTCCCTAACTCCCACCTGCTCCTTATGTAGCATCACAGCATGTGGAGAGACTGTGGCAGATTGTATTTTCCGAAGACGGCTGTAATATCTGTCATTCCATAGGCCCTTTTAGTACCTTGCCACTCCCCCCATCAAGAGGTGGAGTCTAATTCCTTTCTCCTTGAGTCTGGGTGGGCTTGTGACATGCTTGTAACCAATAAAATGCTGCAGAAGAGTTGGAGCATGACTTCCACAGCTAAGTCATAAAACATATGTACTGCTGACTTTGCCTTGTTTACTGGAGCATTTGTCCTAGTAGAGCCCTGTGTGCCCCAATATACACTCTGACTGCCCTGAGGTCCCATACTGTGAGGAAACCCAACCCAGCCAATGCAGAGCGACCACATGGAGAAGCCCTGAGATTAACACAGAGAGAAGCCTGGAAGCCCCAACCTGCTCCAGCCCCTATTGTTCCTGCTTTCACTGCAATTGCCTGAGAAACTGCAAGCCAGAACCACCCAGCTGAGCCCTTCCCAAGTTCCTGACCCGTGGAAACCATGAGAGTTAATAAAATGATTGTTCTTGTTTTAAATCACTAAGTTTTAGGCTGATTTCTTACACAATAATTGTTAGCAAAATAGAGATCGAGGCTTACAACTGACTAAGAAGAAAACTAGCATACAATGTAGAAGGACGCTAGGAAACAGAAGGATATAAACTGCAGTTCTCGTCCCATTTTTAGGTGGTCCAAGATCCCTCTGGAACTACAGGAAAAATTCTATATGTTAATTTTCTAGAGAGGTTCAATAGCCTTCGTCAAATTCTCAAAGAAGTCTATGACTCTTTAAAAACATATTAAAAATGAATTTATTATTTTGGAGAGTAGTTTGCAAGTAGTTTGGATGACTGAAGCAAAGAAAGAATGTGAGGGAATGATAGGAAATGAGGCTGGAAGCAACCAAAGACAAATCATGAAGGCCTGATAGCACATCTAACGAAGTTAGGTTGATTTGTTTGTTTATGTATTTTCCTAACTGTGATAGGAAAGGGTTTCCAGAAAAGAAGCGTCAAGGTCATTTTTATTAAATATAAATTAAAATTATCACTCTAGCATCACTTTGTAGATTAGATAGGAAGAAGAATCATAAGGTTTGAGATTTGAGGCAAGGAACCAAGTAGGATGTTATCACAATTATTCATGTGAAAGATCAGGGACCAAACTAAGTCAATAGCAGTAGGAATAAAAAGAATGAAAAAACAGGAACAAGGGTTAGACCATAGAACCAATCAGACTTAGTGAATGTTTGGATATAAGTTTAGGTTTCTGGGTTTGGGTTCATTGTTCAATTGAGATAGGATAAAGGGAAAGGGAAGTAAATTTGATGAATTTATTTTTTTGTTTGTTCAGTACAAGGGGCTTACAGTGTATTCAAATCAAGAGTTGAATACAAAACCTAGAGCCCAGGAAATAAAGAACTGGGCAGCAGCCACAAATCTGAGAGCCAAAACATTACATATGGCAGTTAAGACACAGTAGGTTTGAGATGCTATCTAGGAAGAACATACTGAACAGTGATATCCAACAGAAATATAATGTGAGCAAACTAAAAGTTACATGTGTAATTTTTAAAACTTTAGTAGCCAAACTATAAAAAGTAAAAGGAAACAGGTGTAATTAATTTTACTAATATATTTCATTTAACCTAAATACCTAAAATATTATCATTTCAACATGTAACTGATTTCCACAAATTATTGAGAAATTTTACATGACTTTGTTCATATGTCTTTGAAATCCAATGTATATTTTACACTTACAGCACACCTCAACTTAAACTAGTCACATTTCAAACGCTTCACAGCCACATGCGGCTGATGGCTGCAGTATTAGCATAAAAAAGTGAAAAGAATAGATGAGGTCAAAGCACAGAATTCTGGGCACACTCACTATTTAAAAAGCAGGCTGAGGAACAGGAGACCCTGAAGGAGCCTGAGAGAGAGAACAGACATGTGGGAAGGAACCCAGGAAAGAAGTGATATCACGGAAGACAAGGAGAAAAGGAGCAGCGAGGAGGGATAGTCCACACTGTCTGCTATCCAGGAGAGATAAGAAAGGAAAAGTACCGACTGTAGTTTCCATTAAGAGGTCACTGGAAACCCTCACAAGAGCAATTTCATCGGTGAGGTGACCACGGGAGCCGGAATGCCATGGATTGAGGAACAAACAGAAATCACATGCTCTTCTTTCACAAAGTGTTAACAGTATCTCTTATTTCTTAGACCGGTGATTCCAAAACCAGATGGATCAGCAGAATCACTCAGAAGGATTTTCAAGAATGCACGCAGAAGTAACACCATCCCAAGTTTCTGTTTCATTAGGTCTAAGACAAGGGAATTTATGTGTTATTTAGAGTTCTCTAGGCAATTCTAAAAACTTCTGGTATACCACAAAATCGGTATCAGTGCTCCTAAACTTGAAAATCTGTAATTCAACCGGCTTCTGAAATTCTTGTAGGATTGCATGCTATAGTTCTCTAGTGAAAAGTTCCTCAACATCCCTTACCCCTCAGGCCAGGAATTATGATTTACTAACACAAATGTGAGATTTATTAAAAGTTCAAAGTTCTTTTCCAGTGACTATGACTGCAGGCCAAGTATTCAGTATCTTTGCATTTGTTTATCCTCAATATATAAAGAGAAACACTACTTCTAGAGATGAGTAAAAGCACATTTGACTCTACTGAAAGGTATCGATTTTATACAGACAAATATTATTGCTCCTAATATTTTAGAACCTTTTATGCCAAAAGTGCAGGTGTCTCCTCCTCCTTGAACATGTAGTGAAAGACAGAAAATTAAACTATTTTCTCAAACGTTAATCTGGAAGCTATTTCTCAGTTATAGCTGAACAGGGTTATGGTGCTGGACAGCCAGTCAAGGGGGGAACAATGGGTAAGAAGGATGTGTTTCATAACGAAGGTGAGCTGAGCTAAACCTGACTTCCCTTTATCTCCTCAAAGCTGCATGTAGCCCTTTAGGGACCCCTTCAAACTCCTCCTTTATAGTTATTTTACCCTGACTTTACTTAGATGAAAAGGCAGGAGTGCAGAGTGCACGTTGTGATTTGCCCTGCAGTCCAATCCCCTAGGGAAGACACTAACTGAGAATTTAAGTTCTCATTAACTTTCCATCAAAATTCTCTATGGAATTCAAATAGCAATTCAAGACACTCAGCATCTTTCTCTTTACTACGTAGAATTACAGTATGAATTAAACACTACATCGTTGACTAGTCAATCTTTCCCACAAAAGACCTAAGAAAAAAGTATTTTATTACCTAGTTTCCAAAATAAAACAGTAAATAAAGACTCCTAAAGCTTTAAAAGCTCTCAAAGCATCATTTGGTCCAAATTCCTGCCTTTAGGTAAATTTCTAAATCATCCAGGAGAGATGCTTATCCCTCTCTCCTTAAAGATCTCTGGAGGAAAGAGAACAGTTATCGCGTCTCTAGTACATGCGAGGCACGCACCAGAAAGGGAGAAGGAGCGGCATTATTTTCCAGGTGTTTGCCTACACATTATCTCATTCAATCTGAGTACATTTTTCAGGATATGTGTTAGTATTTTCATTTTTACAAATGAAAGAAGCAAGGCTCAGAGATGTTAAATGGGGCTAGGGTTTCAAGCTAGGATGGTCTCAAGGCCCAGAATCTCTCCACCCCACATGCTAATAGGAACTGCAGAACCAGTTTCTTTATGAACTGCAGGGTCCAGAACCCTAATGGTCAAAAAGCTCTGCCTTCAGCTAACTAAAATTTTCTCTCTGGTGTGAGTTCATTTTCTCTTCTTCATTGTTCTATGAACAATAAAAATAACTGTTCCACATCCTCCAAAAAAACAGATGAAAACAGAAATCAAATCTTTTCTTTGCTATATCTATGGCAAAAAAAATCCAGTTGCTATAGACTCTCATTGAAGAAACTATTTCATATCCCTGGGATAATTTTGGCCATTCTTTTCAGGATCTTCTCTGATTATAACATTTTTTCAAAGGATGATGACTCAAAATGAACACAACACTCTGAAAAGTAACCATTTACTGATATAGAAAAAAAAAGGAAGGGGAGGTTCTTTCTTTCATAAGACTCAGAAGGCAAAAATATTAGGAAGAAAATTATATGGTTTTTAATCTTTACCTCAAACTGAATATTTTTTCAAATATTTTTACTATATTTTTCCAGTCACTACCCAAAAATTTTCTATTCATATTTTCTGAGTATGGGGTTTATATGAAATGTTCTACCCATAGAAAAGACCCTTCTTTTATTTTTAAGTATGTCCCTTAAAGAACTCCAAAGGAATCTCAAATGCCATAACTGTTGCTACCATGTATCAACTTATTAGGAAACAGAAGTTGAACCCTTCCTGGAACCACTAAAGATTCCAAATTCACACACAACAAATAATCAGTGAGCACCAACTCTGCAGTGGGTGTCTGTGGTATACTCTAGAAACACAAAAGTAAGTGTCACAAAGACACTCTCCCTGAATCAAGTCACTTATATTCTAAACACAGAGACAGACACACATGCAATTAGCAGCATAATGAAAGTTATATAGGAGCACATAGAAAGAAGTGGCAAATTTTGCCTAAGAAAGCTAAGAAAGGAACTAGGTCACAAAGGATGAACGAAAGTCCTGCATATCCAGTAGTGCTTTCATTAGGGGAACTATTGGCATTTTGGAGGGAGAATTTTAGATTCATGAGCCTGTCTCATACCTTAAGGATGTTTACCCATCCCTACCCTAAGCACTAAATGTCAGTAACAACCTAAAGCATCATTTTAAAACTACCCTGGATTGAGGGTGGGGACTACTACCCCAAGATGAAAACCATTGCTAGAGCATAGGTTACCTCAAGCTCAGAAATGACATCGTGAAGAGACCCATAATCCAACTTCTTTGTTATGGACAGTAGCAGGGGAATTGAAGTAGAAAGGAGGTGAATGACTAGGTGAGTAGCAAGATAGGTTTAAAAGAGTCAATAAGGTCAAGGAATTTGTGATGTGGAATATACAACCAGAGAATAGAGCCCAAAATGGAATTTTCACATACAACACAAAATATAAAATGTGGTCATATGAGTTGGTTGATCAAATAACTGTCGCTGAGTAAACATAACCAGCCCTGGTGGTCTAGTGGTTAAGATGTGGCATTCTTACTCCTGCAGCCCGGGTTTATTCCTGGTGGAGAACCATACCACCCTTCTATTGGTTGTCATACTGTGGTATCTGCTCGTTGCTGTGATGCTGGAATCTATGCCACTGGTATTTCAAACACCAGCACAGTCACTCATGGTAGAAATGGTTCAGTGGAGCTTCCAGACTAGACAGACTAGGAAGAAGGACCTAGCCACCCACTTCCAAAAACATTGGCCATAAAAACCCTATGAATAGCAGCAGAGCAGTGTCTGATACAGCGCCAGAAGACGAGAGGATGGCACGAAAAGACCAGGCGGGGTTCCACTCTGCTGTACACAGGGTCACTAGGAGTCAGAAGCCACTGGACACCACTAACAACAAGAACAAGAAACAAAACCTAACTATACAACAGGCATTTGAATATGACTACAGCATGGTTTTACATATAATTTATGTGATGCTTCTACCATGACTTCACAACTTTACAACTACCATTTAAAAAACATTTTCCCTGTTTTACAAGGGAGGAAATTGAAGTCAGACAAGTTGTCTAATGTCACACTGAAGGACAGAATGAAAGTTCAAACGCAGGTCTTGATTCCTGAGACCATTCAGTGAAGGCATCATCAATGATTAAGGAGTTGATCAATGAAGATGTTAAAACTGCTCAAGATAATGTCAGGAATTGAACTTAAAAAGAAAACTGTGAGGGTTAAAGTTCCAAGATAACATGGCAGAGAAGAGACAAGCCCAAGAAGGTTGAAGCTATGAGGGTGGGAGAGAGAGTTTGTGCATAGATTTTAGAAGTGGAATGAGTGTTGGCATAAGGTTGTAGAATCAAGGACTAGATGTGGGGAAGGAGAGCAAGAAGCCTGTGACACCGTCCCTACCCTGGAGTTTGCAGAAGGTACAGCAGCCGAGAATGAACATCCTCCCATTGAGAGGAATTTGAAAGTATTCCTTGGAAGCTATGCATGGATAATATTTCAAAACAATTTTCCAAACCTATACTCCCTTTCTATACTGGAATTTATATATACTTAAATGTCCTTTTTGTCCTACAACATTTAAGTAAACTGTTTATATTTACTTTAATCTTTCCTCCTTGTTTTTTTTTTTTAAAAAGGATACTGTTGTTTAACATTTCTTTAGAATATTTCCAATGTGTTGACATTTCTCTGGAATTTTTGGTGCTTATAAACCAACTCAGTATTATAGTTCCAGGCATACCAGTGTTATATATAAATAAACTATAATAATCTTCTTGCTCAGCAATGTGAAATGAGAATGGACACAGCTCAAAATGATATGGACAATATCAAGAGAATCAACATAAAGAAATAACTTGGTTAAATAAAATGCTAAATAAAAATAATTTATTCTAATTCTGATTACATTTACTGAACAGTTTAGAAAGATGGTAACAATAACAGCCTCTATAACGAGGACTATTGATCATTAAGAACTCTCATTCCCAACCAGACATAGGTGCTAAGCCTTCCTCACCCTAAAAAGAGGAAATACATATGCATCCTCATTCCTCAGTCCATGTAATACCAACATATAATTTTTTAGATGAGAATATATTCTTAGACTTTGATGACCAAAAGAAAACATCAGGAGAAAATGGGATTGCAAATAAGAGAAAATATGCAAACCTACAGATTGTAAGCAATCAGTCTGGTGTCTTTTAACTTTTTCATAGGTCCAAGCAAAAAATAAATCACCTCTTGCTTAAACCTCCTGCTACTGTTCTTTTCAATTTATGGATGAGTTCAAACTGAAGGGCACCTCTACTACTATTCTATTTCAAAGTTTAAAGTAAATATTTTATTTTGATCATACAAAAACTAATGAATTATCAAACATAAATGTGTTAAATTTTTGAAAAAGGAATTTTCCAGAAAAAAAGAACAGGTACATTTTTAAGGCATTTAAATTACAGAAAAAGAAACACAATGATAGAGAATAAAATTGAAATTTTAAACTACAGGAGATTGCATGACATTTTACAGAATAAAGAAAAACAAATTCTAAATAAACAAATTAGATAATTCAGAATATTCACCATAGCTTTTCTAAAGTTACATAGACAATAAATAGCAGAAGCCAGATTCAAACCCTGTGCACCTCCAGAATCCATGCTCTTTGCACTATATCACACAACTGCTCTGATAAAAATCAAATCGCCTCATTATGTCCAAACTTTAATCCCTTACCACAGTTATATTATTCATTAGCTTTAATAGATTTTAATAAAGCAAATTCTTACTAAACACTATATTTATGAGACGTGTTAGGAAATAAGAATGATATGTTATAAATTCTAAATATTTATCACTTTGATGATCACTATAACTACTGTAGTAATTATATCTGAAAATTTTTGGTAAAATTTGCTGTGTTTCACAAAACATCTTCCATTGTTTGGAAGCTATCCCAAAACATTTATCATAATAAAATTATAGTTTACCAATTTGTAGTTTATCCTTAGGACTTTCTTATCTTGAAATCTTTATGTGACCTTGGTGGTGGTGTTAGTGCTGTCGAGAATTTCAACCTTAGCACCCCTGTGTCCAGCAGAGCGGAACAGGCCCGCATCATCCTCTCACCTTCCTAAACTATATCAGACAATGCTCCGCTGCTATTCACAGGGTTTCCATAGCCAATTTTCTCGGAATCAGGTGGCTAGGTCCTCCTTCCTTGTCTGCCTTCATCTACAAGCTTCACCGAAACACGTTCATCTTTGGTGACACTGCTGACATTTGAAACACCAGTGGCACAGCTTTCAGCACCACAGCAAACATGCAGCCTCCATGGTATGACAACCAACAGATGGGTGGTGTGGTTCCCTGACCAGAAACAACTGGTCCATGGTGGTGAGAGTACCAAATCTTAGCCACTAGACCACCTGGCCTGGCTTTATGTGACCTATGGAACTATGATTCTAATAAACAAATCAAATGTTACACTACATCATTTCACTCAAGAAAACACAAGTACAATTGGATAATCTTGCTTTCTGGTAGTGAACAGATACATTAAAGCACAGTTCTAGCAGCCCATTGGTACTTTCCCCACCACCCTGTTTGTTTGTTTATTGTTTTTCCTAGGTAATACAAATTGGTCCTATTAACAACCAAACAAGGAGCGTGGAAAATGTCATGTCATCACTCTGAAAAGTGGAGGCCAAGGAAAGAAACTGAAGATGGAGGTACTGGCCACACAGTGCAGCTCCTCACGTCCCCTTCTTTGCCCACACAGTACTGAGGAAAAATAGGTTTAGTCAACCAAATCATGATAATCCAGGTCAAAAATCTTTAATAGGAGAGAAGCACAATGAAAAATTAAGCAAACAACACTGGGAAAAGTTAACCAAAATAGCCTTAAAGGAGAAAGTCTCAGGCCCAGAACCAAGGCACAAAGTGCTGCCAGGATTTGCCTTTTCCTTTCACGTGGGAGTTCAACCACCCCGTGGTTGGACAGTGTAGACCTAGCACAGGGCCTTTGTTGGGGAAGTCCCAGAAAGAGGACAACCCAAGCCCCAGAAAAGATTGCACTCAGCCCTGCAAGGCTTGGCTTCCTACCACCCCTGTTCTTCAGCCTCACCCCACTTCTAGTTCTGTACCTCAGCCAACTGCAAGCCGGGGAAATTGTGGTGGCAGTATAGAATTTAAATGTTATGAACTAGACTAGAGTTAGTATCAGGGTTAGGGCAAGTAAAGTACTTACCAAGTAAAAGTGGTTAAGTATGAGTACTAAGTAAACTTTAAGTAAAAGCACTTAATCAGCAACAATTGGGAAGTGAAGGAAGGGAAGTAGAGGGAAGAAGTGTAACAATGCTAATAATTCCCATAGCACAGAATCAATACGTAATATTTAAAATTGAATATGAAGGTAGTTAAAGAAGCATGAAATGACTCCAATATCTTAAGGGTTTTCACAGTCTTTTGTCTCAACCACAAAACGATCTGTTAGGAACAATTACTTTTGTAAAAAAGAAATTTAGCTAAATTTGAGCAATGCCTTCCATTTCACTTTACGTTTTGTTCCTCTCAAATTCAACAAAATTCAATACTTATTTGCTTTAAGTTAACAAGAATGTTATGATCTCATTGTTATAAAACTATTTCTATTCATCATGCCCTCTGAACATGTCCACATGTGAGCATAAACAGATGTCTGGAATGATGTTCACCAAATATTAGTACTAGTAACTTCTCAGTGGAGAAATTTAGGATAATTTCTGGTTTTCTTCTCTTTTATTTTCTGCATTGCTTAACTTTTTATAAGAAGTATATATCATTTATAAAAATAATTACTTTTAAAAGTAAATTAAAATAAAATAGAAATAAAACAGATAAATAAAATTATTTCACCATGAACTCTGACTAATCAATGGTCAGCTATGTTTAAGCAGTGCCATCCTAGAAAGGGGCATGAATTAAGGAAAAGCTGATTATTTAATCTAGACTTTTTAATCTCTCTTATTAATATATTAATATTTATAATAAATAAATAAGATTAAGATCAAGGAAAGATATTATCCTGATATGGGTCATCAAAGAGAAAATATGCCTAAGAATTCGTAATCCCTATAATATTTAAAGAGCATGAAGTTCTTTAGATACTAGATACTAGAGATATTAAAAACAATACATATAGTAGAATTAAAAAAAGGAGTGTGCGTGTGTGTGTTAGAAATGGCTGCATCTCTAGTTGTTTAATCTACACAAATATTTCAAATTTAAAACAGGTCCTTGTTCTCAGACATTGCTAACAGGAGTGTAAACTGGTTCAATCTCGTGGAACATCTACCAAAGGTACAAATGGACAAACCCTTTGATACAGCATTTCTTTCCTAGGGATTTTTCCAACAGAAATAGTTACACGTGAGAGAAATAACATAGGTGCAAGAATATTCCCTGTAGTCTTGTGGAAATAGCAAAATAATGAAAAGAAACCAAATGCTCATCAAGTAGAGGCTGGTTAAATAAATTATGGTACATCCATAGATACAGACACAATAAGAGCAAGTGTACTGATATAGAATAAGCTCCAAGATATAGGAAGCAAAAAAGCATTGAGTTTTATGTAACCTTATGTAACCTTAAATGTAAAACTAAAACTCTAAAGCTTTTAGAAGAAAATCTTCATGACTTAAGGGCAGGCAAAGATTTCCTAAACAGGACATAAAAGACACTAACTATAAAAGAAAAAAACTGATTAATCTGACTTAAAATTAAAAACTGCTCATCAAAAAAATCATTATGGGCCAGCCCGGTGGCATGGTGGTTAATTTCACACATTCCACTTCAGCGGCCCAGGGTTCCCTAGTTCAGATCTCGGGTGCAGACCTACACACCACTTGTCAAGCCAAGCTGTGGCAGGCGTCCCACATATAAAAAGTAGAGGAAGATGGGCACAGATGTTAGCTCAGAGCCAGTCTTCCTCAGCAAAAAGAGGGGGATTGGTGGCAGATGCTAGGTCAGGGGTAATCTTCCTCAAAAACAAAAAAAAAGGAAAAAAATCATTATGATAGAGAAAATGTAAGCCATAGACTGGGAGAAAATATCAGCAATACATATGTCTGACAAATACTTACACCCAGAATAGAAAGAAATCCTATAAATCAATGAGAAAAGGATTAACACTCTAATAACAACAACAGAAAAGATTCAAACATACAGTTCACAAAGATATCCAAATGAACACTAAGCATGTGAAAAAAAGGTACATCACTACTCATCAGGAAAATGCAAATTCAAATTACAGCGAGATGCTACTACATAACCACCAAAATGACTAAAATTAAAAAGACTGGCATTGTCAAGAGTTGGTGAAGATAACTAAAACTCTCATTCATTGTTGGTAGAGTAAAAACTGGTACCATTTTGGAAAACTGGCAGTATACTAAAGCTAAATGTACACCTAACCTGTGACCCATCCGTTCCACTCTTAGGTATATGCCCAAGAGAAATGTGTGTGTCCATCAAAAGACATTCAAAAGAATGTTCATAGGAGTTATACTCATAACAGGCAAAAACTAGAAACATCTCAAATGTTCATTAACAGAACAATGGATAAATTGTGGTTTATTCACACAATGGAATACTATACAGCAATAAAAACTCACCACTGATACACGTGACAACTGAATGAACCTCAAAAACATGCTGAGCAAAAGAAGCCAGACATTGAAAAGGACATAGGATATGACTCTATTTGTCAAAGTCCAAGAACAGGTAAAACTAGTGCATAGGAGTAGAAGTCAAAATAGTGATTACCTCTAGGAGGAGGTGGTATTGCTTACGAAGAGGTACGAGGAAACTTTCTACAGAGATGGAAATACACTATATCTTGAACTGAGTGATGTTTATCCAGGTCTATATATTTATAAAACTTCATTGAGCAACACCTTAAGATTTTTCACTTTGTTGCATACAAATTATACTTCATTTTTTATGGGATTTTAAAAATATTGAGAAAGTATACTACCAATTGCGTTTTTCTAAAGATGGGGAAGACTATTTTGCTTGTTTTTTAATAGAATATCTCTGAAAGGACACAAAAGATAAGTGATAGCATTGACTGTCTCTGAGAAGGAAAAGAAGGTAGGGTGGGGACAGAGGGAAGGTGATTTACACTGTAGACTCTTAGATATAGGGTGATAAACAGCAGCCTGGTTTATTCACCAATTTATTGTATAGAGAGACTTCTTCATTTTTAAAAGAGGACTGGTTTGTATGATAAATTACATAGTCAACATACTTATGTTTCTTGTAGATTTAGTATTATGTGAGTGTATTATCTCTTCAAAAATGAATAAAATATAAACGAAATATAATACAGTGCCTTTGGACAGCAATCTAAGAAGATTTCTTCTTTGTGTAATTATTCATGTTTCCCAGTTTTTAAAAGGGGAGATAAATATCTAAGAAGCATTGCTTGTAAACTTGATTTAATCCATCCTACACATATGGGCCAAACTCATCTCCTGAGGCATAGCTTTCATCATGTCACTCCCCTTCTGAAAAACCTCCCTAACTTCACCATGAGCCAACAACAGCCCAACCTCTTTCCCTGACCTTGAAGACTTTCCAAAGGATGGCCCCAACCAACCGTCCCCCACTACTCTGAAATCTTAACTCTCAGCTCTTCCATAACCGGCCTATTGCTTTTTCCTAGGCATGCCTGCCTCCTTCCTGCTTTCCCGGCTTTGTTCACTGCGATCTCCGCTAGGTGTGTCTCAACCCATTCAAATCCTATTCATCTTTCCAGGTGCCATTCAACTCAAATCCCACCCCTTCCTTGAAGTCCTACCCTGAAACGCACTTATATTTTACTTCCTTATGTTATGATAAGTTCTCTCCAACACATTCCATATAAGGCACAAATTAGATGTTGAGGATGTTATTAATGAAATTTTTTAAAAAGCATTTAAAGAGCACTTATTGTACTGGGCACTAGGACACAAAAGTTGAATGAGAAGCTGTCCCTACCATGGAAACAGAAACAGGTGACAACTGCCACCATATTCAACTTGCCCTCACATGTCTGCCCCCTCAGCTGCTTGCAAAGAACTTACTTCATTATAAACATCACATATGTAGACACACATACATACACACACACACATACATACACACTCACCCATTCCCCAACTCCAGGCCTGTAGGATCATAAAACTCAAGGGTTCCAAAGGTTGTTTATCCTCAAGAAAAAGTTAGAGATCCTCTATCTTACAGTTCTGTACACTGTCTGATACATAATGTTCCATTTAATTTTATGCAGTTTTCTATTATTTTCTAATTTTTCCATGAGTATATATCTAATCTAGTCAACTAAATCACTACTTATAGAGTAATTCATTAAATTCCTTATGGTATTTAATACAGTTCTATACACATATGGTCAATACATCTTTGTTCATTGGTTGATCAATATGACTCTTCTTGATGTTTAAATGGTTCATAATGCACAGGTGAATTATTACTTAGAACATGTATTACACATGTTTGAGTCATTTACTTTCCAGAATCTCACACTCATTGATTTCATTCCCAATCCCATCTCCACATCACATATGCATCAAAAAAACAGATAGATAGATAGATAGATGTCCCTTTCGAGTAATAACTGGTTAGCGTAGGGCCATGAACATGAAAAAAATAACAGAATATGATTTTGTTTGAAGCACAGATTATAATTGAAAAATATGTAGATCTTAATGAGTCATTAACTTCTGTCAGAGTCTATGAAAGAATATCTGCTGTCTACTTCCAATGCAAAGGGGATTTTAATAATAATGCCTATCATAATGTTTCCAAGTGTGATCCACAAACCATGTCCATCAGAAGCACTTGGGGCCATCACAAAATATGCATATTTGGGGGCTCCACCACAAATCAGTATCTCTGAGGGTGGAGCTAAGGAGTCTGCAGATATATCAAGTAACTGCTGATTCTTATGTATACTGCCTTTTACTATAAACAAGCTTTTTATTTTATTACTTTATTTCATTTTTATTTTATTATTTATATTTTATTTTATAAAAGACATTTCATTTGCTCTTTACAATATCTTGAAGAGGAGGTGGGTGAGCATCACTTCCAGATGTACTTCACTGAAACACAGAGAAGCCATATAATATGTTCACATAGCACAGTGCCAGGTACTCATTCATTCATTCATTCAGCATATATTTATTGAGTGCTTACTAAGTGCCAGGCTCTGCTCTAGGCATAGAGATACAGCAGTGACCAAGCAAACACCACTGTCTTATGAGGCTTAGATTCTCTCAGGGCCCTTTTTAGGGCAGCCAGTAAACATTACACAGGAGAGAATTAGATAGAGCCAGGCCTCCAGACTCTTAGTTGAGTATGGTCTTATCACACCAAATGGTCTATGTGCTACAATGTAACATTATCATATCAACAGCATGCACAAGCAAAATGCAAATACAACAAAAATCAGGATTCATTCTTCAGGCAGCATGGACAATGGATACAGTACAGGCTATAAGGATAAAGCAGACCTGCGTTCACAGTCTGGGTTTAGCCTTTTACATCCCTGGACAGTCTAGACAAGTTTTCTAAGCCTTTAAGCTTCAGCTACAGAACTGATCAATAAATTGATCCTGGAAGGATGAATGTGAGGATCAAAACATATAATAGCCTATGTAAAACATCAAGCATGGGTCTAGCATAGTGTAGGTACTCAATACTGGTTCTCTATTTTTCATAATCAAATATGAATCTTATCTGACAACACCACAGCATGCCTAAAAGGCTAGATTTTAGATTTAGTGGAAGTCAAATGTCACTAGTCTGCTTAAATCCCATGATAAAGACTGCTTTCATAAATTTTATTCTACTTTATACATTTAGGTGATGCCCCTTTGGGATAAAACTGGCATTATTACTCCATTATAGAAAAAAAACATGCATTTTGAGTTTTTTCAGCATATTGTTGGTCTATACTTTGGGAATATCCCTCATTTTCCAGGCAGAAATATACTAGATCATCACTAAAAATATGTATAAATGATAAATGTATCTTCTCTTGTCAAACTATTAAGTAACATAATAAGTCGATAAACAGCAAGCTCAGCCACCACTCCCCACCTCTCCAGCCTCATTTTCCCCCTTCTTTGCTATCTCGCAATAATCCAATGACCCTGGCATTCTTTTGGCTCCTCACACCTACCAGATTCTCCAACATTTAGACACGATGAAAGGTGGTGCCCTCTAGTTACCAGGCTAATGCCTACGTGTGTCCCCTCTTAAATATCTGGTCCTCAGAGAAGCCTTCCCTAACCAACCATCCTGACAACATTAGGCTGCACTGTGTAGGGTGACGTGGTGAAGTCTCCTAATGATAGAGAAGCTTGGGCTCCAATCAGGCATCGGACAACATGGAGTTATGCCACAGCACAAATACACAGCTGTGCAGGTAGATAAATGTTCACGTGCAACATGATCTAATTGGCAATAGTCATCTGCATTGGCTAGTTTAAAAGATTAGCCAAGGCTTTCAGAAGTGATCCCTCCTGTGCAGTCTCTGCCGAGAGGCTTGGCAAGTTGAGATATATTGCTGATAACAGGGGAAAACAACTCCTTTAAGGGGAACTCCTAGCATGGCCTGATTCTCTTCAGTCTGTTCTTATCCTTCACTGTCAAACCACATTTTTCAGAGATCTTTGGAAGTATTATAATGGTCTGAGGCACACTGTTATATATGTTAATAGCATCCTGTACTCGTCTTCAGACCTCTTTTTGTTTGTATTCAGTGTTTATTTTCCATTAACGTTTATTTTCCCCACTTAAGGACTCTGCCTACCCTGTTGCCTGCTCAATCCCCAGTACCTGCCACAGTTCCTGGCACCCAGAAGGCATATCTGCAATAACCATTCACTGAATCCATGAATTAAATGAGATGTGTCTGTGTGAAAGAAACACAGTATATGGGAGTAACTTTATTTAATACATGTAAAGTATATTAAATAATGCTTTGAACATAGTAAGCATATCAACGTTGTTGTTATTTGCTTGGCTAGAACAAAAATCACCAGGTAGAGTAACACAGGAGAGAAAGGTATTGACTGATAAATGGTAAGGCTGAGGTCACGCTGTGTGGTTATCCCTGCCAGAGTACAGCGCAGGGTACTAAAGGAGCCACAGTAATCCTTGACCTCAGTTGTTTTTGAGCTAATTCATTTTAACATTTGAATATACAAATTTAAAAGTCCCAGATCTTTTCACATATTCGCAATCGAGTTCAGGGCTCTTAAATAAAGCCATTCATAATAATAATGTCTTGTACATATAAGAACTTTTATGGGATAGAGCAAAGAGAGATATACTCATGTTCTATTCTCTCAATGGAGGAAAGAAAACCAGCGCTCTTGAATATTTTAAGGAAAGGCCACACTCATTTTTTCTAAAACTTGTGAAAATGAAACAACAAAGAAAGCACAAAAGACCTTATATTCCAAGTCACTGACATCCCAATGCCTGCTTTCAGATTAATAAAAAGAAGACTGTAAAAAAAAGACCTGAGGTCGCTCTGGCTTCAGTTTATCCCACCACTGCAGCAATATTTCCTGAAAAGTTAACTAAAGCAACGCCTACCAGAAAAAGTCTTTTAAGCCTACCAACCTAATTTGTTTTGGAAATGGATGTCTTTTAGTATTTTTATTTACCAGGCTTCCACAGTCTTTTTATTTATTTAATGCCATTCTAACTGTTTCCCCCAAGAGTCCATTTTCTAAGAGTCTTTGATCTAACCAATGAAATTTTGACCACCTATATACTTTTTAGGAACTTCCTAACCTATCATCAATGGAAAGGGATTGTTATAACATAGAATATTTCCTTGCACTGTCAGAATCTAATGCAAATAGTAATCAGACACAATCACACCTGAGGTTTTAAGACACAAATTTTAAAATACATAACCACTTATAATATTCCAGAGGGAAAAAGAAACCCTCCACTATGTATACAGGCCAAATGAAGGAACTCTGGTAGAAATAGACATCTGCGAACTAGTCTAGTCAGCCATTCTATTCAACAGAAGGAATATACCGAAGTCACATGAAAGTGCCTATATTAAGCTTGAGTAATATAATACATACGGAAAATGTGTTCACTGCTAATCTATTGCCCTTACAAAAAACACTGTTCTTTTCCATGGGGCCAAATTGACATTGAGCCTTGAGTACATTTGTAATGAACCCTTCCATTTTTAAGAAGCCATTCATTTTCCCTGGTTTCTTTCTAAAATTAACTCAAGTTTAAGCCTAGGTGTTAGGAAAGACAAAAATCTCTGGAATACATGGTCGCGGGGGCAGGAATCATGAACATTCTAAAGAAAGATACCTACCTCAGGCCCTGTGATGTGCATCAGACCAGACACAGCAGAGGCAACAGAATCATAACCAGCTCGCCGAGACAGCGGACCTGTCTGACCAAACCCTACAACAACGAGAATAGACATATTCAGCACCACACAGGGAGAACAACAGTACAATGGTATGTGAAAACCATCTGTATACAGAAATCTTGCAGCACTTTGTTACTATTAGATCTATACTATCCCTTGAAGGAGGCAGTAAAAATTAACTATGGTGTTATACTCCAGAAGGTTGCAAACTTGTGACTTGGGGGCCAGATCCCGCCTGCGTGATTGATTTGTCTGGCCTGAAGAATGTTTTGAAATATTTTTATTTAGTTGCCAACGTTTAAAAATCAGGAGATAGCACATCAATGCACATTTCTGGCTTTTCTTAAAAAATCAGAAAATAAATTCAAAACTAGGGCTACTTTCTCACATGGCAACAATCAATTAAAGTAACATCTCTTCCCTCTAAACGGGCATAAATTCTCCAATTTGCCACAGTCTCCACCACTCCTTAGTCCTTTAAGCCTCACCTGAGTCACTCATTAACCCACCTTCCAGACTCCAACAGATATCTACCACTCTCACTCTACACAAAACAATAAACAAAGTAAAACAAAACAATGTCTCCCTTAGTTCTATTTACATATTTTCTCAAGCATGCAAAGAAAATATAAATGATAAAAAATTGGAACATGAATAAAATGATTACATCTCCAAACAGTGCTTTTCAAGACTACAAAGAGAATGTGAAAGCATCCCCCCCCCCTTTTTTTTTTTTGGCCATCAGCAAAAATCAAAAGAACACAGGAAATATTTTCTCCTGCTCTCCTCAGTCCTGGTGCTCATTGTTGAATAATAAAGGTTACATCAGGAGCTATGTGAATCTGTCTCCAGACCCCATGTATCAACCAAAGAGTGGCCAGATAAAGAGCCTTCCATACTCATCTGTGATTTGCTGAAATTGCCTGCATACTCTCCTTTGAAATATCAAGACAGGGGTGCCTCAGGGCCTTTGCTTGCTTCCCCAGCCCCTGGAACACTCTCCCTCCAATTAACTCCACATATCCACATACCTCTCTCCCTCGTATCCCCCAAGTCTACAAACGTCTCCTAACTAAAGAGACTTTTCCTGAAGAATTTTCACAAAAGAGCACTCTCACTTCAGACTCTTAACCCCCTTACCAAATTATTTTTACCTTCATAGCTCTTGTCACCATAGATATAAAATACAATTTGTTATTGATTTATTTTCTGTCTCCTCCCTACTAAAATATATACTCCAAAGATATTTTTCCTATTCAATTCACTGATGTATCCCCAGCATTTAGAATAGAATTCAATAACATTTATTGAATGAAATGAATGAATAATTGTTACACATGACTATTTTTTAAAAACAATTAATCTATAAAAAGTAAACTAATAAAGAAACTAAAGAGGTTTTTTTCTATTTTGTTTTGTTTGTTTTGTTTTTAACCAAAGTGGAGGCCATTTTCCTCCTCCCACAGACACACTGAATGTACAGCTACACATGGAGAAATTCCCTCCAAGAGATATCCAGGAGCTAGTTGAATGACTCCTACACAGTGGGCAACAGAGAAAATACCCACATAGAAATTTGTAGAAAAGGCTGAGACACACTCTCACCAAAAGCCCCACTCCAGGCACAGTGTCCTACAAGAGGGAGGGAAAGCCCAACTCACAGCTTCTCCCTCAGCAGCAAACAGTTCGCATGGTACATCTAGCACCCCAACTTTTAAGGCTTCCACCCAAGGGATAGACCCCCAAAACACCTAGCTCTGATAGCCAGCAGGGCTTGCATTCATGAGTCCCACAAGACTATAGCACACAAAGAAGAAGCTGTTGACAGGCACACAAGCACTAACCACAGCTATCCCCCAGGGTTCAGCACAAAAGGAGCTGGCAAAAATGTTTATCTCCCAGTCTTTCCTTGGAAAAGCTTTGACTGTATACTTTATAAGCTGCCACCTGAGAGTCCAGACACTGATTAACACATATCTGAGTGCTGACTGTGATCCTACCTGGAACCCAAAAGAATCAGTGGGTGCTTCCACCACCTTCTCCCTCCAGTTTGCTCCAACAATAAGACCAGGTCACCAGCATTTCTCTGGAAGGACCGTCTACACATGTTTGCTGCCCCAACATTTGCAGCTACTGCCTGAGGGATGGGCCCCAAATCACCTGGCTCTGATTGCCAATGGGGCTTGGATTCATAAGTCCATAGGACCATAACAAACAAACAAGCAGTTTTTTAATGGGCTCAGGAGCAGTACTTCCCCCCTCCTCCACAACAGCTATACAACCAGGTTCAGTGAAGAGGGAGAATGTAAAAATGACTATCTCTCAGTTTCTCCCCAGAAGGAGTTTGACAGCATACTTTCCCAGCTGCTGCCTGAGGGTCCAGCTTCTGATCAGCCTGCATCTAGATGCTGACTACAATTGTCCCCTTTGGAACACTGACGGGTCTTCTCACACCATCAACGACTAGGAGGCTCGAAGAACAAGGACAGCAGCTTAGATAATCACAAAGGTTTGAGAGGCAACCAGGAGCTCAGGCTGGGCTGATTAATAAGATTCATCTTCTACACAAGACCAGTCTGTCAAGACTAGGAGAGGTGGCTGTTTTACCTAATGCACAAAAATCAACACAGGGATTCAAGGAAAATGACGAAACAAGGGAATATGTTCCAAACAAAAATTAAGATGAATCTCCAGAAACCAATCTTAATGAAACAGAGATAAGTGATTTACCTGATAGTTCAAAATAACGCTCATAAAGATGCTCACCAACGTCAGGAGAGAAATGCATGAACAAAGTAAGAATTTTAACAAAGATATAGAAAATATAAAAAAAGTACCAAATAGCACAGAGCTAAATAATAAAGTAAATGAACTGAAAAATTCAATAGAGGGCTTCAGCATCAGATTAGATCAAGTAGAAGAAAGGATCAGCAAATTAGAAGACAAGGCAGTGGAATACATCCAATCAGAGAAATGAAAAGAAAAAAGATGGAATACAACTACAGATAGCTTAAAGAACTTATAGGATATTATCAAATGGACAATATATGCATTTTAGAAGAAGAAGAGAGAGCAAGAAAGGGGCAAAATCTTATTCAAAGAAATAAATGGCTAAAAACTTCCCTAACCTGGGGAAAAAAACAGACATCAGATCCAGGTAGTCAAAAAAGTACCAACTACAATTAATCTGAAGAGATTCACATTATGATTAAATTGTCACAAGTTAAAGACAAAGAGAGAAGCTTAAAAGAAGAAAGAAAAAAGCAACTTGTTACATAGAAGGGAATTTACAATAACCTTGCAGGCCAGAAGGGAGTGGGATGAGATATTCAAAGTGTTGAAAGGAAAAAAAAAACTGTCAGCTAAGAATACTCTACCCAGAAAATTGTCCTTCAGAACTGAAAGAGAGATAAAGAGTTTTCCAGAAAAACAAAAGCTGAAGGAGTTGATCACCACTAGAGTGGCCTTATGAGATATGTTAAAGGGAGTTCTTCAAGCTGAAATGAAAGCATGTTAATTAGCAACATTAAAAGATAGGATAGTATAAAACTCACTACTAAAGGTAAATATATGGTTAAATTCAAAATACTCTAATATTGTAATAGTGGTGCATAAATCACATGTAACTCTAGTACAAAGGTCAAAAGACAAAAGTATTAAGACTACCTATAACTACAATAATTTGTTAATGGATATGCAATATAAAAAAGATGAAAACTGTGATGTCAAAAACACAAAATGTCAGAGGGATCCAAAAACGTAGAACTTCTGTATACATTTGACGTCAGATTGTCATCAGCTTAAAATAGACTGTTATAACTAGAAGACGTTTTATGTAAGCTTCATGGTAATACAAAGCAAAAACCTATAGCAGATACACAAAGGATGAAGAGAAAGAAGCATACCACTATAGAAAATCATCAAATCACACAGGAAGAAAACAAGAGAGATAGAAAGGGACAAAGAAATTACCAAACAACCACAAAATAATTAACAAAATGGCAATAGTAAGTCTATACCTATCAATAATTACTTTAAATGTAAATGGACCAAATTCTCCATCAAAAGACATAAAGGGGCTGAATCAATAAAAGAAACAAGACTCAACTATATGCTGCCCACAAGAGACTCATTTCAGCTTTAAGGACAGAGACTGACAGTGACAGAATGGAAAAAGATATTCCATGCAAATGGAAACCAAAAGAAAACAGGGAGAGCTATACTTACATCAGATAAAATAGACTTTAAAACAAAGACTACAATAAGAGACAAAGAAGGACATCACAAAATAATAAAGGGGTCAATGCAAAAACACGATATAACATTTGTAAATATTTATGCACCCAACATAGAAGAACCTTATATATAAAGTAAATATTAATAGACCTGGAGGGAGAAAAAGAGGGCAATACAATAACAGTAGGGGACTTCAATACCCTACTTTCAACAATGGCTAGATTATTCAGACAGAAAATAAATAGGGAAATACTGGACTTAAACTACATGTTAAACCTGTAGATTTAACAATTATACCATATTCCATCCAACAGCAGCAAAACACACATTCTCTCAAGCAGATGTGGAACATTCTCCAAGATAAATCATATGTTAGGCCACAAAACAAGTCTTAATAAATTTAAGAAAAATGAAACCATATCAAGCATCTTTTCTGACCATAATGGTATGAAACTAGAAATCAATTAAAAGAAGAAACCTGGAAAATTCACAAATATGTCAAGAGTAAATAACATGCTACTGAAAAGTCAATGTGTCAAAGAAGAAATCAAAAAAATACCTTTAGGGGCTGGCCCCGTGGCCAAGTGGTTAAGTTCGCGTGCTCCGCTTTGGCAGCCCAGGGTTTCACTGGTTTGGATCCTGGGCGCGGACACGGCATCACTTATCAGGCCATGCTAAGGCAGCATCCCACATGCCACAACTAGAAGCCACAACTAAAAATATACAACTACGTACTTGGGGGATTTGGGGAGGAAAAAGCAGAAAAGAAAAAAAGAAGATTGGCAACAGTTGTTAGCTCAGGTGCCAATCTTTAAAAAAAAATACCTTTAAACAAATGAAAATGAAAATACAACATACCAAACTTATGGGATGCAGCAAACACAATTCTAAGGGGGAAGTTCACAGCGATAAATTCCTATATCAAGAAACAAGAAAGATTTCATATAAACAACCTGACTTTATACCTAAAGGAATCCGAAAAAGAAGAACAAACAAAACCCAAACTTGGTAGAAGGAAGAAAATAAAGATCAGAGAAGAAATAAGTGAAATAGAGACTAACAAAATAATAGAAAAGATCAATGAAACAAAGCGGTTGTTTGGTGGTGGTTGTTATTTTCGCCCTAAGCTGACATCTGTTGCCAATCTTCCTATTTTTGTATATGGGTCACCATCACAGCATGGCTGCCAATGAGTGGTATAGGTCTGCACCTGGGAACCAAACCTGGGTTGCCAAAGTGGAGTGTACGAATTTAACCATTAGGCCGTGGGGCCAGCGTCCTAGGCAGGTTTTTTGAAAAGATAAGCAAAATTCGCAAATCTTTAGCTAGACTCACCAAGAAAACAAGAAAAAAGGACTCAAATAAATAAAATCAGAAATAAAAGAAGAGACATTAAAATTGATACCACAGAAATATGAAGGATCATAAGAGACTACTACGAATAATTATACACCAACAAATTAAACAATCTAGAAGAAATAGATAAATTCCTAGAAACATACAAACTACCAAAGCCGAATCATGAAGAAATAGAGCTCCGAACAGACTGATTACTAGTAAGGAGATTGAATCAGTAATCCAAAACCTCACAAAAAATGAAAGTCCAGGACCAGATGGCTTCTTTGGTGAATTCTACCAAATACGTAAAGAATTAATATCGATCCTTCTCAAATTCTTCCAGAAAAATAGAAGAGGAAGGAACACTTCCAAATTCATTTTTGGAGGCCAGCATTATCCTCATAGGGGGAAACATACCTCAACATAATAAAGGCCATATGTGACAAGCCCACAGCCAACATCATACTCAACAGTGAAAAGCTGAAAGTTTTTCCTCTAAGATCACAACCAAGACAAGGTTGTCTACTCCTGCCAATTTTATTCAACATAGTGCTGGAAGTCCTAGCCAGAGCAATTAGGCAAGAAAAAGAAATAAAAGACATCAAAATCTGAAAAAAAGAAGTATAACTGTCTATGTTTTCAGATGACATGATAGGATATATAGAAAACCCTAAAGACTCGGCCAAAAAATTGTTAGAAGTTAAAAACAAACTCAGTAAAGTTTCAGAATACCAAAGCAACATACAAAAGTCAGTTGCATTTCCATATACTAACAATGAACCATCTGAAAGAGAAATTAAGAAAGCAATCCTATTTACAATAGTACTAAAAACAACAAAATACTCAGGAATATATTAATCAAGGAGTTAAAAGACCTGTACATTGAAAACTATAAGACACTGATGAGAGAAACTGAAGAAGACATAAATAAATGGAAAGATGTCCCACATCCTTGGATTGGAAGAATTAACATTGTTAAATTGTCCATACTACCCAAAGCAATCTACAGATTCAATGCAATCTCTAACAAACTCCCAATGCTACTTTTTATAGAAATAGGAAAATAATCCTAAAATTCACATGGAACCACAAAAGACTCTAAATAGCCAAAGTTATCGTGAGCAATGAGACATCACACTTCCTGATTCAAAATACATTACAAAGCTACAGTAATCAAAAACATATGTGGTACTGGCATAAAAACAGACATATAGAGGAATGGAACAGAATAGATAGCCTAGAAATAAATCCATGCATGTATGGTCAACCAATTCTTGACAAGAGCACCAAGAACACACAATGGGAATGGATAGTCTGCTCAGTAAATGCTGCTGAGAAAACCATATATCCACATGCAAAAGAATAAAATTGGATCCCTATCTTACACCATCCACCAAAATCAACTCAAAATGTCAAAACGTCAAAAGACTTAAATGTAATATGTGAAATTGTAAAACTCCTAGAAGAAAACATAGGGAGAAATCTTCTTCACATTGGCCCTAACAATGATTTCCTGGATATGACACCAAAAGCAGAGGCAACAAAAGTAAGAATAGACAGATGGCATTACATCAAACTAAAACATTTCTGCACAGCAAAGGAAACAAACAATAAAATGAAAAGGTAACCCACAGAATGGGAGGAAATATTTGCAAACCATATATCTGATAAAGGGTTAATATCCAAAATATACAAGGAACTCATACAACTCAATAGTAAAAAAAATAATCTGATTAAAAAATGGGCAAAGGACCTGAATAGACATTTTTTTAAAGAAGACATATAAATGACCAATAGGTACATGAAAAGGTGCTCAATTTCACTAATCATTAGGGAAATGCAAATAAAAACCACAATGAGATATTACTATACACCTGTTAGGACAGTTATGATCAATACCAAGAAATAACAAATGTTGGCAATGTTATAGAAAAAAGGAAACCCTTGAACATCGTCAGTGGGAATGTAAATTGGTACAGCTATTATGGAAAACAGTATGGAAGTTCCTCAACAAATTAAAAATAGAACTACCACATGATCCAGCAATTCTTTTTATGGGTATATACCAAAATGAAATGAAATCAATATCTCAAAAAGATGTCTGCACTCCCATGTTCATCGCAGCATTATTCACAATAGCAAAGATAGGAAAACAACCTAAGTGTCTATCAATAGATGAGTGGACATAGAAAATATATATATACAATGTTAATATAATAATATAATGTTATATTATTCATACATTAAAAAGAAGGAAATCCTGCCATTTCAGCAACTTAGATGCATTATGATAAGTGAAATAAATCAAACAGATAAAGACACATACTGTATGGTATCATTTATCTGTGGAATCTAAAAAAAAAAGAAAGCCAATCTCACAGAAACAGAATAGAATGGCAGTTGCCAGAGGTAGGGAAATGCTGCGCAAAGAGTACAAATTTTCAATTATAAGATGAATAAGATCCAAGGATCTATTGTACAGTATGGCAACTATAGTTAATAATACGATATTGTATCCTTGAAATTTGCTAAGAGTAGATCTTAAGTATTTTCACCACCAAGAAAAAAAGGAGTTAACTATGTGACTTGATGGATGTGTTAGTTAATTTGATTGTGGTAATCATTCTACAATATATACATATATCAAAACATCATATTGAGGGCCTGCCTGGTGGTATAGTGGTTAGGTTTGTGCACCTCGGCAGCCCGAGATTCGGCAGGTTCAGAGCCCAGGCACAGACCTGCACAGCACTCATCAAGCCATACTGTGGCAGCATCCCACATACAAAATAGAGGAAGATTGGCATGGATGTTAGCTCAGGGCCAATCTTCCTCATCAAAAAAAAAAAAAATCATATTGTACACTTTAAATATATACAATTTTATTTGTCAATTATTCCTCAATAAGTCTGGAGGAAAAAAAGAAAGAAAAGAAATGTGAGTATGTAAAACAAGGTCCTCAGATAAAATTATCACTTAGTATTAAGAAATTAAAATACTTCAAGATTAAATTACATTTATCATTATTGATGGCAGAAAAGGTGTCACAACATATCTCTCCTTTATGTTTATTTATGGAAAATTTCACACAAATAAAGGTAGAGAGAATCATAAAATAAACCCACCAGCCAACTTCAAAAATTATTTATTCATAGCCAATCTTCTTTCCAACATTCTTACACTTATTATACATATTTCAATTAAAATTGTTGTATGAAGAAAAAAGTAAAACTATTAAAAAATACCAAAATGTCTTGATTCAGGTAAAAACCAGTCACACAAAATTCCAGGCTTTGCCATGTTTGTCTCCCAATTTCAAAACAAAACTTGTAAATTCTGAACTATTACTTTTTAAATCTTTAGAAAAGCAAAAATGAGATATGGAGGAAATATAAAGAGAAATAAATATAAGTCAACACTCCCCATGCAAAAATGCAGAAATTAATGCCAAGGTTTAGGAGTGAATTTATATTCCAGGACAGCTAGTGTAAAGGGCACCCCAGACCAGGCTTTCAGTCTTGAACACAATGGTTTTTAAACCACTGGTATCCCCAGCATAAAACAGGCCTCCAGGAGCAGAGAGAAGCTCTGCCATAAGGCAGGAACACTGTGTGCTGGTGAACCACCTGTTATCTCAACAGGAAGTCAGGAGAAGGAATTAAGTTTCAGTCTGCTCTGAGTAGGGAAAAATCAGGTGCTCAGGCTTCTGGCCAGGAGCCCAAATCCCTCAAATGGGACAAATAGAGGCCCCTCCCCATCAGCACCACTCTAAATGGAGTCTTCTAAATAAAGGATGCGGGAAATCATGCTCAGAAAAACAAACAGCTTGCTAAATAAAAGTGCACCGTAACACTTGCCTTGTGATACAAAGTCTCTTGTTCAGCTTGCAACAAAGGGGAGGCACAAATATCCTAATTACTTTAAATTACAACTTCCAAGTATTTCTATTAAAGAGAAATATAAATAGTTACTCTCATGGAGGCAGTATGGCAGAGTGAGTAAAAGGATGAGTTTTAGGGTTGAAAAAAATCTGGATTCAAATTATAGCCCTGCCAACTATTAAGTCTTGGACAATTCATTTCATCTCCCTGAGCCTCAGTGTCCACAATATTCACATTCATCTCACAGACATTATGAGGATTCAATTTGATAAGACAGCATAAGCAAAGTGCACTGTACATTGAGAGCTAAGTAGACTTAGTTAATAAATATGCATTAATTAATATACTAATAATATAGTAACTTGCCCTTTCCACAAAATATTGAGAATACTGAAAACTGCCTTGAGGTATGTTGAAATGATGAGAATAATATTCTGAGCATTACAATTATGTTGTTTAATAACCCATTAAAATGGAAAGGTTTTGAATTTGGAAACTTGCACTCGTTCATTTTAGAAAAGAAGCGAACAATAATAAAATATATACATATTTTTGTAATATGGGTCAAAAACTATTCCATCTTTCACCTTACACTTATCTTAGCTATTTGAATACTGACCACCAGTCCTACAACAAATATTTATGACAACAAATAGAAAATTTTAAAGCAGGGAACTGACATTATCAACATGGTATTTTGTAAAGATTAGTCTGTTGTCAATGTAAAGATTGAATTATTTATTAATAATTTAATAAAATGCTGAAAAACAGCAAACATGGGATCCAGGTAGTTCTTTTCAATTTTTTCACAATTCCAAAAATAACGATGATCAAAATCCAAATTAAAGAGGAAAAATTTATGCATGTCAGTTTCATTTTATATTCAAGCAAGGGGGTAAGGAAAATTAAGGAGGTTATGGAAAATCAGAGAGAAACACCCCTCATTCTCTTTCTTTCTCGCTCTCTCTCACCACCACCTCCCCACGCCTTACTCACATTTATTTTAAGGAGCAACCTCGCCATCTTGTGGCTTTTATGAACATCGACTATAAAGCAAAACTTTCATTTCCAGACTCCTAAGTAAAAACGCAAGGGAAGGAAGCTAAAGGGAAGAGATTTCTTATCTTTTAACATTTGCCCTGAATATTAGATGATCTGGCTTGCCCTCTCCTCGTTTCACTCATTTTTCTTCTTAATTGTGTCTAACTTTGTGTTTTGCTTTTCTCCTTAACTTAGGAGCTCTTAGAAAGCAAGAGCTCCCACTGGTGCTTTTGCTTTTTGTAACTCCTGTAACACCTCCCACAGTGCTCAACATACTGTCTATCAAAGGTCAACCTTTTGGAGGTCTAAGGCCCCTTTGACCAACTGGTGAGAAGTTATGAAGTCTCCCCAGAAGAAAGTAATGCACCATAAGCTTATAGACTTAGAAGCCCACCCACCCGCCCCTAGTTAAGAGGCAGGTTAAGGACCCTCAGCAGGTCATCACTGCTTGTATCTGTCTGCTCCAGGCCCACAGCTCCTCGATGATCAGGACAACTCTCCTGATGAGGATCAGTTCCAGGACAGCTTGGAGGTTTCCAAGCAACCAAGGTTTTGGGGTGAGACTTTGGCCCGAATAAAAGGAGAAGAAAGGACAGAACAAAGCATGTCTCATCCAGACTATTTCATTAGCCTCCTGTTTCTAATCTCCCTACCTATTGCTTGCCTTTTGTGCTCACAGTGATCTTTCTAAAATGTAAATCAGAGTGCACTGCTTTCCTGCCCAAATCTTTCCGGGGGCTTGCCAAGTCACCTAGAGCATCCAAACTCCTCATCCTGCCTCAGAGGGCCCTTCATGGCTTGGCCGCTGCCTGCTCTCCGGCCTAATCTCATCAGTTTTCCCACTGCCCTCTGCCTTGAGTCCCATTGGCCTTCTTACTGTTCTCTGAATATACCCACAGCTTATTTCCATCCTTAGGCCTTTGTACTGCCTAGAATGTTCTTCCCTCCAATCTTCACATGGCTGGCTACTACTGATTATGTGATCTTAAATGTATCCTCCTCAAAGAGGCCTTCCCTGACCACGCAATCTAAAACAGACTTCCAGGAACTCTCTAGCATCTTATCATATTTTAGTTCTCTCTAAAGCACTTAGCACTATCTGATATTTTTATTTTTTGAGGAATATCAGTCTCTTCTCTAGGATGCGAGCACCATGACAGCTGTGACCTAGGTGTCTGTTCTCTGCAGTATCTTCAGCACCTAGAATAATGTCCACCAGTATCTCAGTAATGTGTGTTGAATAAATGAATTAATGTGAATAAATAAGCTTGGGAAATAGAAATAATACTTACTTAACACTTGCCTAACTTAACGCTTAGTCTCTGGCTACAAGCCAAAGATTAAACTGTGGTTCCTCCAATAATACCTGAAATAACCTGTGTCGGGTAGAGGACAGGGTGGGAAGGTCCAAGCAACTAAATTTCCCAGGTTCAACTGCTGACATTTCCTAATAGTCATATTTGGCCCCGTCTCTTCTTACTCTCTGTGTTCTCTATAATGAATCTCATCCATACCGTGGCCCCAAACAACAAACTGGCAACACCCATAGCTAGAATAATAATGACAATATTTATTGAGTTGTTGTGTATTAGGCACTCTGTTAGATTTTTATCCATTAGACCATTTAATTCACACAACAACCCTATGAGTTAGGTACCATTATCCCTTTTATACAACTATGAAAACTGATGCTTAGAAAGGTTAGGTAACCTGTCCAAGGTCACAAAGACAGGAAGTAGCAGAGCTAGAATTTTTAACCCCAGTCTGGGTCCTTAATCATAAAGATGCTTGTGCGCGCGTACATGGACATCTCCACTAAAAAGTCCAAGATACTTCAAGCTGAAGATGCCCCAAACAGAACTCATCGTCCCACCTCAGTCACATTCATATGCCACCAACCCAGACTGCTCCTTCTCCCACATTCACTGTTTCACTGAACGAAACATTACCGACACATTTGCACAACCCAGAACCCTAAGAATCATCCTGAACTTTTTTCTTTCACTCCCTGACCATATCCAATTGATCACTAAATTCCTTATTATTTGATCTGCCAAATAACTCTCAAATCCATCCAAACCCCCATGCCCTGCAATACCTTACGTACTGGCCCTCCACCTCAGTTTATTCTTCACATGGCTACAAAGGCCGTTTGAACAGGTAATTCTGATCAAGTCATTTCCCTTATTAAGTTCTTATTAAATTACCTACAGGATAAAAATAATAATTCTTTACTATGACATACTGTGTCCTTTGTGACCTGGCTCCTAACCACTTCATGCTTCTTATCTCCTGCCACTCCTGCAAAAAACTTATACTCAGTATAGCTGTTCTCCAAATACACAAGACTCTTTATTCCTCTGGGCCTCTGTACGTGCCAATTTACTTGCAACCTGTGCTTCCCCCATCTGTCTGGTAAGCATAGTCCTCTTAAGATAAAGACCTGGTCAATGATGGGTTATTGCGGGTGAGAAAGAAGGAGGCTTCACAGAGGACTAGGACCTATCCTGGTAACGAATTCAAAAACAAAACAGGAGTATGTTTAAAGTTAATATCATGGCTATTAGCTAGATAGCTAATACTACTATTCCAGCAGCTTCAGATATTTCAACAATAGATTGTTTACCTGAAAGGAAAACAGAAGGCAATAAATATTTTACAATATTTACAATCCAGTCCTTCAAAATGTGTATAAACATCTGGCTTTTGTTTATTTCCCTGCTCTTTTCCTGGGTGTATATTGTTTCTGAATTAAACTGATGGATTATGAATTCATAACGCTTTTTTTTTAATATTTATTTTCTTTTCTGTCCTTGACTAACCCAGTAGCAATGAGCATCCCTAGTATCCGGACTGTGGTCTTAAATACCATTTCCCACTAAAAGGAATTAAAATTCCTTGGGCAAATGGTTGATTCGAGGATAGGACAGGAAATGTACAAAATGTGCCTGGAATATCTTGTTATTCCAGAAATTAAGGAAGCTATCAAAGACTATTGGTCATGTCAAAAGGATGCAGAAGCCAACTCAAAAAATGCCCCCACTGGCCAAAGATGAGACCATTTTGAGTATCAATAAGGATAATAGCTAGAATGGAGTGAAACACATCAAATATGTTAAATTCTGTGAGTTCATAATGATATTTTTTGTAAATCAACAGTCACCCTTAGAGGATACTAGGGAATAGGGATACTAGAGTATAAATTCATTATTATGAAAATTGGTAGGTGGAAACAATATTGCATCCATCCTGCCTTTACTAAATGAACTAAACCTCAGGTTAATCAAATAGGTGATGAGGGAAATATTCCCCTTATAGAAGTTTTCCAACCAATATATGAAGAAGGAATGGCAGAATTAATATATCATCATTTTGTAACTCCTAATGAATAGATCTAGGCAATCATCATCAATGGCAGCTAACATCACAAACAGGATAGCCTTACGTGCCTCCTCGTGGAACTACATACCACCTTCTGTGAAACATTCTTAACAAAAAAAGATCAAGCCAAAATCTGAGCAAGGCTATAGATATGTCAATTTATAAAGAACAACAAAAATTAAACAACATGGGAATGTAATCAGCAAAATTCAAACTACCAAACAGGACAAATAAACTGGCTTTTAAACCAAAAAAAGTAAGAAAAAAAGAGACTAAGGAGGAGCTATAAATTAAAGAATTAACAGACATATCAATCAATTACAATGATTGGACTTCATTTGGGTCCCAATTCAAATTAACAAACTATAAAAAGAAAGAGAGAGGGAATTTGGAAAATCTAAACACCAACCGCATATTTGATGATATTAAGGAATTATAACTATTTTTTTATTTATAAGTGATGACACTGGGTGTTTATGCTTTAAAAAGAGTCCTTTTCTTTTAGATATATTCTGAAATATTTAGAAATGAAAAGATATGAAGGCAGAGATTTGCTTTTAAATAACCAAGGGAGGGAGAAGAGGTGGGTTTGTAGACAAAATAAGATTGGCCATAAATTGATCATTATTGAGCTGGGTAATATGCACCTCAAGAGCCATTACACTAGTCTCTTTACTTTTGTGTAACTTTAAAATTTCCCACAATAAAATGCCAAGAAGTAAATAAATTTAAGAATGACGTGCAAATTTCATTTTGTATGTCTAAAAATATAGCAAGGAATATTAGAGCTGAATCAGTCTGGGGCAAAAACTCTTGCTTTACAGATAAGAAAAATGAGTCCGAGAGAGGTTAAGTGACTTGTCCAAAGTCACAAAGCCAACCAATAGCAAAGCTAGAACGCTCAGGTTCTCAGTTTCCCAATCTGGTTCCCCTTCATCTGAACATGGGAGTTCTAGTCTATTCTGAAGAATCTTCTCAGCCACTTTCTACTTTCTCCAGAGCCAGTTCTCTAGGAAGTGTTTTTGGTTTTTTTTGACTTGTGTGCTTTGTTTTGTGGACATTTCCCTTTTTTTGCCTCTTTCCTCTACGGTGACAACTAAATGAGACGTGTTCAGCAAATGTACCAAAGTTTCACATTCTTATAGCTTTTCACTCAACTTTTTCTACTGGCATTGTGAAAAACTTCCTATTACTTTGAAAGTTTTCCCACAATCATACTTTCCATTTAACAGGGTTTGTTCTGTCATATGCATGACAATTTAGATTCTCACAGTCATACCTCATTTTGGTGTTTTTTTTCTTTTTCCCTCAGGGGTACAGACACAGCATTTCTAACCTGTAAGATATGTACCTTTTTGCATGCAAGATTACATACCTCAGCAGGATTCCAGTAAGATTCCTGCAAATTTCAATACAGCAAGAGACCTCCCTGCAAAGCTGCTAACCAATCAAAACTTAATCCCAGGACTCCATAAATCAACCAATGGAGGCAATTTAGGGTAATAATAATAATAATATTTAACACGTACAGAGCACGTCCTATGTCCCAGGAACTGTGCTGGTGCTTTGTACCTTTTATCTTATTGAAGTGTCACTAGAACTACATGAGGAAAGTTTTACTATCCTATCTTCACTACTATTGAGAAAAATGAGGTTCTGAGAAACTATACTTTACCCAAGGCCACACAGCTACTTACTATGATTCTATAAGTAATTATTGAAGTGTTGACACTCATTGCCATGTAGTCACTTTTACATAATATTTCCATGAGCATCAACACTTCATACGTTGTTTAAAGACCAAAAATGTGATTAATATGGTTTGCTACCTAATAACTTTTGAAATCAGATCCTTCAATCTCTATCACAGAAAGGCAGCAAAATTGGTTGGTTAAGTGTACAGCACCTAAAACATCTGAAGTATCCCACTAAGAAGTATATGTTCCCAGTCAGAAAAAGGAAATTAATTTGTAAGTTAAGCAGTATGCCACGATACAGCGAAAGCATATTAAGCAAAAAGAAATGTTTGCCCTGGTATCTATCTTTATCACAAATTTACTACTTTGCCTTATGATATCCAATTTGATGATTCTAATATATGAAAAACTACGTCTTGTTTGACAATTGTTTCTTAAACATTTGTTTCATTTCCTCCAACTAGTTAGCATAACACTAAACAGACAGTAACAAATAAACATTTGTTACCTGACTGGTGCACGTTTTTGTATTTTATACTATTTCATACATGTCTATGATATTCTTCACATAAACTATCAAAATAAATGTTTTTACAGGATTGACAGGAGTTAGAGGTAATTGAATATCAAAACAGCATCTTGCCTATAATACACAACTGTGTTTTTCATGGAAAAGAAATAAAAAGTCTTCAAAACTATCATCATCCAAATGGAGTCTACAATTGTAAAGGCTTTGATGATCATGCCAATGTATTCTGCTAAAAGTGACTTTAACTCCACCACAATCGTGTACACACACACACATACACACACTGATTAACCTAAATCCAAGAAGACTATTCAAGTAGGGAGGGAAAACACTATCATCAACCACACTGATACAGAATGAAAATAAATTGCAGAATTTGCCCTCGAATTAAGAATTCAAATCTATTTTCATGAACTCTATCCGTAAGAAACTATATCGACAGTTTCACCTATATCCTAAGAGTCAACATTCTCTGGCAGACGAACACAGCTCACATTCCGACAGATGCCCTATAAAATCATTAAAGAACAAAGAGAATTACCATTGTTATATACTTTTCATTTTCAGGAGCAAAATCAAATTTTAAATGACAGAAATATAAAACACACTCTATGAGTAGAAAAGAAAATAAAAATCCAGCCAGACTCTCACATAAAACTAATTCCCTATAACTAGATTCCCACACTCCAAATAGCAGCACTACGTCAGCCTGCGAAAGGACATTTTAGGCAAGGAACACAAAAATGTTCGGTAGTGATCTCTTTACAGAGACTAAACATCATCTCAAATCAAATCCAGATAAATGGATAACTCAACTGAGTAACAAATTAACAAGAATCACCTTTAGCCTTCCTCCATTGCCAAGATAAAAATTCTCAATTAAGTACAGTCTACATCTTTTTTTAATAGAGATCAATGAAATAAGAGAATAAAACTAATCCAAATAAGGAAGATTTCAAATAAAATCCAGTGATCACTGAGCTGTCCAAAGTTGGGAATAACTAAAGTCTTTCCACAAGTGCAGACTTCTAGGTAATTGTTTCCTAAATAAGCAAATACACGTATCAACACCAAATCCAAAAGCAGAGAAATAACATGCAAAGGGAGAAAGCGCCATGTTATAGCATGTAATATGCTGGTTTAAATAATCACTTGTAAAATAAACTAATGGGAGGTTTAAAGTTTGCAGTTATGAGCACATACAGTACTCAGCTCTTGGTTCTTAAATACCATTCTCCACTCAACGGAACCAGGGCTCTTCATAGAAATGGTCAATTCCAGGACTGGGGCAGCAGAAAAAAACAAAACAGAATAAACATGGAACATCTTGTACCAAAGATTAAGAAAGTGTTCACAGGATGATGAGGACATATCAAAAAGATACAAGGGACATCTTAAAGATTTCCCACTGGCCAAATCTGGGACAATTTGAGCGTCAAAATAAACAGTGATAATAAAGGATTATAACTGATTGAAAAAAACACAAATACAAGAGTCCACACTGATATAAATAAGTAAAGGAAAGGGAAAGCTCTCCCTTGTGGTAGAAAGTCAACTAATAGATGTAGAAGGAATGGTGGAATTAGAAAATCACTATTAAATTCAGGCAAGAATCATCCATAGATGATAAAAATAGTGGATGATAGTTTGATTAAGTACCAGAATATATACATAGTCTCAAAGTTCACCCCCCCTTCACAATATATCCTTTTAACTATAGAGTAAAACAATATCTTTGCACTAGAGAAAGCTAGCAGACACCACCTTAACCCAATGACCAAAGTTGCATTGCTAGTAATGAGACTAATCGACAGAACCTGCCTACTAATATGATGCACTGAGAACTCAGCATCGCTCCCATGCCATAACAGTCAAATGTACTTTACTTGAATCTATTCATGAGGAAACATCAGACAAATCCAAACCAGACATTTTCCTTAATAATTGACCCGCACTTTGCAAAAATGTCAATGCCATGTACTACAGAGAAAGCCCCACAAGCTGCAAAGACAGACTCAAACTAAAGGAGGCTAACAACACACGACAATCAAATGCGATGCAGATTTTGGGTTTTCTTTTGCAGTAAAGGGCATTAGTGAGACAACTCACAAATTATCAATAAGGTCTATAAATTATATAATAGTATTGTTTCAACATCAATTTCCTGATTATGGTAATTGTATTCTGGTTACCTAACAGAATTCCATGTTTTTATGAAATACAAAATGAAAAATTTAGGGGTAAAGGGGCATCACATGTCTGTAACTCTTATATGGTTCATAAAAAGTATAGATGGGGGGCTGACCCTGTGCTCTAGTGGTTAAGTTCAGCACACTCCACTTTGGCAGCTCAGGTTCGTACTGAGGTGTGGACCCACACCACTTGTCAGCAGTCATGCTGTGGCAACGACCCACATACAAAATAGAGGAAGACTGGCACAGATGTTAGCTCAGGGTGAATCTTCCTCAGCAAAAAAAAAAAAAAAGTGTAGATAGATTAGATAGGGGATATAGATGATGATGAGATAGATAGATAGATAGAGGCAGAAAGACGGATAAAGTAAAAGTATTTGTATATCCAGATCCATGGAACAATAGACTTTAAGTAATGAGTTCTAACGTGAACCTGAAAACCATTTAACTTGCCCCTATTCTTTAGGAAGAAGAGAGGGAGGCGGTAGTGGCTAAGGAGGCACAGCAAACATTTCCTGAACACTTTCTAAACGCCAAGGATTTCACATACATTATCTCATTTAATCCTTACAGTAACCCTAGAATTTGCAGATAAGAAAATTGTACTTGGAAAGGTTAAGTAAATTGTCCAAAGTCACATAAATAGGAAGTGGCAGAGGCCATATTTCAACCAGTCTATATGGGACAACACTCACACCTGTCTTTGTCCTGCTTTAATCTGAGCAGTTCCACATTTATCTGTGTTAGGCTTCTGTAAAGAAGGAAGGTTTCAATAACTAAAATACTATATTACATTATTCTCCTTCACACCATTCCTGGACTTTTTCCCAAGGCTGCAATGAGAGCATCACTTAGGAAGACACAAGACTAAGGCTACAAAGAGGTCAGGGCAGGCTAATTAAAGCCACTGACCAAGTCCATTGCCTTAAAGCAAAACTTGAGGAAGGAAAAGAACACTCACCACAGGGCTCAAACCCAAAGTAGGAACCTGGAGAGTCATTTAACTTCTAGTAAATTAGTTACAAAATTTTATTGCACTAATATTGATATGACAAATATCTACTATGTGTAAATATCACTTTCAAGAAAGCCAGTAGCGCTTAAGAAAAAACATTAGTGTCTAACAGTGGTAAAATCCAACTCTAGGTAGCTCCCCAATTGCTAAGTGCAGTTTCTAATGCCTCCATGGGTGGACACAGGCTGGAGGAGGCTGGAGGAGAAGGAGAAGAGGTGTGGTCAGCAGGGAAAGTCTCACTTAACTAGTAGCATCATCGTGATCTAGCCTTTTGCTCTCTGGGTATGGCAAGGGTTTAAAGCTTATTTGTCACATGGAGTACTTTAATGGGTTCTTCTAAGACCTCCCCCACTGCATCAGTGGGGATCTCTCACCTCCAGGGTCTCTTAACACTGGTGAATCTATCTCTTTTCCAGCTGATCATTTATGAGTGTTTCCTCAGCCCCAGGCATCATCTGTACACACCAGCTTCCTTCTGCCCTCCTGGACAGGATCTAAAACAACCACACGATGTTTTTCTCTTTCTCGCCCTGATCCACAGGAAATGTTGGCAGGACTGTGGTAGCTTCCCAAACCGCAGCCCTCCAGACATCCTCTGGCTCTCTAAATATCTCAGGCATGAATCACACATCAATCCACTTATCTACCAACCTCTAGGGAACAAAAACCAAATCCTCCCAGAGGTCCCAGAGAAGGCCATTTCCTTTGGCTTGAGGTTATAAATCTTGTAGAATTGTTTCTTTTGAAACTATAAATGTTTGATTAAAATTTTTTTAAATCAAAAGTGATTATGGAAATCCAAAACCTTACGTAGTTATCTCAGAGTGATAGCATTATAACTCATAATTATTTCCTCTTTTATAGTTCTCTATTTTCAGTTTTCCAAAATGAACGTTTATCATTTTCGTGATTAACAAAAGAGCAGTAACAGCTTTTTTACTCAAAAAACATAGATAATGTAAATATCTGGTTTATTCCATAATTAGATCTCTAATAAATGATAATTACAAAGTATATTTCCCAATATTAAATAAAAATTGCTTTTTTTCCCTAAGTGCTGGCCAGTATCAAGAGGCGATATAACCATAGTCATATCTTTGGTATCTCCACTGATACTAAAGACACTGACTCAAAAACAATAAAACAAACAATATCCAGCTAGTGTATCTTCAATAAAAAAATGTGGATATATTTCCATAAATTTATCTTCCTCATTGTTTCAGCTAAACTAATATTAAGATGAATTTACATTTGCTTTCAACAAACTGAACAATGGCAAAGGAAGATGATTCAAAATATTTTGTGCCAGAGAGTCAGCCCAGGTTCCAAATTTTTCTGTGGGTAATCCAAAAACAAATAATTTGGAATTTACCACGCTATAATACAAAACCAAGGTGAGGCTGGCATTATTTTGTAAAGAACAGATATTTCTATTTATTCATGGAATTGTGCCACAAATAGGAAACTTTCCACATTATATGAGAAACTATTGCATAGAGTAGTTTCTGTTGCAGCCCTAAGTGAAATGGGCTTGATGAAGTGATTAGAGACTTTCAGATTTCGTCATCTCCACATGCAACTTAGATTAAGCAGGACGTTCCTCCACCATCACTCAGGGACTATCACTTGGCCTGATGGTCTGATAGCCTGAAAGTACTTGGTAACAGATTTATCACAAAGTCATGAACCAATACCGAGTTTCCTCCTGATGTAGTCAAGCGCCAAAGCCAGCTTTATGTTTTTAATTAATACTAACTTTGCACCAGATGTAAATAAATATCTGGAACACTCTGGGAATATCATTAGAGCCAGATGAAATACAGGCATCCCTAGTTTTATTGCCCTTCACAGATACTGCGTTTTTTACAAACGGAAGGGTTGTGGCAACCCTGCGTCAAGCAAATCTATCGGCACCATTTTTCCAACAGGATTTACTCACTTCGTGTCTCTGTGTCACATTTTGGTAATTTTCCCAATATTTCAAACTTTTTCATTATTATTATATGTGTTACGGTGATCTGTGGTCAGGGATCTTTGATGTTTCTATTGTAATTGCTTGAGGGTGCAACAAACCGTGCCCGTACAAGACAGAGAATTTAATCAATAAATGTTGTGTGTGTTCTGACTGCTCCAACCAGCTGTTCCCCCATCTCTCTCCCTCTCCTTGGGCCTCCCTACTCCCTGAGACACAACAATATTGAAATTAGGCCAATTAATAACCCTACAATGGCCTCTAAGCGTTCAAGTGAAAGGAAGAGTCACATGTCTCTCACTTTAAATCAAAAGCTAGACATGATTAAGCTTAGCCAGGAAGGCATGTCAAAGCGGAGACAGGCTGAAAGCTAGGCCTCCTGCGCCAAACAATTAGCCAACTTGTGACTGCAAAGGAAAAGTTCTTGAAGGAAATTAAAAGTGCTACTCCAGTGAACACACGAATGATAAGAGGGCAAAATGGACTTATTGCTGATATGGAGAGAGTTTTAGTGGTCTGGATAGATCAAAACAACCACAAAATTCTCTGAAGCCAAAACCTAATCCAGAGCAAGGCTCTAACTCTCTTCAATTCTGTGAAGGCTGAGAGAGGTTGAGGAAGCTGCAGACGAAAAGTTTGAAGCTAGCAGAGGTTGGTTCATGAGGTTTAAGGAAAGAAGTCATCTCCGTAACATAAAAGTGCAGGTGAAGCAGCAGGTGCTGACGCAGAAGCTGCAGCAAGATATCCAGAAGATCTAGCTAAGATAATGAAGGTGGCTACACTGAACAACAGATTTTCCATGTAGATGAAACAGCCTTATACTGGGAAGAAGACGCCATCTAGGACGTTCATAGTTAGAGAGAAGTCAATGCCTAGCTTCAAAGCTTCAAAGAACAGGCTGACTCTCTTGTTAGGGGCTAACGCACCTGGTGACTTTAAGTTGAAGCCAGTGCTCATTTACCATTCCAAAAATCCTAGAGCCCTTAAGAATTATGCTAAATCTACTCTGCCTGTGCTATATAAATGGAACAACAAAGCCTAAATGACAGCACATCTGTTTATGACATGGTTTACTAAATATTTTAAGCCCACCATTGAGACCTACTGCTCAGAAAAAGATTCCTTTCAAAATATTACCGCTCATCGACCATGCACCTGGTCAAAGAGCTCTGATGGAGACGAACTGTTGTGATGTTGTTTTCAGGCCTGCTAAGACACATCCATTCTGCAGCCCATGAACCAAGGAGTATTTTTTACTTTCATATCTTATTATTTAAGAAATAAATTTCGTAAGACCACAGGTGCCGTAAATAGTGATTCCTCTGATAGATCTGGGCAAAGTAAACTGAAAACCTTCTGGAAAGGATTCACCATTCTAGACACCATTAAGAGCATTTGTGATTCATGGGAAGAGGTCAAAACATCAACAATAGCAGGAGTTTGAAAGAAGTTAATTCTTCTTCCCTCACGGATGACTTTGAAGGGTTCAAGACTTCAGTGGAGGAAGTAACTGCAGATGTGGTGGAAACAGCAAGAGAACCAGAATTAGAAACGGAGCCTGAAGATGTGACTGAATTGCTGATGTTTCACAATAAAACTTTAATAGATGAGGAGTTGCTTCTTATGGATCAGCAAAGAAAGTTCTTCTTGAGATGGAATCTACTCCGGGTGAAGACACTGTAAAGACTTTTGAAATAAAAACAAAGGATTTAGAATATTACATAAACTTAGCTGATAAAGCAGTGGCAGGGTTTGACAGGACTGACTTCAATTTTGAAAGAGGTTCTACTGTGGGTAAAATACTATCAAACAGCATCACATGCTACAGAGAAATTGTTCATGAAAGGAAGTCAATTGATGCAGCAAACTTCATTGTTGTCTTATTTTAAGAAATTGCCAGAGCCCCCAAACCTTCAGCAACCACCACCCTGATCAGTCAGCAGCCATCAACATCAAGGCGAGACTCTCCCCCAACAAAAAGATTATGACTTGCTGAAGGCTCAGATGATAGTTAGCAATTTTTAGCAGTAAAGTATTTTTTAACTAAGGTAAGTACATTGTTCTTTTAGATATAATACTATTGTATACTTAACAGACTACAGTATGATGTAAACATAAATTTATATGCACTGGAAAACCAAAAAATTTGTGACTCGCTTTACTGCAATATTCACTTCATTGCACTGGTGTGGATCCACACTCGGAATATCTCCAAGGTACGCCTGTGTCAGAGAATGTATCAAAAGTGGTTCTTGTAAATTCTGGGTTAAAATGGCAGCAGACAGCCATGCCAGTGTGCTTTCTCTCAACATCCCATCAAAACACCTATGGAGAGATACAATAAAAACCAAAACTGGAGAGAAAAAGAAAAAGAAGAAAAACTTTAAAGGGAAGATAACATCACATACCACGTTTAGTGGAGAATTCCCACTAAAAGCATCATTGGGGCAAAGGATTAAGAAGGACGTTTTTTTTTTAAATAATTTTTCCCTTCTTCTTCTCCCCAAAGTCCCCCAGTACATAGTTGTATATTCTAGTTGTGAGAGCCTCTGGTGGTGCTAAGTGGGACGCCACCTCATCATGGCCTGACGAGCGGTGCCATGTCTGCGCCCAGGATCCGAACTGGCGAAACTCCTAGCCACTAAAGCGGAGTGCGAGAACTTAACCACTCAGCCACGGGGCTGGCCCCAAGAAGCACATTCTTGAATGATGTCATATGTATCTTATTCTGAACCAGAATCACACAGGCCACCTTCAGATTTTTCTTCCACATGCTCCTATTCTAACAAAAACCAGCCAGAGATTAGGGTAAACTTCCTTATCTTCACAAGGCCCTAATTAATTAATTGATACTTTTTATAAGGTAGTGAACAAAAGATTTAGAATTCTAAGGAAGAAAGTTGGGCCAAAGGGATTTTTTTAACAAGGTTCTTTTTAGTTTCTGTATCAAGATACTATCTGCATTGGTTTTTCAGTCCTTTGCTGATAAGGAGCTTTTAGTTTTTTAACTTTTGTTTTATTGTGTCCGTTTGATGTTTGTTTTAACATCCAAATAGCAGAGTCACCATCCCTACCATCAGCATGCCTGGTGGAGAGAGGTTCATCCACAGAAAATCTCCAAGGATAATTCCTGGCCACTACCTCTCCGAGAGACAAGGTGACTTGTCTTTCACAACTGAGATGATTGATCATGATGACATCCAATTACTACCCTTTTTTTCCTCATTTGGAGTACTGGGAGCCAGGCTTCCTCCATTCTTTAATAGAAACATTACTATTACAAAGCAGTACGTGTGCGTAGTTCCCCGAAGAGTAAAATAAAATAATTTTGCAGAGCATCTCTTGCTTTCATCCCTTTCTTTTAAATTGTGTAAATTGTCCTCTGGGTGTGAAACTCCCTAACCAGGCATGACCAACTTGAGGAACACCAATGACAGTTTTTCATGCCCATCTTTTTCCAGGAGGATTATCACATGGCAAGTGGCCAAACATCTCTGCCCACAAATGCAAGATTTCTCAAGAGTACCCTGGCATAGTCATTCGTTCTAGAATCCATCAACTGCACGTAAAACAATAGACAGCTTTCCAAAACCAGAATTTGGGTCCATCAGCTTCATTCACTTTTCTGTTTTTACAGCCATTCAAAGACTACAAATTCCAGGTACACAACAGAGAAGAAGCAGGATGAAGACTGGTAGATGTGCACAGCATGCTGGGATAGTTTGATGCCTAGGGAAAAGCACTGTAAGGAGGGATGGAGACAAGAATAATTCTGCAAGCAATTCATGGTAGGGTAGTTGGCAGAGGAGAGGGGCAGATTTCGCATAGTATCTGTGGCCCTAGCTTAATCATAGTATCACGCAGTTAAAACAAGAGACTAAAATCCTCAGTGTAGCAAACCTCTGCTAAATTTAGACATGGATTCTATAAACAATTTGCCTTCCAATCAAATATTGAGAGAGGGGAAACACTGGTGTCCAAGTGGACAGAGTGGAAAAGAACACTCCACCAGGAGCATCCTTACACGTGGGCTGAACCTCCTGGCTGCCTTGTAATCCTTTCTTCCTTCTCACATAAAGAGGGTACGAATAAATTACAACACTCTTTTAAGCAAATTTAGCCAGCCATGTCCCTTCATGCTTTCTTGTAAGCTATCTGTATATCTGCACCAAGACAAATGAAAAAAAGAAAAGAAAAGCCTTTTTAAAATACTTTTGTTTCCCAAAACAAGTAAAGAAAGTAGAACATGCTTTCCTGTGAATGGAAGCTGTAGGTAAATTCATTTTTGATTTATAATCTCTATCCCACAAAAGGTAAATACAGCCAAATATTTCCTAAAAGTTCTGGGCTATGAGTTGCAGTCACCTACTTCTACTCAGTAAAGGAGAAACATCAGTTCTGAAATCCAGAACCATTCATAATATAGAAATTTCAAACCCTCAGGAATCTCTAAATATTATTTGCGCTTGATAAGAAATAAATGACACACAAAACTCTTTGACTAGTCATTGTTTGTTGGTATCCTAAAACTTTTTCATCATTGTGATTAAAATTATCAAAGTGTTATATGGCCCAGAAAAAAGGAGACATCGCTAATTTTGATAGACCCTAAATATGTGCCCATGCTAGAAACTTTGGGGATCCTTCTCAGTCCTTCAACTCATTCCCCACATCATAAAGATCTATCCATTTCACCCCAGAATTATCTCATAAATATACATATTCTCTCCTCTCTATACAGTCTTTCTACCATGACACTCAGTTTTCATTGATCCCCACTCCCTGCTCCCAGTCCACAGTTCTGACACACAAAGAGGTACAGATCACAACCCTATTTAAAAATTTCTGATGGGTTTCCCGTCAAAGATAGTGAGCTCAGGCATTGCAATTCTCTCTCGCAATTCTCACCAAAATAACCAAGGAAATATAAAAATGGGAAAACCTGCATCTGTGCCCTCCAAATGTCTAAAGTTTAGGAATTCCTACTAAGTAGAGTTCAAATGAGATTAGTTTGGACAAAGGTCTAGAGTGTAGACATGTAACTCACCTCGTCGAGCTTCATTTCTTCACAGGAAAGCAAACAACAGAGAGTATGTAGTGGTAAAGGCAGGGCTGGGTGAGATGGCCTGGTCCAAAATCTGACTACTGCTACCAGCAGAGCAATCCTGGACAAGTGAATTAACCCCTTTGGGCCTCAGTTCTCTCGCTCAAAAATTATGAATGATAACAGAAGTTACCTCATGGGGTTGTTATAAAGATTGTACCCATTAATACATGTAAAGTGATGAACGGTGCCTACATATTTAATGTGTTCAATCATTGCTGTTATTATCCCACTACAGACTCCAATTCCAGCAGTAAGTGCTTGAGAGAGACATTTAATGCAGATGTCAATAATGCCACATTACTAACCTCATGTTTGCTCTAATACAATTTTTATTTCATATAAATAATACTTGTAGTTTATTAAGTTGAATAGTACCACAAGATTTATAACAACAAACCACAGTCATACTTCCCTATGTTCAAATCCCACTACCCAAAGCAACCCCTTCCAACCCTTTTAGCTGTTTCTCCTACTATATTTACCTTAATACTTTCAAACGACACACATATTACTATTTCTGGAATTTCAACTTCGGATATTAAATATTGCCTTTTTACTACAGCAGGTGTGGGTTTTGCTATCTTACATCACTTCCCAGTGATATATCACAAATTTTGGTCAGTATTTGTATTATTTTAACTATGAAAATATTGTCCACTTCTGAGCCACATTATCTTTCTTTTCCTCACTTTTTGGCGTGGTTAGTTTTATATGTGCCTATCCCTAAATCTTTCTCGCACCTTTCCAATGAATAGAATTGAATTTCCAATATGAGAACCAAACATGTCAGGTAATCTCTCAGTCCCAATCTTTGTTCAATTGAAGATAACCCCCGGGAGTCCTGTGTCCTCTTGTCCACGTTGGACCAGCTGCTCTCTGGGCCTGTAGCACAGCCTGTCATTAGTGCTCTCCTTCACCTCTCCTCTGCTGAATCTTTTGTTTCCTGAATCTCACGTCTTCCTTTATTATTATTATTATTATTACTATTCTCTTATTTTGGCGCAAAACATCCTTCAGTGGTTTCCTGAGAAAATATGCAAAAGAAGCAAAACTTTTGAATTTGAAGAAAACTTACATGTCTGAAAATCTTTATTCTATTTTTATACTTGATTTGTCTGGATATGAAATTCAAGGTTAAATATCCTTTTCATTAAAATTTTGAAGGTTTCCTTCATTACTTGTACTATCGACATCTTCCAGTCTTTAATGATTTTTTTGGTCTATTTGTCCTGTCAATTACTGAGAAAAAATGTATTAAAATCTTCAACTATAACTGTGAATTTACATATTTTCTCCATACATTTTTACCAATTTTCATTTTGTATATGATGAACTCATATTATTTGTGGCATATATCTGCAGAACTGTCAAACTTCTGTTAAACTTATCATTATGAACCACATGGATCATTATCAAGCATCCCTTATTTTGTTTAATAATGGTTTCTGGTTTTGTTTTGTTTTATTTTGTTTTGTTTTGGTGAGGAAGATTGGCCCTGAGCTAACATATATTGTCAATCCTCCTCCCTTTGCTTGAGAAAGATTGTTGCTGAGCTAATATCTGTGCCAATCTGCCTCTATTTTTGTATGTGGGATGCCACCACAGCCTGGCTTGATGAGCAGTGTGCAGGTCCACACCTGGGATCCAGGTAAACTCACAAACCCTAGGCAACCAAAGCAGAGAGCACAAACTTAACCACCACACCACCAGGCCGGCCCCAGTAATGCTTTCTGCTTTAAAGTCTATTGTTTAGCATTAATAAAGCTTCACCAGCTTTCTTTTGATTAATATTTTACATGCTTTATCATTTTTCATCTTTTTGTTCTCAACTTTTCTGAATTACTTTGTTTTAGATGTGTCTCATAAATAATATTTAGTTATGTTTTTCTTAATATAGTCTGACAATCTTCCTTATTAACTGGGAATTTTACTTCTTTTATATTTAAAGTAATTGTATGATACATTTGGGTTTAACTCCTCTGTCATCTTCTAAGGTCCTTTATATTTGTTCCAATTGTCCTATGTTTCTTTGTCTCTCCCTTCTTAACTTCTTTTGGATTGGTTGCGTATTTGTCATCATTCTCTATCCCTTGCATTAGTTTAGAAGTTATACCCTGCTTTCTATTTTTCTAGTTATTAGCCTAGAAAATACAGTGCGCATCCATGGAATTTTCAGCCTATCTAACTTTACCTCTATCCTCCTCCTGGACAATGCAGGGGCATTAAAATCCCTTTATCCACTCCTGCCTGATCTGCTACTGTCGTGTGTGTGTGTTGCACACATTACATATTAAAAGATCTATGTGTATTTTGTTAGTGTCCTTGAATCAATTCTGACTCCTAGCGATCCTGTGTACAGCAACCCCATGTCCAGCAGAGCAGAACCATGCCTGGTCTTTTTGTGCCCTCCTCTCACCTTCGGGGGCTAGACCAGAAAATGCTCTATTGCTATTCATAGGGTTTTCATGGCCAATTTCTTTGGAAGAGGATGGCTAGGTCCTCCTTCCTAGTCTCTGTTAGTCTGGAAGTTCCACTTAAATTTGTCCACCATGAGACCCTGCTGGTCTTTGAAATACCATTGACATAGCTTTCAGCATCACAGCAACATGCAGCCGCCACAGTGTGACAACCTACAGGCAGGTGGTGTGGTTCCCTGACCTGGAAACAAACCCGGGCTATGGTGGTGAGAGCACCGAATCTTGACCACTAGACCACCAGGGCTTGCGGAATATATACATATATACATATATATATATATATATATATATTTTTTTTTTTTTAAATACCACATTTTAGTAGGCTTCATACAGTCAACATTCAGATTTACCCATCTAGCTTCATTTTCCTTCTACCTGAAGGATAGCCTTTAAAATTTTCTTGGGTAGGTGTTTGCTGCTAAACGAATTCTCTCAGTATGCTGCTGCTGTTTTAAGACACCTTTGTCTTCATCATTTTTGAGGAACATTTTCATGGTCAGAGAATTTTTAATTGACAGTTAACCTATTTCAGCACCTTGATATAGATATTTGTCCACTATTTTCTAGCTTCTAATGTTGCTATTAAGAAGTCAGTTGTCAGGCAACGTTCATTCCTTTGAAAATAATCTGACTTTCCCTCTCCCTTTGGCTACTGTTAACATTTTCCATATTTGATTTTCTGTGGTTTCACTATGATCAGCCTAGATAAGGATTGCTTCTTATTTATCTTGCTTCAGTTTAGAGTGATCCTCCTCACTCCTAACATGTAATCCTCCACACATTCTCTTTATTTCCTCATCTGACAGCTGGTTTCAGAGGATCTGACACAGGACTCAAATGCCCTAGGTAACAGGTAGGCCACTAAATGAAAAGGTTGCGGTCCTGGAATGACTACATAGCACAAAGCCCCCTCTGACTCATACTATCTGTGCCATAAGAAAGAAATAAACTGTTAAGTCATTGAGATTTGGAACTTGTTCATTAGAACAGTTTACCTACCCTAACCAATATAGTATCCTTCCAGCTGTTCAGGCAAAAAACTGGCGTCATCCTTGATTTCTCTCTTTCTCTTGTATCCCACATCCAATCTTTCAGCAAATGCTGGCAGTTCTAACTTGAAAATATGTCCAGAATCTGACTACTTCTCACCACCTCCGCTGTCTTCCTGTTTCAAGGCACTGTTGTTAGCCTTTCATATGCAGCACCCTCTCAATTGGTCTCCTTGCTTAACCCTTTCAAAACATAGATCAGAGTATAGCACTCCTGTGCTCAAAAATCCTGGGCTTGCGTCTCAGAGTAAAAGCCAAAGTGCTCAACACCACCCACAAGGCCCTGGGGTATCTGATCCCCAGCCACCTACCTAAGCGAATCTGCTAATTTCCCTCTCACTCACTCTGTTCCAGCTAAATTTACTCTTGAACAAAGCAAGCTCACTTCCTGAGGACATTTGCACTTACTAATCCCTGCTCAGAATGCTCTTTTTCTAGGTATGAGTTTATATGGTTCATTCCCTCACTTCCTTCAACCATTGCTCAAATGCCCCCTCATCTATGGGGTCTTTCCTAACCCCCTTGCCCTCACTCATGGTTTTCAAAGAAAACTTTATTCTTTTAATTTGTCATAATGGTTAAGAAGGCTGGACCTGATTAGGTCCAGCAAAGCCCCCATGACCCACACTAGACTGTGACATAAGAAAGAAATAAACCTCTATTGTAATACTGTATTGTATTGTATTATATTGACAATTTGGAGTTGTATTTTCTAGCAGTTTTCTGTAAAAACTTGAGATAATTTACCACTGTTGTTAAGGATTGAGTCTTGGCACCAGACTTGAGGTTTTGGACAAGACTCTAGGCCTCAGTTTCATCACTGACAATAAGGATAAATAGTATAACTGTATTCGTTCTCATGAGGACTAAATAAAGTAATGTATGTAAAGCTTTGATGACATCGTAAGACTCAATAAAGCTAAGCTATTATAAGTAAGACAGAGATTCTTGAAATTAAGGACATACATGTGTGATGGTTAATTTATGGGCTAAACTTGACTGGGCTAAGGGATGCCCAGAGAGCTGGTGAAACACTATTTCTGGGTGTGTCTGTGAGGGGGTCTCCAGAAGAGATTAGCATTCGAATCAGTAGACTGTAAAGAGGGCCCTCAGCGATGTGGATGAGGACCATCCAGACTGTTGAGGGTCTGAATAAAACAGAAAGGTGGAGGAAGGGTGAATTCTCTCTCTTTGCTTGGGCTGAGACCTCCATCTTCTCCTGCCCTTAGACACCAGTGCTCCTGGGTCTGGGTCTTTTGGACTCAAACTGCGATTTATGCCATCACCCCACACCCCCATACTTAGGCCTTCAAACTCAGACTGAATTACTACCCTGGCTTTCCTGGAGCTCCAGCTTGCAGATGGTAGGTCGCGGGACTCCTCAGCCCACATGACCATATGAGTCAATTCCTATAATAAATCTCCTCATATATCTATATATCCTATTTATCCTGTTTTCCTGGAGAAACTTGACTAATACAACATGTAAATTGGCGTTTGATAGCAAAGACATCTGCTGAATTTGAAATACGGAATTGGGGAAGGGTACTCAAGGTACTTAAGGAGATAAGAGGAAATATGAAAAGCACTTGCCTTGAACTTGATAAGGACTTAACTAGAGAAGGGAAAGGATTGAGAGGTAACCAGAAGAACTCAGCAGAAAGTGGACAGCATCGATTTAGAGGGCAGTCAGCAAAATTATCTGCCTTTCTACATAGCAAAGCAAAAGGGTTTTAAAAATTTGAATACACTTTAAATGCTGCACTAGCCATTCTCTAAAATTTTATATAATATTGACACAATTTTTGCATTCCAGAAAATGTACATTATCAAAGTCTTCTCAATTCTTCACTCTCTGGAAGATGCTCTCCAAACTCTCATCTCTCCTTTAACCTAAAAATTCTTGAAGAATTAACAGCTCACTATCTCTATTTTATCACTTCCCATTCATTCCTAAACATCCTTATAATTTGGTTTCTTCTCCCAGCATTTTAGTGAATTGTTCTTGCAGGATTAACAATAACCTCTTAATTGTCTAATGGTTTCTTTTTCCAGTCTATATCATATTTGGCTCAATAATTAACTCAATGAACATCTGTTGAGTAACTACTACATTACAGACATCACGCTAGCATTGGGAACACAAAGAAAAAGGAGATAGTACTGCTATCAAGGTGAACACAGACTCATCCCTGAGGGAAGAAGAAAGTCAGTTAAATAATTACATTACAGTGCTTGGCTTGGGGGGATACAGCACTTTCTTGCTGAATGACTAAACAGATGGGTGGATGCATGCGTCTGTGTATGCATATTTCGAGGGATGAATATATCTAATAAATGTTAAAATCAAGATAGTATAAAACGGGCTAGAGAAATACAAGGACAGAAACGTCCTGTGCACAGTGTCTGTCAGTGATGATTTCACCTTCCCCTGGAAGTTTCTCCTCCCAGGTCCCCCAATACTGAACTTATTTTCATTTCTCCCAGGTACCCAGATGCTTCTCTAATGGATCAAGCTAGACAATTTGAAATCATCTCAATTCCTTTCTTTTTTCTTTCTTTTGGTCACTCAATTCAGATGCTAAATCTTTCCTTAATCCATCCCTCCACTCTATCTCCTTCCACTTTATTTAGACTCACTGTTTCTCCCTAGCACTATTTTAATGTATCTATACCAGGTCTACTGCTATCAGGATATTCTCTTGTTAAATGCACTTCTCTACCTGCAGTTAATTATCTTCCTAAAATAGATTTGACCATGACATCATCTTTGATGATTTCCTTCTGATAACAGGATGGGGGCTAAGCTCACAAGTCTGGCATATACAGCCCTTCTGTATGGCTTCATCTCCTCGTCAAGCCTCATCATCACACTATCCACATAGAACTCTGCACTGTTCTTTGAACACATCACGTTGTTTTGCGCCTCAATTCCTTTGCCTAACTGATCTCCCTTTTCCACAGAAAATGTCTTTTCCCTCCATTTTCTGCCTAGCAAAAGACTAATATTTCAAAAGTCAATTTAACTATGATCTCCTCTGTTAAGACTTCCCTAGTACCCTATTACCACCAGGCAGTTAGTCAGCTCCTACTCTGTGCTCCATAGCATGTGTGCCCATTCCTTAAACTGATTTGTGACAATTTGGTTCCATATGAACTGTCTCCTCCCCAGGAGCTCTTGGCTGCCCACATGTCTTATTAATCCTTATGGTCCTGGTACCCATCAAAGTATCTGTGGTAATAAATAGTTTTTAAACAGATAGCTATTCTATCACCTCAGTATAGGTTCCACAAATTCTTTCTTTTTTTAACTTAGAAAACGTTCTTCCATTTGTTTTTTTTAATGTTTGCTCAGATTACCTAGCAAAAATAACTGTACTTTAACACAACATACAATGAAGTGAGCGTGGAAAGCAGCACTGAGTCAGAGAACACAGGAAACATTAGAGGATTAACATATTAGTGCACACTCTCTGTGCCCTGAGAAATGGTTGCTCAAGAGCAGTTTCCTCTCAGCTTTGAGCACCACTGTCCCCATGCTGGAGCTGAGGGCATGTGTCTGGCAAATGTCTGGAGTGCTGTGGAGGAAGGGGAGTAAAAGACTCAGGTTTGAGAACAATATTGCATGTTACGATTGCATCACTTTTAGAGAGTCCCTTTTCACTCTTATTTAATCCTCACAATAACATTGTCGCGGGAGGCACCAGCATCACTGTTCCCATTTTACAACCAGAAAACACAGGTTAAAGGAGATCAAATAACCTGAGCAAATTTACACAACCAATAACGGTAGAACTGGGACTTCAGTCCAGGTCCTCTGACCACTGAGCCTCTGCTCTCCACATGTAGTCTTGTGAAAAAGAGCTCCAGGTATCACCAGTATTACAGCCAATATAAAATTTACATAACACAATGTGAAACATATTTAAAGACCATGTTTTTAATATCTATCAAATAATTTATAGTTTTGAAAGAATTTTTATGAATTATATCTCAGACTCACTATAGTCAATGAGATAAGCAGGGCAGATTTATTCCCATTTTAGAGATGATGATATTTAGACTCAGATCAGTGTAATGATGTCCCCTAAGGTGACACGGCACTATAATACTACAAATCTCATAAATCCTTGTTGAGACCTTTCAAATAAGCTGCATGATATTTTTTATAATTGATGAGCAATTGTTATCATAATTATAGTACATACCTATATATAAATTATGCCAATTATGTATTATTTTATATGAGATAATACACAATAAATGCTTAGCACAGTGTCAAACACATAGTAAATACTCAATATTAGATATTATGTTATATAGCCAAACCAAATGTAAACTTTTCCCTGATTCCACTTCTTACTATTTCTGTAATCATTTTCATTATGGAGAATTATTTTCATTCTTGGGAATGTGGGCATAAGACTCAGATTTCTGGCTTTTACATCAAAATGCATTTTCTATGAAAGTATCCTCAGGGCCTAGACTCAAAAGAGAACAAATAAAGTACTTTTTTTTTTTCTCTCCATCCAGTGTTGTCATCCCTGCCTTCAGATCATGAATTTCAAATGCTCCAGATCTGGGGCCTGTGAACCTTTTCTGTAAAGCACCAGATGGTAAATATTTTAGGCTCTGCGGGGTTGGGGGGTCCCTGTTGCAGCTCCTCAACTCTGCTATTGCAACACAAAAGCAGCCATAGACAACATGTAAACAAGTGGGCATGGCTGTGTTCCAATAAAACCTTACTGTGAAAAAGAGACAGCTAGTGAAATTTGGCCCAACAAGCCCTTCCACGCCCCTGCTCTAGATAAGCAAAATTGGAGAACTGTGAGGAATCCAAGGAAACGGTAGTGGGAGAAGTAGGGGCATGAGAGGGAAATACACTTTAACAAATTGCCTCTCCACACCTAAATCTCATCATCTGAGATCCTTCCTGTGCCTCGTCCCTCTTTTCCCCATTAGCATCATCTGAGAAGTGATTGGGCCACATTGTCCCTTGTTCTATGCTTTTCACATTAGCTTTGGTTGTTTCAGATCCTGCAAAACTCAAGACAGTCAAAATGATGGACCAAATAGCTTATGTCCAGTAATCCCCACGGCCCACAGATGTAACAAATAGTTCAAGTCCAAATCACAGATTAGATCTGAAATAGTGGAGGAATTAGAGGGCAGAAGCGTATAGTAACCCACCCAAAGAAGTGAAAGATCCATGGAAATAGGATAAAGACTGAGAACTTTGCTGCTGATAATTGATGCTGTGCACCTTCACAGGTGTTCTTCCATAGGTAAAAGATCTAAATGAGGATATTTTTGTGGACATGAACAGGTACAGCTTAGTGGAATCACTGAATCCATATGCCAGGTTAGAAACAGAACTGAGGGTGTGTGGGAGGCCAGGGCCTGAGGTATTGTGGGGAAGAAAAGTAGTACAGGTCAATATCACTGATGAACATTGATGCAAAAATTCTCAACAAAATACTAGCAAATTGAATACAGCAATACATTAAAAAGATCATATGTTATGATCAAGTTGGTTTTATTCCAGGGATGCAGGGATGGTTCAATATCTGCAAATCTATCAACGTGATTCATCACATTAACAACATGAAGAATAAAAATCACATGATTATCTCAATAGATGCAGAGAAAGGATTTGACAAGATACAGCATTAATTTATGATAAAAACTCTAAAGAAAATGGGTATAGAAGGAAAACACCTCAACATAATAAAGGCCATATATGACAAACCCACAGCAAATATTCTCAACAGAAAAAAACTGAAAGCTATCCCTCTAAGACTAGGAACCAGAGAAGGATGCCCAATCTTACCACACTTATTTAACATCATATTGGAAGTCCTAGCCAGAGCAATCAGGCAAGAAAAAGAAATAAAAGGGATCCAAATTGGAAAAGAAGAAGTGAAACTGTCACTCTTTGCAGATGACATGATTTTATATATAGAAAAACCTAAAGAATCCACTAAAAAACTTTTAGAAATAATAAATGAATACAGTCAACTCACAGAATACAAAATTAATATACAAAAATCGGTTGCGTTTCTATACACTAACAACAAAGTAGCAGAAAGAGAAATTAAGAATAGAATTCCACTTACAACTGCAACAAAAAGAATAAAATACCTAGGAATAAACTTAACCAAAGAGGTGAAAGATCTGTACACTGAAAACTATAAGACACTGTTGAAAGAAAGTGAAGAAGACACAAAGAAATGGAAAGATATTCCGTGCTCTTGGATTGGAAGAATTAACATCATTAAAACGTCCATACTTCCTAAAGCAATCTACAGATTCAACGCAATCCCTATCAAAGTTCCAACATTTTCACAGAAATAGAGGAAAGAATCCTAAAATTTATATGGAGCAACAAAAGACCCCGAATAGCCAAAGGAATCCTGAGGAAAAAGGACAAACCAGGAGGTTTCACACTCCCTGATTTCAAAATATACTACAAAGCCATAGTAACCAAAACAGCGTGGTACTGGCACAAAAACAGACACACAGATCAATGGAACAGAATCAAGAGCCTAGAAATAAACCCACATTATGAACAGCCAATATTCAACAAGGGAGCCAAGAGCATACAATGGAGAAAGGACAGTCTCTTCAATAAACGGTGTTGGGAAAACTAGACAGCACATGCAAAAGAATGAAAGTAGACCATTCCTTTACACCATGCACAAAAGTCAACTCAAAATGGATTAAAGACTTGAATGTAAGACCCAAAACCATGAAACTTCTAGAAGAAAACATTGGCAAATTTTTTAAACTTTGATCTTTTTACTTGATGAACTTTTGTGGGTTTTATGTTCTTTACAAATCAGATTCACTGAATCCACAATCTGATATTCTATCAATATCCCTGATCTTTCAGGGCGCCTGACTATTACTTATTCCACATACTTTTGACCTTCACAACTAAAGATACTATGATTCAAATAAATAGCTGAAAGTTGTAGTATTGCACTAGTGCTGGCTTGGAAGACCACTCAAAGAATGGAAAAAATCATTAGTATTTTTAAAATAAATGCTATCTAAATTTTATCTAACATTTATTTTTTATCCTAAGCAGAATATTTCTTCTTATCTAGCATTGTTTCTTTAAATTTATGGATTTATTTCCAGAGCCTATTACCATAGAGGGAAACAACTCAGTTCTGATGACAGGGTTTTTGGATAGTGGCTAAGTCTTGGCATGTTTATATGGCACGATCTACGAAACATTTGATTTGTGAAGGTTTTGAAATAACTGCTGCTCTGACATTAACTAACATCGTCATCTTTTTCCCTGCTGTTGGTCTCTCGTCCCCAAGAGGTTCTTTAAATTGGGAACTATTATATCCATATATTAGAAATCAGAGACCAATGGTGAAAGCAACTGATTATAGATTTATACCATATTTCCAGGACCAGGCTTTTTGCTTCAGGAATTTTAAAGCACTGAAAAAACCAACTTAACTTGCTTTTCAAGCCCTGGATTTCTCTTTTATTGATCAACAGTATAAGAATAGTAAATGTATCTGGAAACCGGAATAGGTCAAACATACATTTATGTACCAAACTGTGTCATGAGATGGTACTCACTGCATATCCATAATTATACCCAGCAGAGCTCTTTTAAGAAGAGCAATTTTGTCTCTTTTAACATAATGGGGAATCATTTTCCATGTTCCATTCCAGTAGATTTACTTAATCTCACAGTTTCATAAAGAGTTCCCATGGAAAACTATCATAATGTTCCTTCTACCCAGTAACAACTCAGTATCAGCTTTAAAGTGGCATTTGCTATCAGGAAGAGATATTTATTTAGAAATTATGTATATGGAAAAAACTGATCTTTTTCTTTGGGTTTAAATAATTGAAAATGTATACGGAATCAATCAAAACACTTTTATCATTAAATAGTATCTTTTCATACTTAAAAATTCTGAAGACAGATACTTCAGCTTTGCTCTACTTAATGTGATTTTTTACTACCTGAGATATATATTTCTTCAACAAAATTTGAGGTAAAGAATGTTCAAATGGGACTTTCTTGTCTCAATTTCAGCTGAGGCTTCCAACTCAAAAAGAATGGCATGAGTGTCAAATACCAATGTGGGCTAAGCTAAAAGATTACGAAGCCAGTTTTGCTGCCCTTAGCTTATCATCCGTTTGCGGGCATATGCGAAAAGGTGGGAAGGTAAATATGACCTTTAGCAAGGATTTCCTTAGAAAGAGTTGTCAGCGTGCTATGCATTTCACCCTGTCCAAGGGGAAAGACCAGCTACTTCCCCTCTACTTCGAGCCACATGAGGGACTCTTCAAAAAAAGCATCTGAGATCTTGGCCTGTGTTCTGGAAATTTGAAATTACCTACGGACTTGACATAGGCCTAAAAAAAAAAAAGAAAATATCAAAAGCAAGGAGTTATGATTACATCAGTCAAAGGCAGCAGAACTAACAGATTTGGGAGTAAACTGCCCTCTCACTAATGGTAAGGAGGAGGAAGGAGGCATTTTCCCCATGGGCCAAGTGGATGATCAAGAGAGCAGAACTAGTTCATTTCAAAAGGCATTCTACCCATGAGCACCTCCTATAGGACAAGGTGACCCAAATAGATAGACGCTGTGTACAGAGGACCACACAAAGCCAGGGACAAAGGGGGAGGACTGTAGCCCAAGGTCTCCGAAGAGCCTACAAAGCTCCCCACAAGACAAAGAGCCGCCACTTGAGCTTCAGGCAGCAGAAGGCTCCAACACAGGGCCCCAACCACACCAGTCTAGCACGGCTCTTCGGCACCCATTAACTCACTTCCCTTCCCTGAGAGGACCAGATTCTGAAGGAATCACAAACAGCAGCTAGCAACAGGGAAGAGATGCACCACAGAAGAATGAGGAAACTGCCTGTCCTCTTCCACACACACACACACACACACACACACTCACACACTCAGATTCTTCAGGTGTCCAAGAAGGCAGGCCCAAGTCAGGGAGAGGGAAAAGTCATAAACTGTACAAGAGTCTAAAGTTTTGATTTTAGATTGGACTTTTAATATTTTAAACGAAATGACTGGAAAAAAGTCTATAGGACTTGCCTGGGATTTTATCCATGAGCGAGGAGAATGAGTCAAGAGTGCAGGTTTGCAGAGGCAGACTGGGAAAGAATAAAGTTTATGCTTACACGCCGCTGAGTCCCACTTGTATAACACATCTGTTACATTGTGTAAGGGTAAAAAGAAGTATTTAAAGATAAAAAGGTTATGCCCTTCGGGGATAAAATGAAGGCATAAAGTCACTTTCTGGAGTCAGTCCATGTCTACAGACAAAATATAATCCCAGTCCCTAGCTTTATGGGCTGTGTTTTGAAATCTTGTATTTATGTGCTAAATTTCTCTTCCCCTGCAGAGATGGTGTCATTATTTGTTTAAATAACGAGTTTGGTACGAAATGGTAAATATGTCAAACCTCACTTTTGCAAGGGATTACCGACTATAAAGTTGGACAGATGGCCACAACACGGAAATTCTGGGGGAAAAAATATCACCTGATAGAAGAGCGGGCAACAGAGACACTCATAATCTAGACCTGTAGTTTCTGATTATTTTGACTATGATGACCCCTTTTAATGTCATATCCATATTTATTATTTATTCAATCTAAAAATGATGCTTAATGTCATGTGAACTAACCTGGACTACTGTTTTTAGAGGTTAAAAGCAAACTTGCCCATTGTTATTCCGTTTGACTTAACTTTGATTCTTTCTCTTCCTTCTTTGCATCCGGCTTTGCTTGCTTCCTTCCTCCCTCCCTCCCTCCCTCCTTCCCTCCCTCCCCCCTTCCCTCCTTCCCTCCTTTTTCCTTCCCTACTTCCATCCTCCCCTGCCTTCCATCCTTCTTTCTCTGCTGTTCAAAATTTTTATGGATTTACAGTGCAAGCAGACTTCTAAGTATTCTTCTTTAAAAGATGTGGTTATGGAGTGAATACACAGAAAATGATGAGAATATATATATATATATATATATATATATATATATATATACACACAGACTAACTCACTCCATAGGAATCCAACAGCAGCAGTGTTTTGTTTTGTATTGTCGTTGCCATGATATGAAGGCTGGATGCAGTTGCTAGATGATTCGCCATATCCATTTGGGCTCATCATTTTCTGCTGTTGACTCTGGAACACTATGGAGCCTTTAGTAGTCCAAAGAAATTTTATCTTAATAGCTACTCTCTGAAATACGAACCTTATTTCAACGTCCAAGGTATATAACAAAGTTCTTCACTGAGTCAATCAGTGTTTGATTCCTACCTCTTTTAAAGATTATTTTTAATGTAATTTGGATCATATCCCTCTACTGCTTAAATCCCTTCCAGCAGGCCATGGTACTTGCACACCTATGCAGTGTCTTCTCAAGCAGTTTGGTCCCAGTTTTTGGTATTCTAGGCACACTGGCTTTCTCTTTGGCCTTTAAAGGTATCTAGATCTTTCCTACCCCAGGGCCTTTGCACATGGTATTCTCTCTGCCTGAATCACTCCTCCCCTTGCTCTTTGATTGGCTGGCTCCTTCTCATACGTTAGGTCTATTAAATTTTACCTCCTCGGACAGGCTTTCCCTGACCATCCCATTTACAGTATGGGATGTCATCCCCTCCCCTATTAATCTCTATGATCGTACCCTGTTTGATTCTTTCATAACGACACAATTTGTTAGTACATGCCATACTATATTTTTAACTTGTTTATAAAATGTCTCTGACACTAGGCTGTAAGCTCCTTAAAGGCAGGAACCACGTCTGTATTGTTCACCCTGCAAACTCAGCACAGCCAGGATATACAGGAGCTCAAGAAATATGTGTTCGAGTAGGGGGTGGAGGGACAAAGGGAAAGACGGAGGGAAGGAAGGAAGAAAGGGAATTATTTGGGTATTTCTGAATCTTTTGTTGTTGTTATTTCAAACATAAAAAGAGTATACAGAATAATATAACAAGTACTCATGCACCAGCTAGTCAGCTTATTTGGCAAATATAGTTGAAACCCCATGCGCATCCCTTCCCTGTCCCACATCCCTCCCTCTTCACTCCCCAAGGGTAATTATTCTCTTGAATTTAGCATTTTTCATTACCATGCATGTCTTTATATTTTAACCACATATGAGTGAAATGCTAAAAATATACATATATTTGGTGAGGAAGATTGGCCCTGAGCTAACATCTGTCTCCAATCTTCCTCTTTTCGCTTGAGGAAAACTGTCCCTGAGCTAACATCAGTGCCAATCTTCCTCTATTTTGCATGTGGGATGTCACTACAGCACAGCTTGATGAGTGGTGTGGAAGTCTGTGCCTGGGATCTGAACCCACAAACTCTGGGCCACCAAAGCAGAGCATGCAAACTTAACCACTATGCCACCAGGCCAGCCCCCTATTGAAATATATTTAATTTGATATCTTCATCTTTTTGCTATTACAAACAATGCTGCTATGAACATTCTTCTTCATGTCTCCTCATGCACATATTCAAGTTTCTGTACGGATACCTAGAAGCGAAGCTGTAGGTCATAGGGTAGACGTGTACAACCTCAGAAGGGTTTGCCAAATAGCTTTCCAATGTGGAGAAGAATTTACAGTCCCCCAGCAATGTTCAAGGGTTCCCTTGCTTCATCCATACTTGGTATTGTCAGACTTTTAACGTGTCAAACCCTTAGGTGTGAAATGGAATATTATTCTTGTTTTAATTTACATTTGTCTAAGGACTGCTGAGGCTGAGTAACTTTTTACTGGCCGTTCAGGTTTCCTTTTCTGGAGCTTGCCCACTTTTCTGTTGAATTGTCTCTTTTTTCTATTTGATTTGAAGGACTATTCTATATATTCTGGTTATTAATCATTTATCATTTATCTTGCAAACGTCTGTGACTTGTCTTCTTGCTTTTTTATGATACAAAAGTTTTTTATTTTAGTAAGTTGTCAAGTTTACCAACTTTTGTTTCACAGTTTGTATTTTTCACTTGCTGTCTACAAAATTCTTCCCTGCCCTAAGGTCATAAAGACACTTCCCTATATTGTTTTCTTAAAGTTTTACTTTTTATAGTTAGAGCTTAAGTTCACCCTAGAACATTATTTTACTGTATAGAATAAACCTGAAGTTCAATTTTATCTTTCTCCATAAGGATAACCAATTGTTCTACCATCAATTACTGCATATCCATCCTTTAATGATCTGTAGTATAAGCCCAAAGAAAAAACTTTCCACTATGTGTTAGTATATTTCTGAGCTCTCTATTCTGTTCCATCGATCTGTTTCTTTATCTAATATTACACTGTCTTATTATTATGGTTATACAGTAAGTCTTTATATCCAACAGAGCAAATCTGCCTACCATGTTCTTCTTTAAAATTGTCTTGGCTATTCTTGTCCTTTTGTTTTTACGTATGCTATTCCTTCATTTCTTAAGTAGACCACTCAAGCTTTTTCTATTGAAAACTAAAGAGTGGATCTAACTCTCTGGAATATTCTCTCTGAATTGAATTCTGAGGTCCCTTATGAGGCCCCATGCCCTAGTGGGACCCTGCAATCTGTCCATACAAGGACAGAGATTAAGAAAATGCTATGGAGGGATTCACAAAAATCAAAATGCACTTTGGAAATCCCTTTCTTTAAAAAGAAATCAGGAAATTTTATTAAAGGGCATACACAATGTTCCTACCACAAAATTAGCCTAGTCAATAAGATAATATAATGTTTATCCTTGTAGAAAGAGAGTAATGACGTTAACAAGAAGAAAAAAATAAATATTTTTAGATGTGGTAGAGAGCATTTTTACTGCTAAATTTTTATAATTAACAACATGCTCTGAAGATACAAAAGAAAGAAGGTACAACTTAAAAATACATTGTTAGAGAAAATATCATGAAACTCCTAAAAGTATAAAGAGGTTGAAAATGGTCACTTTAAAAAAAAAAACTTCTTAAAAAATATAAATATGACCTTTCAGAGATTCTCTCTACCCAGTGCTACACAGGAAACTACAGTTTTCTCAAAAAGTAATTCTTTGTGAATCATAGCTTTTTCAACACTGCCCCCTAATGTTCATACTCAGCTTCCTCTGAAAGGACAAGAACACCGTGCTAATAACAATAATGAGATCCTCCCCCTCTTGCGATCAGTCTAGCATTTTTGTCCTGCAGACCAGATTTCACAGACTGAGGCAATCTCAACCACACAACTGTCAGAATGCATTAAAGCAAATCTCCCAACCGTTCTAAGATTACTCTCATCAGCAATAAGGCCAACATGTGAGTGAGAACAGACTATTTGCGCTTGGACAGCCCTGACAAGACAGCAATACCACTGGGAACCAGCAGGAAAGTCTACAATCCCAATCACAACATGTGCAACTTAAGCCTGATCTAATCAGGCTTATTAAAAGATACAAAACAAACATTGATTACGAAGAATCTCAAACTTCTAAAAAAGAGATGGCCCTTGCATTACACACACACAAACTCATGACTCGTAAGTGATCTTTGTTTCCAAAAGAATCTGTTGAAATTTAGACTCTCTGGTGAGAAAATGTGTTCATGACTTCCACCGTTGAAAATACAATTAACACAAATGAAAGAGAATAGCAAAAATATATTATTCTCAAGTAGAGCAGTTCAGTGTCTTGTAATCACAAAGTCCCTGTCATCATTTAACAATGATATACGTCTAAGAATGGAAAGCATAAAGGCTCTTAATATTAGGTCAAGAAGCCTGAGTTTTAAAGCTGTCTGCCATTAGATAGCTGTGCAACTTGCGATCCCTTAGCCGTTCTGGATCTGTTTCCTTATCAGGAAATAAAGGGGAATGAACTGGATGAATGTTTTCCTAATGAATTCTAATGATTGTCAGGAGGTGGGGATGTCGAGGATTATAGAATTATGAGAGGTGCTTTCAGACTACACATGGCTCTCCCCATCGCCTCCTTACTCCCCCATCCCAATAACTGAAAAGCATATGATACTCCCATTCTCCCCCGAGCTGAGAACTACTGAATTATATAATCTATCCCCAAGGCACTTTGCCACACTAAAATGTTAATAGGAGATCTGAGAACTGCAAGAAACCTTAGAGATTCTCCAGTCACAAGCATGGCCCAGAGGCTCTTCTGACTCTAACCACTTTTAGTTATAGGTGGGGAACTTGGGGAAGTGTGAGGCTTCCCAAGTGGATTAGCATTTTACTTGGCTGGGTGATGTGATAAATGTATTACTATTCCCTATCTTCACCCTTCTTGGCATCCACGCCCTTTGCCACGTGACTTTGTAGTTCCTACCACTAGAGTAGAATATATTTCTCCACCCATTGCTATTGGGTTTGGCCATGTGACTTAGTTTGACCAAAGAAATATTAATAGATGTGATGTGAGCATAGGCTTTAAATGTGCTTGTAAGATTGGGCTTGTCCTCTTGTGCCCTTACCTTTCACTATGAGAAGAATAGGCGTTTGGTAGCCACTGATCCAAGAAGTATAAGAGACATGCAAAGCAGACCAGGCCCCAGCCTGCAACGTGCAGCCAACCCTAAGCAGTATAGACCACCTGAATCCAAGCCAACCCACAGACATGGGAATGAGAAATAAACACTTATTGTCACATAAGACTTTGCATTTGTTAGTTATGTAGCATTTTTATGGTAATAGGGTAATTCAGAAGATAATATTTAACCTATTATAATATTTTAGACCTCAACATTTCCATTGGATTGTGAGATCCTAAGGAAAAATTTCTCCCTCTCACATATATAAATATTAATATATAAACACAAAAATGAAAGTGTAATTACAGATCTATAAAATAGTACACCTAAAAAAGAGTTAGATGTAGTGGCAAAGAGTTTTCTACAATGTACAGAACTGTGTCTCATGTTGATTCAATAGAGAAGTTAATGATCACTGGGCTCTTCATCCTGTCTAAAATAATAAGAATCAGCCAAACATTGTAGTTATATCTGACTTTACATAAAAATACCACCATGTAGATAATTACACTGTGAAAAGTACTATTTATATTAAAGAAGGATGGCACAGTCATTATAATATCTCAATTAACCTAAATGTAGAGATTCAGGAGTGTTTTAGTTATTATTATCTTACGAATAATAAATATTTTAAGATATATTTCTGTGGCTTTTACAGAAAAACAAGATTTTCAGGTATCTATCTATTTTGAGATAAATTTACTGAAATATAAGGTGCAAAGTTTGGGCTTAGTTCCTTTATAAAATCTTTTTTAAATGTACTAGTTCCCTTCCTGCCTTAGGAAAAAACTTAAAGTATAGTGACCTAATGACAATAATTGAAGATTCATTTCACAGCACAGGCTCTTTTGGTCCCTTAAAGCAATGATCACTGTACAGTGCTATGGATAAAGAAATCACAGACTAGGCCAACCTATGCACTAACCCCAGGCTATCTTCTGAAAGTTTCTTTGGAAAATACAAACGTAATATTTATCACTTAATCTCGTCTCCGAAAAGCGGAATGCAGAAAAAATTCAGCTATTAAAAGCTCTTCAGTCAAGTTCTGATTATTTACTCATTGATTCAAGAAACTCCTGTGGAGTCTCTACCGGGTGCTCTGCACTGTGTGTGGAACCTGGAACAGAAAGAGCCTGCAGGATAGTGGGGGAGACAAGCTAGTAAAGAGGAAAATGGAAAATGTGATAGAGAACATCCAGCTCAATCTTCAGGGGTCAAGAAAGTCTGCGCAGAAGCAACGGCATCAAAACTGAGATCTGAAGGACAAAGACAGAGTAAACAGGTGCAGCAGGGGAATAGTTTTCCAAGTGATGGGAACACCACATGCAAAGGCTCTAAAGTGAGGGAGGGCATGGAGAATTTAGGAAATGCAAGTAACTCAGGTCCATATATGCTTTACGCTTTATGCCTTTCTGCTTTCTGTCTATATTTTTAAGCTTAAAATATCTATGAAGATAAACACTTTCTTCACTTGATTTCCAGGAGGTTCTCCTCCCACTTCACTGACAATTCCTTCACTGTCTCCTTCACTGTGTCCTTGTCATTTCCCAAACATCTAGTCGTTACAGTGCACCAGGCTCAGCCTCCCAGACACTCCTTTCTCATCTACATTCACTCTCTAAATGATCTCAACCAGGTTTCCAATAGCATCTACTTACTCATCACTATCAAATTTTATATCTCCCCAGAACTCCTGACTCTTAGATCCAATCCCTTACCCTACACCTCCACTTGGATATCTAATAAACACCTCAAGCTAGACGTGTCCAGAACTGAACTCTTGACGTTTTCCCTACCAACACTGCTTTCCACAGTCTTGTTCAACTCCGTAAATAGCAATTCCATTCTCATAATTGCTCAGGCCAAAACCTTCGAGTCATCCTTAACTCTAGTCTTTCTCTGATACTCAGATCTATTCCGTCTGCAAACTTATCAACTTCGTCGTGGAAACATTCGGGATCCTCTTACTCTTCCATTCTCTGCAGCACTGCTACCCTAATTCAAGTCACCATCCTCTGGAGGCTGGAATAGTTCAGTAGCTTCATAACTGTCCTTCCACTTCCACCTTTGTCCTCTATAGTCTCTTCTCAACACAGGAGCTGGCATGATGTTTTTAAAAATAGGTCAGATCATATCAATCCTTGGCTCAAAACATTCCATTAGTTTACAATCTTACTCAAAGTAAAAGCCAAATTCCTTAAAAGTAACCCAAAAGCCCTTTATGATCTTGCTAACCAACATCTCCTGGTTTTCTTCATATTCATGCCCCTTTGCTCACCCTGCTTCAGCCATCCTTGCTGGTCCTCAAACATGCCCAGCACATTCTTGCCTCACTTCTTTGCACTTGATGCTCCCCGTACCTAAAACTCTCTCTGCCAATATCTATATAACTCATTCTTTTACTTCATTCAGGTCCCTGCTCAAATGTCACCTTATCAATGAAGCCTTCTCTCACCTCCCCATATAAAATAGCTCCTCTTCACCCCATCCACGTTGCCCTACTTTATTTCTCTCTTTAACCCTTATCACTACCCTACTCAATCACAAAAAACAAAAAACAAAAGAAGGTGCTTATTTATCTACTATCCATCTCTCTAACCCAGAATGTAAATCTCCTTGGGAGCATAAATACATGTTATTCATTGCTATATCCAGAACCTTAGAATACTGCCTGGCAGGACATAGGCCTGCAGTAAATATTTGGTGGATGAACGAATAAAGGCTGAAAATATTATGAATTTTTCTGACAAAAACTATTAATGTAACTTTCAATTTTAAGAGCCACTTTCCTATATTGCATTCCTAATTAATAGGCTTATAAAAATACGTAAAACTAATACGATGACTTTTTTCCCTTTTGGCCCAATGACATACACACACACACACATGAGGTTCACCAGCAAGAGCTGAATGACCGGGAAGACTTTCTAGCACTCTTTTCCTTTTCCTTCACTTGGCTTAGCACTTTTGAATATATTGAAGGAACATGTTGAGTTCCTGTGATATCTTAAAGTTGATTAATATTTCACCTTTAATTCTGTATATGAGTTAATAACAGTACTTTATAAAATATCAATAGAAAAGTTGGCAAAAACTACAAGCATATAATTCAGAGGAGAAATACAAATATCCCGTAAATACATGAAAAATATTCATTTAGGTTAACATTCTCTAGCGGTTAATTTTCAGCAACCTAAAATAGCTTGGGGGCCAGGGGATGGAGAGCAAAATCACTTCAAGAAAACCAACACTAGCAAGAGATTTCTTATATAAACAAAGAAACCCAGAAATTGGACAACCTACTCACTGAGAAGGGTGTGGGGTTGAAATACCTGTGATGGAACAATAGATGATGTGAGGAGCAATCTTGTCTATATCTTCATATCCCAGGCCCACTGCAGACAGTTTGCCAGGGACATAGTTTTCCACAAATACATCACAAACAGCTGCAAGCTGAAGGAAGAGATGAAGATGAGTCAGACTTCTTAAGGGACTTCCAAACTTTCAACAAATCCCCACATGATAGAATTCTAATTCAGTAAAAACAATTGATCCTCATTTTGTAATAGTCCAGAAGAATCACAGGAAAAGCAGAATTACAAAGTAGAATTAGATAAACACACAGGTTCTGGTCAACTACTTGAGGTATTACTGCCAGTAAAACAATGGCTATTAAAATTTTCAGTAAATGCTGTGGTATTAAATGGATTCTGCTTCGGTTAAACGTAAGAAACATCTAAGCTACGTGGTCCAAATATATTCTCAGAAGTTTAGGCAGAAAAATTAGAATATAAGTACATAAAATATATGGAAAACATCTTTTAAACACTTTACAAAAAATTAAATACGATGTCTTTACTACTCCCTATTCTTATTATGCAATATTCCTCATTGCAACATGCACATATAGACACTTAGTACATGAAAACAGGATTCTGAAATGCTTTCATACTTTTCAGATGCTTTCTTTCCAAAGAGTTTCAAATGTATTTAATAAATCATTGTTTTTAAGAAAAACTATTAAAATATAACCCACTGAATCATCAACTGTCAGAAACAAGACGCAGATCTTTATTCCTAGGTGACTGCTATAGGAATTAGAGGACAAGGAACCATTGTAAACCTTAATCTTAAAATTTTTTTCAAAATTTCAATTGTGACTATATATCTTTTAAAGTCTTTTTTTAAAGTCATCATAAAAATTATACTAGGTCACCCAGACAAATTAATTACAGTAATTCTTGAACATATCCAAGAGCTTAATAACTATTAAATAAACTTTTAATTGCCATGTTGACTTGGATTTAGATTTATTTCCACACATACAAACTAATGTAATAGAATAAGACTCTAGATCAGAAGTGGGCAAACTTTTTCCATAAAAAGTAAAATAGTAAATATCTTAGCCTTTGCAGGCCACATCCATTCCCTGTCACATGTTCTTCTTCATTTTTGTTAACAGTCTTTAAAAATGTAAAATCCACGCTTACTCCACGGACTGTATAAAAACAAACCTGATTTGGCCCCCATAGTTTGCCAACCTTTGCTCTAAGAGGAAAAGGTTAAATTCAAATAAGCTTTAGATGGAAACACATAAATAAATTGAGTGCCGGCCACCAAATTGGGAGTGTATTTATGGAATTGTCTGACTTAACAAAATTTGGAGAAGAGTGGGAACTCTTAGGAGATATCTCAAGGAAACAAGTTATCATCCTCCAGAGCTCCTGAAACAGAAGCACCAGATGCCCAGGGGACCACCTATCAGGAAAGGAATGATAAATATATTAAGATATAGGACAGAGACTGAAAGGTTTAAAGTATGCGCCCCAAATCTAAAGCCATATAGGCATCCTTTCCAAACTTCAGGGGCCAAATAACATTTGAGCTACTTCTCACATGGGCAGTTCCACATAGTATGTTCCAGGGAGATTCCCAATAAAGATGCACTTATTTATTGTTAATGATTCTACCAAGTATTGGTTCGGGCTTTGAAGGGAGGGCGGGAGTTAGTATTAAATAAAACACAAAGGTACAGTTAGGTTTCGATTCACTCCACAAATTTTCCTAAGCCTCTATTTACTACTTAGAAGGCCCTCCTATAGGCACTAAAGGAAACAAACTACATCAAACACATCCAGGCTTCCACATTGGTCATCTCTCACTGCATGTATTCTGCATGGTGTATGATAAAGTACCTTATGTAAATGACATTTAATAAATTAGTTTTAATTTTAAAAAACTCTGGCAGGTGCCTCAAAAAGTTTAACATACAACTACCATATGACCCAGCAATGCCACTCCTAGGTATATACTCAAAAAAATTGAAAACAGGAACTCAAACAGATACTTGTATGCAAATGTTCATGGAAGCATTTTATTCACAATAGCCAAAAGTTGAAAAACAACCCACATGTCCATTAACAGACAAATATATCCATCCCATAAAGTGGAACATTATTCAACCATAAAAAGGAATGAAGTTCTAATACATGCCACAACATGGATGAACCTTGAAAACATTATGCTAAGTGAAATTAACCAAACACAAAAGTACAAATATTGTATGATTTCGCTTACATGAAATATCCAGAATAGGCAAATTCATAGAAACAGAAAGTAGATTAGAGATTATCAGGGGCTGGGGGAGAGGGAAGTAGAGAGTTATTGCTTAATTACAGAGTTTCTGTCTGGGGTGATGAGACATTTTGGAAATAGACAGCAGTGATGGTTGCACAACATTATTAATGTAATTAATGCCACTGAATTGTACACTTAAAAATGGTTAAAATGGAAATTTTTATGTTATATATATTCTATCACAATAAAAAAATAAAAAATTTTTTTAACAATGTACAGTATTTGTATTTTTAGACTTCTGTGGAATCCATCTCAAGCCACATAAAGTATCCAGATGGACCACAAACAAATTCACTGTTCCAATAAAACAAGAAAAAAATACAATGAATACGTTATGCTAAAACAAGTGTTCCAAATTTTTTTTTTTTCCTGAGGAAGATTTGCCCTGAACTAACAATCATGCCAATATTCCTCTATTTATTAGTCTGTGGGCTGCCAGCACAGCATGGCTGCTAACAGAGCGGTGTAGGTCTGCACCTGGGAAACAAACCCAGGCCACCAAAGTGGAGCACACCAAATTTAACCACTAGGCCACCAGGGCTGGCCCCTCAAAATATTTTAAGTAACCAAAAGAAAGCAATAAAAAACAATATACATTTTAAGCAACCAAAAAAAAAAAGCAATAAAAACCAATATACATGGCATTATCTCATGTTTTGGGGGAAAAAGTGAGTACATGAGGGCATAAAGAGATTTGATATGATACACTAAAATATTAACCTTTTTGCCCATGAACAGATGTTACCTGTGTAACAAGAAAAAACAAATTTTTTAACCAGAAAGAGTTGTGCTCAGAATACCATGTAGTCTGGCTCTACAATGTTATAAGAAAAATATGAAAAAGTCGAGTTTAAGAACTAAAGATTTCTACTGATAAAGACGCCCAGTAGTTTTTTATGATTACCTAAGAACTCAATGTGTAGGCATTATTGATATTTACTGATAAAATATTCCAGGAAAAGTATATAGGGCAGAAATTATTCTTTTCTCCATTTTATAAATATTTATTTTAAATAAATATGTACTATCCGCTTACTAGATATTGATTCTTAGTGAGTCTGTCATCCAACATATTCTCTCTCCCTCTCTGTTTCAGGATATTCACCCAGTTCAAGATAATGTATGTTCCCTATAGCTTTAGCCAAGGCATTCATAGGCTAAACAGGACAGCGCTGAAATCAGTCATCAGAAAACTTCCTCGGAGTTAAATTGATCTCCACACTATCTACAAGCATTATACAAGTCAATTGTTTCAGTAGAGACCAAATGTTTACTGCATTGCTGGGACACAATAATCTACTAGGAAATAAAGTGAGAATAAAAAAGACTGGCTCCCAGTTTTACTGGTCATCATCTCTTCCTCATTTAGGTGCTTGCAAATCACCTATTAATCTTTTCTAGAATCTTGCCCAGAATAAAAAATAAGTACAATTTTGTATGTTAGAGAACTCACCATCTTTTTCTTTCTGAAAGGGAAAAAGATAATTTCCTTCCAGTCACAGAGTAAATAAGAACTAAAATCAATTTGAAATACAAAGTATATAATTTTGAGTTCTCCTCATTAGACATAATTTAGGAACAGACTGGATGAGCAAGATCAAGAACAGGGGAAAGTGATGATAATAATTTAACCAAACTTATGAGTAAAGAAATCATAAAATAATTTTTTCAAGGGGCTGGCCCCGTGGCCGAGTGGTTAAGTTCGCGCACTCCGCTGCAGGCGGCCCAGTGTTTCGTTAGTTCGAATCCTGGGCGCGGACATGGTACTGCTCATCAGACCACGCTGAGGCAGCGTCCCACATGCCACAACTAGAAGAACCCACAACGAAGAATACACAACTATGTACCGGGGGGCTTTGGGGAGAAAAAGGAAAAAATAAAATCTTTAAAAAAATAAATAAATAAATAAAAATAATTTTTTCAATGCTATGTCACAGAACATAAGGGCAAAGTTTCATGATATCTTCCACTTATTTTCAAATAGTTCAACAATACACAAATACATACACAAATACACATGCAAATAAGCGAATATAGCAAAATGCTAAAATTGTAGCTTCTAGGCATAGGGTAAAAGAAAGTTCATTGTACTATTCTTTCAACTTTTCTGTATGTTTAAATTTTTCATAATAAAATGTCAGAGGAAAATAAAACCTAACACACTGCTCTGTGGACCATAACACATGCACACAATATAGATATTGTGACTGTCAACTAATTAACAGAGAGAATTATTTGAAATATAGATGTGTTAGAAAGTTATCAGATCATACTGCCATGAAAATACCAGGCTCCACAAAGACTTTCTAAGCAGAGTTTTGTTTTTGACACAACCTGTTTTTGGTTAGTCTAGCCAACAAAGGAGTCATACTTTTTGGAGCTCTCATGTATCCAGCTGATTGCTTTGTATAATACTTTGGAAGCGTTTCTATAAACTAGACTCATTCTATTAGCAATCACAGCCACCAAGGTCTGAATGCAGAGGTTGTTTTGCTACTCCTAAGGCCAAAAGAGAAATCCATGCCAGAAAGAATAAAAAACTAGGCAAAAAGTAATTTTTCCTCTAGGCAGTAAGAGACATAACTTATGAATGATATAACTAAAAGCCATAGACATGAATAATGTCCCCAGACAATCTATTTAAGTTTAATATGAGTTAAAATGTACTTTAATGTTATCAATCAGACACGAAGAGAAATCAAACCCACAATGAAACTATTTTAAATTGTTACAATCTGTTGGAAGACACCGGCAGGATCCAAGGAGAGTGCAGAGGAAGTCCCAGCAATTCATTTATTTCAGTCAGAATTATACCTGTAGGCCTAAAATATTCAAAGGTACACCGATGGCTTAGTAGCAGGAGTGATGAATTCCACCTAACACTGCCCCATTGAGAAGCCCGGGTGAAACTGCAAAGTATTTGTTAAATCAAATGTGAAAGCTTGACTATTCAGGATAAAATATCAGAATGTTCTGAAGTGGAAGCAAAGAAGCAGATTGAACACGGAAGATGGAACTGAGAAACACAGAACAGAAAGAGAAGAGTTAAGGAAAGAAAATCTCCTAGATAATAAATAAATAAATAAATGAATATAAATAAATAAATAAATAAATAAATAAATAACTACTGAGAAGACGATAAAAAGAAAGGCCTGATAATGAAGATAATGAGAGTTGGGTCCAAAGTGAGGGCAGCCACTGCAGAAAAACAGAGCAGGGCAGTGATAATGGAGAACAACTTAGAAAAATTGAACTAACTTTCAACTGAAAAAGCAAACAAGCAAACCTAAGTTATGCTACGGAAAAGATGTAGGAAAACAGAGCAGTAAGATCAGGACAATTATCGAGCTTTGGGTTCAAAACGTATCTAGCAAATCAAAGTTCTAAATTTGCTATATTGATCCAACAGACCCAAAGTGGATGGTCACTAGTTCTGATCGTAACAATTAAAAGAAATTATCTTCCAGTTGGACAGATAAATGAGGAAAGTAACAGCAGAGCATGATGTTAAACTTGATGCTTTGGTATAAAACAAATTTGGGGACTGGTTCTTTAATCAAGCAGACTTACATCCATTACATCAGGTTTTCAACTTTAACAAGGATGGCAAACAAGCTTTATCCCACATGATGAATCCAACTTCACGTGCCTCAGGAACAAGAGTAATAGTGGTCAGCATTAATGAGTGCTGACTGTGGCAGGCATTCTTCTACACGTTTTACACCTATGAACTCGATTCTAACAGCAACCCTAAGAAGCAGGCACTACTATTATCCCCATTTTACTGATAAGGACATAAAGAAGTTAAGTGACCTGCCTGAAGTCACGTATCTAGTAAGTACAGAAGGCAGGATTTGAATCCCAGTAGTGGAACCCTAAGGTATGCCCCAAACCATTATGCAATCCTGCCCCTCAAGGAAAGATGCGGGGATCAGGTCTGGACATTTTGGTCATCTGAATAAGTGCTGGAGAAAGCTTGGGCTCTCCAGTGATGTGGCCCAGGGTTCACATTTCAGCTCTCCCCTTTACTAGCTATGTGATCTTTGGAGCATCACTTAAGCCCCATGAGACTCATTTGCCTCCTGTGAAAATGAGGATTCTAATACCTCGTTTACAAGTCAAATTCTGAGGATTTGAGAAGATCATGTAATTAAAGTGGCCAAGCCTAAGATCTGATGCAGAGCAGGCACTCAGTCAACAGTAAGTAGCTAGTACTATAACTGAATACTCTCACAGTTGGAGAAACATTACACTCAATATACAAGAAATTATAAAACAAATTATACCTATTACAAAAGTAAAGTTAAATTCTTAAATGGCATTTACAGCAAAATTACATATTGTGAATGAAATAAAGTTTTAAAACACTTTTTTTCTGATGTTGAAATCCCTAATACAACCCAGGCGGTAAAATGCCTCCCACAGAGCATACTGTACCTCTTTGACGATTTTCACCCCTTTTGGATCCTTGATATTAACAGCTATACTCTAAAAATTAAAATATATAAATATTAAAATCGTACATAAAGGTTTTTATTATTACTGACATTTCAACAAGGGAACCATTCATATCATAGATCCTGCTCTTAAAGCAAATGTATGTTCCTCATGAAGAAACATTTAAATCACCTTTACTGATTTTATTTGCAATTTGGATATGTTAGCTGATAGCAAGGATTATAGTAAAAATTTTTCCAATAATAATACCAAGTATTGGGCAATTAGCAATCTCCAAAGGATTAACAAATGTAAAGAATCAAATGATTCCTCTTGATAGTAAAATTATTTCCGTTATAAAACATTATAAACTCTCACAAAATGTTTAAGTTAGTGACAAAGGAAGAAAAGCTCTATTGCTTTTATTTGGTAAGTGGTGAATGAATAAAATTTCACCTTATTTGAAACATTAGTTATATCTACAAAAAAAAGTAGAAACAAACAAGCCAGGATGATATCAAACGCTTTGCTATTACAAGAGAATAACACAAAGAAGGCAAAAAAAAGGAAATGACGTTCTTACTTTTTTATTTCGGTTAACACTGAGAAAATAAACACTTTCCGTCCCCAGAAAAGGTGGCCCCCAAGCTCGTGTGTCATCACCAGCTCCTGGAAGTAACAGTTCAAGCTATTAATCTTTACCTTTGAAACACCATGAGACATGTCACACCAACGGGCTCTCTCATCACACACATTCACAGGCATCTGAACAAGATCAGCTCAAGTCATGGCATTAGCCATCTAGAGGGGGCCATAGGAGCTGCTTAGGACTGTCCACACTCTACCTGTTCATCTTAACCACTAAATCCCTCCATATTCTCTTTCACTGAACTCCATCCCTGAAAGTCAAAATCCAGAAGGAAATAACCTACTGGCAGTTTTAAAGTTTAATAAATGTCAAATGTGAGGGGAAAAAAAATTACTGTCAGTTTTTGCCAAGCAAGTTGGTCAGCTTTTCCCATGTTTCTTGGCATTAAATGTGCAAAGAAAATGTTGAGTCTGCAAAAGATTTTTGTTAAATATTATTTAAGGCAGAATAATGATAAGTAAGTCTTTAGGATAAAATGGCATCCGAGGGTAGGTAGAGAACAATGATAAATAAATCTATAACAAAATTTTCTGTAGCAACAACAAATCAGAAAAGGCAAAATAAGCTACTGAATAGCAAATTCTGTGAATTTAAAACATTATTTTAGAATACAATTTCAGTCTTCTGGGTCCTGCTTCAAAGTAAAAGTTTAAAACCATCAAAAAATAGGGCATTTTATTCTGGACATCTACTTTAAGTGATTCTGAAATTTTTTTGTGTTTGATTCAAAGACAACATCTTAGAGTTACAGAAAAAAAAGTTTTCTTTGCACAAAAAGCAACTGGCAAACAACATCGATAGAACTCAGAAAATGAATCAACACTTAAATGACACAAAACAATATCACTTTAATTAAGAATTTTGTAAGTTCTAAGTATTGATATAAGAAACAAATCACTATATAAGCAATTATAAAGTATTTATCACTAGCCCCCTAAAAAGAGATAATTTGTGAACATGTGTTAAAATTTAAATTCTAATTTCATTTAAATGATATAATTAACCTAGTAGCCCATTAGACTTTACCTACTAAAATTGATGAAGAAAAACAGACACAGCCTTTTAGAAAATAAAAGAGTCTAAAGAATAAACTCATTTATTAAAAAAAAAAAAAAAAAACCAAGAGAAACAGAGGACACAGGACAAAAGAAAAAAGAAACATTAGTTCCAACTGGATATGAACCAATAACAATACAAAACAATAAATGGTATCAAATGGAATGGAATACTCAAACATCAGGGGAAAAAAATGAACCACAAGAGCCCACAAAGGCAACCTCTCAGTAACAAACCAGTTAGAGGCTTCAGGGAAAACGTATGCATGAATCTGGGTCTTCAGGATCAGCAGGACCTCTTAGAGTAAAGAGAAAGTCCAGCTACTTCCATTTTTTTTCGAAGCTCCCCATACATTAAAAACATTTTTTAAAATGAAGCCATGCCAAGATAAGGCTAAAATTAGATGGTTTATTTTAAATGTTTACATTCATCTCTCAGATGAAGAAAATGTCAGCAATCTAAATTGGAGGCCTACATGGCTTTCTGCCCCAATTGTCCCTGGTATATAACCAGGGTTTTAGAGAGGCAGAAGGATCAGTGTCAAAGGCACACGACAGGAAATAAAGGTTAAAGGTCACAACTGGTAAAAACAGGCAGTTTGAGAGACATGTTTTATTTGTCCTACACACAATTTAAATTCTTTAGCTACCATGATTTCAAAATCTGAAGATCTCATATAAAAATTCCGACTGCTTTTCTTAAATATTTCAATACATTTACTCATTCAGCAAATATTTACAGGGTGCCTACTACGTCACAGACACTGCTCTATGCAGAGCAGACGCAGCAGTGAACAAAAGACCAAGAGCCCTGCCCTCACATCCCTGCCTACTGGGGACAATGCTGGAGTATCAGCAGCATCATTTGTGGCCCGCCCCCAGCCCACTTCACTCATTTGTGTTACCTGCCTGGCCCTACAGACATTTAGTTTCCACTCAATGACCAACTCTAAAAAGAGAATAAAAAATATACTTCAGCTTGCTGTGCTCTTTGATTACACAAATAAGAATACTCTAAGTTCTAAGTCAGAAAACTACAACCAAATCTTATTTAATTAAAGAACTGGAGAAATGGACACAAAAAGAGACCAGTTCTCTACTGAAATCTGAAAATACAGCCAAGTCACTTCTCCTCATATCTGTGTTGAATAACATCTTGAAAACCCAAAACAATTAAATATATAATGTGAACATTAAAACGTACATTGGATGCAGAGGAGTGGCATCAGCATCACGACGGAGTGAACTCGCCCAGGACACTCTCCCCTCCAACATGCAACAAAAAGGAGCAACCACATTCCAACAAAAAATAATAGCACAGGAATCCCCAGAGACCCACAGCAGCCAGAGGAGCTGGATTGGGTTAAGAGAGATCTTTGCTCCCTCCCCTAGAGACTGGGATCACTGCCGCTGGAGGCTCTGTGAGGGAAGGAGCAGGGGAGGGGCCACGCTTCCATGGGATCTTCCAGGACTCCCACCGCCCTGCAGCAGAAACCCTCCAATGGGGCAAAAGCTTTCATGTGGGGTGATCCCATTAAGCCAAGACCCCAGGAAACCAGAGAGCAACAGCTGATTGGGAAACCCGGGTCTGCGTGCAAGAGAAAGTGTTCCCCCGCCTCCAACCAGCACTGTGCACTGCCATCGGGCCGAAGGCGGAGGGCTCAGAATACACGGCTCTCGACCCCCATCTAGTGGCGAGAGGCTGTAACTGCAACCAAATAATATCACTATGCACAAAAACCGCTCCTCTACCATCCAGCAATTTATAAAAGCTCCAGAGCGGAAGGAAAAAATAAAAACACAGAATATGTCCTGAGGACTTGGAAATAGGTAAACTAAACGACAATGAATTCAGAATAGCTATCATCAAAAAACTCAGTGAGGTAAAGGAAAATATAGAGAAACAAGTCAACAAGTTCTGGAGTTACTTCACAAAAGAGATTGAAACTATAAAGGAGAATCAATTAGAAATACTAGAGATGAAAAATACAATGAATCAGATAAAACAGAATACAGATTCCTTGCATGCCAGTGTGGACAACATAGATCAGCAAATTAGCATAATCGAAGATAGACAGGTTGAACGGTTCCAGACAGAGGAAGAGAGAGAATGAAGACGAAAAAGAAATGAAGAAAATCTCCAAGGAATAGCCGACTCAATGAGGAAATGCAATTTAAGAATTATCGGCAGACCCAAGGGCGAAGAAAAGGAGAATGGAGCAGAAGGTGTGCTCAAAGAAATAATAGCAGAGAACTTCCCAAGTCTAGGGAATGAGAGAGAAATGTGTGTGGAGAAAGCTTTCAGATCGCCTATATATGTCAATGTAAAAAGACCTACCGCAAGGGGGCTGGCCCCGTGGCCGAGTGGTTAAGTTCGCGCACTCCGCTGCAGGCGGCCCAGTGTTTCATTAGTTCGAATCCTGGGCGCGGACATGGCACTGCTCATCAGACCACACTGAGGCAGCGTCCCACATGCCACAACTAGAAGAACCCACAACGAAGAATACACAACTATGTACCGGGGGGCTTTGGGGAGAAAAAGGAAAAAATAAAATCTTTAAAAAAAAAAAAAAAAAAAAAAGACCTACCGCAAGGCATATAGTAGTAAAAATGGCAAAAATGAATGACAAAGAAAGAATACTCAGGCAGAAGAAAACAACCTACAAAGGATCCCTCATCAGACTTTCAGCAGATTTCTCTGCAGAAACCTTACAAGCTAGGAGAGACTGGAATGACATATTCAAAACTTTAAAGAATAAAAATCATCAGCCAAGAATACTCTATCCAGCAAAAATGTCCTTCAGGTATGAGGGAGAAATTAAATCTTTCCCAGACAAACAAAAGCTAAGGGACTTCATAGCCATGAGACCCCCCCCCTACAAGAAATCCCCAGGAAGGCCCTCATACCTGAAAAAAGAAAAAGAGGGAGAAAGGGGTAACAAAACACAGAGTAAGGAGACCAACAGATAGAATCAGAATAGGATAGCAAATATTCAACTATAGCATTAGGATAAAGGGAAGGAAAACACCAAAAACAAAGACAATCTTATCACTCTAACCACAAACTCACAACACAAGTTGGAATAAGAGATGAAAATAATAACTTAGGAGGGGAGGAGGAAAGGGACTGAATCAGTTTAGGCTAAGGAAATAAGAGGCCACCAGAAAATGGACTACGTTATGCATGAGATTCTGAATACAAACTTCAGGGTAGCCACTAAACTGAAAAACAGAACAGAGACACAAAAAATAAATAAGGAAAAAGCTAAGAAACCCAGCATAAGAAACTGAAGAAGTCAATGGGTAGGCCAAAACACACAGGACGAGTAACAAAGGAAATGCAGGAAAATCAGAAAACGAGCAACAGAATGACAGCATTAAGCCCTCATGCATCAATAATCAGCCTCGGTGTAAACGGATTGAACTCTCCAATGAAAAGACACAGAGTGGCAAGATCGATTAAAGAACAAGATCCAACAATTTGTTGCCTCCAGGAAACACACCTCAGCTCCAATGACAAACACAGTCTAGGAGTGAAGGGGTGGAAGACGATACTCCAAGCTAATGGCAAACAAAAGAAAGCAGGTGTCGCAATACTTATATCAGATAAAGTAGATTTCAGGACAAGACAGGTAAAGAGAGACACAGAGGGCAATATATAATGATCAAAGGGACACTTCATCAAGAAGAAATAATGCTTATAAATATCTATGCACCCAACACAGGAACACCAAAGTTCATAAAGCAACTATTAACAAACCTAAAAAAAGATATCAAAAATAACACAATAAAGCAGTGGACCTCAACACCCCACTCACATCATTGGACAGATCATCCAGACAGAAAATCAACAAGGAAATAGTGGAATTAAATGAAAAGCTAAAACAGTTGAACTTAATAGACATATAAAGAACACTTCATCCAAAAATGGCAGAATAAACATTCTTCTCAAGCACATATGGAACATTCTCAAGGACAGACCATATGTTGGGAAACAAGGTAAGCCTCTATAAATTTAAAAAAATTGAAATAATAACAAGCCAATCATAATGCTATAAAGCTAGAAATTAATTATAAGAAAAAAGCTGAGAAAGGCACAAAGATGTGGAGACTAAACACTATGCCATTGAACAAGCAATGGATCATTGAAGAAATTAAAGAATAAATCAAAAAATATCCGGAGACAAATGAAAATGATAACATGCCATACCAACTCATATGGGATACAGCAAAAGCTGTATTAAGAGAGAAATTCATCGCAATACAGGCACACCTTAACAAACAAGAAAAATCCCAAATAAGCAATCTTAAACTATACCTAACTGAATTAGAGAAAGAAGAACAAACAAAGCCCAAAATAAGCAGAAGGAGAGAAATAATAAAAATCAGAGCAGAAATAAATGCTATTGAAACAAAAAGGCAGTAGAAAGGATCAATGAAACAAAGAACTGGTTTTTTGAGAAGATAAATAAAATTGACAAACCCCTAGCCAGACTTACAAAGAAAAGAAGAGAGAAAGCTCAAATAAACAAAATCAGAAATGAAAGAGGAGAAATAACAACAGACTCCACAGAAATACAACAGATTATAAGAGAATGCTATGAAAAACTATATGCCAACAAAATAGATAACCTAGAGGAAATGGATAAATTCTTAGACTCTTGCAATCTTCCAAAGCTAAGTCAAGAAGAAGTAGACAATCTGAACAGACCAATCACAAGGAAAGAGATTGAAACTGCAATCAAAAGCATCCCAAAGAATAAAACCATAGGACCAGACAGCTTTCCTGGGGAATTCTACCAAATTTTCAGAGGATTTAATACCTATACTTTTCAAGCTATTCCAAAAAATTAGGGAGAATGGAATACTTCCTAATACATACTACAAGGCCAACATCACACTGATACCAAAGCCTGACAAGGATAGCACGAAAAAGGAGAACTACAGGCCAATATTGCTGATGAACATAGATGCAAAAATTCTCAACAAAATTTTGGCAACCCAAATTCAGCAATTCATCAAAAGGATCATACATCATGATCAAGTGGGATTCATACCAGGGACACAGGGATGGTTCAACATCTGCAAATCAATTAACGTGATACACCACACCAAGAAATTGAGGAATAAAAACCACATGATCATCTCAATAGATGCAGAGAAAGCATTTGACAAGATCCAACAGCCATTTATGATAAAAACTCTGAAGAAAATGGGGATAGAAGGAAACTACCTCAACATAATAAAGGCCATATACGACAAACCCACAGACAACATCATACTCAATGGGCAAAAACTGAGCACCATCCCCCTGAAAACAGGGACGAAACAAGGATGCCCTTTATCACCACTCTTATTCAACATAGTACTGGAGGTTTGGGCCAGAGCAATTAGTCAAGAAAAAGGAATAAAAGGAATCCAAACAGGGAGGGAAGAAGTGAAACTCTTGCTGTTTGCAGATGACATGATCTTATATACAGAAAACCCCAAAGGGTCCATTGGAAAACTTTTAGAAGTAATCAACAACTACAGCAAAGTTGCAGGGTATAAAATCAACTTACATAAATCAGTGCATTTCTATAGTCTAATAACGAACTAACAGAAAAAGAACTCAAGAACACAATACCATTCACAATTGCAACAAAAAGAATAAAATACCTTGGGGTGAATTTAACTAAGGAAATGAAAGACCTATACAATGAAAACTACAAGGCTTTTCTGAAAGAAATGGATGATGACATAAAGAGATGGAAAGACATTCCATGTACATGGATTGGAAGAATAAACATAGTTAAAATGTCCACTCTACCTAAAGCAATCTACAGATTCAATGCAATCCCAATCAGAATCCCAATGACATTCTTTACAGAAATAGAATAAAGAATCCTAAAATTCATGTGGGGCAACAAAAGACCCTGAATTGCTTAAGCAATCCTGGGAAAAAAGAACAAAGCTGGAGGCATCACAATCCCTGACTTCAAAACATACTACAAAGCTACAGTAATCAAAACAGCACGGTACTGGTACAAAAACAGGTGCAAAGATCAATGGAACAGAATTGAAAGCCCAGAAATAAAACCACACATCTATGGACAGATAATCTTTGACAAAGGAGCTGAGGGCATACAATGTAGAAAAGAAAGTCTCTTCAAAAAATGGTGTTGGGAAAACTGGACAGTTACATGTAAAAGAATGAAAATTGACCATTCTTTTTCACCATTCACAAAAATAAACTCAAAATGGATCAAAGACCTAAAGATAAGACCTCAAACCATAAGACTTCTAGAAGAAAATGTAGGCAATACACTCTTTGACATCAGTATTAAAAGGATCTTTTCAGACACCATGTCTTCTCAGACAAGGGAAAGAATAGAAAGAATAAACAAATGGGACTTCATCAGACTAAAGAGCTTCTTCAAGGCAAATGAAAACAGGATGGAAACAAAAAAACAACCCACTAACTGGGAAAAAATATTTGCAAGTCATATATATGACAAAGGCTTAATATCCATAACATATAAAGAACTCACATAACTCAACAACAAAAAATCAAACAACCTGATCGAAAAATGGGCAGGAGACATGAGCAGACATTTCTCCAAAGAAGATATATGGATGGCCAATAGGCACATGAAAAGATGTTCATCATCACTGATCATCAGGGAAATGCAAATCAAAACTACACTAAGATATCACCTTACACCTGTTAGAATGGCAAAAATAACCAAAACAAATAGTAAGAAATGTTGGAGAGGTTGTGGAGAAAAAGGAACCCTCATACACTGCTGGCGGGAATGCAAACTGGTGCAGCCACTATGGAAAACAGTATGGAGATTTCTCAAAAAATTAAAAATAGAAATACCATATGACCCAGCCATCCCACTACTGGGTATCTATCCAAAGAGACTGAAGTCAGCAATTCCAAAAGTCTCATGCACCGCTAAGTTAACCGCAGCATTATTCACAATAGCCAAGACGTGGAAGCAATCTAAGTGCCCGTCAACTGATAACTGGATACAGAAGATATGGTATATATATATATATACAATGGAATACTACTGAGCCATAAAAAAGAATAAAATCGTCCCATTCACAACAACGTGGATGGACCTTGAGGGAATTGTTAAGTGAAATAAGCCAGACAGAAAAGGACAATCTCTGTATGACTCCCCTCATATGAGGAATTTAAACATGTAGACAAAGAGAACAGATTAGTGGCTACCAGGGGAAAGGAGGGGTCGGGGTGGGCACAAAGGGCGAAGGGGTGCATCTACAACACGAGTGACAAACAATAATGTACAACTGAAATTTCACAAGATTGTAAACTATCATAAACTCAACAAAAATTTTTTTTAAAAAATGTATATTGGCCAAAGGGTTAAAGGAAAGAGAGCAATCAGTCAGAAAAAAAAGCAACAAATACCTGCTAGGAACAAAGCTTCATACCAAATGTATGGCTATGGGACATCATAAAGACCTAAAAGGAAGGTGTCCTCCCCAAGGGAAATGAAAAAGTACAAGGGAGAAACAGGCCTAAATAAATAGGGGATAATTATTTTCATAATTAATGTAAATACAAATATTTGGCCTAGTATTTAGGCAGAGATCAACTGAAATAGCAAGAGAAATTAGATTGGATGCTTTATCTAGAAATGGAAGACCCAATGGTTGAAATTAGAAAGAGCTGTGGCATTGACATTGGACAGCAGTGTGAAAACCAGAAGTTTTATGGGACCTAGAAAAGAAAAAACCAATGTTCAGCTAGAAAATAAACACTATTCAGCATGTACCCTGCAATGACCAAAAGTGATAAACATCACTGGATAAATGAACTATTATCTCTGGAAGGCAGGATTGGCCACGTTAGTCTATCACCTGGAGCCTGATGAACACAGGACCAGATAAATAGAGTATAATAATATATATAATGTTCCCCATGCTCATCAGAGAATCTTCTTCTCCCTGCTTTGGCTCCTAAGAAGATCTGTGTAACAGAAAGTTGAATCTTCCAGATCAAATATTCTACTTTACAGTGTTTAATCACTTACGGTAAATTAATAAGTTGATATAATTATAAACTAGTCTCTAATGAGTCTTATAGATACATGCACACTATTCAAGGCTAGACCATTTTCACTGATTTTAGAATTCTGTTCCAGCTCCATAAGGACTAGATCTTGAAGAATAAATAATAATGCTAATTTTTGAAACCATCCAAAACAAGCTGTTTATATGCAGAGGACGTAGAGAACACAGACTCTGCCCTTTAAGTGCTTTTTGGAGAGAAAGGTCACATGACACTTTTCTAAGCAAGTTTATCAATAACAGCATTAACCAAACACCAAAATGCTACCAAGGCACCGAATAAAAGTGAAAATTGTGTAAACAGAATAGGTTTATTTGGTTAAGAAAGAAAAAAGTACAAAGGAGAAATAGGCCTAAGTAAATAGGGAATGATGATTTCTAAAACTAATGTAAAGAATGGGAAGATAAAAAAGAAAGCACATCAGATGAAAAACAAAAAAATGAAGAATTGAAATAAAAATGAAGAATTGATCTTAGCTTAGGTGTTTTTCCCTCAAAATCTTTAAAATTATAAAATGGGGAAATGTCTCTTCTATTAGGAATAGAAAAGAATGACTTAGCCTGAGGTATTTGGGGTCCTTTTTGGCAGACTTTGATTCCTTTTTCCTTCTCTCCCCTTCTGTGAACTACTTCTTCCCTCTTACCCTGCCTTGTTCTTGCTCCCCTTCATCCCACAGCGAGGGAGTGTGGCCAGGCCCTCTGGAATCTCAGTCTCAACAGTAGGGCTTGTGTGGGGCTCAGGAGGGCCAGGATCAGAGCTGAGGGCCTGGATATTCCTTATTAGCTGCGTGACCTTGAACAAACTGCGTTCTCGCTCAGTGTCTCTGTCTTCTCATTTATAATCTAGGAATGATAACATCAACTCATAAGGTCATTGTAAAGATTAAACAAGTTAATATAGGCAAAGCACTTAGAACCGTGCCTGGCACTGGGATAAGTGCTGTTAGCATCACTGTCATTACATGTTGCATCTCAGTTTCTACCAGAGGCTTTCAGGTGCGTGTGAAGGACCTGGCTTAAGCCTTAGCCTGGGGTACCTAAAAAGGGTAAAGAGAGACCCTTAGTATAGGTTCAGAGGAAAATAAGGAATGAAGAAGAGAAAATAATCATTTCATTTCAATTTTCTCCCCATCCCACATAGAGGGACAGGGATATTTAAAGAACTGTGAAAAATATTTATTAGCTTTTTTTATGTTTTAAAGGGAGCATTAGCTTTACCTGGTCTTTCCACTTTTATAATTTCTGCTCCAAGATCTCCTAAATTCATAGTAGCAAAAGGTCCCGCCAGTACTCTACAATGTTAACAATGATAAATAAATTAATTACCATCTTGAAGATTTTTATACTAATTCTTTTCTTAATAGTCCATCAACTCAGACAAGCTCAAAAATGCTAGTAAGAATTAAAACTGTTCAAAAAAGTCATTGGTCATATGTGCCAAGAGCTTTAAAAAGTACATTCCCTTTGTTACAGTAACTCTACTTCCAGAATTCTATTCTAAAGATCAAAAGATGTCCTGAGACAAAGATTTATGTACAAGAAGCCTAATTTATAATAGTGAAATACGGTGGGATGATTAATTAATGATGTGGCAACTATATAATAAAGTATCATCTTATATTTTTGTTGAATCTTGAATGACCTGGGAACATATTCACAATATAATACTATGTTTTAAACGTGGGTAAAACTATAATTTTAATATGGTCCCAACTTTTGTTTTTAAAAATCATATATAAATATGCAGATTAGAAAGAAATACATAAATATTATACTACTTGTCTCTTAGAATGATGAAGTTATGTGAATTTTTCTTTCCAGAATTTTGATAATAAGCATTTAAGAGTCCTCTTATAATCTAAAAGATAAATTAATGTTTTCTGAGAGACGGGAAAAACTCCAAAACATGGATAAACCAATACAAACCTCGTTAGATCCAGAATTTTTACACCCTCTAATGGCTTCGTATTGTCAGCATCTGGCAAAACACAGAAAATATTTGAAGAGTATTGACTACTAATTTTCAGGAGGAAGAATGCAGAATTCTTCATATTCTGCTTTAAGTAATCTCTATTACTACCAAAAAATATTTTTTCCTTCACAATATTTCTGCTCTATATGTAACATAGGAACCTTGACCTGATCCAATTAGGTCAATCTGCAAACTTAAAGCCCCTAATACCAGATTATTCCCAATTAATAAAGCCCACATCTATGCTTAAGATAGTTTGTCTAATGAAAAATAGAAAGTGGGAGGGGAAAGAGATGCATAGGCCGAGCACATAGGATTTTTAGGGCACTGAAAATACTCTGTATGATGCTATAATGATAGATACATGTCATTATACATTTGTCCAAACTCATAGAATGTACAACACTAAGAGTGAACCTTAATGTAAAATATAGACTTTGGGTGATTATGATGTGTCAATGTAGGTTCATCAATTGTAACAAACATACCCTCTGGCATGGGATGTTGATAATGGGGGAGGCTATGAATGTGCGGGAAAAGAGGATATATGGGAAATCTCTGTATCTTCCTCTCAATGTTTTTTAAAGTATGTTTTTTGGTGAGGAAGATTGGCCCTGAGCTAACATCTGTTGCCAATCTTCTTCTCTTTTTTTTCCTCCCCAAAGCTCCAGTACATAGTTGTATATCCTAGTTGCAGGTCACTTGAGTTCTTCTATGTGGGATGCCACCACAGCATGGCTTGATGAGTGGCACGTAGGTCTGTGTCCAGGATCCAAACCGTCGAACTCTGGGCCACGAAAGCAGAGCATGCAAACTTAACCACTCAGCCATGGGGGCTGACCCCTTTCCTCTGAATTTTGCTGTGAACCTAAAGTTCTCTAAAAAAATAAAGTCTTAAAAAAATAAATAAATAAAAAGTGAACTAAACAAAAGAGTACTAACAACAAAAAAGGAGAAACAAAGACTTTCACATATTTGTCCCACATTTAAGACACGGAGAAAATAATGAATTTAAAAAGTTTGTTAAACAATTTATAATCCTAAGTGTATTTCTTTTTTCTTTTCATCCATCAGCTATAAAAATAAGTAGATAAGTCAATAATTATATCAATAATTCACTAAAAATATTTAACATCAACATTAAATCACAAAGTCAAATTCTAGCCAAATGGCTTACAAAAGTTTAGGTTGTGGTGACTGAAATCAAGCTGAACTTATGGGAACAAATGACGAACTACTGGCTCAATATGTTTTTTAAAAAATAGACTTTATTTTTTAGAGCAGTTTTAGATTCACAGCAAAATTGAGCAGAAAGTATAGAGAATTCCCATGTACCCCTTTCCCTCACACATCAAAACCCCCTCCACTTTCAACATCCCTCACCAGAGTGGTACATTTGTTATAGTTGAAGAACCTACACTGACACATTGCTATCACCCCAAGTCCATAGTTCACACTAGGAATCACTTTTGGGGTTGTATATTTTATGGATTTGGACAAATGCATAATGACATATCCACCATTATAACATCATACAGAATATTTCACTGTCCTAAAATCCTCTGAGCTCTGCCTATTCATCCCTTCCTTCCCGTAAACCCCTGGCAACCAATCTTTCAACTGTACCCATAGTTTGCCTTTTGCAGAATATCATATAGTTGGAATCATACAGTATGTAGCCTTTCCAGAGTGGCTTCTTTCACTTAGTAACATGCATTTAAGTTTCCTCCATGGCTTCACAGATCATTTCTTTCTAGTGCTAAACAATATTCCATTACCTGGATATACCACAGTTTATTTATCCATCCACCTATTAAAGGACATCGTGGTTGCTTCCAAGGTTTGGAAATTATGAAGAAAGCTGCTATAAACATCACATGCAGGTTTTTGCGTGGACTTAAGTTTTCAACTCATTTGGGTAACTATCAAAGAGTGTGATTGCTAGATAGTATGGTAAGAGTACGTTTAGTTTTCCACTGTGTCTTCCAAACTGACTGTACCATTTTGCAATCCCACCAGCAATGAATGAGAGTTACCTCAGTTAAATACAATTTTTTAAAATCTCAACATAGCTCCAGCACCAGTGGATCAAGAATGAGGGTTACAGAAGTCATACATTTACACCATACACCATTATAGGCTTGAGACGGATCATAAAGGGTGCAATGATTCTTAGTGAGGGGGTCCCCAAACCGCCCTGCTCTACAAGGAATACTGGAAGTCCATAAAGTAGGCATTCTCTCCCTGAAATAAGCCAATTTACTATTTTACAACCAAAAACTGCTGTCACAGCAATAGGAAATATGTGAAGTCCATGTAACTGGTGAAATATTTTCTTGGAAGAACACTTATGTAGGAAACCAAATTATACTCAGATGATAAATTGATGAGCAGAGGATCAGAAACAGGAAAGTAGCTAAAACAAAGTTTAATGTGGTAGATTGTTACAGCAATGGCCTCCATGAATCATACTTCCAGATATCCACACCCTATTTATTCCCCTTCAATGTTCACTCTGGGTTTGGGCATTTGCCTAGCTTTGGCAATGGGACATTAGCACACTTGATGCCAGCAGAGGCTGGGTAAGTGCTTGCAAACTGGGGCTTGCCTCTTTGGAATGCTTTTGCCTTCATATAAAGAAGCACAAGATGAAAGAACACATGGAGAGAGGCTCAGCCACCCCAAGCATTGCAGCCATCCCAGCTGAGGCCCCAGACATGTGGGTGAAGCCATCTCAGGACACCCACATCCAGCCACGAGTGAGTTCAGGTGAGTCCAGCAGAACACCCACAGAACTGTGAGAAAAAATCAGCCACTGTTGTTTTAAGCTCTTAAGTTTTAAGTGCTTTGTTATGCAACAATAGATAAACAGACAAAATGACTTATGGCAGAGATAGCCTATTGTAGCAGCCAGAGTGATCCTTTTACAATATAACACATATAATGTCATTCCTCTGCTCGAAATCCTCTAATGGCTTTCTACCAAACTTAGAATGAAATCCAGAATCATAGCACAGCCCACAGATCTGCTTGTTCTGGCCCTTGGCTAGCTCTCCAGCCTCATTCCTCCTCACTCTCCCCCTCACTCTTCAGTTGCATTAGCCCTCCTGCAGTTCCTTGAACACACTGAGCACATTTCTGTTTTACAGCCTGTGGCGGAAAGATGTACCACTCAGATTCCCCTTGAAACAAAGGGCTTTCTGCCTACCTACCAGAAGTGTAGTTAGCTTCTGACCTCCAGTATTAGCTTTGCCAAGGTGCACGTCAGCTTTCCTCAGCTGAGAGCACACTATTCTCAGGGCAGCCCTTGGTCAAATGACTGACCAGATTTGGGGTAGAAAGCCCTGCTCATTTCTTCCACCCAGTGTGGAATGTTGGATCAGTTCTCTTTAAAGGTATTGGCTCTGGAACTCCCACTGGGCCAGCAAAGAACATGACAGGTCAGCATGCAGTCTGATGGTTCCTCTGCTCAATCTACTTCCTTCCTTTCCCATTCACAGGTGTTACTCCCCAATAAATCCTTTGTCCTTCTAACTATGTCCCAACATCTGCTTTCCAGAGAACCCAAGATATGATGGGGCACTTACTATTCCCTAGACCCGGAACTCTTTTCCTCCATATATTTGCATGTCTTGCTCACTATATTCAAATTTCTGCTCAAATATCACTCTCAGAGAGACCTTGCTTGATCATCATATCTAAAACAGCACCCTTCTGAACCTCTATACCTGCTTTATCTTTCTTCATAACACTTATCGTTTCCTCACATTACATGTTTATTTCTGTTATTACTGTCTTTCTCTCTAGAATGTAATCTCAATGAAGGTGGGACTTGTCTGTCTTGCATCCCATGCCTAGAACAGTGGTCGGCACAGAGTAGGCACTCACTAGGAATTAACTGAAGGATCACTCTGGAAGGGAAGGAGGAAGGAATAATAAATTTTTAATGCCCATCTCTTATTATATAGGAGAACAGTCAAAAATCAGCAAAATTTGGGGAAAGCCTCGGGGCCAGCCTGGTGGCACAGTGGTTAAGTTCACACGTTCCACTTCAGCTGCCCAGGGTTCGCCAGTCCAGATTCCGGGTATGGACCTACAGCACCACTTGTCAAGCCACGCTGTGGCAGGGGTCCCACATACAAAGTAGAGGAAAATGGGCATGGATGTTAGCTCAGGGCCAGTCTTCCTCAGCAAAAAGAGGAGGATTGGCAGCAGATATTAGCTCAGGGCTAATCTTCCTCAAAAAAAAAAATTATATATATATATATATATATGGGGAAAGGCTCTATCAGGAAAGAGGGAAATCAAAACAAATATGAAAAAGAAACTCAGAGGAAACAAAGATAAAGCAGGTAAAATAATTTTTTTTAAACTATCGTTATGATTCCACTGATATGATATTCTGGAAAAGGCAAACCAATAGAGATAGAAAACAGATCAGAGTTCACAGAGACTGGGGATGAAGAGAGGGGATGATTATAACGAAGGGTGAGCCAAGCATCTATATCTTAATTATGGTGATGGCTACATGACTTTACATAGTTTGTCCAAACTCAGAGGACTCTATACCAAAAAGAAAGACTTTTACTGGATGCAAATTTTACCTCCACAAAAAAATTGTCATTGATATTCTCAGAAACATGAAGATTTTGCACACATAAAACAAAACAAGATATGTAAAAAAAATTCAGAGAATAAAAATAGTCTTGGAAGTTAAAAAAAACGATAGAAGAACAGGAGTGCAAAAGAATGGTGGAAAAATAGACAAGAAAATCACCTAGAAAGTAAAACAAAAAGACAAATTAAAAGTGGGAAATGGAGGGGCCGGCCCTGTGGCCGACTGGTTGGGTTCACACGCTCCACTTGGCAGCCCACGGTCTCGCCGGTTCGGATCCTGGGCGCAGACATGGCACTGCTCATCAAGCCACGTTGAGGTGGCGTCCCACATGCCACAACTAGAAGGACCCACAACTAAAAATCTACGACTATGTACCAGAAGCCTTTGGGAAGAAAAAGGAAAAATAAAATTTTTAAAGAAAAGTGGGAAATGGAGAAAAGGGGAGAAAAATAAAGGATCCAATTATTGGTCCAGAAATTCCAATAACATAGGTTTCTCAAAGAGTGAACAGCAAAAACAGAAGACAGAGCATTAATAAAGAAATAATTCAGAAAAATTTCCCAGAACTGAAGGACATGAATTTCCAGATTGAAAAGGCCCACTATATGCCTAGCATAACGGATTTTTAAAAAACACACACCCAAGACACATCACTGTAAAAATCTGCAACACTGAGATTTTTTCTCTGACAAAAGATCTCAAAATTTTCTAGGGAGAAAAAATGCAGATCATATATAAAAGATTGGCTATCAGAATTGCATTGAGCTTCTCAAAAAAATACCGGAAACTAAAATGTAAAAATAGAGCAAAAATGTTTAAATCTTGAGAGGAGAAATTATTCCTCTTTTAAATTCTAAACCCAGTCAAGCTGTGAGTCATGTGTAAAGGTAGAAAAAAGAAATATTTTCAATCATGCAAGTTTTCAAAAACTTTACCTCCCATGCATCCTTTCTTGGGAAAATTACTTCTAGAGGATATGTTTTACCAAAAAGATGAACAAGAAATAAGAAGATATGGTATCCACCATCTTCCCCCCAGCAACCATTCATCTACTTTCTGTTTTAATGGATTTGCCTATTCTGAACATTTCATATAAATGGAACCAGACCAAAAGAAAACACCTAGATGGGCCCAGAAAACGGGGGATCCAAAGAAGGAGAAGAGTGAAAGGAATCCTCAGGGTGACAGTAAAGAAGATACTATCACAATAGCTGAGAGATTTATATTTACAGTACAGTTGTGGATGAATTAAGAACAGATATTGAGACAGCAAATAAAGAAGCCAGGGAAATATCAATACAAGGGAAAACAAAAAGGTATATCAGAGCAGCAATGTGATCAGAAATGAATAATTATATAATCATAATAATATAAATACTGAACAGTGATCTAGCAAAATTTATGGTTTGGGAGGATGGAAAATATATGTGCATTTGTTCGAATGGTGGTAAAAGAAAGCTAATCTTTCTCACTACAAATAATGCCGAAAAATAAAAAAATGAAGAAGCAGTATTATAATCATGTTATGTAGAGATTTGGAGGTAAAAACTAAAACAAACAGTTAAAAGAATTGAAATTTGTTGTCTCTGGGAAAAGGGACAGGGCAGAGAGGCACAAGGGATGACTACTTTTCATAATTTACCTTGTAGATCTAAAGTATATGTAAACTTTGATTTTAAAAAATTTAAAAATAAATTATAAATTATTTTATATTAAATTCATGAGCAACAGGGTGAAGTGTCATTGGCCATATCTCCTGCTGTACAGCTCCCTGCGATATTTTAATAAACACTGCCACTCTGAAGCTTTTCCTGATTCATTGTTTGCACAAACCACAGCAGCATTAAAGAGAAACTACCGTCTATTCTCACTATTCACAGAGTCCATTTTTGCAAATTTGACTCCTCACTAATATTTATTTGTAACCTCAAAATCAATACAGTCATGTTTTGCTTGACGTGGATCCATTCTGAGAAATGCCTCATTAGGTGATTTCATCATTGTTCCAACATCATAGAGTGTACTTACACAAACCTAGATGGTACAGCTACTACATACCTCAGCTAGATGATACTCATCTTATGGGACCACTGTCGTACATGCAGTCCATCATTGACTGAAACGTCGGTAGGCAGTGCATGACTGTACCTGCAGAGCTTTCACAGTCATTCTGGGACATGCACAGGATGCAGGAAAACTGGAGTCACCTGATGCACATTTTCCCAGCTGAGGTCAAACAAGGCCTTCTTGTTTGAGGTCTCATATTGTTAAATAAGTGTCCTTTTGGTGGTATATTTAGTGTCACGTGTTCACGTTTTTGTGCTGTTTGTTGGTGATTTTGCTGTTTAAAATGGCCTCCAAGAGTAGTGCTGAAGTGCTGTGCAGTGTTTCTAAGCCCAAGAAGGTTCTGCTGTGCCTTACAGAGTAAATAGGTGTGTTAGATGAGGTTCGTTCAGGCATGACTATAAATATATGTCACAGTACTATTGGCCATGAGTTCAATGTTAATGAAGCAACAATATATATTATATAAGGTATCTTTAAACAGAAACATACATAAAATCAGGTTATGTGTATTCATCGGTTGACAAAAATGTGTGATCAAAGACTTCCAGGAACCTAATCCTGTATTTCCCCTAGGAGCGGTGTCTCACTATTTGCTAATTCAGTGTTCACAGATTACAGAACATAACTACTGCAAGTAACAAGAATCAACTGTATTAACGAGGCAAGAGAAAGATCAGCGCTGGCTCCCCAAGGAATCCTTGACCAGCCTTGGGAAGCCTTCAAACAAAACTGAATGTCATCATCATCAAAATGCAACTAGGCAGTGAGGGGGTGGCACAGAGGAAGGAAAGGGAAAAAAGACTTGATAAATTGATTCTAAAATTCATCTTAATGAGTATATGATCAAGGATAGCCCAGAAAATTATGAGGGGGGGAGAAGGATACTTAGTCTACAAGGTGATAAAATACATAGCAATTTTTTAAATGTGATATTAACATAAGAACAGATAAATGGATCAAGGAGCAGAGAAAGTCATATTCAGAAATGAAAAATTATTACATAATGAAGAGGAAATATCAAATGAATGGGAAAATGATAAAGTATTTAAGAAACAGTATTGGGAAAACTGCTTATCCATACACAAAAATAGGAAGTGTGATCTACTCCTGATCCTATTAAGTTCTAAGAGCTAAATACGAATGAAATTTAAATTAAATGATACTATTAAAATACCAGAAAAAGATGAAAGAAAACATGTTATCTTTTTGGCTGAGGAAAGCTCTTCTATACTCAAAACAACCACATTGAAATTAAAACATCATCAAGGTTGATAGTTGTGACTATATAACATTTTAAACTCAATACAGTGAAAGATACCATGAATAAAGTTAAAAGATAAATGGCAGGCTGGAAGTATAAAAACATTTACAATAAAAATAAAAGACAAAAGCTTTCTACAACATATAAAGAACTCACAAATCAGTAAGAAAGAAACAAAGCCCAATGGAAAAACAGGAAAAGGACATGAACAGTCAACTTACAGATAATAAAAATTTCCAGTATGCACAGCAATAGATATTCGCAATAATTTCACTTACAACCAAAAAGATGAAATTTATAACGATAAGAATTTTTTTCTCACCAGACTGGCAAACATTTATAAGATAATATCCAATGTTGGCAAGGTTGTGGTGAAATGGTCACTTTCATATATTGTGGAATGCAAATAAGTAATAACTAATGAGAGCAATTTAACACTTGCACAAAAATTTAAAATGTTAGTATCTTTTAACTAAGTTTTCCTGTTGGTGGAATTTAATTCACAGAAACATTCCAAAAGTGTGCTAAGACATGGGTATAAAATGTTCACTGCAGAACTTTTTTAATTTTCCACTGTACGTTAGAAGTTTTTGAGTTATCTTTGTTGAAGAATAATTTACATATAATAAATTATACAATTAAATGAGCTCTGGCAGATGTTAGCACCTGTGAAGTCACCTCGACAATCAAGAAACAGAACTTTCCTTCACCTGGGAAGTTTGCAAACTACCTCTTCCTCCATTTCCAGCCTCAGGCAACCATTGACTGGTTTCTGTCACTATAATTTTAGTTTTTATTTTCTAGAATAGTATATTAATGAAAGCATATAGTATGCACTCTTTGTGTCTGGCTTCCCTTATTCAGCATAATGATTTTGAGATTCATCCATGCTATGTTTTTATAAGTGAGTAGTATTCTCCTATATGGATATACCATTTTTGTTTAGCCATTCTGCTGCTGATGGACATTGAGTTGGTTCCATTTTAGGCTACAGTCAATCAGGCTACTATGAACATTCGTGTACAAGTATTTGTGTGGACATGTTTTCATTTCTTTTGAGTAAACACATAGTAGAATGACTGGACAACATGGTAAGTATATGTTTAACTTTCTAACTGCCAAACAGATCTCCAAAGTAGTTATACAACAGTGCAATAAGAGTTCCAGATGCTCCTATCCTCTCCACACTGGGAACTGTTCATCTTTTTAATGTTAGTCACTCTAATGGGTATATGTTTCTCACTGTAGTTTTAATTGGATTTTCCTAATGACTAATGATGATGACATCTTTTCATGTAACAACTGGACATTCATACATCTTCTTTTGTGAATTGTCCCACTGTTTTTAATATGGAAGCAAAATGATTAAAAACAATGAGAGAATCCACCAACAGGTGAAATGTTAAAAAAACACTGGCACCTCCATACAACAGAACATCATGCAGAAATTAAGAAAAATTAGACAGATTTACAAACCCTGACACGGAAAGTTGACCAACATATATTTCTAGGTTACAAAATAACACCAAGTTGTAGAATAGAATGTATAATATGATCCAACTTTTGTAAACATATATAATAACAATAATATATGTTGGCAGTTGTAGGAGCATGCATAATATTTTATCAGAGCTTAAGTCCTGGGGAAAGACTTTATGGAGAATTTTCACTGGCTAAGTTATATATTTCTGTACAATCAGCAGAAAATGAAGACATAAAGAACAAACTATCTAGAGAAAAAAATACAGAAAAGACCTCAAATATGAAAAGATATTTTGACATCATCAGGAATGAATGGATAAGTAATTCTTTATGTTACCTAAGTCTCCAAAAATACTGGTCTTCTGCATTCAGATCTCTTTTAGGGCCACTGTTTTAATTTAAATGAAAATGACGCAGGAAATATACTTATGCGGTCTCTTCATCCCATAATCTCATTTCATTAGAAATCTATTAAGAGAAGTCTATATTTTACTATCAATGCCATCTCACAACCATAATAAATTTGTAAAATTTTGTTTAATGAAGCAAAAACATTTAAACTGAATTCATTTAACATCAGGCAATAGAATTTTACTTTTATTCTCTGAGAAGACACCCAGAAAGGACTTCAAGTCAAAATCAATGAACGAGTTTTAAACAGTTAAAAGCGTGAACTCTGGAGACTGACTGGATCTAATCCCCTGCTCCGCTTCTTACTAGACTTCGAGCAAGGTAACTTCACTTCTCTGAGCTTCCATTCCTCATTCAAAACACCCATATGATAGAGTTTGCAAGGATTAAATGAAATGTTGTGTGTCAAGTGCTTAGGACACTTCCTCGCACATAGTAAATGTTCTCTAAAAGTTTACAGCGGTGGGGCTGGCCCCGTGGCCGAGTGGTTGGGTTCGCGCGCTCTGCTGCAGGCGGCCCAGTGTTTCGTCAGTTCGAATCCTGGGCGCGGACATGGCACTGCTCGTCGGACCACGCTGAGGCAACGTCCCACATGCCACAACTAGAAGAACCCACAACGAAGAATACACACCTATGTACCGGGGGGCTTTGGGGAGAAAAAGGAAAAAATAAAATCTTAAAAAAAAAAAAAAAAGTTTACAGCGGTGATTATCATTATCATCATGTATGTATTAGACAGTCACACCGCCTATTAGATAACTTAATCCAGATTTGAAAACAAGAAAAGAAACACACACGATTATTTTAAGGAACAGAAAAAAATAGGATTCTCAATTCTCTATACTTAAAAAGGGTACCTATAGCCATATTTTGCCTGTTTGTGAAAGACCAGAATAGGTTGGATGGGAGTCAGGGGTGATGACAGGGGGGAAAACAGTTGGAAAGGCCATCAATTGTAATGTAATTTGTCGAGATATACTGAGCAGCTTGTATATCACTCTATCTTATTTGGCCTCTAGGACGGAAAGCCATTATAACGATACAGCTGAGCAGCCATGGAAAGAAGTATAATTATAATGAAGCTGCCATCAATTCTGTGCTTGCCAGAGCTGCTTCGAGAACTCCCCTGGTACTTAGCCCTAAGGTTTCCAGGACACAAATAAGCTTGAGCAGCACTGGAGCAGAGATAATCGACAGATGCCCACACAAGTGGCTCATCTGTGTGACAGCAATTATGGCATCCCTTCCCATCGTCCTAGCCATCTACTGAGACATTTAAAAAACAGAAAGGCCCAATCATAAAACAGACTGATCAAATATCAATATCAAAGAGAACATGTGACATGCAATCTACGCCAAAGGGATTTTTAATTTGATATCTTACAGAGAATTTAACTGTCAGAACTTAGGCGTGAGAAAGCAGAAGATGGACATCTCTTTAAAGCAAGCTCTCTCAATCTGCTGAAGCTTTATTTAGAATAGTTAGCAGGATGTTTTATTTCTAGCACATGATAGAAGTCTGTTCCTAATTACATAGTTTGGCAGGTAATTTTAGGAATTTAGGGTACTTGGAAAATTAGTATCCACTGGAAGATATTCCACGGAAATTAAAATTTTTGAGATGTAAAAAAGTAGTGTGAAATAAAGCTGGTTATAAGGCAATTACACCATTTAAAGACACCCAAAGAACAATAGTTGTATGGATAATAATTTATAATTCACCTTATGTTGACACCCAATTTCTTAAGAACTGCCCTTCCCCTGCAAGAACTTGGCTGTTGCTGTGGGATTAGCAATCACACAGGTTTGGAACTGTGGGATGCTACTATTTTAATGAAAACTTTAGAAATTTACAGGAAGAACTGTGCAAAAAGACGAGAAAAGAGGCTTTTGTGTCACGGGTAAAGCATGCCACAACCAAAGTACAAGTCAGTGCTGATCCCAAATCTCTCTGCTCTTCCACGTTTCCTAGCTTCTGTTGCAGTTAGGTTGGGGCCAAATGCCTGGAGTCCGGCCAGTGAAACATAGGCAGAAGTAATATAGGTCAATTCCAGGACCAGCCCTTAAAACATCCCATGAAATCCTCCAGGCCTCTATTCTCTTGCTGCCCTGAGCTTGGAGGCTAAAAGTTTCAAATAGTGAAGCTCTATGTGCAAGAAAGATGTTTCTATTGTTTGTATTAAGCCACTGAGATTGTAGGCTAATTAGTACCGAAGCACAATCTGGCCTATCCTGACTAATAAAGATGCCAAGCACTGGAAGCAGAGAAATTGGTAGCCACTAAGCAATTTCATAGCATCAAAGCCAACAACAGGGAAGTCCATTTCAAAGGTAAATTGTTTTACTGTTCCTTGAGGAACAGTCTTCAAACTGAGATATGTGAAGACTTTCCTAAGAGATATATGAATCATCTTAAAGAAATCAATTTCCAGGTCTTCAACTTCCATACGTATTCCTTCCTAAAGTTCAACCAGCCTACAGATAAACATTTCATGATAAGCCTCTTCCCCCTAGGCAAAAGGAAAGCATATTCCTCACACATCCCAGATCTTACTCTCCCACCTTAGTTCATGTTATAAAATTTACTAAAGCGATAAAAAAACCGTTTAACTATCAACTTAATAAACGCAAGGGACTATTTTTCAAAAGTCACTTAGGAGATAGACCAGTACTATAGATTGGTATGTGAAAAGGTTGAAAACAGTACCAATTTATAGACTTTATAAATCTATTTATAGTTACAGAATTCATAACCAAAAGTCAGCAAGCCAGAGGGAAAAACTTCCGCGGTGTTCAGGCCTCTTAATGAGCCATCCTGAAGTTAACTACTTAGACGATGAGAAGTGGTTGAACCAGGAACTGGTGGAGCAAATGATAGTTACAAACTACCGAATGTGAGTGCTCACAAACCCAAGAGGCCCCTCGAACTTCTCAGTATTGGCGATGTGACTCTCCTCTGGGACAAGACCGAGAAAGGCAGGACCTTTGTGCAAATCAGAAAAAGGCATCCCTTCCAGGAGACAACTGGCAAAAAAGCGCCCACTCTAGGCTGGGGAATTAAAATTATCACAGCAAATAAGAAAAAGTGTGTGTGCAGGGCTGGAGGAGGCAGTGAAGGGGGCGAGGGGAATGCTGCAGCGTTAGATTGTGAATGCGATGAGCCTCTTTTGATAGAAAAGATATTGAGCCCTATTTTACAGAACACTCCAGAGGAATAGAAGGGAAGGGGAGGGGAGGGATGTGGGGAGGAAGGGAGGGGAGGCGGAACCTAAAAGAAGTGTATGGGGTGGATGCATATGTGAGAAAGAATATGTTTTACGATTTCATTTGTTTTTAACAGGTGCCAATGGGTAATTCAGAAGAGCAGGAGAGATACCCATAAAGAATTTAGGACACTTTCTGCATGAAGGGCTATGTAACCCCCTAGAGACTTCTCTTCAAGTAGTAAAGATAAAATTATTCTTTAAGGCTTTTAGAGTTTGGGGGGGGGGGATACAGAAGGGAAAATGAGGAGCATGTTTCCAAGGACAGAGGCAGCCCTTAAGGTGGCCTAGGCATGTCATGTTACAAATTCTTTTAAACTTTTAATACATATTATCAAACTGTCCACCAGAAGGCAGTATTAATATATACCGGCACCATAATCGTATGAAACTGGTGTTCTCCACCACATTCCATAACCCTGACTGTGATCTCTTGGTTTTCTAGGGTTTTGGTTTACTTGTTTGCTGCAATTTGAACAGTTCAAAATTTGCATGTCATTGTCATTTTAATTTGCACTTATTTAATGACTTCTGAAAGTAAACTGTTTTTCGTATCTGCTCTTTTTTCATATCTTCTCTTGTAGATTATCTACCCGTTGTTGGCCCATATTTCTACAAATACATTTATCTTTTTCTTACTGATGTGTATGGATTCTTTATGTGGTAAGAATATTAACCTTTTATCAGTCATATTTAGTAAAAGTAATTTTTCCCTCTCTGTTTGCTTTTTTGAATTGTTTTAGAATTTCACTTTCAAAAAAAATCATTTTGCTGTCCGTGTTTGGTATCGTTTCAGGATTTCTCAAGACTATCCACACCTTTAGTGATTTGCTAAAAGGATTCACAGGACTCAGCATATAGTTGCATTCATTCAACATAAGGTTTATTATACCAAAATGATATATGACAGGATCAGCAAGGGAAAAAGACAGACAGAGTCTGGAAACATCCATGCACAGGCTCCTTATGCTCTCTCCCTCCCATGAAGGACCACACCAAGCATGCTTCTTTCTCCAGCAACAAAAAATACAGTAATAAGTGCAATGTTTCTGCTCAGGAAAGTCTACTATAAACTCAGAATCCAAGGTTTTTATTGAGGGCTATCCACAAAGGCACTCTCTGCTTACCATGTACCTAGATTCCAGACTCCCAGAAGAAAAGTAGGTGTTCACCATAAATCACACTTATTCTACAAACCATCTAGGCACCTTTATTCATTAGGAAGCAGTTTGAGTGCCGGGTTCTCAGATGACAACCAACAGCGAAACTTGTAAGAAGGTCCCTCTAAAGTTAGCAGCCTCAGACCTGCTACGTTAACTCTTTTCTGCACAGATATCATGTTTCTCTAAGCCCAGATTATACAAATACTCATATAGTTGGTTTTCCCATTTCAAAAGCTTTTATTTTCCTATTTAAAGATTTATACTATCTGAGATTTATTTTTTCTGTTTAAATATTAAGTAGTTGCTTCTTGGATAAGAGACTAATATTTTTTCTTGCTTTCTATTTTTCTAAGCACTGCAGGTTTTCTACAAAAAGCATGTATTGTTTTTATAATTGGAAAAATAGAAAGATACAAATTCTAGTGACATTAAAATTTTATTGAGTCATTTTAAAACAAAAATGTGTCCAGAAAACAGTATTCATATCCTCTTACATTTTTCTTCATATCAAAGCATTCTGTTAGCAATTTTATTATTTCCAATGAAAACTTTTATAAGTGTGAGTTAATGCATTAACACTTGTGTTACACCTGGGTGAAGAGTAGTAGTCTGCAAGAAATAAATATGCATAAAACATTTCACCTGTGCCTGACTATCATGGACAATGGATACATGCCTAGAATTAAAAAGAAGGTCATTAACAGTAGAGTTAGGCTCGCAGAGATTCTTGGAAACAAGTTGCTTCTAATACCTGCTCTATCAATGAGTACTTAAGAGACAGTGAAGTGGTCTACTGTGTTCAGCGCAGGAGTAACCCTATCAATGCATGAGCTAATCACATCCTAGAGATGCCTTTACTTTTCTACTATTGACAGTCTTTAACATAAAACAGCTAACAACAGGACCTCTACAAGGAAAACTGAGATAATCTGAAAAGTTTCAGGAAATAATAAGATAAAGCTTACGCTCTAAGTATACATACAAATATTTCTACATATAGAAATTATTAAATACATTCTCCTAATGTGTTTTACATCAAAAATATGTAAGGTAATAATATCTATATTTATTCACTTTTAGCCTGAAAGTAAACACGAGGTTTCTGGAGCAGAGAGCAGAGTTAATTATTACCTACATCAAGAAACGCACCATTTTTCTCACACCTAATATGCCACAGGTGTTGTAATGACAGTCAGTTGGTTAGGGCTGCACATACAGGGGTTGAACCAGAGGAAATGTCCCCAAAATTATGAACCTGGAAATTTGTATAGGATAACTGCCCAGCTGCCACGTTCCCCTGAAAAAGGCAGAAAAAGCTAATCTCCGTAATGTAAACAAACTCTCCTTGGGAAGAAAAGGGAAAGGTCACTGGCTTCTCACCCTCTGGAATGTATGTATATAAATGTCTCTGGCGGGGGAAGATAAACTTCACTGGGTTTACAATCTCAATCTCAGGAATGTCTCCAAGGCTCTGAGTTTTATACCCCTTTGAAATATAAACATAAACTTCCTGAGAGTTCTCTAACAATCTATTCAGTCATCTTTTAACTTCCAAGGCTTGCCCTTTAACCGAGGTGCTAGTTTTCTTGGCTTTGAAAGCCCTGACCATGCAGAAACATGAAAATATTCACTTCTTAATAATTCACAGTAAAACTAACTAAAGTATTTATATTTGCAGTACATGTTAATACTTGACATCTCCTAAAATACTGGCTTTCAAATCCTTTCTGGAAAGTCCTAGGAATTCCTCACAGATGCCCCAGAAGCCTCTTGGGGGGAGGGGCGGTTAAAGTAGAGAGAGTAGGGCTCTGGGATCTCAATTCCTGCTTCAAACATAGCCCATCTGCTCTCATATTTTGGACTTCCAAGTATGGTTGTTTGAAGATAAGGCTCTATAAAAAAAAAATTGAAATCCACTGAAAAAAGAAACACCAAAAAATCTTGGGTTAGGTTAATAACGATCCTCAGTCTTCAAGAAACAGATAAGGCCTTATTTACATTTACTCTTAAATTTCTTGGCTTGGTGCTTTTATTTGCATTAATGTAAACTTGGAAAACACAAAGACAACCAATTATTTCCGGGGCTCCTCACATAGTTCATGGGTACTCAGAAAGTTCTTTGACATTCTGTCTGTTGATGTCAGTCTACAATGCCACTTGAGACAGCAGCTAGCCACTAAGAGCATCTTCCATGAAAGAATTGCCCTCTGAAGGATCCTGTTTAGGTGATCCTCCCTAAACAGTGCTGCAATTTTCTTTTTGTGGGAACCATATCTCTGTCACTCACAAAAATAAGAAGTGTCCTTTTCTCTCCAGAGGACTCAGTTCATGGGGCAGCCACCATGCTCTCATATCCATCATCCCAGTTCACTTTACTACCTAACAAAACTTTCTCCCCTTCCCCTCATCTCTCTTCCCCTGAACTCATCACCACACAAATAAATTCAATACAAATAGATGCCTGGAGACCTCACACCCAACAGTTCAGGCAGCCGGACTGCAATTCCCTGGGTAACACTTGGGAAGATTCTAGCTACCTTTATAAAAATTCTACATAAGGCTATAACTACTAATCTCTAAATCTGAAGTAATATGCTACACAGTACCACTTTCAAAATTTTGCATGCACATTTGTCTATTGCATTTTTCAAATAGACTGTCAATTCATATTTCTTTACTTAGGGAAAAAAAAACAATCGCCTGGGATTCAGGAAGGCTGAGTTCTGGTCCCACCTTTGCCTGCTATGTGAACTTAAGCAAGTCACTTAACTTCTCTTGGTCAATTTCTCATATGTGAAAAGGCAAGTGGCCCATTCTCAGAAGTGATGCAAGTGGAATCTGGAGTTTTCATATAATTATTAAGAATTTACTCTCCCTCAATCTTCATGTACACCTGCAAATGTGATGAAGGGCACGATGTCATGCATAATTATCTATCAAAAATTTTCCAATGTATTTCTTTGCCTCCACCATTTCTAATGCAAGTTCATATGTGTAGAAGATAGCAAGATATCACTATAGGGAAGAGCATTCTAGAAGTGTAAGCCAAGTAAAAAGACAACTTATAGTATTTTCCTCAATTCTGCAAATCATTTGCCACTTATAAAAAAATTAATAAAGGTAATTTTGGTCCCCACCACCCTCATTTTTCTGCTCCCTCCTCCCAGAAAAGTAGATTGGTTGATGACATAAAGGTATGTCAGGTGAGAATCACTGATCAATACGATGTGACCCATTCATTCATTCCATAAATATGTGAGTGCTCAATTACCCGGCATTAAGTTAAGCATCAAAGACAATGTCCAGAAAGGCGAGTTTTTGGCCAGGACAGAAGTATATAACAAAGTGGATAATCTGGTCCTCAGGCCTTAATTGCATCACAAAGCCCTGATGGCACTATCCTGCCTTGACTGATTCTACAACTCGCTTCCTAAGGAGAAATTTGGTGAACCGAATTCTCTCAGAATAAACCACAACAGAGAAACGGTGTATCTCCACTCGTCAAGGATGGAAGCTGAGAAGACATCACAGTCTCCGGCTAGACATGTCACAGAACATGTCAAAGACACAGTGAGGAGTGGCACCTGCAAGAAGGGATCGAGGCTGAAAAGCGTGGGTCCCGGCTAACCCCTTAGGCTACGATTTAATGAGTCCTCAAGTTGCCTAAAAGATTCGGTTCACTGCAGTCTGATCTCAAGACTCAGCAGACTATCTTTCTCCAATTCTAAGGGAGTCAAGGAAGTTCTTTAAAACTACAGTAAATCTAAATTTCAAATTCTAAATAAAATTCTGGGACAGGTGTCTGGTCCAAGGGCGTGTCTGATTAAACGTTAGGTGTCATCCTTGAATCATCACGGTTTTCTTTCTAAAAGTGGGTGAAACAATCACGATTTTAAGAGCTTTGGGCAGATTTTGCTCTTTTGGAAAATCAGTACGTGCATCCTAACCTCCTCCCTTACCCGCTTCCATTCGACCAGAAGGAGGGAGCAAAGTGCGGTATTTCTCAACCCTAGAATCCTTCCTGAAAGTCGGCTGGTGCACCGTTTCTAAGTTATTTAAACTTCGGGGACGAGCGGGTAGGGGCAGGGGGAGAGGCGAGGGTCCGCCCGCCCGGCCCGGAGCCCGCCGCGGGCCACGGGGCGAGGGCCCGGGAGGCGGGAAGGGCCACGGCGCGGGCTGCGGGCGCAGCGGACACTGCAGGCGAGCGCGGGCGCCCTCCTCGGGGCGCCGCCTGCGGGGGAGGCCGGGGCCAGGGTCCCCTTCGCCGCCCGCCCGGGTCTCGGAGGGTACCTGACTGCGGGCGGCCGGTCCACAGCCCCCGCCCGCCGCCCCGGCCGCAGAGCAGGCCGGTCCTCCGCAGCGCCGCGCCCCTCGCCAGCATCGCGCGCCTCAGCTCGTCGGCGCCCGCACGAGGGGAGAACGCCGCGCGCCGCCCGCAGCCGCTGGGGGCGCCCGCGGACCCGCCAGGCCCCGCCCCGCCCCGCGCCAGCCGGCCGGGCGGACCCGCAGGAGCGCTCCGGGCTCGCGTCACTGCGGGGCGCACGTTCCGTCCGTCCGTCCCTACCAAAGACCGCGAGACTGCAGAGGCCATTGTCGGGGCCGGGTGTTCGGCCCTTCCTTGCTCCTTTTTCTTCTTCCTTCCTTCACTTAAATCCGCTCAATCTCCACCCAATTTGAGAACCCACTTACCCCGCCGGCTTTGGCGGAACCTTTGCGAGGCCGGAACCAACGTGCTGTGCGGCGTGGGCGGCCGGAGGACTGTTATGGTGAAGGACCGCCAATGCTCTGTGCAGGGTTGGTCGGGACAGTTCCGGCGGGAGAAGGCGGCGGTGAGGTCTTCGTCTGCGGCTCCTGAGATGCACCGACAGAATTTTCGCCCCCCGACTCCTCCTTACCCCGGCCCGGGCGTAGGAGGTTGGGGTGGCGGGAGCAGCTTCCGGGGTACCCCGGGCGGAGGCGGAGCGCGGCCGCCCTCCCCTCGGGACGGGTACGGGAGTCCGCACCACACGCCGCCATACGGGCCCCGGTCTCGGCCCTACGGAAGCAGCCACTCTCCGCGGCCCGGCGGCAGCTTCCCGGGGGGCCGGTTCGGGTCTCCGTCCCCTGGCGGCTACCCTGGCTCCTACTCCAAGTCCCCCGCGGGGTCCCAGCAGCAATTCGGCTACTCCCCAGGGCAGCAGCAGACCCACCCCCAGGTAATATAGCCAGCGTGTGCCGAGCTTACTGTCTGGCAGGCATGGTACTAATAATCCCTTTCCGTGGATTATTTTGTTTAATCCTCTATGAGGTGAGATACGATTGTTAGCCCCGTTTTGCAGATGAATAAACTGAGGCTTAGAGAAGTTAAGTAACTTTCTTTAGGTTACCCTAAAAAGTGGCAGAGCTGTACTTTGTGTTTCTAGAGCCCTCCTGCTTCTAGCCAGTCCGCTGCCACCCCCACACTGATGTCCCTAAGTCCCTCTCCTCTGCCAGGGGCTTTGCCTGTTCGTCTCAGTAAGTGATTCTGACCCCCGGTCTCCGAGGGGGAAAAAAAGCCAGTGAATTTCCGGCGTAGATTTCATCTCGGTCGTAGAGTTATAGACTGGTGCCGTCTTCCTCCTGCTGGCACCTTTTTAGCGGGGGCGGTGTGACTTTTTTCGAACTACACTGGCTTCTGCTCCAAGTCTTTTCAAGGGAGATTCAGTGGATAGTGGAAGTTTCCCGTGCCGCTCAGGGAGACTGAATACAGGAGACAGGGAATGTTTCTGGTGTGTCTAGGGTTTCTGTGGTTTAAAACTTGAGTGGTTTCCAGCTTTCCTTATGCTAAACCAACCCCGACCCCTTTGAGGCTGGAGCTAGGGAGATAAAGTTTCACGAGATGGAAAGCTTCTAGAAATTTTGCAGCTTAGGGTTGAAAAAATTTTTTAAATTTTTCTCTAGAAAAAAAGATTGAAATTTTGAGGAAAAATTGAATACAATTAATTTTTTATGTCATCATCAATTGATAGTTCTGCAAAGATACTACATTAGAAATCCAAGAGTATTTGAGGTGACAGTGGGCATGGAATGATTAATAAATGAGTATATCAAATTAGTCTAAATAGTTTTTACAGACAGAAACACTGGATTAAAGGAAGCATGGACTTTGCAGTTGAACGTATCTGGGCTCAAGACACAAACTTAACTAGCAATGGATCCCCAGTAGCTTTCTTTAAAAAGTACCAATTATCTCTACTAAATGTTTTTTTAACTGATGGTTTTTTTTCTAAAGGGTTCTCCAAGGACATCTACACCATTTGGATCAGGGCGTGGTAGAGAAAAGAGAATGTCTAATGAGTTGGAAAGTTATTTCAAGCCTTCAATGCTTGAAGACCCTTGGGCTGGCCTAGAACCAGTGTCTGTAGTGGATATTAACCAACAGTACAGCAATACTCAAACATGCACAGGCAAAAAAGGAAGATACTTTTGTTAACATTTCTGAAATTCACCTGGAAGCTTCATGTGTCAGGAACATCTTGGACAGAACTTACTTGTGTAATTAACTTGAACCCTAAGATGGTGACTTTGAACAATTAGTTGGGCCTTCTTGATATTTTTCATCATATCAAGTATTGTTGGTATTAGGGAAGACATATAGTAGGATAATTTGCGATATCTAGCTCTCTGGAAGTGCCTGCCACATTTTGGAAGATTTATGATTTCCAAATATTTAACATTCTTGGCTATATAATGGACATTTGTCTTTTAATGTTTTTTCAATGTTTTAAAATAAAACATTTTGTCTTTCTAGCTATATTGTGGTGTTGTCATATGCTAAAGAAGTAGAATTATTAAAATAATGCTTTGTAATCACGTAGAATTGATAGGTAAATAGTTTGCATACTACTTTTGAAAATGAAATAGATAAAACATGCTTTGAACTGTAGACAGTTCTATATTTGTAGAGAAAGAGGGATGAAGGAAAAGAATAAAAGAATTCATTCATATTCATTATAACCATTGTTCTTCGTGCATATTTTATGTAATACTTTTGTAAAAATGCATTGAAATTTGATTGGAAGTCACAGAAACCCACTTAAGCTTAAGTCAAAAATGATATTTGTACCTTTTATGCCTATTTAACTGGAGTGGGCAGGAGTAGGTCTATTTCTTGCATAGCTAGATTAAAGTGTTCAGGATCTGAATGTCTCTACTCTACATCCCTCAGTATTGTGGAGTCATTTTCTCTTGAGGCCAAGGAAAGGGGCTACCAGCAGTCTCAGATCACTTCCCGTTGCAGAACATTTCCCAACTCTGTCGATCCCAGGGAAGACAGATTTGCCATGCTTAGATCATGTTTCTGCAGTCCTGAACCAATAACTCACCGAGGCACTGAGGCCTAATTAGCTTGAACCATGGACCGCCCCCATGATCTTCAGGAGTCCCATGATCTTCAGCCCCACCAGGCCTACCTGGATTAGAGAAGTGGTTTTCCAAAGAAAGGGATGCTATATATATATATACCTACAGTAATAGAAAAATATGAAGGGATTTTTTTCCCCTGACTAAACAAAACCGAGTCTTATAACATGCAGGATTTTTAGATATTTTGAGGTCTCAATATATGATGAAGATAGAGCTAGTTAAGATTTTGTTAAATATTCCCATAAAGAACATCTATAAATGAAATGGTCACACCACTTATTTCAGCCATATCCGGTTTTGTCTGCTCATTAGGTCTTTCACAGAGGCAAAGAAGAAAAGGAGAAGGGAAGGATTGTAGATTAATGGAAGCTCCGTGAGAGCCAGGATTATTTCTATCAATTACTAGCTAGATGAGTTATTTAACTTCTCTATGCCTCAATTTTCTCATATGTAAAATAAAGAAATTAATAGTACCCATGTCATAGAGGTATTGTGTTTGAGGATTAAATGGGTTTATGTATGTGCAACTCTTAGGCCAGAGCCTGGCACATAGTAAGCACTCAATAAATGGTAGCTGTTGCTTTCTCATTCACCCCTACATCCTCAGCTCTTAGAATGATGCCTGGAAAATAGTAGATGCTTAATAAGTATTTGGTGAATGAATGCAGACATTCTGATTGTAACAACTGTGTTGCTCTACCTTATCTCCTGTGTATAAAAAGGGTAGTAGGTGAGTAATTTTCCCCAATATTTTAAAGGGAATGTGTTTATTCCCTAATCTCTTTCCAGATGATTTGAGATCATGATGTGTAACGAAAATTAGAGCAAGTAGAATACTTTTGTAAACCTTTTATTGAACTTCAGAGATAAGAAATATCTTTAGGAAATGGCATTTGGAAATAATTATTAAACTATTTCTTAGAGATCACTGGGTTATTGGCAAAGATGAAAAGAAGTCAGGAAGGATTTTTGTGCCAATGCGTTCATATCGTATTTGGAAGACCTTCAAATTGTAACTGTTCTAATGGTTTATGTGCATCTTATTTCACTACATACCTTATAAGTGTAATGTTAAACAACTAAATGTGAAATTTCTTTCTTACCAAACTACCAACATCTACTTCCAGAGATCTGACTTTTTCTGAAAGAAACATTTTTTGTCCTCAGGAAAGGTGCACTGCTGTTTGCTCTAGTTAGTATATTCAGGTATCAAACTTCTTGCAACATTGATAATTTGGTTTGTTTCTATTATTAGCCTATTTTTATCTGAGTGAAAGGAATTGATCATTCTTTAAAATGAAAAATGATTTTTTGTGTGTTTCAGAATACACATTTTTACCTCCATAGAAATGCTAAGTAACAGAAAAATTTTTAGTCAAGTATGCATCTTAGATATTCAGATAATTAAAAAACGAAAGTATAATTTACTGCTGCATCTTCAAACGAAGGTATGCCTTCTCCTGGGAGTACTTAGCTGTCAAAGGGAAATGCAGGCGTAGATAGCTTTAAGGGAATCCAGATCCTCAGTTCCCATAGGTCCTGTGTTCAAACCGATCTGCCTAAAGAACATTTCCATGTTCAGTGGATCATGCCAGTTCTCCTTTTTCCCTTCTAGCTTTTCGTAGTCACCCTTTTTCCACTTTACAAAAGAAACCTATGGCAGGCTGCATTTTCCAAAAATGACCCCAACAATATTTCAGGTCCCTCATGCTTTTCCAGAACATAGCCACTACTCCGTCAAGATGTGGAGTTACGTCCCTTTCCTTTGAACCTGAGCTGATCTTTCTCACTGCCATGTTCAAGGAAGTATGGTGGAAGTTAATGTATTTTCATTATGGGAGAAGTGTGATCTTAGAAATGGGTTATATTGGCCCATGGGGGATGTTCACCATTCAGATGAGTTGTCAAGTAGGGAGATAGTGTAATGACAGTTTTTGTTTAATGACCTTGCTTTTTTTGTCTCCTGACCATTCAAATAACCATTTTTCCTGTGGGTGGATCATGTGAAAGTAAAGCAAATAGAACAAGAACATAACATGAAGGGAAAGGCACTTTATTTTTAGGCAACAAACAAATGGTAAGGTTGCTTGCCTCGTCTGTCTTAGAATATTCGGGACTGGTATAAAAGCATGGTAGGTTTTGGTGAATCTGTGGTCAAGCAAACTGTTTTCACCATTCTCAGTAATGATAAGGAGCCTGATGAATGTGTCTCAAACCTGTCTTAGTAGCATAATTTGCATGATTTCAAGGAGAAAGAAGTTAAAAGTTCCATGTTTATTTCTGATATATTAACATTACATCTTCAAGTTAGAAGATCATATTTCAGAGGTAAGTTCATGATTTTTATATTTTCCAGAGCATTTCCCAGATTCTTAGGAGAATCATTTTTATTAACCTTTGCCAGTTCATTCCTAGATTCTGTAAATGCGTATTAATTTTTTACCTGGCCCAAGTCTCCTGCTTCTTGACACTCAGCTGTTTCCCTGCTTTTTTCATTCCTATGGTATATTTAGGTTTAAATTAGCAGAAATATATTGTGAATTTTATTGTATTTGATGAAATACTGTAAACAGTACTCTTAAAAGCAAAACATATACTTACGTGTAGGTATAGGAGTGAGTGTCCCCAAAATATAGTCTAGCACATAGTGCAATTTAACTTTAGAAAATCAGCTTTACTTAAATAGGATTAATTCTTCCTTCTCAGATATTTATGTTATGTTCTAATTCTGTAAAAAGCATAATTGTTTTTCAAACATAAAATTTCTAATCTATATATAATTATTCTCAAGAAATCTGTGCTATTTCTAATTTTATGAGGGATATTTTTATTCAGTTTTGTCTTAATTTTAAGCTCCATAAGCAAGATGACTCTTAAGTAAAAGAGTTATAGATAAGTCTTGGTAAAGCCCTTTTGTTGACTTGCCAAGGAATTGAGAAGGAAAATGGCTTGAACAGCAAGATTCTTCAATGAGGGTGGTTTCCAGTTCTTTGCTTTCAACAAAATTGAAGAAAACATAGTCAAGTTGTCAGTTAAAATCGTTAAAAATAATTTGATGATAGGTCAGTTTATAATTTGGGGCATATAACCTAAAAGGAGTCTGAGAGTTGAATGGCATCATTAGAACAAAATTCTTTCTATCCCTTTTTACTTCTAAACCTGAATGAATTTTCTCAGCATTTATATATATCTATGCTTAAAAAATAGTAATAAAATTGATGTTGTGTCAGTCCAGCAATATTAGCAGTATTTACCCATGAATATAGAAAAATACAGCATCATCCATCTCATTAAGAGATACATTTTTAATAAAACTTGATTTGTGCTTTTAATAATTTATTAAAATTGATATAGTTGTGTTGTTTTTACCATTTGAATACTAACAATAATCCAGACAACAATCTTCAACACTTGGAGGTTTATAGTCATTGGAAATGGATTTTTTTATTTCAAAAAATATTTTTTTATTTCAGTAAATATGTTTTTCATACATTTTGAGAAAACAGATGTATGATAGAATATCAGTAAGACTTTCAAGCGGTACAGTGTATACAGTGAGAGAAAATACAATGAGATAAAATTACATGGGGTATACGAAAAATACGAGTTGGGAATAAAATAGTGTAAAATTTGCTGCAACTGTTTTAAGGAGTGATGATGGATATCAAATTGCTGTGATATTTAGATTCAGTTGGATACCTTAATAAAGTAATGGATCTAGCTTAAAATATCAATATTACAAAAATGACTTCCTGTGCAATTTTTGAAACGTATGAAAATGTTTTTATACTGACTTAAAACAGTATAAAAGGGTCTGTCATTTCAGAGAATTACTTCAGAGAATATATGACCAAAAATTTTAAAGCTCTCCAACCAGCAGAGAAAGGAGAAAAGGGAATTTAGTAAACCAGAAATCCAAAAGAAGTCAGCGAACGAGGAAAAAAAAACAAAAAGCAACAATAGTAAGTCCAAATATTTCAGTAATCAGAATCTAAAAGAAGTAAAGTTTTCTTTTAAAAGCAGATTATCAGATTGGATTAGAAAAAGGAAATCAATCTATTTGCTGGTTTAGGAAAGATATATCTAAAATGAGGAGTTAGAAAAAGATTCAAATTCACAATCACAGTGGTGATTTTATGGTATCTCTACCGGACATGTATATATCAAACAGATATAGAATTTGTAAGGTTGTAGAGAAATGCTACACAAAATAGAGATTCTATATAATATATATTCTTTTTAAGTGCACACAGTATATAATAAATTTTCATGAATGTTCTAAATCACAAAGAGTCTGCAGATTTCAAAGATCTCATTGATGTGCAGATCATGTGTTCTGACCAAAATGTTCAATAAATTTAATAACAAAATGTACCCTTCCTAAAAAAATCAAATAAAAGTGGATGAACAGAAGACAGACTATAGAGCAAGTCAACAAAAGCAAAAGTCTATTCTTTGGATAAACTAAAGTAGACAAAGATTGGCCATGGGAAAAAACAGACAAAAGGAAAAATATAAAAAATATTAACCTTTCATGTAACATCAGGAACTATGCTAAAAAAAAAAGTACAATAAGAAAACAATAGTGATGGAATCACTTAGAAGGATAATGAAATAATAAATTGTCACTATTGCATCGTCCTTCAGTTTTCTTATTGCATTGCCCCAAGTACTGCATCATCTTTCAAGAAGGTATAAAAGAAGTCTAGAGATACAATCTCTGTAAACATTTTTTAAGCTTTCATTGGGCTCAATTGGAATTTTGCATTTCTCATTCATAAGGGCAAAGAAAAGAAAATTAACAGGTGTCATGATTATTAGACAAATCAGCACTCTGGACTCTTAGAAGCAAAATCTCAGACTAAATTTTCAGATGACAGTATCCTGGAAAATTTTTCTCAAATTCAAGAATCAATAAGTGAACAATATATTTCTAGGGGCAAAAGGAAATATGATATTCTCATCCAGTTAGTCATCCAAAAGGACTTCATCAAACAATACTTTGTCATGAGAACATCTTTTGTGTTTGCTTATCAGAATTTACATGATAAGGCTTGTAAGTAGGCAAATGCTAAAAGCAGGCTTATATTCAAAGGTGACTGAAATGAAATAAATAAAAGTGAATTGGATTGACCATTCTAATTGGTGTTTATAAATCTAAAAGTGAAAATGTTTAGCAGTTATGAAGCAAAAAAGATGGTTATCCTCTCTTCAACAAAAATATGACATCAAAGTTTTAACTGTATTGCATTTTGAAGACAGAAGTGAAAAGAATCAGAAGTAGAAACTAGAGCACATTAGAGATATATTTGAAATCTGGATCAAGATTCATAAAACGAATACATCCTAGGCTTGTGACAGTTGATGAACATCTAGATGCATTCAAGGTACATTACCCATCTTTTTTGGTAATGTTTTATTATATTAAATGCTTTCTAAACCAGGAAAACATTGAATACGAATTTGGGATTGCTATGTTTACATTCTTACTCAAATTTCTAGTAAAGTTTCTAACTGTATCTTTATTCTCTAAATTTTGCTAAATGAAATATTTTTAAAAATTAAAAGGGTCCATTGGGCCCAGATAATATTTTTTCTGGTACACTGAGGATTAAGATGAAGAAATTATATTTACTACTGATAAAGGCTTTGAAAGCCACACAGACATAGTATGAACAATTCTATGCCAAAGCATTTGAAAACATAGATGAAATAGGTAATTTTTTAGAAAAATACATTATCAATATTGACAAAAAGAATAGAAAGCCAAAATAACCCAATAACCATTAAATTTAGAGTTGATAATCATTCTCCCCATGAATGACACCAGACTTACCAAGCCTTCATGGAATACATAATTGCTGTATTATAAAAATTTTACTAAAGAAAAGAAAGTATCCAACACATCTTACACCCTTGATATTAATCTGATCTCAAACCTGGCCAAGGACCCTATAAATGGAAACTAGCACATTTCGCTTAATGACCATAGACACCAGAAATCCTAAATAAGATAGCACAATTTAGCAATTAGCAAAAAAACTAATAGGCTTTAATCTCAGGATTGCAGTGATGGTTCAGCACCTAGGAATTTATTCCTATAATACACCTTATTAATTGGTTAAAGGAGAGGATCTATGCTAATAACTCAGTAAATGAAGAAAAAGCATTGCTCTAAACTAGATACACAAAAGTCTTTGAGAAGTGGGAAAGGAAAAGATCTGAGGTATAGGAGTAACAAAGGATGGGAAGAAATTGACCATATTTGCAGTTAATATTACTGTGTACAACACCAAGAGAGCTATTATTCTGGATCCAAGAACGATATACAATTATAGTATTCCTACACACCAGTCAAAAAAGGCAATAGGCAGAACTGCCCTACCCTCCATAGCAAGCTGCAGTAAGTCTTGTGGGCAGAAAACTACAGAGAAAATTACGAAGCATTTTTGAAGGGCTTTTTAAAAACCATGACTAGATGGAGAGAGAGATGTTATTCATGGATAAAAAGATACAATGTTGTAAATATGCCCATTCTCCCTAAATTACAAGTTTAATCCAATTCCAATAAAAATCTCAAAATAATTTTTATGAACCTTGCAAAATGATTCCAATATTTATATGAAAGAGGAAAGAGTCAAGATTAGTTGGAAAAATGTTGGAGAAGAAAAATATAAGCAGACTTGCTCTACCAAATTTAAAAAACTTGTAAAACTAATGACTGTGATTGGTACAGGAATAAACAGACTAATGAAACAAAAATAGAGACCTCAGAAACACACATATGTGAAAACTTGATATATGTTTAAGATAGTACTAAAAATCAGTGGGAAAGGACAGATAAGTGGGAATAACTCAATTGTTTATGCTTATGAAAAGAATTAGTGTACATCCCTACCTCACACCATTCAAAAGCCAAATTCCGAGCAGAATAAAGCCCCAAATGTGAAAAATAAAACTGAATAAAAGTGTTAGAAGGAAATATAGGCAACATTTTTTTATGAGCTTGTAATGGGTAAGGATTTCTTACTGAGGATACGAAAAGCACATAAAAGATTGACAAATTTGAATTAAAATTAAAAACCACAAATTACATAAACAAAAGGATATTTACAACACACATAACTAGCAAATTACTCATATCTAGAATAATAAAGAATTCCTACAAATCAATGAGAAAAGCAAGGAGCCTATTGAGTCAAGACAGACAATTATAGAAGAGAAAACCCAGGTGGACAATAAGCACATGAATCCCTAGTAATCATAAAAGTATAAATTGAAGTCGCAATGAGCTATCATATCACACTCATCAGAGTGACAAAACTTAAAAAGTCTGGCAACATGAAGTGTTGGTGAAGATACTGAGCCCCCTACACAAGGGCTCGTGGGAGTAGAGTACAACCACTTTGGAGAGCATTTGGCAATATAGCAAAGCTGAAGCTGCTGAACACCCTGAAAGCCAGCAAACCCTTATCTAGGTATTGTGGAATAAAATTATTATAACACCAATTAGTGTAATTCAAACTTGTCTAAAATTGTAGCTGAAAAGCTTAGCCACAAGTCAGAATAGGATATAATAGGAAAGCTTCCTAAGACTTTGGGGAATACAAATATGTTTAGAAAGGTAAAAGGTTAGAGTATATTAACATAGCAGTTACCATAAAATACAGGTTAAATATACTTGTGTTTATTTACTCAGAAGGCCAAAGACTCATTCCTGTAATATTAGATTCGTGTTTAATGTTGTCCTCCAAGGATTGTTACCTGTCAACATGAGGTTATAGAAGAGTGAACTATTAAAAATATTTGTGTATAAAATTTATTAGAGTTGTGATAGTAGGTGGAATTTCCTCATGAACTTTGTATAATAACCTGCTGACCATGGCTTCATTGTTTTTATAATTAACTCAGCATAAAAAATATTGTTAATCCTCTCACTGAATAAAAGATCTGAAAAGATCTGCCTCCTTGCAGAAATTATTTTTGCAGATAAAATAAATTAGAGAATTAAAACACAACATGAATTATTTTCTTCTACAATATATAACCTAGAGAAATAATTGCACTTGTATCTGTGCAGAGATATATTCAAGAATGTTCTTTGCAGTAATATTTGCAAGATCAAAAGATTGGCAATAATCTAAATGACCATCAATAGGAGAAAGGATAAATAAGTTGCATATTTGCACAATGTAATAGAATTCAGGAGTTTAATTAATTAGAACTACATGACACCATATTAATAAATCCAAAATAATTTTGAGCAAAGAAAAGCCAAAAGAGTTTACGTGATATTCTTGGGTTTTTTTCTTCTTCTTCTCTGCAAAGCACCCCAGTGCATAGTTGTGTATTCTAGCTGTAGGTCCTGGTTGTGCTATGTGGGATGCCACCTCAGCATGGCCTGAAGAGCGGTGCCACGTCCACACCCAAGATTCGAAACAGCAACACCCTGGGCCAATGAAGCAGAGCGTGCGAACTTAACCACTCGGCCATGGGGCCAGCCCCTATGTGATATTCTTTATATAAATCTTAAAAGCCTGCAAAACAATATTTTGTATTATTGATAGACATACAAATGTAAAGAAGTAGTAAAAAATGTATATATGAATGAAAACAACAAATGCTATCCATAATAGTACTTATTTTGGGATGGAGGATGGGGAGATAAAGGCTTCCAATGAATTTGGGAGGATGGATGGGTGAGTGTTACAAGCTATCCAAATTAGGAAAATATCCAGATTTAAGGCTGGCTATAAGGTACACATACTTTTATTTTTCTTATTTCTTTGAAATATGTCATAATAAAAAATTTACTCTGACTTCCTAAATCATTCTGTAATGCCAGAATCACTCTAACACCAAAACCAGACAAAGGCATTACAAGATAGGAATATTGCACACCAATATCTCTCGTGAACATAGATGCGAAAATCCTCAGCAAAATATTAGCAAGTTGAGGGCCTGACTCCGTGGCCTAGTGGTTGAGTGCACATGCTCTGCTTCAGCAGCCCGGGCTTCTCCTGTTCAGATCTTGGATGCAGACCTACGCATCGCTCATCAAGCCATGCTGTGGTGGCATCCCACATAGAAGAACTAGAATGACTTACAACTAGGCTATACAACTATGTACTGGGGCTTTGGGGAGAAAAAAAAAAAGAGGAAGATTGGCAACAGATGGCCAATCTTCCTCACCAAACAGCATACCTTAAAAAAAAGGAAAGTTGAATCCAACAATGTATTAAAAGAATTATATACCATGAACAAGTGGGATTCCGGATATGCAAGGCTAGTTCAACATTCAAGAATCAATTAATATAATCCATCACATTAACAGGCTAAAGAAGAAAAATCATATGATCTTATTAATACATGCAGAAGAAGTATCTGATAAAATCCAGCACTCATTCATGATCAAAACTCTCAGCAAACTAGAAGTAGAAAGGAAGTTTCTTACTTGAGAGAGAACATCTACAAAAACCCCTACAGCTGTATCATACTAAATGGTGAGAAACTAAATGCTTTCCTGCCAAGATCAGGGACAAGGCAAACATGTCCCCTGTACCACTGTTTTTCAACATTGTACTGCAAGTCCCAAAAAAAGGAAATAAAAAGTATATAGTTTGGGAAAGAAGAAATTAAACTCTGTTTGCACATGACATGATTAATCTGTGTAGAAAATCACCAAGAATCCAAAAAAAAAATCCTGGAACTAATAATTACAGCAAGGTTGCAGTATACACAGTTAATATGTGAAAGTCAGTTGCTTTTCTATATAATACTAGCAATGATCAATTGGAATTTTAACTTAAAAACCCAATACCATTTACGTTAGCACCAAAAGAAAAAAAAAACTCAGGTATAAAGCTAACAAAATATGTACAAGATCTATATGAGGAAAACTACAAAACTGGGTAAGAAATCAAAATATTTTAAATAAATTGAGATATTCCATGTACATGGATAAGAAGACTAAATACTGTCAAGATATCAGTTCTTTCCAACTTGATTTATAGATTCGATGCAATCCCATTCAAAGTCCCGGGAAGTTATTTTGTGAAAACTGGCAAATTGATTCTTAAGTTTAATTGTATAGGCAGAAGACCCACAACATTGAAGGAGAAGACCATAGAATACTGACATAACTGGACTTCCAGACTTACTGTAAAGCTACAGTAACCAAGACCAGCCGGCATTGGTGAAAGAGTAGCCAACTAAGTCATTGGAACAGAATACAGGCACCAGAGATAGACCTGCACAAATATAGTCAACTAATCTTTGACAAAGGAGCAAGTGAATTCCATGGAGAAAGGATGGACTTTAAACAAATGGTGCTGGAACAACTGGACGTCCCCATGCAAAAAAAGGGGAATCTAGACACAGGCATTATACTTTTCATAAAAATTAACTCAAAGTGAATCATAGACCTACATGTAAAACACAAACCTATAAAAGAAGACAACGTAGGGGGAAACCTAGGTGACCTTGGTTTGGTGATTACTGTTTTAGATACAGCACTAAAAGCATGATCCATAAAGAAAAAATTAGTAAGTTGAACTTCATTAAAATTGAAACTTATGCTCTGAAAAAGACACTGTTACGAGAAAGAAAAGACAAGCCACTGGTGGGAGAAAGTGTTTGCAAAACAATGAAATACCATTGTTACAGTGGTTCAATCCAAAGTCTAAAATTCAGAACACTGACAACACCGAATGCTGACAAGGACATGGAGCCACAGGAATCCTCGTTGATTGCTGGTGGGGCTGTGAAACAGCACAGCCACTTTGGAAAACAGTTTGGCAGTTTCCTACAAAACTAAACACACTCGTACCAAATGATCAAGCAATCACACTCCTTGGTGTTTACCCAAGTGAGTTGAAATTTTATGTCCACACAAAAACCTGCACACAAATGTTTATAACGGCTTTATTCATAATTGCCAAAACTTTGAAGCAGCTACGTATCCTTCGATAGGTAAATGGGTAAAGAAACTGTGGTATGTCCATACAATGGAATGGTATTCAGCAATAAAAAGAAAACAGTTATCGTCACAGACAGTCATGGATGAAACTTGAAAGCATATTGCTGAGTGAAAGAAGCCAACCTGAAGAGGCTACACACGCTGTATCACTCCAAGGATGTGACATTCTGGAAGCAGCAAAACTATGAAGACAGTAGAAAGAAAAGTGGTTGCTAGGAGTTATGAGGAGTTGGTGAGTGGAGGGAGTGATGGCTAGGTGGAGCACGGGATTTTTAGGGCAGTGAAACTATTCTGTATGAAACTAATCGTTGATACATGTCATTATACATTTGCCCAAACCCACAGAATGTGCAACACAAAGAGTGAACTGTAGTCTGTGACTTCGGTTAATAATGTATCAATAATGGCTCATCAGTTATAACAACTGTGCCACACTAATGCAAGAGATCACTAGTAGGGGAAACGGGTAGGAGGAGGAGGAGAGGGCATATGGAAACATTCTGTATTTTCTGGTCGTTTTTCTATAAACACAAACTGCTCAGAAAAGTAAAGTCTATTAATTTAAAAAAAAGAAAACTACTATAGTTTCATGTGGAAAACAGAATAGAGAGTTGACAAGGTAGATTCCCAGAGACCATTTAGTGAATCACTGAAGTAGGGTTAGAGATGGTCGTGCATTGTATTAAAATAGTGACAGTGGAGCTGGAAATGGCACAAGAAGGTTGAAGCTTTCAATCTACAGCTTATCTCTGTGCGAGGGAAAGTATAATTCCTTCTTTGTCTTTCTCTCAGTCCTATTACCTTATGTATAATCTGTGTTAAATGTTTCCATATGCCAATGCCTAGAATTGAACTGTCACTGTTGCACTTTAATTCTGTACACTTTTAAATGCAAATTTATAAAAATCATTCAACACAAACTAAATAAAAAACTATGTATATAGTAAATACTTAAATTGGCCCTTAGCTTTCATTTCACCTTCCTTCTGTTTGGAAAGTTTCAATGCCCTGATTCCTTTGCACCCAGGGTTCTGAGTGTAAATTCAATTTTGCCCACTAGATGCAGTTGCCCAAGATTTGGGAAGCAAAAGTGAGTGAGAGGCCATCATCACTGTGACTTCTGGCTGTCACCACTGGTTAGGAAAATTGTAGTTTTCCTGAGAAGATCCAGTGTTCATTTGCCAGCTTCCTGAGTGTCTCCGCTTCTTGATCTAATTCCCTAGTCCCTGGATGCAGTGGTCTTCCTGTTGTCTGGATGCTGTTGCTGGTGGTAGTGTCTCCAGTTCTAGCCTGGCCTGGAAGCAGTAAAGACCCTGTAGTCATGGGCCACTTCTGTATTGTTCAGAGAGCATTCCAGGAGGCCCAACCTAGATCCTGCTCCTTCAGGCTTCCCAATGATTTTATAAGAACTTAATATTTATAGTGAGTTTTGTCTCATACCTTGAACTCTGATGGGTTAAGTGTATCACACAATCCACAGAGAAGTTAAAAGTAAAAGCTTAGCTGTTAATCTGGAAATCCCTCTTTGTTTTTTTAATGGGGAATGAGGAAAGGGAACAGACCAGAGGGATGTCCTGTGAGGCTGAAATTGTTACATACAGACCAACTTTCATTACTTCAGCGTACAGTATCAATGAAGGTCTGGGCCACATAGATAATCCAAATCCTGACAGGTCATTAACTTTTTGATAGTTAAGATTCATTAAAGAAATAACATCAAAACCCAATGTTTATGAGGCTAGAAAAACAGGAGTCAAAGGAAACTGTCGCAGTTTTCTTTTTCTGTAGGTGGGCATATCATCTGGGATAAATATGTTTGATCGGGTTTTATGACTCCAGCACTCAAATTTCATTTCCTTTTATTTTTTATAATCAGGGTAAGCTTTCACCATACGAAAGTATCAGCATACTTTTCGTTTGTTTTGTTTTGATTTTATCAAGTGGCCTTAAACGTATAGATCTATACTTTAATGATACAAAAGCAACATTTAAATAAATACTGCATATTACCTTTCCCTTTGGTCTTTTAAATTGTTATTAATCCTTTGAAAGTCAGAATCTCTAATGCTCCCTGTAGAGCAGTGAGTTATAAGTTATCGAAGCATCTTCAACTTTCAGCCACCAGAGAGAGGACTGCTGGGGCAAGAGGGGGAACCACTTCCCTTGCCATCTTTTTCCTAGTTGTTTTCACATGACGGACGCTGAGAAATTAGCCACTTTGTGAGTTTGTACTAACTTAATGCCCAATGCGAAGTGTAATGTTGCCACATTTTTCCCGTTTTTCAAACGACTCCCAGAAATCTGAATTATTTTACACCAACTCCTAGTTTTAAGCTAACTTTTTAAATGTTTGAACACTGTAAATCAAACAAAACCACATATAAGCTGAATCTCACCCCTGGGTCACCAGTTTATGACCTTTGTTCCGCATGATTGGCAGAGAAATGTGCACACAGTGTCCCTTAGTAAATGCTGAGCCAAGAATCTCTCTGGTAGAGAAAGTCTCTTTTTAAGTTGGGAGTGGAATCTGTTGAGTAATTTTCTGAAACCTTCCCATAATATGTAGATATAGAGGAATTCTCATTGTTGGCTGACGTACTCCGTGTTAGGACCAGTTTGTAATTCAGCAAAGTTTACTGGGAATGGACGATTGTGATGATTTTTTCTTCAGTGAAATTAACATCACTACACGAACCTATCGAATATATGATGAGGTTCCTGTTGAAGGATGATATTGTCTCGTAAATCCTGAATTTAAAACAATGACAGATTTCATCGCAAATTTTGGCACTATGCTCTAATCGTTTTAAATTCGTAACCCTAGAAAGTGAATTGGACAAAATTCAAAGCTCAAGGGAAGAGATGTTAACTTAGGGGAATATTCTCTTAGGGGAGATTATCAAGGGGAGATATTATTAAAATAAAATAGATTTGTACATTGCTAGAATTTTCTCTCAAAAGCCACACATTTTCATGCCTATCTTTCGTGAAAACTTCGGTATGCTGTGATGAGCAAAGTGTTTATGACTTTCAGCTATATGGCATTCACATATTAAAAAAAAACTTGAGGGTCTCAGTCTATGACTTGAAATGCCTAAATCATCTGACTAACTGAACAAGGCAAATTAAAATGTTTTTGGTTTTGTTTTCTTTATCATAGATACTTCCTAAGACATTTCTGTCTGTTTGCTACTTCCGATGACAGAAATAATGTATGTCCCTAATGAAAAATTCAAACAATTCCGAAATGTGCAAAGCAGAATGTGAAAATCTCTTGTAACCCCAATCCAGTGAACAGATTAAATCTTTCCAGACATTTTATATGCATAAACAATACTCTAAAAAGATGGCATCATGCTAGATGCACAGTTTTGCCTCACACCACTACACTTAGAAATTTTTGCATTAGTCTGAGTTCCTTCAAGTTGCAAGGTTCAGAAAACCCATTTAAACAGACTTATACAGCAAACATACTTTATTGACAAAGTCCAGGACCTGGCTGGCAAGAGGAACTTAGATAAGCTTAGATAATAAGTTGTCGGCTCTTGGGTTTGCTCTTTCTTGTTTGTTCTGCCCTTTCATCTCTTACTCCCATTATCCAGAAGACTCTTGCTTCATGATGCCAATAGGCTGATACAACTTCTCCTAGCAACCCTAGTGGAAAGGAGAGATTCTAGCTTCTTACCAGTTTCACAAGAGTCTTGGAATTGAGTCTCACTGGCACTGATTGAGTCACATGTTCATCCCTGAGTCTGTGACTGTGACCAGGAGGATGTGGTGTTGATCAGTGGGGTCAAGCCTGGGGCGCTTTCCATCCACAGAGACAGAGGGAGAATTAGTAATGGCCCGCCATCTGAACCACAAAGACTGGTAGTAGAGGGATGCTTAGTTCCCCAATAGAAAGCAGGATGTTATTGACCGAGGGGAAATGAATGCTGAGTAAGAAAAGACATTCCACGTCCTGGCAGCCCAGCCTCCAAATACAGGCTACTTTATTTCCAGGCACTGTTTTTTGTATGTCTTTTTGTTTTGTTTTGTTTTGTTTTTACTTTGTATTTTGAATGCTAGATTTTCAGAAAAGTTGCAAAGATAGTACCCAGAGTTCCCATATAGCCTCCACACAACTTTCCCTGGTGTTAACATCTTACATAACCACAGTACATTTGTCAAAACTAAGAAGACTAAACTAAAACTAAACTACAGACTTTATTTGGATTTCATCAATCTTTCCATTAATGATTTTTTTCTGTTCTAGGATCCAATCCAGGATTCCACATTGCATTCAGCATACACGCACTTTTTAAACTAGGCACACCTGATAAAATGTAACTAATGTGTATGACAAACACACCTCCTTATAGAGATAACTCAAGATCCCATTATTCATTCATACTGAAGTTCAAAAAAAGCTCTGGATGATTTGTGCTTCTCTTTTCAGGTCTAAATATAGTACAACTCCTATGGTAAACTATGGCTAAATTACACAATTAACCAATTGCCCCATACTCAATATGCGGTGGTAGAAAGAAAACAGGGTAATTACAATTGAAAGGAGGAAGACAACAATGAGGAGGAGATAGAGGAGGAGCAGAAGGAAGGAAGGAAGAAGGGAAGAGAGAGAGAGAAAGAGAAAAAAACGAGAAACTCCCATTAGGATGGGAGAGAAATGAAAACATACAGAGGTCACCATTTATGTATAACACCCTAATTGTGAAGAATAGCAAAGACCCCCTATCTTAGCAGTAAAGTGGAGTTGTTTTTTTTTTTTAAGGTATGCTTTTTGGTGAGGAAGATTGGCCCTGAGCTAACATCTGTTGCCAGTCTTCCTCTTTTTTTTGCTTTCCTCCCCAAAGTCCCAGTACGTAGTTGTATATCCTAGTTTTAAGTCATTCTAGTTCTTCTGTGTGAGATGCCACCACAGCATGGCTTAATGAGCGGTGTGTCGGTCTGTACCCAGGATCTGAATTGGCGAACCCCAGGCCACCAAAGCAGAGCACACGAACTTAACCACTTTGCCATGGGGCCGGCCCCCTAAAGTGGGTTTTTTGATCAGCGTGGTTCTCCTCTCTGAATCTCCTTTGTCATTACTATATGACCATATCTGAGATGAGCTTTCAGGAGGCTTTTTCCTTCAGGTGACTGCCTCTCCTTAGCAACCTACTTCTTGTTCTTGTGAAGTGTTCTGCCTTTCTTGGACTGATTCACTTGACTTTGTTCCTTTTTATTCTCTTACTTGATACACTGTTATAATTTTACTTCCAATAAAGGGTTTCCCTTCTAGTGCCTCCCTTTATATTATATATACTAAAGGGATATATTTATAATATATATGATATATAATTTTGTTATATATTTTTATATTATTTATAAAATCAGGATTTGTTCATTAAATATTGAGTTTATATGATGTGCCAGACACAGTTCTAGATGCTGGGAGTAGAGAACAAAACGAAACAAAAAAAACTCTGGCCCCCTTTGAACTTATATGGAAAGAAATGATAACGCAGGCGCGGGAGGAGAGCTGGAGGGAAGTGCTTTGTTTGGCAAGAAAGGATTCTCTAGGAGTACGGATAGTTTATCTGTAGTAACAGGAAAGAAGCTAATGAAATGGAGATGGTTAGTGAAGAGTGGAGGTGATGTGGTAGGAACTTTCGAATTTTTCTTATTTATTTCTAAATCTATGACATATGGAACAAAGTCATCAACTGAAAGTGAGCATGGGGGCGTACCATGGGCTGAATTGTGGTCCCCTCAAAATTCCTATGTTGAAGTTCTAACCCCCAGTGCCTCAGAAGGTACATATATTTGGAGATAAGGTTTTTAAAGAGCAATTAAGTTAAAATGAGGCCATTAGTGTGGGCCTAATCCAATATGACCAATGTCCTTATAAGAAGAGGAAATTTGGACACACAACCATGAGACATGCACGCATACAGAGGAAAGACCATGTGAGGACACAGCAGGAAGGCGGCATTGGCAGCGCTAGCAACTAATACAGGAAGGAAGTACTGGAGGTTTGAGTAGAGAGGAGAAAAGTATTAAATGATCATGTGGAAGAATGAGAGAATGAAAAGGACTCGAGAATTATGCTATACTTCATCAAATCTAAGATGCCATTGATTGTAAGACACACCATTATTTTAGGTACCACTAAAAAAGGAAAAGCCCTGACAATTAAAGTATGAGATGCCATAGTGGCATATCTAAGACACATCCTCATTTCAGAGATATTAAGTGTGAAAATGTGTATGTTTTAGAATTGATGAAATATGGTAAGTATAATTGTTGGGTAGCCTTAAGGGCCCACCTGAGATTTGTGATCATGAAGTAAGGTGAAACTAGTTGGCATGATTGAGTATTTTTCCAGCAATGTTCAGCTGCATGAATGCAGACATAGGATTTAAATAGTATTTTAGGAGTTAGGGTCTAAACGGAATTTTGTTTTTTTCAAGTGAATTCAGGAAAGCAAGAGGGTTACAAGGCAGTTGAAGGTGTGTATAAATTAATGAGAGAGTGATTATAGCGAAAAAGACAGGAGTCAGAGTACTAGAGGGAGTGAGCTGCAAATTTAGGAGCAGTTTTTCAAAGAGTAGTATAAGTAGTATGCTTGAAATTGAGATTTGTGGGAGGACTATGTTATTGGTGTTGATAAAGTCCTGAGTATGACAAGAGCTGAGATGAGGTAGAGGATAAGGTCACTGGAGTGGTCAAGAAACAAAGAAGCCAAGACTTGAACGGTCATCCACATGGATGGTGAAATCAAGATAGAAATAGGAGAGAGTGACGGTAAGCCAGGAATCAAAATCTTCAAAGAATGGGTAGTGGGTAGAGTGTGGTGGGGAGGGTGGAAGGGGAAGAATAACTCAGACATCAGTAAATACCTGTAACAGGGAGGAGTGAGTGATGTAGTCTGATGACATGAGAGTCAAAGCTTTGTAGTTTTAAGGAGGCAACAAGAATGATCTGAAAGTGAAAGTGAGGATCAGGAAGGACACCTAACTAGACTTGAGGCCCAGTGGTACAAGGGAGAGAAAATGGCCATCACTTCAGAAGGCTGCAGGGTGATCAGCGTCCTCAGGGAAGAGCCAGGTTTCAGTCAAAGCAAGAAGGCCAAGGGAAAAGAACAATACCTTAACACACTGAGTATAGTATTCTGAGGTCAAAATTATTTCCCCTAGACGTTGCAGAAACTTTTAGCATCCAGTGTTAATGGTGAGGGGTCTGATGCCAGTCTGACTCTCTTTCTTTTGTAGACAATCTATTTTTTATTCCCCTAATATAAATAAATCTCAAGTTCTAATAAAATGTAAAATTCTGAGATATTACTTTGCTGTCTTTCAAGTGTGAATTTGTTATCATATGTTTTGCTTGCATTCCATGGTCTTCTTCAATGGGAAGACTGATGTCTCTTTCAACTCTGGGAAATTTTCTTCTAATATTTCTTTGTTTATTTGTTGCTCTCCATTCTCTCTGTTCTCTCCTTTTGGAACTATCACATGAATAGTGGGATATCTAGATCTATCCTCCATTTCTCAATTTTCCTTTTATACTTTCCTTCATTTAAATTTTTAGTGGTAAATTTTAGGGAGGATCATCCCCAGCATCTCTCAGCTTGATATTCAGGCTCACTAATTTGATCTTCAGCCATGGATATTCTATTTTACGGTCCATCTACTTTTTTGTTTGTGTGCAATCATGTTTTTAACATCCAAGAACTCTGATTCTGATTTTTGTCAGTCTTATTTTTTTTTTTAAGTGAATGCTTAATAATAATTATAGGTGACACTCCAACATTCCTTCAACCCTGGTCCAAGTCAGTCACAGTAATTCCATTCCTCTTTTCGCTGATTGACTTGGCAACATGTATGTAGCTCAATTCTGGCGAATGGGATGTAATTCTTAGAGATGATCCTTCTTGCTCTAGAGAGTTTTGTTTGGCTGTGATACCTGGAAGAGCCACAACAGTCTTGCTGTGCTGAAGATGAAACCAACGCACAGAGAAGGACACCACCAAGACAACTACAAAGAAGTAAATCTGGAGTCCTGATGGACCATGTCTGAAGCCTAACCTTTTCTGGATTTATGTGAGAAAATAAATTTCCTTATTGCTTTGCAACTTTGAACTGGATTTCTGTCACTTGTAGCCAAAACATGCTGACTTGATACAGAACGTGGTTAACGGAAGTGGGTACTTCAAGTAGCAAATCCTAAAGTGTGGAATTGGCAAGGTGAAGGAGTAGAGAATTGGGCAACTTGATTCCCACTATTCTAGGTTCAGATGACCCTTGCATTTGGCTAAATTGTTATCTATTCATTGGGACACTAAAGGTGTACCTACAGAAATGTATTAAGGAAAACAGTGGAAAACAAATTCAGGATGTTGGAATATGTTGGCAATTTCTTGTGGCCCACAAGAAAGAGCTACATCCGGTTTAAGGTGGCCCAGCTGAATGTGGAGTTCTTTCTAGCTATGGCCTGCAGTCCAAGTCGAGGCCTTGAGGTTTGAAAAGCTGCATTCTCTGCCCCAGGAAGTGGAAGATATAGCGGGAGATAAGATTGAGGAAAAAAAGATAAACTTTGTTACGCCTTTCTCAGAACTACAGAATTATGAATCATTCCTTCCTCCCCAAGACTGTTGATTCAAATTGCCTCAAGGCCAGATATCCTAAATACGAGGTCAGAGGGATGAATAGGTTACAAAAATAAAATATGGAATGAAAGGTGTCTTATTGTGTCGTCACAGTCTCATCAGAAATACACCAAAAAAGACAAAAGCGGTGATTTAATCGGTATCCTTTAAACAATTAACACAGTTGCAATTATAATCAGAAGTTTGTTAACTATAAATTTAGTAAATTTACTTTCGTAGCTTTCATAATCATTAGAGGTCAAGTACCGAAAAAACATTTCCCCCCGTTATGGAGTCTCCCCCACCCCCAGTGCAACTGGATTCTCTGTGAGAAGTTTTTGCCGCGCCCATTATACTGGCATAAGGATTGTCTGTCTGTGGTAGCCTGAGCTTGGAATTTCTCTGCAGTTTTTCACTGTGCAGTAGTTTCATCCTATGTTTTCAGTTGTTTCCTATTCTAGTTTCTCCAACTTTATTTGCGTTCTATCTTCCGATAATTTTGACAAATCTCTAGACACAGAGGCCTGTGTCCCAATGCTGTTATTGAATTGTCATAAATACATACACACATTTTGGGGGAGAGTGTGCTCATATGCCTCTCTCTCCTTACACCAATTTCTCAAAGAAAATTTTCATGTGGGCCTTAAAATAAGTGGTTGTGTGTGGACTCTGGAGCCAGACTGACTGTTTTGGACTGAATGATTGTGTCTACCCTCAAATTCATATACTGAAGCCCTAACCGGCAGTGTAGCTATGTGCGGAGTCAGGAAGAAATTAAGGTTAAATGAGGTCACTAGAGTGGGGCCCTCGTCCAATAGCAATAGTGTCCTTATAAGAAAAGACCCCAGAGAACTCTCTCTCTGTGTTCACTCCAAGGAAAGGCCATGTGAGGACACAGCCAGAAGGTGGCCATCTGCGAGCCAGAAGAGAGCCCTCACCAGAAACCAAACCCCACTGGACTTTTATCTGAGACTTCCAGCCTCCAGAACTGTGAGAAATACATTTCCGTTTCAGTTTAAGCCACCCAACCTGTGGCATTTTGTGATGGCTATGTTTAAATCCCAACCCTGACTACGTGACCGTGAGCGACTTGTTCAATGTCTCTTTACCAGTATCCTCTTCTGTAAAATGTGGTTATGAATAGCATCTGCCTCACATGGGTTATGAGGATTGAAGAAGTTAGTGTTTATAAAGGGCTTAGCACGTTGCCTAACCCACAGTAAACACCAAAGTTTTGATTAAAGAATCATCCATGGCAAATGAGGTAATAATTTTATGAGTGTTTCCTATAGTGTCCTTTGATGAAAAGCTGAAAGCTGGCCCCGTGGCCGAGTGGTTGAGTTTGCGCGCTCCGCAGCCGGCGGCCTAGTGTTTTGTTGGTTCGAATCCTGGGCGCGGACATGGCACTGCTCATCAAACCACGCTGAGGCAGCATCCCACATGCCACAACTAGAAGGACCCACAACGAAGAATATACAACTATGTACTGGGGGGCTTTGGGGAGAAAAAGGAAAAAAATAAAATCTTAAAAAAAAAAAAAGCTGAGAGCATAACAGTATAATATTAGTTAAAGCAATTCTACAAACTATCCAGATATTGGTGGAATTATTCAAATGTTCTGAAGGTCTAGGTTGATCTGAGGATACTACTTAGAATAACTAGAAGAAAAGATAAACTTGTTCCTAAATTTAATAAAGTAGTATTAGTGCTTCTGTGTTTTGTTCAAAGTCATTAAAAAATCTCCTATTTTTTTCCTATAAGCTTTGCTTTTTGACATTTCGCATTTAGGCCTATGACCTACCTCAAATTCTCTCGATAGCTAGCTCAAGCTTCATTTTTCCCCCCACATAGATAGCAATTACTCCAGCAACATTTTTTGAGAAGGCTGTTTTATCTCCGAGTCACATGCAGGTGAAGGTGTCTGTGGGGGTCTATTCTAGGCTTGTGTTGGTTCGAAACCTTGGGAGCTTCCCAGGTGAAATCTGAAACTGGCCCCCATACACGGAGGGCAAGGAGAGACGGAAGGAAGAGGCAGGCCACTCCAGAGTGGTACATGGCAGTTGTAACAGCATGGGAACTTACATCAAGGCTTGTCTTAGACAGCCACAAGACGCATAGATTTTCATACCCACCCGCCAGAATCTTAAAAGTTTACATAGAGCCTTAATTGCGTTCACTCACGTCTACAGACTGGATGATCTCAACAACACAGTACTCTCAAGGCTGTGTCCTTGAAATGGCTCCCACTGTGGGAACGGTGGGCAGAAGTACCTTCCCAGGACAGGGGAGGAGGTGGAGCCTCCAGTTGCTCAGGTCCATCTCGTGGGTCAACCAGCAGCCACATCCTCTTGATGAGCTCCTCCAACAGCTTGTATTCTATTCAGTTGATCTGTGTTTATCTTTGTGCCCATACCACACTCTCTTAATAGCTGTTACTTTACATTAAGCATTAAAATGTAGCAGAATGAGTTCCTCGACTTTGTTCTTCCAGGTTACCTTGGCTATACTAGCTCCTTTGCATTTGTGCATAAATTTTAATGTCAACATGTCAGTTTTCATGCACACATATGTACACACACACACACAAACCTGCTGGTTTTCTGATTGGGATTGCATTGAATCTATAGCTAGCCCAATATGAGTAGAATTGACATAATAATGAGGCTTCCAATCCATGAGCTTAATATATTTATCTATCAACTAGTGCGCTCTCTCCTCCCTCTCTCTCTCTCTCTCATTTTAGGTCTTCTTTGACTTCTCTCAGCAATGTTTTGTAGTTTTTATTACAAAAGTACATCTTTTGTAGGATTTATCCCTAAGTATCTGATTTTTTAATGCTAATGTAAGTGACATTTAGTACGTTTCATTTTCCAACTGTGCTAGTCTATATAAATACAATTGATTTTTGTATATAGATCTTTCATTGTTTCCTTGCTAAATTACCTTGTTTATAGATCCTTTTGTATTTTCTATGTACACAATCATGCCATCTGCGAATAAAGACAGATTTATTTCTTCCTTTCCAATCTTTACATATTTAGTAAAATATTGACAAGCAGCAGTGATAGTAAACCTCCTTGTCTTGTCTGGACCTGAAGGAGAAGGTTTTCAACCTTTCCCCATTAGGTATGTTAGCGGTAGGGTTTATACAGATAGCCTAATCAAATTAAGGACATTTTCTTCTATTTCTAGCCTGCTGAGAGTTGTGATCATAAATGGATGTTTAATCTTATACTTTCTGCATTTATTGAGATGATGTTATGGTTTTTCTCCTCTGTTAGGTGAATGTGGTAAATTACATTGATTTCTGAATGTTGACCCAACCTTGCATTCCTGGAGTAAACCCCACTTTGTCATGACATATCATCTTTTTTTGTTTTAATCTCTGGACTTTCTAATGTGTTGTTAAGAACGTTCAATAAGAGATACTGACTTGTAATTTTCTTGTCATGTCAAGTCCATGTCAAGTTTTGATATCAGGGAAATGCTGAACTCATACAATGAGTTGGAACATATTCCTTCTTTCTCTAATCTCTGAGTTTGTGTAAAATTATTACTTTTTTCCATAAGTGTTTGGACGCTTTCATTAGTGAAACATTCTGAGCCTGCAGTTCTATTTGTTTTGTTTTTTGCGGAAAAAAGTTTTAATTATAGATTCCTTTCATAGATGTAGGACTTTTGGATTTCTTCTTCTGTCAGTCATAATTTGTGTCTATGTCACCTAACATCAAATTTATTGGAAGAAAATTGTCAATAAGAGTATATACTATCTGGTTCCCTTAATATAAAGCTTAAGAAAAGGCAAAACGAATTAAAGATGTTAGAAGTTAGAATATTAGTTCCTTCCAGGGGTACTGATTGGGAAAGTGCATGGCCTTATGGAGTGATAGAGATGTTCTCTATCTTGATCTGGCTCGTGGTTACATGGGTGTAAACATATATAAAAATTCATTAAGTGCACTTAATATTACTTTAATGTATACATGTTATACTTACATAAAATTTTAAAAATGAAATTAAAAATGAAGCTTAACATGTGATTCTGATGCCCACCCAAGGCTGAAACTTTTGTGTTCAAGTATGGCCTGAGAGAGCCAATCTGCACACTTGATGGAGCCCTAAATTTTCAAAGTGAATGATTCCAATGCTAGACGACTTAGACCATTTCCTTCTAGAAAACATAGAATTAGCTTATTCTTATCTCTTCCAATGGAGACAAAGAAATAAATCCTGTCTCTGAATTGAAGATAATAAATTCTAGTGTTTAAAAGAATAAGAATTAATGGACTACATATACTTCAGACAGTTCTCCATTAATCACTTTTTCAGATGTTTAAGATGGAACTAGACAGAAGATAGTTCAAATTTTTATAGTCTGTGGAAAGCCTCAAGAGTGAATATCATTTGTTGACTGAAACCAATACCTTCCAACTTAAATTTATCACAAGCATGTTTTTAATTAAAAATTCTTAAAAAGCATCAATGAAGAAGCAAAGTTTCCCCTTCAGCACCCCCACCCAACCTCTCTCTCAATAACAAAGCAAATATCCATGAAGCACTTATCATACTCCAGGCACTGTTAAGTTACTGAAGCCTTAAAACTTTCAGTATTGCACCCATTTCATAAACGTAAAAACTGAGAATCAGAGTTTCAATAACTAGTCTAAGGCTATAAAGATTAATAATAGTAAAGCCAGGAATTGGTCCTGGCTTATAAGCCTCCTTTTAAAACCACTATGCTCTATAACCCACAAGCAGTTGGAGTTTTCAAATTCTTTTTCTATACACTATATATAGATGTACTTCTTTAATCAAACGGAGTCATACTATACTTCTATCCATAATGGTATTTAACTATTCTCCTACAGATAAGTATTTAGGATATTTACACTTATTTTATAAATAATGATATACAAGCTACATGGGTCATTTCTGAGTAGAAGTCTCCCAGAAGTGGAATCGACAGGTCAAAGTACATTTTCCCTCCCATAGTATTTTTAATTTTTGTCATTCAGACCCATGAAAACGTGTATTTTCAACATTTGCCTCTTCTTGACTTTTTTACTTGTGTGTAACCAATTGTCCCAGGAATCTTACTATCTGGGAGAGCAAGTCCAAATTTTTTTTTTTCAAAATTATGTTAGCTATTTTTGGCCCTTTGTTCTTCTATATAAAAGTTTCTAGCAACTTGTTCAATCTATTACTGCTAATATTTTTTGTAGATTCTTTTGTGTATTCTACGTAGACAGTCATATATAATCTGCCATTCTTTCTTGCTTTCCAAAGCTTATTTTTTTACTTCTCTTCCTCTCTCCCTCCCCCACTTTCTTAACTAACAAAGACCCGCCACAAAATGTTGAATACCAAATAGTAACTAATAATGAGCATCCATGTCCATCCAGATCTTAAAATGAACGTGTCCAGCATTCTACTCCAAGTATATTTGTGGCATTAAGTTTTGAAAATGATTACAATAGTTATATAACAGAACTGAAACATCATTATTTTTAAAATGGGTCTAAAATCATGAATTTTTCTACCAAAAAAGGGGAGAAAGTAGAGGGTTAGGATAAAGGGAACGTGCAAATTTCATTTTGTATAGGAGACAGTCCAGGCAACTCTTTCATTCCTGAAGTTATTATTCAAGAAATAGCTTTAAATATATCTTTGAAATATTTAAAGCCTAACAGAAAACAGTCTGTATACATTACGGATCAACAAAAGGTCCCCAACTACAAATTTTTAAAGAGAAAAAATCAATTTAGCAGAAGATTATAAACAAAGCCAGCAAGGTCGCATTAAAAAAAAAAAAAGGGCAAGCAGAGAGTATAAAATAAACTGATAGAGAGGCCCAAGTAATTGTGGTAATATTAAAATTGGACCTAGTAGAATTCAAAATGTTAAAAAAGAAACTTGAATAAATGAACAAAGATTAAGTAGTTATGAACCTGTATGTGCTGAACATAGCACTGAATACACAAAGCAAAAAGGATTGGATATATGAAGAAAAACACATAATAGCAATATAAGAATTTATTTTACATTTCTCACTCCTTGAGATATAAGTAAAGATATAAAGAATCTCACCAGTGCTTAACTAATAATATTGATTTAATGGTTACATGACAAATTGTACCGAAGGACATACCCATCCTAGCAACCAGGAAATACTTAGAAAATTTGTTTGCTTAGCAGGCTAAAAAGAATCCTTAATAGGTTTCCAAAAGCAGACTAGAGACACTGACTCTATGTAGTAGAAACTATGTTATTAACAAAAAACTAAACTAAAAAATAAAATATAGCCAACCACCTGAAAAGTGAAACACACTATCCCAAATAACTGTTAGACAAGCCATCAAATTTGCAGCCACCAAATATTTAGAAAACAATAATGAAAATACAACATTCTTCACCTATGGGATGGACTCAAAGAAATAATCAGAGGAAAATTCATCACATTAAAGTGATTTCTTTTAGAATTGAAAGGAAGAAAAAATAAATGGACCAATTATTCAACTCAAGAGGTAGGAATAAATAAGAGAAGTAGAAGAATGGAATCAAAGTTAAAATGCTGAAATAAGTTAGAAAAAATGATAGATGATTATTCCCTGATGGTAAAGAGGATGGGGGTAGAAGGGGGCACACCTGAGCGAGTCTAACCGAAGAGAAGAGAAAGACACGAAGAGGACATGTAATGGTAGATGATGTGTGTACTTAAAACGCTGAGATTATTAACTATATGAAAAACATTTTAAATATAAGGTAGACTGCATGATGAATTTCAAGAAGGAAAATTACCAAGATTTATTCAAGAAACAGAATCCTGAACAGAGCAGGAACCCATGAGGAAATAGAATTGTGAAGAAATACCTTCAAGAAAAGAGTCAGGTGTATCTAGATATAAATAAAATAGCATCAACTTCAATAAACAGACAATTCTCAGGGTATATTCTAAATCAAATAAGACATGAGACAGTTTTCCAGTTTATTCTGCAAAGCCATCAAAACTAGACTTACCTCTTATGAATAAATACAAAATCCTAAATATAAGGTCAGTCAATAGAATACAGCAGCATTTATAATGGCTGGCTCAATATTAGATTCTGCTAATATAATCAGGGTCTCTCATCGATAGGTCAAAGGAGAAAATCCATACTAACATATTGGTAGACACTGGAAAAGCATTTGAAAAAAATTTAACATCTGATTCCAATAAATGGGCTTCATGAATCAAGATTCTTCTTAACATAAGTATTTTATTTCTATTCTATAGTTTAAATTATACTTGAGCGAAATACTAAAAATTAGACATTCATAAAATCAGAAATAAGAATGCCCATTATCATATTCAATCAACTGAAAACTATTAGAAATAATAGAAGAGTTATGCAATGTGGTCAGTTTAAAAAAAAAACACACGACAGCTTTCCTATATATGCAGTGATTCGTTTAAAATATTACAGTACTTATAATAATATGAAGAGTCCATTTTTAAAAGCGACAAAAATTTTTGGAGACTTTTAAAAAACCAACATATCAGTATTATAGTAAAGAAAATTTCAAAACCTTTAATGAGGACATGCAAAAAATATATATATATTGTACTATGTGCTCAATGGAAAGACCCCCTAAGTGAATTTAAACACTTAGCGTGTTTCTGGTTAAAATCCTAACAGGATACTTGGGGAAAGTGAGAAAAATGATTCTGAAAGTCACATGGGAAAATAAACAGGCAGGAATAGAAAACTTTGAAAAAGGACAGTTAAATTAAGTTCCATCCTACAACAAATAGTACTGTCTGCCATGTACTACACATTGTTCTAGGAATTGAAATTACAGTGATTAAAGAAAGGCTACAATGAGACATGCATAGTCTATAAAGATCTAACACAAGTACAGTACTTGTAACCAGAAGAGAAAGACCAGAGCTGGAACATAACTGAAAGCCCAGAAATGGACCCAAATGAGACGAAGCTGGTATTTCAAAACAGGGGACAGGATGAACTGTTCAACAAATGCTCTTGGCCTGGTCAGTAGAGAGATTCAGAAAAGGAGTAACGGTGGATCCTTAGCTCACAACCTCTAACGAAATAAATTCCAGAATGACTTAGAATTAAGTGTAAAAGCCAGAGAAGTAAGATGAAATTTGTGTGAAAATTAGAATAATCTTGGAGTAGACAAAGCTTTTCTAAGGAGAAAACATAAGCAAAAGATGAACAGACTACATACAATCATTAAATTTTCCTATATCAATACACACCATACTACAGTATTCTTTTCCCCTTGAGGAAGATTCGCCCTGAGCTAGTATCTGTGCCAATCTTCCTCTACTTGTTAGTAGTTGGGGCGCCAGCACAGCACAGCCACTAACAGAGACTGCTCTCTGTTAAGTCAGCCCCAGGGAACTGAACCTGGGCCGCCACAGCAGACTGAGCTGAACTTAAATCACGAGGCCACCAGGGCTGGCCCCGTACAGCATTTTTAAGACTATAGTTTACAAAGGGCTACCTGCCTTATATTAAGAGCTCTTCAAAGCAACAGAGATAAACACCTAATAATTAAACACATGAATAGTCAATAAACAAAAGACAGTTGGCTAACATAATACTGAATTTCAGTAGTAACCAAAGAAATATGAATTTAAACAAGATGATTTATCACCTGTCAAACTGGCAAAGATTTAAAAATTTTATGTACTCAACATAGCTAAAGGCAAAGCGAAAGCAATAGGAATGTACAACTTGCAAAACTTTCCTGAGGACAATCAGGATATAGCAAAAGAACTGCACTCTTTAGACCAGCAATTCCAAAGAAATTATGTGCATTTGTATGTATGTATACATATATTTATGCAGATTTTCATCTCATTATTTATAACAGAAGTTAGAAATATTTTGTGTCTAGTAATAAGGAATTGTTAAATTAACGGTTCTTCTATAAAGGAATTATTTACAACCATTTAAAAAAGCGTAGAATTTAATTACTGAATAGACGGGTGTCCACGTTACTAAAAAAATCTAATTCAAAACCTATGGGCAGTATAATCCCATCCAGAAAAAAATTAGATACATATTCATATACATCATCACAAGCAAAATATTAATGGTGGTTTATCTCTGGATATGTTCCTACATTTCCAAACACGTACAAATATAAACAGGAAAAAATAAGAGTTCTAGCTTTTAAGCTTTGTCAGTAAAACACGGCACAATGGTTAACAAGCGGTCGTCTTCATCAGATGAGATTATTTCCAAGAGTCTGTTCTGGATATAAGCAAGAAGAAAACAAGGCTAAATGGCCTGGAATTCTTACGACAGTTTATTTACAGACTATCAAATACAGCCTTTTCTTTTTTAAACAAATGGCTTATATTAAACACATTCGATTTAAGTTACAAGACTTGATACTAAAGTTCTTGCAGAAAAGCATGGCACCTTTACAACAAATTAACTTGTGAAAAAAACTTACAGGGCAATTCACTACAATCCGTATTTTTGAATGCAATGAGAACTAGAAAATTCTTTTTTAATGGGACATTTGATATGGTAAAAAGAGTGAGAGCCACAAAATTCGTTAGTCTACATAATTCAAAAGGTAAGTTCTTTCCAGTATGATAAAAATTTTGTTTTCCTCATCTTCAATTGGGTCCCTTGATAGCTTATTAATCTGTTGGTAGCTTTTATTTCTAATTAAACTAAAAACAATTTAAGAACTTATGTAGAGAGGCCTTTGGTAAATGACAAACCATTGCTCCTCTTATAAAACCACTTGACATTATAAAACCTTGAAAGAATTTAAAAGCAATGTTTTCAAGGCAGATATCAATTTTCCTCCTACAAACAGAAAATGTTTCAATCAGATTCAGTCTTATTACCTAATTGTTAGAAATTTATACTACTATCCTTAAAAAAAAAAAACTCCTTTTTAAAGACTATCCACATATGAAGCAAAGAGTCTCTACAAGGCTCCTAAATAAGTTTTCTAAAATTTTTAGTTTATTTCCTTATTTCTTCTGAATCATTTTTTCAGTTGACTTTTTTAAGCCATTTGTGTTAAACCAGTTGTTCAGGATTCTAAATTTATTTTACTATCACACTAATAAGTATTTTAATAGTCGCTTTTATTAAAAAGTTAAGTACTGCGGAATTTAGATAAGGCTTAGAGAAACGAGCGCTGGCAAGCCATCTAAGTGTCATTGTTCTCAGCTGTTACAGTGAGGAGACGGACTAGATGATTTTAGATTACTGGAACATCCTGTTAGACTTCACAAATGTCAAAACCAGCATCCCAGAGAATCAGCAGATCTTTATTCAAAGCTTTTATTTCAACTTCACTTTAAAAAAAAAAAGTGAAAAATCATCCAAAATTGGGTTAAGCTCATAGCGAATGCAGAAACACTTGACTCCGAAGTACCAGTCAAGTTAGTCTGGAAGCATTTAACCCATTTACCTTCCATTTTTCTCAAGAAATCTTGATGTTTCCTACAAATCGGCCTATTACAAACTGGCCACGTGCAACTTAAAATTTGTTTTCATCACTGAGTTTCCAGTTGTTCTTTCCAAAACCTTATTTCTCTATTCAAATTTGACTTTAAAACTTTACAAAGACACTCACATTTTTCATTTCTTACTCACTTAAGTGTAATTTAGATATAGCTGAGAGTAGCAAACACCACTAGCTTCTCCAGACCCTTTTTAAACCGCCTTGCTCACCGTCAGCCACTAGAAGCTCCGGGCAGCGCCTTTCACGTTGACTGACGTAGCCCGCGCACTAGAACAGTACCCGGCACTTGGGAGGCACTCAACACATATTCACTGACAGAATGAAGCTCTGAGCCACAGGTAAAGCATTCTCTTAATTCACATTCCACAAACTATTTTAATCAATAAACCCCTTCAAATGAGTCTTTTAAAATTTCATGGGCGAGTGATTGCACCTCTCCAGCAAATAATGGATGAAGACTTGGGAAATACACTGAGTTCCATGTGGAAAAACTTGCTGTGTCAGGAAATACAAAAAGGAACTTCACGTGGGATATAATGAATATTTTCTTCTTTTGGTAGGTCAATCTTACCTATTTTCATCTTATTTGCAATCTGACTTACCTGTTTCTTCCCCAAAAACATCAGCAATATTTTATGTTGCTTAGATTTCACTCAAGAATACTCAGTGATTACTGCAGTCATTATCACCTAGAGAATCAGTGATTTCCCAATCCTGTTCTTTTTATTAATCCAAACTTGCTAAAGTATTACATGGTATGGAAGGATGCATTAAGATTTTGACTATCATATTTCATCAATTTTAAGACAAATTCTTTCATACAACAATGTCTCTATATTTGGGGATTATTTTACAGTGGATGCACCTTAACATTGTGTTGTAGTTTAAGTGGCAACATTTTTTCTAAGTGGTGCATAAAATATTGGTATGTGTCACATCAACACTGTTTTAGGGTGAGATTAGAAGCTGTGGTTTAAATTTTCAATTTCAAGGAACAATTTCCACATCCTCCCAGCCACTCTCCCAACATAAATATATAACTGAAATGTTGAATTAGAAAAACTATCCAAACACAGTTCCATTTTATATAAAATATTTAATTTTAAAACACAGGCTATTCATGTCACATAAATATCTTCAATTTCAGGTTAGCTGCTGTAGTCAGCAGAATTATCAAGTGTGACTATTAAGAATAACTTAGATACTGTCACTTAGAGGAAAGTCTAAAGCTCTAAGACTCACCATATTAAAATTTCAGATACTTGAATACTGTAGCTATTTTGCTAAATTTCAAAATATTTCTTCACTTCCTGCAATGTAGTTTTATTATAAGTTGTTAGTACTCAATATTCAAATAAAAGCAAAATAATTTTTTCTTCATTTCTTTCTCCCAAACAAAAAAAAATTCCATCAAAAAATAAAATGGTCAACCGACATCAACTCATTTTATAGCAGTAAAATGGCAAATTATCCACTTTAAAATGTCCTTACTGTCCCCAAACTACAATGCCTCCCATATATTGTTTGGAAATGAAGGTTCACAAGTCAGATAAGAGGGCACAGGGTTAAGAAACTGACTTTAGAACTGGAGCAATTTCCATTCTATAACAGTTGTTCCAATTTAAGATTCCAATCAAAAAATAAGTTACCAAGAGAATAATTAAAACAAAATGGTTAATTGGCACAACTCTCATTTCCAGAGTCTATTTTTTCCAGTTAGTGATAATGGAAACACTGGCTTTTTACCTTTGGTTCCTTTCTAGAATTATTCTAACTGTATGTGTGTGTGCACATGTGTGTTTCTGTGCACATGTGTGTTTCTGTGCACATGAATAGATTTGACACCATGACGGTTTAGATAAGGGTTAGCCCACCATTCTTCGTTGCTTTTAATAAGAGAAAAAATGTTAAAATGAACTAAATTTGCTCGAAGTCTTGCAGAAGGAGTCATAAGAAACCTCACAGGTGAGGGAAGGAAGATAACAGGGTTTCTTCTCACTATGTTTTCTTTGCTTCCATAAATTCCATCTAGGTAATGTTTCTAGTTAACAAGTAAAGTGAATAGAGTTAATTTTTTCTTAAAATGGCAACTGCATAACTTAAAATATGGTGTTTGCCACCCCTCCCCCATGAACTTCAAAAGATCTATGCAAATTCTGTTATTACCTCTTACTTCTATGCTACTGCCCTCCAATTATCCATGGCAAGAGGAAACAGGGACAATATGGCAGCTGAAAGAAAATGGTACTCTAAAATTCTGTTAGCTATTTTAACCATTTAAATGACAAAACTTTCTAGGACTTCTCAGAAGTAACAAAAGGTACTGATTGGAGTTCTACTCCCTTTCTTTGTTCTGACTCTTCTCTCAAGAGAAGGTGGTAGTGGAAGGTAACAGAGCCCAAAGACAGGCAGAAAGGAGACAGTGTGATGGGCAGAGGGAATGGACCCCATGGGAACTGAGCAGGCAGCCCCTAAACACGGGAGAGCTCCCTGCCTCGCCAGTACAATGCATTGATTCCCTTTAGAAGACAAATGGGTGTAAAGGTTAACTGCTTTTTCAGACCTTAAGTTTACCTGTTAAGGCACTTACTTACCCTCCCCAGCCCACCCATAGTTTTCATATAAAACCCACTATTTCGTTTGAATGCATTTTGCTAGGCTATGATAATCTGCAAAATAAAACAAAAATAACGTTGACCATTTTTTTTTATAAAACTGCTGCATCAAGAGAAAGGCTGTGTTTTATTTTCTGAAATGCACAAAGTACACCTTTCACAATAACACTGAAAGCAGGTGCAAAGACTGACAGTGACCTTTGACTAAAGGTAGCTTTGTAAAAAGAAAAATACCAAATAAATCAGTGCCCTTTCTGATTGTTGTAAAACTGGAGGGGGGAGGGGTTTGTTGGTTGTTACATAAAAGTTGGTCCAAACTTACAAAAAAAGCACAAATGTGCATAGTTCAGAAGATCTGCAGAGGGCCATAAAGACTTTTATGTCCCTAAGATTAGCATCCACTTAAAACTGCAAGAATACAAAATAAAATTGTTAACTAGAATTCGTGAAGATGTACAATTAATAGATCTAGTTTTTAGAACAGCATGAATTTAAGCAAGGTTTTTTTTGTCTTTTTTTTTTAACTATTGTATGCAAGACCCTTTTCCACATAAAAATAAAGCTGTTGTTGAATTAATATTATTCAAGTCTCTTGGACTGCTGCCTTAAATCGCAGCTAGAAAAGTCTTTCCAGATAAAAATGATGTGCCTGAGGAAAAACAGATACTCAGTATGGTAACCCTCTGCCTCGACCTCTGCCAGTTGATGTGCTAATGTGTCCCCTGTATCCTTGTGAATATCCAGGTCCTTGAGCAGGAGAAGTCCAGGTCTGTCCATGCATGAGGCCAGGGCCGCCTGGGTTTTCCTGTAAGTTACCACCATAGTTATAGTTGTGCATCTTTGCTGGCAAAGGATGAGTACTCTCGGGCCCTGTGGAAGGGTCACTGCTGTTTGCCAGGACTGCAATGGGGCCATGGCTATATTCAAATCTATGGTCCTTGTCTCCACTAAACAACATGGGACCAGTATTGAGGTAAATGTCTCCATATCCAGCTACTGAACTAGGAAATGACTCCGAAAAGGCAGAAGGCTGAGGTGGCCCACCAGAATGAGATGAAGTAGTACTGTAGTTGTCCAAAGACTGAATATCAGAGTTCCCGATGAAGCTACGTCGTTCCAGTGGTGGAGCAGAGCTACCCCCTAGACCATCACTGCTAACATAAGGAGCAGAGGAGAAGGAAGAAGATCCAAAGTTGTCCTTGTAGTCTGAAGTGGGTACGTAAGTGTCTCCTACTTGGTAGTCAATACCACCTTCTCTTTTGGGATCATCCTGGGGCTGATGCTGAGCAAGAAGCTGTAACAGCGCTGCTTTCACTCCGGCATGAGGGTCAGTTAAGGAAGAACCAGTGGTGGGGACGTGCTGGTTTTCTGTCCGATAATCCAGATCTTCCTCAGTGACTGGTGGTGGTTCAGGTGGTTCAGGAGGTCGCTGATCAGGAGGCAGAATGCGAGGCCGGTCTGGTTCTGGTGTGAGCTCCAATATCCTCATATCTTGGTGTTGGATGAGGTCATCTTGCCCTGAGTGAAACAAAGCGAAAAAAAAGAGAACAAAGTTACCATGGAAAACTAACCGTTCAAAATAGTTCCTGTTTCCTATGGGCGGGCCTAAAGATCATTAGAAGTTCCATCTCTAGCAAAAAAGACAAAAGGAAAGAGGTATGTAAGTACTAACATTACCTGCTACCATTTAAGTCTATGGTGACTGAAAAACTTGACTGTATTTGACTTTTGAAAAGTATCTCACGTATACCTATTTTTTTGCTTGAAGAACAAAAGCTACTGTATACATAAAGTTTCTGCCTCGGTCAATCATCCTGTTGTAGTTGGAGTAAAAGATTATTTCTTAACGATAGGTTTACCTGAAAAAAATCTATGGCATTCATATTGAGTTATCTCACACATGGATAAACAGACAAAGAAACCAAGCCATAACCAGCGACCTGAAAATTTTCAGGACATCTAGCAATGCCACGAAACAGTACACATTACAAATCATCAGCAACAGCAAGAAAACAGTGTGAACACAGCTGTGTTAGTGGTCTGCTGTCTGCACACTCACCCGAGACCGGAGTGCTAGGTTCTGGAGGTGGCCTGAGTTGTAACGACGCTTCATGTCCCGATCCATTCTCCCTCTCTTCTAGTAGCACGTCTTTCTGCTTCGACTGCTGAGCCTTTATTAACTGAGTCAACAGAACCGCAAATGCGCTCTGCACAGCAGCCTGGGTAGCATCAGTCTCCACTTTAGGCTGGATGCTCTGAGAAGAAGGCTGAATTCCTCCCAATGGTTTCGAAGACTCCTGCTGTGGTGTTGATGGATCTGTCTGTTTTTCACCTGTTGCCAAAATTCCAGCAGGAAGGTTTATTTTATTGAGCTGCTGCTGAGTCTCAGAGTTTACCTTAATGTTCAACACTTGGACAAAATCAGCCATATTAACACTTGTTTTAGATTGTAGTAGGTTTAGTAGAATTGCCAATTCACTGTGGTTTAACTGCTGTCCAGGGCCTGTTTTTACTAAAGACAAAATTTGTATTAATTAGAATTCATAATTCGCAGCTCTCCCTTGCCCCCCAAAATGGCTCTGTATTACCATATTAAAATGCACTTTGTGGGACAGTGTTTAAGAAATACTGTGAAAAGGGAATCTCAGTCTAGTTCAATTTCCTGTACATTTAAGATGTAACTGCACATAAATTTAAACAAAAAAAAACTGCAGTGCATTTTGAGTAAATTATTTTTAGGAGTAAATACTTCAAAAGGAAAATCCAAACTACCATCAGAACCCCATACTATAGACATAACCAGGAAATATCACTTGTGAATGGAAATAGATGATGATGACAACGACAGCAACAGTGTCAGGGGCTAAGTATTTTATTTCCTTCATTCCTCACAAGAACCTTATAAGGCATGCTCTATTATCAGCCTCGTTTTTTTTTTACTGAAGAAGAAACTGACATCCAGAGAGACTCAATAACTTGCCCAGGTCACAAACGCTGTAAGTAACCGAGCTGAGATTTGAACCCATGGATTCTGATTCCAGAGTCTGAGCTCTTAACCCACGGTATTGTTTATCTAAAATAATGCTTATTACCTAAGAACCTAACTTTATCTTTGCAGTAATTTCAAACTAGGATATTGTGGACTCTCTGATAAAATGTATTTTAATTCATTTTTTAAGTTAGGTCACTTTGGGTAAGCTAGGAACTCCTACAGAAGCATGCTTACAATGTGCACAGAAGAAGGCATTAACTCAGCACCAGGAAAACAGAACCAGTTATTTTTCTTTTTCCAATTTTCAGTTTAGACTTGTGACGGTTTACAGAGGCTCTTGTGCAAGCTTATCTGAGTCATATACAACAAGGCTCAAATGCATACAATACTAATATGTTAAGAGAGAATACAGACAGTGATAAGCAATTTCCATAACCACAGATGACAGACTAATAGAAGAGAAACCAAAGATGATAAAATGCTGATGATTAATGCTATCTTTTTATATTCTCTCTCTACATATTTTGAGATAGTCTTCATTCATTCTTAATATTATTTTTAGATTAATTCAACACAAACTTTTGCAAGTTCTTCTTGTGACCTGCAGGCATTAATAGGGAACCAAGCTTGTTCACTACACCCCTGAAGTTGGTTTTGTTCATTTTCCCTTTCACTTCTCTATTGGCAGAGGCTATCTCTGCGTGAGCTCAGAGAAGTATTCTTTAACTATGGTGTCTCCTCTACAGAAGGGGCATTTTCTTATTTCAAGACACTGATGATGTCTTGAAAGACAAAGAGGATTCATTCCTATTTCAAAAAACCAAAATTCTCACTTAATAGCAACAGTTAAAAAAAAAAAAGGAAAAAAAATAAAATGAAGCTCTCCCCCATTAACAGGGCTGTTAAATAGGTTAGAGCTAAGAAACAATAACAAAATGAGCCCAGAAAGGGCAATTCATTTTTTAGCAGCTAAAATAGAGTGAAATATCTACCCTCTGTTACATTAGGTTTGCTGGTGAAGTAAGGACATCAGTTCCGTGAAGAGGAGTAGAAATGAAGACCTGATAGTCTTGTTAAGGAATATGACAACTGTCACCTGGGACAGCTGACACCATCCAAATTTCCTGTTACTGCGAGCTCAAATCCTTTTTCAGGAGCAGACGGCATAGAAAACGTAACATTTATAAATACAAATTATGAAAACTTCCTGTTGCTTCTCTTTTGCCCTTCTCCAAATTTTACATATTTTTAGCATGAAGAGAAGTAATATTGAACTTGATATAGACAGCCCTCACTGTACACAGCACATGTGTTCTCCAAAGCTACGCATATCAAATATTTTCATGTATGAGGGGAATTCAGTATTCCAAGAAAGGAAAGAATACTTCTGAACAACAAATAACAACTGCTTTTGCTTTATAAAGTAACATGTATCAGCACTTTAGTCTGACCAAGGCCAAGTCTAAACTTGCAGATTACATGGAAATGCATTAACGGGAATCTCTCTAACCTTTCTCAGCTTATCTACCATATATTTATCCTCAACCACCAGAAGTTCGATCTGACCACGGATCTGTTTTAATCAACTAACTGATCAATATGTACTCATCTCTTAGTAAGTGCTAGGCTACTTTTTCATGTTTAATAAATCACCACCTCCACAAACAAACATTTTTTTCATAACAGTCTCTGTTTTCATTAAAAAAATTAAGCTAAAGTTGAATGTTTTCTGTTCTTGAGGTAAAATGAGGGAGTGGATTCCATTTTTTAAAAAGTTGTTAACTAAATGAGAGAATGAGTTTAATACACTTCTGACAACATTAAAGCAGCTTACTCGTATAACAGATTGAGTCAGAGGAAGAAATTTAAGTTTCCCGAAAATATTCTTCTTTATCAAACTTCAAATCATTTCTGGCACAGTATTAAGATGGCAATCTTTGAGATTCTATAATATAATGGGAATTATATTAAGAGTGATCCAAGGACATTACAAACAGTACGAAAGAGCTCCTCTGAGTTTTTGGCTAGTTTCCTCTATCTTCGTATTCTTTAAGCATCCACAGACACTAAATGCTGAGCCTCCATGAGAACGGGGTTAGTAAAAGACCTACTGACTCCTGCTCTAGGGAGAAAAGGAAACAGGGAAATCTGACCAATCACTAATCATATGCAATGTCATGCTTTCTTTATAAGTTAACCTTACCTTAAAATTGCTTAATATTGTGGTGCCAGTGGCAGTGAAACGCCTGTACTGGCACACAAGCAAATAACAAGGAAAGGTCAAGTTCGGTGCATTAACCTGACCTATAGCCACAAGATGCTTTACCACTAGAACAATACAATCAACGCTAGCCACACACCAGCACGAAGAAAACCAACCCACCCACGGAAGCATTACTGACCAGGTGCTACATTCGAGTTGCCCTGAGATTTCAGTTGTGAAGACGGCAGCACACCCTGAGGGGTACTGGTTCTGCTGTCATCCAAGCCCAGAGACAAGTCCTTTCTGGGGGCTTTAATTGTGGAAACATCATCAGTCATGCCCATCTGCTTCTGTCTTCTTCGTTTTTTACTCCATAACTCATGACAATCTTGCCATAAAGGAAGGCTGGAAATAAAAAGTATTAAATTGTTTGTCAGTGACATTTCTTGACAGCAACAAAAAAATGCCAATATTTACTACGTAGCACCAAAGCTGCCAGCCCCAATCTCCCGCAAGTTGCTCTTGAAGACTTCACACACAGGCTCTGTAAACTTCTCCAATAAAAATCATCCTTGATGCCCCACCTCCTTCAGGGCTTCACCT